>NC_092335.1:271045000-272386250 GCF_046630445.1 Rutidosis leptorrhynchoides
CTACCCCAGGAATCACAGTACCACCGGAATGGTGCTGTGGCCCCGGGAGTCTTTGGCTGGGTGGAGCTGGAATCTCCTCGGGATCCTCGTCTCTGCCTTAGATCTTCATTAGGTCAAGCGCGTGTCTACTATCTCCAAAAGATGAATCGCCAGAGTCGCCGGAGGGTAGCGGCGAGTCAGCAACAATAGTAGGCGAGGTAGCAGACGTATCTGAGTCACTCTCGAAGTCAAAGGTCATGGGTGGCATGTCCGACATCTGAACAAGGAAAAATAAATTTTTCCATGTGCTGTCGTAGCGTGGGGGTACGAAATAGTGTATATTTTACTAGGAAAAACTATTAAATAAGGTACATTTTTACACAAGTTATTTATTTATTTACAGATGGGATATACCTAAAACTTGCTACAACACTATAGGCAGTGTACCTAATCGTAGAGTAGTGTAGTTTTTAGTAAGTCCGGTTCGTTCCACAGGGAGCTGGCTTATTTCACACTATATTTTAAACAATTATATTCGTACAAAATATATTATATTAATAATATATAAAAGGGGGTTTAACCGTTTAATGACCGTTTTGTCGATTTTATATTTTAAGCGAAGCGTAAAGTAAATTTAATTAACAAAATAAAATAAATAACAAAAAATATAAATGACGAATAATTAAAGGTGCGATGAAATATAAAATAAAATAATTATGCTTATTTAAACTTCCGTAATCATGATGTTTGATGTGTTGATTTTTAGTTTATTTCCATGGGTTAATTGTTCTTTGTCCTGGATTGTTTAATATGCCCGTCTGGTTTTTGTCTATAACAGTCCATCAGTCATTAATATAAAGTGCGAGTGTCCTCGTCAAATTATCCTTATATCCGAAGTCAAATATTCCAACTAATTGGGGACTTAAACTGTAACAAGGTTTTAATACTTTGTTTAATAATTACACCAGGATATCGACTGCGTGTAATCCAAGGTTTAATACTTTGTTAACAATTACGCCAAGTGTCCTTGTACATAATTTCACCCATGTTTTAATAATTCTAGTGACTATTAATCCATTCCCGTGTCCGGTTAAATGAACTATTATTCGTACATATAAATTCCCCGCCCATCGTGTCCGATCGAGTGTATATGGTTATTTATAGGGACGTCCAATTGTAAATCTTTATATTAAAATTAACAAACTATCATTTAGTTAAACAAATATAAAGCCCATTAATAGCCCATAGTCTAATTTTCACAAGTGTCGTTCTTTTGTCCAAACCCCAATTATGGTACAAAGCCCAATTACCCAATTTTAATATTTTTAGCCCAACATCTTGATTACTTCGTCTTAAATAAGCATAATAATAACTTAAGTACGAGACATTAATTTAAAAAGGAGAACGTAGCTTACATTGATTATTTATCGCGTAGTGTTACACGGACAGAGCTCCAACTTTAAAACCCGTAAAATAACCTTTACATTAACCCAAACTAATCTAATATAAAACTAACCTAACCTATATATATATATATATATATATATATATATATATATATATATATATATATATATATATATATATATATATATATATATATATATATATATATATATATATATATTATTACATAGGAAGTATTATTATTATTATTTTGGTATGTTTAAAACTCGGCAGAAAACGTTGATATTTATAGGACATTTCTGAAATTTCAAACTCCGCGAGTTGCGGCACTTTTACCCTTCAAACTCCACGAGTCGCGGAGTTTGAATTTCCAGCTCACATGATTTTGGATCTTTGCTTGTCGACGTTATTAAATAATAATATAATATATAAATAATTTTAAGAATTATTTAAATATTATATTTTATTTATATGCATAGTTGACTTGTAATTTTTGTACCGTTGCATCGCGCGTTGAGAGTAGACTCATGTCCCGGTTCCGGATTTTCGAACGTCCTTGCGTATTATTTTATATCGTGTACTTTGCGTTTTGTAACTTGTACTCTTGTAATTTTTAGACCTTTCTCATCAATAAATTGAACCTTTTGGATTGTACTTTGTACTTTTGAGCTTTTTGGCCGTTTGCGTCTTCAATTCGTCGAATCTGCCTTTTGTCTTCACCTTTTATTATTTAAACGAATATCACTTGTAAATAGAACAATTGCAACTGAAAACTTTACATATTGGAAGGATATTGATACTAAATATATGTTCATTTGGAGTACTATCAAATATCCCCACACTTGAACGTTGCTTGTCCTCAAGCAATACATAACTTGAAATAATATAATACATCACACGAATCACTTCTTTATTCTTCACACTTTGTACATCAGTGATTTTGATATGGCGGTATGAACAATGGTAGTAACGATAGAACCATGGTTAAAGGTGGGTGTGTCATCCACAGTTGCCTCGGGTTTAGGTCAACGACAATTGCAATCAAATAGCCGATTTACTTTCGGTTTCCAAAGCAAAGTGCACATTTGAAAGGCGGTTTACAGTCCCACATGACTATGAAAATGTAGATCCTTAAGGAAATTGGATCTTTATGAAAATATTTGATCTTTTGAAAATTCAATCTAGCTTTTACCCTAGATAAGTTTTTCCGAATAACCCTTCACTGGTGTTTGCAAAATGATTTTTTTGTGGGTTTTGTGGGTTTCAGATTTGAAAATTTTAGCTCAAAACTTATGGTTTTGTGTTACCCACTTGCTAACCTTGTATTAGGAAAGCAACACGTCCAGTATACTTGCTCTGTATATTACCTTTCGGTAAACTACCGTCCGGTTGTAAAGGAAAGCGTTGAACAAGTAACTGTTAAGGCAATGTCCCCTGACATGCTTTTAATTATGGTCTATAACGTGTCGGATGCAATTACTATCCTTTGTAGGAGCAATAGTAAAGCTCACCCTTATAATTTTTTGGTCTGGCACAAGGTCCTGTCTTCGACCATGCTATGCAACCACCGTTCTTACGGTTGACACCCGATTTGGTTCAGGTGACCTAATGAATTCCAGGTGAATTCCTAGAATTTTAAGTTCAATGGTAATGAACGCATTGAAAATAGGTTTTCAGAAAACAAATCGGTTTGTAATTTTGATCAAAATATTTTCTCGTTCAAGCTCGAGTTTAGATATCATCGAATTCCATGAGTTTGTAATTCTCAATCTTTAAGGTCAATCTCAAGGATTGAGTAATATCAGGCTTAAAAGCTGATTTTTAATCTTTAAGGAGATTATCCTTTCTGGGGGTCTGATTCATTAGTCTTATCAAGCTAATTTGCACGGCGCCCTCCCCATTTTACGAGACATATCCTCTCATGGTTAGGATAAGTCTGACCACTTGGCGACCCTGTTTGATGCTGAGGTCCGTGGATTTCCTGCTAATTTTAGTGATGACTTTTCTAGATTTTTTGTCAACCTACAGCTAGTCTGGACGACAACTTCCTGACCTAAATCAAGAAGCGCGTGTCTTTTTCTGAAGACTTTACTTCCTTTTAATGATGGAATTGATTCATCGTGTAGATCTATCTATTCTTTCAAAAGTATTACAATAAATCGGGTAAAACAGTTAATTTAGTCCAAAACAAAAGCACCTACAATAAACTTTATAGAAACATGTGCTAGATAGTTTTTAATTGAATAACTAGGTATATTCTCCCCACACTTAGTTTCATTCTTTGCCTTTTTATTCTCCTTTATTCCATTTTAAATGAATTCAAGCGTTTTAGGGTGTTTCTCAATTTATGTCCTTTCTGAGGTAACAATAATTTCGGTATTAACACCTAGTTTTCACCATTCATAAATATATATAAACATGATTTTAAATTCATTTAGTTGAGAATTTTTCAAATTTTCATAAAATATGGCAAATAAACCAAGTATAAACCCGAGAGAATTTATAACCCTTCCCCACACTTGAGATCATGCAATGTCCTCATTTGCATGAAATCAGACTCTAATTATAAATTCATGAGGGTGATTAGTGTAGAAAAGTGATTGAAAATACCCAGTTTGTAATTACAAAGCTCGTCGAATGATAGATGACGCGCCTCATCGTTCATTCCTTCTTGTTTTATCACACATGCTTTTTTTCAAAAACGGCTGCTTTTCTGAACTGTTTAATAATATTTGAAAAAGCGTCTTTTACCCTAATCATGCATTTTTATTAACGAGTTATGCACTAACCCGAACACCTAATTTAACGTTAAGTGGGGTTAGACTTCCCCACACTTAGCTGACGACATGTGAAGTCGGTAGAATAAGTTCCACGAATTAGAAGAGTGAGCCAGTTATTTACATCTCGGGTGGTGTATAATATATCAATGGGTTTAAAGTTTAGACTCTCCCGATCGTCACTACTTACTTTTTTAAGTGTAGCTTTTAGTAAATGGATATGTCTCTTTTCTGGTTCTTGGTCAAATGGATGGATATACACCGACATATATATTATAGGGTGGACAATTCCTAACATTTCCTTCCTTTTATTCTCGGAATTAAAGGTTTCACCTCTATTACCCAATTGGGTGAAATCCGAGGTGTCATTATCTATTACAGCTCGTAGTTCATCTTTGGTAGATGACTCGTCTATTGAGAATATTAGGTTGGAAAGTTGTGAAATAGTGAATTTCGGGATCGAAGTAGATTCTTCTTCATTAACGGTACTTATTGGTCCCACTATTTTGGTCTCGGGGGTAAAATTTTCAAAGTTATCGTTTTTCCAAGAGTACCAATTTGTCACCCTTACTTCTTCTTCATTCATTGATTGGTCGATGATTTTGTCGGTAGAGGCCAATGTGTCGATATGTTGTGAAATTGGTAAAGCTGAATAAAAAGTATCATCGGGATAGTTGGTGATTTCGGAGCTCTCGAATTCATCAAAATTCGATGATATAAAATTTTCTTGCACAATACTCCTCAGATTAACATGTGTGTAATCTGATAGGGTTTCAGCTTGCCGATTTACAAACTCTCTCATTTGTTCATTTTGAGCATCAAGTTCTTCGAGTTTGATTTTCATATAATCTAAAGAATTTTCAGGCACATAATTTTTCTCGTCTTCTGGTTGTTGAGTTTGGATATATTCTTGTGAATAATCCCAATTAGAATTGTATTCCTCATAATCGTTCCATTCAGGTTCCATGGGTGAATAATTTTCCATAGGAACGTAATAATAGCATTCCCATGTTGAGTGATAATCTCCACATATTTCAAAACCAGTTATTGTTTCGTCATTCGTGATCCAAGATTGACCGAATGAATTGTCATCAACACCTGTTTGAGAGTATTGATGAAATTGATTTCGGATGTCATAAAGAGTTTCTAAGATATTTTTGAGATTTTCCATAATGCGTTTATTACCAAATTTTAGCTACAATGTGGTGCATTTACTAATTATCCTATTAGTTATAAAATAAAAAAAAAATTATATAAGTTATCAAATTAATAGACTTTTCTGCTTTTGCCCACGTTTCGAATAGCCAATAGATGCAGCAGGGAGCCAGAACCCTTTAAATCGGAAGCTCACAACTCAGCCACTAACAAATCCAACTATTACTACGAAGCAGAAAATTTGGATGTCTATCAATTTAACCGCTTAAAATAATTTTTCGTTGAAATTTTAAAGAAATTATAGAGAAGAAATAGAGAAAATTCTAAGTCCTAAAAACTAGATCGTCGAGAAATAAGAAAGAAAAAGAATGCGTGTCGAAAAACGTCGAAAAATAAAAATAAGAAAGAAAAACGTCGAAACTTAAAAGTCTAAAAATTATATCTAAAAATTTGCGCCTAAAGGTCTAAAGGTAAATGCAATTTTATTCAGAAAACGACAATTACTTAAAGGCACTAAAATCTATTTAAAACTAAAGCGAAAAACGGAGTCGCAAAATTCCAAAGCGCCTAAATCTTAATCTAAAGAAAAAGCACTTAAGGGATTTTACGGCAAAGCCTAAAAATCTAGAAATAAAAATAAACTACGACAAAAACTAAAACTTAAAACTAGCTACGAACAATAAAAATACAAATATTATGCTAAAAACAAATAAAAATAAACAAAAAAATAAAAATAAACTTAAAGTTGTAAAAAGTACAATTTTTATAAAAATATTATTTTTATCTTTATTATTTTATAAAAGTATTAATTTTTATTTATAATAAAACTAATTAAAATACAAAATACAAATTAATTTAAAAACTAAAACTAAATATTAATAATAATAAATTAAATAGGGTTTATAAATAATAATAATTAATAATATTCCGTAATTAATGCGAAATAGGGTTTCTGGTCAGGCTGGTCAGGGCGGCTCGGCGAGTCGCGGTTCCACGTACCAGCAATTCTCCGCGAGTCGCGGAGTTTGCAAAACGTTTTTTTTATATTGTTTTTCTAAAAATATATACAAATATATTTATACAAAAATAAATTAAAAATATAGGGTTTCGCCGAGTCCCCGGCAGCGGCGCCAAAAACTTGATGTCATAGCGTGGGGGTACGAAATAGTGTATATTTTACTAGGAAAAACTATTAAATACGATACATTTTTACACAAGTTATTTATTTATTTACAGATGGGATATACCTAAACCTTGCTACAACACTCTAGGTAGTGTACCTAATCGTAGAGTAGTGTAGTTTTTAGTAAGTCCGGTTCGTTCCACAGGGAGCTGGCTTATTTCACACTATATTTTATACCATTATATTCGTACAAAATATATTATATTAATAATATATAAAAGGGGGTTTTACCGTTTAATGACCGGTTTGTCGATTTTATATTTTAAGCGAAGCGTAAAGTAAATTTAATTAACAAAATAAAATAAATAACAAAAAATATAAATGACGAATAATTAAAGGTGCGATGAAATATAAAATAAAATAATTATGCTTATTTAAACTTCCGTAATCATGATGTTTGATGTGTTGATTTTTAGTATATTCCCATGGGTTAATTGTTCTTTGTCCTGGATTATTTAATATGCCCGTCTGGTTTTTGTCCATAACAGTCCATCAGTCATAAATATAAAGTGCGAGTGTCCTCGTCAAATTATCCTTATATCCGAAGTCAAATATTCCAACTAATTGGGGACTTAAACTGTAACAAGGTTTTAATACTTTGTTTAATAATTACTCCAGGATATCGACTGCGTGTAATCCAAGGTTTAATACGTTGTTAATAATTACGCCAAGTGTCCTTGTACATAATTTCACCCATGTTTTAATAATTCTAGTGACTATTAATCCATTCCCGTGTCCGGTTAAATGAACTATTATTCGTACATATAAATTCCCCGCCCATCGTGTCCGATCGAGTGTATATGGTTATTTATAGGGACGTTCAATTGTAAATCTTTATATTAAAATTAACAAACTATAATTTAGTTAAACAAATATAAAGCCCATTAATAGCCCATAGTCTAATTTCCACAAGTGTCGTTCTTTTGTCCAAACCCCAATTATGGTACAAAGCCCAATTACCCAATTTTAATATTTTTAGCCCAACATCATGATTACTTCGTCTTAAATAAGCATAATAATAACTTAAGTACGAGACATTAATTTAAAAAGGAGAACATAGCTTACATTGATTATTTATCGGGTAGTGTTACACGGACAGAGCTCCAACTTTAAAACCCGTAAAATAACCTTTACATTAACCCAAACTAATCTAATATAAAACTAACCTATACTATATATATATTATATATATATTATTATTACATATGGAGTATTATTATTATTATTTTGGTGTGTTTAAAACTCGGCAGAAAACGTTGATATTTATAGGACATTTCTGAAATTTCAAACTCCGCGAGTTGCGGCACTTTTACCCTTCAAACTCTGCGAGTCACGGAGTTTGAATTTCCAGCCCACATGATTTTGGATTTTTTCTTGTCGACGTTATTAAATAATAATATAATATATAAATAATTTTAAGAATTATTTAAATATTATATTTTATTTATGTGCATAGTTGACTTGTAATTTTTGTACCATTGCGTCGAGCGTTGAGAGTAGACTCATGTCCCGGTTCTGGATTTTCGAACGTCCTTGCGTATTATTTTATATCGTGTACTTTGCATTTTGTAACTTGTACTCTTGTAATTTTTAGACGTTTCTCATCAATAAATTGAACCTCTTGGATTGTACTTTGTACTTTTGAGCTTTTTGGCCGTTTGCGTCTTCAATTCGTCGAATCTGCCTTTTGTCTTCACCTTTTATTATTTAAACAAATATCACTTGTAAATAGAACAATTGCAACTGAAAACTTTACATATTGGAAGGATATTGATACTAAATATATGTTCATTTGGAGTACTATCACCATGTCAGTAAGACATATAGCAAGCACGTAATCAGGCACTACAGTATCCTAGCAGTACATAACTTGACAATCGTAACAGTATCAAACAAAAGTAACATGCAATCAAAGGCAGATGGTCGCATGCAGTAGCGAGAAAATAGCAGTAGCATACCGGAAGTTCACACAGCAGTAAAGGTAAGCAGTAGCATACAGTAGTATAATACAGTAGCATGTAGCAGTTTCGCAGAAACAAGTAAACAAGTAAGTTGTAGATTAGTCCTATTAGTGAATCCTACTCGGCTCGGTCAAGACTCACTAATGCAACCTAATTACCTATAACCAATGCTCTGATACCAAATGTGACGCCCCATATAAACCATCATATACGAATCGTCAACAACAGGTCCATTACACGGTATAATACTACATGCTATTTTAAAACAAATTTTGCATTCATGAAAAGATAACGTTTTACAAAAGATAACCTGATACAAAGGTCGTTACAAAGTCATTATTCAAAATAGCATAAGTTGCGAATGCAAAATAAAAGTTCCATGATTGAGACATCTTTATGTAATGCAGCGGAAGTCTAACACAGCGAGTCTGTAATAGCAAGTCTATAACATCAAGACAACAAGTCTAACAGCGGAAGCAACAACGTCTAAGCACCTGAGAAGTACACGCTTAAAAGTCAACACGAATGTTGGTGAGCTATAGTTTGTTTGTAATTAGTAATGTAATGTAGACCACGAGATTTCAGTGCTTCAACCTGCGTTTCAAATCAGTATGATAAAGTACACTTGGTGAGTGCGTATGTTCTCGAAGTATCAAACACCCGTTAAATGCTAGCGCGACTAGCCCGAGTGGGGATGTCAAACCCTATGGATCCATATCTAATATTTGCGTTCACCGGTTCAAAAACCAATGATTAAACGTTACCGTGCTAAGGGGAATCTTTGTGCCGTTATATCACCCACACATATGTAAATTATAAGTTCTCGTGTCTAGTATGTAAAAACATAAAAAGCGCATGTATTCTCAGTCCCAAAAATAGTAAAGTAAAAAGGGAAGCTATAACTCACAGTGAATGTGTGGTAAAGTCGATATGAAAAGTATGCAAGTAGTAAGTCGGTCCGAAAGGTCGTCAACCTAAGTCAAAGGTCACTAAGTCAGTATATTGTCCCCAAAAGTTTACACGTGAATAAATTATGTCTTAAGTATCATCATCATCATCATCATCATCATCATCATTATCATCATACTTAAAAGATAAAGTAAGGTTTTCAACAAGAATAAAGATCGAAACAAAAGGCTGACTTCGGACAACTGCTACCACCTCTATACAAAACGAAAAGACGCGTGGTCAGTGGCCAAGGCTCCGTATGTGAGTCCTCTAACCTCTATCAAATTTTCAGATCCTAACCTGATGTCGTTTGACCGTGGCGATGGTTCAAGCGCGAGTAGGTCAGAATTTTCAGCAAGTCGTTATAACGCAGTAGTGACTTTCGAAAGGCTATAAATCCTAAACCGTATATCGAATTTAGGCGAGTCCTAAATGAAAAGTCATCTATTCGAAACGAAATATCTGAAAATCAATTTTCCATAAGTCCTAGGAATCTGATCAGACCCTGAAAAACAGCAAACAAATGCTCCGGTGGGTTTCTTGGTGCTTGATGCTCATCACGGTCCTCATCCTTGATGCGTGTAAGCTTCAAGTGTACAACTCTTTGATGTTTTAGCATCACTTTGACCAAGTTTCAACCATAAAAATATAACTAAGAGTAAAAGCTAACATCCTACAAGTTTTGAACATCAAGGTTGCTTCTTTATTGCATAAACCCAATAAAGCTTCAACCTTTGTCCTTTTTACACAATTTTATGCATCTCTATCATATGAGATGATGAATTCTTGATCTTTATCATCAAAATCACAAAAAGGTTCCAAGTAAGTGAGATCTACAATGATAACTTAGATCTCAAGTATTAAGAAAACCCTAAGCTAGAAAGCTTGGATCTTTACAAGATTAATGAGACCATAAGCTAGAAAGCTAAGATCTAATGAAAGTAATGAGACCATAAGCTAAAACACTAAGAACTTTAACAAAATAATGAAACCCTAAGCTAAAAAGCTTGGATCTTTAATGTTCTTGAAGATCCATAAAGCAAAAGACTAGATCTTCAAGTTACATGAAGATCATAAACATAAGTTTTGATCTTTTTAACAAAATAAAGGAATCATAAGCTAGAAAACTTAGATCCAACAAAGTAATGAAGATTCAAATCTAGAAAGCTTGAATCTTTCATGTTCTTGAAGGATTCAAACCAAAGTTTGAATGTACAAGATATAACAAGATCAAGAAGCTAAAAAGCTTAATCCTTTCATGATGATGATGATGTCAAAAATGAGAAGAGAAGAAGAAGAAGAAAATTTAAAACTTACACTTTTTAGAGTGAAAAAGACTTAAGAGAGAATTAGAGAGTAAGTGTGTGTAAAATGTGAATGAGATTAAGTGTGAAATGTAGTGACCCGAACTTTTCCATGTTTATATATATTAATTTAAATTGATATTTACATGACTAAATGTTTCCAACATGTTAAGAAATCAAACTTGTTAAGACTTTATTAAATGAAATAAGTTTCATATAGGCAATTGATCACCCAAGTTGACCGGTGATTCACGAACGTTAAAACTTGTAAAAACTATATGATAACATATATATGGATATATATATATAGTTAACATGATATTATGATAAGTAAACATATCATTAAGTATATTAACAATGAACTACATATGTAAAAACAAGACTACTAACTTAATGATTTTGAAACGAGACATATATGTAACGAATATCGTTGTAACGACATTTAATGTATATATATCATATTAAGAGATATTCATACATCATAATATCATGATAATATAATAATTTAAAATCTCATTTGACATTATAAACATTGGGTTAACAACATTTAACAAGATCGTTAACTTAAAGGTTTCAAATCAACATTTACATGTAACGACTAACGATGACTTAACGACTCAGTTAAAATGTATATACATGTAGTGTTTTAATATGTATTCATACACTTTTGAAAGACTTCAAGACACTTATCAAAATACTTCTACTTAACAAAAATGCTTACAATTACATCCTCGTTTAGTTTCATCAACAATTCTACTCGTATGCACCCGTATTCGTACTCGTACAATACACAGCTTTTAGATGTATGTACTATTTGTATATACACTCCAATGATCAGCTCTTAGCAGCCCATGTGAGTCACCTAACACATGTGGGAACCATCATTTGGCAACTAGCATGAAATATCTCATAAAATTACAAAAATATGAGTAATCATTCATGACTTATTTACATGAAAACAAAATTACATATCCTTTATATCTAATCCATACACCAACGACCAAAAACACCTACAAACACTTTTATTCTTTAATTTTCTTCATCTAATTGATCTCTCTCAAGTTCTATCTTCAATTTCTAAGTGTTCTTCATAAATTCCAAAAGTTCTAGTTTCATAAAATCAAGAATACTTCCAAGATTGCAAGTTTACTTCCAAGTTTTCTAAATCCATTCCAAGTAATCATCCAAGATGAAGAAACCTTTGTTATTTACAGTAGGTTATCTTTCTAATACAAGGTAATAATCATATTCAAACTTTAATTCAATTTCTATAACTATAACAATCTTATTTCGAGTGGAAATCTTACTTGAAATTGTTTTCGTGTCATGATTCTGCTTCAAGAACTTTCAAGCCATCCAAGGATCCTTTAAAGCTAGATCCATTTTTCTCATTTCCAGTAGGTTTATCCAAGGAACTTGAGGTAGTAATGATGTTCATAACATCATTCGATTCATACATATAAAGCTATCTTATTCGAAGTTTTAAACTTGTAATCACTAGAACATAGTTTAGTTAATTCTAAACTTGTTCGCAAACAAAAGTTAATCCTTCTAACTTGAATTTTAAAATCAACTAAACACATGTTCTATATCTATATGATATGCTAACTTAATGATTTAAAACCTGGAAACACGAAGAACACTGTAAAACCGGACATACGCCGTCGTAGTAACACCGCGGACTGTTTTGGGTTAGTTAATTAAAAACTATGATAAACTTTGATTTAAAAGTTGTTCTTCTGGGAAAATGATTTTTCTTATGAACATGAAACTATATCCAAAAATCATGGTTAAACTCAAAGTGGAAGTATGTTTTCTAAAACGGTCATCTAGACGTTGTTCTTTTGACTGAAATGACTACCTTTACAAAAATGACTTGTAACTTATATTTTCGACTATAAACCTATACTTTTTCTGTTTAGATTCATAAAATAGAGTTCAATATGAAACCATAGCAATTTGATTCACTCAAAACGGATTTAAAATGAAGAAGTTATGGGTAAAACAAGATTGGATAATTTTTCTCATTTTAGCTACGTGAAAATTGGCAACAAATCTATTCCAACCATAACTTAATCAACTTGTATTGTATATTATGTAATCTTGAGATACCATAGACACGTATACAATGTTTCGACCTATCATGTCGACACATCTATATATATTTCGGAACAACCATAGACACTCTATATGTGAATGTTGGAGTTAGCTATACAGGGTTGAGGTTGATTCCAAAATATATATAGTTTGAGTTATGATTAATATTGAGATATGTATACACTGGGTCGTGGATTGATTCAAGATAATATATATCGATTTATTTCTGTACATCTAACTGTGGACAACTAGTTGTAGGTTACTAACGAGGACAGCTGACTTAATAAACTTAAAACATCAAAATGTATTAAAAGTGTTGTAAATATATTTTGAATATACTTTGATATATATGTACATATTTGTTATAGGTTCGTGAATCGACCAGTGGCCAAGTCTTACTTCCCGACGAAGTAAAAATCTGTGAAAGTGAGTTATAGTCCCACTTTTAAAATCTAATATTTTTGGGATGAGAATACATGCAGGTTTTATAAATGATTTACAAAATAGACACAAGTACGTGAAACTACATTCTATGGTTGAATTATCGAAATCGAATATGCCCCTTTTTATTAAGTCTGGTAATCTAAGAATTAGGGAACAGACACCCTAATTAACGCGAATCCTAAAGATAGATCTATTGGGCCTAACAAACCCCATCCAAAGTACCGGATGCTTTAGTACTTCGAAATTTATATCATATCCGAAGGGTGTCCAGGAATGATGGGGATATTCTAATATATGCATCTTGTGAATGTCGGTCACCAGGTGTTCACCATATGAATGATTTCTATCTCTATGTATGGGATGTGTATTGAAATATGAAATCCTGTGGTCTATTATTATGATTTGATAATATATAGGTTAAACCTATAACTCACCAACATTTTTGTTGACGTTTTAAGCATGCTTATTCTCAGGTGATTATTAAGAGCTTCCGCTGTCGCATACTTAAATAAGGATGAGATTTGGAGTCCATGCTTGTATGATATTGTGTAAAAACTGCATTCAAGAAACTTATTTCGTTGTAACATATTTGTATTGTAAACCATTATGTAATGGTCGTGTGTAAACAGGATATTTTAGATTATCATTATTTGATAATCTACGTAAAGTTTTTTTTAAAACCTTTATTGATGAAATAAAGGTTATGGTTTGGTTTAAAATGAATGCAGTCTTTGAAAAACATCTCATATAGAGGTCAAAACCTCGCAACGAAATCAATTAATATGGAACGTTTTTAATCAATAAGAACGGGACATTTCAGTTGGTATCCGAGCGTTGGTCTTAGAGAACCAGAAAATTTGCATTAGTGTGTCTTATCGAGTTTGTTAGGATGCATTAGTGAGTCTGGACTTCGACCGTGTTTTCTTTAAAAATGATTGCTTAACATTTTTGTTGGAAACTATATATTTTTAACATGTGAATATTATGTGATATATTAATCTCTTAACGTGTTTGATATTATGTGATAGATGTCTACCTCTAGAACAAGTCCCATTGACTCACCTAATAATAACGAAGAGTCGAATATATATTGGACTGATTCACAAGTTCCCGAAGTGAAACCGGAAGAAGAATCAGAACCGGAAGAGGAGGAACCGGAGGAGGATGAACCGAAAGAAGAAATAGAACCGGTGGGGGAAATAATAAAACGGTTAAGTAAAAGAAAATCCTCAACCAACCGACCAAGGTTAATTATGGTCAATGGTGTTTCCGCCAAGGAAGCAAAATATTGGGAGGATTACCAATTCTCCGATGAATCAGATTCCGACGAGAATTCCGATGATGTTATAGAAATTACCCCAACTGAATTTAAAAAGGCAAAAGAAAATAATAAGGGAAAGGGCACAAAAATAAAGAAATCTAATTCCAACCCCGATGAACTTTATATGTATCGTCAACCCCCGAAGTCCTTAAGTTGTAACAATGACTCGGGAACCTCTAAACCACCAGGTTTTTCTAAACCAATGTGGAAAACGACAGCTCGTATTAGGGGAACATCATATATCCCTAGAAACTTGGCAAAATGAACCAAAACTGAAGAAGAAGAAACGAGCGAGTCAGAATAATATAGTTGTATTCGTGTGGTGTAATATATGTAATATAGTGTGCTTATGCTTTATGATATATGTAAAAATTGCTTGTATTAATAAGTATTTTTTTTAATGAATCTAACTCTTGTCTATTTTACAGTATAAAAACACAAAATGGATAGACAACCCAATATTTTAAGAGACCTACCCGGAGACATGATTGATGAAATCGTGTCTAGAGTCGGGCAGAATTCTTCGGCACAACTATTTATGGCGAGATCAGTTTGTAAGACATTCAAAGAACGTTCCAAGAATGCCTTGATTTATAAAAGGCTTTCGTTCGAAAGATGGGGGATATCACATTGGGAAACCTATAAGTTACGATGTGTTTACTTTGACGCATATATTGCGGGGAACCCAAATGCTATTTTACGCAACGGGTTAAGAAATTATTTTGACTCAATGTATCCGAACATAGGACTTCATGATTTAGAAAAAGCAGCTAACATGCAACATAAAGAAGCATGTTATGCTTACGGGTTAGTAATGTTCGCTTCTCACCAAAGTGAGAAAAAGAACATCGGGCTACAACTATTAAACAAAACGTTCCCACATGTGACGGAGTCGGTAATTGGGGTGAGAAACAAGGTTTTTAGATTGTTACGGGACAGTTGAACATTACGTAACCCTCGTCCCTTTGACGATGTTACAACACGTTGTCTTATCAACGGCCATAACGGTTATGTTCCACAAGACCAAGGATGGGAAGTAGTCCTAGTAAAACCAGAATGCATGATTTGTTTCTGGACGTATGAATTACGTGTCTTTATTGCCTTTGCTGAACGACTTGTGTACTAGCTAGAATTATCATCACAACTATCTTGTATCAAATTTATTGTGTGCTATATTTCATGGTATATGTAAAATAAGCGGTATTGTAAGTTTGTAAAATATTGTGTAAAAGTTTGAACGCGAAATATTATTATAATCAGTTTTTCATATAGAATTGTAGTAGTTGAATTGTATATTAGCTACTAAGTATGAACTTAACGGGTAGGTACTACCCGAATTTAAACTTATAAAACGCTAATATGAAGAAAAATCTTTTATAAATGAGTTCATATTATGCTACGAAATACTATTAACTATTCTTAATATTCTGTATGATTAACTTGTTCCATTTGACTATTTTGAAGGAAATGGCACTGACTACTCGACACACCGTGAATATGAATGAAGAGGAATTCCGTACTTTTCTAGCTTCAAACATAGCCACAGTACAGGTTGCGCTACATACCAACAATAACCTTGGATCTAGCAGTACAGGAAATCGTGTAGGATGCACCTACAAAGAATTCACTGCCTGCAAACCTTTGGAATTTGATGGAACCGAAGGACCGATCGGATTGAAACGGTGGACCGAGAAGGTCGAATCGGTGTTTGCCATAAGTAAGTGTACTGAAGAGGACAAAGTGAAGTACGCTACGCATACCTTTACAGGTTCTGCGTTAACATGGTGGAATACCTATCTAGAGCAAGTGGGACAAGATGATGCGTACGCACTACCTACCGTGGTCAGCATTCAAGCACTTGATGAACGAGAAGTACCGTCCCAGAACCGAGGTCAATAAGCTCAAGACAGAACTTAGAGGGTTACGAACCCAAGGATTTGATATTACCACGTACGAAAGACGATTCACAGAATTGTGTCTATTGTGTCCGGGAGCGTTTGAAGATGAGGAAGAGAAGATCGACGTGTTTGTGAAAGGATTAGCGGAAAGAATCCAAGAAGATATAAGTTCACACGAGCCCGCCTTCATACAACAGGCATGTAGAATGGCTCACAAACTAGTGAACCAGATTGAGGAAAGAATTAAAGAACAGACGGCTGAAGAGGCCAATGTGAAGCAAGTCAAAAGAAAGTGGGAGGGAAACGGTGATAAGAATCACCAATACAACAACAACAACAATTACAACAATAATCGCAACAACTATCCCAACAATCGCAACATCAATAACTACAACAAACGGCCCAACAACAACAACAACAACAACAACAACAACAACAACAACAACAACAACAACAACAACAACAACAACAATAGCAACTACAACAATCATCCCAACAACAATCACAACCGCAACAACAACAACAATCAGAAGCAGCTATGCCAAAGGTGTGAAAAGTATCACTCGGGGTTCTGCACCAAATTTTGCAACAAGTGTAAAAGAAATGGTCATAGCACGGTAAAGTGTGAGGTCTATGGACCAGGGGTTAACAGAACGAACGGAACAAATGGTGTCAGAACGAGTAATGGCAGAGCAAGTAGTGTCGGAGCAAGTTATGCCATTGTAGTTTGTTATAAATGTGGAAAATCGGGCCACATTATTAGAAATTGCCCGTACCAGGAGAACACGAATGGATAAGGCCGCGGAAGAGTTTTCAATATTAATGCGGCAGAGGCACAAGAAGACCCGAAGCTTGTTACGGGTACGTTTCTTATTGACAATAAATCTGCTTACGTTTTATTTGATTCGGGTGCAGATAGAAGCTATATGAGTAGAGATTTTTGTGCTAAATTAAGTTGTCCATTGATGCCTTTGGATAGTAAATTTTTACTTGAATTAGCAAACGGTAAATTAATTTCAGCAGATAATCTATGCCGGAATCGAGAAATTAAACTGGGTAGCGAAATATTTAAGATTGATTTGATACCAGTAGAGTTAGGGAGTTTTGATGTAATAGTTGGCATGGACTGGCTGAAGAAGATGAAAGCAGAGATTCTATGTTACGAAAATGCAATTCGCATTGTACGAGAAGAAGGAGAACCCTTAATGGTGTACGGAGAAAAGGGCAACACGAAGCTACATCTTATTAGTAATTTGAAGGCATAAAAACTAATAAGAAAAGGTTGCTATGCTGTTCTAGCACATGTTGAGAAAGTACAAACTGAAGAAAAGAGCATCAATGATGTTTTTGTCGCAAAAGAATTTCCCGATGTATTTCTGAAAGAATTACCAGGATTACCCCCACATCGATCCGTTGAATTTTAAATAGATCTTGTACCAGGAGCTGCACCAATAGCTCGTGCTCCTTACAGACTCGCACCCAGCGAGATGAAAGAACTGCAAAGCCAATTACAAGAACTTTTAGAGCGTGGTTTTATTCAACCAAGCACATCACCGTGGGGAGCTCCTATTTTGTTTGTCAAGAAGAAAGATGTTACATTCAGGTTGTGTATCGACTACTAAGAGTTGAACAAACTTACCATTAAGAACCGCAACCCACTACCGAGAATCGACGACTTATTTGATCAACTACAAGGCTCGTCTGTTTATTCAAAGATTGACTTACGTTCAGGGTATCATCAAATGCGGGTGAAAGAAGATGATATTCCAAAGACTACTTTCAGAACACGTTACGGTCATTACGAGTTTATGGTCATGCCGTTTGGTTTAACTAATGCACCAGCTGTGTTCATGGACCTTATGAACCGAGTGTGTGGACCATACCTTGACAAGTTTGTCATTGTTTTCATTGATGACATACTTATTTACTCAAAGAATGACCAAGAACACGGTGAACATTTGAGGAAGGAAGAATTGTACGCTAAGTTTTCAAAGTGTGCATTTTGGTTGGAAGAAGTTCAATTTCTCGGTCACATAGTGAACAAAGAAGGTATTAAGGTGGATCCGGCAAAGATAGAAACTGTTGAAAAGTGGGAAACCCCGAAAACTCTGAAACACATACGCCAGTTTTTAGGACTAGCTGGTTACTACAGAAGGTTCATCCAAGACTTTTCCAGAATAGCAAAACCCTTGACTTCATTAACTCATAAAGGGAAGAAATTTGAATGGAAGGATGAACAAGAGAAAGCGTTTCAGTTATTGAAGAAAAAGCTAACTACTGTGATGACCCGGGAATTCCCAATCAAATTTAAACTTAATCTAATATGATTTCGATGATAAGCAAAGTCTATTAAACTGAGTCTTATAATGTTTGAACTATTTCCATGAAATCATATAAACTTTGACTGTTTCCGACGATTCACGAACAATTATTTGTAAATAAATATGTACAAGTGTGTATATATATATATATATATATATATATATATATATATATATATATATATATATACGATAATTGGAAATAATAAAAATTTAATCATTTGAATTAAGAATTATTATTAGTAAGTAATATCATTAAGAATTATTATTATCATTATATGTGTCCTATAATTATTAACATGTAATGTTAATATCTAATATAATAAATTTAATTATAAGTTAAACTATAATTGTTATAGTAATATTAATATTACTTTCAATATTAACATCTATATTAGTATTAGTAATATTATTGTGAAAATAGATATAAATATAAATTTTATATTATTATTACTAATATTATTGTAATTAGTATTACTATTAGTATCATTAATAATATTATTATTATCATTTCTATAATTACTTTTATCCTTATTATTATTAATATATTTAAGTATTAAGTAAATTATAATATCACGAGTAAAATTTGTTATACGTCCCTATCTGTATATATTTTCTCTTTGTTTCTGTCTCCTTTACCTTACCTGCTCGAAATATTCGGTCAACATACAATGCATATGGATTAAGTTTTCAACAACATTGTATAACACTTTAATGATTGAATTATTTGTTATATTGGCTCTTATATGCTTATAGAGAGTGTGACTCCAATTGTTTTAACATACATCAAAAACCACGAGTATCAAACAATGGTCATCACCGGTTCTTGTTTTCTGCTCGATCTAAACTCCAACAATTGCATTATCTTACTCATAACCTTAATCTATTTATCTTTATCTTCTCTCACAAAAACCCAACAAGCCATCTATCTATATTTTGTTTCGTTCTCAAACTACAAATGAGGAACCCATTCACTACCATCTTACGAACCACAATACTACCATATAACCATCACTGTTTTGTTACGATATTGCCGGTTATGATGAAAACATTAACACAAATCCAAACTCACCAACATGAAACCATCTGTCGATGTTCGATAACCATCACCAATTTTCTACTCCTTGTTTTCCTTTGACATCAACAAAACCAAAATCACCCCATGTTGTTCTTGATTGATAGACACTCACCCAAAACTATCTGCGTACTCATTTTATGACCCATGAATTAGTCACCCCTCAAGTTTCGGTCAACACCCATCTACAAAATCCAAAACTCATTGACTAACCAATAAATAATAAAACTAACACATCAAAATACTATTCAACCATGAAATATTAATTAAACAAAACTTTATCAAAAACTAATTAAAGTGGCAACTTGTTCCAATTGTACACGTCGATCAATTTAAACTTATATACTTAACTTTCAACATGTAACAAACAAATATCACAATCAGTTTGACTATATAGACAAATCATGGATACTGTTTTCCTTTTCATTATTCGTTCACATGATAGTGGATTGTATTATAGATAAATAATATTTTCTTTGAAAAGGATGGCATACACTTGTATATATTATTTGACAAGCAATTATTTACCATTAACAGAACCGTCTCCAACCAATCACCTTGATCATCTCCTGGTAACCATCGGCAACCATCACTTTTGAACACCACCACCACCGTGAACTTCTGTAACCATCACAAACTGCTGCTAGGCTTACTGTTTCCTATCTTACTACTACAATCACCATCGAACCCAAACAAAGCCACCACAACCGCCACCATGATGGAGCAACTGCTGCTGTTCTTGTCTTCTGTTCGAGTACCAATCATCAACTATCTCTCTAAAATCCCTCATCATGAACCATGACTGAAAGATAACTGCAGTAGCTGCTGCACTTTATATATTCTGTTTCAGTCAACACCCTGCAAACCACATGAATCACTGAAAATTACTACTACTACTATCGACCAACAAATACACTTTTGCTACAAGTAAGTTATTTATATTTGCTGGACCACTCATTAAGAAACCATCATAATATCACAAGTCAATTTTTGTTCCTGCCATAAATCAAAGTTCTACAACATATTACTTGATAAAATTCTCAAAACAAATACCATTACCTTCAAACAAATCAAACCGTTGTAATTATTGATCATCTCCTCTGCTACTGTTCTAACATCGTTTTTACTTCTGTGTTCATCGTGAAACCCAGGAAACCTGACTGCTACTGCAGCTTAATATTTTCTGTTTCAGTTGTCGCTATAAAACACCACCACCAAACCATTCTGACCTCCGGAGCTAATCGAACTGCTTAATCGAGTTGATTACATATTCAGGGTTCTGATCATTCCTTGATGCTTCGTAAAACTTCAATTTAAGTTAACAATCTATGAACGATCACAAATCTCAAAATCACACTAGTGTTCATCGAGGTCAACATTTTGATTCACAAAATTTAGTATGTTTCTGATAAAATTAATGAGTGTCTAGTATTTAGGAGATAAATTACCGAAACTTTCATGGAGTAAATTATACCTGATACGCTTTGATCCTCAATTTTTGACATTCAATTTCATCTTCATCATCGCCATTGTTCTTAAACAAAATTGGAGTAGTTATTGTTGTTGTTAGCCTTGATTCCTTCACAAAACTTCTTAATCGCGAGTTTAGGAAGCCACTCCATTTGATCTCGTGATTTGATTTTGGAAGTTAAACTCGGGAAAGGAATTGGGATCGTGTAACCTAATGAGTCGTTTGGTTAAAAAAAAAAAAAAAAGAAACCGAATGATATAAGAATGGATGGCAGGCAGTTTTTTTTTTATGGACTCATACAATTCGTAAAGCCCAATAAATTGTTATTCTTATTGGGTTACTAAAGTTTTGCTAGTGGACTTCAAGATTTATGGACTCATTTTAAGCGCACATCTTTTTGAATGGTATAATTTATTTATTTGTATTAATATTATAATTATTGTTAATATTAATGTAAATATAATTATCATTATTAGTATTATTATTATCATTAAAATTATTATTATTATTATTATTATTATTATTATTATTATTATTATTATTATTATTATTATTATTATTATTATTATTATTATTATTATTATTATTATTATTATTATTATTATTATTATCATTTTTAATGTAAGTATTATTATTGAAACTAATTCTTTTATAAAAAAAAAATTACCATATTAATTATTAGAACTGTCATTATTATTATTATTATTATTAGAATTATCATTATTTTTATCATTATTATTTTTATTATCACTTTTATTATTTCTAACACTAATGTTATTATTTTTATCATTATTATTAATAGTATTAGTAATATATCAAATAAAAATTTTCTAAAAATAAAAATATATTATTTACATAAAACATAACTATATTAATATGTTTGTAATAAATACTAATTATCTATTTAATGTATATAAAAATAAATATAGTTAATTTAGTTACTAATGAAACGTACAAGTTACTAAAATAACAATTAATAATAATATCTAAATTCGTTCGATTACCATTATATGTGTTAATATACATATAAATTATGTAGGTTCGTGAATCCGAGGCCAACCCTGCATTGTTCAGTTGTTAAATATCGTTATATGTATTTTTACTACAAAATACATTATGGTGAGTTTCATTTGCCCTTTTTACTCTTTACGTTTTTGGGCTGAGAATACATGCAAATGCTTTATTAACTGTTTTACAATATTTATATGCGTGAGTTTCATTATTCCCTTTTTAAATGCTTTTGCAATATATATTTTTGGGACTGAGAATGCATGCGCTTTTAATAAATGTTTTACGAAATAGACACAAGTGATCGAAACTACATTATATGGTTGAATGATCGGAATCGAATATGCCCCTTTTTATTAAGTCTGGTAATCTAAGAATTAGGGAACAGACACCCTAATTGACGCGAACTCTAAAGATAGATCTATCGGGCCCAACAAGCCCCATCCAAAGTACCGGATGCTTTAGTACTTCGAAATTTATATCATGTCCGAAGGAGGATCCCGGAATGATGGGGATATTCTTATATGCATATTGTGAATGTCGTTTACCAGGTGTTCAATCCATATGAATGATATTTTTGTCTCTATGTATGGGACGTATGTTTATGAGAAATGGAAATATGAAATCTTGTGGTCTATTAAGATTATGAAATGATTATTTATGATAAACTAATGAACTCACCAACCTTTTGGTTGACATTTGAAAGCATGTTTATTCTCAGGTACGAAAGAAATCTTTCGCTGTGCATTTGATCATTTTAAAGATATTATTTAGAGTCATTCATGACATATTTCAAAAAACTTTGCATTCGAATCGTCTAGTTCATCAAGATAAATGTTAATTTAATTATAGTTAGATATATTATGAAATGGTATGCATGCCGTCAACGTTCAATGAAATGAAAGATTTTCTTTTCAAAAACGAATGCAATGTTTGTAAAATGTAGCATATAGAGGTCAAGTACCTCGCGATGTAATCAACTGTTGTGATTCGTTTATAATCGATATGGACTTCGTCCGGATGGATTAGGACGGGTCCTTTCAGTTGGTATCAGAGCGGTGGTCTTAGCGAACCAGGTCTTGCCTTAGTATGCCTAACTGATAGTTGTTTAGATGCATTAGTGAGTCTGGACTTCGACCGTGTCTGCATGTCAAAAGTTTTGCTTATCATTTCTTGTTGGAAATCGTCTGCTTATCATCCTTAGGAAATTACCTGCTTATCATTCTTAGTCTAAACATGTCTTACTGCCTCTATTGCATAGACAGTGTATAGATAAATTCATATCTTAGCGTATCTGTATTATTGCCTGACAACTTCCGTAGAATCCTCCATAACTTATGGGATTTTAGTATTATATATGCATATGTAAATTATGTATTGCAAGGTACTAATCTACATCCTATAATCTATTTCTTATCAAAAATCCTTCATCTGATCGTATGAGATGAATCCCTTCACCAGTTCGAGTCCCTCAGATTTCGATAGCTATTCCGATAGTCATACCGACAGCTATTCCGATATGGAGTTTCACTCCAGCTCCGAAAGCAGTGTCACCAGAATGAATGAATCAATCAATCAGCCATCCCCAATTCATCTGATGAGTTCGTAGTCTACCCAATCATTGGAGACAAGAAGAAGGCGATCCTTTTCACCAATCAAATTCACCTTTGGGCGAAGAACCTGAAACATTTATCGGTAAACCAATTCAAAATGCCATTTTCACTCTCATATCCCGAATATCTCGCCACGAACATATCATATCTCATATTCAAAACCTTATACATTTGCTTGTTCCAACCGCCAATCATCCCAGAGTAATCAAAGAAGTCAACGTGCTTCGCACCCGAGTTGTAGCCTTGAAAAATATAGTGTAAAATGTGCCAGCTTCAGCAACATCAACACTACCACCATCAGCAACAGCAACATCCGCATCCCACACCTCAACATCACAATCTGTTCCACAAACATCAACATCATACGCACAATGGATACCAAGGAATACCAACAGCAATTAACGATGAAGT
The DNA here is from genome assembly GCF_046630445.1 of Rutidosis leptorrhynchoides. Lineage (NCBI taxonomy): Eukaryota > Viridiplantae > Streptophyta > Magnoliopsida > Asterales > Asteraceae > Rutidosis > Rutidosis leptorrhynchoides. Next base: position 271,069,374 of record NC_092335.1, read on the forward strand.
ATTGAACCATAACTTCATTAATATTCTGCGAAGAATATGTGGATCCTAATAGCTTTAGAGATTACTTATTCTAGCTCAAATCGAAAATCAAATGAGTCTAATATTATATTGACTCATTAAATCCATGATTACATCTGAAGAAAATATATATGTATATATATTTTCATAAAGATTGTGATTAAAAATTCTTTCTTACAAACTGTTAATGATGAAAATATTTTAACGGGTAGGTAATACGCGAGGAATATTTAAGATTTCACATTAATAAGTTACATTGTACATTCCTCAAATATGATTCAACAGTCATTTACTATCCTACTTACATCCACAGATATATGAATCCGTTCACCACAGAATAACCATTTCCATTCAAATTTCATATTTGGATTTTGACCAATCAGAATCCAACAAGTGGTATAATGAAGAAAACATTTGACGGAATAAAATTTGTTAGAAACAAACAAATTAACTATGAGAAATTTTGTTAAGAATCCACGCTAACAAAATCCTAGCTAACTGTTCCTAGCTAACTGTGGACTAATCAACTCAGGACTACCAACAGTGGACAATTAAAATGAATTAAAATATTGATTATAACATATGAAACTAAACAATTCTTCAAGTTTGCCACTTGATTTCATCTTAACCTCATTTGTATCTTGACAATTACAATCTGCGTTCAAACCTTTCATGAATCTTGGGAACATCTAAATCGAGAGGATGAACCAACTGCACTTTACCTACGGAAGAAAGATCGATGCATATTGTTATACACCTAAGAAACTCTCTGCAACTGAGTAAAAGTTTAACACGTAGCCACGTTAAATCCTGTGGCATTTATTAGCAAAAATAATTTTGCGATCCCTTTTCAAAGTAGCCAATTTTGTCACAGCTCCAGCAAGTCAACTTCAACTTTTCATTCGAAGTAGCCTTACTATATTCCTGATATATATACGATTACCCTTTTGATACCGGAGAATTCTTTTATATTCCACCATATTACCAGCAGATGTACCAGCAACCTCGTTGCTTCTTAGCTTAAATCTCTCTGACAAATCATTATATTGAAACCCTATCATATACTCATCCGCATCTTGTAATGAGAACTGCCATACTAAATTACCGGGAATCAGCAATCAGTACTTTGAAAACTCACATCATATCTACATCAACAATTATATGTATGGCATTTATCTCTTAGAATTATGATCTCTCATTCTGAAATTCTAAAAAGCACTCAGTCACAAATCAATACTTTGAATGTTGAAAAAGTTGAATGAAGCAGCAGAAACCATAGACAACCGTAAACGACCTTAATCATCGGAAGTTTGATGATAAAGAATGGTATGTTAGAAAAGCTCAGAAAAGTTGGAACTGGAAAACGGATTGAGCTAACCACGAAGGAGACCAAGGACAAATACAAGTACCATACCATATATTCGAAGAATCCAGGTAATTTTGGATCCAATGAAACCTTCAACGAATATTTGGCTTCGTACTCATGTTAAAATCTTGCGGAAAATCTTTCTCCATCAACCATCGAACTTAGAAATTCCAAAATATCATCATCAATATCTTCGATATTTCTGAGGATATTTTCATAAATATTCTCGTCCGAAATTATATACCTCTTCGTGATTCCTGTGTATCATTATATTGGAAACATTCAATAGAATATTTAGTACTGAAAAGCAGATTATGCGAAACTATGAAGAAAGCCGTGGAAAAATCACAAAGAATAAGTTTGACTTCAAAGAATCCAAATGATTCAATGTCTACTAAAGTCTTTAGTGAATATCTTGCTCCTTACTCTAAACCCTTGCAGACAATAGTTTCTATCATCCTCTGATCTCAGAAATTCCAAGATATCATCGTATCTTTCATTATAAATATCCTCCATATTTCTGAAGATATTTTCATAAGTATTCTTATCTGAAATCATTAAACTCTTCATGATATCAGTGTTACCTCATATAGAAACTGTTAGTTTCTATATTCTGTAAACTTTTGAGCTTAAAATATGAATGTTATTGAAGTAATGTTGGGAACTGATGCATGAGTTAGTATAATATAATGACACTTGATCAACGTGATTATATTATAGTAAGTCATGCTGAGTTTCTAAATGGAACATGATGATTCACAGATTATAACGTCATCATGTGTCATGTTACATAACTCTTTCATTCTGACTAACTTCTAAACATATCAAGAAAATATATTCTTGATAGTTCTATACTCAGTGATTCTGATAATTTGACAAATCAAATCGTACTAATACCTTCTTTCTTATTTAGAACATGATGTTTATCCGAAATTCCATACTTATGAATTCTGGATCATTACTCGCTTTACTAGGGGTCGGGAGAATAATAAAAAGGCAAAGAGATCCAAAATATAAGAGAAAATATAAAGCCCAATGACAACACCGAAATTACAAACCGTGGATATCAGTACGTATAGCAATATAAAGACACGGGAGGATTATAAATACAATAATCCCTAGAGCATAATAGAAATAAATAGATTCTTCAGGTGGGAGTTGGAAAAGAAGAACGATCATTGCGATAGTTAGAATAAGAACAAGGATCAGAACAGGGTTAAGCATTTTCATAAATCCTTTGAATTTGGGAATTGAGTATAGAAGTGGTAAAAATAAATGGAACGGAAAAGGTAAATTTATAAATGAAATATCAGACGTAGTAATCGGGGCAGATCACCGTATTTAATTAAAGAGATCTTAATTTCCATAAATCTCGAAGAATCAGATCTTATAGATCTTCAAGATTTTCTTTAAATCCCTTGAATTCCGGAATTCAACTCTGACTTTGTCAAAAGTTAAGATAAATCTTTACTTTCCTATTTCACTCTTTGGTGATAGCGTCATTCGTACTCTTCGAATAATCGAGTTATCCATATTACTCAATGATGATAAAACTCAATTTATCAACTCATATTCGTCATGAAAACATTTTTATTGTTAGCCATGACCACCTCACTCAAATTTTGGGACGAAATTTCTTTAACGGGTAAGTACTGTGATGACCCGGGAATTTACAATCAAATTTAAACTTAATCTAATATGATTTCGACTATAAGCAAAGTCTATTAAACTGAGTCTTATAATGTTTGAACTATTTCCATGAAATCATATAAACTTTGACTGTTTCCGACGATTCACGAACAATTATTTGTAAATAAATATGTACAAGTGTATATATATATATATATATATATATATATATATATATATATATATATATATATATATATATATATATATATATATATATATATATATATATATATATATATATATATATATATATATATATATATATATATATATATATATATATATATAAATACGATAATTAGAAATAATAAAAATTTAATCATTTGAATTAAGAATTATTATTAGTAAGTAATATCATTAAGAATTATTATTATCATTATATGTGTCCTATAATTATTAACATGTAATGTTAATATCTAATATAATAAATTTAATTATAAGTTAAACTATAATTGTTATAGTAATATTAATATTACTTTCAATATTAACATCTATATTAGTATTAGTAATATTATTGTGAAAATAGATATAAATATAAATTTTATATTATTATTACTAATATTATTGTAATTAGTATTACTATTAGTATCATTAATAATATTATTATTATCATTTCTATAATTACTTTTATCCTTATTATTATTAATATATTTAAGTATTAAGTAAATTATAATATCACGAGTAAAATTTGTTATACGTCCCTATCTGTATATATTTTCTCTTTGTTTCTGTCTCCTTTACCTTACCTGCTCGAAATATTCGGTCAACATACAATGCATATGGATTAAGTTTTCAACAACATTGTATAACACTTTAATGATTGAATTATTTGTTATATTGGCTCTTATATGCTTATAGAGAGTGTGACTCCAATTGTTTTAACATACATCAAAAACCACGAGTATCAAACAATGGTCATCACCGGTTCTTGTTTTATGCTCGATCTAAACTCCAACAATTGCATTATCTTACTCATAACCTTAATCTATTTATCTTTATCTTCTCTCATAAAAACCCAACAAGCCATCTATCTATATTTTGTTTCGTTCTCAAACTACAAATGAGGAACCCATTCACTACCATCTTACGAACCACAATACTACCATATAACCATCACTGTTTTGTTACGATATTGCCGGCTATGATGAAAACATTAACACAAATCCAAACTCACCAACATGAAACCATCTGTCGATGTTCGATAACCATCACCAATTTTCTACTCCTTGTTTTCCTTTGACATCAACAAAACCACAATCACCCCATGTTGTTCTTGATTGATAGACACTCACCCAAAACTATCTGCGTACTCATTTTATGACCCATGAATTAGTCACCCCTCAAGTTTCGGTCAACACCCATCTACAAAATCCAAAACTCATTGACTAACCAATAAATAATAAAACTAACACATCAAAATACTATTCAACCATGAAATATTAATTAAACAAAACTTTATCAAAAACTAATTAAAGTGGCAACTTGTTCCAATTGTACACGTCGATCAATTTAAACTTATATACTTAACTTTCAACATGTAACAAACAAATATCACAATCAGTTTGACTATATAGACAAATCATGGATACTCTTTTCCTTTTCATTATTCGTTCACATGATAGTGGATTGTATTATAGAAAAATAATATTTTCTTTGAAAATGATGGCATACACTTGTATATATTATTTGACAAGCAATTATTTACCATTAACAGAACCGTCTCCAACCAATCACCTTGATCATCTCCTGGTAACCATCGGCAACCATCACTTTTGAACACCACCACCACCGTGAACTTCTGTAACCATCACAAACTGCTGCTAGGCTTACTGTTTCCTATCTTACTACTACAATCACCATCGAACCCAAACAAAGCCACCACAACCGCCACCATGATGGAACAACTGCTGCTGTTCTTGTCTTCTGTTCGAGTACCAATCATCAACTATCTCTCTAAAATCCCTCATCATGAACCATGACTGAAAGATAACTGCAGTAGCTGCTGCACTTTATATATTCTGTTTCAGTCAACACCCTGCAAACCACATGAATCACTGAAAATTACTACTACTACTATCGACCAACAAATACACTTTTGCTACAAGTAAGTTATTTATATTTGCTGGACCACTCATTAAGAAACCATCATAATATCACAAGTCAATTTTTGCTCCTGCCATAAATCAAAGTTCTACAACATATTACTCGATAAAATTCTCAAAACAAATACCATTACCTTCAAACAAATCAAACCGTTGTAATTATTGATCATCTCCTCTGCTACTGTTCTAACATCGTTTTTACTTCTGTGTTCATCGTGAAACCCAGGAAACCTGACTGCTACTGCAGCTTAATATTTTCTGTTTCAGTTGTCGCTATAAAACACCACCACCAAACCATTCTGACCTTCGGAGCTAATCGAACTGCTTAATCGAGTTGATTACATATTCAGGGTTCTGATCATTCCTTGATGCTTCGTAAAACTTCAATTTAAGTTAACAATCTATGAACGATCACAAATCTCAAAATCAAACTAGTGTTCATCGAGGTCAACATTTTGATTCACAAAATTTAGTATGTTTCTGATAAAATTAATGAGTGTCTAGTATTTAGGAGATAAATTACCGAAACTTTCATGGAGTAAATTATACCTGATACGCTTTGATCCTCAATTTATGACATTCAACTTCATCTTCATCATCGCCATTGTTCTTAAACAAAATTGGAGTAGTTATTGTTGTTGTTAGCCTTGATTCCTTCACAAAACTTCTTAATCGCGAGTTTAGGAAGCCACTCCATTTGAACTCGTGATTTGATTTTGGAAGTTAAACTCGGGAAAGGAATTGGGATCGTGTAACCTAATGAGTCGTTTGGTTAAAAAAAAAAAAGAAAAAAAGAAACCGAATGGTATAAGAATGGATGGCAGGCTGTTTTTTTTATGGACTCATACAATTGGTAAAAACCCAATAAATTGTTATTCTTATTGGGTTACTAAAGTTTTGCTAGTGGACTTCAAGATTTATGGACTCATTTTAAGCTCACATCTTTTTGAATGGTATAATTTATTTATTTGTATTAATATTATAATTATTGTTAATATTAATGTAAATATAATTATCATTATTAGTATTATTATTATCATTAAAATTATTATTATTATTATTATTATTATTATTATTATTATTATTATTATTATTATTATTATTATTATTATTATTATCATTTTTAATGTAAGTATTATTATTGAAACTAATTCTTTTATAAAAAAAAAATTACCATATTAATTATTAGAACTGTCATTATTATTATTATTATTATTAGAATTATCATTATTTTTATCATTATTATTTTTATTATCACTTTTATTATTTCTAACACTAATGTTATTATTTTTATCATTATTATTAATAGTATTAGTAATATATCAAATAAAAATTTTCTAAAAATAAAAATATATTATTTACATAAAACATAACTATATTAATATGTTTGTAATAAATACTAATTATCTATTTAATGTATATAAAAATAAATATAGTTAATTTAGTTACTAATGAAACGTACAAGTTACTAAAATAACAATTAATAATAATATCTAAATTCGTTCGATTACCATTATATGTGTTAATATACATATAAATTATGTAGGTTCGTGAATCCGAGGCCAACCCTGCATTGTTCAGTTGTTAAATATCGTTATATGTATTTTTACTACAAAATACATTATGGTGAGTTTCATTTGCCCTTTTTACTCTTTACGTTTTTGGGCTGAGAATACATGCAAATGCTTTATTTAACTGTTTTACAATATTTATATGCGTGAGTTTCATTATTCCCTTTTTAAATGCTTTTGCAATATATATTTTTGGGACTGAGAATGCATGCGCTGTTAATAAATGTTTTACGAAATAGACACAAGTGATCGAAACTACATTATATGGTTGAATGATCGGAATCGAATATGCCCCTTTTTATTAAGTCTGGTAATCTAAGAATTAGGGAACAGACACCCTAATTGACGCGAACTCTAAAGATAGATCTATCGGGCCCAACAAGCCCCATCCAAAGTACCGGATGCTTTAGTACTTCGAAATTTATATCATGTCCGAAGGAGGATCCCGGAATGATGGGGATATTCTTATATGCATATTGTGAATGTCGGTTACCAGGTGTTCAATCCATATGAATGATATTTTTGTCTCTATGTATGGGACGTATGTTTATGAGAAATGGAAATATGAAATCTTGTGGTCTATTAAGATTATGAAATGATTATTTATGATAAACTAATGAACTCACCAACCTTTTGGTTGACATTTGAAAGCATGTTTATTCTCAGGTACGAAAGAAATCTTTCGCTGTGCATTTGATCATTTTAAAGATATTATTTGGAGTCATTCATGACATATTTCAAAAGACGTTGCATTCGAATCGTCTAGTTCATCAAGATAAATGTTAATTCAATTATAGTTAGATATATTATGAAATGGTATGCATGCCGTCAACGTTCAATGAAATGAAAGATTTTCTTTTCAAAAACGAATGCAATGTTTGTAAAATGTAGCATATAGAGGTCAAGTACCTCGCGATGTAATCAACTGTTGTGATTCGTTTATAATCGATATGGACTTCGTCCAGATGGATTAGGACGGGTCCTTTCAACTACGACACCTATATTGTCATTGCCTGAAGGGAATGATGATTTTGTGATTTATTGTGACGCATCAAAGCAAGGTCTCAGTTGTGTATTAATGCAACGAACGAAGGTGATTACTTATGCGTCTAGACAATTGAAATTCACGAACAAAATTATACGATGCATGATTTGGAATTAGGCGCGGTTGTTTTTGCATTAAAGACTTGGAGGCACTACTTATATGGGGTCAAAAGTATTATATATACCGACCACAAAAGTCTTCAACACATATTTAATCAGAAACAACTGAATATGAGGCAGCGTAGGTGGATTAAATTGTTGAATGATTACGACTTTGAGATTTGTTACCACTCGGGGAAGGCAAATGTGGTAGCCGACACCTTGAGCAGGAAGGACAGAGAACCCATTCGAGTAAAGTCTATTAATATAGTGATTCACAATAACCTTACTACTCAAATAAAGGAGGCGCAACAAGGAGTTTTAAAAGAGGGAAATTTAATGGATGAAATACCCAAAGGATCGGAGAAGCATCTTAATATTCGGGAAGACGGAACCCGGTATAGGGCTGAAAGGATTTGGGTACCAAAATTTGGAGATATGAGAGAAATCATACTTAGAGAAGCTCATAAAACCAGATACTCAATACATCCTGGAACGGGGAAGATGTACAAGGATCTCAAGAAACATTTTTTGTGGCCGGGTATGAAAGCCGATGTTATTAAATACGTAGGAGAATGTTTGACGTGTTCTAAGGTCAAAGCGGAGCATCAGAAACCATCAGGTCTACTTCAACAACCCGAAATCCCGGAATGGAAATGGGAAAACATTACCATGGATTTCATCACTAAATTGCCATGGACTGCAAGTGGTTTTGATACTATTTGGGTAATAGTTGATCGTCTCACCAAATCAGCACACTTCCTGCCAATAAGAGAAGATGACAAGATGGAGAAGTTAGCACGACTGTATTTGAAGGAAGTCGTCTCCAAACATGGAATACCAATCTCTATTATCTCTGATAGGGATGGCAGATTTATTTCAAGATTCTGGCAGACATTACAGCAAGCATTAGGAACTCGTCTAGACATGAGTACTGCCTATCATCCACAAACTGATGGGCAGAGTGAAAGGATGATACAAATGCTTGAAGACATGCAACGAGCATGTGTTATTGATTTTGGAAACAGTTGGGATCGACATCTACCGTTAGCAGAATTTTCCTACAACAACAGCTACCATTCAAGCATTGAGATAGCGCCGTTTGAAGCACTTTATGATAGAAAGTACAGGTCTCCGATTTGTTAGAGTGAAGTGGGGGATAGACAGATTACGGGTCCGGAGATAATACAAGAAACTACAGAGAAAATCATCCAAATTCAACAACGATTGAAAACCGCCCAGAGTCGACAAAAGAGCTACGCAGACAGTAAAAGAAAAGATATAGAGTTTGAAATTGGAGAAATGGTCATGCTTAAGGTTTCACCTTGGAAAGGCGTTGTTCGATTTGGTAAATAGGGGAAACTAAATCCAAGGTACATTGGACCATTCAAGATTATAGATCGTGTCGGACCAGTAGCTTACCAACTGGAGCTACCTCAACAACTCGCGGCTGTACATAACACTTTCCACGTCTCGAATTTGAAGAAATGTTTTGCTAAAAAAGATCTCACTATTCCGTTGGACGAAATCCAAATCAATGAAAAACTTCAATTCATTGAAGAACCCGTCGAAATAATGGATCATTAGGTTAAGAGACTTAAGCAAAACAAGATACCGATTGTTAAGGTTCGATGGAATGCTCGTAGAGGACCCGAGTTCACCTGGGAGCGTGAAGATCAGATGAAGAAGAAATACCCGCATCTATTTCCAGAAGATTCGTCAACACCTTCAACAGCTTAAAATTTCGGGACGAAATTTATTTAACGGGTAGGTACTGTAGTGACCCGAACTTTTCCATGTTTATATATATTAATTGAGATTGATATTTACATGACTAAATGTTTCCAACGTGTTAAGCAATCAAACTTGTTAAGACTTGATTAAATGAAATAAGTTTCATATAGGCAATTGATCACCCAAGTTGACCGGTGATTCACGAACGTTAAAACTTGTAAAAACTATATGATGACATATATATGGATATATATATATAGTTAACATGATATTATGATAAGTAAACATATCATTAAGTATATTAACAATGAACTACATATGTAAAAACAAGACTACTAACTTAATGATTTTGAAACGAGACATATATGTAACGAATATCGTTGTAACGACATTTAATGTATATATATCATATTAAGAGATATTCATATATCATAATATCATGATAATATAATAACTTAAAATCTCATTTGACATTATAAACATTGGGTTAACAACATTTAACAAGATCGTTAACTTAAAGGTTTCAAATCAACATTTACATGTAACGACTAACGATGACTTAACGACTCAGTTAAAATGTATATACATGTAGTGTTTTAATATGTATTCATACACTTTTGAAAGACTTCAAGACACTTATCAAAATACTTCTACTTAACAAAAATGCTTACAATTACATCCTCGTTTAGTTTCATCAACAATTCTACTCGTATGCACCCGTATTCGTACTCGTACAATACACAGCTTTTAGATGTATATACTATTGGTATATACACTCCAATGATCAGCTCTTAGCAGCCCATTTGAGTCACCTAACACATGTGTTAACCATCATTTGGCAACTAGCATGAAATATCTCATAAAATTACAAAAATATGAGTAATCATTCATGACTTATTTACATGAAAACAAAATTACATATCCTTTATATCTAATCCATACACCAACGACCAAAAACACCTACAGACACTTTCATTCTTCAATTTTCTTCATCTAATTGATCTCTCTCAAGTTCTATCTTCAAGTTCTAAGTGTTCTTCATAAATTCCAAAAGTTCTAGTTTCATAAAATCAAGAATACTTCCAAGATTGCAAGTTTACTTCCAAGTTTTCTAAATCCATTCCATGTAATCATCCAAGATCAAGAAACCTTTGTTATTTACAGTAGGTTATCTTTCTAATACAAGGTAATAATCATATTCAAACTTTAATTCAATTTCTATAACTATAACAATCTTATTTCGAGTGGAAATCTTACTTGAAATTGTTTTCGTGTCATGATTCTGCTTCAAGAACTTTCAAGCCATCCAAGGATCCTTTGAAGCTAGATCCATTTTTTTTCATTTCCAGTAGGTTTATCCAAGGAACTTGAGGTAGTAATGATGTTCATAACATCATTCGATTCATACATATAAAGCTATCTTATTCGAAGGTTTAAACTTGTAATCACTAGAACATAGTTTAGTTAATTCTAAACTTGTTCACAAACAAAAGTTAATCCTTCTAACTTGACTTTTAAAATCAACTAAACACATGTTCTATATCTATATGATATGCTAACTTAATGATTTAAAACCTGGAAACACGAAGAACACTGTAAAACCGGACATACGCCGTCGTAGTAACACCGCGGGCTGTTTTGGGTTAGTTAATTAAAAACTATGATAAACTTTGATTTAAAAGTTGTTCTTCTGGGAAAATGATTTTTCTTATGAACATGAAACTATATCCAAAAATCATGGTTAAACTCAAAGTGGAAGTATGTTTTCTAAAACGGTCATCTAGACGTTGTTCTTTCGACTGAAATGACTACCTTTACAAAAACGACTTGTAACTTATATTTTCGACTATAATCCTATACTTTTTCTTTTTAGATTCATAAAATAGAGTTCAATATGAAACCATAGCAATTTGATTCACTCAAAACGGATTTAAAATGAAGAAGTTATGGGTAAAACAAAATTGGATAATTTTTCTCATTTTAGCTACGTGAAAATTGGTAACAAATCTATTCCAACCATAACTTAATCAACTTGTATTGTATATTATGTAATCTTGAGCTACCATAGACACGTATACAATGTTTCGACCTATCATACCGACACATCTATATATATATTTCGGAACAACCATAGACACTCTATATGTGAATGTTGGAGTTAGCTATACAGGGTTGAGGTTGATTCCAAAATATATATAGTTTGAGTTGTGATCAATACTAAGATATGTATACACTGGGTCGTGGATTGATTCAAGAAAATATATATCGATTTATTTCTGTACATCTAACTGTGGACAACTAGTTGTAGGTTACTAACGAGGACATCTGACTTAATAAACTTAAAACATCAAAATGTATTAAAAGTGTTGTAAATATATTTTGAACATACTTTGATATATATGTACATATTTGTTATAGGTTCGTGAATCGACCAGTGGCCAAGTCTTACTTCCCGACGAAGTAAAAATCTGTAAAAGTGAGTTATAGTCCCACTTTTAAAATCTAATATTTTTGGGATGAGAATACATGCAGGTTTTATAAATGATTTACAAAATAGACACAAGTACGTGAAACTACATTCTATGGTTGAATTATCGAAATCGAATATGCCCCTTTTTATTAAGTCTGGTAATCTAAGAATTAGGGAATAGACACCCTAATTGACGCGAATCCTAAAGATAGATCTATTGGGCCTAACAAACCCCATCCAAAGTACCGGATGCTTTAGTACTTCGAAATTTATATCATATCCGAAGGGTGTCCCGGAATGATGGGGATATTCTAATATATGCATCTTGTTAATGTCGGTTACCAGGTGTTCACCATATGAATGATTTTTATCTCTATGTATGGGATGTGTATTGAAATATGAAATCTTGTGGTCTATTATTATGATTTGATAATATATAGGTTAAACCTATAACTCACCAACATTTTTGTTGACGTTTTAAGCATGTTTATTCTCAGGTGATTATTAAGAGCTTCCGCTGTCGCATACTTAAATAAGGATGAGATTTGGAGTCCATGCTTGTATGATATTGTGTAAAAACTGCATTCAAGAAACTTATTTCGTTGTAACATATTTGTATTGTAAACCATTATGTAATGGTCGTGTGTAAACAGGATATTTTAGATTATCATTATTTGATAATCTACGTAAAGTTTTTTTTAAAACCTTTATTGATGAAATAAAGGTTATGGTTTGTTTTAAAATGAATGCAGTCTTTGAAAAACGTCTCATATAGAGGTCAAAACCTCGCAATGAAATCAATTAATATGGAACATTTTTAATCAATAAGAACGGGACATTTCATGAAATGGGTGAGATTTGCTTGGTATTTATAGAGTGGTGAGGTGGTGGTGGCCGTAGGTTTCAAGGGGGATAAGGGGGGACAAATTTTGCTTTTTGGTTAACGGTGGTCTAAAGTTAGTGCTTAAGTTGGGATCCCATGCAACAATTGTGATTATGGTTAATAAAAATGCTAGTATGTTCCCTCTAATAAATGGGTATTTGTCTTACATTTATATGGATCATAAACTTATTAAAATTGGGCTAATTAAATAATCCACTAGCTAGAGTAGGGTGGGCTAAAGTCCAACAAGGTAGAAAGTCCAACAAGACAACTAGTGAGCATAAGTAAATTACTAAGCGTAATTAAGCAACCAAAAGCCCAAGTAATTTTTATTAGAAAATAACAATTAGTATTTCGTAGTCGAAATATTCCAATTACGACAAAAGTTAAACGTGTACCAAAACATATAGCTCATTCTCACCGTCAAGTGACACTAACGGTCGTAAAAGCATTCGGGGATCAAGTTAAGTAACTAAGTACTTAATGGCACGTTGTATGGTATAAACGAAAGTAATTAATCATGAAATAAGATCCCAGAATATAAACCAACACAGTTCGCACAAATATGCAGTTTTGCGGAAAGTAACAAGCACAAAAGTAAGTCAAAAAAGTCGGGTCGTTACACCTCATTAGTCTTAACCTCGGCTTGTTTATTTGCCGCAGCTTTTCTCCTCTTAGCCATCATAAGATTCTGGGCCATCAGTATCACCCCATCTATGGTTTCTTTACTTGCAGCAATAACATTCCACTGAATTTCTTCAGGAAGACCTTGCATGTACCTCTCTATTTTCTTCTGTTCAGTAGGTATCATTTCTGGGCACAATGTAGCCAACTCTAAAAACCAGTTGGTATAAGTCTCAATGCCGGTGCCCTTAACCTTCAATTCCCAGAACTCAACTTCCAACTTCTGAATCTAGTTCCTCGGACATAATTTATCAGTCATCATTCATTTCAAGACGGGCCATAAAATGGCGTTTTCAGCATCTAGCCCTACAGTTTGGTCATAGGCATTTCACCATGTTAGAGCTAGACCACTTAGAGTGTTGGTTGAAATGTCTCGTTCATATTGATTATAAACGTTCCATATTAATTGATTTCGTTGCGAGGTTTTGACCTCTATATGAGACGTTTTTCAAAGATGCATTCATTTTTAAAACAACCATAACCTTTATTTTATCAATAAAGGTTTCAAAAGCATTACGTAGATTATCAAATAATGATAATCTAAAATATACTGTTTACACACGATCATTACATAATGGTTTACAATAGATATATATTACATCTACATATGTTTCTTGAATGCAGTTTTTACACAATATCATACAAACATGGACTCCAAATCTTGTCCTTATTTTAGTATACAACAGCGGAAGCTCTTAGTATTCACCTGAGAATAAACATGCTTTAAACGTCAACAAAAATGTTGGTGAGTTATAGGTTTAACCTATATATATCAAATTGTAACAATAGACCACAAGATTTCATATTTCAATACACATCCCATACATAGAGATAAAAATCATTCATATGGTGAACACCTGGTAACCGACATTAACAAGATGCATATATAAGAATATCCCCATCATTCTGGGACACCCTTCAGATATGATATAAATTTTGAAGTACTAAAGCATCCGGTACTTTGGATGGGGTTTGTTAGGCCCAATAGATCTATCTTTAGAATTCGCGTCAATTAGGGTGTCTGTTCCCTAATTCTTAGATTACCAGACTTAATAAAAAGGGGCATATTCGATTTTGATAATTCAACCATAGAATGTAGTTTCACGTACTTGTGTCTATTTTGTAAATCATTTATAAAACCTGCATGTATTCTTATCCCAAAAATATTAGATTTTAAAAGTGGGACTATAACTCACTTTCACAGATATTTCCTTCCTCGAAAATAAGACTTGGCCACGGATCGATTCACGAACCTATACAAATATGTACATATATATCAAAGTATGATCAAAATATAACTACAACCATTTTTATTATGTTTTAAAGATTTGAGTGTATTAAGTCAGCTGTCCTCGTTAGTAACCTACAACTAGTTGTCCACAGTTAGATGTACAGAAATAAATCGATATATATTATGTTGAATCAATCCACGACCCAGTGTATACACATCTCAGGCTAGATCACAACTCAAAGTATATATTTTTTTGGAATCAACCTCAACCCTGTATAGCTAACATTACTGCATATAGAGTGTCTATGGTTGTTCCAAATAATATATATATATGGGTCGATATGATATGTTAAAACATTTGCAAACGTGTCTATGGTATCCCAAGATTACATAATATATTAGAATACATGTATAATACAATATAAGTTAGTTAGGATATGATTTGTATAGATTTGTTAAACATTTCCCGTAGCTAAAAAGATCAAAAATATCCAATCTTGTTTTACCCATAACTTCTTCATTTTAAATCGGCTTTGAGTGAATCAAATTTCTATGGTTTCATATTGAACTCTAATTTAAGAATCCAAACAAAAAAAGTATAGGTTTATAGTTGGAAATTTAAGTTACATGTCAATTACTAAAGAGGTAGTCATTTCCATCGAAAGAACGACATCTTGATGACCATTTTGAAAAATATACTTTCACTTTGAGTTTAACCAAGATTTTTGGATATAGTTTCATGTTCATATGAAAAATCATTTTCCCAGAAGAAAAACTTTTAAATCAAAGTTTATCATAGTGTTTAATTATCCAAACCAAAACAGCCCCCAGTTTCACTACGACGTTGTATATCCGATTTTATGGTGTTCATCGTGTTTCCAGGTTTTAAATCATTAAGTTAGCATATCATATAGATATAGAACATGTGTTTAGTTGATTTTAAAAGTCAAGTTAGAAGGATTAACTTTTGTTTGAGAACAAGTTTAGAATTAACTAAACTATGTTCTAGTGATTACAAGTTTAAACCTTCGAATAAGATAGCTTTATATGTATGAATCGAATGATGTTATGAACATCATTACTACCTCAAGTTTTCTGGATAAAACTACTGGAAATGAGAAAAATGGATATAGCTTCAAAGGATCCTTGGATGGCTTGAAAGTTCTTGAAGCAGAATCATGACACGAAAACAGTTCAAGTAAGATTTTCACTCGAAATAAGATTGTTATAGTTGTAGAAATTGAATCAAAGTTTGAATATGAATATTACCTTGAATTAGAAAGATAACCTACTATAAATAACAAAGGTTCCTTGATCTTAGATGATTACTTGGAATGGATTAGAAAGCTTGGAAGTAGACTTGCAAACTTGGAAGTATTCTTGATTTTTATGAAACTATACTTATGGAATTTATGAAGAACACTTAGAACTTGAAGATGGAACTTGAGAGAGATCAATTAGATGAAGAAAATTGAAGAATGAAAGTGTTTGTAGGTGTTTTTGTTTTCATGTAAATAAGTCATGAATGATTACTAATATTTTTGTAATTTATGAGATATTTCATGCTAGTTGCCAAATGATGGTTCTCACATATATTAGATGACTCAAATGGGCTGCTAAGAGCTGATCATTGGAGTGTATATACCAATAGTACATATATCTAAAAGCTGTGTATTGTACGAGTACTAATACGGGTGCATTCGAGTAGAATTGTTGATAAAACTGAACGACGATGTAATTGTAAGCATTTTTGTTAAGTAGAAGTACTTTGATATGTGTTTTGAAGTCTTTCAAAAGTGTAAGAATACATATCAAAACACAACATGTATATACATTCTAATGGAGTCGTTAAGTCTTCGTTAGTCGTTACATGTAAGTGTTGTTTTGAAACCTTTAAGTTAACGATCTCAATTAATGTTGTTAACCCAATATTTATTATATCAAATGAGATGTTAAATTATTATATTATCATGATATTATGATGTATGAATATCTCTTAATATGATATATACATTAAAATATCGTTACAACGATAATCGTTACATATAAGTCTCGTTTCGTAATTCTTGAGTTAGTAGTCTTGTTTTTACATATGTAGTTCATTGTTAACACACTTAATGATATATTTAAATATCATTTTATCATGTTAAATATAGTGTATCAATATCTTAATATGATACATATGTATTTAGTAGACGTTATCATAACGATAATCGTTATATATATCATTTCGAGTTTCTTAACTTAGTAATCTCATGTCAACCATATATATATGTCTATATATACCACAACATGTAGTTTTTACAAATTTGTAACGTTCGTGAATCGCTGGTCAACTTGAGTGATCAATTGTCTATATGAAACTTATTTCATTTAATCAAGTCTTAACAAGTTTGATTGCTTAACACGTTGGAAACATTTAGTCATGTAAATATCAATCTCAATTAATATATATATATAAACATGGAAAAAGTTCGGGTCACTACTTTGGTAGCATACTTTACCCGGTCGGCGTCCCCACAATTACATATGCGAAATATTGATTCGAGTTTCTCAAACCAACGGGTCAATTTGATGGCTTCCTCAGTTCCTTTGAAGGACGGAGGCTTGCAGTTCATGAATTCTTTGTAGGTGCATAAAGTTGGAGGATTTTGAATCTCTTGGTTGTTGTTTCCTAGGTTGGATTTGTTGCCTTGGGCGGTAGCAAGTAGTTATTGGATTTGTGGAGCGGTTAAAGTAACATTTAGGATATTGTTGGTAGCACCACATCCTGAGGTTGATCCACCAAGGGTCATTGTTCTTCAATACATAAATATAGTATTAGTTGAAGAGTAATGGTACTAATAAGTTACAAGTTTGCTAATAAATGCACAAGATTCACACAACATACAATAGGATAGATAAGAGAAACTACGAGATATAACAAAACACATACGGATAAGGTAAGATAGGTAATGGAAGTAACAAGATGTAACCAAAACATTTAAATTAAACATCATAAAGATCACTAGTATCTCTTATTACACATGAAACAAAACCAAAGTACCATAGGCAAATGCCTTTACATGAATAAAACTAAGATGGAAACAAAAAGAAATCCTAAGATCTAATCCTTCTTAGGAGATGGAGGCTTAGGCTTATACCGATCCTTGATGTAGCCCTTGAAGTACATCACAACCTTCTATAGTTCAACAATTGCCTGACGCTATAGGTCGAGTTCCCTTTCATGTCTAGCATACATCTGGGAGAACTTATAGTAAACCCTCTTCACATCACTGTTAGTGTAGTCTTGGAATTTCTCCATCATTGCTAGTCGGTCACGGAAAGAATCCTTCATGGTTTCGGTGCGACTTTTTAAGTTCATTATATTGCACCGAATGAGAGCATGGTCATACTCAGTATAGGTAAACTCAGAAGCCTTAGGCTTCTACAATGAACTCGCAATGTCAGCAATAGGGGTTTCAGGTTCCTTCCTCTTGGGTGAGGAAGTCTTAACAGTAGGAGGTTCGGGTTCCTCCTCAGGCTTAGAATCATCCTCGAGACCGCAAATGACCCCAAGACCATCATAATCCTGCTTAGCCTCTCCATTCACAGGCTCATGTTCTTCTTCCTCCTCGGGTTCAAAATTTTCCTTGGGTTCCCCTTCAGAAGGTTCCTCTCCCTCGATATGTTCCTCGACAAGAATCTCATCATCATCCTCCTCATCGTCCCCATCATAGTCACTTTGGGGTTCTTCCTCCATCGGTGAATGTGGTGGAGTAGCAGGTTCGTAAACCGAAGATGCTGGTGGAGTAGCCGGTTGGTAAACTAGTGAAGTCGGTAGAGTAGCTGGTGCATATGTTGGTATGTGGATAGATCCTTCCGAGTCTGATGCCTCGGAGTCATAAATAACGATCGAATTATGGCTCGACATCTTAAAAGAAAAGAAAGAAAGAAAGTTAGAATGATTCTAAGGTAGACGTAAAGGCACAGAATAAGATGTAAAGGAAAAGCACTAAAAATCTTAAATCACGAAAGGTTATAGACCTATGGATTGCTAAGGTACCAAACTAACACATAAGGCACACATAATATGCAATCCTGGTTATCTACAACAACCTGGCTCTGATACCACTCTGTCACACCCCCAAAATAGGGCCGGGTGTAAATATGACATTTCAATATTATAACAAAAGTATATAAGCGAGAACGACTCTTAATGAGACATTTTATAAAAACAATATTTGTATTGCAGCGGAAAAGAAATAAAGTTTTACATAATAATTCCAATGTAAATAACAATTGTTTAATAAATGATAGGTTATGAATTTGTGGACTCCAATGCAAACAGCTAGCTAAGCAATCATCAAGCAGCACATAAGCTAATCATCACCTGAGACAAACATGCTTAAAAGTATCAACACAATGGTTGAGTGAAAATAATAGGTTTAATAATCAATAAGCTTTTAGACCACAAGATTTAGTTCATAATATCCAAATAATCAATATGCCATGAGTTATAATATCGAGCTAAACATTAACCCCTGGCACTGTACATGTGTCGGTAATCATTATTATGTACCCCCTTGACGATCAGTCAATGGGTAGAGACGTCGCTCTCAATAGACCTACTCATAATAATTAAGCTTGCCACATTTTAATTCCAGCAATTAACGATATTATGGTGAGGATTTGCATGTAAGGATATAATCATCAATACAAGTTAACAAAAGTCTCCTGAGGTTGCATATCAAAAAGTTTAGGCACTTGTGTCTAAATTGTAAATCATTTCAAAAGCAAGCATGTGTCTCACCCCAAGATTTATAAAATTCAATAAAGTATGTAAAAACGAGGCTATAAAGTTCACCTTAGTAGCAAAAGAAGAGTTATTCCACAAATGAAATAATTGAACGGAAGAACTTGATCGAGATCTCAACCTAGAGATAGAACGCATAATCAGATATAAGTATGCTTACTAATATAGTAACTATAATAATAGTAATGGTTTACTAAAAGAGTTTCTATTCTCGGAAGGTTACTATTTATTAATAGTTTCCGTTTATAGTAACTTCCCAATTTTAGAAAGTTCGGGTTATAATCTTTTACAAGACGTTGTACAACTTTACTCTAACTTTGTTGCAATCAAATAAGTCAGGAATGACCAGATGTAATCGGGGGCCCAGGACTCTTGATCAGAATCTAAGTCATGACATTCGAGATCCACAAGTTATCCCCATAAATGGCAACCTAGACATCATTCACTTACGACCGTAAGTAGCGGTGAAGTTCGTATGAGTTATACGTTATCTTTTGATTAATATTCACTTTAAGTTTTCTTATAATATATGTTATTATTATATTATATAAGTTATAATATATTTATCTATTAATGATGTATTATCATTATTTATTTTAAAATTATTCTTATAATAAAAGTATTATAAGTTTAATTAGGTATATCATTAAATAATTATTTTAATTATGTTTTATATTAGAATCTACTAATCTTTAGGTAAAAATAATAATATTTGATTAATATATATTTTATATTATATATATCGAAATTATACATATATTTTATCTAAATTTTACATTTAATTTGAATATATACAAAATAAACATAGATAATATTTTTATAAACTTATTTTATTATATTCAACTGTAGGAATGTATAATAAAATATGTTTCACACATTTTACATTTAATTTGTATTTATCTTTAATTTAAATCTTGACTTATCCATATAACAAATTTATTTCCATATAAAATACCAAACCAACCTAAATAATTGGATTTATATTTTTGTGGGTTTCATATACTGTATGGATAATATAAAAATATTTAAATCGAACTTTTATACTGAGAATATTATTTATTTCATTTCTATTCTTGTATTTATCTTTAATTTAGTTATAATACAAGCTTAATTACATAAAACTCTATTTCAACCCAATTATTTTTTTTTAATTTTCACAGGTCCAGGTATATAATTTAAACTTAGAAATTTTTTTATATTAATTCTATATACTGCTTTTATATTTATTACAAATTTTACACTGTTTCTATGATTAAATAATAAATAATTCTTATTTAAATATAGATAAGATTCCAAAAATTACTCCAACACAGTAGTTATAATCTAGAGCATATATAAGTGATAAAATAAATTATCTTCTGTTTTTATAAGTTTTATTTAATTAAACACAATTATATATAAACCGAATAGGATTTAAATTAATAATAATTATTCTACAAGCTAAATAATTATATGAAACTTTTGATAAATTAATTATAATATAAGAATAATTATTGATCAGACTCCTCTGTAAAAAATAAAAGTATTCGAATTTTTTATAGTTATATGATTATGCAAACAGTTTCGGTGTATTTAAATAAAGAATTAATTGTATAAATATTATAAACATTACATAAATTATACATTCGATTTAGAAAAATTATTTAGGTCAAATTTAAACAGTAAAAATTTATTATTACCATTTTTAATGAATTATAACTATTTTTAATGATTTTTCCATAATATATATATAAACCGAATATAAAGATAATTGATTTATAATACAATAATTAATTAAATAATTATATAAAAATCATGTTTTCATTAGATCTGATATAATTATAATATTCTCCAGTTAAATTTTATAAAAATAAATTTTACATATTTAATAATTATTTTCTTATATTTCAAAAGCTAGAAATAATAATAAATAATTATAAATTTGTTTTTAATACTTATAAAATTACAAAAATTATTTTTTATTATTATTATATGTTATGAAGGTTAAGAAACCTGTAAAAAGAATTTTCCTCAATTATATCTAATTTTTACATATAATACTTAATTAAATCGAATAAAGAACGATTAAATAACAATTCGTATCTAAAAAACAAAAAAAATAAAAATTTTGACTTCCAGTAGCTTTATAAAATTATTTAGGTTCTGTAAAAAAAATATGTTCATGATTTTTAAGTGTTTATGATTATTTATTACAATTTATGTACATATGAATATCCGAAGCATGTTTTAAAATAAAAAAATATAAACAGTTTATATATTCATATAATAATTTTCCTGAACATTAGTAAGTATTACGTGATATTTATAACATAGTAATATGAATCACTTTTGATTAATTCAATTTATAAAAAAATAAATAAATAAACAGTTCGAAAGAAAAAAAATTAAACAATACCGAATGGAAAAAAAAAAATAAAAAGAAGAGAAGAAATTTTACCTCAAATGTTTTTTTTTCAAGTTTAGAGAGTCTTTAAAAGTTGCAAATTTTTATGAAGAATTTATGGAGTATTTATAGTTGAGAATTATGGATTTTTAAAAAAAAATAAATTAATATAAAGGGGAATAATACCCGTTCGAAAAAAAAGATGATAAGTTTTATCTTTAAAAAATGTATCTAGTTCAAATATCAATTAAATGAATTTACTTCCTTTCAAAGAAATTTTAAAATTTAACAAAAATAAATCTATCTCATCCCTTTTTAAATCATTCGACCGATTTTTTTTAAATAAATAAATATAATCTAAATTTTATAATTACAAATTTTGTCTCTAAGAAGAATGTTCTAGATTTATTTATATATTTATCATATTAATTTTATTTGTTTTAATCCTACCGAAAATATAATTATTATATTTCAGTTTTTATAACAATTAAATTAATTAATTATTTTAATTTATCATTTTATAAGTTTTATTACTTCAAGTTTGATAATTTAGATATTTGACACTATATTTTGATTATAAAGCTAAGGGTTTAAGCCATAAATAGGTCATATAATTTCATTTTTGTCTCAATGTAAGCTATATACCCCAAAATATACCAATGTAGGTTATATACTCTTAAAAGTTATATCGGTGTACACAAATTTAACAAGTTACCTGCTGAACCGGTAAAGTTAATTATTTAACAATTTTTTTGCATTTTATATGGCTACAAATAGGTCATATACTTTCGGTTTTGTTCCGATGTAGGCTATATACTTTCAGTTTTGTTCAGATGTAGGCTATATATATTCAGTTTTGTTCCGATGTATCACCAACATCATTCTTCACGTTGGATGTCACGTCATCATATAGTTGTTTATCCGGTTAATAAGTTTTGTCCGTTCATATTAGTACACTTTATGAAAGTATATAGCCTACATTGGTATTTTTCGGGGTATATAGCCTACATTGGGATAAAAATGAAAGTATATGGCCTATTTATGGCTTTAACCCTAAAGTTAATTATATAACTTTATTTAGTTTTGTTACAGAGTTATATATATTTATATATATACATAATAATTTGATTAGGGTTAAGGGTTTATAATATTAGGGTTTATAATATTTATTTAAGGTTAGGGTTTCAGGTTATTAATTACAAGCATTTAGTTACAGAGCATTTAATATACCTGAATAACAACCCTAATGATAATACACATGATAAGACAATGAAACCCTAATGTCACACCCCCTAAATGGGACCGGGGGTTATATGTGACTAACCATTATCATAACATAAGTGTAAAGCGAGAACGACTCTAAATGGGACGTTTTAAATAAAAACCAATGTATTTAAAGTAGCAGAAAGTAATAAGTCATTACAAATGTAAATCCAAAATGTGAATGTAACTTAAATGTTTTAATGCAATAATGTAAATGTAAATTGCGGACTCCAAAAGCAGCAAAGTCCAATTAGCAAACAATCTCTAGCAATCTTCACCTGAGACAAAACATGTTTCAAGTGTCAACAAAAAATGGTTGAGTGAATAACATAGGTTTATAATTGTTTTAGACCACAAGATTTAGTTATCCAAAGTAGCGCTGAAGTTATGATATCGAAACTAAACAAAGTAACCCCGTGACACCTTGAATTTTCAGTGTCGTTTAATCATTATTATGTAACCAAAGACCAACGATCAACTAGTTAGAGATGTCGCTCTCAATAGGCCTACTCACAATAACTAAGTTTGCGTTTATACGTAGCAATTTACGATATCATGGCAGGGATTTAGCATGAAACAAAGCATGGCAGCACAGTTAAACAGTTTTCGAGTACTTATGTCTAAGCATAAAACAGTTTGAAAGCAAGCATGTGTCGCACCCCAAAGTTTGTAAACAATTAAGAAATAGTAAAAAGTTAGGCTATGAAGTTCACCTTAGTACCAAGTAAGATATTCCACGCAAGAAGTATGAACGATGTATGTAATCGGAGATCTCAACCTAGAGATATAATCTTTGATTAGTTAATGTCTAACAGACAAGTTTGTTTATTAATATAGCAAACTATATTAACAGTGACGGTTTTCGAGAAAAATTCCTATTTCTCAAAAGTTTCTATTTATGGAAACCTACTATTTATGGAAAGCTTCCACGTAGAGTAAGTTTCTAGTTTAAGAAGTTCGAGTTATAATTCTTCACAAAGATGTTGTACAATCTCGTCCAAACTTCGTTGCTATCATGCAAGTCACTTGAATGATCTATTGTTACTGGGCGCCCAGGATTCTTGACCAGAATCTAAGTCATGGCATTCGAAATCCACAAGCGGTTCCCATAAAGCAACAAGGACCACCCTAGGCCACAAGATAGCAGTGATGTTTGTAGTCTTTGTACGTTATCTTTAATTATAACCTTCACGTTATAGGTGTATACTCATAACGGATTATTAATGTACTTATTAATTATATATATAGGTGATAATATACTTAGTGTAATTAAAGTGTTACCATATAGATAAGTTCATAGGTTATAATAATAGTATTATTCTTTAATTAATCAACAATTATTATGTAATCTTATCATTATATGTGTTACATATATAAATATACACCTATGTGATACATACATATATTTTCCTTATTCTTTATCATTATCATACATGTGTGTGTTTATTGCTATATGATATATATATGTATATATTATATGTAAGTGTTATATATATATAAATAAAAAGATGGTACATATATATACACTTATATTACTTTACATTTTATGTTTTACTAACCTTATATACTTACACAATACACACTCATACATACATACACACATACATATACATACATACATACACATACATATACACGTATGTATATATTTACATATATACACACACATATACCTACAATGTATACATTTACATACGTACGTATGCATGCATGCATATCATTATCATTACTACTTACTAATCAAAACTCATGCACATAAAATCATAACTTTTATTTACTAAATATTTTCTAGTTTATCTCATAACCTTATATCAATCATAACCTAATAAGTTATTAATCATTAACATAAAATCATAACCTTTTATTATAATAATTAATCATAATCATAAACTTCTACCATTAACCCTAACCTTATTAACCATAATCCTCATTCTTAATAATTAACAAATTAGTAATACTTCATAATCATAAACTAATTTCATAACTTATTCATAATCATAATCATAATTCATAATCTCATTAACCATAATACTTTTAATTTGACAAATTTTAATCTTATCACATTCATAAACTAGTTCACTTTTATTTATAATCATGATCATGATTCAATAACCTTAAACTTATTAATCATATTCATTATCAACTCTATATTCATATATACAAGTTCACATTAAAACATAATACTTAAAGTAATTTACTTAATATGTAACATCTAGATAGGGTTTAGGGATACCTTTAGAAGATTAAGATCAAGAGAATGAGTGTTGATTTCGTTGCACAGAAACAGCAAGAACGTAGCAGCAAATTTCGACCTAAAATAGATGAGTTTCTTGCGTCTGATTTGCTCGATAGAAATAGCAAGAAAACAAGCAAGGTAATCGACTTTGAAGGGCTATTTTAATCACTATTGCAGTAGCAAAACAGCAAGAAAGAATGGCGAACTGCAGCAGGAAGACGGAGGCTATTTTGTGGAGGTTTTAGCCGACTACAGCAGCAGGTTTGGAGGGCTGTTTAGTCGACAAAAAGAGAGGGAAAAAGCTAAAAAACCTGTCGACTAATGCAGCAAAATAAGGAGAGGGTTTGTGGTTTATTTGTGTGATGCCAAATAGGGAAAAATCATGAGCCTTTTACAGATGAGTTGGGTTTCCTAATCACACTAGGATTACTTGGTGATCATGGAGGAGTATTAGGCTTAGAGTAGGATTAGGAATGACTTAGGGATCAAGTATTTATTTTTGTTTAAGCTAGTCGATATATTTAATTATATATATATATATATATATATATATATATATATATATATATATATATATATATATATATATATATATATATATATATATATATATATATATATATATATATATATATATTTAAAAAATTGGCCTTAATTTATTTATATGTATTTTATATATTTTTTTTTAATATGTTACTTTTATTTAACATAAATTTTACTTAATCTTTTATTTATTAGTCCATGTCTTTTATTAATTATTACCTAGTTCTTATTAGTTTTTAATTTATATAATGTCTTATTTAAATTATACATTTAGTTTATATATATATATATATATATATATATATATATATATATATATATATATCACAAAACATAAACTTATATTAACAGGAAATATTGATCAAAAATTACTATTTACTCAAAGGGTTGTTAAATAAAGTTTATGATTACAAAAAGTCCTAATAGTTGAACAGTATAAACAGAAATGGAAAATTGAGGGTCGTCATAGTACCTCCCCGTTAATAAAAACTTCGTCCCGAAGTTTTAGGAAGAATTCTCGAATGCATCTGCGGTTGATTAGAGATGGGGATATTTCTGCTTCATCTGGTCTTCATGTTTCCAGGTATACTTGAGGCCTCGTCGTGAATTCTAACAAATTTTTTTAATAGGTATAGTACTCTGTTTCAAGCATTTTTCAGTTTGATCCACGACCTCAATTGGTTCTTCTATGAAGTGCATCTTATCATCAATGCGAATGTCATCCAAAGGAATAACGAGTGTGTCATCAGCAAGACACTTTTTTAGATTTGAGACGTGAAACATGTCGTGTACATTACTAAGTTCAGTAGGTAGTTCTAATCGATAAGCCACGGGTCCGATCCTTTCGATAATCTTGAAAGGTCCAACAAAACGCGGACTTAGTTTGCTTCGTTTGCCAAAACGAATGACGCCTTTCCAAGGGGATACTTTCAACATGACTTTATCTCCAACTTGAAATTCTAAATCTTTCCGACGATTATCAGCATAGCTCTTTTGTCGGCTGCGGGCAGTTTCTAATCGTTTCTTAATTCGGACGATCTTTTCAGTAGTTTCATGAATGATTTCTGGACCAGTTAATTGCCTGTCCTCGAGTTCATCCCCACATAGTGGGGATCTACATTTTCGTCCGTACAAGGTTTCAAAAGGTGCAGCCTTAATACTTGAGTGATAACTGTTGTTATAAGAAAACTCAGCTAAAGGCAAGTGTCTATCCTCACATTTGCCGAAATTGATAACACAAGCACAAAGCATATCTTCCAATGTATGAATAGTTCATTCACTTTGACCATTAGTTTGCCGATGATAAGCAGTACTCATGTCAAGTTGAGTTCCAAGAGCAGATTGTAAAGTTTTCTAAAATCTAGAAATGAATCAGCTGTCGCGATCTGAAATGATTGAGATAGGGACTCCATGACGTGAGACAATCTCCTTGATATAAACTTGTGATAATTTCTCCATCTTGTCGGTTTCTTTGATAGGTAAGAAGTGTGCAGATTTAGTAAGACGATCTACTATGACCCATATAGTATCATTGCCGTTTGAAGTCTTGGGCAACTTAGTAATGAAATCCATAGTGATACATACCCACTTCCACTGTGGAATATCCGACTGTTGAAGTAAACCAGACGGCTTTTGATGCTCGGACTTAACTTTCAAACAAGTAAGGCACTTGCTCACATAATCGGAAATATCATATTTAAGATTAGGCCACCAATAAAACTCTTTTACATCGTGATACATTTTACTAGAGCCTGGGTGAATAGAATACCTAGTCTTATATGCTTCATCCAAGACTAGTTCTCGAATATTTCTGAAGATTGGGACCCACATTCGGTTATTGAAATACCTTATTCCGTTTCCCTTGAATTCAAGTTGCTTTACGAGACCTTTAAGTTCCTCAAGTTGGACATTCTCTTCCTTCAATGCCTCAATTTGTGCTTCACGGATTTGAGATGTAAGATTCGTACGAATACGTATATTTAAAGCTCAGACTCGGATCAGTTTGGCACGATCCTTTCTACTAAGGGCATCGGCAACTACATTCGCCTTACCAGGATGATATTTAGGCTCAAAGTCGTAGTCATTTAATAACTCAATCCAACGCCTTTGTCTCATGTTCAGTTGCTTTTGATCAAATATATGTTGAAGACTTTTATGATCGGTAAACACCGTGAATTTTATCCCGTAGAGATAATGTCTCCACATCTTCAATGTGAATACCACAGCTCCTAACTCTACGTCATGCATGGTATAGTTCTTCTCATGTTTCTTCAATTGTCTAGATGCATAAGCTATAACTTTGTTATGTTGCATTAAGACACATCTCAAACCTTAGTTTAAGGCATCACAATAGACTACAAAATCGTCGGTGCCATCGGGTAATGATAGAATAGGGGCTGTGGTCAATTTATCCTTTAGAACCTTAAAAGAAAATTCTTGTTCTTCGTACCACTCAAACTTCTTCCCCTTATGAGTTAGCTTGGTGAGAGGTTTGGCTAGAATAGAAAAATCTTTGATAAACCTTCGATAATAACCGGCAAGTCCTAAAAATTGGCGGATATGTTTCGTACTCTTAGGCACTTCCCAATTTCTAATAGCAGTGATTTTCACTGGATCGACATGTATTCCTTCACTATCAACTATAAGTCTGAAAAATTGTAAGGTTCTCAGCCAAACTTCACACTTAGAAAACTTGGCATACAGTTGTTCCTTCTTTAAGAGCTCTAAAATCAATCGCAGATGTTGATCATGCTTTTTCTCGTTCTTGGAATAGATTAGAATATCATCGATGAAAATAATCACGAATTTGTCAAGATAAGGTTTGCATACACGGTTCATAAGATCCATGAATACAGCAGGAGCAATGGTTAAACCAAAAGGCATGACAAGAAACTCATAGTGCCCATAACGAGTTCGAAATGCAGTCTTAGAAATATCAGCTTCCTTGACTCTCAGTTGATGATACCCCGACCTAAGATCAATCTTCGAATAGATACTTGACCCTTGCAGTTGGTCAAACAGGTCATCAATATGTGGAAGTGGATAACGATTCTTAATAGTTAGCTTGTTGAGTTCTCGGTAATCAATACATATTCTCAACGTGCCATCTGTCTTCTTAACAAATAGAACGGGTGCTCCCCACGGAGACGAGCTAGAACGAATGAAACCTTTCTCCAAAAGTTCTTATAGTTGGCTGGATAATTCCTTCATTTTGGATGGAGCTAATCGGTATGGTGCCTTTGCAATAGGTGCAGCACCAGGAGTCAAATCAATTTGAAACTCAACCTGTCATTGGGGAGGGAGACCAGGGAGTTCTTCAGGAAATACCTCGAAAAAGTCTCTAACCACCGGTACATCTTCAATACATTTCTCTTCCAGTTCAAATTTCTTAACATGAGCTAAGATAGCTTGATATCCCTTTATTAGATATTTGTGGGTTTTGATACAAGAGATGATATTAAGTTTAGAACCACTCGTCTCTCCTTGAACGATTAGGGTTTCACCATTTTCAATAGGAATGTTAATGGTTTTCTCATAGCACATGATTGTAGCTCTTAATGGACGTAACGAATCCATCCCTACGACTACGTCAAAGCTCCCTAACTCGACTGGCAATAGGTGGATCTTAAAGTGTTTTTCGGTTAAAATCAGATCACTGTTTTTATATACGTTGTCTACTTTCATAACCTTACCATTTGCTACTTCTATAAATCGCTTAATTTCTAAGGCTTGTGGTTTTTCGATGAATAGGGCACAAAATTCAGTAGACACATAACTTCTATCGGCACCGGAATCAAATAAAACAGTAGCATAGAAGTTGTTAACAAGAAACGTACCCGTTATCACTTCATCATCCTCACGGGATTCTTCAGCAGTCATCACAAAGGCATGGCTCTTAGCATTACCATTATTACCCTTGTTCTTTGGACACTGATTGCGGAAATGTCCTATTTCTCCACAACCATAGCAAGTTGGAACAATCGCGTTTGACTTTGTAGTAGGAGTAACGAGAACTTTACAATACTTAGATATATGACCCACCTTCTTTGTGACGACCCGGAAATTTCTGATCAAATTTAAACTTAATCTTTATATGATTTTGACACGATAAGCAAAGTCTGTATTGTTGAGTCTCAAAATTTTTGGAACTATATTCATGTAATCAATTACCTTTTGACTGTGCTCGACGATTCACGAACAATTGTTTGTAAATAAATATGTATATATATATATATATATATATATATATATATATATATAAATTTAAGTTTATATTATAATTATAAAATATAATTTAACCATTTGAAATATATATATAAAATGAGATACAAAATAAGTAAGTATAATATAAAATGAATCTATATATAAATATATATGATTTCTATGCATAATTATTATTATGTGTATATTGTAATATATAGAAATATTAGAAATAATAAATAATCAATAAAAGTTATTATATGACATATTACATATATAATACAAGTATAACTATAGTTGTTATAATAATATTGTTATTACTTTCAATATGAATATCAATACCAGTGTATTGATATTATTATAAATATATAATTTATAGATACAAATTTGATATATATAAATTATTATAGTATTATTATTAATATTATTATTATTATTAATATTAGTATGATTATAATTAGTATTATTATTGTTAATAATATTATTGATATAAATATATAATTATTATTATCATTATCATTAATAATAATAATAATATTATTATTATTACTATTATATTATTAGTATATTTATAACATTAAGAGTATTATTATTATTTATTATCATAATTATAATTATTATTAATATAAATATTAATATTTAATATTAATAAAATCATACGTACAAAAATTAGAATCAAAATCAGTTCTCAATCTCTATCGTACTGTGTTAAATTTTTGTAATTGTCGGATTCAATTATCAATCAAAATCATCTTTATTTTTTTTTATTTTCTGTACTCATTTTGTTTGAGAATATAATGTCGACATTTTTTTTTTCCATTATATAACAGACGTTTTGCCTCAGGTTGTTGGGAATTAATTCAATCTTCAAATATCATTATCAATTACACAATCTTCCTATTCCTGTAAATTAAATAGATTTATTCATTTATTTTTTCTGCAACTCGACACCCTGTTAAGTCACAATTAAATCAATAGTTTATTTTTGAATCAAATTTCAAAATTTATAATTGCAGTTGTGTTAGTAATCCTTTACTAAGCTACCTGCAAAGTTTCAATTATCAATTTGCAAAATCATGAATGAATTTTGAGGTCAAAGTTTCGATTAAAAAAAAAGTCAACCATTGTTCTTCAAGCAAATTCGAGCTAATTGTTATGTTTCAAGTTAAATTAAAGATCCAGATAGTTTCTAGGAGTCGTTTAAAACTTATTTTATGTTGTAAGTGTTAGCTAAAACAGTCTTGATTATTGAAACATGATTTGAGTTCATATGTTCTTCAAAACGCTGTTACAGTCGTTGTTAAATTTTTTTCTGTTTAATCAATTCAATAGAAATTAATCCTTGCTATTTTAATTCAAGTCATAAACCGAACTAGGTATTTATCTGTTATGAGTTTGATTGGTTTTGATCGATTAATGTTTGAGGAAGAAGAAGAGTATTAGGAAACAGAAAAGAATTCGGTTTAAAATTAATTGGAGTCTGATATAAATCAGATAAATGGACACAGCAGAATGGTTAAGGGTGTATTCAAGTTAACGAGTGGTCGAGGGTTCGAGCCCGGGCAAGGGAATTTTATTTTTGGAGCTTATTATTGTGAGGTAGTCATCATTCTTTTTATTATTACCCTTATTATTATTATTTTTGTTGTTATTATTATTATTATTATTATTATTATTATTATTATTATTATTATTATTATTATTATTATTTTTATTTATTGTTATTGTTAATTATTATTATTACTAATATTATTAATATGTTTAGTAGAATAATTGAAAGAATTATTATTATGGTTATTACTAGTATAATTATTATTATTATTAACATGATTAGGATTATTATTATTATTATCATTAATATGAAAATAATAAAATTTATTAATATTTTATTTAATATTAGTATTAGTATCATCCTTATAATTATTAGTATTATTATTATTATTATTATTATTATTATTATTATTATTATTATTATTATTATTATTAACATAAGTATCATTATAAATAATATTTATTATTATTAGTATTATCATTATTAATAAAGTTATTATTATTATTATTAGTAACTCATTATTATCAAAACTATCATTTTTAACAAATAAATATTTTGTACATAAAAACACACTTATTATATATACTATAATTATATTGATATTCCACATAACTATAGGAAAAACGTATTAACATTATATAAATACTTACACATAACAAATTTCGTATTTTTAATATAATACTAAATATATATAGATACTAATATAACTATAATAATCATTTTAGATATATATACAAAATAAAAATATATAACACATAATTTAGAATATAATACAAGTATATGATTTTAAATGAAATTTAGTATGCATTTCATATAACTACAACTACATAAATAACATACAGTAATAAATTATGTGCTTTCCATTATATGTTTTAATAGATATATAATTGATATAGGTTTGTGAATCCGAGGCCAACTCTGCATTGTTCAGTATCATCGTATGAATATTTTTACTACAAAATATTGTATTGTGAGTTTCATATGCTCCCTTTTTAAATGCGTTTGAAATATATATTTTTGGGACTGAGAATACATGCGCTTTTATAAATGTTTGACGAAATAGACACAAGTAATTAAAAACTACATTCTATGGTAGAATTGTTATACCGCACCCTTGTTGAACTTGGTAACCTAAGAATTAGAAACGGGTATGGCCCTAATTCACGCGAATCCTAAAGGTAGCTACCGGGTTTAACACCCCCACCCAGAATGTTCACTAGACGGAAGAGCTAGTGGGCATGGTGTTTAGTACTTCGATGTTTATATGTTTGGGGATATTCTAGATGCATTTTGTTAATGTCGGTTACCAGGTGTTCAATCTATATGAATGAATTTTAAACACTTACGAGTGTATGATTATTGATTAAATGAAACTTGTGGTCTATTAAAATTATGGAAATGATTGATTATGATAAACTAATGAACTCACCAACCTTTTGGTTGACACTTGAAAGCATGTTTATTCTCAGGTTTGAAAGAAATCTACCGCTGTGCATTAGCTCATTTTAAGGATATTACTTGGAGTCATTAATGGCATATTTTGAAAGACGTTGCATTCGAGTCGTTGAGTTTATCAAGACTATTATTAAGTCAATTATAGTTGGATGTGTTATGAAATGGTATGCATGCCATCAACTTTCGATGTAAAGAAAGTTTGTCTTTTAAAAACGAATGCAATGTTTGTAAAATGTATCATATAGAGGTTAAATACCTCGCGATGTAATCAACTATTGTGAATCGTTTATAATTGGTATGAATGGGGTGCTTCAGTTGGTATCAGAGAGGTGGTCTTAGCGAACCAGGTCTTGCATTAGTGTGTCTAACTGATAGTTGTTTAGATGCATTAGTGGGTCTGGACTTCGACCGTGTCTGCATGTCAAATGTTTTGCTTATCATTTCGTGTCGAAAATTACTTTCTTATCATCCTTAAAGTCTAGACACATTTTACTGCCTCTATTACATAGATAGTGTATAGATAAAATCGTATCTTAGCGTATCTGTTACTATTATCTTTGCCTGACATATTTCGTAAATTCCTCCGTAAACTACGAAATCTTTTGTTCTATATATATATATATATATAGATATTCTATATAATTAGAATACCACCCAAAATCCGAAAATCATTTCATATCGAAAAATTATTTATTCAATCGTACGAAATGGAATTCGCCACTAGTTCAAGTCTCTCGGATTCCGATATGGAGTTTCACTCAAGCCCCGAAAGCAGTGTGACCGGAATGGATCAATCAATTAGCTATCATCTATTCTGGATGAATTGGGGATGGGTTCGTAGTCTACTTAATCATTGGAGATAAAAAGAAGGTGATCCCTTCCATCCACCACATTGCTCTCTTGGCGATGAACCTGAAGCACTTACCGGTGAACCTATTCGAGACAACATTTTCTCTCTCATTTCCAGAGTGTCTCGTCACTATTATAAATTATCTCAAATTTTAGATCTTATTCATCCGCTCATCTGAACCGACAGTCATCCCGATGTAATAGAAGAAGTCAACGAGCTTCGCGCTCGTGTAATGGCTTTGGAGAATATGGTGTAAAGGTTACAAGCACCAGCAGTAGCACCGACAACACCAGTACCACCAATAACACAAGCCTCAAAATCTACATCCCACACCTCAACATCACAATCTGTACCTCGAACATCAACGACATACGCACTATAGATACCAAGGAGTACCAACAATAATAACCGATGAAGTATTAATCTATAACTTCATTGGAGAAACATTCTGTGGCGATTATGTAATCTCTAAAATCTTAGAGATTATTTATTCTAGCTCAAACTGAAAAGCAAATGAGATTAATATCATATTAATTCATTAAATCCATGATTACATCTGAAGAAAATATATATGTATATATGTTGTCATAAAGATTGTAATTAAAAATTCTTTTGTACAAACTGTTAATGGTGAAAATATTTTAACGGGTAGGTAATACTCGAGGAATATTTAGATTTCACATTAATATGTTACACTGTATATTCTTCGAATCTGATTCAACAGTCATTTACTATCCTACCTACATTCACAGATATACGAATCCGTTTACCACAGAATAACTATTTTCATTCAATTTCATATTCGGATTTTGACCTATCAGAATCCAACAAGTGGCATAATGAAGAAAAACATTGGACAAAATAAAAATTTGTTAGTAACAAACAAATTAACTATAAGAAATTTTGTTAAAAAACCACGCTAACAAAATCCTAGCTAACTGTTCCTAGCTAACTGTTAATTCCTTATTACATTTATTTATTGCAATTTAATTATCGCAATTTTAATTCTCGCAATTTTATTTATCGTCATTTAATTTCTGTTATTTATTTTACGCACTTTAAATATCGGGACACGTATACAAGGTTTTGACATATCATATCGACGCATATATATATATATATATATATATATATATATATATATATATATATATATATATATATATATATATATATATATATATTATTCGGAATAACCATAGACACTCTATATGCGGTAATGATGGAGTTAGCTATACAGGGTTGAGGTTGATTCTAAATAATATATATACTTTGAGTTGTGATCGAGTCTGAGACATGTATATAATGGGTCACGACATGTATTAATTAATTCGAATATTATATATTAAACTATATATGAATTGTTGAACTACTAATTGTGGACTATTAACTGTGAACTACAACTTTGGACAATTAAAATGAATTAAAATATTGATTATAACATATGAAACTAAACAATTCTTCAAGTTTGCCACTTGATTTCATCTTAAACCTCATTTGTATCTTGACAATTACAATCTGCGTTCAAACCTTTCATGATTCTTGAAAACACCTAAATCGAGAGAATGAACTAACCGCACTTCATCTACGGAAGAAAAGATTGATGCATATAGTCATGCACCTGAAAACACTCGGAACCTAACATTTAACACGTAGTTGTGCTAATTTAAGATATAATACAAGTATATGATTTTAAATTAAATTTAGTATGAATTTCATATAACTACAACTACATAAATAACATATAGTAATAAATGAAATTATGTGATTTCCATTATATGTTTTAATAGATATATAATTGATATAGGTTCGTGAATCCGAGGCCAACCCTGCATTGTTCAGTATCGTCGTATGAATATTTTTACTACAAAATATTGTATTGTGAGTTTCATTTGCTCCCTTTTTAAAATGCTTTTGCAATATATATTTTTGGGACTGAGAATTCATGCGCTTTTATAAATGTTTGACGAAATAGACACAAGTAATTAAAAACTGCATTCTATGGTTGAATTGTTATACTGGATATCACCCTTGTTGAACTTGGTAACCTAAGAATTAGAAACGGGCATGGCCCTAATTCATACGAATCCTAAAGGTTGCTACCGGGTTTAACACCCCCATCCAGAATGTTCACTAGACGGAAGAGCTAGTGGGTGTGGTGTTTAGTACTTCGATGTTTATATGTTTGGGGATATTCTATATGCATTTTGTTAATGTCGGTTACCAGGTGTTCAATCCATATGAATGAATTTTAAACACTTACGAGTG
Source organism: Rutidosis leptorrhynchoides (assembly GCF_046630445.1). NCBI lineage: Eukaryota > Viridiplantae > Streptophyta > Magnoliopsida > Asterales > Asteraceae > Rutidosis > Rutidosis leptorrhynchoides. The sequence goes on from NC_092335.1 coordinate 271,105,813, forward strand.
TATGATTATTGATTAAATGAAATCTTGTGGTCTATTAAAATTATGGATATGATTGATTACGATAAACTAATGAACTCACCAACCTTTTGGTTGACACTTGAAAGCATGTTTATTCTCAGGTTCGAAAGAAATCCTCCACTGTGCATTAGCTCATTTTAAGGATATTACTTGGAGTCATTAATGGCATATTTTGAAAGACGTTGCATTCTATTCGTTGAGTTTATCAAGACTATTATTAAGTCAATTATAGTTGGATGTGTTATGAAATGGTATGCATGCCGTCAATTTTCGATGTAAAGAAAGTTTGTCTTTTAAAAACGAATGCAATGCTTGTAAAATGTATCATATAGAGGTCAAATACCTCGCGATGTAATCAACTATTGTGAATCATTTATAATCGGTATGAACGGGGCGCTTCATTCTTGCACTTGGTGCACTCGGCCAAACACTTCCCATAATGATGTCTATCACAGCGATTACATTTGGGTCTTGTCCCAGCGTAACCACTTCTAGAATTATCAGCAGCTTTCTTGTTTGAACCTTGGCTTGAACCTTGAGATGGTTCAAACTTCCTCTTTCCCTCAATAGAATTAGCCTCCGCTTGTTTATTAGCCGCGAACTTTCTCCTCTTAGCAATCATCAAGTTTTGAGCCATAAGTATCACTGCATCTAAGGTCTCTTTACTAGCAGCAATAACATTTCCTTGAATCTCATCAGGAAGACCTTATATGTACCTCTCAATCTTCTTTTGTTGAGTAGGCACCATATCCGGGCACAATGAAACCAACTATATAAACCTATTGGTATAAGCTTCAATATTGGTACCATTGACCTTCAATTGCCAAAACTCTACTTCTAGCTTTTGGATTTGGTTCCTTGGGCAAAACTTATCAGTCATCATTCTTTTCTCAACGGCCCATGGAATAGCATTAGCAGCATCTAGCCCCACAATTTGGGCATACGCGTTCCACCAAGTCAAAGCAAGGCTACCTAGTGTGTGAGTGGCCTACTTCACTCGGTCGACCTCCGCATGGTTACAGATATGAAAGATTGATTTGAGTTTTTCGAACTAACGAGTCAACTCGACTGCTTCCTCATTACCATTGAAGGATGGAGGCTTTCAGTTTATAAACTCCTTGTAGGTGCATGATGTAGGTGGATTCCCTTGGTTGTTCCCTTGATTATTGTTGCCTTGAGCGGCAGCAAGCAGTTATTGAAATTATGCGGGAGTCAAAGTAACATTTGGAAGAGCGTTAGCACCACGAGTTGTCATTGATCTTCAATACATAAAACAGTATCAGTTGAAGAGTTATGGTGCTAGTAAGTTATAAGTTTGTTTAATAAATGCACAAATTTCACACAACATGTAATAGGAAATATATATATAAGTGAAAACAACGAGATGTAATAAAAACACTTCAATTTTATTAAACATCACAAAGATAACTAACATCTTTTATTACACACAAAACAAAACTAGAATCAACACGAAATGAAACTAGGATAGTAGTTTTAGGCAAAGCCTTTACAATGAATGGAAAACACTAATACGAAAATGGAAAACATATGCTAGAAGAACAAATATCTAAAGATACTCTTCAATGAAATCTTCAAGGTCCTTAACTGTCTTATCATTAAGCGCCTTCATGTCGGCCACCATCTTCCCCAATTGGTCTTGGCTCTCCTCGACCTTAGCCAATCGAGCATGAACAGACGCTTGCTCCTTATCCTATAGGAGATCTTGAGCAAACTTCATGAAACCTTCAATCACTTTGTTCTTTTGCTTTTGGTCCTTGATAACGACAGACATAAAATCAAATATGCTCTCTTGCTCCTTTGCCAACCTATCTTGGCGTTCAATAATCATTGCCAAGTCGGTGGTGTCTTATTTCTTGGAAGGACTGGGGATATCATTAGTGGGGGTCTCGGGCTCCTTCCTCTTTAAAGAGGGAGGTAGGACAATAGAGGGCTCGGATTTGGATTCTTCCTCGGGTTCTCCCTCAGAAGGCTCCTCCTCCACTTCTTCCTTAATCATCTCTTCCACAAACTCTTCCTCCTCGTCATCCCTATCATAGTTGACATTAGTGTAGGATTCTTCCATAAGAGGAGTGTGTGGTGGAGTAGCGGGCATGTAACCAGGTGATGCGGGTGGTGTAGCAGGTTCATAAACTGGTGATGCGGGTGGAGTAGTAGGTGTGTAGACTGGTGAAGTTAACGGATCCTTCGGACTCATTGTTAGAGATGATGATTGGGTTAAGGCAAGACATCCTAAAAGACACGAAAGAACGAAGTTAGGTAGGTTCTAAGGAAGACGTAAAGGCACGAAATAAAATGTAAGGGAAAAGCACTAGAAAACTAAAACAGGAAAGGTTATAGACCTAAAGATCGCTAAGGCACCTAACTAACATATAAGGCACACATAAAATGCAATCCTGGTTCTATATAACAACCTGGATTTGAAACTAATCTATCACATCCCCTAAATGGAACCGGGGGTCATATGTGACTAACCATTATTATAACACAAGTGTAAAGAGAGAACGACTCTAAATGAGACGTTTTTAATAAAAACCAATGTATTTAAAGCAGCGAAAAGTAATAAGTCATTACAAATGTAAATCCCAAATGTGAATGTAACTTAAATGTTTTAATGCAATAATGTAAATGTAAAATGTGGACTCCAAAAGCAGCAAAGTCCAATTAGCAAACAATCTCTAGCAATCTTCACCTGAGACAAAACATGCTTAAAGTGTCAACCAAAAAAGGTTGAGTGAACAACATAACGTTTATAATTGTTTTAGACCACAAGATTTAGTTATCAAAAGTAGTGCTGAAGTTATGATATCGAAACTAAACAAATTTACCCCATGACACCTTGAACTGTCAGTGTCGTTTAATCATTATTATGTAACCAAAGACCAACGGTCAACTGGTTAGAGACGTCGCTCTCAATAGGCCTACTCACAATAACTAAGTTTGCATATATATGTAGCAATTAACGATATCATGGCAGGGATTTAGCATGAAACAAAGCATGGAAGCATAGTTAAACAGTGTTCGAGTACTTGTGTCTAAGCGTAAAACAGTTTGAAAGCAAGCATGTGTCTCACCCCAAAGTTTGTAAACAATTAAGAAATAGTAAAAAGTGGGGCTATGAAGTTCAACTTAATAGCAAGTAAGATATTCCACGCAAGAATTATGAACGGTGTATGTAATCGGAGATCTCAACCTAGAGATATAATATTTGATTAGTTAAAGTCTAACAGACAAAAAGTTTGTTTATTAATATAGCAAACTATATTAATAGTGACGATTTTCGAGAAAAATTCCTATTTCTCAAAAGTTTCTATTTTTAGAAACCTACTATTTATGGAAAGTTTCCACTTATAGTAAGTTTCTAGTTTAAGAAGTTCAGGTTATAATTCTTCACAAAGATGTTGTACAATCTCGCCCAAACATCGTTGCTATCATGCAAGTCACTCGAATGATCTATTGTTACCGGGCGCTCAGGATTCTTGACCAGAATCTAAGTCATGACATTCAAAATCCACAAGTGGTTCCCATAAAGCAACAAGGACCACCCTAGGCCACAAGATAGCGGTGATGTTTGTAGTCTTTGTAGGTTATCTTTAATTATAACTTTCACGTTATAGGTGTATATACATAACGAATTATTAATGTACTTATTAATTATACATATAGGTGATAATATACTTAGTGTAATTAAAGTGTTACCATATAGATAAGTTCATAGGTTATAATAATAGTATTATTGTTTAATTAATCAACTATATGTAATCTTATCATTATATGTGTTACGTATATAAATATACACCTATGTGATACATACATATATTTTCCTTATTCTTTATCATTATCATACATGTATGTGTTTATAGCTATATGATAGATATATATATATATATATATATATATATATATATATATATATATATATATATATATATATATATATATATATATATATATATACATGTATGTATGTATGTATGTATATATTATATGTAAGTGTTATATATATAAATAAAAAGATGGTACATATATATACACTTATATTACTTTACTTTTTACGTTTTACTAACCTTATATACTTACACAATACACACTCATACATACATACACACGTTCATATACATACATACATATACATATACAAGTATGTATATATTTACATATATACACACACATATACCTACAATGTATACATGTACATAAGTACGTATGCATGCATGCATATCATTATCATTACTACTTACTAATCAAAACTCATGCACATAAAATCATAACTTTTATTTACTAAATATTTTCTAGTTTATCTCATAACCTTTTATCAATCATAACCTGATAACTTATTAATCATTAACATAAAATCATAACCTTTTATTATAATAATTAATCATAATCATAAACTTCTACCATTAACCCTAATCTTATTAACCATAATCCTCATTCTTAATAATTAACAATATATTAATACTTCATAATCATAAACTAATTTCATAACTTATTCATAATCATAATCATAACTCATAATCTCATTAACCATAATACTTTTAATTTGACAAATCTTAATCTTATCACATTCATAAACTAGTTCACTTTTATTTATAATCATAATCATGATTCAATAACCTTAAACTTATTAATCATATTCATTATCAACTCTATATTCATATATACAAGTTCACATTAAAACATAATACTTAAAGTAATTTAATTAATAAGTAACATCTAGTTAGGGTTTAGGGATACCTTTAGAAGACTAAGATCAAGAGAATGTGTGTTGATTTCATTGCACAAAAATAGCAAGAACACAGCAGCAAATTTTGACCTAAAACAGACGAGTTTCTTGGGTCTTATTTGCTCGACATAAACAGCAAGAAAACAAGCAAGGTAATCGACTTTAAAGGGCTGTTTTGATCTCGACTGTAGCAGTAAAACAGCAAGAAAGAATGGAGAACTGCAGCAGGAAGATGGAGGCTGTTTTGTGGAGGTTTTAGTCGACTGTAGCAGCAGGTTTGGAGGGCTGTTTAGTCAACAAAAAGAGAGGGAAAAAGCTGGAAAACCAGTCGACTAATGCAGCAAAATAAGGAGAGGGTTTGTGGTTTATTTGTGTGATGCCAAATAGGGAAAAATCATGAGCCTTTTATAGATGAGTTGGGTTTCCTAATCACACTAGGATTACTTGATGATCAAGGAGGAGTATTAGGATTAGAGTAGGATTAGGAATGACTTAGGGATCAAGTATTTATTTTTGTTTAAGCTAGCCTATTTATTTAATTATATACATATATTATATATATTTTTTATAATCGGCCTTAATTTATTTATATGTATTCTATATTTTTTTTAAATGTTACTTTTATTTAACATAAATTTTACTTAATCTTTTATTTATTAGTCCATGTCTTTTATCAATTATTACCTAGTTCTTATTAGTTTTTAATTTATATAATGTCTCATTTAAATTATACATTTAGTTTATATATATATATATATATATATATATATATATATATATATATATATATATATATATATATATATATATATATATATATATATATATATATATATATATATATATATATATATATATATCACACAAAACATAAACTTATATTAACAGAAAATATTGATAAAAAATTACTATTTACTCAAAGGGTTGTTAAATAAAGTTTATGATTACAAAAAGTCCTAATAGTTGAACAGTATAAACAGAAATGGAAAATTGAGGGTCGTCATACCTAAGGGCAATTTGGTAAAATCAGAATGGAAAAGTGAGGGTTGTTATAACTAACGAGCACTTAAAACTCGGTTATTATAGCACTTTTTATGTAAGTATTCGTTTCAAGTTCTTTCCAAGAGAGCGGTGTAAGTCGAATAATTGAAACCATTAATTGTCCTAGGATTTGTTTGATTGGGGGGGGGGGTTGATAAAGTGTTGATTAAGCTAATATGAACCTAAGAGAGATTAACAAATAAGATAAAAACGTGTCCACTTGACTATTCCACCTTTTGAAATGGTTTACCCAATTCATTCATTACATAACAATGTTCAAACATATAGTTTCATTTCCATTCGTCAACTTCCATAAAACCTCAATCAAATGCAATTCGTTAACTCACGTAGACTCATTTCAAAGATCAAACTGTGTTTTGAGTGAGATCATTTAGACTCGATTTTGGATTAAAATCACTTAAAATCCTTTAATTATCAAAATCACTTAAGATAATCAAACACCACTATGTTGACTAAAGACAAATTGAAAATCAACCCAAACCAAGAACACAATCACTTGAAATTCCAAAATTGATTGTCTAGATCACACAAGGTGTTGAAGCACAAATTATTTCATTAATCAAATCACTTAGAAAAGCTACACAATCTATGTAATCAAAGTAAAGTCTAAAACAATTGCATAGCAATGGATCATCAATCAAGCACAATAATCATCAACTCATTCAAACACCCAATTCATAGACTACGGAAAAATCCAAGCATCAAGTTTACAAATCAAGTGAACATAAGTAATCTAAGCTATTATCATTGCATAAACAAGAACAAAATCAATTAAAACTAAAGCATTCATCATTACAACTAAAATGGAGAAGAACTAGTGTTAAAAAGGAAAGAGATTACAAAAATGGAGATGGATGATGGAGATCTAGCTTATAGCTTCACTAATCTTTGACTTGGGACATGAAATTAGGCTTTGATCTTGATGGAATCATGATTGGAACCCATTTAGGGTTCCAAAATGGCTCTAAGTTGCAGCTCTCCCTTGAACAAAACTCCTAAATTCATATTTATAGTTGGCTGAAAATTCTAGGCTGAAACAGCGAGGTGCGCCGCACCTATGTAATGGTGCGCCGCACCATAAGATGTGGAAATCTTCCTGAATGTTCTGAATTTGAATTCTTAAAATCTTTTGAAATGGTGCGCCGCACCTAGAGTTTGGTGCGCCGCACCATATGCCTTTCCTGCAGTTTCTTAACTTGGTCAATTTTGCACCACATTGGACTTTTAGCCTCGTTTATCCTTGAAACATCTTTTAAACACCAAATCAACACTTCTAATAACTAAACTCTTCAAAATCCCACAAAATGAGAAAGATATTGCGAGGATATATATGTATAATTCAAGAAACATCAAATCACCCACACTTGAACCTTGCTTGTCCTCAAGTAAGCTTAAACTTAACCACCTCTTCATAAATGTTGACCTACTTTGACTAATGATATATTGCAACTTCAAGTATGGTCATTTCAACTTTTCAAAGTTTGAACAAACTCAAAAATACTTAACAAATCACAAAGAATTACCTCAACGATCTTGTCAATCTTCCAAGGACTTCAACTGGAACAGTTTCACAAGCAAAATCTTCACTCAAACATATCCAAAACCAAGTTTCTTCAACTTTGACTTTGACCTTGAAGACTAGATCAATTTTGCATATAGTTTGTATGTCTTCAAGCCAAAACAACAAATACCAACGAAAACTTAACAAACCATAATCTTCTTCAATTCTTCAATAAACTCCCCTCAAAACCATCAATCAAATTCAAGCCTAAACTACTTTTCTTCAAGCATCTCAAAATCAATCACAATTCAAGCCTAGACTAAAACATCTTCACTTCTTCAAAACGATCAATCAAACAAACAAACATACTCCCTAGAAAGGCTCAAATTTCCACAAGTATTCGCATTTAAGAATAATCAAATCAAGAATCGAACTTTTTAGAGCAAACCTTTCTAGGAGCATTCTTCGAACCAATAATCATCGAGTTTCACCTCCACCATCTAACTCTCCATATCACAATCCATCAAGAACTACCCACAAGCTTCACTTTGGTAAATGGAGCACCAATTTTCATGAGTCACCAAAGAAAAACGTTCAAGCCTTAATGAAGACAAGGCTTTTATATAAAACTATTTTCATTTGGGGAAGGGAAAACGAGTCAAGTTGTAAAACGAAACAAGTTTTCCGAATATTTTGGTTTAAAGCTATGTGCATTCCAAAGCCATCCCGGTTTTGGGATAACCACATGGATAGCTATTGCCCCGGTATATCACTGAAGTGAACTACCTTCTTGTATTGAAGGCGATGAGACAAAGGTTATCTTGGGCTCATAAGGATATGTGCATACAAGCCACCTCGGTGGTGGGACGGCTGCACGGGTAGCTACTTTTCCTGTATATCACCGAAGTGAACTACCTTCTTATGTTGAAGGCGATGAGAAAGTAACTATCTTGGGTGCGAGTTTAATGGTTGGTCTATTGCGCGATATTTAAAAGACTTTACTTTCAAGCTTAGGTCTTTTGTTACACAACTTAACTTGGAAGACTTTACTTCCAAGTTTGAAAGACTTGACTTCCAAAAAACAAATGGGAGGACTCGACTCTCCTGAGAGTGTCAAAGATCAAGGCTTTTATTCACTCTACTACTTCCCACATAACATGCTTTTATGCTTATATTGAGAATGGGTAGGAAGTAGAAACTACTCCTTTCGTTAATTAATAGAACATGGTGCCATAGCTTTTGGCTATGGCGTGTGTTGTCTAAGTAACACTAGCATGAAGCCATTCCTCCTAAAAAGGAAAGCACATTGTGAAGCCTCCTCTTCCTACAGTATGATACATCAGTTGAAACATCGTGAAATGATGAGACAACCAATGTCAATATAAAATGGTGTGGATTAGGAAGTATCCCACACCAAGTAGAACGACATTCGGGAGACTTGACTCTTTTTAGTGGATGGACTTGAGTCATCCGGAAGTGTTAAAGCTTTATGCTTTAAACACTTGAGTTTTTGGAACACACATGGAAGACTTTACTTCCTTAATTGAAATCGGAAGACTTTACTTCCTCAAAAAGGGTGGAGTTGATTTACCCTAAAAGGTAAGTTATGGCTTTATTTGACGAAAGATTTTCAATTAATTCAACAAGTTACTTGAAAAATTTTAAAATTAGGTCATAATTTTATAAAAATAAGTCCACGAGAATTCATCTCTCCCCCCACACTTGAGATCATTAATGCCCTCATTACATGAAATCGAAATAAAATAATAAATTCGAGAGGACAAAATAAATAGTAGGAGGATCAAAGGTACCCGAGAGCAGAGGCCATTTCCACAAGTATTCGTCAAATTGCATGAAGTCCTCTTGACATATCCGCATTGCTAAAATTCCTTCTTGATTTTGATTAACGAGTCTTTATCTTGACTCGTCCCCGTCTTCTCAACATTCCTTATCGGGTGGTTTCCCCCACACTTTATCGAACGGTATGTGAAATCGGTGGAAAAAGTTCCACGAATCAAGAGAGTGAGCCAATCATTAAATCCTCGGCTGGTGTATAAGAAGAGAATAATCTTCTTCATTTGCATGAAGAAGATTGAACCAACCCGAGAGTCAACAAAAGTCTCTCTTCCAAACACGATTTTGAGCACGGGATTTGCTTTCTTAATCGCCTCACACAAACACGAATCATCAACCTCGGGTTGCAAAACCTCCTTAAAATAATCAATACCATACCCGAGAGGATTGTTATACACTTTGAAAGTTTCGGGTATGATATTCTGAACCTCATCTCCTTGATCATCATCATCTTCATTATCATCATCACTAAAATCTTCACCAACACCAAGTGGATTATCATAGACTTTAAAAACATTGGGCGTTGGTAAAGCTTCAATAAATTCGTCATCTTCTTCATCACTTCATCATCTTCATCAAGTTCATCATCCTCACAATATTTATCCTCTATATAGTCTTCACTATCCTCATATTCATCGTTATCCTTCTCATCATGTTCATTTCTCCTCTTCATCATTGGTTATCGAAGTTTCGGGTACTTGTGCAATCTCACTACTTCGGTCTTGGCATAAAAGCTTACATCATCATCATCATCATCATCATAAAAGACCCAATTTCTTGACCGAGAATAGAGACTACGGGTGAGGTGGGTGGTGAAATGGTAATGGATACAAAATCTTCAACTAAAGGGAGCATGGAACTCACGGTTTTCTCTAAGCTTTGAAATGAAGCTTGTTGAAATTCTAATATTTCCCTCAAATCTCTTCTCTCTTGAATTAGAGCCTCCATACGGTTAAGGTGGGTTCTCACAACGTTTAAGAATAACACTAGTAAATTCGGATCGATCTCCTCTTGTTGTTGATCTTGGAATTGATGTTGAGAAGAATCCCATCTCGAGTCATCGCCCTCAAAACAATAGTCCATTGGTTGACTGAAAGAGTCAAATTTAGAAATAGGACAATTATTACAAGGTTGATCAATGGGGGTGAAATCATTCATGTGACTATCATCATAACCCCCGTCTTGATAACATCCATCATAAGTACCACAATAACCATTCGGCTCACCATTAGCTTAACCCAAATCCATATACCCATTATCATTCATACCCATGTAAATATCCTTCATACCCAAATAATCACCATTGTTGCCCAAATAACCATTATCATCATTATAACCCAAAAAACCACCATGCATATACATGTGACTTGAGTATCCCATCAATGGTTGATCATAATTCGCGATTCTTGACATCAAGTAGTCACACAAAGCATCATATTTTGCCATCTAGCTTAATCACACCACAGACAAGCAAGTGTTTTTCGAATAAAATCAAATATAAACAAAAGTAACTTTTGCAAGAATGAAATTCCTACAAAAGGATCGAACAATTAAAAGCTTAAATCAAATATTCAACTAGCTAACCGCTCCCCGGCAGCGGCACCAAGAAAGTGTGATGCGTGTGGAACAATACATCAATTACTCTCAAATTTATACAAGATTCAAACACTACAAATAAGCACACACAACTAATGAGCACTTAAAACCCGGTTATTATAGCACTATTTATGTAAGTGTTCGTTTCAAGTTCGTCCCAAGAGAGCGGTGTAAGTCGAATAATTGAAACCATTAATTATCGTAGGATTTGTTTGATTGGGGGGGGGGGGGTTGATAAAGTGTTAATTAAGCTAATATGAACCTAAGAGAGATTAACAAATAAGATAAAATCGTGTCCACTTGACTATTCCACCTTTTGACATGGTTTATCCAATTCATTCATTACACAACAATGTTCAAACATATAGTTTCATTTCCATTCGTCAACTTCCATAAAACCCCAATCAAATGAAATTCGTTAACTCACGTAGACTCATTTCAAAGATCAAACTATGTTATGAGTGAGATCATTTTGACTCGATTTTGGATTAAAATCACTTAAAGTCCTTTAATTATCAAGATCACTTAAGATAATCAAACACCGCTATGTTGACTAAAGACCAATTGAAAATCAACCCAAACCAAGAACACAATCACTTGAAATTCCTAATTTGATGGTCTATATCACACAAGGTGTTGAAGCACAAATTGTTTCACTAATCAAATCACTTAGAAAAGCTACACAATCTATGTAATCAAAGTAAAGTCTAAAACAATTGCATAGCAATGGATCATCAATCAAGCACAATAATCATCAACTCATTCAAACACCTAATTCATAGACTAGGGAAAAATCCAAACATCAAGTTTACAAATCAAGTGAACACAAGTAATCTAAGCTATAATCATTGCATAAACAAGAACAAAATCAATTAAAACTAAAGCATTCATCGTTACAACTAAAATGGAGAAGAATTAGTGTTAAAAAGGAAAGAGATTACAAAAATGGAGATGGATGATGGAGATCAGCTTCTAGCTTCACTAATCTTTGACTTGGGACATGCAATTAGGCTTTGATTTTGATAGAATCATGATTGGAACCCATTTAGCGTTCCAAAATAGCCCTAACTTGCAGCTCTCCCTTGAACAAAACTCCTAAATTCATATTTATAGTTGGCTGAAATTTCTGGGCTGAAACAGCGAGGTGCGCCGCACCTATGTAATGGTGCGCACCATAACACTTGGAAATCTTCCTAAATGTTGTGAATTTGAATTCTGAAAATCCTTTAAAATGGTGCGCCACACCTGGAGTTTGGTGCGCCGCACCATATGCCTTTCCTGCACTTTCTTAACTTACCCGCGAAAATAAGTGTATTTCAGCTTTTCTCATTCTAAGGCTCAAGACTTGGTCAATTTTGCACCACATTGGACTTTTAGCCTCATTTAGCCTTGAACCATCTTTTAAACACCAAACCAACACTTCTAATAACTAAACTCTTCAAAATCCCACAAAACGAGAAAGATATTGCGAGGATAAATATCTATAATTCGAGCTATATCAGATCCTCTTCTTCCATTTATGGGTCGTCAGCAGACTGTGATTCGACACACATCTCGATATCATCAACTGGTGGTGAAGACTCATCATCGGAAGTGATCCATTCGGTGGAAATAGCAAACATCTCTGCCTGTCTAGAAAGATCGGTAGGTCGGTCAATTTTGAAGGTAACGCTCTCCCCATGTGATCGCAAGATCAAGATTTGATTGTACACATCAATGACAGTCCTAGCTGTGTTCATGAAAGGTCTCCTGATATGCCTCAATCGGACGGTTTATTTATGCGGTGTCGTTAGGTCGCAAAACGTCAATTCTGGATATCAACAGAAGAAGTTGATTGTTTAATTTATATGTGTTGGGCCTAAATCTATTATTCCTTCCTATGGGTTAGAAAGGGAAAATATGACCTAGGGTCGTTCCTTGAGCAGTCAAATTTGAAACGGAGCTTGAGATGGGTTTGTACGCAATTCAGTATTCCAGACTAGTGGCCAGGTACACCTTGTGTGGAGAGACAGGATCCTTTTGGTCCCAATAAATTGGCGACTGTTCGGAAAATCCAACAACCAAGTCCAACCGGTTTATTCTAGACACCACTTTTATCCGGAATATCAAATTGTGTAAAGGCAATAGTTGGGTTGATTTGATTTATAATTGTATTTAAAAAATTAAAGCAATATAATTAAAATAAGCTAGCTAGCATGCAACAGCTAAGGACAGAGAAGACGTGGTTCACCATGATTTAAGATAACGTAGTGTCGGGATGATTGTGAGACACTCATTGGATAGATATACCTTAGTGTGAACAATAGATTCCCTACTAAGCGGTTTCCTGATTAGCATGTCACGAGGAACTAGGCTTTGAAGATTCTGATCGGATGGACTATGCTCAACTCCCGACACTTTATCCGGTTTAAGGATATAAGCGGCCCATCTTGGATGCAGTGCGTACCTCGGGCTCACGAATAAAGTAGCATAGCCATATATATAGAATATCCAACATTTCTTAACACCTTAATGTATCACCCAAGTGAATGGTTATGATTGTGTTTCGAATTCCTTTCTGTCAATGGTTTGGTAAAATCTAGGGGTTTGTAGACAAATTAGAACCTCTTATGGTTCTTAGTCATCCTTAAAGATTTATAAACTTAGTTTGTATTGGAGTGCGTTAAATTCCCATTTATGATTTAAACCAGCCCTTACTTAAATCTACCCAATAAATCCCTTAGTTATCCACCATGTACTAGACTTGTAGTGGCTCCATAGCTTCTAACCTTGACCACGCTCAAGTGGTCCTATAGTACATCGACATGAGTCTTGTACTCTTGACCAATGTCTTGATCTGGTCCTACAGTAATTCCCCATGTAATTTATAGTATTTCCAATGGGTTCATACCTTGACCAATGTATAAACACAGATAACTAATTACCTTTATAATAGTCAACTTTATAAAAGGTTTTAATCATGTTTATTGGTAGAAGGACGATAATAACGAGGTTTAATATCATAGACAGAAAGCGAGTACGAAACAATAATAATCCCTAACTAACATTATTAAATCATGGCAAACAATCAAGAAATTACTCACACATCATGGCAACAAGCATTTCTAATATTAATAAATCACAACATCAAACAAGAATATTATAATGAATTAATAAAAGAAAAGGATAGATAGTACCGGATAATGTCGGCAAAATAACACTTATATTTCTTCATAATATCCATAGCGTTACAATGCTTGATAGCTTCTACTACTAACTACATATTAATCTCCTATTGATCACTAGAGAGCGACAATAGAGAGATAATTACATTTCCTAATCTCTGTACTTTTCTCTCTCTAGAATCTAGAGAGAGAAAGTAGGGAGAGAACTAATCTCCTATAGATCACTAGAGAGCGACTATAGAGAGATATTTAGAGAGAGAAGTGAAGAATGGTGTGTGTTGAAATGGTGAGATGAAACCCCCATTTATAGGAAATGCTCGATGGTAAAAATGTAAATAAATGGCTGAAAAACGGCTTGCCACTTGGCAAGCCGTTTGGCAGGGGGTTTACGAGCCAGGCAACCCGTTTTTGATGCTCATTTGCTGGCAAGCCATTTTCAAGCCTGGCAGGCCATTTGGCAAGGGGTTTGGCAAGCCGTTTGCTGAATCGAACTTGTCTTTCACCGTTTTTGCTCTAGAATCTTCGTTTTTGCTCCGTTTTTGACAATTCTTGCACCCACGCGTTCGTAATTGAATATCTTACAATGGGAGATTAAGTAAATAAATTTTTCTAAAAATTATAAAATTAGTTATTTAAACGCGAGTTAATCGTCTTAGCCGGTATTGCTCGTTTTTCCTCCGTTTTTAGTGATTCTTGAAATATATCCTTTGTAATTATAAACCTACCAAATTAACCAACAAAGTGATTATTTTGGCGATAAAGTTTGGAACTTTATGGTTTTAGGGCTCAACAAAGTAGAAACTATCTTTGCAAGCATGGGGGAAGTTACATGACTTGGCTTCCTTACACGGGTCACTCAAATCACTCAAGTGTTTTGGGGTTCCCTATCAATCTATGAAATGAATTCGCTCATAGCCAGTCATGCTGAAAAGTTCCCTATCAACCCGAAAATTTTCGACCAAATTTAAACTTTATCTTTATATTATTCCGACACGATAAGCAAAGTTTGTTAAGTTGAATCTCAACGATTTTAAACTGTGTTCATACATTCATTTAACCTCGACCAATTTGCGACGATTCACGAACCATTAGATAAATGAATATGATTATATTTATGTATATATTATAACTTGAGAATATTAACAAAGTATTAAACGTATAATACTTTACATGAACGTTTTTGTTTCAATATGTTTATCAGTGGAATTAAAAGATAATATCAAATGATTAATTTACCAGATACATTGTATGATTATGAATCTTTGTTGTGAGGTCCACATTGATTTGAGAAATCGTTCATTTTTAACGATATTCGGAATTATTGGTAAGTGTCAAAGTAACGGGAACTAGACAAGGGGTAGAGGATTTCCTGTTCGATGTCCTATTTATATGCGTCAACTATTTAACTTTAATATTATTTAAGATGAAAGTAAAGTTATTGGAGAACTGGATTTCATAATATTCGACTGATCTATTTTCAAACGTATGAAAACGATTTCAAAAACTGAGTTATTGTAATCTATTATTTATAAAGATAAATTGATTATATAGAATCAGAAGAATTTAATAAAAGCTTTATATTATAAATTTATATATATAGTGTTCAAAAACGTAAACGTGATACGACATAGTAAATTCTATTATTTAAACGATTATATATAATAATCTTTGAAATATAATTCGTTTGAAAAGCTAAATATCATATTATTAGATAAATATTTCAAACATATATATTATGTATAAATTTATAATTCTAAATATATATATATATATATATATATATATATATATATATATATATATATATATATATATATATATATATATATATATATATATATATATTTTAACGTAGTCATAAAACATTTTGATTTAAACAAATATTATTAAATATGCTTTGATAATTAACGAGGCGTTGATTAAAAGAAGCAAATGACCAAAACACTCAAATGAATAAGTTACATTTTGAGTGGGATAGTTTTCATTGATTTCAGTCTTGTTATTTATAAAGGTACATTACACAAAACATAAGGTACCAGTTTTCTAAACGTACAAAAATGCGTTCGAGAAACCGAATCCGGAACATAAGTCGAGCGTCAATGTACAAATCATAGGAACTAAGGTTACAAGTTAACTATACATATAAATATAATATAATATATAATTATATATATTAAATAAATAAATAAATATATATAATAAAATATAAGTGTCGGCAGAAGAAAAATAATGCGTTTGAGCTGTCCAAGGATGCCATGCGATACCCATGCGATCGCATGGGGAGGCTAGTGACAAAACATCTATAAAGCTGATCGATTTTGGTTCCAGTTTTATCAATCTATATCTCTCGATATCTCTTTCTATGTATATATTTATTATTATTATTATTATTATTATTATTATTATTATTATTATTATTATTATTATTATTATTATTAATATAAATCCTAATATTATTATTAGTATTATTAGTATTATTATTAGTATTATACATAAAATACTACGACAAGGTCATGCGCGAGTTATTTAAAAAATGGTTTTAAGAGTGGGATGAAACTAAGGAAATTATGGGTTATAGCTCTGGAGGTGATGGGTATTAATCGGGGGTTTAGCTTGTGAGGTCAACCTTGTGTTTATCATCTCCGTTGCGTTTACGTACTTTCCTGCAATATTGAATCATAATATTGATATGTAAGCACTCATATCCTATCTTTTATATATTAATAGTGTATCCCTGACTAGTGCTCGAGTATATATGATTATGTAGGATTGTATGTTTAATATTGTCATTAGATAGTTTTTGATGAATCGTGAATTTAATACATATGCTACTGAGATAAGGTATATGATATGCATGTCGTTGGAAAGCTGACGAAAAATTAATAACTTTCCATTTAGAAATTATATGCTTTCGATGAACGGATTTAAAGATATGGTCAACTGAATTATCGTTAACTCTAATATTATTATTATTATTAATATTATTACGATCGTCGTTATCGTTATCGTTATCGTTATCGTTATCGTCGTTATTATCGTCATTATTATTATTAGTATTATTATTATTATCATTATCGTTATTAATATAAGTATTATTATTAAAAATTGTTATTGTTATTATTATTATTACTATCATTACTATCATTAAGGTTATTATTAATATTATCAATATTATTATTATTATTATTATTATTTTTATTATTATTATTATTATTATTATTATTATTATTATTATTACTATCTCTAAAATAACTAATATTTTTATAAAAACTATCATTTTATTATGTTTATCGTTATTATTATTATTAAAAGTATCACTAATATTAAAACTTTCATTTTTATTAAAATCATCATTTTAATAGAAATATCATTGTTATTATAAAATATCATTATTATTATTATTATAGTATTATTATTATTAAAAATTATCATTTTGAATAAAATTATTATTTTTATAAAATATTATTATTATTACAGTTAATAATAAAAAGTATCGTTATGATTAAAATTATCATAATTAGAATAATCATTTTATTATAATTAATATCATCATTAGTAAATATAAATATTGTTATTATTATTATTAGTAAAATAATAATAATTATTATTATTATTACAAAATAATTCAACTTTTATTATTATTATCAATATTATTTTATCAAATAAATATGTAATACAAAGATATTTTTACCATGCGTAATATAATTACATTAAGAATACATACCACTATATTTTTTAGAC
The DNA here is from genome assembly GCF_046630445.1 of Rutidosis leptorrhynchoides. Taxonomy (NCBI): domain Eukaryota; kingdom Viridiplantae; phylum Streptophyta; class Magnoliopsida; order Asterales; family Asteraceae; genus Rutidosis; species Rutidosis leptorrhynchoides. The sequence continues at coordinate 271,123,493 of NC_092335.1, forward strand.
AAAATTGCGTCGTTGGTCCTTCATTTTTGTCTCAAATAACACAGATAACCTTTTTCTTTATTTTTGACCTCGTTGACCTTCATCTATCATTTTATGGCACGGATAACCTTGAAGCTAACTTCTGTTACTTTTAGTCCGTTAAGTAACCTCACATGCGTGACACATGAGGGCAATTTTGTCCAATCCTTTTTATTATTGTAAGTTTGCAAGTATCCATTTTTGATTATACTCATTCAAACCTCAACTTCGTTCAATATCCAAACCTCAACTACGTTCAAATGACCCAAAAAATAGCCAAACAGATTGACGGTAAAGAAACAGAATCGAATGTAGATGATGGAAATCGAAATACAGTAGCAGACTTTCGGTCGATTTCTGGCAACGCTCAGGCAACAGTAGCAGACTTCCGGTCAATTTCGTCTTCTCCACACTTTTAGTCTTGTTGATTTCAGATCTAGAAACTGGAACCGATTTAGATCCGGTACACGTGTCTAAAAGCAGTTCTAATTTCAATTTCAGTTGTTACGGTAGAGATGGCGATTATTTCGTATAGCGACGGAGAGTGTGGAGGAGTACGTGATGGCGTAGATTTATGCTCCAAATCTCATACAAATATCTTCTGCTCCAAATCAATGTTCAAATGGGGGCCGGAAAATCGCCATGGCTAGAGTGTTCGTGGGTGCTGCTGCATTGTTCTTTGCTACACTCAGATCCGTAAAAAAAGGTTATTGTTTTTCATTAAATCTTTACCGGAATCAATATGTTTAGTAAATCTTTGAACATTGTTAAAATTGGGGTGAAATAGTACAAAGTATGTTTAAAATATTACTCGTTTACTCATCCCATATACGGAGTATGTATTATGTATCAATATGTTTAATGAATTTCTGAAAATTGATAAAATTCAGGTGAAATAGTACAAAAGCAGCTAAATATATTAACTCCGTTATATGTATTATTTTGATTTACAGCTACTCCGTGTTGTTTACGTATGTATAAATAATAGATTCAATTTGGTAACGATGAAAAATATGATTCAGACTATGAACATTCTATTTAATAATCATCCCATTGTAACAACCCGACATCATAAATCCCTTAGACCCGTACCAAAAAAAAATTTCTATGTCAGTGCATCTGGACGGCGTCCAAAGTTTGGGATGGCATCCAGCTCAAAACAACTGGGACGGCGTCCAAGCAATTGGGACGGCGTCCCAATGGCCTTCCAGCTACTGATCACGGGTCCAACTCACACGAGCGGAAAACTCGCTTCCCGACACTTTCAAATGAAAACCTTTTTACCACAAGTCAATATAAGTGAAACTAAAAGATTTTCATCATCAAATCAAGTTTTACATCAACGGGCCCACATCGCCCATTTTACGAGTTTCGTTCAAAAATAAAAGGTTCGACCAAATATAAGTTTAAGTTCCAAACGACACTAGAGCATGGTGTTTGGGGTTAAACTACTCAATCTCGGTCGAACTCCAAAAGCTAACACCCAAAAGCATCCCCTAACAAAACAAGCGGGAGATCACTAATCCAATTGAATGCTCTTACCCTTGTCAACGCCCGAGCCTATAAAAAAAATAAACAACGAGAGGGTAAGCAAAGCTTAGTGAATGCAATAATTATACGAATACATATATAATTATACCTACTTGCACACACTTACACAACCGCAAACATGCTAGCAAACAACATTAGCTTATCGTCGCAATAACAAGCTATAATTCACCAATACCCCCAAGCTAGCATAACAACCGCATATAAATATAACTCGAATAATATAATATGCTTACAACACAAATAACCATGGTTAACCAATAGTACAAGTGAACGACGCTCGCGAAAACGTCATCGGTGTTCACAACATCCGTTAGGGCACTTAACACCTCGCACCACTAACCCCTAGGGTGGCACCTTAACACCTCGCCACTTCACCCCGAGTGGCATCTTAACACCTCGATGCTTCACTCATTATTTTACGGAGTGGTGTCTTAACACCTCGACACTACACTCCTAGGTGGCATCTTAACACCTCGATGCTACACCCGAGTGGCATCTTAACACCTCGATGCTACACTCTTCACTTGAAACGTGGTGTCTTAACACCTCGACAATACACATTTCACGCTACAACAAATAGATACATTATATACCTACGCATATAATTATTCCACTCACCTCAAAGTCTTGTGAAAAGATACCCGAGCTTGCGAAACCTCAAAGTAACGTACCTATCACGTTATACATATTATCAAACGCAAACTCAAGTCGGTCAACCAATTCTTTCAACATTCCTAAGTCATTTTGACCCAAAGTGTAATCCCGACCCATTTTGCACCATTAACCCTAATAATGGGTCAACTTCACCAAAAACCCTAACTCTAGTCAAATATGGTCTTATTACATTTTTAAATCACCAATTTAACTCATTTTCACACATGCAAGACCATTTAGGTCATTAAAGACCCATTTAACCCATTTCAAGGTCAACACACCCATTTGGGTCATTCACAACCCAAATGACACCCACTAACATAAACTATAAGTGTACTAGTGATTTGCTAGGCCTTTAAGACCCATTTACCCTTTCAAAACCCTAGGTTAGTCACCATTTGGGTCTTCATGACCCAAACTTACCCAAAACCCCCAAATTACTCACAAATGGGTTTTATGTACAACACTAACCCAAACCCTAACCCTTAAACACATTAAACTAAGGTAATCAAGTTTAGGGCTTACCACCACAATCAAAACGAAGCTAACGAAGAGATGAACAACTTTAATGCTCGAGCTAAAACCCGAAACACGCTTCTTCTTCTCCGATTTGAGCTTTCTCACACTTGAATCACACTCTCTCACTAGGATTTAAGTGGATGAAGTTTGGTGGTTAGAAATGGAGTAATTAGGCTCAACCAAACTGATCTAGGGCCTTTAATTCGTCCACCAAGTGAAATTACCAATTTACCCATCTAAAATATTTAAAAACCCAATTCTGGCTCGACAGATCATCTGGACGGCGTCCAGATTTCTGGACGGCGTCCAGGCCTTCAGAATGGGACGGCGTCCCAGATGTTTGGACGGCGTCCAAACCAAAAAGGAAACAGGATCTTACAACTCTCCCCCACTTGAACCGGATTGCGACCTCGCAATTCACGCCGCATTACAAGCAGGAAGATAAACCAAAACAAACTCTTCGGGCTCCCAAGTAAACTCGGAGCCTATACTTCGATGCCATTGGACTTTAAAAGTCCTCAGCTCCTTATTTCTCAATTTCTTAACCTTTTCATCAAGTATAGCAACCGGCTCCTCAACATACTCTAACTTATTATTTAGCTCAATCTCGTCTAACGACACCCACGAAGAATCATCCGCAAGACACTTACGGATATGGGAAACATGAAATGTATTATGGATCCCTGCAAGTTCTTCAGGTAATTCCAAACGATATGCAACTTCGCTAACACGAGCTAAAACTTTGAATGGCCCAATAAACCGAGGAGCTAACTTACCCTGTTTTCGAAATCGAATAATACCCTTCCAAGGCGAAACCTTAAGCATCACCATATCACCTTCTTGAAAATCGATCGTTCGTCTACATTTATCGGCATACAACTTTTGTCTATCTTGAGCCTTCTTCAAATGTTCCCGGATAATATCAATCTTGTTATTCGTCTCCAAAACCAAATCGGTACTCCCGATTTCCCTTTGACCCACTTCACCCCAACAAATTGGAGTTCGACACCTTCGCCTGTAAAGCATCTCATAAGGTGGCATCCCGATACTAGTATGATAACTATTATTGTACGAGAATTCCACCAAAGGTAAATGCTCTTCCCAACTACCACCGAAATCAATAATGCACGCCCGTAACATATCTTCCAAAGTTTGATTCGTACGTTCGGTTTGACCGTCCATTTGAGGATGATACGCCGTGCTCAATTTCAATTGCGTTCCCATATCTTCGTGAAACTTTTTCCAAAACCGAGATGTAAAACGGATATCTCGATCCGAAATAATAGATATAGGAACCCAATGTCGCGAGACCACTTCCTTGATAAACAACTTAGCTAAGGCCTCCGAAGATGTCGCTTGTTTAATGGGAAGAAATAAAGAACTTTTCGTCAATCTATCAACTATTACCCAAATCGTGTCACGTTGGGTTCTCGCCGTCTTAGGTAACTTTGTTATGAAATCCATGGTAATGTGCTCCCATTTCCATTTCGGGATTTCTAACGGTTGAAACTTACCATACAGCTTTTGGTGCTCGGCTTTAACTTGCAAACAAGTAACACATTGCTCAACATATTTAACAATATCACGCTTCATGCCCGGCCACCAATAATCTTTCTTCTAGTCAAGATACATTTTCGTCGCGCCTAGGTGAATGGAATATTTTGACTTATGTGCTTCATCAAGTTGCACCCGTCGGTAATCACCCATCTTAGGCACCCACACCCTTCCTTGAAAACACAACAACCCACGTGAACCCATAGTAATAAACTCCGATTGGCCCACGATTCGCTACACGTATCGCCGGATGTTGACTCTTTCAACTCAACGCATCCGCAACAACGTTCGCCTTACCCGGATGATAAAGTATCTCACAATCATAGTCTTTCACCACATCCATCCATCTACGTTGACGATAATTCAAATCTCGTTTAGTAAAAAGATGTTTTAAATTCTTGTGATCCGAATAAATCGTACATTTGACACCATACAAGTAGTGGCGCCCAATTTTCAACGCATGCACAACCGCCGCCAACTCAAGATCATGAGTCAGATATCTCATTTCATGTTCCTTTAATTGTCGAGAGGCATAAGCGGTGACTTTACCTCTTTGCATTAGAACACACCCGAGACCATTTAAGGAAGCATCACAATAAACCACCATATCTTCTACCCCTTCCGGCAACACTAACACCGGAGCTTGACACAACTTTTCTTTTAACAATTGAAAAGCAATCTCTTGCTCGTTCTCCCAATTAAACCTAACATTCTTTCTAGTCAACTTCGTCAATGGAGAAGCAATCTTAGAAAAGTCTTGGATAAACCGACGATAATAACCGGCCAATCCGAGAAAACTTCAGATTTCCGTAGGCGTAGTCGGTCGTCCCCAACTCTTCACCGTCTCGATCTTCCCCGGATCTACTTGAATACCGTCTTTGTTCACAATATGACCAAGGAATTGGACTTCCCTTAGCTAAAATTCACATTTTGAGAACTTTGCGTACAACTTCTCCTTTCGTAACGTCTTCAATACGTCACGCAAATAACGTTCATGTTCGTTCATACTTTTCGAATAGACTAGTATGTCGTCAATGAACACTATTACCGACTTGTCCAACATAGGTTGGCACACTCGGTTCATAAGATCCATGAATGCCACCGGTGCATTCGTAAGACCGAAATGCATCACAACAAACTCAAAATCCCCATAAGGCGTTCGAAAGGCCGTTTTCTCAATGTCTTCCTCACGGACCCGCATTTGGTGATAGCCGGACCGTAGGTCGATTTTTGAGAAATACGTTTCACCTTGAAGTTGATCAAACAAATCGTAAATCCTAGGTAACGGATAACGATTCTTGATCGTCACTTTATTCAACTCCCGGTAATCGATGCACATCCGCATACTACCATCCTTCTTTTTCACGAATAAAATCGGAGCGCCCCATGGCGAAGCACTCGGTCGAATAAAACCCTTCTCAAGCAACTCTTGGGTTTGATTTAACAACTCTTGCATTTCCATTGGCGCTAAATGATAAGGAGTTTTAGCAATGGGAATAGCTCCCGGAACCAACTCAATGCGAAATTCAACTTGTCTTTTCGCCGGAACACCCGGTAACTCATCCGGAAAAACGTCTTCGAATTCACTAACAACCGGAATTTCACGAATGGGTGGTGGCTCATCACGAGTATCAACAACATGGGCAAGGAAAGCCATGCCACTACTAACAACAAAACGACGTGCCCGTACAAAAGTGCATATCGGCACCGGTCTCCTTCGCTTATCACCATGAATAATCAACTCTCCCCCACTTGGGGTCTTCACACGAATAAACTTATCATGGCATGCAATATCGGCTCTATAACGATCGAGCCAATCAATACCAACGACAATATCAAAATCGCCCAAGGTCATTGGAATGAGATCAATTTTAAAGGTTTCGGCACCGAAAACAACATCACAATTTTCACACACATCAACCACTAGCACCGTCTTGCCGTCCGCTATTTCGACTTCTACCGGACGACTTAACTTAGCTAACGGTCTATCAAGTTTAGGCACAAATTTAGGAGACACAAACGACAAATTTGCACCGCTATCAAATAGAATTCTTGCCGGATTAGAATTAACCACGAAAGTACCTGAGACAACTTCGTTTGATTGCTTGGCTTCATCATTGGTCATCAAATAATTTCGACCCCTTACCGTACTCGCCGCCTTCTCCAACCGCTTAACATTATCATTGCGCAAGTCGGGACACTCCGACTTCTTATGCCCTTCTTTTCCGCAATTAAAACAAGTGATTTTGTTTCCGAAAAATGGTTTCGGACATTCACGAGCCATATGACCCGGTTGCCCACAATTGTAGCACGCATAAGAAAAACCACCGGTAGCGCCCTTCTTCACGCTATTGACACTTTCGGAACCCTTCTTGTTCTTGTTCTTCTTGTTTGAAGAGTTAGAGTAACTAAAACCTTCAAACTTTCTCTTTGAAAAAGTGAAATCACTCTTCCTCGGAACCTCCGGTTCAAAACCCCGAGCCAACTCGAATAGTTCTTCAAAAGTCTAAGCCATTCCCTGACTAATCTTACCCTTGTACTCATCATTCAAGGTACGGTAGAAATCCTTCATTAACTTGTGATCATCGCCCACATATTCCGGGCAAAGAGGAGTCTTTGCCAAGAAGTAGACTTGAGTGTAACCAAGTCCATTGACCCTTGTTGCAGATGGTGCAACTCGTCCCGGATTCTATCGAGATCGGATGAAGTTCGGTATTCTTTGAAAAATTCTTTCTTGAACTCCTCCCATGTCAAGCCCATACATTGTTCTTCGCCATATAAGTTGATCTTATCGTCCCACCACAACTTAGCTTCCTCCCGCAACATGCTTGAACCAAACCTTGTTTTCTTCTCAGGAGGGCATTCCGCTGTACGGAAAGCTCCCTCGATATCGGAGATCCAACATGTACTCTTCAAAGGATCTCGCACCCCATTAAACATCGGGGGTTGAGTGTCCTTGAAATTCTTATAATAGAAGTCCCGCCTTCCTTCACCTCTTTCACCGTGAGGATAAAGGTTTCTAGCATCAAGGGCCTCTTCGATAGTGGCCTTCATTCGTTCATTTATAAAATCGGTCACCTGCCCATCGACCAAATCTTGAAAGACCTTTCGGACGTCCGTAAGAAAATCCGCTTTTAACTTTTTAAAGACGGCCTCAACCTTGGCCGAAAACTCAGCGTCCTCGCTTGTACTTCCGTTATTATGATCGAGACCGTTTCTCGTCTTCATTCTATAAAACGGAATAGGTTAAACCATGTAACGAAAATACATAACACATAAGTATATACATGTACACCACACTACTCCATCCTACTCGACAATCGTCGTACATTAATCGTTTGACACGATTTGCACCCGTAACAACGGTAGCTAATCATTGTTACGTGAGCACGTCGCATTAACTTGTTAGTACAACATCCGTCTTGCTTGATGATTGCTAAACACAACACAAAATAATTAGCACAAGGTTAATTCTCATAAACCAAAGCACTAACAATTCCCGATTAGACCCAAAGTCCTACAAGTCCCGCATAAAGCTCTCACACAATAAAGTCTAAGTCTAGGCACCTATCTCAAGTCGCCTAAATCCCTTAGACCTTGCTCTGATACCACTTTTAACAACCCGACATCATAAATCCCTTAGACCCGTACCAAAAAAAAAATTTCTATGTCAGTGCATCTGGACGGCGTCCAGAATCCTGGACGGCGTCTAGTTCAGAAATGTGGGATGGCGTCCAAAGTTTGGGACGGCGTCCAGCTCAAAACAACTGGGACGGCATCCAAGCAATTGGGACGGCATCCAAATCGCCTTCCAGCTACTGATCACGGGTCCAACTCACACGAGCGGAAACCCCGCTTCCCGACACTTTCAAACGAAAACCTTTTTACCACAAGTCAATATAAGTGAAACTAAGAGATTTTCATCATCAAATCAAGTTTTACATCAACGGGCCCACATCGCCCATTTTACGAGTTTCGTTCAAAAATAAAAGTTTCGACCAAATATAAGTTTAAGTTCCAAACGACACTAGAGCATGGTGTTTGGGGTTAAACTACCCAATCTCGGTCGAACTCCAAAAGCTAACACCCAAAAGCATCCCCTAACAAAACAAGCGGGAGATCACTAATCCAATTGAACGCTCTTACCCTTGTTAATGCCCGAGCCTATAAAAAAAAATAAACAACGAGAGGGTAAGCAAAGCTTAGTGAATGCAATAATTATACGAATACATATATAATTATACCTACTTGCACACACTTACAAAACCGCAAACATGCTATCAAACAACATTAGCTTATCGTCGCAATAACAAGCTATAATTCACCAATACCCCCAAGCTAGCATAACAACCGCATATAAATATAACTCGAATAATATAATATGCTTACAGCACAAATAACCATGGTTAACCAATAGTACAAGTGAACGACGCTCCCGAAAACGTCATCGGTGTTCACAACATCCGTTAGGACACTTAACACCTCACACCACTAACCCCTAGGGTGGCACCTTAACACCTCGGCACTTCACCCCGAGTGGCATCTTAACACCTCGATGCTTCACTCATTATTTTACGGAGTGGTGTCTTAACACCTCGACACTACACTCATAGGTGGCATCTTAACACCTCGATGCTACACCCGAGTGGCATCTTAACACCTCGATGCTACACTCTTCACATGAAACGTGGTATCTTAACACCTCGACACTACACATTTCACGCTACAACAAATAGATACATTATATACCTACGCATATAATTATTTGTGATGACCCGGGAATTTCCGACCAAATTTAAACTAAATCTTTATATATTTCTGACACGATAAGCAAAGTTTGTAATGTTGAGTCTCGAAAACCTTGGAACAGTTTACATGAATGCATTTGCCCTTTTAACCATTCCCGACGATTCACGAACAATTAGTTGTAATTGAATATATAGATATAAATATAATTACATGTATACATAAATATTTCTTTTAAAATGCACTTCAATCAATTGGAAATAATAATGTGAAAATAAGGTGCAGAATAAATAAATTGCTATTAAAATATACATATATATATATACATATATATATATATATATATATATATATATATATATATATATATATATATATATATATATATATATATAAATTCTGAACATAAATAATATCATATGAATTATAAATTATAAATAGTAAACATTTGAATGAAGTTAACATATAATATATTATATAATTAGTAACTAGGATAAAATTTATAAATTATATTATATTAAATTACAAGTTTGAATATAACCATTATGTTAATATTACTAACAATAATTTCATTATAAACCATATTATGAATATTTGAATAATTAATATTATTATATATAAAAATGAATATGTAAAACTGGATATGTGCAAGAAAAATTAATATTATTGATATTATTATTATCATCTCTATTGTCACTAATATTATTAGTTTCACCCTTATTATTAAAATTAATATTTATATTTATATAATTAATAATATTATATTATGTTTCTTTATATATTTAATATACATATATATATATATATATAGATATATAGATATATATATGTATATATACATATATATACAAATTTTAGTTATATACATAAATAAAAGCATATATAGAAAAATCGGATACATATAAATATATTTATATATAAATTATGAATGTATTTATATAAATGCTTACAATTAAATATATATACACAATTATATATATAAATACATAAAGATTTATATGGATATACAGATTTTTATAAAAAAACAGCCATTTATAAAAATAGATGCTGTTATATAAATAAATCTGTATTACTAATTGAATTAATAAATAATAAAATAGATATACGTACGTTTATATATATAAAGGATTTGCAGATTCAGTTTCACATCGTTATCATGCCATCAAACATTTTGTTTCTGTCTCACAAGTTGTTAAACATCTTACTCAATCATACAAATTCGATTATCAATCAGTTTTCCTTTTTAATTTCTTTTATTTATTTTCTGTACCTGTTTGGATTTCTGTCGACCTTTAAACAATTTAAAACTCGATCACAGTCAGTGTAAAAGACTGCAGAAGACATACATTATTAATAAACAATCTCTATTACCTTTTACAACTTAAAAAATGTCGAATTAAATCACCATTTGAAGAAAAAAATAGGCGACGGTCCCTGTTTCATATTTTTTTTTAGTTTGATCGATTTTTAAATAAATTTCAAAAATTGTTAATGCAACATTGTTAGAAAACTTTCATTTAATCTAACTGCAGAGTTTCAAGGTCCAATTTCATCTATCGAGATTGAATTTCGAAGTCAAAGTTTTTAACTCAAAAAGTCAAACGATGTTCTTCGATTAAATTCGACTTGATTTCAATGTTTTAAGTCAAATTAATGGTCTAGTTAGTTTCTAATAATGATTTAGAACTATTTTAATTTAGAAATCATAATCTGAAACATCCTTAAAATCGAGAATGAAGTTTGAGTTGATAACGAGTTTGAAAAAAAAAAAAAAAGCTGCTTCAGCTATTTTTTTTATCTTTCTATTTTGAATATTTTTTTAATCATCAAATTTAGGGGCTGTTGATTCGTTTTAAAATTCTAAATCAAAACATATGATTTACAGTTACTCTGATTTTGATTTATCTGGTCGATTTTGCTAATGAAGAAGAAGAAAGAAAAAGGGAAACAGAAAAGGCGGTTTAAATAATTTAGGATCTGTGTTTAGCTAAGTAAAACGAGACAGTTCAGTTGGTTGAGTGAGGTTTGGGTGAGCGGGAGGTCGGGTGTTCGAGCCCAGCTGATGGCATATTTTTTTTACCATATTCTCTTGAGGTATAACTTCTTTTATAATTATTATTATTATTATCATCATCATCATCATCATCATTATTATTATTATTATTATTATTATTATTATTATTATTATTATTATTATTATTATTATTATTATTATTATTATTATTAGAATTGTTATCATTATAATTATTGCTATTATTACTAAAATTATAATTTTTACCATTATTATTGTTACTAATGTATTATTATTATTATTATTATTATGATTATTAGTGTTATTAAAATAAGTATAGTTATTAATAATATCATTATTATTATCAATATCATTATATGTATGGTTATTATTAAAATTTTCATCATTAAGATCATTTATTATTATTTTTATGACTATAGTTACAATTAAGATTATTATTATTATTATTATTAGGAATTATAAGTTTAAGAACTAAAATCGTTTGATCTTGAAGAAGTTAAGTGTATATAAAAATATAAAGTTTATATTGATTAGTATATGAATAAGAAAGCCATGGTCATGACTATTATAAACAGAGTATTTATATATGGGTACGTACATACATAAAAGCCATTAAGAACTTAAGATATTAGAATATCATAAAGAATATTATGAGATAAAAGTATTATAATTAAGATATGATTTAAGTGAGTTATTAATATCATTATCATAAATGTTATTACTAACACTACCATTAATAATAATTAGTATTATCACTATTATTGTCATTTTTATTATTACTAGCATCATTATTATTATTAAAATAACTATTATTTATATAAAACCATATCTAATACATGAAACCTAGTTATATTATTATATTTTTAATAAGAACTAAGAAATATATTTAAGATATTAATGAAACACATAATTCATTAAAATGACAGTTATAACACTAATAATAATATGTATAAATATATTTGTTCGATTACAAGTATATATTTTAATATATATGAATGATATAGGTTCGTGAATCCGAGGCCAACCCTTTACTACAAAATACATTAGGTGAGTTTCATTTACCTTTTTACCCTTTATATTTTTGGGCTGAGAATACATGCGCAATTTTTATAAATATTTTTATGAAATAGACACAAGTAATCAAAACTACATTATATGGTTGAATGATCGAAATCGAATATGCCCCTTTTTATTAAGTCTGGTAATCTAAGAATTAGGGAACAGAAACCCTAATTGACGCGAACTCTAAAGATAGATCTATCGGGCCCAACAAGCCCCATCAAAAGTACCGGATGCTTTAGTACTTCGAAATTTATATCATATCCGATGGAGGATCCTGGAATGATGGGGATATTCTTATATGTATATTGTGAATGTCGGTTACCAGGTGTTCAGTCCATATGAATGATATTTTTGTCTCTATGTATGGGACGTATGTTTATGTGAAATGAAAATCTTGTGGTCTATTAAAATGATGGAAATGATTATTTATGTTAAACTAATGAACTCACCAACCTTTTGGTTGACACTTTGAAGCATGTTTATTCTCAGGTATGAAAGAAATCTTCCGCTGTGCATTTGCTCACTTTAAAGATATTACTTGGAGTCATTCATGACATATTTCAAAAGACGTTGCATTCGAGTCGTCGAGTTCATCAAGATTATTATTAAGATAATTATAATTAGATATATTATGAAATGGCATGCATATCGTCAATTTTCGATGTAAGGAAGTTTGTCTTTTCAAAACGAATGCAATGTTTGTAAAATGTATCATATAGAGGTCAAGTACCTCGCGATGTAACCAACTATTGTGAATCATTTGTAATCGATGTGGATTTTGTCCGGATGGATTAGGACGGGTCCTTTCATTATTCCACTCACCTCAAAGTCTTGTGAAAAGATACCCGAGCTTGCGAAACCTCAAAGTAACGTACCTATTACGTTATACATATTATCAAACGCAAACTCAAGTCGGTCAACCAATTCTTTCTCCATTCCTAAGTCATTTTGACCCAAAGTGCAATCCCTACCCATTTTGCACCATTAGCCCTAATAATAGGTCAACTTCACCAAAAACCCTAACTCTAGTCAAATATGGTCTTATTACATTTTTAAATCACCAATTTAACTCATTTTCACACATGCAAGACCACTTAGGTCATTAAAGACCCATTTAACCCATTTCAAGGTCAGCACACCCATTTGGATCATTCACAACCCAAATGACACCCACTAACATTAACTATAAGTGTACTAGTGATTTGCTAGGCCTTTAAGACCCATTTACCCTTTCAAAACCCTAGGTTAGTCACCATTTGGGTCTTCATGACCCAAACATACCCAAAACCCCCAAATTACTCACAAATGGGTTTTATGTGCAACACTAACCCAAACCCTAACCCTTAAACACATTAAACTAAGGTAATCAAGTTTAGGGCTTACCACCACAATCAAAACGAAGCTAATGAGGAGATGAACAACTTTAATTCTCGAGCTAAAACCCGAAACACGCTTCTTCTTCTCTGATTTGAGCTTTCTCACACTTGAATCACACTCTCTCACTAGGATTTAAGTGGATGAAGTTTGGTGGTTAGAAATGGAGTAATGAGGCTCAACCAAACTGATCTAGGGCCTTTAATTCGTCCACCATGTGAAATTACCAATTTACCCATCTAAAATATTTAAAAACCCAATTCTGGCTGGACAGATCATCTGGACGGCGTCCAGATTTCTGGACGGCGTCCAGGCCTTCAGAATGGGACGGCGTCCTAGATGTTTGGACGGCGTCCAAACCAAAAAGAAAACAGGATCTTACACCCATATGCCCACATATGTATTAGTTGAACATTAATTTAAGTTAGTGAATGTTTTTATGTTTGGAAGTTTTTATAGTTTTGTTTGTAAATTTAAGGTTTTTAAATTTGGGGTTCGTTATTCTTTGAGCAAGATGAAAATTGAATGAGTTACAGGAAAAAATGATACTTATAAACTCACAATAAAAAAGGACGGGACAAAATTGCCCTCATGTGCCACGCATGTGAGGATGCTTAACGGACTAAAACTAACAGAAGTTAGTCTCATGGTCTTCCGTGTTTTAAAATGATAGTTGAAGGTCAACGAGGTCAGAAAAAAAGATAAAGGTTATTTGTGTTGTTTGAGACAAAGATGAGGGATCAACAGCGCAATTTTGTCATTTAATGATATTAAGTTAACTTTATAAAATTTATTACTTAAGATATATATAAGTATATTTTATCATATATATATTTTAATATAGAATTTTATTAATAAATGACTTTTATTATTTAATTTAATAAAATCTGATAAATATATTTAAATGAATAAAATGACTATATTTAAGTTATATAACAAACATGTATAGATTTTGGAAACATTTTGAGTCAAATTGACTTTTGCATATTGATCTCGAGCATTAGGATTGTGGTACACTATGACTCGACCTTAATTGTTAGACAGATAATGACCAACGTATATATATATATATATATATATATATATATATATATATATATATATATATATATATATATATATATATATATATATATATATATATATACTTAATATAGGTTCGTGAATCAGAGCCAACCCTGTACTTGTTCAGTGCCGTCATATGCATAATTGCTACAAAATACAGTATTGTGAGTTTCATTACTCCCTTTTTAAATGCTTTTACAATATATATTTTTGGGACTGAGAATACATGCGCTGCTTTTATAAATGATTTACGAAATAGACACAAGTAATCGAAACTACGTTCTATGGTTGGATTATCGAAATTGAATATCACCCTTTTTAGCTTGGTAGCCTAAGAATTTGGGAACAGACTCCCAAATTGACGCGAATCCTGAAGATAGATCTATGGACTTTAACACGTCCCATTCGGGTTACAGATGCTTTAGTACTTCGATTTTATATACAGATGAGTGTACCTGTATATTTAGGGATATTCTAGATGCATTTGTTAATGTCGGCTACCAGGTGTTCACCATATGAATGATTTTTGCAGATGAGTGTTCCTGCAGTTAACTATGAAAATGAAATCTTGTGGTCTATTAAAACTATGGAATGATTGATTATGATAAACTTATGAACTCGCTAACCTTTTGGTTGATACTTTTAAGCATGTTTATTCTCAGGTATTAAAGAAATCTTCCGCTGTGCATTTGCTCATTTTAAAGATATTACTTGGAGTCATTCATGGCATGTTTCAAAAGACGTTGCATTTGAGTCGTTGAAGTCATCAAGATTATTATTAAGTCATTTATATTTTGGATATATTTGGAAATGGTATGCATATTGTCAACAATCATTATAATTAAAGTTGTCTTTTAAAAACGAATGCAATGTTTGTAAAATGTATCATATAGAGGTCAAATACATCACAATGTACCATATGTTATTGTATTCATCCTTATGGATTAGGAAAGGTCGCTTCATGTGGTATCAGAGAGGTGGTCTTAGCTAACCAGGTCTTGCATTAATGTGTCTAACTGATAGTTATTAAGACGCATTAGTGAGTCTGGACTTCGACCGTGTCTGCACGTCAAAAGTTTTGCTTATCGTTTCTAGTCGGAAATCATCTACTTATCATCCATAGGAAATTACCTACTTATCATTCTAAGTCTAGACACATTTTCTGCATTCATTGTATAGATAGTGTACAAACAAATTCATATCTTAGCATATCTGTTATTGTAAACTTTGCCTGACATATTTCAAGATTCCTCCGTAATTATGGGATTTTGGTATTATATATACATATGTAATTTATGTATTAAAGAATACCAAATCTAAGTCTTAATATCTTCCTCATATCGAAAAATCATTTCCCTACTCTGTACAAGATGAATCCTGCAACCAGTTCCAGTTTCTCGAATTCCGACAGCTATTCCGATATGGAGTTTCACTCGGGCTCCGAAAGAAGTGTGACCGGAATGGATCAACCAATAAGCCATCATCTATTCTGGATGAATTGGGGATGGGTTCATTATCTACTTAATCAATGGAGATAAGAAGAAGGTGATCCCTTCCATCCACCACATTGCCCTCTTGGTGAAGAACCTGAAGCACTTACCGGTGAACCTGTTCGAGACACCATTTTCTCTCTCATTTTCAGAGTATCTCGTCATGATAATATACTATCTCAAATTCTAGATCTTATTTACCTGCTTGTCCGAACCAGCGATCATTCTGGTGTACTAAAAGAAGTCACAGAGCTTCGCACTAGAGTGGTGGCTTTGGAGAATATGATACAGAACTTACAAGCATCACAAGCCTCACGAATGCCAACTATACCACCGACAACAACACCAACAGTACCATTACTATCACCAACAACAACCGCATCGTAAACCTCAACTTCACAATCTGTCCCATGAGTATCAACATCCTACGCCCTGTAGATACCAAGGAATGCCAACAACAACAAACGATGAAGTATTGATTCATAATTTCATCGGAGAAATATTCTACGGTGATTATGTAATCTCTAAAAGTTTTAGAGATTATTTATTCTAATCATAACTGTAAATCAAGATGAGTGGATGGATAGAGATGATAGAGGAGAGAATAGAAACCCTGACAGGAATGGTGCGTGCGTTACAAAATTGATTTGTTATACAAGCGCCACCGGTAGTACCACCAGTATCACCATCAGTATCACCAACACCAGTAACACCTGTAGCAACACAAGCTACACCAGCTCCATAACCATCAACGATATCGACACCACAATCATCAACGAATATAATGTATCAATGAGTTATGAAGTATTAACTCATTTCCTCTGAAGAATTTATATGTATATCTTATAAATTTTTAAAACCATAAGATATCTTTTCGTACTAAGCTATTATGTATGAATTCAAAAAGGGTAGATACTACTCGGTTAGTTCATATTACTAATATGCAATGATGTACATCCCTCATTAACGACTTAACCATCGTTAACTACAATCTCTGTTTCAAATTCAATGAATTCCGTCTCATAATAAACTAAGTGTATTATTCAAATACATGTTTGATATTACACCTTCATTTTCGATATACTCGAAAATTTCTAGAAATCATCATCCGTATCTTGCGAAGTTCACAATAATTTCATGAACACCAACATCATCCATCAAAGAAATATCAATAGATGAATAACGAAGTAGTAATTCACAATTTCATTCAAGTGGAAGAAATACTCAGCAAAGGTTACGTAATTTCAAAAGTTTTACGGATTTCTCAATAATAAATTCCAACTATAAATTAAATGAGTTCAATATTATATTAACTCATTAAATCTGTATTACATCTGAAGAAAATATACATATATATATTTTCATAAAGACTGTAATAAAAATTCTCTTGTACAAAATATTACTTGTGAAACTTTTAACGTGTAGGTAATACCCGAGAGATATATGAATTCACAATTAATATGTTACATTATTCGATTCTAATTCAGCAATCATCAACTATACTCACTACTTTCACAACGATATACATTCATTATAGAAATCAAAACAACCATCCTCATCCAAATTTGATTACATATTCTGATTTTGACAAAACAAAATTCAAGTCAAGATTTAACAGAAGACATCACTCTTAGATCCTTAAGCTTTCAAAGCTATATTTTGACTTCAAAACTGTGCTAGAACATCACTTCTATTCATAAAACTCTTCGAAATTCCTGAAGATACCTCAACTAATGAACAATCGAGAAGATGATCCAACCACATGTTATCCACAGTTATGCACCTAGAAAACTCTCGAAACCTAAGTAAAAATTTAACACATATCTGTGTTAGGTCCTTTGGCCTTTATTAGCAAAAATAACTTTACAATCATTTTTCCAAAGTAGTCAATTTTGTCACAGCTCCAGCAAGTCAACTTCGATTTTTCAGTCGGACTAGCCTTATTATAACCTTGAGAAATACGTTGTCTTTTCGCCATCGTTACCGGAGAACCTTTTATATTCCACCGTATTATCAGCAAATGTACCAGCAACTTTGTTACTCTTTGGCGTAAGTCTTTCTGAAAAACCATTATATTTGTTCATTAAAACCCCATCATATACTCATCCACATCTTGTAACAATAATTTCCATGTCAATTACCGGGAATCAGCAATCAGTATTTTGAAATCTCACAACATGTCTACGCCGACAGTTATATGTGTACATATAACATCTATCTCATAGACTCACATACTTCAAATGTGAAGTTTCTGAAAAACACCCAAAACTACGAACTAGATCTCAAAATTTTGAAAATGCTGATGAAGCAGCAAAAAAAAAAAACTGTAAAAGACCTTAACAGTCAAAAGTTTGATGATAAAGAATAGTGTGTTGGCAAAGCTCAGAAAAATTGAAGGTTTGGAACTGGAAAATGGATTGAGCAAACTATGAAGGAGACTTTAGACAAATCACAAAGACTAAACCTGCCTTCAAAGAATCTAAATGATTCAGTATCTACTGATAACATTAACGAGTACCTTACTCCTGACTCTAAACCCTTGCGGACAATATTCTTCATCATCCTCCGATCTTAGATACCATCATATCTTTCATTATAAATATCCTTGATATTTCTAAAGATATTTTCATAACTATTCTTATCTGGAATAATTTATCTCTTCGCGCTATCTGCGTTACATCATAAAAGAAACTGTTTTAGCTTCTAAATTCTGAAAAATTCGAATTTAAAATATGAATGCTTTTGAAGTAGTGTTGGGAACTGAAGCATGAGTTAGTATAATATAATGACACTTGATCAACGTGATTATATTACAGTAAGTCATGCTGAGTTCTTTTTTAAATGGGCATGATGATTCACAGATCATAACGTCATCATGTGCCATGTTATACGACTCTTACATTCTATTTAATCTATAAACATATCAAGAACATAATTTCTTGATAGTTCTATCTTTTCCCGTGACTTCTGGTAATTTAACCAATCAAGATCGCGCTATTACAATTCCTCTCTTAGAACATTAGTCATGTTCATTCGAAACTCCATACCTACGAATTCTGGACCATTACTTGCTATGCTTAAGAGCAAGTAGAGAAAACAAAATCATGAAGCTTGGAAATATAAATGAGAGTATAAATCATAGCAAATTGGAGAGAGCATTAACTGTGAATGTCAATTATTATAGAAAGACAGAAGCAGAGACATCGAAATATAAGAGAGAATATAAAACCCAACAACAACCCAGAAATTACAAATCGTATATATCGATGCAGATAGCAACATAAAGATACGGGAGAACTAAAAACACTATAAAACCAAGAGTATAGTATAAGTAAATAGATTCTTCCAGCGGTATATGAAAAAGAAGAATGACAGATATGAAGGTTAGAAATATATCAAGAAGCAGAACTGGATGGAACATATTAACGAATGCTTTAAAGTATGAGTTGAGATAGAAAGTATAGAAGGTGCGAGTTGTGGAAATAAGGAAACGAAGGGGGTAGATATATAGTAAAATATCCGACAGAGCAATCAAAACATATTATTGCATTTAATCAAAGTGGATCCTAATTTCCTTAATTACCGAAGAACCGAATCTTATTACGAAGATTTTCTCTAAATTCCTTGAATTTCGAAAATCAACCATGATTACGTCACCAGTTAAGGTAAACCTGCATTTATTCATGTCAGTCTTTTGTGATAGCTTCACTCGTACTCTTCACATAAACAAATTTTTTATCCATATTATTTAATGACGATAAAACTCTAATTTTCAACTCATATGATCATGAAAACATACTTATTGTCAGCCATGACCATCCCAATCAAATTTCGGGACGAAATTTCTTTAACGGGTAGGTACTGTGACAACCCAAAATTTTTTGACCAAATTTAAACTTTATCTTTATATTATTCCGACACGATAAGCAAAGTTTGTTAAGTTCAATCTCAAGGATTTTAAACTGTGTTCATACATTCATTTAACCTCGACCAAATTCTGACGATTCACGAACCATTAGATAAATGAATATGATTATATATATATGTATATATTATAACTTGAGAATATTAACAAAGTATTAAACGTATAATACTTTACATGAACATTTTTGTTTCAATATGTTTATCGGTGGAATTAAAAGATAATATCAAATGATTGATTTACCAGATACATTGTATGATTATGAGTCTTTGTTGTGAGGTCCACGTTGATTTGATAAATCGTTCATTTTTAACGATATTCGAAATTATTGGTAAGTGTCAAAGTAACGGGAACTAGACAAGGGGTAGTGGATTTCCTGTTCGATGTCCTATTTATTTGCGTCAACTATTTAACTTTAATATTATTTAAGATGAAAGTAAAGTTATTGGAGAACTGAATTTCATAATATTCGACTGATCTATTTTCAAACGTATGAAAACGATTTTAAAAACTGAGTTATTGTAATCTATTATTTATAAAGATAAGTTGATTATATAGAATCAGAAGAATTTAATAAAAGCTTTATATTATAAATTTATATATATAGTGTTCAAACACGTAAACGTTATACGACATAGTAAATTCTATTATTTTAACAATTATATATAATAATCTTTGAAATATAATTAGTTTGAAAAGCTAAATATCATATTATTAGATAAATATTTCAAACATATATATTATGTATAAATTTATAATTCTAAATGAATATATATATATATATATATATATATATATATATATATATATATATATATATATTAACTTAGTCATAAAACGTTTTGATTTAAACTAATATTATTAAATATGCTTTGATAATTAATGAGGCATTGATTAAAAGAAGCAAATGACCAAAACACTCAAATGAATAAGTTATATTTTGAGTGGGATAGTTTTCATTGATTTCAGTCTTGTTATTTATAAAGGTACATTACACAAAACATAAGGTACCAGTTTTCTAAGCGTACAAAAATGTGTTCGAGAAACCGAAACTGGAACATAAGTCGAGCGTCAATGTACAAGTCATAGGAACTAAGGTTACATGTTAACTATACATATAAATATAATATTATATATAATTATATAAATTAAATAAATAAATAAATATATAATAGAATAGTAGTGTCGGCAGAAGAAAAATAATGCTTTGAGCTGTCCAAGGATGCCATGCGATCGCATGGCATTTTGCCCTCATTCCCATGCGATCGCATGGGGAGGCTGGTGACAAAACATCTATAAAGCCGATCGATTTTGGTTCTAGTTTTATCAATCTATATCTCTCGATATCTTTTTCTATGTGTATATTTATATTTATTATTATTATCATTATTATTATTATTAATATTATTATTAATATAAATCCTAATATTATTATTAGTAGTATTAGTATTATTATTAGTATTATACATAAAATACTACGACAAGGTCATGCGCGAGTTATTTAAAAACTGGTTTTACGAGCGGGATGAAACTAAGGAAATTATGGGTTATAGCTATGGAGGTGATGGGTATTAATCGGGGATTTAGCTTGTGAGGTCAACCTTGTGATTATCATCTCCATTGCGTTTACATACTTTCTTGCAATATTGAATCACAATATTGATACGTTAGCACTCATATCCTATCTTTTATATATTAATAGTGTATCCCTGACTAGTACTCGAGTATATATGATTATGCAAGCTTGTATGTTTAATATTGTTGTTAGATAGTTTTTGATGAATCGTGAATTTAATACATATGCTACTGAGATAAGGTATATGATATGCATGTCGTTGGAAAGCTGACGAAAAAATAATAACTTTCCATTTAGAAATTATATGCTTTCGATGAATGGATTTAAAGATATGGTCAACTGAATTATCGTTAACTCTAATATTATTATTATTATTATTATTATTATTATTATTATTATTATTATTATTATTATTATTATTATTATTATTATTATTATTATTATTATTATTATTATTATTATTATTATTACGATCATCGTTATCGTTATCGTTATTGTTATCGTCGTTATTATCGTCATTATTATTATTAATATTATTATTATTATCATTATCGTTATTAATATAAGTATTATTATTAAAAATTGCTATTGTTATTATTATTACTATCGTTATTATAATATTAATAATAATAATATTATTATTATTATTATTATTATTATTATTATTATTATTATCACTAAAATAACTAATATTTTTATCAAAACTATCATTTTATTATTTTTATCGTTATTATTATTATTAAAAGTATCATTAATATTAAAACTATCATTTTTATTAAAATCATCATTTTAATAGAAATATCATTGTTATTATAAAATATCATTATTATTATTATTATTTTAGCATTATTATTATTAAAATTTATCATTTTGAATAAAATTATTATTTTTATAAAATATTATTATTGTTACAGTTAATAATAAAAAGTATCGTTATTATTAAAATTATCATGATTAGAATAATCATTTTATTATAATTAATATCATCATTAGTAAATATAAATATTGTTATTATAATTATTAGTAGAATAATAATAATTATTATTATTATTACAAAATAATACAACTTTTATTATTATTATCAATATTATTTTATCAAATAAATATGTAATACAAAGATATTTTTACCACGCGTAATATAATTACATTAATAATACATATCACTATATTTTTTTTATGATATTAAGTGAACTTTATAAAATTTATTACTTAAGATATATAAAAGTATATTTTATCATATATATATATATATATATATATATATATATATATATATATTTTAATATAGAATTTTATTAATAAATGAATTTTATTATTTACTTTAATAAAATCTGATAAATATATTTAAATAAATAAAATAACTATATTTAAGTTATATAACAAACATGTAAAGATTTTGGAAACATTTTGAGTTAAATTGACTTTTGCATATCGATCTCGAGCATTAGGATTGTGGTACACTATGACTCGACCTTAATTGTTAGACAGATAATGACCAACGTATATATATATATATATATATATATATATATATATATATATATATATATATATATATATATATATATATATATATATATATATATATATATATACCTAATATAGGTTCGTGAATCCGAGGCCAACCCTGCACTTGTTCAGTGCCGTCATATGCATAATTACTACAAAATACAGTATTGTGAGTTTCATTACTCCCTTTTTAAATGTTTTTGCAATATCTATTTTTGGGACTGAGAATACATGCGCTGCTTTTTTAAATGATTTACGAAAAAGACACAAGTAATCGAAACTACGTTCTTTGGTTGGATTATCGAAATTGAATATCACCCTTTTTAGCTTGGTAGCCTAAGAATTTGGGAACAGACCCCCAAATTGACGCGAATCCTGAAGATAGATCTATGGACTTTAACACGTCTCATCCGGGTTACGGATGCTTTAGTACTTTGATTTTATATACAGATAAGTGTACCTGTATATTTAGGGATATTCTAGATGCATTTGTTAATGTTGGTTACCAGGTGTTCACCATATGAATGATTTTTGCAGATGAGTGTTCCTGCAGTTAACTATGAAAATGAAATCTTGTGGTCTATTAAAACTATGGAACGATTGATTATGATAAACTTATGAACTCACCAACCTTTTGATTGACAATTTTAAGCATGTTTATTCTCAGGTATTAAAGAAACCTGATAATGCTAAAAACGAACATATATTTCATAGCATTATCCCTCAAGAAAGACAAGTTTTTAGTTGCAATTGTTCTATTTACAAGTGATATTCGTTTAAATAATAAAAGGTGAAGACAAAAGACTGATTCGACGATTTGAAGACGCAAATGACCAAAAAGCTAAAAACTACAAAGTACAATTCAAGTGGTTCAATTTATTGATGAGAAACATCTCAAAATTACAAAAGTACAAGCCGCAAAACGCAAAGTACAAGATATTAAATTATACGAAAAGGCGTTCAAAAATTCGGAATCGAGACATGAACCAACTTTCAACGCTCGATGCAACGGAGCTGAAAGTACAAGTCAACTATGCACAAGAATATAATATAATATTTAAATAATTCATAATAAGAATAATAATAAATAATAAAAAGTTGTTAATTGAGCATAGTTAAAGGGTCATAAGTGAAAATTTCAAATCAATAATTCACAACGAGATATTATTGATTCAACTTTGAATGGTAGCCAGCTAACATTCCACCTACAACAGTATCAATCATTTGCGATATATATACGATATATATATTTATATTTTTTTAATTATAATTATAATTTATGTTTAATAATAATTGGGTTATTGTAAGAATGTTTTACGAGTTTTAAATCGAAACTCTATCCGTGTAACGCTACGCTATAAATAATCATTGTAAGTTATGTTCTTCCTTTTTAAATTAATGTCTCGTAACTAGGTTATTATTATGCTTATTTAAGCCGAAGTAATCGTGATGTTGGGCTAAATAATAAGATTGGGTAATTGGGCTTTGGACCATAATTGAGGTTTGAACAAAAGACCGACACTTGTGGAAATTAGACTATGGGCTATTAATGGGCTTTATATTTGTTTAACTGAATGATATTTCGTTAATTTAATATAAAGATTTACAATTTGACGTATCTATAAATAACCACATACACTCGATCGGATACGACGGGCGGAATATTTATAAGTACTAATAATTTTTCATTTGACCGGACACGAGGATGGATTAATAGTCAATGGACTCATTAAAATAGGGGTGGATTACATACAAGGAAAATTGGTGTAATTGTTAACAAAGTATTAAAACCTTGTTACAGTTTAAGTCCTCAATTAGTTGGAATATTTGACTTCGAGTATAAGGGTAATTTGACGAGGATACTCGCACTTTATAATTATGGCCGATGGACTGTTATGGACAAAAACCAGATAGACGTATCGAATAATCCAGGATAAAGGACAATTAACCCATGGTAATAAATTAAAATCAAAACGTCAAATATTATGATTACGGAAGTTTAAATAAGCATAATTCCTTTATTTTATATCTCATCGTACTTTCATTTATCGTACTTTAAATTATCGCACTTTTATTTTTACGCTTTATTTATATTTTTAATTATTGCACTTTTATTTGTTGTCATTTACTTTACTCTTTAAAATAAGTTATATTTATATTTAATATTTTACATTAGGTTTTAACTGTGATATAAGTCTCAAAATCGACAAACCGATCATTAAACGGTAAATCCCCCTAAAGTTACCTATAATTACTATATATTACTAAATCTAGTTTAACTACTTAATTAGCTAATTTGACCTAGTAAGACACCCAATAATAGTGTCCACGGATCGACCTCTTGGACTTTACCTTAGCTATATTATTACACGATAGGTATGCTTGCCTTTTGTATTTTAGTTTAATTTTGGTGATTTCCTGTAGTAAATATATATAAAACTGATAGCCGTTTCATACACACCTGCTAGAACACATCAAGTTTTTGGCGCCGCTGCCGGGGACACTTTTTGTGTCTTCACGGGGTATTTAAGTTTTTTTTAGTTTTTGACTGATTAAAGATATATTAATTTAAATATAATAATTTAATAAATATAATAATATAATAATATTGAAATAAAATATAATAATATAATAATAATTTTGAATCAAATTTGAATCGTAAAGTTTTAAAAAGTCGTATTTATTAAATACTTCAAAGGTATATTATGTAACTTATAATTAATAATTTTTATCATGTCGCTTTCATTTGAATAGTAAATTAATTAATTTCGTTTCAATTACTATTAAATGAATAATA
This sequence comes from Rutidosis leptorrhynchoides, assembly GCF_046630445.1. Classification (NCBI taxonomy): domain Eukaryota; kingdom Viridiplantae; phylum Streptophyta; class Magnoliopsida; order Asterales; family Asteraceae; genus Rutidosis; species Rutidosis leptorrhynchoides. The sequence goes on from NC_092335.1 coordinate 271,149,362, forward strand.
AATGAATTAAAAAAAACAATTAAATAGTTTTTGCTTTTCTACTTTTTTTTAAGTTAAAAAAACAATTAAATAGTTTTTGCTTTTATACTTTTTTTTAAGTTTAAAAAACAAATTTAAAAAATAATAAAAAAATCCCATTTTTTTTTAAAAATATAAATAAAATAAAAAAATTTTTAAAAAAATATTTAAAAAAATAAAAATTAAAACTTAAAAAAATAATAAAATAAAATTATAATTTTAAAAAAAATTATTAATTTCGTAAAAAATTATTAAAAAAATTATTAAAAAAATATATATTTTTAAGATTTTGTCTATAAAATTAAAAAAAAAATTTAAGTTTTATTACCTTTAGATTTTTAGACTCTAGTCACAACTTTTAGTATTAAGTTAAGTTTTGCCATAGTTATTTTTATACTTTTAGATTTTTAGGCTTTGCCGTAAAATCCCTTAAGTGTTTTTTCTTTAGACTAAGATTTAGGTGCCTTAAAATTTTGCGACACCGTGTTAAAATTTTAGTATCCTTTTAAGTAATTCCCGTTTTTCGTTCAGAATCCCTTTTTAATTTTTGACGCGCTACAATTTTCTTATTTTTTGACATTTTTCGACGCGCTCTTTTTCTTTCTTATTTCTCGACGCTCTAGTTTTTAGGACATAGATTTTTATTTCAAAATATCGACGAAAAATTGTTTAAGTGGTTAAATTAATAGACATCCAAATTTTTCTGGTTCGTAGTAATAGTTGGATTTGTTAGTGGGCAAAATCAGAAAAGTCTATTAATTTGATAACTTATATAATTTAATATATTATACAATTATATATTTTAAGTATTTTATACATTTTAATATTTTATATTAAATTATAATATACATACAACCAACCTTTATGTATAGAAATTATATATATATATTCAATATTCATAAACACGTTTAAAATACATTTTACGAGTTATTTATATATTTAATTCCAATAATTAATATCATATTGTATATATTCAAATTATGTTATTTGAACAAAAATATTTTTAATAATCAAATTCTATTGCATTGAGAAACGTTTTTCCGTACGTTTGAAAATAGATCAATCGAATATTATGAAATTTAGTTCTCCACTAACTTTTGTCTAGCTTTCGTTATTTGACACTTTATTCCTACTTGTAGATCACTTTACTAATTATTCCGAATATCTTTAAAAGGAAAGATTTCTTAAATCTACGTGGACCTCACAACAGAGACCTATAATAATATCACAACATTTATGAGATTTATAAATGTTAAAGTATCTTCTAGTTCAATCGTTTGGTATTATCTTTTAACTCCGTAATTAAATATATATCAACAAGATATTGAAACCAATAAGTTTAATGTACGATATCATACACTTAATATTTGGTTAACGTTTTCAATTAATATATATATATATATATATATATATATATATATATATATATATATATATATATATATCAAGTTTAAATTTGGTCGGAAGTTTTCGGGTCATCACAGATTTAGCTGGCTTATTTGATTTTCAAGACTACTCAAGTGATTAGTCATGACTAAGTCAGTCGCGTCTTGTCTTGCAGTGATCATGTTGATGATATGCAGTAGGGCATCGTCTGGACTTATCTCGGGTGGGGTAGTGGGTTTGGTGGGTTGGTTGTGCGGATGAGCTAGGATCTTATCGGAGTAGGCAACAGAGTCCTCACATTCAGCCTCATATACCTTAGCAGGATGTGGGTCAGTACAATTCTGGCATAACTGCACTTGAGACACATGTTGCGGGAGTTTCTTTAGCTCACCGACTTCTTTGGTGAGGTTTTCTATTTGGTCCGAGAGAAATTTGATGGTTTTGATAGGATTAGAGGCTAAAGGCGGTGTTGCTGATGAAATGTGCTCTTCCGTGTTCCAATGGTGATGGTGCATAATCATCTCCTCGATCAATCTCCATGCCTCGTCAGCAGTGAATTTCATGAAGTTACCTTGAGAAACAGCATCAAGAGTAGACTTGTTGTTCTGATTCAGACCTTTGTAGAAGGTCAAAATCTGATCAGAGCTCTCAAGACGGTGGTTTGGGCATCTTCGAAGCAAATGTTTGATTCTTTCCCATGCAGTGTAGAGTGATTCATTGTATTCTTGTTGAAAGTTTACGATATCATTCTTAAGTCTGATTTGTTTTCATGGGGGAAAGTACTTGATTAAGAAAGCTGTTTCCATTTCCTCCCATAAGGTGATAGAGTTGGGTTCTAACCCCTCGAACCAGGCTTTTGCATGAAGAGTTAATGAATAGGGGAACAGATACAGACGAACTACATCTTGTTCAACCCCATTTTGCTTATATGAGTTGGATAAGGAGAGGAATCTATCTAAGTGAGAGTTGGGATCATTAATTGGTAAGCCATGAAATAGACAGTGGTTCTGAATGAGTTGTATGATGCTATGCTCAAGCACAAAAGACTCTCCGTTAACTTCTGGAAAGAGTATCGGTCCTCCTCGTCCTTCTAACGAGGGTTTGGTGATGTCAGCGAGAGTGATGCGTGCGACCATCGTTGAACTATCGGCAGATAAGTGTGGATCTCGTCGGATGGGTACAATGTATGACATCGGATAGAAGAAAGGATGTGTCGGAAGAGTTCTTAGCAGTCTAAGTAGGTCAAACCATCCAAAGGTTCACTAATAAGGAAGTCCATTTTTAACTTTTTAATTAATCTAAATTAAGCTAATATTATCTAACCTAACTACGGTAAACTAGTAACTTCTGATAAAGCTAGTCTCATTCAAAAGGGTCTCTTAAAAACTAACTAATCTAAACAAGCTCCAAATCGTACTACCGCTCCCCGGCAGCGGCGCCAAAAATTTAACTCTCTCCAGATATGCCTCAATCGGACGGTTTATTTATGCGGTGTCGTTAGGTCGCAAAACGTTAATTCAGGATATCAACAGAAGAAGTTGATTGTTTAATTTATATGTGTTGGGCCTAAATCTATTATTCCTTCCTATGGGTTACCAAGGGCAAATATGACCTAGGGTCGTTTCTTGAGCAGTCGAATTTGAAACAGAGCTTATCAAGATAATTTAGTGATTAAGATGGGTTTGTACACAATTCATTATCCAAGACTAGTGGCCAGGTACACCTTGTGTGGAGACTGGAGAGGCAGGATCCTTTTGGTCCCAATAAATTGGCGACTGTTCAGAAAATCCAACAACCCAGTCCAACCGGTTTATTCTAGACACCACTTTTATCCGAGATATCAAATTGTGTAAAGGAAATAGTTGGGTTGATTTGATTTATAATTGTATTTAAAATATTAAAGCAATATAATTAAAATAAGCTAGCTAGCATGCAACAGCTAAGGACAGAGAAGACGTGGTTCACCATGATTTAAGATAACGTAGTGTCGGTATGATTGCGAGACACTCATTGGATAGATATACCTTAGTGTGAACACTAGATTCCCTACTAAGCGTTTTCCCGATTAGCATGTCACGAGGAACTAGGCTTTGAAGATTCTGATCGAATGGACTATGCTCAACTCCCAACACTTTATTTGGTTTAAGGATATAAGCGGCCCATCTTGGATGCAGTGCATACCTTGGGCGCACGAATAAAGTAGCATAGCTATATATATAGAATATCCAACCTTTCTTAACACCTTAGTGTATCACCCAACTGAATGGTTATGATTGTGTTTCGAATTCCTTTCTGTCAATGGTTTGGTAAAATCAAGGGTTTGTAGACAAATTAGAACCTCTGATTGTTCTCAGTCATCCTTAAAGATTTATAAGCTTAGTTTGTATTGTAGTGCATTAAATTCCCATTTATGATTTAAACTAGCCCTTACTTAAATCTACCCAATAAATCCCTTAGTTATCCACCATGTACTAGACTTGTAGTGGTTCCATGTGATGACCCGGGAATTTTCGACTAAATTTAAACTTAATCTTTATATGCTTTCGACACGATAAGCAAAGTATGTAATGTTGAGTCTAGAAAATTTTGAAACAATGTTCATATATTCAATTGACCTTCGACTGCTCTTGACAATTCACGAACAATTAATTGTAAATAGATATATGCGTATGTATATACAAATAATAATTCGAAATATGACTTAAGTATTATATGTGTTGTTATTAAGAATTAATAAAATAAAAATAGGATATTATAATAATTATTATTTAAAATATATCTCTATATATTATTTAAATTCAAACTTATGTAATTTTAAAATAAACAGTGATACGAAAATGAGTTCTATAAATTTTAGGTTTATTAAAAATGTATTTAGGAACTATTTATTGAATTTTAAAACTTTCTATATTTTACTTAGGGTTGGGAGTGAATAATTAATGTAATATTTGTTTAATAGTTAATGACCAAATTTTGTACCATAATGACCCAAATAAATAAAGATACTTAATTTAAAACTTTGGAATTTTTCGTAAGTACTTTTTATCCGCCACTGATTATCAACGGACCACGAAATAGCAGTCCGTGAAAACTGTCGGCATAAGAAGTTAATATGATGGCTGCTAATGTATATTTTATTATTTGTAAATTCCACGTTTTTTATTTATATATGATAATTGAATTCATGTTTGTTATTCATTACTGTTTTCTTTGACTTATGAAAACATATGGAGTATTATATACATGATGCTTATGCATCTTCACACTCACTAACTGCATAAATTACCATTAACCCATATCACACCATCTCTATCTCGTCTTCTTCTCCTTCCATGCAAGAACCAACTTGTAAACAACTCAAACAAAACCCACTATTTTCTTTTCTTGATTCGGGGTTGCTAATAACCAGACCACCATCACAAAACAAACCCATTTATATTTTATTTTTCTATTCCAATGAGCATCACCTCTCGACATATATCTTATTTGAGTTAAACCACCATTCATCAACCTAAACCGCCACACCTATCTTCACCACCACAAACCCACTTAAATCACCTTCTTTTTATCTTCTGTTTCGTATAATCACCAAGACTCCATCATTTTATGTTACTCCCATTAATTATGTTGTTCCAAAGCAGCTCAATTCAAACACCCATTCACAACCATTATCGACCACTTCCACTACACCACCACCCATCGTTGACGACAAACCCACAACCATAACCACTTCTCCATTAATCTCTCATTTATTCAAACGAGAACCAATCCATCACCTCAACCACCAAACAATCTGCACATACAACATTTTCTATTTTGGTCCGAATGAAAACTTGCATCACCACCAAAGAACAACCACATCTCAACCATCATCCTGGTCATCAATTACTACTGTTACGTTATTTTTTTTTCTCGAACACCAACTATTGCTGTTGCTCTTGCCGTTCATGTTTATGATTGGAAAACACCCCCAACAGCCACCTCCTCATCACCGTGACACCAAAACCCACCACCTTGTTCACTTTCTATCAACACCACCATCATGATCTTGTGTCTTGATTGACTACCATTATTACCACCACCAATTCACCTTATACCATCACAAAACACCACCACCGAAACTCATTTAATTACCACCACCTTTCTTTAATTTTTCTTCTTTTCTTTCTTTCTTCTTTTCGCTGACAGAATGCTACTACTTTTGCCGTTTTATTCATTGTAAACAGACCCAAGACCAACATATTTCACTATCGTAAACCCAGGGAAAAACCACCATTATCATACATCTTCATGGGCTGCTGCTGCTATACGTGTATTTTCTATATATATTTTTTATTCCTGTTGACTGTCAACTACTCGTACAGTAGGATAGTTGCTGCACTTTGTTCCTGTTTGAATAGAGCATATGAAACTGCTATACTTTTATTTCATGTTCGAGAAAGAAAGAAGATGATGAACGTCCACTGTTCGAATTACAACAAATGGATTAGGTGAATTTTAGTAGAATACATAATTATGGTAGGGTCTAGTGATGAGCTAAATGATGTGCTTCAAACGATAAGCCAAATAACACTACCTTCTAGCCGTAATATTTTTTTGTTTTTTCTAAAAGGGGCTAGTAAATGGTGGAACCTAGGATAGTTGGATAAAAGAGACTAGTTGGTCGACTAGTGTTGTGGGAGTTTTCTCTTATTTTTTTTTATTTACCGAAAGGAAGGATGAAGTGGGGTCTCACGCAAAAGATGTATTAAATATCAATAAGGATAGCTTTATCTATCTCCAAATGGGTGCAAGTGGAACATATTACATCTCAGTGGTCGACAAATGGGAACCATCGAATTTGTTTATCTTTCTTTGTGCTTCTATCGTGGCAATAAGTTCAAAACACAATCCAACAATTAAATTAATCAGCCTATCTTATGAAGTATGGAATTGGGTTTCAAATATATGAGCTATTGGTCCGTATAAGATTTAAATGAATTTACAAAATGGAATTTGATGATTGGGCCAAGATCATTGCTATGCAAGCAGACTATTAAACTTTTACCAGTTGGGCCATTTTCCTGTTTTCTTTAATCATTGGGCCGTGACCCAGCTTCGGCTTTCTGTTGGGCTAGTGAAACTGTTAATTGGGCCGTGAATGGATAAGTGGGTTATTGGGATTGTTGTGTTGCCATGATAGTTGGGCCGAGATTCAGGTTATAATTAAATGATGTGAGTTAACCCTAGAAAAACTATATTGGACGAATGGTATGGGTGTTTGATGGGGAAGCGAGAGGTCAGGGATTCAAGCCCGGGCAGTGACATCTATTTATTTTAAAGATTGTTACTTGAAGGTAGTAATATTATTTTTATTATTATTTTTATTACCTATTATTATTATAAATATTATGTATATAAAAATATACTTATACTAATACTACATATAAATATATATGGAACATAGCAACATTTTTTTTTATATATTACATATAACAAATTATTGATTTTTGATAAAATACTAATTATATATATATATATATATATATATATATATATATATATATATATATATACAAAATAAATATAGATAACATATAATTTAAAATATAAATTATACATAAAATATATATATTAATTAGGGTTATTATAAATTTTATATAACTACAACACTTAAATATATATAAATATTATATAAAAGGAATTAGGTGATTATATGTGTTAATATATATACTTGATATAGGTTCGTGAATCCGAGGCCAACCCTACATTTGTTTAATGTCATCATATGTATTTTTACTACAAAATACAGCATGGTGAGTTTCATTTGCTCCCTTTTTAAATGCTTTTGCAATATATTTTTGGGACTGAGAATACATGCGCTTTTATAACTGTTTGACGAAATAGACACAAGTAATTAAAACTACATTATATGGTTGAATGATCGAAGTCGAATATGCCCCTTTTAGCTTGGTAGCCTAAGAATTAGGGAACAGACCCCCTAATTGACGCGAATCCTAAAGATAGATCTATCGGGCCCAACAAGCCCCATTCTGGAATTTGGAATGCTTTAGTACTTCGAGTTTATCATGTCCAATGGGTGTCCCGGAATGATGGGGATATTCTATATGCATCTTGTTAAGGTCGGTTACCAGGTGTTCAATCTATATGAATGATTTTTGTCTCTATGCATGGGACGTATATTTATGAGAACTGAAAATGAAAATCTTGTGGTTTATTAAAATGATGGAAATGATTATTTATGTTAAACTAATGAACTCACCAACCTTTTAGTTGACACTTTAAAGCATGTTTATTCTCAGGTATGAAAGAAATCTCCCGCTGTGCATTTGCTCATTTTAGAGATATTACTTGGAGTCATTCATGACATATTTCAAAAGATGTTACATTCGAGTCGTTGAGTTCATCAAGATTGTAATTAAGTCAATTATAGTTGGATATATTATGAAATGGTATGCATGCCGTCAACTTTCGATGAAATGAAAGTTTGTCTTTTAAAAACGAATGCAATGTTTGTAAACTTGTATCATATAGAGGTAAAGTACCTCGCGATGTAACCAAATGTAATGTATTCGTCCTGATGGATTAGGACGAGTCGTTATATTCCATAGATTCTAACCTTGACCATTCTCAAGTGGTCCTATAGTACATCGACATGAGTCTTGTACTCTTGACCAATGTCTTGATCTGGTCCTATAGTAATTCCCCATGTACTTTATAGTATTTCCAATGGGTTCATACCTTGACCAATGTATAAACACAGATAACTAATTACCTTTATAATAGTCGACTTTATAAAAGGTTTTAATCACGTTTATTGGTGGAACGACGATAATAACGAGGTTTAATATAATAGACAGAAAGCGAGTACGAAACGATAATCATCCCTAAGTAACATTATTAAAACATGGCAAACAATCAAATAATTACTCACATATCATGGCAACAAGCATTTCTAATATTAATTAATCACAACATCAAACAAGAATATTATAATGAATTAATAAAAGAAAAGGATAGATAGTACCGGATAATGTCGGCAGAAAAACTGTATTTCTGCATAATATCCATAGCGTTACAATGCTTGATAGCTTCTACTACTAACTACATACTAATCTCCTATTGATCACTAAAGAGCGACAATAGAGAGATACTTACATTTCCTAATCTCTATACTTTTCTCTCTCTAGAATCTAGAGAGAGAAAGTAGAGAGAACTAATCTCCTATAGATCACTAGAGAGCGACTATAGAGAGATATTTATAGAGAGAAGTGAAGAATGGTGTGTGTTGAAATGGTGGGATGAAACCCCCATTTATAGGAAATGCTCGATAGCAAAAATGTAAATAAATTGCTAAAAAACGGCTTGCCATTTGGCAGGCCGTTTGGCAAGCCGTTTGGCGGCAGTTTGTGAGCCGGGCAACCTATTTTTGATGCCCGTTTGCTGGCAGGCCGTTTTCAAGCCTGGCAGGCCGTTTGGCAAGCCGTTTGCTGGATCAAACTTGTCTTTCACCGTTTTCGCTCTAGAATCTTCGTTTTAGCTTCGTTTTTGACGATTCTTGAGCCCACGCGTTCGTAATTGAATATCCTACAGTGGGAGATTAAGTAAATAAAATTTTCCAAAAATTATAAAATAAGTTATTTAAACGCGAGTTAATCGTCTTAGCCGGTTTTGCTCGTTTTTCCTCGTTTTTCATCCGTTTTTAGTGATTCTTGAAACATAGCCTTTGTAATTACTAAACCTACCAAATTAACCAACAAAGTGATTATTTTGGCGATAAAGTTTGGAACTTTATGTTTTAGGGATCAATATCGGGGTAAAAACGTGACTTTTTGGTCGATATCATCTCCCTAATACTATCAGCGTATTTAGGTCTTCCTTAATATCCATTACTACAAAATCTGTAGGATACAAGAACTTTTCGACTTTCACCAAGACGTTCTCAACTATGCCCTTAGAATATCGAATTGTATGATTGGCAAGTTGGATTGTCATTTTAGTTGGTGACAAGTCTGCTAACTCTAATCTCTTGTAGAAAGAATAGGGTATTTGGTTGATACTTGCTCCAAAATCTGCTAGCGCATGGATAGTTCCAGATTGGTAGATTGAACACGGGAAAATGAATCGGCCCGTATCTCCTAGTTTCTTTGGTAGAGAGTTTCTGAGCAATGCCGAGCATTCTTCACTCAGTGGAATTTTGTTGGAATCTGGTATCCTCTCATTTGTAGAGAGAAGCCTTCGGATGTATCTCTTATGGTTGGGAACTTTGGATATGGTGTCCAAGAATCTTCCATCAAGTTTGTAGGTATCAAGCTTGGATGGTTCTTCTAGTAGACTTCCAGGATAAGGTATGCAAACTGGATTTTCAGTGGGCAGCTTCTGAGTATATGTCGATTTGTTCTTGAGCCTAGCTGACCTTATCCGTGGTTCTTCCTTTGGGATTATGGAATCCATTTGCTTAGCTTCCTCTATGTGGGGATTCTGGATAATATTACTAGGTAATCTTCCTTGTGATCGGGTTTCAAGGCATTGTGATAACTGTCCGAGCTGCGTTTCTAGATTTTTGAGCAGAGCCAATTGGTTTCGCATGAGTATCTCCGTCTGGTCTTGTCTAGATGCAGTTCTCTAATTTAGTTATTGTTGTCCTTGAATGAACCGAGTCAACTGATCGTCAATATCGAGAGCAGGGTTGGTTACTTTTGTAATTTGGGTGGTTGGGGAATTTTCTTCAGCTGGTGGTTCAATGAGTGGAAGTGGTTGATCGTAGGTCAATTGAGATTGTTGAGTTGGATAAGGTGGGTAACGATAGCGAAAAGGCTGGTTATTTCTTTGAAATTGGTTAACCCTATGTTGTTGATTGGATTCGGGATTTGATTGACGAGCTAGGTATTGAATGTAACATACTGAACCATCAGGATTTTCGTACTCAACTTGATATTCTTTAGTGGGTTGCGGGTTGGTACAATTAACACAGGCCTGAACCTGGTTAACTTGCTGCGGTTGCGTCTTCAATTCTTCGAGTTGTTTGGCAAGAGATTCCATCTTATCCATGAGGGATTTGATGGCCTCCGTTTGATTGTTAAGTGTGGAGAGTGGAGCTGATGATGAAGTTGTTTCACCACTGTTCCAGTCATGATGATGAATTGTCATATTCTCGAGCAACTCCCATGCTTCGTCTGCGGTTTGGTTCATCAGATTTCCTTGAGCTGCTGCATCGATCGTCGTCCTATGATTTACCGTAAGACTATTGTAGAAGGTACAAATTTGGGATGACCGTTCTAACTGGTGATTAGGTCCATGCGGTGTAAAGTGATTCATCATAACTTTGTTTAAAGTTAATGATGTTATTCTTAAGCTTGGTTTGTTTAGAAGGAGGGAAATATTTAGTTAGGAATTTAGTATCCATCTCCATCCATGACGTGATGGAATCTTTTTTCAATCCTTCAAACCACGTTTGTGCATGATAAGTGAGAGAATATGGAAACAAGTATAGCCGGACTATATCTTGTCCTATCCCTGGTTGTTTGTAGGAGTTTGAAAGAGATATGATTTTATCAAGGTGAGAGTTAGGATCATCATTCGGTAATCCATGAAATTGACAACCATTTTGGATGAGCTGTATGATGTGATGTTTTAATTCGAACGAGTGTCCTTGAATCTCAGGGAATCTGATTGGTCCTCCTCGACCTTCAATCGAGGGTTTGGTATTTTCTGCTAGAGTAACGCGTAACGCCATTTGATTTCTGATTCGTTCTTCTTTGCGTGCTTTGGAGATTATTGCGTATGGATCAGGTACGATTAACAACGGCCCTGGTCTAGATCAGGTTTGGGTCATACACTTAGTATGCCCTTTTTGTTTTAAATTTAAGGTAGATAAGCTAAGTTCCTAATTATTCTAAAAATAAAGTAAAGTAATCTTAATCTAAGGTAAGCTTAAAGTTATCTAAGGTAATCTAAGGTAATTATCCTAAGTTTAAATATATTTTTGGTTCTTGCTACTTTTTCCATGGTATTTTGATAACAGAGCTTCGCACGAACTATTCAACAAACCAAGTGGCCAGACTGACTACGGAGAGGCAGGATCCTTTTGGTTTCAATATAATTGGAGACTGTTCGGAAAATTCAATAACCAAATCCGTGTATAATTGTCTTTAGTAGACAACACTAAATACTTGCGAATAGGTTTGATAAAAGCTATATTGTTTGATACCAGTTCCCCGGCAGCGGCGCCAAAAACTCACTCCGTCCTGATATGACCGAAAAATACTGTTTTATTTATGCGGTGTCGTCAGGCCGCAAGGCGTCAGAATCATCTATCAGGAGAGGAGGTAATAGTTTTAAATTTATATTTAGTGGGGCCTAAATCGTACTACTCATTATTATGGTGAGTAAGAGAAGTATGACCTAGGGTCGTATTTTTGAGATATAAGTAGTATCGAACCTATAATTAAAGTTTAAGATAATCCTAAAGTGAAGGAGTAATGGGTTATTACCTAATTTTGGATTTTCTAGTTTATAAGATAGAATAAAGTAAATGCGATAAAATTTGTAATTCGGATAAAGTTAAAACAAGTGCATACTATGGTTTCTTCAGTTACTTTGTCGAGATTATGGAATGCTGGCTCATGAATAGGTAGTGACCTTGTATTCATTACACTAGTCCTAAACGCCCCTGTCATAAGACATGTCACTAGGTAATGCGTTAGGCTTGAAGATTCTGAATAGACAACAACGTCCCTTACCCCCGGCGCCCGTGCAGTCTGACTACATGCATAAACGTTCAGACGGCTCATCCAATTGAGCGACTCGGTTGGGTGACGTATTAACATTCCACAAAGGTCAAAACTTTCTTAGCATAATAGAATACAGGGTGTGCCGTATCCGAGAGACGCGATACGTTTCGATGCTTTCGTTAATGATTGGGTTCAAAAAGGTAGTTAGGCCCTAAAAAGAGTTCAACCATAAAGAACACGATGGCTAAGTCATGTTTGACTTCCATGAACACGTTCGGTTATCCTAACGGTCCAATCATTTATATGTTTAAACAAACGGTTCCTTAATTAACTAAGGATTCCCTCAAGCGGGGTGCAATGCTTGAGACCGCGTTATGGTGAAGTGTACTAATCAGTACTGACCGGGTTCCATGGCCTTACTTAGCAGATGTACAGCTTACAATAACCGTTGTGCTTCAATGTTCACGTACGAAATTTATATGCTTGGTGACTGCACTAGCATGGTCTAGGACCGACAATGTACTAGGGGTCTAGGTAGATGCTTCACTATGAAAGAGTCCTCAGTCGGAATCCAAGGCTCTGTGGACTTACTACAACGGTGTGCCTCAGTCAAACTTACGTTGTATCCAATAGATTTCTCTTACTAAGGGGTGACACAGATAGTGTACTCTGAATCGGGGTTCGCGACTTCCCAATAACAGAGCCGATAACTACGTTCTATTAGTTGGAAAAGCGATTGAGTTTAAAGCATAATCGGAATGCATCTAGACAACATACACAAACTATAATATTATTTCGGCATTATAACTGACTACATCATATCATACACTAAAGATAACTACTCGCTAATCATGGCAACAATATCACAAAACATAATAATGAAAGACATTATATAAAGACAAAGGATAGAAGTACCAGTAGATTAAACGAGTTCCGAATAAAAAAGTGACAACTTCAAACTTCAGACCGCTCCTAATACAATCTTCGGCGTTCTTCTCTGGGTACTAGGTTTCCTGCACAGAGTCGAAGACCTTGAAAGTATGACTAATATTGTAGAAAGAGAGAGAGAGAGAGAGAGAGAGAGAGAGAGAGAGAGAGAGAGAGAGAAGTGAATTGTAGTGTATGTAAAAATGGATGACAAAAGCCCTTTAAATAGAGTTGATTTTTGCCTGCATACGGCTGACAGGCCGTATGGGAGGCCATTTGACCAGGCCGTTTTGGCTGGGAGGCCGTTTGCCCAGGCCGTATGAGAGGCCGTTTTTCACACTGGCAGGCAGTATGTCAAGCCATATGGCAAGCCGTATGGCCTGCCCTGGTCAGCTTGTTTTCACTAGATCGTAACTTGATTTCCTTGATCATAGATTGGTTTCTCGTCTTTCCCCGTTTACGCTCTAGAATCTTCGCTTTAGCTCCGATTCTCTTGATTCTTTTTGCACCGGCTTTGTAATCACTTGATCTTCAATTTCTTCCGACAAAGCGAGTATTTTGGCGATAAAGTTTGGAACTTTATTGTTTTTGGGCCTTAATATCGTGGTAAAAACGTGACTTTTTTGCCGATATCACACCCCCAGTACATTACGCTACCAAACACTTGGCGTTGACTTGAACATGCTTTACAATCTCAGCACACCAAAAGTTACAAATAAAGTAAGCTGGACGTCATGCGTTGCACGTGACGCAGTGTGGCGTGGCGTGATGTACGTTATTACATACATATTTTGTAAATGATCTGTTAAGGGTACTTATCCAATTTCAGTGATATGAAGAACTTGATTGGCGAGGCAACTTGTAGAAGGATGAAGATGCTGCAACTTTCTTTTTTTGTTTTTTTTTTTTTTTAAATGAGGATTTTAATATAAAGGGATGCATTTGCCCTCACATGCATGGCACATGTGGTGGTTAGCCATCAAACTTTGAGTGAAGTTAGGTTGAGGTGTCAACCACGATAGTTAAACAAAACTGAGGTACGAATAGGGATGACAATGATCATCCGATCCGATGGATATCCACTCGATCCGATCCGCTTAAAGCGGATATGGATGATCTTAAATGGATATTGATATGGATATTGATGAACCTAAATGGATATGGATATGGATATGAATGAAATATTTCATCCATAGATATATCCATTTACACTCGAAATGCATATACAAATACAAAAATATAGATATATGCTTATACAATAATTATTACAAATGTATTTACCATTACATATACATTTTGTTTGCAACCATATAATAAATTCATTATGAGAAATCACAATAAAATTTGTAAATCTAACTTAATATACATAAATATTAGTCATATAATTTGTCATATAAATTCATTATGGTAATTTTAAATTATTGTATTGAATCTTCGACAAAAATTACACATTCTGGTGAAAATATTTTAATTTTTGTTATGTTAAATTTATATTTATTATATAACGTTTTTGTTTTCATTACATATCAAGAAATATTATAACATTTCTCAAATATTCAATGGATATCCATTAACCCGCTTAATCCATTGGATATGGATATGGATGAATGAACTGAATCTAAATTTATATGGATGAACAAAAACTAAATGGATATAGATGTGAATATGGCGTCACCCGATCCATATCCGATCCATTGCCATGCCTAGGTACGAACTATGCCAAAAAACTTAGGTGTTATGATGCAAATGTGAACAAACCACATATACCGTAATTTTTTCTTTTTCTTTTTTGACAATTTTTGGAGATTAATTGGAATTCTAAACTAAATCTATAGCTCTCTTCAGGTTACATAAAATTATTATTTGTTATATACAGTGGTTGATTAGGAATAAATCTTTAAGACTCTTAACAAACCAAGTATTAAATGAGTTAGTTAATTTCAACTAGTTTATTTTGAGTATTAGCATTAGATAATTAAAATTCAAATCTGAGTTCCGCAATAGTGTAGCGAAAAAGAATTGAACCGATGATCAACAGAATACCTCAAAAACCACTTTACCACTAAACTACTACTTTAATTATTTTTTTGGACAGCGATTGGGATCTCTCGAGAGGGACTAAATCACCCGTTGCGATCATCTCCCTTTTCGACTATGCCGACGCAGCGATAATAACCCCGCCTCCATCGCTGTCCGGGAGGAAACTTTGAAACCGATCCAAGGGCACAACCAAGTAAAACCGCATCCCCTTTACCCGCCAAACGATATGGGAAAAGTGTCATGGGTGGATACTTCATGGCAGAGATAAAATTGTGTTTTTAATATGTAGCCAACGGGGGTCGAACTCCCGACCTCCCCTAAAGGAGGCAGACCACCAACCGCTGGACCAATCACGACTTCTACTACTACTTTAATTATAAAGTTGATATTATTTATATATATCATTTAAATCTTCTATTCTTAGCATATATTTTTTTATAATGAAAAAAGAGATATTCAAATGAAACCAACTTTTAAGTTGAGATTCAAGGGATCAATCAGAGTGTGACACGATGATCACACGTGATTGACAAAAAAAATTAAAAAAAAATTTCAAAAAAACAAAATTTAAATTTATTTTTTTCAATCACATGTGATTGGATTTGACATGCAGTAAATCACATATGATTCTGCATGCCAATCACATGTGATTGTAAAATCAAACCAAATCACGTGTGATTCTGCATGTTAAATCCAATCACATGTGATTGAAAAAAAAAATTAATAAATTACGAATTTCAGTAAATTTGTACTAAAACCTTCAAACACCAATTTTTTGATCAAAACTTGATCAAATCACCGAATTAAAGTTTCAAATTTTGAAGATATGATTACGAAACGCTAATAAACTTGATCAAATCACCGAATTAAACTCTGTTTCAAGTTGAATTTTTATTTTTTTTAAAAATTTTGAATTTTTTTTCAATAACATGTGATTGGATTTGACATTCAGAATCACATGTGATTGGGTTTTACAATTACATGTGATTGGGTTTACAATCACATGTGATTGGATTTGACAAACTAAGTTAAAAAAAAATCAAAAAAAGTTTTCAACAAAAAATAATTTTCAAAAAGAAAAAAAAATTTAAATTTTTTTTATCAAATGTGATTGTCGCGCCACATGTCATGCTCTGATTGGTCAGTTGAATTTCAAGCAAATTATTGGATTAAGGGATTACAACTCAATGAAAAATATAAATATCTTAATGTGGAGTTTTTTCTGCACATAAAAAAAAAAATACAATGACGAGTTTCATTTTTTCGTGGTGGAAGGTAAACTTCCTAAACCGAGGACGAATAGTATGAAAGCTTCCTTTAGAAAAGGAAAGTCGATTTATTTCAAACAATTGAGAGACAAGCTTCTTACACCGAGGACGAATAGTAGGAAAACTTCCTTAGCTATGAAAAACATGTCGTTGTTTGTGTGGCAGGAAGGGCATCATTTGTGGTTTGTGTGTTTGTTCAGTTCATTACGCTCCTCTTGTTTGTTTGATTGGTTGCTAGTTTAGTTTGACTTTGTTTGGTGTTGCACGTCATTTTCTGTGGTGGTTTGATTTTGTAATTCTGCTTTCAAAAAAAATTACACTTCAAAGTTATTTTCAAGTATTTTAATTTCATTTTAAAGTTCAGTTTCGGTTTCTCGAAAATTGTAGCTTCGAATTATGGCAACAATAAAGTATCTTGTACTATCATTCTTTATTAATAATGTTACTTGTCATTTCATGCTTTCTGCTAATATGTTAGGCTAAGCACCCTTTAGGGTGTTTGTTTGGGGTAAAGGGGATGAAAAACTGAATCAGATTACTTTTTGTGCAAGTTCCGGCGGCGGTTGGGTTACCTCAGTCGGCGATGGAAAACTTTAGAAACACGGAAATTTGCGGAACACTGTATTTGGTTTTACGAAGCTTTATATTTGTTTGCACTTCCCAGCCGACAATTGTCTACGGCTCGCCGACAGTGTTGTTTGTTCGTTGAACCAACCGACGGCGAAGTGACGCTCGTCGGCGGCTGGACATGAATCGAAGGCTAAACTTGGTTTTTGAATACTTTTTGATGAATCTGCTTTCTGACCTAGTTAAATTTGCCCATTGTACAAGGTTCTTGACCCTTAGTTGCATGCAGAGTTAGCCGTGTTTCATTAGTACATATATCACTGACATGATTAATTTCACCTAGTTGTATATCATAATTATAAGACGATCGGCTAAATTACTTTAATCACAAGAGTCTAGTTACCTTATATGTTAATCATAAGTCATAAAAGATTTAGAGTCGTGATATTGTATCGCACATCCACTTTCCAATATAAATTGCTTAATCACACTGAATCGGATTAGGTCCCACCATTTTTTAATACGTTGATACCGTAGTTTGGAATTGTTTACTTTAAAGGTCGGTCTTTAACCATTAATGTTTACTTGACCATACTTTGAGGATAGAGGTTAATCACACTGCTAGTAATGTTAGACACTTAAAGTTACACAAAAATTTGTTCTAAATCCAATTTCTGAATATAAGTAACAATCCTCGACTGAACCAACATCATTCCTATTATTATTTATTTATTTAGAACAATCAATCCATATTGATCCTGCAATAAAACAAACCCCAATGAACAAATACTTATTTCTTTCTATAGAAATAAGAATAATAAATTCATAACAACCTTTGACTAACATACCTCTCTTGGGACGATCATGTACTTTTTGACCTTAACCAACGGCTTTACTGGCGTTAGCGGGTGGCTGACAAATTCCCAAGCTGGTGGCTATCTTCAATTTGTTGTAGATCTTTATCTCGCGGTCGTTTTTACAGGTGGATCGTATTAAACGGAGTCCGGATGATTGAGATATGGCCAAAACTGTGGCTGCGCAGATTTTTCAAATTTCTTTAGAATTTCTTTAATATTTAGCTCTCTTTGCACCAAATTCTTGCATATGATGCTATAATCATCATTAACATAATAAAGAATCAAAATTTCATAAAATTGACTATAAACACATAAATTATGCAAGATAACGTCAAAATAAATGATGTAAAATATGTATATTTTAGGACGTATCAGTTGGCCTAATACTGTTCCAACAGCAAAATCACTGGCATCACACATGATTTTAAATGGTAAACTCCAATCAGGAGATATCATTATTGGTGCATGTGTGAGCCAATTTTTGAGATAGTTGAAGGCTTGAATACATTCTTCGGTGAAGACGGATGGGACTTCGTTTCCTAGTAGATGAGTGATAGGTCGAGTGATTTTCGAGAAGTCTTTTATGAAGCGTCAGTAGAATCCGTCATGTCCCATGAAACTCGGAACGGCTTTCATAGTGGTAGTTTGGGAAGTTTGGACATGGTTTCTATTTTAGCCTTGTCGACTTCTATTCCCGATTTTGATATCTTGTGTCCTAAAACTATTCCTTCTTTAACCATGAAATGACATTTTCTCGATTTAGAACGAGGTTCGACTCTTCGTACTTAGTAAGCATCTTGTCTAGGTTGGAAAGGTACGAAGCAAAGGTAATTCCGAAAAACCGAGAAGTAGTCCATGAAGACTTCCATACAGCGATCGATCATGTCGTGAAAAATTGCTACCATACATCGCTGAAATGTAGCTGGTGCACTACACAGATCGAACGGCATGCGTGGATAGGCAAATGTTCCATAGGGACATGTGAACGTTGTCTTTTATTGGCCCTTTGGATTGAGGGAGATTTGAAAATTACCAAAAAACTGTCGAGAATACAATAAGACTCGTTTCCCGATAATTTTCTACATTTGATCGATGAATGGAATAGGAAAATCATCTTTTTGGGTCGCATTATTTTAATTTGCGATAATCAATACAGACCCTCCAACCGGTAACTTCACGGGTTGGTATGAGATCATTGTTTTTGTTTTTAACCACGGTCATCCCTCATTTCTTTGGGAAAACCTGCACAGGACTGACCCATGGTGAGTCGAATATTGGATATATCAGATCGACGTCCAGAAGTTTGATTATTTATTTCTTGAAAACTTCTTAAATCATTGGGTTTACTCTCTGCTATCTTTGAATAGATGGTTTGAAGTCATCCTCCACGAAGATCTTATGAGTGCAAAAGTTAGGACCGATTCCTTTGATATCGAAGACCTTTCAAGCTATTACTTTTGAAATGTCCCGTTCTTATTGATTAAAAACGTTCCATATTAATTGATTTCGTTACGAGGTTTTGACCTCTATATGAGATGTTTTTCAAAGACTGCATTCATTTTAAAACAAACCATAACCTTTATTTCATCAATAAAGGTTTAAAAAGCTTTACGTAGATTATCAAATAATGATAATCTAAAATATCCTGTTTACACACGACCATTACATAATGGTTTACAATACAAATATGTTACAACAAAATAAGTTTCTTGAATGCAGTTTTTACACAATATCATACAAGCATGGACTCCAAATCTCGTCCTTATTTAAGTATGCGACAGCGGAAGCTCTTAATAATCACCTGAGAATAAACATGCTTAAAACGTCAACAAAAATGTTGGTGAGTTATAGGTTTAACCTATATATATCAAATCATAATAATAAACCACAAGATTTCATATTTTAATACACATCCCATACATAGAGATAAAAATCATTCATATGGTGAACACCTGGTAACCGACATTAACAAGATGCATATATAAGAATATCCCCATCATTCCGGGACACCCTTCGGATATGATATAAATTTCGAAGTACTAAAGCATCCGGTACTCTGGATGGGGTTTGTTAGGCCCAATAAATCTATCTTTAGGATTCGCGTCAATTAGGGTGTCTGTTCCCTAATTCTTAGATTACCAGACTTAATAAAAAGGGGCATATTCGATTTCGATAATTCAACTATAGAATGTAGTTTCACGTACTTATGTCTATTTTGTAAATCATTTATAAAACCTGCATGTATTCTCATCCCAAAAATATTAGATTTTAAAAGTGGGACTATAACTCACTTTCACAGATTTTTACTTCATCGGGAAGTAAGACTTGGCCACTGGTTGATTCACGAACCTATAACAATATATACATATATATCAAAGTATGTTCAAAATATATTTACAACACTTTTAATATATTTTGATGTTTTAAGTTTATTAAGTCAGCTGTCCTCGTTAGTAACCTACAACTAGTTGTCCACAGTTAGATGTACAGAAATAAATCGATAAATATTATCTTGAATCAATCCACGACCCAGTGTATATGTATCTCAGTATTGATCACAACTCAAACTATATATATTTTGGAATCAACCTCAACCCTGTATAGCTAACTCCAACATTCACATATAGAGTGTCTATGGTTGTTCCGAAATATATATAGATGTGTCGACATGATAGGTCGAAACATTGTATACGTGTCTATGGTATATCAAGATTACATAATATACAATACAAGTTGATTAAGTTATGGTTGGAATAGATTTGTTACCAATTTTCACGTAGCTAAAATGAGAAAAATTATCCAATCTTGTTTTACCCATAACTTCTTCATTTTAAATCCGTTTTGAGTGAATCAAATTGCTATGGTTTCATATTGAACTATATTTTATGAATCTAAACAGAAAAAGTATAGGTTTATAGTCAGAAAAATAAGTTACAAGTCATTTTTGTAAAGGTAGTCATTTCAGTCGAAAGAACGACGTCTAGATGACCATTTTAGAAAACATACTTCCACTTTGAGTTTTACCATAATTTTTGGATATAGTTTCATGTTCATAATAAAAATCATTTTCTCAGAATAACAACTTTTAAATCAAAGTTTATCATCATTTTTAATTAACTAACCCAAAACAGCCCGCGGTGTTACTACGACGGCGTAAATCCGGTTTTTACGGTGTTTTTTGTGTTTCCAGGTTTTAAATCATTAAGTTAGCATATCATATAGATATAGAACATGTGTTTAGTTGATTTTAAAAGTCAAGTTAGAAGGATTAACTTTTGTTTGCGAACAAGTTTAGAATTAACTAAACTATGTTCTAGTGATTACAAGTTTAAACCTTCGAATAAGATAGCTTTATATGTATGAATCGAATGATGTTATGAACATCATTACTACCTTAAGTTCCTTGGATAAACCTACTGGAAAATAGAAAAATGGATCTAGCTTCAACGGATCCTTGGATGGCTCGAAGTTCTTGAAGCAGAATCATGACACGAAAACAAGTTCAAGTAAGATCATCACTTGAAATAAGATTGTTATAGTTATAGAAATTGAACCAAAGTTTGAATTTGATTATTACCTTGTATTAGAATGATAACCTACTATAAGAAACAAAGATTTCTTGAGGTTGGATGATCACCTTACAAGATTGGAAGTGAGCTAGCAAACTTGAAATTATTCTTGATTTTATGTAACTAGAACTTGTAGAATATATGAAGAACACTTAGAACTTGAAGATAGAACTTGAGAGAGATAAAATTGAAGAATGAAAGTGTTTGTAGGTGTTTTTGGTCGTTGGTGTATGGATTAGATATAAAGGATATGTAATTTTGTTTTCATGTAAATAAGTCATGAATGATTACTCATATTTTTGTAATTTTATGAGATATTTCATGCTAGTTGCCAAATGATGGTTCACACATGTGTTAGGTGACTCACATGGGCTGCTAAGAGCTGATTATTGGAGTGTATATACCAATAGTACATACATCTAAAAGCTGTGTATTGTACGAGTACGAATACGGGTGCATACGAGTAGAATTGTTGATGAAACTGAACGAGGATGTAATTGTAAGAATATTTATTAAGTAGAAGTATTTTGATAAGTGTATAGGTTTATAGTCGGAAAAATAAGTTACAAGTCATTTTTGTAAAGGTAGTCATTTCAGTCGAAAGAACGACGTCTAGATGACCATTTTAGAAAACATACTTCCACTTTGAGTTTAACCATAATTTTTGGATATAGTTTTATCTTCATAATAAAAATCATTTTCTCAGAATAACAACTTTTAAATCAAAGTTTATCATAGTTTTTAATTAACTAACCCAAAACAGCCCGCGGTGTTACTACGACGGCGTAAATCCGGTTTTACGGTGTTTTTTGTGTTTCCAGGTTTTAAATCATTAAGTTAGCATATCATATAGATATAGAACATGTGTTTAGTTGATTTTAAAAGTCAATTTAGAAGGATTAACTTTTGTTTGCGAACAAGTTTAGAATTAACTAAACTATGTTCTAGTGATTACAAGTTTAAACCTTCGAATAAGATAGCTTTATATGTATGAATCGAATGATGTTATGAACATCATTACTACCTTAAGTTCCTTGGATAAACCTACTGGAAAAGTGAAAAATGGATCTAGCTTCAACGGATCCTTGGATGGCTCGAAGTTCTTGAAGCAGAATCATGACACGAAAACAAGTTCAAGTAAGATCATCACTTGAAATAAGATTGTTATAGTTATAGAAATTGAACCAAAGTTTGAATATGATTATTACCTTGTATTAGAATGATAACCTACTATAAGAAACAAAGATTTCTTGAGGTTGGATGATCACCTTACAAGATTGGAAGTGAGCTAGCAAACTTGAAATTATTCTTGATTTTATGTAACTAGAACTTGTAGAATATATGAAGAACACTTAGAACTTGAAGATAGAACTTGAGAGAGATCAATTAGATGAATAAAATTGAAGAATGAAAGTGTTTGTAGGTGTTTTTGGTCGTTGGTGTATGGATTAGATATAAAGGATATGTAATTTTGTTTTCATGTAAATAAGTCATGAATGATTACTCATATTTTTGTAATTTTATGAGATATTTCATGCTAGTTGCCAAATGATGGTTCACACATGTGTTAGGTGACTCACATGGGCTGCTAAGAGCTGATCATTGGAGTGTATATACCAATAGTACATACATCTAAAAGCTGTGTATTGTACGAGTACGAATACGGGTGCATACGAGTAGAATTGTTGATGAAACTGAACGAGGATGTAATTGTAAGAATTTTTGTTAAGTAGAAGTATTTTGATAAGTGTATTGAAGTCTTTCAAAAGTGTATAAATACATTTTAAAATACTACATGTATATACATTTTAACTGAGTCGTTAAGTCATCGTTAGTCGTTACATGTAAGTGTTGTTTTGAAACCTTTAGGTTAACGATCTTGTTAAATGTTATTAACCCAATGTTTATAATATCAAATGAGATTTTAAATTATTATATTATCATGATATTATCATGTATGAATATCTCTTAATATGATATATATATACATTAAATGTCTTTACAACGATAATCGTTACATATATGTCTCATTTAAAAATCATTAAGTTAGTAGTCTTGTTTTTACATATGTAGTTCATTGTTAATATACTTAATGATATGTTTACTTATCATAGTATCATTTTAACTATATATATATCCATATATATGTCATCATATAGTTTTTAGAAGTTTTAACGTTCGTGAATCACCGGTCAACTTGGGTGGTCAATTGTCTATATGAAACATATTTCAATTAATCAAGTCTTAACAAGTTTGATTGCTTAACATGTTGGAAATATTTAATCATGTAAATATCAATCTCAATTAATATATATAAACATGGAAAAGTTCGGGTCACTACAGTACCTACCCGTTAAATAAATTTCGTCCCGAAATTTTAAGCTGTTGAAGGTGTTGACGAATCTTCTGGAAATAGATGCGGGTATTTCTTCTTCATCTGATCTTCACGCTCCCAGGTGAACTCGGGTCCTCTACGAGCATTCCATCGAACCTTAACAATTGGTATCTTGTTTTGCTTAAGTCTTTTAACCTCACGATCCATTATTTCTACGGGTTCTTCGATGAATTGAAGTTTTTCGTTGATTTGGATTTCATCTAACGGAATAGTGAGATCTTCTTTAGCAAAAAATTTCTTCAAATTCGAGACGTGGAAAGTGTTATGTACAGCCACGAGTTGTTGAGGTAACTCAAGTCGGTAAGCTACTGGTCCGACACGATCAATAATCTTGAATGGTCCAATATACCTTGGATTTAATTTCCCTCGTTTACCAAATCGAACAACGCCTTTCCAAGGTGCAACTTTAAGCAAGACCATCTCTCCAATTTCAAATTCTATATCTTTTCTTTTAATGTCAGCGTAGCTCTTTTGTCGACTTTGGGCGGTTTTCAACCGTTGTTGAATTTGGATGATCTTCTCGGTAGTTTCTTGTATAATCTCTGGACCCGTAATCTGTCTATCCCCCACTTCACTCCAACAAATCGGAGACTTGCACTTTCTACCATAAAGTGCTTCAAATGGCGCCATCTCAATGCTTGAATGGTAGCTGTTGTTGTAGGAAAATTCTGCTAACGGTAGATGTCGATCCCAACTATTTCCGAAATCAATAACACATGCTCGTAGCATGTCTTCAAGCATTTGTATCGTCCTTTCGCTCTACCCATCAGTTTGTGGATGATAGGCAGTACTCATGTCTAGACGAGTTCCTAATGCTTGCTGTAATGTCTGCCAGAATCTTGAAATAAATCTGCCATCCCTATCAGAGATAATAGAGATTGGTATTCCATGTGTGGAGACGACTTCCTTCAAATACAGTCGTGCTAACTTCTCCATCTTGTCATCTTCTCTTATTGGTAGGAAGTGTGCTGATTTGGTGAGACGATCAACTATTACCCAAATAGTATCAAAACCACTTGCAGTCCTTGGCAATTTAGTGATGAAATCCATGGTAATGTTTTCCCATTTCCATTCCGGGATTTCGGGTTGTTGAAGTAGACCTGATGATTTCTGATGCTCAGCTTTGACCTTAGAACACGTCAAACATTCTCCTACGTATTTAGCAACATCGGCTTTCATACCCGGCCACCAAAAATGTTTCTTGAGATCCTTGTACATCTTCCCCGTTCCAGGATGTATTGAGTATCTGGTTTTATGAGCTTCTCTAAGTACCATTTCTCTCATATCTCCAAATTTTGGTACCCAAATCCTTTCAGCCCTATACCGGGTTCCGTCTTCCCGAATATTAAGATGCTTCTCCGATCCTTTGGGTATTTCATCCTTTAAATTTCCCTCTTTTAAAACTCCTTGTTGCGCCTCCTTTATTTGAGTAGTAAGGTTATTATGAATCATTATATTCATAGATTTTACTCGAATGGGTTCTCTGTCCTTCCTGCTCAAGGCATCGGCTACCACATTTGCCTTTCCCGGGTGGTAACGAATCTCAAAGTCGTAATCATTCAATAATTCAATCCACCTACGCTGCCTCATATTCAGTTGTTTCTGATTAAATATGTGTTGAAGACTTTTGTGGTCGGTATATATAATACTTTTAACCCCATATAAGTAGTGCCTCCAAGTCTTTAATGCAAAAACAACCGCGCCTAATTCCAAATCATGCGTCGTATAATTTTGTTCGTGAATCTTCAATTGTCTAGACGCATAAGCAATCACCTTCGTTCGTTGCATTAATACACAACCGAGACCTTGCTTTGATGCGTCACAATAAATCACAAAATCATCATTCCCTTCAGGCAATGACAATATAGGTGCCGTAGTTAGCTTTTTCTTCAATAACTGAAACGCTTTCTCTTGTTCATCATTCCATTCAAATTTCTTCCCTTTATGCGTTAATGCAGTCAAGGGTTTTGCTATTCTGGAAAAGTCTTGGATGAACCTTCTGTAGTAACCAGCTAGTCCTAAAAACTGGCGTATGTGTTTCGGAGTTTTCGGGGTCTCCCACTTTTCAACAGTTTCTATCTTTTCCGGATCCACCTTAATACCTTCTTTGTTCACTATGTGACCGAGGAATTGTACTTCTTCCAACTAAAATGCACACTTTGAAAACTTAGCGTACAATTCTTCCTTCCTAAATACTTCTAACACCTTTCTCAAATGTTCACCGTGTTCTTGGTCATTCTTTGAGTAAATAAGTATGTCATCAATGAAAACAATGACAAACTTGTCAAGGTATGGTCCACACACTCGGTTCATAAGGTCCATGAACACAGCTCGTGCATTAGTTAAACCAAACGGCATGACCATAAACTCGTAATGACCGTAACGTGTTCTGAAAGCAGTCTTTGGAATATCATCTTCTTTCACCCGCATTTGATGATACCCGGAACGTAAGTCAATCTTTGAATAATCAGACGAGCCTTGTAGTTGATCAAATAAGTCATCGATTCTCGGTAGTGGGTAGCGGTTCTTGATGGTAAGTTTGTTCAACTCTCGGCAGTCGATACACAACCTGAATGTACCATCTTTCTTCTTGACAAACAAAACAGGAGCTCCCCACGGTGATGTGCTTGGTCGAATGAAACCACGCTCTAAAAGTTCTTGTAATTGGCTTTGCAGTTCTTTCATCTCGCTGGGTGCGAGTCTGTAAGGAGGACGAGCTATTGGTGCAGCTCCTGGTACAAGATCTATTTGAAATTCAACGGATCGATGTGGGGGTAATCCCGGTATTTCTTTCGAAAATACATCGGGAAATTCTTTTGCAATGGGAACATCATTGATGCTCTTTTCTTCAGTTTGTACTTTCTCGACGTGTGCTAGAACAGCATAGCAACCTTTTCTTATTAGTTTTTGTGCCTTCAAATTACTAATAAGATGTAGCTTCGTGTTGCCCTTTTCTCCGTACACCATTAAGGGTTTTCCTTTTTCTCGTATAATGCGAATTTCATTTTTGTAACAAACGATCTCTGCTTTCACTTCTTTCAACCAGTCCATACCGATTATCACATCAAAACTCCCTAACTCTACTGGTATCAAATCAATCTTAAATGTTTCGCTAACCAGTTTAATTTCTCGATTCCGACATATATTATCTGCTGAAATTAATTTACCATTTGCTAATTCGAGTAAAAATTTACTATCCAAACGCGTCAATGGACAACTTAATTTAGCACAAAAATCTCTACTCATATAGCTTCTATCCGCACCCGAATCAAATAAAACGTAAGCAGATTTATTGTCAATAAGAAACGTACCCGTAACAAGCTCTGGGTCTTCCTGTGCCTCTGCCGCATTAATATTGAAAACTCTTCCGCGGCCTTGTCCATTCGTGTTCTCCTGGTTCGGGCAATTTCTAATAATGTGGCCCGGTTTTCCACATTTATAACAAACTACATTGGCATAACTTGCTCCGACACTACTTGCTCCGCCATTACTCGTTCCGACACCATTTGTTCCTTTCGTTCTATTAACCCCTGGTCCGTAGACCTCACACTTCGCCGCGCTATGACCATTTCTTTTACACTTGTTGCAAAATTTGGTGCAGAACCCCGAGTGATACTTTTCACACCTTTGGCATAGCTGCTTCTGATTGTTGTTGTTGTTGTTGTGGTTATTATTGTTGTTGGGATGATTGTTGTAGTTGCTGTTGTTGTTGTTGTTGTTGTTGGGCCGTTTGTTGTAGTTACGATTGATGTTGCGATTGTTTAGATAATTGTTGCGATTATTGTTGTAATTGCTGTTGTTGTTGTATTGGTGATTCTTATCACCGTTTTCCTCCCACTTTCTTTTGACTTGCTTCACATTGGCCTCTTCAGCAGTCTGTTCTTTAATTCTTTCTTCAATCTGGTTCACTAGTTTGTGAGCCATTCTACATGCCTGTTGTATGTAGGCGGGCTCGTGTGAACTTATATCTTCTTGGATTCTTTCCGGTAATCCTTTCACAAACGCGTCGATCTTCTCTTCCTCATCTTCGAATGCTCCCGGACACATTAGGCACAATTCTGTGAATCGTCTTTCGTACGTGGTAATATCAAATCCTTGGGTTCGTAACCCTCTAAGTTCTGTCTTGAACTTATTGACCTCGGTTCTGGGACGGTACTTCTCGTTCATCAAGTGCTTGAATGCTGACCACGGTAGTGCGTACGCATCGTCTTGTCCCACTTGCTCTAGATAGGTATTCCACCATGTTAACGCAGAACCTGTGAAGGTATGCTTAGCGTACTTCACTTTGTCCTCTTCAGTACACTTACTTATGGCAAACACCGATTCGACCTTCTCGGTCCACCGTTTCAATCCGATCGGTCCTTCGGTTCCATCAAATTCCAAAGGTTTGCAGGCAGTGAATTCTTTGTAGGTGCATCCTACACGATTTTCTGTACTACTAGATCCAAGGTTATTGTTGGTATGTAGCACAGCCTGTACTGCGGCTATGTTTGAAGCTAGAAAAGTACGGAATTCCTCTTCATTCATATTCACGGTGTGTCGAGTAGTCGGTGCCATTTCCTTCATAATAGTCAAATGGAACAAGTTAATCATACAGAATATTAAGAGTAGTTAATAGTATTTTGTAGCATAATATGAACTCATTTATAAAAGCTTTTTCTTCATATTAGCGTTTTATAAGTTTAAATTCGGGTAGTACCTACCCGTTAAGTTCATACTTAGTAGCTAATATACAATTCAACTACTACAATTCTATATGAAAAACTGATTATAATAATATTTCGCGTTCAAACTTTTACACAATATTTTACAAACTTACAATACCGTTTATTTTACATATAGCATGAAATATAGCACACAATAAATTTGATACAAGATGGTTGAGAAGATAATTCTAGCTAGTACACAAGTCGTTCAGCAAAGGCAATAAAGACACGTAATTCATACGTCCAGAAATAAGTCATGCATTCTGGTTTTACTAGGATTACTTCCCATCCTTGGTCTTGTGGAACATAACCGTTATGGCCGTTGATAAGACAGCGTGTTGTAACGTTGTCAAAGGGACGAGGGTTACGTAATGTCCAACAGTCCCGTAACAATATAAAAACCTCATTTCTTACCCTAATTACTGACTCCGTCACTTGTGGGAACGTTTTGTTTAATAGTTGTAGCTCGATGTTCTTGTTCTCACTTTGGTGAGAAGCGAACATTACTAATCTGTAAGCATAACATGCTTCTTTATGTTGCATGTTAGCCGCTTTTTCTAAATCACGAAGTCCAATATTCGGATATATTGAGTCAAAATAATTTCTTAACCCATTGCGTAAAATAGCATTTGGGTTCCCCGCAATATATGCGTCAAAGTAAACACATCGTAACTTATGGATTTCCCAATGTGATATCCCCCATCTTTCAAACGAAAGCCTTTTATAAACCAAGGCATTCTTGGAACGTTCTTCGAATGTCTTACAAACTGATCTCGCCTTAAATAGTTGTGCCGAAGAATTCTGACCGACTCTAGACAAGATTTCATCAATCATGTCTCCGGGTAGGTCTCTTAAAATGTTGGGTTGTCTATCCATTTTGTGTTTTTATACTGTAAAATAGACAAGAGTTAGATTCATAAAAAAAAATACTTATTAATACAAGAAATTTTTACATATATCATAAAGCATAAGCACACTATATTACATATATTACACCGCACGAATACAACTATCTTATTCCGACTCGCTTGTTTCTTCTTCTTCGGTTTTGGTTTGTTTTGCCAAGTTTCTAGGGATATATGATGTTCCCCTAATACGAGCCATTGTTTTCCACATTGGTTTAGAAAAACCTGGTGGTTTAGTGGTTCTCGGGTCATTGTTACAACTTAAGGACTTCGGGGGTTGACGATACATATAAAGTTTATCGGGGTTGGAATTAGATTTATCTATTTTTATGCCCTTTCCCTTATTATTTTCTTTTGCCTTTTTAAATTCAGTTGGGGTAATTTCTATAACATCATCGGAATTCTCGTCGGAATCCGATTCATCGGAGAATTGGTAATCCTCCCAATATTTTGCTTCCTTGGCGGAAACACCATTGACCATAATTAACCTTGGTCGGTTGGTTGAGGATTTTCTTTTACTTAACCGTTTTATTATTTCCCCCACCGGTTCTATTTCTTCATCCAGTTCCGATTCTTCTTCCGGTTCCGATTCTTCTTCCGGTTCCGACTCTTCTTCTGGTTCCTCTTCGGGAACTTGTGAATCAGTCCACGAATCATTCTAATTTACATTTGACTCTTCATTATTATTAGGTGAGTCAATGGGACTTGTTCTAGAGGTAGACATCTATCACATAATATCAAACGCGTTAAGAGATTAATATATCACATAATATTCACATGTTAAAAATATATAGTTTCCAACAAAATTTGTTAAGCAATCATTTTTCAAGTAAACACGGTCGAAGTCCAGACTCACTAATGCATCCTAACAAACTCGATAAGACACACTAATGCAAAATTCTGATTCTCTAAGACCAACGCTCGGATACCAACTGAAATGTCCCGTTCTTATTGATTAAAAACGTTCCATATTAATTGATTTTGTTGCGAGGTTTTGACCTCTATATGAGACGTTTTTCAAAGACTGCCTTCATTTTAAAACAAACCATAACCTTTATTTCATCAATAAAGGTTTAAAAAGCTTTACGTAGATTATCAAATAATGATAATCTAAAATATCCTGTTTACACACGACCATTACATAATGGTTTACAATACAAATATGTTACAACAAAATAAGTTTCTTGAATGCAGTTTTTACACAATGTCATACAAGCATGGACTCCAAATCTCGTCCTTATTTAAGTATGCGACAGTGGAAGCTCTTAATAATCACCTGAGAATAAACATGCTTAAAACGTCAACAAAAATGTTGGTGAGTTATAGGTTTAACCTATATATATCAAATCATAATAATAAACCACAAGATTTCATATTTTAATACACATCCCATACATAGAGATAAAAATCATTCATATGGTGAATATCTGGTAACCGACATTAACAAGATGCATATATAAGAATATCCCCATCATTCCGGGACACCCTTCGGATATGATATAAATTTCGAAGTACTAAAGCATCCGGTACTTTGGATAGGGTTTGTTAGGCCCAATAGATCTATCTTTAGGATTCGCGTCAATTAGGGTGTCTGTTCCCTAATTCTTAGATTACCAGACTTAATAAAAAGGGGCATATTCGATTTCGATAATTCAACCATAGAATGTAGTTTCACGTACTTGTGTCTATTTTGTAAATCATTTATAAAACCTGCATGTATTCTCATCCCAAAAATATTAGATTTTAAAAGTGGGACTATAACTCACTTTCACAGATTTTTACTTCGTCGGGAAGTAAGACTTGGCCACTGGTTGATTCACGAACCTATAACAATATATACATATATATCAAAGTATGTTCAAAATATATTTACAACACTTTTAATATATTTTGATGTTTTAAGTTTATTAAGTCAGCTGTCCTCGTTAGTAACCTACAACTAGTTGTCCACAATTAGATGTACAGAAATAAATCAATAAATATTATCTTGAATCAATCCACGACCCAGTGTATACGTATCTCAGTATTGATCACAACTCAAACTATATATATTTTGGAATCAACCTCAACCCTGTATAGCTAACTCCAACATTCACATATAGAGTGTCTATGGTTGTTCCGAAATATATATAGATGTGTCGACATGATAGGTCGAAACATTGTATACGTGTCTATGGTATCTCAAGATTACATAATATACAATACAAGTTGATTAAGTTATGGTTGGAATAGATTTGTTACCAATTTTCACGTAGCTAAAATGAGAAAAATTATCCAATCTTGTTTTACCCATAACTTCTTCATTTTAAATCCGTTTTGAGTGAATCAAATTGCTATGGTTTCATATTGAACTCTATTTTATGAATCTAAACAGAAAAAGTATAGGTTTATAGTCAGAAAAATAAGTTACAAGTCATTTTTGTAAAGGTAGTCATTTCAGTCGAAAGAACGACATCTAGATGACCATTTTAGAAAACATACTTCCACTTTGAGTTTAACCATAATTTTTGGATATAGTTTCATGTTCATAATAAAAATCATTTTCTCAGAATAACAATTTTTAAATCAAAGTTTATCATAGTTTTTAATTAACTAACCCTAAACAGCCCGCGATGTTACTACGACGGCGTAAATCCGGTTTTACGGTGTTTTTCGTGTTTCCAGGTTTTAAATCATTAAGTTAGCATATCATATAGATATAGAATATGTGTTTAGTTGATTTTAAAAGTCAAGTTAGAAGGATTAACTTTTGTTTGCGAACAAGTTTAGAATTAACTAAACTATGTTCTAGTGATTACAAGTTTAAACCTTCGAATAAGATAGCTTTATATGTATGAATCGAATGATGTTATGAACATAATTACTACCTTAAGTTCCTTGAATAAACCTACTGGAAAAGAGAAAAATGGATCTAGCTTCAACGGATCCTTGGATGGCTCGAAGTTCTTGAAGCAGAATCATGACACGAAAACAAGTTCAAGTAAGATCATCACTTGAAATAAGATTGTTATAGTTATAGAAATTGAACCAAAGTTTGAATATGATTATTACCTTATATTAGAATGATAACCTACTGTAAGAAACAAAGATTTCTTGAGATTGGATGATACCTTACAAGATTGGAAGTGAGCTAGCAAACTTGAAAGTATTCTTGATTTTATGTAACTAGAAGTTGTAGAATATATGAAGAACACTTAGAACTTGAAGATAGAACTTGAGAGAGATCAATTAGATGAAGAAAATTGAAGAATGAAAGTGTTTGTAGGTGTTTTTGGTCGTTGGTGTATGGATTAGATATAAAGGATATGTAATTTTGTTTTCATGTAAATAAGTCATGAATGATTACTCATATTTTTGTAATTTTATGAGATATTTCATGCTAGTTGCCAAATGATGGTTCTCACATGTGTTAGGTGACTCACATGGTCTGCTAAGAGCTGATCATTGGAGTGTATATACCAATAGTACATACATCTAAAAGCTGTGTATTGTACGAGTACGAATACAGGTGCATACGAGTAGAATTGTTGATGAAACTGAACGAGGATGTAATTGTAAGAATTTTTGTTAAGTAGAAGTATTTTGATAAGTGTATTGAAGTCTTTCAAAAGTGTATAAATACATATTAAAACACTACATGTATATACATTTTAACTGAGTCGTTAAGTCATCGTTAGTCGTTACATGTAAGTGTTGTTTTGAAACCTTTAGGTTAACGATCTTGTTAAATGTTGTTAACCCAAAGTTTATAATATCAAATGAGATTTTAAATTATTATATTATCATGATATTATCATGTATGAATATCTCTTAATATGATATATATACATTAAATGTCTTTACAACGATAATCGTTACATATATGTCTCATTTAAAAATCATTAAGTTAGTAGTCTTGTTTTTACATATGTAGTTCATTGTTAATATACTTAATGATATGTTTACTTATCATAGTATCATGTTAACTATATATATATCCATATATATGTCATCATATAGTTTTTACAAGTTTTAATGTTCGTGAATCACCGGTCAACTTGGGTGGTCAATTGTCTATATGAAACATATTTCAATTAATCAAGTCTTAACAAGTTTGATTGCTTAACATGTTGGAAATATTTAATCATGTAAATATCAATCTCAATTAATATATATAAACATGGAAAAGTTCGGGTCACTACAACTTTCTTGTGTGACTTCAACATCTTTATGAGTTCTGATTTTTCTTTTGACGTGAGTTCTTTAGATATGATCACTAGGAGTTGCAATTCCCCTTCCAGGAATTCATATTCCAGATGCTTGGGCAACTCCTTCAACTCTAGCTCCTGCGGCTCCTCGATAGACGACTTCATTCTGGAAATTTCTTTCCGATGTCGTAGCCTTCTTGGAACTCTGATTCTTCTTCTTATTCTTCTCTTAGATCGGTGACTGATGCTATTTTCTCCTTCTTTAGAAAAATTTTCCTCCTTAGTGACTCATTTTTCAAAACTTCTTCTTTCTTTTCGAAGGATGGCTGAGAAGAATCTTCACAGTTTCAGCTAACTGTGATTCTGAAATACCGGGATGAAGTCTGTTTCTTCATGCGGTCTCCTCCTTAGTAGAGGTAGTGGAATGCCTACTCCTAGTGGTGCGATGAATGTGTTCATGCCTTTGAGTGTACTTTCGAAGATTGGAGATTCTTGGTGATCTAGTTTAGTGACTGAGTATGTGTCAGCGGTTTCTTAAGAGAGTGTCGAACATAATCTTCTAGAAACCTGATTTTGGCTACATACGGCCATAGTTTCTTCTAGATATTCGTTGACAAATTCTTGAACAGAGTCTATCAGACTGACATCTTCTTCCTTAGGATGTCTCATGAGTTGGTCAATATTAAATGTGACTTCCTCTGATCCGACTCTTAGCTTCAAAGATTTTTTGTGTAAGTCACAGCCTTAACAGTATTCAAGAATGGCTTACCAAGTATGAGTGGGACCTTGGTGTACTCCTCAATATCCATGATGATAAAATCTCCGGGAAATGTGAACTTATCCACTCTGACTAGGACATTCTCAACACTTTCACGGGGGAGTTTGACTGATATGCCCGCGAGTTGGATAGTCATTCTGGTAGGGGTTAGATCTTTGAATCCTAATTTCGAAAATAAAGAGTAGGGCATTGGGTTTACACTGGCTTCCTGCCTTTCTTTTCAAAGCCTACCCGGAAACGTTACGCGTGTTTGCGGGATAATCTCTGGAGTTTTGAAAAGTACGGGGTTCGGTGGATTGACGACATGGTCAATTGACACAGGTTCGGTTTCAGAAAGGTTTGGTTGGGAAGTGTCTCTTTTATTAGCGGGGATATTAATGGTTGTTTCTTTTCCTACTCTAGTTATGACCAGAGCATAAAACTCTTCATACTATATTTCAATTTTAGCTGTAACTGTTTTAGAGTAAGCTGAAAATTTGTTATCAGTTCTTTAAAAGTTTTTATCAAAACATCAAACTTACTTTTTGCTCATAAAATTGGCTAAAATCTTTTGAGAGTATGGAGTTTTGTCTAGAGGAAAGATTATCCTGCAGTCCGAGCTATTGTGCTATTTATAGGCCCATCTAGGGTAGGGATACCTGCAGATTGGTTCTAGTAGCTTCGTGACTTTGTGTAGGAATTGAAAAGTTTTAAAGTGCTAGGTTGAGATCTTCTAACCTGGATTTAATACATTTAGAGTCTGAGTAGAAATGTTGTCTTCCTTACCAGCTTTATTACTCCGTCTTCCTATCGTGTTGCTATCGTTTCTACGAGATCCCATGCTTCGGTTGCTATTTGTGTCATGAAATTTTCTTGCAAGGCCGTGTCGAGAATGGATATATCGCTTTGATACAAACCATCGTAAAGCGTGCAAATTTAATCTGTATGACTTAACCAATGATTCAAACATCTTTTAAGCATCCTTTTGAACCTATCCAAGGCTAAGGTTAGTGATTCGTTATCTTTTTGGTGGATGTTAGTGATCTCATTCTTTAAGTTGGTTTGTAGAGAAGGAGGATAGAATTTGGCTATGAACCATGTGGCTAATTCTTCCCATGAATGGATTGATTGGATTCAAGTCCATCAAACCATGTTAAAGCATGTGTAGACAAAGAATATAGAAAAACATGAAGTTTCAAAATATTTTTATCAGTTTTATCTTGCTTATAAGATTCAACCAGACTGATAAACTTACTCAAGTGGGAGTTTAGATCGTCAGTCAGAAGACCTTGAAATGACAAAATGTACTAATCATTTTGATCATGTGCGAGTTCCGGCGGCGGCCTCAGTCGGCGATGGAAAACCTTAGAAACATGGAAATTTGCGGAACACTGTTTTTAGTTTTACGAAGCTTTATATTTGTTTACACTTCCCAGTCGTCAACTGTCTACGGCTCGCCGATAGTGTTTTTTGTTAGTTGAACCAATTGACGGCGAAGTGACGTTCGTCGGCGGCTGACGAAGGCTAAACTTAGTTTTTGAATACTGTTTGATGAATCTTCTTTCTGACCTAGTTAAATTTGCACAATGTACAAGGTTTTGACCCTTAGTTTCATGCAGAGTTAGTCGCGTTTCTTTAGTGCATATATCACTGACATGATTAATTTCACCTAGTTGTATATCGTAATTATGAGACGGATCGTCTAAGTTACTTTAATCACAAGAGTCTAGTTACCTTGTATGTTAATCATAAGTCATAAAAGATTTAGAGTCGTGATATTGTATCGCACATCCACTTTGCAATATAAATTGCTTAATCACACTGAATCGGATTAGGTCCCACCATTTTTCAATACGTTGATACCGTAGTTTAGAATTGTTTACTTTAAAGTTCGATCTTTAACCATTAATGTTTACTTGACCATACTTTGAGGATAGAGGTTAATCACACTGCTAGTATTGTTCGATACTTAAAGTTACACAAAAAATTGTTCTTAATCCAATTTCTGAATATAAGTAACAATCCTCGAATGAACCAACATCATTCCTATTATTATTTATTTATTTAGAACAATCAATCCATATTGATCCTGCATAGAAATAAGAATAATAAATTCATAACAACCTTTGACTCACATACCTCTCTTGGGACGATCATGTACTTTTTGACCTTAACCATCGGCTTTACTGGCGTTAGCGGGTGGCTGACAATTTCCAAAGCTGGTGGCTATTTTCAATTTGTTATAGATCTTTATCTCGCGGTCGCTTTTACTGGTGGATCGCATTAAACGGAGTTCGGACGATCGAGATATGGCCAAAACTGTGGCTGCGCAGATTTTTCAAATTTCTTTAAAATTTCTTCAATATTTAGCTCTCTTTGCACCAACTTCTTGCATATGATCCTATAATCATCATTAACATACTAAAGAATCAGAATTTCATAAAATTGACTATAAACACATAAATTATGCAATATAAAGTCAAAATAAATGATGTAAAAAATGTATATTTTTGGACATATAAGTTGGCCTAATACTGCTCCAACAGCAAAATCACTGGCATCACACATGATTTTAAATGGTAAACTCCAATCAGGAGATATCATTATTGGTGCATGTGTAAGCTAATTCTTGAGATAATTGAAGTCTTGAATACATTCGTCGGTGAAGACGAATGGGACTTCTTTTCCTAGTAGATGAGTGATAGGTCGAGTGATTTTCGAGAAGTCTTTTATGAAGCGTCGGTAGAATCCTTCATGTCCCATGAAACTCCGAACGGCTTTCATAATGGTAGGTTGGGAAGTTTGGACATGGTTTCTATTTTAGCCTTGTCGACTTCTATTCTCGATTTTGATATCTTGTGTCCTAAAACTATTCACTCTTTGACCATGAAGTGACATTTTTCTCAATTTAGATCGAGGTTCGACTCTTTGCACCGAGTAAGCATCTTGTCTAGGTTGGAAAGGTACGAAGCAAAGGTAATTCTGAAAACCGAGAAGTCGTCCATGAAGACTTCCATACAATGATCGATCATGTCATGAAAAATTGCTACCATACATCGCTGAAATGTAGCTGGTACATTACACAGATCGAAGGGCATGCGTGGATAGGAAAATGTTCCATAAGGACATGTGAACGTTGTCTTTTATTGGTCCTTTGGATCGAGGGAGATTTGAAAATTACCAGAAAAACTGTCGAGAATACAATAAGACTCGTTTCCAGATAATCTTTCTAACATTTGATCAATGAATGGAATAGGAAAATGATCTTTTTGGGTCGCATTATTTTAATTTGCGATAATCAATAAAGACCCTCCAACCGGTAACTTCACGGGTTGATATGAGATCATTGTTTTTGTTTTTAACCACGGTAATCCCTCATTTCTTTGGGACA
Organism: Rutidosis leptorrhynchoides; assembly: GCF_046630445.1. NCBI lineage: Eukaryota > Viridiplantae > Streptophyta > Magnoliopsida > Asterales > Asteraceae > Rutidosis > Rutidosis leptorrhynchoides. Next base: position 271,187,068 of record NC_092335.1, read on the forward strand.
ACCTGCACAGGACTGACCCATGGTGAGTCGGATATTGGATATATCAGATCGATGTCCAGAAGTTTGATTATTTATTTCTTGACAACTTCTTAAATCATTGGGTTTACTCTCCGCTATCTTTGAATAAATGGTTTGAAATCATCCTCTACGAAGATCTTATGAGTGCAAAAGTTAGGACTTTTTCCTTTGATATCGAAGACCTTTCAAGCTATTACTTTCTTGTGTGACTTCAACATCTTTATGAGTTCTGATTTTTCTTGCGGCGTGAGTTCTTTTAATATGATCACTAGGAGTTGCAATTCCCCTTCCAGGAATTCATATTCCAGATGCTTGGGCAACTCCTTCAACTACAGCTCCGGCGGCTCCTCGATAGACGACTTCATTTTGGAAATTTCTTTTCGATCTAATGAGTCGTAGCCTTCTTGGAACTCTGATTCTTCTTATTCTTCTCTTAGATCGGTGGCTGATGCTATTTGCTCATTCTTTAGAAAAATTTTCCTCCTTAGTGACTCATTTTTCAAAACTTCTTCTTTTGTTTCGAAGGATGGCTCAGAAGAATCTTCATATTTTCAGTTAATTGTGATTCTGAAATACCGGGATAAATCTGTTTCTTCATGCGGTCTTCTCCTTAGTAGAGGTAGTGGAATGCCCACTCCTAGTGGTGCGATGAATGTGTTCATGCCTTTGAGCGTACTTTCGGAGATTGGAGATTCTTGGTGATCTGGTTTAGTGGCTGAGTATGTGTCAGCGGTTTCTTAAGAGAGTGTCGAACATAATATTCTAGAAACCTGATTTTGGCTACATACGGCCATAGTTTCTTCCAGATATTCGTTGATGAATTCTTAAACAGAGTCTATCAGACTGAAATCTTCGTCCTTAGGATGTCTCATGAGTTGGTCAATATTAAATGTGACTTCCTCTGATCCGACTCTTAGTTTCAAAGATTTTTCATGTGCGTCACAGCCATAATGGTATTCAAGAATGGCCTACCAAGTATGAGTGGGACCTTGGTGTACTCCTCAATATCCATGATGACGAAATCTACGGGAAATGTGAACTTATCCTTTTTGACTAGGACATCCTCAACAATTTCATCTGGGAGTTTGACTGATATGTCCGCGAGTTCGATAGTCATTCTGTTTGGGGTTAGATCTTTGAATCCTAATTTCGGAAATAAAGAGTAGGGCATTGGGTTTACATGGTCAATTGACACAGGTTCAGTGTCAGAAAGGTTTGGTTGGGAAGTGTCTCCTTTATTTGCGGGGATATTAATGGTTGTTTCTTTTCCTACTCTAGTTATGACAATAGAATCAAACTCTTCATACTATATTTCAATTTTAGCTGTAACTGTTTTAGAGTAAGCTGAAAATTTGTTATCAGTTCTTTAAAAGTTTTTATCAAAACATCAAACTTATTTTTTGGTCATAAAATCGGCTAAAATCTTTTGAGAGTATGGAGGTTTGTGTAGAGGAAAGATTATGCTGCAGTCCGAGCTATTGTGCTGTTTATAGGCCCTTCTAGGGTAGGTATACCTGTAGATTGGTTCTAGTAGCTTCGTGACTTTGTGTAGGAATTGAAAAATTTTAAAGTGCTAGGTTGAGATCTTATAATATGGATTCTAATACATTTAGAGTCTGAGTAGAAATGTTGTCTTCCTTACTTGCTTTATTACTCCAGTCTTCCTATCGTGTTGCTATTGTTTCTACGAGATCCCATTCTTCGGTTGCTGTTTGTGTCATGAAATTTTCTTGCGAGGCCGTATCGAGAATGGATATATCGCTTTTAGACAAACCATCGTAAAGGGTGCAAATTTAATCTGTCTGACTTAACTAATGATTCAGACATCTTTTAAGCATCATCTTGAACCTATCCAAGGCTAAGGTTAGTGATTCTTATCTTTTTGGTTTTAGTTAGCGATCTCATTCTTTAAGTTGGTTTGTCGGGAAGGAGGATAGAATTTGGCTATGAACCATGTGGCTAATTCTTCCCATGAATGGATTGATTGGATTCAAGTCCATCAAACCATGTTAAAGCATGCGTCGACAAAGAATATCGAAAAAGATGAAGTTTCAAAATATTTTTATCAGTTTAGTCTTGCTTATAAAATTCAACATGACTGATAAACTTACTCAAGTGGAGTTTGGATCATCAGCCGGGAGGCCTTGAAATTGACAAAACGTACTGATCATTTTGATCGATCATTTTGATCGATCATTTTGATCATGTGCGAGTTGATTTTTTGGGGCTCCTTCGGTTGTTAGAATGATAGCTCCTCCTCGTTCTTCTATGCACGACTTTCTCATAGAAAGGAGAGTAAGTCGATTTTCCATTTTTAATTTTCTGATTTTGAAAAGCTTAATTTAAGTTTCGGATAATGTTAATTATCTGAAAGGATCGACAGTCTAATTAAAACAACTATATTTTAAATGTGGTCGCTAACCTTATCGATATAATAATTAATTAGGTTTTTCACATATAACTTTATACCTAAGAGGCTAGATCGACTATAGAGAGGCAGGATGCTTTTGGTTCCAATATAATTGGAGACTGTTCTAAAAATCTAGCAACCAGGTCTGCGTGTAATTGTCTTTCATAGACACCAAAAAATTGTACTTATCAACTAATTAAAACCACCTTAATTAAAATAAATGATTTCCTGGCAGCAGTGCCAAAAACATAGTTTACACTTCTGATATCGCATAATAAGTTGGTTTCTTTTATTGTGTAATGAGGTTGGTAAAGGGGTCTCAGCTGTGGCAGATTAACTGATTTATATTTATAGTATTGGGGCCTAAATCTACTTTTTTTTTTAACTTCCTAGGTTAGAAAGTGTAAGTTGACCTAGGGTAGTATTTTTGAATGGTTTAACGAATTGAATATCCCGTGTATAGTTGTCTTTAATTAAATTGACTGGATAAAAAGATAGTAGTTGGTTTTAAGCTAATAATCCTAATTGCGGAAAAATAAAGGTGATGGAGGAATATTCAGAGTATGCTGATCAAGGAAATGTTGTCCAAGATATTGGTTTAGGCTAGGGAAAGGTAGTTGTTGGTACTATTTTACGGCTAACGGCTTATATATACCAGTACAGTACTAGAACTAGTACTGCTCAGTAGGGTGGGGTATGTTTCCGATTGATGATTGCCCTCGGGATAAATCCCTGCAGACCCGGATCACGGACAAAGATTCCTTGGAGTAGCCTTATCAATCTTCCGGGACCAAACTATGAGTTGGTCCGTCTAGCGTATTGCTGCTAAGCAGTTGAGTTCTAGAGTGAGAAAGTATTATGTGAGAGAGAAAGTGTTCTCTACCACAAGTTATTGAATCCTGTAATGTGGTGACCCAGAGGGTCCATTTAAAGGCATAAATCCTCTGTAATATTCGGATACATCTGTCAAATGATGATTGATTGATTTGTCGAAGTGTGTGTGATCAGACTTAAGTTTGACGCTGAAGTGGCATATGTGCTACTCACGCGCTTTTTTAAGGCCTTAAGCATAGAAGCTGCCTTTAGGGCTTACGCATGACGCTGGGCTGCCTTCTGTGATCGGAAAACGCTGAAGGACTATATAATAAAAAATGCTGTATGTTGGTATTTTTTGCATTTCGAGTGCTTTTTTTCTATGAAAATGATGTTTTTATGCGTGTAGACCATAGGATACACCATCAAGTCCTCCCAGTTTGATGTCTTAATTTTGTAAAAATTAATTCATTAAACTTATAAAGGAAAATGAGTGTCTTTTTCTTAGGAAACATATATCTGCTATAGCTGCCTGTTCTTTGAAGCGATGTGACCCTAAATGATGACTTTTAGCAGATTATTAACCCATTTAACTCGTTTATCCTCAAATAAAAATATTTTAAATTTTGAATTGGTTTACTGATGCGTTCACAATTGATCTTAGCCACACACGTGTCCGATTAAAACTACCTTTGATTTTTTTTTACTTTGCCTATAAATACTCCTTTCGTTCATTCATTACTCTTTTTTCACCTCTTCAATATTTTCAAAGGATCTTTTTGTACAATCGTTTCTAGGGTTTTACTAATTGCTCACCAGTAAGGTTAGTTTTTTATAACTTTTTCACTCTTTTCTTTAAAATTCTACCATGGCTAGAGTACATCAGCAGAGAAAGATGGGAAGGATGTTAGTTATATCTGCAATTCAATGAGGCAATCAGATATTGGTATACTCTGTCTTGTGTTTAAAAACCTTAATCGATTCCATCCCACTATTCCTTTATCATCTGAAAGGGAAAATAAGCCTTCTACCGATGACATTGTACAATTTGCAAATAACTGTAGGTAACCTCCATATTCCCTCTTCTCCCTTCCTTTTAAATATTATTGCACACTATGAAGTGTATCTAAGAAATTAACATCCATATCAGCTGCAAAAAATTATTTTGTTCAAAATGTATTTCAATTGTCAAAATAAAGTTCATAGTGTTAAAGGTATTGATCAAAATCCAAGTGTAAAGGGAATTAATGGGAAGCGCAAATGGGATGGAAACAAGGGTAAAAGTATTGATCAGAATCCAGTCAAGAGGCATGAGAACTTTAGGGGAAACAATGAGGGGAGGAACCTAATCCAAACTATAAAGGTAACCTTCCTCAGTGCAAGAGATGCTATAAGCATCATACTGGGTACTGCAATGTGGCGTGTGAGAAATGTAAGAGGACGGGACACATCGGCAAGGATTGTAGGATCAACACTCCAGCTGTGAGAGCGAATCCGAATGTGCCAAGGAAGTGCTTCGAGTACGGCCAACATGGTCATTTTAAGAACGAATGTCCCAACAAGAAGAAGGATGGCGGGCCTGCACATGGAAGAGTCTTTAACATGAACGCCAGAGATGCCCATGAGGATCCTAACTTGGTTACAGGTACATTCACTATTAATAAACTATTAGCTTCTGTCTTGTTTGATACTGGTGCCGATAGGAGTTATATGTGTTGACAGTTTTGCTCTAAGTTAGATTGGTCATTAGTTCCTTTGGATGAGAAATATCTTGTTGAGGTGGCTAATGGGAAATTTAAGAAAGCTGATATAATTTGTCATGGAGGTATAATAAACTTAGCTGGTGTGGATTTTAAGATTGATTTGATACTCATTAAGTTGGGAAGCTTTGATGTGATAGTCGGCATGGACTGGCTGTCTAAGGTAAAAGCAGAAGTTGTTTGTGGAGAGAAGATTATTCGTATACCTCGCGAGAATGGTGTGCCATTAATAGTTTACGGGGAGAGATGTAGCCCAAAGCTGAACCTTATCAGTTGTATGAAGGCACAAAAGGTCATGAGAAAAGGGCATTTTGTTATTTTGGCGCATGTAAAGAAGTTGGAAACTGAGGAGAAAAGCGTGAAGGATGTACAGATTGTAAACGAATTCCCTGAAGTTTTTCCAGAAGAGTTTCTGGGATTACCCCCACTGTGATCAGGGGAGTTTTAGATCGATCTAGTACCAGGAGCTGCACCTGTTGTTCGTGCACCTTATCGACTTGCACGAACCGAAATGCAAGAGTTTCAGAGTCAACTACAAGAATTGCTAGACCGTGGATTTATTCGACCAAGCTCTTCGCCTTGGGGCGCTCCCATTTTGTTCGTAAAGAAGAAGGACAGATCTTTCCGTATGTATATCAATTATCGCAAACTAAACAAGTTGACAGTCAAGAACCGGTATCCCCTTCCCAGGATTGAAGATCTATTCGATCAACTGCAAGGATCGAGCGTTTACTCCAAGATTGATTTGCGATCAAGTTATCACTAGTTGAGGGTGAAGGAGGGCGATGTCCCTAAGACTGCGTTCCAAACTCGTTATGGTCATTATGAGTTTCTTGTGATGCCATTTGGTTTGACGAACGCACCTGCTGTGTTTATGGATCTTATGAACCGCGTGTGCAAGACGTATCTAGACAAATTCGTTATCGTATTCATAGATGATATCTTAATCTATTCAAAAAGCGAAGAAGAACACGAACAACACCTTCGACTCGTGCTTGAACTCTTGAGACAAGAACAACTCTATGACAAATCCTTCAAGTGTGAATTTTGGTTAAAGGAAGTTTAATTTCTTGGACATGTTGTAAGCGATCAAGGTATTAAAGTTGATCCCGCGAAAATCGAAGCTATTAGTAATTGGGAAACCCCCACTACTCCTACTCATACTCGTCAATTTTTAGGCCTCGCCAGTTATTATCATAGATTCATCGAAAATTTCTCTTTGGTTGCACCTCCTTTAACCGCGTTAACTCAAAAAGGAAAGAAATTCGTTTGGGCGACCGAACAAGAGAAGGCGTTCCAAACCTTAAAGAAAAAGTTAACCACCACTCCTATCTTATCTCTTCCCGAAGGCAATGATGATTTTATTGTATATTGTGATGCCTCGAAACATGATTTTGGGTGTGTATTGATGCAACGAAAGAAAGTTATTGCTTATGCCTCTCGATAGTTGAAAATTCACGAACGAAACTACACGACACATGATCTCAAACTTGGAGCCGTTGTCTTTGCACTCAAATTGTGGAGACACTATCTTTACGGAACCAAAAGTACCATCTTCACCGACCACAAAAGCCTCCAACACATTTTCGATCAAAAAAAATAAATATGAGACAACGACGGTGGATCAAAACATTGAACGATTACGATTGTGAACTTCATTACCATCCCGGGAAGGCAAATGTAGTAGCCGATGCCTTGATCCGAAAGGAAAGAATGGAACCTCTTCATGTCCGAGCCTTAAACATCACCATCCACACAAATCTCAATATCCAAATCCGTGTAGCCCAAGATGAGGCTCTCAAAGATGAAAATATTTCTCTCGAACGCTTAAACGTTTTCATCTCTCGATTCGAGGTTAAAGAGACCGGGCTCCGATATTTTGCCGGAAGAATTTGGGTGCCTAGTTATGGGGATTTACGAAGCCTTATTCTAGACGAAGCTTATAAGTCATGGTATTCGATTCATCTCGGGGCCGGTAAGATGTACCACAATCTCAAAGAACAATATTGGTGGCCGAACCTTAAAAAGGACACTGCTACTTATGTTGGAAAGTGTTTAACTTGTTCTAAGGTCAAAGCCGAACATCAAAGGCCATCCGGGTTACTTCAACAACCCGAAATCCCGCAATGGAAGTGGGAAAGAATAACGATGGAATTTATCACGAAACTACCAAAAATGGTAGGCGGTTATGATACCATTTGGGTTATTATTGACCGTCTCACCAAATCCGCTCACTTCCTAGCCATGAAAGAAACCGAAAAAATGGACAAACTTGCACAACTGTACATAAAGGAAATTGTATCCCGTCGCGGTGTACCCTTATCAATTATTTCCGACCGAGATGCCTGTTTCGCTTCTAGATTTTGGGGTTCCTTACAAGAAGCCTTGGGACACGTTTAGACATGAGTACCGCATATCACCCACAAACCGACGGACAAAGAGAACGTACGATTCAAACCTTGGAAGACATGTTACGAACTTGTGTTATTGACTTCGGAAAAGCTTGGGAAAAGCATTTGCCTCTAGCCGAATTCTCTTACAACAATAGTTACCACTCGAGTATTAATGCCGCACCTTTCGAAGCTTTATATGATCGCAAATGTCATTCTCCTATTTGTTGGGCCGAAGTGGGTGATAAGCAAATCACCGGACCTGAACTCATCCATGAAACAACCGAAAAAATTGTTCAAATCTAAGAAAGGCTCAAGACGGCCTGTAATCGTCAAAAGAGCTATGCCGACATTAGACGTAAGATCTCGAATTCCAAGTGGGTGATCGCGTAATGTTAAAAGTCGCACCTTGGAAAGGTGTAATCCATTTCGGAAAGCATGGAAAGCTAAATCCGCGATATATTGGTCCTTTTGAAATCTTGGAGTGTGTTGGAGCTGTTGCTTACCGTTTAGATCATGGACCCCCCTGATGAGCGTGTTGGACCCCTTGATGAGCTTACAATGTTGGACCCCTCGAGTCCCGTCTCCTTAACTTCGAATCGAGAGATGAGAATGTTCAAGTGTTCGTGAGAAATATTTTCATCTTTGAGAGCTTCTTCTTGGGCTACACGGATTTGGCTATTGAGATTGGTGTGGATGGTGATCTTTAAGGCTCGGACACGAAGAGGTACCATTCTTTTCTTTTGGCTCAAGGCATCGGCTACTATATTTTCCTTCCCGAGATGGTAACGAAGTTCACAATCGTAATCGTTCAATGTTTCGATCCACCGTCGTTGTCTCATGTATAGTTGTTTTTGATCGAAAATGTGTTGGAGGCTTTTATGGTCAGTAAAGATGGTACTTTTGGTTCCGTAAAGATAGTCTCTCCACATTTTGAGTGCAAAGACAACGGCTCCAAGTTCAAGATCGTGTTTCGTGTAGTTTTCTTCGTGAATTTTCAATTTTCGAGAGGCATAAACAATAACTTTCTTTCATTGCATCAATACACACCAAGAACCATGTTTCGAGGCATCGCAATATACAATAAAATCATCATTGCCTTCGGGAAGAGATAAGATAGGAGCGGTGGTTAAATTTTTCATTAAGGTTTGAAACGCCGACTCTTGTTCGGCCGCCCAAACGAATTTCTTTCCCTTGTGAGTTAACGCGGTTAAAGGACGTGCAACCAAAGAGAACTCTTCGATGAATCTATGATAATAACCGGTGACGCCTAAAAATTGACGAATATGAGTAGTAGTAGTGGGGGTTTCCCAATTACTAATGGCTTCGATTTTTGTGGGATCGACCTTAATACCTTGATCGCTTACAACATAACCAAGAAATTGAACTTCCTTTAACTAAAATTCACACTTGGAGAATTTGATATAGAGTCGTTCTTGTCTCAAGAGTTCAAGCACGAGTCGGAGGTGTTGTTCATGTTCTTCTTCGCTTTTTGAATAAATTAAGATGTCATCTATGAATACGATAACGAATTTGTCTAGATATGGCTTGCCACGCGGTTCATGAGATCCATGAACACCGCCGGTGCATTTTTTAAACCGAAGGGCATCACAAGAAATTCATAACTACCATAACGAGTTCGGAAAGCAGTTTTGGATACATCTTTCCCCTTAACCCTTAGTTGATGTTAACCCGAGCGGAGATCGATTTTTGAATATACACAAGACCATTGTAGTTGATCAAAGAGGTCATCGATGCGTGGAAGAGGATATCAGTTCTTAACTGTCAAGTTATTTAGTTCACGATAGTCGATGCACATTCGTAGGAATCCATCTTTCTTCTTAATAAATAAAATCGAAGTGCCCCATGGTGAATGTTAGGTTGGATAAAACCACTGTCAAGTAGTTCTTGAATTTGACTTTGTAATTCTTGCATTTCGGATGGAGCAAGTCTATACGGTGCACGTGCTATTGGTGCGGCTCCCGGGATAAGATCGATTTGGAATTCAACCGGTTGATGAGGTGGAAGACCCTGCAATTCTTCGGAAAATACATCGGAATAGTCACTAACAATTGGCACATTATCGATATGCTTCTCATCGATCTCGACTTTTTAACGTGGGCTAGGATCGTAAAAGAACCCTTACGAAGATATTTTTCAACTTTAAGGCACGAGACAAGGTTGAGTGCAACTCTTATCCCCATAGACAGTTAAGGGTTCACCATTCTCAATAGGAATTTGGATTGCTTTAAGATCACAAAGGACGTGAGATTTTGTTTTGGCTAACCAATCCATACCGATTATTACATCAAAGCTCCCTAGTTCTATAGGTATCAAGTCAATTTCAAACTCTTTACCCAATAAGTTTAACGTACACCCCCGATAAAATTTGTTGGCACTCAATAGTTTCCCGTTGGCCACTTCAATGGTATAAGTAGTATCTAGGGGGAGTGTTGGAGTGTAAAAAGCATGAGTCAAGGTCTTGGACACAAAAATTTTATCGGCACCCAAATCGAATAAACAAGTAACATAAGAGTTGTTGAGAAGAAACGTACCCGTGACTAGTTCATCATCATCTCGGGCCTCCTTGGTGTTAATGTTGAAAGCTTGACCGCGTGCATTAGGGTTAGCTTTCTTCTTTGGGCATGTATTTCTAAAATGACCCGGTTGGCCACATTCGTAACAAACACCTGTTTTTGGTGCATTAGACCCCTTTTGAGCGACGAGAGCGGTACTTCTACAATCGTTGGCCATGTGGCCACTTCTTTGACACTTGTTGCAAAACGGCTTGCCACATTCACCAAAGTGATGTTTGTGGCACTTGTTGCAAAAAGGTTGATTTTCGGCATAACATTTCTTGGCGTCAGAGGTGAAAGACTTCTTGGTGAAGTTGTTGTTGTTGTAGTTGCTTGATTGAGGGGCTTCCCACTTTCTTTTGTTGCCACTCAATTTATCTTCGGGCTTTAATGCCGGCATTTCAATTACATCCACCGTTTCCATCAATTGGTGGGCCATCTTTAAAGCCTCTTGTAGGTTAGCGAGTTTGGATGACATTACCCCGTGTTGAATGCTCTTAGGGAGGCCATATATGTAAAGTTCAACCCTTAAGGGTCGGGAGTCACGAGGTTTGTACACATTAAGGCTAGCTCGGCAAACCGTTGATCATAAGCTTTAAGGTCATTTCGGACCGCTTTTAAATTTCTTAGCTCCTGTTCGAGCCTTCGAGCCTCTTCATGTGGGAAGTATTCGGTAATCATCTTTTCTCTTAAATCGGCCCGAGAGCGGTTGGGCTTCATCGGTACCTACCGATTGCACATACGTGTTCCACCATGTGAGAGCGATATCGGCTAATGTGTGGGTGGAATACTAGACTTTTTCTTGGTCCCGGCAACCGCTTATGCTAAAAAAGGCTTCCGTTTTCTCAAACCATCGGGTGAGGGCAACCGGTCCCCTAGTTCCATCGAAAGTGTGAGGTTTGCACCCCATGAAATATTTGTAGGAGCATCCCTCATTTGAATTATTGGCTTCATGGTTGTTGTTGTGGTTGTTGTTATTATTATTGGAGGAGTGACTGACCATGGCCGCATCTACGTCGGTGGCTATCATTCGTTGAAGAATTTGTTCGGGAGTTTCGGGAGGATTATTGCGTTGACCTCGGCGAGCCATTGTTCCTTGAAAACACAAGAATATCGTTGATTAGTATTCTCAATAATACTAATCATGATATGGAATAAAGATAGAGAGAAAATTTTCCTCGACCCGCCCTCAATTCTTTTTGTTATAATGTCGAAATGTCCACATGAGTTACCGTAATATAATCCCGGTCATTATATTACCCTAACTCACATGTTCATTTAACATTACCTCATAAGATCAATATGGCGTGTCAATCAAATTAAAAAACGTGAGGTTAAGATGGAATAGGAGTTAGATATGAATAAAAGAGTTCAAGTATAAATGTACAAGTAGTCAAGCAAGTCCTACTTCAAGTCTATATGCCGGTTGTAGTCTAGACTCACTAATGCACCTTATGACTCAGGGTTGACACTAATGAACTCTAAATCCCTATAACCAATGCTCTGATACCACATGTGATGACCCGCCAAAATCGTCATTGATGGCGCCGTCAACTTAGGTCCCGTTACGTGGTCATAAGTCTTTAAAACAAAGTTTGACCAAAAAAAATGTCGCATTCATTTCAAATGTAAGGATGTTTAAAGGTTTACAAAAGTAGTTCGACAACAAGTTAAGTTACAACGTTTAAGTACAAATGAAACCTATGCGACACAATTTAAGTAAAGTCAAAAGACGCTCCATGTATGCATGTATACTCGACATCCAAGCAACTATCAAAATAGTGTGCGGAAGTATGTACCACTTAGTATTCAAGGACCTGAGAAAAACATTGAAAATCTGTCAACGTAAACGTTGGTGAACTTATAGGTTTAGTAAGTATGTATATTGAACCACAAGATTTATAACATTGAAATAATAGTAAACCATTCTAAAGTTGTTGTTTGTATCACGAGCACCCAAATATCAAGACTTAACTGTATACGAACCCCGTTATTATAGTGTTAGAACCAAAACTATACCCGAAAATATATTTCATTTGCTAACAGTAGCGAACCGTCTGAATGAAGGTTTGTTAAACCCGTATGGATCCACACAACATAAGTTCTCTCTTACACCCTGCAAGTGTAACTAATGATAATTGAATTGAGGCTTTTTGTTCTAACTCGCACGTAGAATGTTTGTTTTCGTACTTGTGTTCACTTTTTAAAACGAAACGTTTATATTTTCTCATCCTAAGTATAAGTGTAAAAGAGTAAAATTGGGACTATGATCTCACCTTGAGTGCACGAGTATAAAGGTACTTCGCAAAGTAAATGTGTGCAAGAACGAATGCTAGTCTTGACCTAAACAAGTAGGTTGTATCAATACCGGTAAAATACGAGGTCGATCAAAGTTGTTCAATTAGTCTTATGGCTCGTTACGACTCGATTATGTAACATGTGAATCAAGTTGTCAAGTTTCATGCAAGATATAAGTATAAAAGAAGGTTAGAACGATTACACAAGTCTTTGATTAAGTTTGACTAAAAGTCAAACTTGGTCAAAGTCAAAGGCAAAGTCAACAGGGTCGGGTTGGGTATTCGAATATTGTCCATCAATAATGTGACGACCCCAAAACCGTTTACCAAAACTGAAGCATTTTTTTATAATTTTCAGGTAAACTTCCAGGTGACACTAAACTTTCAGGTGACACTAAACTTCCAGGTGACACTAAACTTCCAGGTGACACTAAACTTTCAGGTGACACTAAACTTCCAGGTGACACTAAACTTCCAGGTGAACTTCCAGGTGCTGAATGGCTGTAAATTGGTTAAGTGCACGAACCAAAACACTTTCATTCACAAATTATGAACTGAAAACACTCAAATGCATACCATATATCATTGGAAAGGTAATTTAACAAGGAATACAACTAGATACATATCATCAATCAAATCCATCATTTACAACAACTAAATCCTCGTCGGATGATCATTGATTGTTTATCATTTAATGTTTCAAGCTCATAAATGTAAATGATGATTCGAGAATTAATGCACACATGTGATATGCTGTTTCGTAGGTAATTATGCATACAATATGACTAAACACTCACCAATAACATTACATGGCATTTAATACATCAAAAATTCATATTTAAGACTACTAAACCCTAACCAAAAATCATAAATTCAATAATCATGTAAATGGAGTTTTCCAAGTCAACCTACACATCAAATTGAAGCTAATGATGCTAGTAACACATTTAATACATGAGCTTTAACATATAACAACATTTAATCAACCAAAACTCAAGATTAAACTAGTCATTTTTCAAGTTCATGCTAGTTACACCAAAATAACAAGATCGAGCAAACAAATCGCATATTCATGTTAGACTTGAGCCATAGACACTAACTAACACTTTTTGTAAGTCAAGAACACCAAGAACAAGAAATCTAGAGTTTTTGAAAAGCTTACCCCAAGTAATGAAATTGGTACCAAATTAAAGGTCTTGAGTAGAAGATCACAAATATGTAATTAGTTTTGTTGTGAGCTTCTTTGAAATGATTTAGATGATGATTTAGTGATTATGAAGAAATGGAAGAAAAATGGAAGTAAGAAAGAAAAAGGAAAATGGGAGGTGATAATGAGTGGTGGGAGGAGACTTTGACTAGTTCCACAAGTTACAACTTTAGTCAAATGGCAAAGTTAGTCCCTCGAGTTTAAAAGCGGGTGCGTGAATTAACCATATAAATTATTTTAAATACGCTAGAGTAAATGGGAGATGTTATAATTAAATAACGGACTTTAAATAATTAAACAGAAAGTAAATGGAAAAAGACGGGTTATTACACTATCCATTCACTAGCCGATCCCTTGTACCTTAGTTTTTCGGCACAAGAGCTTCTGCCATCAGGAGCAAAAAATGCTTTACCTTATGTGGGCAGGATCATATGAATGCATTGTTTTACATTCTTAACATGTAGCATTTCGAGAAAGCAAAATAAAAAACTTCATTGATAAATGGGATGCATTACAAATAATCTCTTTAATATTTTCATATGGATAGAGTGATCAGTGCTATCTAGAAAATTACAAAAATTTTTGTATTATGCTTATTCCAATATGATAATGGACAGTTTCCTTTACTGTTCTGCATTATGTCTATGAACATATGCTTTGCGTTCAACATTCATGCTATGTTTTTGATGCCTTGGCCACTTGGTTGCTCTAAAGTGTTCATTCACATCATTCCTAGTATGAGACGACCCGTCCCAATCCATAAGGACGAATACAATAACATATGATTACATTGCGAGGTATTTGACCTCTATAGGATACATTTCACAAACATTGCATTCGTTTTAAAAGACAAACTTTCATTACATCGAAAGTTGACAGGCATGCATACACTTTCATAATATGTCCAAACTATAAATGACTTAATAGTAATCTTGTTGAACTCAACGACTCGAATGCAACGTCTTTTGAAATATGTCGTGAATGACTCCAAGTAATATCTCTAAATGAGAAAATGCACAATGGAAGATTTCTTTCAAACCTGAGAATAAACATGCTTTAAGGTGTCAACCAAAAGGTTGGTGAGTTCATTAGTTTATCATAAACGATCATTTTCATCATTTTAATAGACCACAAGATTTTCATTTCTCATAAATACACATCTCATATCTGTGACGACCCGAAAATTTCTGACCAAATTTAAACTTAATCTTTATATAGTTTCGACACGATAAGCAAAGTCTGTAAGGTTGAGTCTCAAAAATTTTGGAACTATGTTCATGTATTCAATTACCCTTCGACCATTACCGACGATTCACGAATAATTAGTTACAAATAAATATATTTAGATATATAAATAAATGTGTATATATATAAGTAAGTATATATATCTATATACATATATAAACATAAACAAAAGTATATATAATTAATTTGAAATAATAAAATACAATTTAATCAATTGAAATTAAAAAAGTAAACTAATGAACAAAATAATTAAGTTACTATATATATATATATATATATATATATATATATATATATATATATATATATATATATATATATATTACTACATATATACCATTACTTATATATATAGATTTCATATATATATATATATATATATATATATATATATATTACTACATATATACCATTACTTATATATATAGATTTCATATATATATATATATATATATATATATATATATATATATATATATATATATATATATATATATATATATATACCATTACTTATATATATATAGATTTCATATATATATATATATATATATATATATATATATATATATATATATATATATATATATATTACATACCTATTAAATATTACATCAAAGTAATTACAAGTTTAAATTATAATTGTTATACTAATGTTATTATTACTTCTATTATTATTATTATTATTATTATTATTAACATTACTATTAATATTACTACTTGTTAAATTATTGTTTTCAATAGATGATATATAGATATGAAAGTCAATACATATAATTTGTTATTATTACTAATATTATTGTTATCATTGTTAATATCATTATTATATCATAATGAGTAGTAAAATATTGATTAAGATTATTATTATCATTATTTTTATAATTACCATTATCAATAGAATTATTATTATTATAAATTATTATTAATATCATTGTTATTATAGTTATTACAAAATAATACAATTTATTACTATTATTACTAATAATATTATTAATATCATTTTAAGTATTATTTGATAATGATAATATTAATATTATTATTAAAAATTCTATTATTAATGTTATTAGAAAATTTAATTATTATTAATATAATTAAAAGTATTAATTAAAAGTATTATTTATATAAAATCATATATATATGAATGAGAGTCTGAATCCAATGCACGTACCTTTCAACTATGTTAAATTTGTTCCTCAATCTCTGAGTTAGTACAAATCACGAACCAATTGTCAAAACACTCCAAATTCTGTTTACAATCGCAATCAACCTTTATTGATATTATTATTTTTTTATTTGTTCTTGTCGTCTGAGGAAAAGAAAGATTGATACACACATTATATATATAACATATCAATTCTGGGATAAACGGAGTGTTTCCATTTTTTTTTACTATCAATAGCAGATACAACAACCAGAGTTTACTAAATCAATTTAAGCCATTAATTTTTTTTAACAGACAACGATGTCCTGTTCTTCAACTTTTAGGCCAAGTCACGATTTTGTATCGCATTTAAAAATCTGTAAATGAAGGATTGTTAGAAATCCTTCGTTCAATCTATCTGAAAAATTTCAAACTTCAATTTATTGTATCAAGTTCTAATTTTTGAGTCAAAAGTTTTGAATTAAAAAGTCAAAGTGTTGTTCTTCAGTAAAATTCGAGTTTCCTGTTTCAATTTGAGTTAAATTAATGATTTTAGAAGTTTTTATGGATGATTTATAAACCATTTCATGTTATAAATATAATGTGAAATGAAATGCCCCGTTCATATTAATTATAAACGTTTCATATTAATTGGCTTCTTTGCGAGGTTTTGACCTCTATATTAGACGTTTTTCAAATCTTGCATTCGTTTTTAAAAACAACCATAACCTTTATTATTGAATAAGGGTCTTAATGACATAATTTAGATTGTCTATCAAAGACAATCTACTCAAATAAATAAGTTTTTACACAACCCATTACAACATGATCAAATATATTACAACAAACACTCCGAATGCAAGTTTAAAAAATATAAACAATTATGCCGACTCCAAGTCTTGACCTTGGGATGGCATACGACAGCGGAAGCGTTTTTAATATTCACTTGAGAAATAACATGCTTAATGAAATGTCCCGTTCTTATTGATTAAAAACGTTCCATATTAATTGATTTCGTTGCGAGGTTTTGACCTCTATATGAGACGTTTTTTAAAGACTGCATTCATTTTAAAACAAACCATAACCTTTATTTCATCAATAAAGGTTTAAAAAGCTTTACGTAGATTATCAAATAATGATAATCTAAAATATCCTGTTTACACACGACCATTACATAATGGTTTACAATACAAATATGTTACAACAAAATAAGTTTCTTGAATGCAGTTTTTACACAATATCATACAAGCATGGACTCCAATTCTCGTCCTTATTTAAGTATGCGACAGCGGAAGCTCTTAATAATCACCTGAGAATAAACATGCTTAAAACGTCAACAAAAATGTTGGTGAGTTATAGGTTTAACCTATATATATCAAATCATAATAATAGACCACAAGATTTCATATTTCAATACACATCCCATACATAGAGATAAAAATCATTCATATGGTGAACACCTGGTAACCGACAAAGACAAGATGCATATATAAGAATATCCCCATCATTCCGGGACACCCTTCGGATATGATATAAATTTCGAAGTACTAAAGCATCCGGTACTTTGGATGGGGTTTGTTAGGCCCAATAGATCTATCTTTAGGATTCACGTCAATTAGGGTGTCTGTTCCCTAATTCTTAGATTACCAGACTTAATAAAAAGGGGCATATTCGATTTCGATAATTCAACCATAGAATGTAGTTTCACGTACTTGTGTCTATTTTGTAAATCATTTATAAAACCTGCATGTATTCTCATCCCAAAAATATTAGATTTTAAAAGTGGGACTATAACTCACTTTCACAGATTTTTACTTCGTCGGGAAATAAGACTTGGACACTGGTTGATTCACGAACCTATAACAATATATACATATATATCAAAGTATGTTCAAAATATATTTACAACACTTTTAATATATTTTGATGTTTTAAGTTTATTAAGTCAGCTGTCCTCGTTAGTAACCTACAACTAGTTGTCCACAGTTAGATGTACAGAAATAAATCGATAAATATTATCTTGAATCAATCCACGACCCAGTGTATACGTATCTCAGTATTGATCACAACTCAAACTATATATATTTTGGAATCAACCTCAACCCTGTATAGCTAACTCCAACATTCACATATAGAGTGTCTATGGTTGTTCCGAAATATATATAGATGTGTCGACATGATAGGTCGAAACATTGTATACGTGTCTATGGTATCTCAAGATTACATAATATATAATACAAGTTGATTAAGTTATGGTTGGAATAGATTTGTTACCAATTTTCACGTAGCTAAAATGAGAAAAATTATCCAATCTTGTTTTACCCATAACTTCTTCATTTTAAATCCGTTTTGAGTGAATCAAATTGTTATGGTTTCATATTGAACTCTATTTTATGAATCTAAACAAAAACAATTATAGGTTTCTAGTCGGAAAAATAAGTTACAAGTCGTTTTTGTAAAGGTAGTCATTTCAGTCGAAAGAACGACGTTTAGATGACCATTTTAGAAAACATACTTCCACTTTGAGTTTAACCATAATTTTTGGATATAGTTTCATGTTCATAATAAAAATCATTTTCTCAGAATAACAACTTTTAAATCAAAGTTTATCATAGTTTTTAATTAACTAACCCAAAACAGCCCGCGGTGTTACTACGACGGCGTAAATCCGGTTTTACGGTGTTTTTCGTGTTTCCAGGTTTTAAATCATTAAGTTAGCATATCATATAGATATAGAACATGTGTTTAGTTGATTTTAAAATTCAAGTTAGAAGGATTAACTTTTGTTTGCGAACAAGTTTAGAATTTACTAAACTATGTTCTAGTGATTACAAGTTTAAACCTTCGAATAAGATAGCTTTATATGTATGAATCGAATGATGTTATGAACATCATTACTACCTTAAGTTCCTTGGATAAACCTACTGGAAAAGAGAAAAATGGATCTAGCTTCAATGGATCCTTGGATGGCTCGAAGTTCTTGAAGCAGAATCATGACACGAAAACAAGTTCAAGTAAGATCATCACTTAAAATAAGATTGTTATAGTTATAGAAATTGAACCAAAGTTTGAATATGATTATTACCTTGTATTAGAATGATAACCTACTGTAAGAAACAAAGATTTCTTGAGGTTGGATGATCACCTTACAAGATTGGAAGTGAGCTATCAAACTTGAAAGTATTCTTGATTTTATGAAACTAGAACTTTTGGAATTTATGAAGAACACTTAGAACTTGAAGATAGAACTTGAGAGAGATCAATTAGATGAAGAAAATTGAAGAATGAAAGTGTTTGTAGGTGTTTTTGGTCGTTGGTGTATGGATTAGATATAAAGGATATGTTATTTTGTTTTCATGTAAATAAGTCATGAATGATTACTCATATTTTTGTAATTTTATGAGATATTTCATGCTAGTTGCCAAATGATGGTTCCCACATGTGTTAGGTGACTCACATGGGCTTCTAAGAGCTGATCATTGGAGTGTATATACCAATAGTACATACATCTAAAAGCTGTGTATTGTACGAGTACGAATACGGGTGCATACGAGTAGAATTGTTGATGAAACTGAACGGGGATGTAATTGTAAGCATTTTTGTTAAGTAGAAGTATTTTGATAAGTTTCTTGAAGTCTTTCAAAAGTGTATGAATACATATTAAAACACTACATGTATATACATTTTAACTGAGTCGTTAAGTCATCGTTAGTCGTTACATGTAAATGTTGTTTTGAAACCTTTAGGTTAACGATCTTGTTAAATGTTGTTAACCCAATGTTTATAATATTAAAAGAGATTTTAAATTATTATATTATCATGATATTATGATGTACGAATATCTCTTAATATGATATATATACATTCAATGTCGTTACAACGATAATCGTTACATATATGTCTCGTTTCAAAATCATTAAGTTAGTAGTCTTGTTTTTACATATGTAGTTCATTGTTAATATACTTAATGATATGTTTACTTATCATAATATCATGTTAACTATATATATAACCATATATATGTCATCATATAGTTTTTACAAGTTTTAACGTTCGTGAATCACCGGTCAACTTGGGTGGTCAATTGTCTATATGAAACCTATTTCAATTAATCAAGTCTTAACAAGTTTGATTGCTTAACATGTTGGAAACATTTAATCATGTAAATATCAATCTCAATTAATATATATAAACATGGAAAAGTTCGGGTCACTACAGTACCTACCCGTTAAATAAATTTCGTCCCGAAATTTTAAGCTGTTGAAGGTGTTGACGAATCTTCTGGAAATAGATGCGGGTATTTCTTCTTCATCTGATCTTCACGCTCCCAGGTGAACTCGGGTCCTCTACGAGCATTCCATCGAACCTTAACAATTGGTATCTTGTTTTGCTTAAGTCTTTTAACCTCACGATCCATTATTTCGACGGGTTCTTCGATGAATTGAAGTTTTTCGTTGATTTGGATTTCATCTAACGGAATAGTGAGATCTTCTTTAGCAAAACATTTCTTCAAATTCGAGACGTGGAAAGTGTTATGTACAGCCGCGAGTTGTTGAGGTAACTCAAGTCGGTAAGCTACTGGTCCAACACGATCAATAATCTTGAATGGTCCAATATACCTTGGATTTAATTTCCCTCGTTTACCAAATTGAACAACGCCTTTCCAAGGTGCAACTTTAAGCATGACCATCTCTCCAATTTCAAATTCTATATCTTTTCTTTTAATGTCAGCGTAGCTCTTTTGTCGACTTTGGGCGGTTTTCAACCGTTGTTGAATTTGGATGATCTTCTCGGTAGTTTCTTGTATAATCTCCGGACCCGTAATCTGTCTATCCCCCACTTCACTCCAACAAATCGGAGACCTGCACTTTCTACCATAAAGTGCTTCAAACGGCGCCATCTCAATGCTTGAATGGTAGCTGTTGTTGTAGGAAAATTCTGCTAATGGTAGATGTCGATCCCAACTGTTTCCGAAATCAATAACACATGCTCGTAGCATGTCTTCAAGCGTTTGTATTGTCCTTTCGCTCTGCCCATCAGTTTGTGGATGATAGGCAGTACTCATGTCTAGACGAGTTCCTAATGCTTGCTGTAATGTCTGCCAGAATCTTGAAATAAATCTGCCATCCCTATCAGAGATAATAGAGATTGGTATTCCATGTCTGGAGATGACTTCCTTCAAATATAGTCGTGCTAACTTCTCCATCTTGTCATCTTCTCATATTGGCAGGAAGTGTGCTGATTTGGTGAGACGATCAACTATTACCCAAATAGTATCAAAACCACTTGCAGTCCTTGGCAATTTAGTGATGAAATCCATGGTAATGTTTTCCCATTTCCATTCCGGGATTTCGGGTTGTTGAAGTAGACCTGATGGTTTCTGATGCTCAGCTTTGACCTTAGAACACGTCAAACATTCTCCTACGTATTTAGCAACATCGGCTTTCATACCCGGCCACCAAAAATGTTTCTTGAGATCCTTGTACATCTTCCCCGTTCCAGAATGTATTGAGTATCTGGTTTTATGAGCTTCTCTAAGTACCATTTTTCTCATATCTCCAAATTTTGGTACCCAAATCCTTTCAGCCCTATACCGGGTTCCGTCTTCCCGAATATTAAGATGCTTCTCCGATCCTTTGGGTATTTCATCCTTTAAATTTCCCTCTTTTAAAACTCCTTGTTGTGCCTCCTTTATTTGAGTAGTAATGTTATTATGAATCATTATATTCATAGATTTTACTCGAATGGGTTCTCTGTCCTTCCTGCTCAAGGCATCGGCTACCACATTTGCCTTCCCCGGGTGGTAACGAATCTCAAAGTCGTAATCATTCAATAATTCAATCCACCTACGCTGCCTCATATTCAGTTGTTTCTGATTAAATATGTGTTGAAGACTTTTGTGGTCGGTATATATAATACTTTTAACCCCATATAAGTAGTGCCTCCAAGTCTTTAATGCAAAAACAACTGCGCCTAATTCCAAATCATGCGTCGTATAATTTTGTTCGTGAATCTTCAATTGTCTAGACGCATAAGCAATCACCTTCGTTCGTTGCATTAATACACAACCGAGACCTTGCTTTGATGCGTCACAATAAATCACAAAATCATCATTCCCTTCAGGCAATGACAATATAGGTGCCGTAGTTAGCTTTTTCTTCAATAACTGAAACGCTTTCTCTTGTTCATCATTCCATTCAAATTTCTTCCCTTTATGCGTTAATGCAGTCAAGGGTTTTGCTAATCTGGAAAAGTCTTGGATGAACCTTCTGTAGTAACCAGCTAGTCCTAAAAACTGGCGTATGTGTTTCGGAGTTTTCGGGGTTTTCCACTTTTCAACAGTTTCTATCTTTGCCGGATCCACCTTAATACCTTCTTTGTTCACTATGTGACCGAGGAATTGAACTTCTTCCAACCAAAATGAACACTTTGAAAACTTAGCGTACAATTCTTCCTTCCTCAATACTTCTAACACCTTTCTCAAATGTTCACCGTGTTCTTGGTCATTCTTTGAGTAAATAAGTATGTCATCAATGAAAACAATAACAAACTTGTCAAGGTATGGTCCACACACTCGGTTCATAAGGTCCATGAACACAGCTGGTGCATTAGTTAAACCAAACGGCATGACCATAAACTCGTAATGACCGTAACGTGTTCTGAAAGCAGTCTTTGGAATATCATCTTCTTTCACCCTCATTTGATGATACCCGGAACGTAAGTCAATCTTTGAATAAACAGACGAGCCTTGTAGTTGATCAAATAAGTCGTCGATTCTCGGTAGTGGGTAGCGGTTCTTGATGGTAAGTTTGTTCAACTCTCGGTAGTCGATACACAACCTGAATGTACCATCTTTCTTCTTGACAAACAAAACAGGAGCTCCCCACGGTGATGTACTTGGTCGAATGAAACCACGCTCTAAAAGTTCTTGTAATTGGCTTTGCAGTTCTTTCATCTCGCTGGGTGCGAGTCTGTAAGGAGCACGAGCTATTGGTGCAGCTCCTGGTACAAGATCTATTTGAAATTCAACGGATCGATGTGGGGGTAATCCCGGTAATTCTTTCGGAAATACATCGGGAAATTCTTTTGCAATGGGAACATCATTGATGCTCTTTTCTTAAGTTTGTACTTTCTCGACGTGTGCTAGAACAGCATAGCAACCTTTTCTTATTAGTTTTTGTGCCTTCAAATTACTAATAAGATGTAGCTTCGTGTTGCCCTTTTCTCCGTACACCATTAAGGGTTTTCCTTTTTCTCGTATAATGCGAATTGCATTTTTGTAACAAACGATCTCTGCTTTCACTTCTTTCAACCAGTCCATACCGATTATCACATCAAAACTCCTTAACTCTACTGGTATCAAATCAATCTTAAACGTTTCGCTAACCAGTTTAATTTCTCGATTCCGACATATATTATCTGCTGAAATTAATTTACCATTTGCTAATTCGAGTAAAAATTTACTATCCAAAGGCGTCAATGGACAACTTAATTTAGCACAAAAATCTCTACTCATATAGCTTCTATCCGCACCCAAATCAAATAAAACGTAAGCAGATTTATTGTCAATAAGAAACGTACCCGTAACAAGCTCCGGGTCTTCCTGTGCCTCTGCCGCATTAATATTGAAAACTCTTCCACGGCCTTGTCCATTCGTGTTCTCCTGGTTCGGACAATTTCTAATAATGTGGCCCGGTTTTCCACATTTATAACAAACTACATTGGCATAACTTGCTCCGACACTACTTGCTCCGCCATTACTCGTTCCGACACCATTTTTTCCTTTCGTTCTATTAACCCCTGGTCCGTAGACCTCACACTTCGCCGCGCTATGACCATTTCTTTTACACTTGTTGCAAAATTTGGTGCAGAACCCCGAGTGATTCTTTTCACACCTTTGGCATAGCTGCTTCTGATTGTTGTTGTTGTTGCGGTTATTATTGTTGTTGGGATGATTGTTGTAGTTGCTGTTGTTGTTGTTGTTGTTGTTGTTGTTGTTGAGCCGTTTGTTGTAGTTGTGATTGATGTTGCTATTGTTGGGATAATTGTTGCGATTATTGTTGTAATTGTTGTTGTTGTTGTTGTATTGGTGATTCTTATCACCGTTTTCCTCCCACTTTCTTTTGACTTGCTTCACATTGGCCTCTTCCGCAGTCTGTTCTTTAATTCTTTCTTCAATCTGGTTCACTAGTTTGTGAGCCATTCTACATGCCTGTTGTATGGAGGCGGGCTCGTGTGAACTTATATCTTCTTGGATTCTTTCCGGTAATCCTTTCACAAACGCGTCGATCTTCTCTTCCTCATCTTCGAATGCTCCCGGACACAATAGGCACAATTCTGTGAATCGTCTATCATACGTGGTAATATTTAATCCTTGGGTTCGTAACCCTCTAAGTTCTGTCTTGAGCTTATTGACCTCGGTTCTGGGACGGTACTTCTCGTTCATCAAGTGCTTGAATGCTGACCACGGTAGTGCGTACGCATCGTCTTGTCCCACTTGCTCTAGATAGGTATTCCACCATGTTAATGCAGAACCTGTGAAGGTATGCGTAGCATACTTCACTTTGTCCTCTTCAGTACACTTACTTATGGCAAACACCGATTCGACCTTCTCGGTCCACCGTTTCAATCCGATTGGTCCTTCGGTTCCATCAAATTCCAAAGGTTTGCAGGCAGTGAATTCTTTGTAGGTGCATCCTACACGATTTCCTGTACTGCTAGATCCAAGGTTATTGTTGGTATGTAGCGCAGCCTGTACTGCGGCTATGTTTGAAGCTAGAAAAGTACGGAATTCCTCTTCATTCATATTCACGGTGTGTCGAGTAGTCGGTGCCATTTCCTTCAAAATAGTCAAATGGAACAAGTTAATCATACAGAATATTAAGAGTAGTTAATAGTATTTCGTAGCATAATATGAACTCATTTATAAAAGCTTTTTCTTCATATTAGCGTTTTATAAGTTTAAATTCGGGTAGTACCTACCCGTTAAGTTCATACTTAGTAGCTAATATACAATTCAACTACTACAATTCTATATGAAAAACTGATTATAATATTTCGCGTTCAAACTTTTATACAATATTTTACAAACTTACAATACCGCTTATTTTACATAAAGCATGAAATATAGCACACGATAACTTTGATACAAGATAGTTGTGAAGATAATTCTAGCTAGTACACAAGTCGTTCAGCAAAGGTAATAAAGGCACGTAATTCATACGTCCAGAAACAAGTCATGCATTCTGGTTTTACTAAGACTACTTCCCATCCTTGGTCTTGTGGAACATAACCGTTATGGCCGTTGATAAGACAGCGTGTTGTAACGTCATCAAAGGGACGAGGGTTACGTAATGTCCAACAGTCCCGTAATAATCTAAAAACCTCATTTCTTACCCCAATTACAGACTCCGTCACTTGTGGAAACATTTTGTTTAATAGTTGTAGCCCGATGTTCTTGTTCTCACTTTGGTGAGAAGCGAACATTACTAACCCGTAAGCATAACATGCTTCTTTATGTTGCATGTTAGCCACTTTTTCTAAATCACGAAGTCCTATATTCGGATATACTGAGTCAAAATAATTTCTTAACCCATTGCGTAAAATAGCATTTGGGTTCCCCGCAATATATGCGTCAAAGTAAACACATCGTAACTTATTGGTTTCCCAATGTGATATCCCCCATCTTTCAAACGAAAGTCTCTTATAAACCAAGACATTCTTGGAACGTTCTTCGAATGTCTTACAAACTGATCTCGCCTTAAATAGTTGTGCCGAAGAATTCTGACCGACTCTAGACAAGATTTCATCAATCATGTCTCCGGGTAGGTCTCTTAAAATATTGGGTTGTCTATCCATTTTGTGTTTTTATACTGTAAAATAGACAAGAGTTAGATTCATAAAAAAAATACTTATTAATACAAGCAATTTTTACATATATCATAAAGCATAAGCACACTATATTACATATATTACACCACACGAATACAACTATCTTATTCCGACTCGCTTGTTTCTTCTTCTTCGGTTTTAGTTCGTTTTGCCAAGTTTCTAGGGATATATGATGTTCCCCTAATACGAGCCGTCGTGATCCACATTGGTTTAGAAAAACCTGGTGGTTTAGAGGTTCCCGGGTCAATGTTACAACTTAAGGACTTCAGGGGTTGACGATACATATAAAGTTCATCGGGGTTGGAATTAGATTTCTCTATTTTTATGCCCTTTCCCTTATTATTTTCTTTTGCCTTTTTAAATTCAGTTGGGGTAATTTCTATAACATCATCGGAATTCTCGTCGGAATCCGATTAATCGGAGAATTGGTAATCCTCTCAATATTTTGCTTCCTTGGCGGAAACACCATTGACCATGATTAACCTTGGTCGGTTGGTTGAGGATTCTCTTTTACTTAACCGTTTTATTATTTCCCCCACCGATTATATTTCTTCTTCCGGTTCCGATTCTTCTTCCGGTTCCGATTCTTCTTCTGGTTCCGACTCTTCTTCCGGTTCCTCTTCGGGAACTTGTGAATCAGTCCACGAATCATTCCAATTTACATTTAACTCTTCATTATTATTAGGTGAGTCAATGGGACTTGTTCTAGAGGTAGACATCTATCACATAATATCGAACACGATAAGAGATTAATATATCACATAATATTCATATGTTAAAAATATATAGTTTCCAACAAAAATGTTAAGCAATCATTTTTAAAGAAAACACGGTCGAAGTCCAGACTCACTAATGCATCCTAACAAACTCGATAAGACACACTAATGCAAATTTTCTGGTTCTCTAAGACCAACGCTCTGATACCAACTGAAATGTCCCGTTCTTATTGATTAAAAACGTTCCATATTAATTGATTTCGTTGCGAGGTTTTGACCTCTATATGAGACGTTTTTCAAAGACTGCATTCATTTTAAAACAAACCATAACCTTTATTTCATCAATAAAGGTTTAAAAAGCTTTACGTAGATTATCAAATAATGATAATCTAAAATATCCTGTTTACACACGACCATTACATAATGGTTTACAATACAAATATGTTACAACAAAATAAGTTTCTTGAATGCAGTTTTTACACAATATCATACAAGCATGGACTCCAATTCTCGTCCTTATTTAAGTATGCGACAGCGGAAGCTCTTAATAATCACCTGAGAATAAACATACTTAAAACGTCAACAAAAATGTTGGTGAGTTATAAGTTTAACCTATATATATCAAATCATAATAATAGACCACAAGATTTCATATTTCAATACACATCCCATACATAGAGTTAAAAATCATTCATATGGTGAACACCTGGTAACCGACAATGACAAGATGCATATATAAGAATATCCCCATCATTCCGGGACACCCTTCGGATATGATATAAATTTCGAAGTACTAAAGCATCCGGTACTTTGGATGGGGTTTGTTAGGCCCAATAGATCTATCTTTAGGATTCGCGTCAATTAGGGTGTCTGTTCCCTAATTCTTAGATTACCAGACTTAATAAAAAGGGGCATATTCGATTTCGATAATTCAACCATAGAATGTAGTTTCACGTACTTGTGTCTATTTTGTAAATCATTTATAAAACCCGCATGTATTCTCATCCCAAAAATATTAGATTTTAAAAGTGGGACTATAACTCACTTTCACAGATTTTTACTTCGTCGGGAAATAAGACTTGGCCACTGGTTGATTCACGAACCTATAACAATATATACATATATATCAAAGTATGTTCAAAATATATTTACAACACTTTTAATATATTTTGATGTTTTAAGTTTATTAAGTCAGCTGTCCTCGTTAGTAACCTACAACTAGTTGTCCACAGTTAGATGTACAGAAATAAATCGATAAATATTATCTTGAATCAATCCACGACCCAGTGTATACGTATCTCAGTATTGATCACAACTCAAACTATATATATTTTGGAATCAACCTCAACCCTGTATAGCTAACTCCAACATTCACATATAGAGTGTCTATGGTTGTTCCGAAATATATATAGATGTGTCGACATGATAGGTCGAAACATTGTATACGTGTCTATGGTATCTCAAGATTACATAATATATAATACAAGTTGATTAAGTTATGGTTGGAATAGATTTGTTACCAATTTTCACGTAGCTAAAATGAGAAAAATTATCCAATCTTGTTTTACCCATAACTTCTTCATTTTAAATCCGTTTTGAGTGAATCAAATTGCTATGGTTTCATATTGAACTCTATTTTATGAATCTAAACAAAAAAAATTATAGGTTTCTAGTCGGAAAAATAAGTTACAAGTCGTTTTTGTAAAGGTAGTCATTTCAGTCGAAAGAACGACGTCTAGATGACCATTTTAGAAAACATACTTCCACTTTGAGTTTAACCATAATTTTTGGATATAGTTTCATGTTCATAATAAAAATCATTTTCTCAGAATAACAACTTTTAAATCAAAGTTTATCATAGTTTTTAATTAACTAACCCAAAACAGCCCGCGGTGTTACTACGACGGCGTAAATCCGGTTTTACGGTGTTTTTCGTGTTTCCAGGTTTTAAATTATTAAGTTAGCATATCATATAGATATAGAACATGTGTTTAGTTGATTTTAAAAGTCAAGTTAGAAGGATTAACTTTTGTTTGCGAACAAGTTTAGAATTTACTAAACTATGTTCTAGTGATTACAAGTTTAAACCTTCGAATAAGATAGCTTTATATGTATGAATCAAATGATGTTATGAACATCATTACTACCTTAAGTTCCTTGGATAAACCTACTGGAAAAGAGAAAAATGGATCTAGCTTCAATGGATCCTTGGATGGCTCGAAGTTCTTGAAGCAGAATCATGACACGAAAACAAGTTCAAGTAAGATCATCACTTAAAATAAGATTGTTATAGTTATAGAAATTGAACCAAAGTTTGAATATGATTATTACCTTGTATTAGAATGATAACCTACTGTAAGAAACAAAGATTTCTTGAGGTTGGATGATCACCTTACAAGATTGGAAGTGAGCTATCAAACTTGAAAGTATTCTTGATTTTATGAAACTAGAACTTTTGGAATTTATGAAGAACACTTAGAACTTGAAGATAGAACTTGAGAGAGATCAATTAGATGAAGAAAATTGAAGAATGAAAGTGTTTGTAGGTGTTTTTGGTCGTTGGTGTATGGATTAGATATAAAGGATATGTTATTTTGTTTTCATGTAAATAAGTCATGAATGATTACTCATATTTTTGTAATTTTATGAGATATTTCATGCTAGTTGCCAAATGATGGTTCCCACATGTGTTAGGTGACTCACATGGGCTGCTAAGAGCTGATCATTGGAGTGTATATACCAATAGTACATACATCTAAAAGCTGTGTATTGTACGAGTACGAATACGGGTGCATACGAGTAGAATTGTTGATGAAACTGAACGAGGATGTAATTGTAAGTATTTTTGTTAAGTAGAAGTATTTTGATAAGTGTCTTGAAGTCTTTAAAAAGTGTATGAATACATATTAAAACACTACATGTATATACATTTTAACTGAGTCGTTAAGTCATCGTTAGTCGTTACATGTAAATGTTGTTTTGAAACCTTTAGGTTAACGATCTTGTTAAATGTTGTTAACCCAATGTTTATAATATTAAAAGAGATTTTAAATTATTATATTATCATGATATTACGATGTACGAATATCTCTTAATATGATATATATACATTAAATGTCGTTACAACGATAATCGTTACATATATGTCTCGTTTCAAAATCATTAAGTTAGTAGTCTTGTTTTTACATATGTAGTTCATTGTTAATATACTTAATGATATGTTTACTTATCATAATATCATGTTAACTATATATATAACCATATATATGTCATCATATAGTTTTTACAAGTTTTAACGTTCGTGAATCACCGGTCAACTTGGGTGGTCAATTGTCTATATGAAACCTATTTCAATTAATCAAGTCTTAACAAGTTTGATTGCTTAACATGTTGGAAACATTTAATCATGTAAATATCAATCTCAATTAATATATATAAACATGGAAAAGTTCGGGTCACTACACTTAAAACATCAACAAAAATGTTGGTGAGTCATAGGTTTAATTTCTATATAATAATCATAATATTTAATAAGCCACAAGATTTCATTTAATTAAATGCGCAGGATCATTACAACTACAAAAATCATTCATACGATGAGTCGCCTGGTAACCGACCTTAACATAGAGCGCTTAAGATATCTGGCATCATACATTCCACTATTCAAATGTATGACAAGAACCCTTCGAAGTACTAAAGCATTTCCACTATTTGAAAATGGGGGTGGTTGGTGCCCGTAGATCTACCTTTAGGATTCGCGTCAATTAGTGTTTTTCACTAATTCTTAGGTTACCAAGCATAATAATAATAAGTACAGATATCCGGTATAACAAAACAGTCGTAGAATGTAGTTTCATGAACTTGTGCTTATTTTGTAAAACATTTATAAATTTGCATGTATTCTCATCCCAAAATAATTTAGATAGTAAAAATAGGACTATAACTCACTTGTGATGATTTTCGAATAGATGGTGATAAGACTTGGCCTTTTGACGAATTCACGAACCTAGTAACAATATTCTTGTGTCAAGATATATATATATATATATATATATATATATATATATATATATATATATATATATATATATATATATATATATATATATATATATATATATATATATATATATATGTATAATTAATATTCCATACTTATGATACTTGTGATAATTTTAATTGTCCATTGTTAGTAGTTCAACGTTCGTAGTCCAATAGTCTGATAGTCCAATAGTATAAATATATATATAAATATAAATAGGTATATTGTGTTAGAATTTACTAACACTATAATATATTGTCTTAATATAGTAAGACACATAATATGTATATTGTCTGAAGCAATCCACGACCCATTGTATACATGTCTCAGGCTCGATAACAACTCAAAGTATATAATATTTTGGAATCCACTTCGACCCACAGCTAACTTGAAATTACTACCAATGGTGTCTTATAGTTCGTTCCAATAATATATATAGAAGAAATCAAAATGATATGTCAAAACACTGTATACGGATCCACAGTGATCAAGTCATATATATATATAGTGCCTTATGATCTTTATTAAGACTATAATATATTGTCGTAGAACTTAATCACGACTATTATAAATTGTATTTCCATAAGTTCGGGAACAAGACATGTATAAATACACGTAGGATACAAGGTAAGTTAGCTAGGATAAGGTTAGCATCCATTTTTATGAATCATGTCCGTAGCTAAAAATTAAGAAAAATATCCAATTTTGTTTTACCCATAATTTCTTCGTTACAAATCCGTTTTGAGTGATTAAAGTTGCCATGGTTTCATATCGAACTCAATATTATTAATCTTAACAGAAAAATTATAGGTATATAGTTGAAAATACAGCTTAGGTGTCAAATAAGAGAAGATAGTCATATCCGTCGTAAGAACGACATCTTGATGACCCTTTTGAAAAACATACTTCCACTTAGAGTTTAACCATGGATTTTGGATATATTTCATATCCATATAAAATAAGATTTTTCACCAAAGTAAATCTTTTAATTCAAAGTTTAAGATAGGTTTTTAAAATTAAACCCAAAACAGTCTCCGTTCGACTAAGACGGCGTATATTCGATTTTAAGGTGTTCTTCGTGTTTACAAGTTTTATATCCTTATGTTAGCTTGACATATAGTCATAATACATGTGTTGAAGTATTTTAAAAGTCAAGTTAGAAGGATTAAGTTTATTTGCAAACAAGTTTAGAAATAATCTAAACTATGTTCTTGTTGTTATTAGTTATAACTCAAAATAAGATAGCTATATGAATATGAATCGAACAAGATTTTGAACAAAGCTATTACCTCAACTTACTAGGGTAAAGCTACTGGAAAAGATAGTAAATAATCTTTAGCTCAAAGGTAGCTTTGATGGCTTAAAATTCTTGAAGTAGAATCATGGAATCAACAAAAGTTTCAAGTAAGAAATCTATATTGATTTAAGATAGTTATGAATATATAAATTGAACCAAAGTTTATATATGATTCTTACCTTGATTATTAGATGAGAAGCTACTGATATGAAAGTAGGATTATGGATTCTAAAGAGTTGTGGAGTTGGATTGAAAGATTGGAAGTAAACTTGTACACTTGGAAGGTTATCTTGATATGTTATTGATCAAACTTTCTTATGATGATTAAGTGTTATTTTAAAGCTTGTAATAGATGATTATTTTGCTGAATTGAAGTAGGTTCCTTAAGGATTTCAAGTGTTTGAGTTAGATAATAATTGGAAGTAAGAATTTTGAACTAGAAATGAAATGGGGATGGCCATATATGGCGTGAAAATGGGGGGACAAAAACAAATTCCAAGCTTGTAATCTTGTGTAATTAGTCAAGCTAACTTCCTATTTGAGTTTAACTCATATCTAGGGTAGATTTTTGGTTGATTAGTATGTTGATTTGATGTGTATATACCAATAGTGAATACATATAGAAGCTGGGTATGATACGGGTATAAATACCGAATAAATACGAGTGGAATTCTTGATAAAATTGAATGAGAAAATTGAGTATAGCTATCTTTGTTGAGTATAAGTATGTTAGTATATATGTTTAAGTCCTTAAAAAGTGTATTAATACATATCAATACAATACATATACATACATTTTAATTTAGAAGTTACTACAACGTTAATCGTTATATATATGTATATAGTCTTGAAGTCTTTAAGTTAGTAATCTCATTTTATGTATATAACCAATTGTTATTATATGTAATGAGATACTTAAATATCATTTTATCAAATCATAGGTATATATATATATATATATATATATATATATATATATATATATATATATATATATATATATATATATCCATATATACATCATTATATAATTTTTTCGAGTTATGACGTTCGTGAATCGTCAGACAAACTGGGTGGCCAAACATTTGTATAAAATTCATTTCAAATAACCAAATCTTAATGAGTTTGATTGCTTAACATGTTGGAAACATTAATTATGTAAATATTAATCTTCTATATATTAGTGGAAAAATCCGGGTCGTTACATTACACACCCGTTAAATTAAATTTCGTCCCAAAATTTAGAATAGTACATAGTTAACGTGCGACATCGGGAAAAAAATGTGGGTACTTCAGCTTCATTTGGTCTTCTCGTTCCCAAGTAAATTCAGGTCCTCTACGAGCATTCCATCGAACCTTAACTATTGGTATCTTACTTTGTTAGAGTCGTTTGACCTCACGATCCATAATTTCGACGGGTTCTTCGACGAAATTTAGTTTCTCGTCAATTTTAATCTCGTCTAAAGGAATAATGAGATCTTCGGTAGCTAGGCATTTCTTCAAGTTTGAAACATGAAAGGTGTTGTGAATCTTTTCTAATTGTGGAGGTAGCTCAAGTCAATAGGCCACCGGCCCAATGCGTTTTTCAATCTTGAATGGCCCAATGTATCTTGGGTTCAATTTCCCCCGCTTTCCAAAACGAATAACAACTTTCCAAGGTGATACCTTAATCATAACCATGCTACCCTCCTCAAACTCTAAAGGTTTTCTCCTAACATCTGCATAGCTCTTTTGTCGACTCCGGGCTGTTTTCAATCGTTGCTGAATTTGAATGATTTTATCGGTGGTTTCTGGGATAATTTTGGACCTGTAATCTGTTTATCCCCGATCTGCACTTCCTACCATAAAGTGCCTCAAATGGTGCCGCCTCAATACTAGAATGATAGCTGTTGTTGTAGGAAAACTCAGCTAATGGTAGATGTCGATCCCAACTGCTTCCAAAATCAATAACACATGCTCGTAGCATGTCTTCGAGTGTTTGAATCGTCCTTTCACTCTACCCATCAGTTTGTGTATGATAGGCAGTACTTAAATCTAGACGAGTTTCCAACGCTTCGTGTAATGCCTGCCAGAATCTGGAAGTAAATCTGCTATCATGATCAGAGATAATAGAGATTGGTATACCATGTCTAGAAACAACTTCTTTTAGGTATAATCGTGCTAATTTCTCTATACCATCCTCCTCTTTTATTGGCAGAAAGTGTGCTAACTTAGTAAGACGATCGACTATTACCCAAATCATATCATAACCACCTGCGGTTCATGGTAACTTAGCAATAAAATCCATGGTAATGTTTTCCCATTTCCATTCTAGGATTTTAGGTTGTTGGAGTAGACCCGATGGTTTCTGATGCTCAGCTTTGACTTTAGAACAAGTCAAACATGCCCCTACATATGTGGCTATATCGGCCTTCATTCCTGGCCACCAAAAGTTTCTCTTGAGGTCTTGGTACATTTTTCCCGCTCCGGGATGTATTGAATATCTGGTTTTATGTACTTCATCTAGTATCACTTTCCTCAAATCCCCATTCTTTGGTACCCAAATTCTTTCATCCAAATACCTGGTTCCGTCTTCCCGAATATTAAGCTGTTTTTCTAATCCTTTGGGTATTTTCCTTCCAAAAATTCCTTCCTTCGAAACCTCCTGTTGTGCCTCTTTTATTCGAGTAGTAAGATTAGTATGAATAATCATGTTCATAGCTTTTACTTGAATAGGTTCTCTTTCCTTTCGACTCAAGGCATCGGCTATCACATTTGCTTTCCCCGGGTGGTAACGGATTTGACAATCATAATCATTTAGCAGCTCAACCCACCTACGCTGCCTCATATTTAGTTGCTTTTGATTTAAAATATGTTGGAGACTTTTGTGGTTGGTTTATACGATAAACTTGACCCCATATAGATAATATCTCCACATCTTTAATGCAAAAACAACGGCGCCCAATTCCAGATCGTGTGTGGTGTAGTTTTGTTCATGAATTTTGAGTTGTCGAGAAGCATATGCAATCACCTTCTTCCGTTGCATAAGAATACACCCAAAACCCATTCTTAATGCGTCGCAGTATATAACAAAATCTTCCATTCCGTCAGGTAACGATAAAATAGTTTCCGTAGTCAACTTCTTTTTCAACAATTGAAGGCACCCTCTTGTTCGGAAGTCCATTCATACTTCTTCCGCTTATGTGTCAAGGCAGTTAAAGGTTTGGTTACTCGGGAGAAATCTTGAATAAATCTCCTATAATAACCGGCTAAACCTAAAAATTGACGTATTTGCGTTGGATTTTTCGGGGTTTCCCAATTTTTGATGGCTTCGATCTTGGCGGGATCAACTTTTATTCCATTACTACTGACTACGTGGCCAAGAAATTGTACTTCATTTAACCAAAAAGCGCACTTAGAAATTTTTGCATAAAGTTGTTTTTTTCTTAACAACTCTAACACAAGTCTTAAGTGTTGTTCGTGTTCTTGGTTATTCTTCGAATAGATAAGAATGTCATCAATAAAGACAATAACAAACTTATCTAAATATGGACTACCTACTCGGTGCATGAGATCCATGAAAACTGCGGGTGCATTGGTTAGACCGAATAGCATAACCATGAATTCGTAATGGGCATAACGAGTTCTGAAGGATGTTTTTGGTATATCGGCTTCTTTAACCCTCAGTTGATGATAACCCGACCTTAAGTCGATTTTGGAGTATACGCTTGAACCTTGGAGTTGATCAAATAGGTCGTCGATTCGGGGTAAAGGGTATCGGTTTTTGATGGTTACTTTGTTCAGCTTACGGTAATCGATACACATGTGAAAAGACCCATCTTTCTTTTTAACGAACAAAATTGGAGCTCCCCAAGGTGACGTACTCGGTCGGATAAAACCACGTTCTAATAATTCTTGTAGCTGACTTTGTAATTCTTTCATTTCGGTTGGCGCAAGTCTATATGGAGCACGAGCTATTGGTGTGGCTCCTGGTACAAGATCTATTTGAAATTCAACGGATCGGTGTGGAGGTAGTCCCGATAATTCGTCCGGAAACACCTCAGGAAGTTCTCTTGCAACCGGAACGTCATCGATTTTCTTTTCTTCTTTTTCAACCTTCTCAACGTGTGCTAGTATGGCATAGCAACCTTTTCTTATTAGTTTGCGCACCTTCAAACTACTAATAAGATTTAATTTAGCTTTACCCTTTTCTTCGTACACCATTAAGGGTAACTCGTTTTCTCTTAGAATGCGAATCGCCTTCTCATGACAAACAACTTTGGCTTTCACCTTGGACATCCAGTCCATTGCAATAATTACGTCGAAGCTTCCCAATTCCACCGGTATTAAATCAATTGCAAACGTTTCGCTAATTAAACTAATTTTTCGATTTCGGCAAATTTTATCAACCTTAATTAGTTTACCGTTTGCTACTTCAACTATATACTTTTTATCCAAAGGCGTTAACGGGCAATTTAATTTGGCATAAAATTCTTTACTTATATAACTTCTATCGGCACCCGAATCAAATAAAACATAAGCAGGTGTATTGTTGATAAGAAACGTACCCGTAACAAGCTCCGGGTCTTACTGTGCTTTCTCCCCATTAATGTTGAAGGCTCTCCCACAGCCTTGCCTATTTCCATTCTGGCACTGGTTTATGGTATGGCCCGGTTTTCCACATCCATAGCAAACAACGCCATTATTATTTGTTCCGGCATTATTTACTCATTTGTTTCTATTTGGTCCGCAGACTTCACACTTTGCTGCAATATGGCCATTCCTATTGCACTTGGTACATAACTCTCTGCAAAACCATTCTGGATGAAACGTATCACACCTTGGGCATATAGTTCTTTGCCTTTTGTTGTCGTCGTTGTTGTTGTTGTTGTTATTGTTGTTGTTGTTGTTAGGGTTATTGTTGTTGAGACGTTTGTTGTTGTTATTGTTGTGATTGGGATTGTTGTTGTTGTTATTATTATTGGGATGGTTGTTGTGGTTATTGTTACGGTTGTTGTTGCGATTATTGTTGTTGTTGGGGTGGTTGCGATTGTTGTTGAAATTGTTATTTTGATTGTTGTTGTTGTTGTACTGGTGACCCTGATCACCGCTTTCCTCCCACTTTCTTTTCCCCTGTTTCATTATGGCCTCCTCGGCCGCTTCTTTCTTTATCCTTCCTGTAATTTGGCCTATCAATTTGTGGGCTATACGGCTCGCTTTCTGCATTGTTGCAGGGTCGTTAGCACCTACATGCTCTTAGATTCGTTCTGGCAAGCCTTTTATGAATGCTTCAATTTTTGCTTCTTCGTCCTCAAATGATCCAAAACACATTAAAGCCAGTTCATTGAAACGTCGCTCGTAGGTAGTGACGTCTAACCCTTGGGTTGTCAGTGCTTTAAGCTCTTCCTTGAGCTTGTTGATTTCGATTCTGGGACGGTAGTCTTCCTTCATCATGTGTTTGAAAGCGGACCATGGAAGTGCGTAGGCTGTATTTTGTCCTACGTAATCCATGTAGGTATTCCACCATGTCAAAGCAGTACCCCTGAAAGTATGTGTGGCATACTTAACTTTATCCTCTTCTGCGCAGTTGCTGATTGCGAACACAGTTTCAACCTTCTCTGTCCACCGCTTTAGTCCAACGGGTCCTTCGGTTCCTTCAAACTCATTGGGTTTGCAGGCCATAAAAGCTTTGTAGGAACATCCTATCCGGTTGCCATTGTTTCCTCCACTGCTGGAACCCGATTGGTTATTGTTGTTCATTACATTCACCACTGCAGCCACATTTGCAGTGAAAGCTTGAAGTTCTTCTGTGTTTAATTGTTGTTGTCTAGTAGCTGGAGGAGCCATTTTCTTCAAAAATAGCCAAATGAGTTAATCATATAGAAATTTTAGAAGTAGCCAAAAATTATTTTATAGCTTAATATGAACTTATTATTATAAAAGCCTTTTCTTCATATTAGCGTTTTATAACTGTAATAATGTTCATACTTGGCAGCTAACACACAAATTAACTACTAAAATTCTAATATGAAAAACTATGGTAAGTTATTACGTTACTACGTAATAATAAGTTGTAATAATAATAATAATAAACCTTCCATGCTTATTCTTATCATTATACAATCATAAGGAAAATTACATCGCAAACTTTCATACAAACTTAAACATACAATATACTACATATTTCACAATGCATGGAATACATGATAGCTACCGATGGTTCAAGAACGGCGAGATTTCTTAGATGTTCACGTTGTTTCTTTCTCGGCCAAACGTTTGGATTTTCGTTTGGATAGTTCTTTTTCTAATTCCTCCCAATTGGTTCTTTTGGCTAATTGTTTGGGAGAAAAACCAACAGTCGTTATACGAGCGGTCATTTTATAAACTGGTTTCTTAGGTGGTTCAGGTGGATGATCACAAACATTTTGGGTCATAATAGGTTCATCGGGTTTGGGATCGGGTATAACAGCCAAAGATTTTCCCAAATCATATTGTGGTTCGGTAATTTCCACAACTTCTTCAGGATCCTCTTCTTCGGGTTCCTCCTCTGGGTCTTCTTCTGGATTCTCTTCTGGAACCTCTTCTGGCAATTGTGAATCTTCCCAATTTTCCCAACAATTTTCCACTTTAATGGTAGTACCAAAAGTTAACTTTTCCGTTGGTTCATAAGTTGTATGCTTTGACTCAGCCTCCGAATCACTTGATAAGTAAATGAAATCTGAATCACTAGAGATGCTTATACGATCGGATGAAGTCATCTATCACATAATAGCAGGCACGTTAAGGGAATAATATATCTTAGAATATTTACATATTAATAATCTTATGTTTCCAACAATTATGTTAAGCAATAATTTTTAAAACAAATACGGTCGAAGTCTCGAACCATAATGTAAGTCTTCAAAGGAACCGGGAATCAAGTGGGAACCGAGCACCAAAAATATAGCTATCGAACATGTGTGCCAAAAAGAACGCACGTGCTACCCAACAATTGGTCAAGCCAATGCCTCCCACAGTACCTAACATCGTGAGATGTCGGTAAGAAAATAATGTGCTTAGGAGGATACACATTACGTCCAGATATCATCGATAATCATGAGGTAATCATCTAATCCATTAAGTAAACCATAAAGATTGAGGTTCATCAGGCTTAAAAGCTGATATCTTACCTTTCCGGAGGTTATCCACTGGGAATCTGATCAATCACTGACATTTTGTGTATCATGGTGCGCTTCCCATTTGGCTAGTAAATCTCCCTCATTGAGATAAGCTTTGACTACCAGTTTCCCTGTTTGACGTTGAGGCCTGGTAGATTTCCAGTCGATTTTAGCAATGACTTTTCAAGATTTTTTGTCATCCTAAAACTGGTCTGGACTACAACTTCTGAAACAAATCACCAAGTGTGTTGTTCGGGAGACTTGACTCCCTTTAGGATGGAATAGATACATCCTATGTGGTTAAATAAAGTGGTCGGGTGCAACATTGTCCTTCTTAGGAGAAACAATGAGGATCGCCCTGTTAAAGTTTTCGATCTAGCGCATGGTCCGTTTTCGACCACACGCTACTATCACCGTTCATACGGTTGACACTCGCCTTGGTGCAAGTGACCTACGTATGAATTTTAATGTTCATGTAGAATTTCACATTCAAAATAATGAACATGTTTCGAAAGTTCAAGACTTTCACCTCTAACAATACCTCATCGTGAAATGATGGGTAATGAAATGGTACAGCTTAAGAGGTATATGTACCAAGTGTAATGGTTGGAAGACTTTACTTCCTTAATGAGTGGATCTGACTCACTCGGGAATGCCAATCTATTTCAATTGACACTCGATTTAAATCTCAAAAATCTTTGGGTGCCATAGCTTTTGGCTATGGGTTGTGTTGTCTAAGCAAACACAAGCACGTAGCTATTGTTCCTAAAAAGGACAACACTGGTGAAGCTCTAGGCTCCTCTTCCCACAGTATCACACCATTAGATGATGTAATAATAAAATGATATAGTTTCAGAAGTCTGCTATACCAAGTAACCAAAAGTTTGTGATCTGGCACGTGATTCGGTCACAATCACGCTATGCAATCACCGCTCTCTCATGGTTTACACCCGTTTTGGTACAGGTGACCTACTATTGAGTTCCCTGAACTCGTAGGATTTCATGTCCAAGATAATGAACATGTGGGACAATTTTGGCTTCTTTGAAATCACGAAATATGCCATAAAATACCAAGCCAATTATCATAATAAAGGTTTTGGCCGAATTTTCAATTGTTTTTCTACTTTTTTTTTTCATTTTTAAACTAACTTTTCTATATTTTTTTTTATTATACCCCTAATTTTTCATTTTTTTTTTTACGACCAAAACCCGTGAAACGTCAAGTCTTTTTAAATCAAAACTAATATGATGATGATTCCATTAACAACCAACCCGAGAGATTTTACATCCCCCACCCCACACTTGAGATCAAGTAATGTCCCCATTACTTGAGATCAAAAATAGATTAAAATCGAAAGGGTTATGTGAGAAAGAAAATATAAAAACTTATCGAGCTTAACCACTGATCGCGGAATGCCAGTGACAGATGGCGCTGAACTGACTACCAGCATAAGAACATCGTCCATTCCCGATCATCACACCAATATCATCAATCATGCAGTTTTGCTGAACTTAACGCCAGACTTGAAAAATAGTTTCACTCACAAACCTAAGAAAAGAAAAACAAACGAACTACATAACAGGACAAGGTGGCACTACCCGATGCCGAAACGTCTTGTCCCTCAAATAAGTGTCAAAGTACATAAGCAGAATACATAGTTATCCAAATACAGACCAACGAAAAGGAAATAGTTTTAAACAAATTACAACATAATCAACGGGCTCGCAGGCCCTCCTCACTGAAAACCATCATACGGCCAATTGCCGTACGGATACTGCTGCTGAAACCTCTGATACGCATCCTCCAACCTTTCCTGCTCACTGTAAATTGGGGCCTGCACTTGTGGCCGAACTGGACTGCGATAATACACGGGTGTCTGAGAAGTAGTACCATAATATTGATCCGGGTTGAAGTAGAAGAGAAGAGCATTGTGCCTTTGCCAATCGTTCCCATAAGCAATCTATTGCTGGTCATGTAAGGACTCGGCCGACCTCTCATCGACCCGCTGCTGACTTTCCCACATACGATCATTATGCGACCGTTGTTCTCCCTGAAACTCATTAAATCTATCTGACACACCGATTTCCACATTATCAACCCTCGAGACCAAGTTATCCCAAATTTCATGGGAAATACCCCAAGGCTGACCGACTGCAGGAACATTTTGGGCAACCGGCTCCGCCTTATCACCTCCTTGATCATGATCACCAGCCTTATGCGCTTGTTGCCAAACATACGTCACTAAGCCAACTCGATTTGCATCCCACATTACAAAATTTGCATTAATATAAAACCTTACATTAAAAGGTTTCATAATCTGTAACGGATCGGTCAATTTCGTACACCTGCTGAAATCATTGTTGAAAAACCTCGCAATTTTTGTAACAAAATGACCACCAAGAAGTGGCCTTGATGCCCTTGTTTCCCTCGCATGATGAGATAAATAAGTAGCAATTAACATACACAAATCAACATGTGCATCGTCCCGAACTCGATGCATAATCCACAACTCGGTCGAATTGACTTTATCATTCCCATTTCTTCGACCACAAAAAGTACACGAAAGCAATTTATGAAGTAACCATAGCTGTCTGCTCCGAATATCGAACCCCTTCGACTCATTGGAAACAAAAGGAGTCAAACCCGAAATTTCATACCAAAAGTCTCGCTCGTTATAATCCTCCGGGTGTCCTATAAACTCAGTTTCTTTTTTTAAGTACCGTGTTAAAGACTTCTCATCCAATTCCTCATACAAATTTAGTGCTCGAGCCAAATCCATTCTACTCATGGCTCGATTCTCTCCACCTAGCTGAAATGTCATAAACCCTTGATCCGTAGGATCCCTTCTTGAACGCACACTTAAAGAGGAGAAAAACTCAACCACCAACTCACGATAAAGGTCATCTCTCAAAGACATAGCACGTTCCCATGTGCCAAGATAGACTCAGTTTCTCGACATTGCTAACATATCAGTAATTTCATCCCTGATCTCACTAGTAGCTCTATTCAACTCATCCCAACTGAAATACCAAGTCGCTTGTATACTTCGAACTGAAATAAATTCAAAGTATTGTGAGTAGTTTTCTCCAACTCTTTGCAACCAAATCTCTGGGTTCGTTCTTCTATCTTCATCCCTTCGTGATTGAGATGTTGAGGATGAAGGGACATCAACTCTGCTTCTCTGCACACATGAAACAAGAACCAAACCAAACACAAAACCTTGAAAAGTTAGCGTTAGGACAATTATAATAATCAAACCAACATGTTCCACATACTTACATCAACTAC
This sequence comes from Rutidosis leptorrhynchoides, assembly GCF_046630445.1. NCBI lineage: Eukaryota > Viridiplantae > Streptophyta > Magnoliopsida > Asterales > Asteraceae > Rutidosis > Rutidosis leptorrhynchoides. The sequence goes on from NC_092335.1 coordinate 271,229,296, forward strand.
CATTAATACTCGTTTCAATTTTAATTAGCCATTTAAACAAAAGCAAGTATTTAAAACATGTGGTTTTGTTCCATGGTACCAATATCAAACTAATTCTCAAAAGCACTATATCATGTAAGTGCCCCATCAAACAATCCTCACTTAACCCAAATTCACAACTCGTCTAATTAATTCACCAACCTACGATAAATCATTCCTATAATCACAAGTTAACTTCTAAACTTGCAAGAAGTTTAAACAATTCCAACAACCAAATTAACATCTCACAAATCACAAAAATCATCATGCTTTACCAATTACCAAAATCACATATGACCCGCCCAAATCACCCCACACTATCTTTAAACATGTATCTAGTAGCAAACATCTCTCTCACAAACAAAATCCGCAAATATTCAACATCAAATTCGGATTTATCTCTACCCTAATCTCAAGAATCAATATTATGCATAAACTACACAAGAATTCATGAAGAGAAAACAATAATATCATATTCATCAACAATACATCACATAATAAGGCATAAAAGTCTCAATTAAACAAACCCCGCCAAATTTCAAACATGAACCCTAGAATTAATAAAATTAATCAAGAAACATGAGAGAAAAAGCAAGAGAATAGCAAAATCGGACCTTAACCGGCATGATTGAACAAGCAATTGAAGAAATTAGGCAAGAATTAGTGATAATTGAACTTAGGGTTTGAGAGTTCTAAGTGTGTTAGAGAGGTGAGTATAAGAATAGTGGGTGAAAACAGATCCAAAAACCCCTAAAAAGGGTGGAATTCCCGTCGGGTTTAATGTTGGGTCGGGTTGACCCATTTGAATTAAAACCTTGACCGTCGGGTGAGAACCTGCGCAGCAGGAATGTCGCGCCGTGACATTAGTGGCCGCGCCGCGGCGTTATGCAGTACCTGATTCTCATTTTTTTAATAATACGTGTACACTAAAAACTATGAAAACTCGCGCCGCGACCACATTCCTCACGACGCGGAAATGAACGTGGTTATGACCCATTCTAAATGGCTTCCTGACTTTGAAAACCTTGAATTATCGCGCCGCGGCTATATGTGTCGCGCCGCGGCAATGTGCGTGACCTGATACTTCGACGTAAGAATTATTTAGCAACCTTAAATCACTTTTAAGAACCAAAACAACCAACTAAAATGACAAGAAATCTATCATAATTAATCATTTAGCAAGTAAGATGCAGCAAACCCGTGATCACACCTATTAATACAAACTATACAACAATGTGAACCATATTTAATGAGTCGTTAACACAACTCGTCCCCTACTTCAAGTGGCATTGGGATCGGGTTCAACGTGAACCCCATCATCAATCTCCAACGGACCATCGAAATATTTCTTCACTCGATGTCCGTTAACCTTAAAGGTAGTACCACTCACATTTTTCAACTCAATCGCACCGTATGGGTACACCTTAACAACCTCAAATGGTCCCGTCCACCGGGACTTAAGTTTTTTGGGTAAAAGCTTCAATCTAGAGTTAAACAAGAGCACTCGATCGCCCTCATTAAACTCCTTCGGACCCTTTAAACTTCTATCATGCCATTGCTTGGTTTTCTCTTTATAAATCAACGAATTTTCATACGCATCAAGGCGTAATTCACCAAACTCATTAAGTTGCCCCGCCCTTTGGCGTCTGGCTTCCTTCAAATCCAAATTGCACTTTTTAAGTTCCCACATCGCTTTATGCTCAATCTCCAACGGGAGATGGCACGCTTTTCCATAAACCAACCGATAAGGAGTGGTGCCAATCGGCGTTTTGTAGGTGGTTCGAAACGCCCACAAAGCTTCATCGAGCTTATTCACCCACTCTTTCGGATTCGACCCCATAGTTTTCTCAAGAATTCCTTTAAGAGCTCGATTGGTATTCTCAACTTGTCCGCTCGTTTGGGGATGGTACAAAGTAGAAACTTTATGGAGAACTCCATATCGTTTCAATACCTTCTCCATTTGGGAGTTACAAAAATGAGTACTCCTATCGCTAATTAAAGCGTTAGGAGTTCCAAATCGAGAGAATAAACGCTGAAGGAAAGAAATCACAACTCGTGCATCGTTTATAGCCAAAGCTTGCGCTTCGGCCCATTTAGACACGTAGTCAATGGCAACGAGTATGTAACTATAATTCTGAGATTTCGGAAATGGCCCCATAAAGTCAATCCCCCAAACGTCAAATACTTCATAAACTTGGATGCTTTGTTTAGGCATCTCGTCCCGTTTGGTGACTTTACCGGCCCTTTGACAAGAATCGCACGATTTGCAAATCCGGTGGGCATCCTTGAAAATTGTCAGCCAAAAGAAACCGGCATCATAGACTTTACGCCCCGTGATTTGGGGTCCAAAATGCCCACCGGTAGGCCCACTATGGCACTCGGTCAAAATACACGTACACTCTTCACCGGAAACACACTGAAGGATAACCCCATCGGGACGACAACGAAAAAGATAGGGGGCCTCCCAGAAATAGTACTTAAGGTCACTAAAGAATTTCTTCCTCTTTTGATGTGACCACCCTTTTTCTAAGAATCCCCCAACGAGATAATTAGCAATGTCCACATACCATGGATCGTCCACCTTGTCCATCGCCATGAGATATTCATCGAGAAAATCATCATGGATACTCGACTCGTGAAGGACTTCGAGATTTGGATTCTCGAGTCTAGACAAGTGGTCATCCGCTAGATTTTCAGCACCCTTCTTATCCCAGATCTCGATATCGAATTCTTGCAAAAGCAAGATCCATCTAAGCAGTCGAGGTTTTGCATCCAGTTTCCAAGATAGGTACTTAAGAGCAGAATGGTCCGTAAAAACAATAGTCTTAGACATGACTAAGTAGGACCGGAACTTATCAAACGAAAAGACCACTGCCAGGAGCTCTTTTTCAGTGGTAGTATAATTCAATTGCGCTCCTTGCAAGGTCTTTCTTGCATAATAAATGGGTCGGAAATGTTTCTCAACCCTTTGACCCAGAATATAGCCAACAGCAAAATCAGAAGCATCGCACATAAGCTCGAATGGAAGGGACCAATTCGGAGCAATTATGATGGGTGTATTGATGAGTTTCTCCTTAAGAAGATCGAATGCCTTTTGGTACTCATCGGAGAAATTCCACGGTGTGTCCTTTTCGAGGAGTTTGTTCATCGGGTTAGCAATTTTGGAAAAATCCTTGATGAACCGCGGTAAAAACTGGCGTGCCCGAGAAAACTCCAAACACGCTTAACATCGGTGGGTGGTGGAAGGTTCTTAATAGCTGTTATCTTCGCGGGATCCACCTTAATACCGTTTTTAGAAATCTTGTGCCCGAGAACTATGCCCCCTTGAACCATGAAATGGCACTTTTCCCAATTGAGAACAAGATTAGACTTCTCACACCTTTCCAACATCCGTTCTAAATTAAGAAGGCATGAATCAAAAGTGTCACCGAAGACCGAAAAGTCATCCATGAACACCTCCATGCAATCCTCTATCATATCATGGAATATGGCTGAAGGTTTTTCTTATGCCCGAGAGACATATTAAATTAATATGGCTAATATGTTATGATCCAAGTTAGGTCATACCCAATAACAAGCTTATCGACACTTTATATGTATTTAATCTCAACGGTTGGATCGTTAAATAAATACGTGACACTTGAACTTTAGAAAATTGGTTTTCTAAAATATTATCACTTGAGATAAATTATTTGGATAATTTATATTTAATTATTTATAGGTTTAAATAATTATATTGTGTTATATTTTATAAAAGGTTTATAAAATATGCAAGTAACTTAGTAAAATGCATGGTTATATATATATATATATATATATATATATATATATATATATATATATATATATATATATATATATATAACAAGTTTATATATATATTAAGACATTTTTATTTTTTATTAAAAGTGGGCAGATTTTGGGACTCCAAGGAGATACCCCATGCTTATTTTGGTTACTTTTAAGGTGACACAACTCCTAAGGAACATGCCTAACTAGCTTACCAAGGCTTTGACTCAAGTGGTACATGAAATACACAAAATCAGGAAGTAAAAATTCTGCTCTTTTGCATGCTGCTGGCCGAACTGTTTAGGGAGAAAAATAGAGCATTTTGCTTGCCAAATTAAGTGATTAAGTGTCCTAAAATCCTAACTAAACAAAGGTAGGTGTTGGTGATTGAAAGCTTGGGGTATTACACAATTGAGGCTTCAAATTAGAAACTTACTTTCCATCATCTTTTTCCATCATCTTGCTCACTTGATAACAACCCTCAACTAGCTTGAGGAGGTATGAATCTTCTCTTCTTGTTATATGTAAGCATAATTTCAAGACTTGATATTAACATGAGATTCAATTTAAATGGTTAAACACATTAACTTGTTTTCTTAATAATTATGCTTCCACTTTAACAAAAATTGGTTTATGATTATGTTAACATTAAGAACATGTTATTATGTTGAATTCCATCAATGGTATCTAGAGCCGAAGTCTATGAAATATGCTTCTTATATATGGTCTTTATACCCACTATATTCGCATTCTAAGTACATGCATGAAAATGGAATGCAAAAATTTTCAGGTTTGGGAGGGTTGATGGATTTGGCCGAATTCTTGGAGGACCCAAATGGGTTTTGGGTTGTTCCATTTTGGTCAATGTTGTTGTACGTTGTTGTTCACAATCAAGCCTAGACCTTGTGTTTGAATGGTTGAATGTTGGCTGATTTAATTCATTCATTTGGTATGTAATACTAATTCATTTATTTGGTTGTAATATTCATTCAATTGGTTTGTAATATTTATTCATTTGGTTATGTAATTTATTGTATATTTGGTATGTAAAATAGATTAGGTTGTATTTTCATTTTTTAGAAAAATGTATTAGGATATATTTTTTGTAAAAATGAAGATGCAAGATGAAGACAAGGAAGATGCAAGATTAAGTGGGAGATTTGAAATCTCCTACTTTGTGTTATAACCCTTTACCAGTGGCATTTGTTTTCGGCTAAACAAATGTCTACCAAAGTGGCTTGATTGTGAACATATTTGTTTTACATGCATAGTTGTTTATTGTGTTTGTATGGTTGGTTGCTACAAGTAAATCACAAGTTAACAACAAGCAAAATGACAATTTAATTGGTTAAATTAGACATTATCAACGACATGCATAACGATAATTTAATTGGTTAAATTAAAAATGGCTAAATGGATTATAATAATTGGTTATTAAAACATATATAAAATGGTTTATATCAATGTAATAAAATTGGCTTTATTACATAACATGAAAATTGGATTTTCAAATAAACCATACACTAAATGCATGTTGGTGTATGGTATAATAGTTTTCTTAAACTAGAAATAATGAAAACTTAAAATCCCTTATTAACAAGGCAAACAAGTTAAACGTCATCCTTTTATGTGAGACTTAAAAATATTAGGGAACTCATAATGGGATAAAGGTCACCTAACCGTTATGAGCAAACTAATATGATTAAGGTGAATTTCGCATGCTTGTGGGATAAAGTTCACCTAACCACTTGTGTGTTAAATTTACACGTTTACACAAGTAGGACAACTTGATTTGGGAATCATGAACTTAGGGTCACCGAAGCATGAGGAACAAATAGGTGTTGATGGGATAAATATGCCATGTAAAAGGATTGCATGATCCCATAACTTAGAAGTTGCAAAAGGATTGCAATTGTCATATAAGGACTACCTAGCTAAATCAAATGACGGGATAAAGGTCACCTAACTGAAATTTGGTTTACCGTTGGATTCTAAAATTTAATAAATGTCAATTGGATTTAAAGGGTTTTGATTGATAAATTAAAATTGACACTTAAACAACTTTGTTAAATTTTGTAGATGGCCGCCAATAACAACAACATTCCTAACGCACCAATCAACTTTAACAACCTATCGTTGAGGTCAATCCTCGAAAGGAAAAACTCAACCATACGAACTTCAGGGATTGGTTTCGCAATCTAAGAATTGTCCTTAAACTAGAGGATAGGGCGTATGTGTAGGAAGACCCCATTCCCGATCAACCAGACGAGGATGATACAGAAGGCATGGCTTATTTGGAGAAATATTGCACCAATTCGGTGCAAGTTTCTTGCCTCATGCTTGGGACTATGATAACAGAACTCCAAAAGGATTTCGAGCATCATAGTGCATATGACATGATCACACAATTGAAGGAGATGTTCCTTCAACAAGCTCGTGTCGAGCACTTCGAAACGGTCCGAGCACTTCATGCATGTCAGATGGACGACTCCCAATCCATTTCATCTTATGTCCTTAAGATGAAGAGCCTAATTGATCGAGCGAACCATCTAAATTGCAACGTGTCTAATGAATTAGCCACGGATCTTATCCTTAATTCTTTGTCAAAGAGGTTTGACACATTCGTAATGAATTACAATATGAATGGTTGGGATAAGAGCATTGGCGAATTACATGCCATGCTTAAGACGGCCAAAGCAAGCATGGGTAAATGGGCTTCACCCGTGCTTATGACCAATGAAGGTGGGTCCAAAAACCATAACACTTCTAAGCCGAAGGTGGCTAAGAGGAAAGGACCCGCCTACCAAGGCAAGGGCAAGGGAAAGGGGAAGATGGTTACCCCAACCAACCATAACAAGAAGCAAAAGGTTGCCGGTAAAGCTAACCCCAAGGAAGATCTGTGCTTTGGTTGCGGTGAAATGGGTCACTGGAAAAGCAACTGCCCGGTCTACCTTAAGGAGTTGAAAGAAAAGAGGAATGCAGGGCAATCCTCAGGTAATGTATATATGGTATACATTGAGCTTAGTATTACTTCTTCTAATACATGGGTATTTGACACAGGATGTGGAACTCACATTTGCAATTATATGCAGGGGTTCAAAAGAAGTAAACAAGAAGCGGGAACATCAAGTCTCTTCATGGGAAATGGAGCTAAGGTGCACGTAGTAGCTCAAGGAGACTTTATTTTGAAGCTTCCAAGTGGTTTGGAGCTTATTTTGAAAAATGTTTTGTATGCACCCGATTTATCTCGAAACATTATTTCTGTATCCCGTTTGAAACAATGTGGTTTTAATCTTAATTTCATTAATGATGATATCCATGCTTCTTTAGATAATGTGTTCTATTTCAAGGCTTCTCCTTCGAATGGTATTTATGAATTGGTTCATGATGACACATCATACAATAGCTCAATGTTCCATGCAAACACCAAGAAACTCAAAAGGGATTTGAGTAATTCTTACTTATGGCATTGTCGCCTTGGTCACATAAACAAGAATCGAATGCATACACTTCAAAAGAATGGACTTTTGAAATCAAATGAACTAGACTCGTTTGATATATGTGAATCTTGTTTACAAGGCAAAATGACTAAAGCACCTTTCAAAGGGACCTATGAAAGGGCTAAAGACTTATTAGGATTAATACATTCAGATGTATGTGGACCTTTTAAGCCCATGACTAGGAAAGGTGAAAGATACTTCGTCACTTTCATTGATGACTTCAGTCATTTCGGATATGTCTACTTATTAAGGCACAAGGACGAAAATTTTGAAGCATTCAAAGAATATCAAAACGAAGTACAAAATTAACTCAATAAGATAATCAAGGTACTTCGTACCGATAGAGGAGGTGAATACCTAAGCGATGCTTTCCAAGATCATCTTAAAGGTTGTGGGATTATCTCACAACTCACTCCTCCTGGAACACCCCAACTTAATGGAGTTTCCGAAAGGAGGAACCGAACCCTAATGGATATGGTTCGATCTATGATGGCTAGAAGCTCGTTACCTCTATCATTTTAGGGTTATTGTCTATGCTCTGCGGCTCGTATTCTAAATATGGCCCCAACCAAGAAAGTGGAATGAACTCCTCATGAGATGTGGTTTGGAAAACCTCCATCTCTATCATACTTAAATGTATGGGGATGTGAAGCTTATCCTAAGCGTTACGTCCCTAATAAGTTAAATGCTCGATCCACGAAGTGTATCTTCATAGGATATCCCAAGGATGATATGGGATATTATTTCTATGATCCTTCTGAGCAGAATGTATTTGTTGCTCGGAAGGCTGAATTCCTTGAAACTAAGTTCCTAATGGAAGGTAATAGTGAAAGGAAGATAGATCTTGAGGAGGTTCAAGATCAAGTAGATGATACACAATTGGTTGACACTAGCACTCAACATGAAAATGTTGAGAATGATCAAATGGATGATCAAAGTGTACAAGACGTTCGCAGATCTGGTAGAATTAGTAATCCTCCTGAGAGATATGGGTTTCTCATGGACGGTTGCTATGTGGTTGATTTGGATGAACCAACAAACTACCAAGATGCTTTATCAAGGATTGATAAAGATAAATGGCAGGAAGCCATGAACGCTGAGATGCAATCCATGTATGACAACCAAGTTTGGGAACTTGTTGCACAACCTGCTGGCTCAAGGCTAGTTGATTGTAACTGGCTTTTCAAGATGAAAACCGACATACATGGTAACTTGGATACCTACAAAGCTAGACATGTAGCAAAAGGTTTCACTCAAACTCAAGGGGTTGACTATGATGAAACTTTTTCGGCTGTAGCAATGCTAAAGTCTATTAGGATATTGCTTGCCATTGCTGCTCATTATGATTATGAAATATGGCAAATGGATGTCAAGGCTGCTTTCCTAATGAACATCTTGAGGAAGATGTCTATATGGTTCAGCCTAAAGGTTTTGTTGATCAGAAATATCCTAAAAAGGTATGCAAGTTAAAGAAGTCAATCTGCGAATAGAAACAAGCATCTAGAATGTGGAATCATCGTTTTAATGTGGAGGCCAAGAAATTTGGCTTCATTAAAAAAGGTGATGAAGCTTGTGTATACAAGAAAGCTAGTGGGAGCACTATCATGTTCCTTGTACTATATGTGGATGATATATTGTTATTTGGAAATGATATTCCGGCAATGCAAGGTGTTAAAACTTGGCTAAGTAAATGCTTCTCCATTAAGGATCTTGAAGAAGCACAATACATTTTGGGGATTGGGATCTACAGGGATAGATCCAAGAAACTGATAGGTTTGAATCAAAGTGTATACATTGAAAAGATCTTAAAAAGGTTCAAGATGGAGAACTCTAAGAAAGGTTTGGTACCTATTCAAAGAGGAACGCTTCTCAGTTCATCTCAGTGCCCTACCATGAAAGATGAACAAGAGAGAATGAAGAAAGTCCCGTACGCATCTGCTATTGGGTCAATCATGTATGTAATGATATGTACTAGACCGGATGTGTCATGCGCTCTTAGCTTGATAAGTAGATACCAAAATAACCCAGGAAACAGTCATTGGATTGCTGTCAAAAGTATATTGAAATTCCTTAGGAGGATTAAGGATATGTTTCTAATATATGGGTCTGGTGAGGAGGAACGCGCAGTAAAGGGTTACGTGGATGCGAGTTTCCAAACTGATCGAGATGATTCTCGATCACAATTCGGTTATGTCTTCATGTTAAATGGAGGTGCGGTCTCTTGGAAGAGTTCAAAACAGGATGTTGTTGCATTATCCAGTACAGATTCAGAGTACATTGCCGCCTCATTGGCAGCTCAGGAAGCTGCATGGATGAAGAAATTCATTGACAACTTAGGAGTTGTCCCTTCCATTCAGGACCCTCTTGAGATCTTTTGTGACAACGAGGGTGCGATTGCTCAAATCAAGGAACCTCGTGCTCACCAAAAGACCCGTCACATTGAGCGGAGATTCAACTACATAAGGGATGAAATTAAAAAGGGAAAGATATGTATTCACAAAGTGCACACAGATCTTAATATAGCGGATCCACTCACGAAGCTCTTACATGGTGCAAAACATCAAGGGCATGTTAGTGCATTAGGGCTTCGATATTCTAGTGATTGGTTGTGATCTGTTTTATGTATTGTAACGAAACGAAGTGGTTCAAACTCATTAATATAATTATGGTATTAATTTATTAATCTTGAGTCAGGTTCTTATTTTGCATATTTTATCCATGAATAAGTAATTATTCTAAATTCCGTAGTCGATCACATTTGTGGGAGCAAGTGTGAGGTTTAGACTATTATGAACTTGGATTGGTATACATTCACGGGATGAATGTGGGGCAAGGTTGCAACCAAGGTTCATAAATATTTGTAGGATACAAATATTGGAAGACCCGCCCTCAAGACTTACTAAATGGAGCCTTTGTGGTTGATCACATGAAATCTTGAGTAAAGGCGAATATCATTATATCCTCTGACCTGAGATACATATTGAGTTCGAATATTTACCAAGTATTGTGCCTTGATTCTTTCCTTCACTATTCTGAAATATGGTAGTTAATAAGGAAGAGCTCAGGTATAATGCAAGGTGTATATTTAGGACGTATGTAGTCAAGAAGGAATTTGTCCCTCTTATTCGTTGAGAGTCAGATGTCTAAGGCCTAATAAAGTTAAATCTAGAAGAGAGTGATCACTCTGTATCTCTTAGATTTAACATGACATCTAGGATGAAAGGATATAATGAAAAGATTCACCTAATCATATTCGAGATGGGAACTCGAAAGGGATGATGTTATTGAATGGCATAAAGTCATAACATATTGGGGGTGATGGACGGTCGTTAGGTGGTATCCATCACTTGCATTAATTTCTTATGTTTCTCGTGCAAGTGGGAGATTGAAGGTTTTTCTTATGCCCGAGAGACATATTAAATTAATGTGGCTAATATGTTATGATCCAAGTCGGGTCATACCCAATAACAAGCTTACCGACACTTTATATGTATTTAATCTCAACGGTTGGATCGTTAAATAAATATGTGACACTTGAAGTTTAGAAAATTGGTTTTCTAAAATATTATCACTTGAGATAAATTATTTGGATAATTTATATTTAATTATTTATATGTTTAAATAATTATATTGTGTTATATTTTATAAAAGGTTTATAAAATATGCAAGTAACTTAGTAAAATACATGGTTATATATATATATATATATATATATATATATATATATATATATATATATATATATATATATATATATATATATATAAAGTTTATATATATATATATATTAAGACATTGTTATATTTTATTAAAAGTGGGCAGATTTTGGGACTCCAAGGAGACACCCCATGCTTATTGATAAGGCTAAAAAGGGACATATATTTCATAGCAATATCCCTCCTAAATAATAGGTTTTCATATGTAATTGTATTATATTTTCATTGTAATTGTTTAAATAAATAAGTGCGAAGACAAAAGGCGAAAACGAAGATTTGAAGACACAAACGTCCAAAAAGCTCAAATGTACAAGATACAATCCAAAAGGTTCAATTTATTGATGAAAAACGTCTAAAAATGACAAGAGTACAAGTTACAAAATGCAAAGTACAAGATATTAAATTGTACGCAAGGACGTTCGAAAATCCGGAACCGGGACATGAGTCAACTATCAACGCCCGACGCAACGGACCAAAAATTACAAGTCAACTATGCACAAGAATATAATATAATATATAAATAATTATATTAATTATTTATATTTTATATTTATATATTTATTATGTCGACAAGCTAGGAGCCAAAAGTTTGTGAGCTGGATTTTCAAACTCCACGACTCGCGGAGTTTGAAGGCCAAAAACTCCACGACTCGCGGAGCTGCCAAATTCCAAAATGGCTATAAAAGGTCACGAATTCTGCGAGTAAAAAGATAATAAATAATAATAATAATACTCTGTAATAAATAAATAAATAAATATATATATAATATATATAGTATAGGGTAGTTTTATATTAGATTAGTTTGGGTTATGTAAAAGTTATTTTTACGGGTTTTAAAGTCGGAGCTCTGTCTGTGTAACACTACGCGATAAATAATCAATGTAAGCTATGTTCTCCTTTTTAAATTAATGTCTCGTACTTAAGTTATTATTATGCTTATTTAAGACGAAGTAATCATGATGTTGGGCTAAAAATATTAAAATTGGATAATTGGGCTTTGTACCATAATTGGGGTTTGGACAAAAGAACGACACTTGTGGAAATTAGACTATGGGCTATTAATGGGCTTTATATTTGTTTAACTAAATGATAGTTTGTTAATTTTAATATAAAGATTTACAATTGGACGTACCTATAAATAATCACATACACTTGATCGGACACGATGAGCGGGATATTTATATGTACGAATAATCGTTCATTTAACCGGATACGGGAATGGATTAATAGTCTATGGAATTATTAAAACAGGGGTGAAATTATGTACAAGGACACTTGGCATAATTGATAACAAAGTATTAAAACCTTGGGTTACACGCAGTCGATAACCTGGTGTAATTATTAAACAAAGTATTAAAACCTTGTTACAGTTTAAGTCCCCAATTAATTGAAATATTTGACTTCGGGTATAAGGATAATTTGACGAGGACACTCGCACTTTAAATTGATGACCGATGGACTGTTATGGACAAAAACCAGACGGACATATTAAATAATCCAGGACAAAGGACAATTAACCCATGGGCATAAAACTAAAATCAACACGTCAAACATCATGATTACGGAAGTTTAAATAAGCATAATATATTTTATTTCATATTTCCTCGTACTTTTATTTATTGTCATTTTAATTATTGTTATTTATTTTATATTGTTAGTTAAATATTGTCATTTACTATACGCTTCGCTTAAAATATAAAATCGACAAACCGGTCATTAAACGGTAAACTCCCCTTTTATATATTATTATATATAATTATATATATTTTGTACAAATATAGTTGTTTAAAAATATAGTGTGCAATAAGCCCGCTCCCTGTGGAACGAACCGGACTTACTAAAAACTATACTACTCTACGATTAGGTACACTGCCTATAGTGTTGTAGCAAGGTTTAGGTATATCCCATTTGTAAATAAATAATTAAAACTTGTGTAATTTGTAACATATTTCGTAGTAAAATTATAGTATATTTCGTACCCCTTCGCTTTAACATCAAGTTTTTGGCGCCGCTACCGGGGAACTTGGCGAAACGCTAGATTTTTAATTTATTTTTGTATAAATATATTTATATATCATTTTAAAAAAACAATATAAAATAAAAAAAAAACCGAAAATGCAAACTCCACGACTCGCGGAGTTTGCAGGCTTAAAACTCCACGACTCGCGGAGCCACCCTGACGCGCCTGCAAAAACCCTAAATTTGCATTTATTACGGAGTTTTAATTATTATTATTAATTATTTAGTATTATGGGTTAATTAATTTATTATTTAGTTTAAGTTTTAATTAATTTGTAATAATTAATTTTAATTAGTTTTATTTAAATTGTAAAATTAATAGTTTCATAAAATAAATAATATAAAAATAATAATTTTATAAAAATTGTACTTTTTACAACTTTAAGTTCATTTTTATTTTTTGTTTATTTTTATTTGTTTTTAGCGTAATATTTGTATTTTTCGCTCGTATTTAGTTTTAAGACATAGTTTTTGCCGTAGATTATTTTTATTTTCTAGATTTTTAGGCTTTGCCGTAAAATCCCTTAAGTGCTTTTTCTTTAGATTAAAATTTAGGCGCTTTGGAATTTTGCGACGCCATTTTTCGCTTTAGTTTTAAATAGATTTTAGTGCCTATAAGTAATTGGCGTTTTCTGAATAAAATTGCATTTACCTTTAGACCTTTAGGCGCAACTTTTTAGATATAATTTTTAGACTTTTAATTTTCGACGTTTTTCTTTCTTATTTTTATTTTTCGACGTTTTTCGACGCGCAATCTTTTTCTTTCTTATTTCTCGCCACGCTAGTTTTTAGGACTTAGAAATTTTCTATATTTCTTATCTACTATCTCAAACGGAAAGAAAAATTATTTAAGTGGTTAAATTAATGGACGTTGACAATTTTCTGCTTCGTAGTAATAGTTGGATTTGTTAGTGGCTGAGTTGTGAGCTTCCGATTTAAAGGGTTCTGGCTCCCTGCTGCATCTTTTGGCTATTCGAAACGTGGGCAAAAGCAGAAAAGTCTATTAATTGGACAACTTATATAAGTTTTTCTATTTTTATAACTAATAGGATAATTAGTAAATGCACCACATTGTAGCTAAAATTTGGCCATCGCAATAAAATGGAAAATTTTGAAAACAAGGCTATTGAAACTCTTTTTGATATCCAAAATCAATTAAATCAATACTCTCAAACGGGTGTTGATGACAATTCGTTCGGTCAATCTTGGATCACGAATGACGAAACAATAACTGGTTGTGAAATCTGTGGATATTATCACTCAACATGGGAATGTTATTATTACGTTCCTATGGAAAATTACGCACCCACGGAACCTGAATGGAATGATTATGAGGAATACAATTCTAATTGGGATTATTCCTAAGAATATATCCTAACTCAAGAACCAGTAGATGAGGAAAATTACGTGTCTGAAAATTTATTAGACAATATGAAAATCAAACTCGAAGAACTCGATGCTCAAAATGAACAAATGAGAGAGTTTGTAAATCGGCAAGCTGAAACTCTATCAGATTACACACCTGTTGATCTGAGGAGTATTGTGCAAGAAAATCTCATATCATCGAATTTTGATGAATTCGAGAGCTCCGAAATCACCAACTATCCCGATGATACTTTTTATTCAGCTTTACCAATTTCACAACATATCGATACATTAGCCTCTACCGACGAAATCATCAATCAATCTATGGATGAAGAAGAAGTAAGGGTGACAAATTGGTACTCTTGGAAAAACGATAACGTTGAAAATTTTACCCCCGAGACCAAAATAGTGGGACCGATAAGTACCGTTAATGAAGAAGAATCTACTTCGATCCCGAAATTCACTATTCCACAACTTTCCAACCCAATATTCTCAATAGACGAGTCATCTACCAAAGATGAACTACGAGCTGTAATACATAATGACACCTCGGATTTCACCCAATTGGGTAATAGAGGTGAAAACTTTGTTCCCGGGAATAAAAGGAAGGAAATGTTAGGAATTTTCCACCCTATAATATATATGTCGGTGTATATCGATCCATTTGACCAAGAACCAGAAAAGAGACATATCCATTTACTAAAAGCTACACTTAAAAAAGAATTAGTTAGTGACGATCGGGTGGGTCTAAACTTTAAACCCATTGATATAATATATACCACCCGAGATGTAAATAACTGGCTCACTATTTTAATTCGTGAAACTTATTCTACCGACTTCACATGTCGTCTGCTAAGTGTGGGGAAGTCTAACCCCACTTAACGTTAAATTAGGGGTTCGGGTTAGTGCATAACTCGTTAATAAAAATGCACAATTAGGGTAAAAGACGCATTTTCAAATATTAGCAAACAGTTCAGAAAAGCAACCGTTTTTGAAGAAAAACATGTGTGAAATAACAAAAGAAGGATTGAACGATGAGGCGTGCCATCTATCATTCGACGAGCTTTGTAATTACAAACTGGGTATTTTTAATTACTTTTCTACACTAATCACCCTCATGAATTTATAATTATAGTCTGATTTCATGCAAATGAGAGCATTGCATGATCTCAAGTGTGGGGAAGGGTTATAAATTCTCTCGGGTTTATACTTGGTTTATTTGCCAAATTTTATGAAAATTTGAAAAATTTTCAACTAAATGAATTTAAAATCATGTTTATATATATTTATGAACGGTGAAAACTAGGTGTTAATACCGAAATTATCATTACCTCGGAAAGGACATAAATTGAGAAACAATTAAAACGCTTGAATTTATTTATTAGGATATAAAAAGAAGCATGAAAAAAGCCAAGTGTGGGGAGAATGTACCTAGTTATTCAATTAAAAACTATCTAGCACATGTTTCTGTAAAGTTTATTGCAGGTGCTTTTGTTTTGGACTAAATTAACTATTTTACCCGATGAAAGAAAAGAAAAGATGGATCTACACGATGAATCAATTCCATCATTAAAAGGAAGTAAAGTCTTCCGAAAAAGACACGCGCTTCTTGATTTAGGTCAAGAAGTTGTCGTCCAGACCAGCTGTAGGTTGACGAAAAATTTAGAAAAGTCATCACTAAAATCAGCAGGAAATCCACGGACCTCAGCATAAAACAGGGTCGCCAAGTGGTCAGATTTATCCTAACCATGAGAGGATCTGTCTCGTAAAATGGGGAGGGCGCCGTGCAAATTAGCTTGATAAGACTAATGAATCAGATCCCCAGAAAGGATAATCTCCTTAAAAGATCAAAAATCAGCTTTTAAGCCTGATATTACTCAATCCTTGAGATTGACCTTAAAGATTGAGAATTCAAACTCATGAAATTCAATGATATCTAAACTCGAGTTTGAACGAGAAAATATTTTGATCAAATTATAAACCGATTTATTTTCTGAAAATCCATTTTCAATGCGTTCATTACCATTGAACGTAAAATCCTAGGAATTCACCTGGAATTCATTAGGTCACCTGAACCAAATCGGGTGTCAACCGTAAGAACGGTGGTTGCATAGCATGGTCGAAGACAGGACCTTGTGCCAGACCGAAAAATTATAAGGGTGAGCTTTACTATTGCTCCTACAAAGGATAGTAATTGCGTCCGACATGTTATAGACCATAATTAAAAGCATGTCAGGGGACATTGCCTTAACAGTTGCTTGTCTTTCCTTTACAACCGGACGGTAGTTTACCGAAAGGTAATATACGGAGCAAGTATACTGGACGTGTTGCTTTCCTAATACAAGGTTAGCAATTGGGTGACACAAAACCATAAGTTTTGAGCCAAAATTTTCAAATCTGAAACCCACAAAACTCACAAAAATATTTTGCAACACCGGTGAAGGGTTATTCCGGAAAACTTATCTAGGGTAAAAGCTAGATTGAATTTTCAAAGATCAAATGTTTTCATAAAGATCCAATTTCCTTAAGGATCTACATTTTCATAGTCATGTGGGACTGTAAACCGCCTTTCAAATGTGCACTTTGCTTTGGAAACCGAAAGTAAATCGGCTATTTAATTGCAAGTGTCGTTGACCTAAAGCCGAGGCAACTGTGGATGACACACCCACCTTTAACCATGGTTCTATCGTTACTATCATTGTTTATACCACCATATCAAAATCACTGATGTACAAAGTGTGATGAATAAAAAAGTGATTCATGTATGTTTTTATTTCAAGTTCTGTATTGCTTGGGGACAAGCAACGCTCAAGTGTGGGGATATTTGATAAGGCTAAAAAGGAACATATATTTCATAGCAATATCCCTCCTAAATAATAGGTTTTCATATGTAATTGTATTATATTTTCATTGTAATTGTTTAAATAAATAAGTGCGAAGATAAAAGGCGAAAACGAAGATTTGAAGACACAAACGTCCAAAAAGCTCAAATGTACAAGATACAATCTAAAAGGTTCAATTTATTGATGAAAAACGTCTAAAAATGACAAGAGTACAAGTTATAAAACGCAAAGTACAAGATATTAAATTGTACGCAAGGACGTTCGAAAATCCGGAACCGGGACATGAGTCAACTATCAACGCCCGACGCAACGGACCAAAAATTACAAGTCAACTATGCATAAGAATATAATATAATATATAGATAATTATATTAATTATTTATATTTTATATTTATATATTTATTATGTCGACAAGCTAGGAGCCAAAAGTTTGTGAGCTGGATTTTCAAACTCCACGACTCGCGGAGTTTGAAGGCCAAAAACTCCACGACTCGCGGAGCTGCCAAATTCCAAAATGCCTATAAAAGGTCACGAATTCTGCGAGTAAAAAGATAATAAATAATAATAATAATACTCTGTAATAAATAAATAAATAAATAAATATATAATATATATAGTATAGGGTAGTTTTATATTAGATTAGTTTGGGTTATGTAAAAGTTATTTTTACGGGTTTTAAAGTCGGAGCGCTGTCTGTGTAACACTACGCGATAAATAATCAATGTAAGCTATGTTCTCCTTTTTAAATTAATGTCTCGTACTTAAGTTATTATTATGATTATTTAAGATGAAGTAATCATGATTATGGGCTAAAAATATTAAAATTGGATAATTGGGCTTTGTACCATAATTGGGGTTTGGACAAAAGAACGACACTTGTGGAAATTAGACTATGGGCTATTAATGGGCTTTATATTTGTTTAACTAAATGATAGTTTGTTAATTTTAATATAAAGATTTACAATTGGACGTATCTATAAATAATCACATACACTCGATCGGACACGATGAGCGGGATATTTATATGTACGAATAATCGTTCATTTAACCGGATACGGGAATGGATTAATAGTCTATGGAATTATTAAAACAGGGGTGAAATTATGTACAAGGACACTTGGCATAATTGATAACAAATTATTAAAACCTTTGGTTACACGCAGTCGATAACCTGGTGTAATTATTAAACAAAGTATTAAAACCTTGTTATAGTTTAAGTCCCTAATTAATTGAAATATTTGACTTCGGGTATAAGGATAATTTGACGAGGACACTCGCACTTTAAATTTATGACCGATGGACTGTTATGGACAAAAACCAGACGGACATATTAAATAATCCAGGACAACGGACAATTAACCCATGGGCATAAAACTAAAATCAACACGTCAAACATCATGATTACGGAAGTTTAAATAAGCATAATATATTTTATTTCATATTTCCTCGTACTTTTATTTATTGTCATTTTAATTATTGTTATTTATTTTATATTGTTAGTTAAATATCGTCATTTACTATACGCTTCGCTTAAAATATAAAATCGACAAACTGGTCATTAAACGGTAAACTCCCCTTTTATATATTATTATATATAATTATATATATTTTGTACAAATATAGTTGTTTAAAAATATAGTGTGCAATAAGCCCACTCCCTGTGGAACGAACCGGACTTACTAAAAACTATACTACTCTACGATTAGGTACACTGCCTATAGTGTTGTAGCAAGGTTTAGGTATATCCCATTTGTAAATAAATAATTAAAACTTGTGTAATTTGTAACATATTTCGTAGTAAAAATACAGTATATTTCGTACCCCTTCGCTTTAACATCAAGTTTTTGGCGCCGCTGCCGGGGATATACTATATTTTTAAATAATTAGCCCAACATCATGATTACTTCGTCTTAAATAAGCATAATAATAACTTAAGTACGAGACATTAATTTAAAAAGGAGAACATAGCTTACATTGATTATTTATCGCGTAGTGTTACACAGACAGAGCTCCGACTTTAAAACCCGTAAAAATAACTTTTGCATAACCCAAACTAATCTAATATAAAACTACCCTATACTATATATATTATATATATATTTATTTATTTATTTATTACAGAGTATTATTATTATTATTTATTATCTTTTTACTCGCAGAATTCGTGACCTTTTATAGGCATTTTGGAATTTGGCAGCTCCGCGAGTCGTGGAGTTTTTGGCTTTCAAACTCCGCGAGTCGTGGAGTTTGAAAATCCAGCTCACAAACTTTTGGCTCCTAGCTTGTCGACATAATAAATATATAAATATAAAATATAAATAATTAATATAATTATTTATATATTATATTATATTCTTGTGCATAGTTGACTTGTAATTTTTGGTCCGTTGCGTCGGGCGTTGATAGTTGACTCATGTCCCGGTTCCGGATTTTCGAACGTCCTTGCGTACAATTTAATATCTTGTACTTTGCGTTTTGTAACTTGTACTCTTGTCATTTTTAGACGTTTTTCATCAATAAATTGAACCTTTTGGATTGTATCTTGTACATTTGAGCTTTTTGGACGTTTGTGTCTTCAAATCTTCGTTTTCGTCTTTTGTCTTCGCACTTATTTATTTAAACAATTACAATGAAAATATAATACAATTACATATGAAAACCTATTATTTAGGAGGGATATTGCTATGAAATATATGTTCCTTTTTAGCCTTATCACTTATTTTGGTTACTTTTAAGATGACACAACTCCTAAGGAACATATCTAACTAGTTTACCAAGGCTTTGACTCAAGTGGTACATGAAATACACAAAATCAGGAAGTAAAAATTCTGCTCTTTTGCATGCTGCTGGCCGAACTGTTTAGGGAGAAAAATAGAGCATTTTGCTTGCCAAATTAAGTGATTAAGTGTCCTAAAATTCTAACTAAACAAAGGTGGGTGTTGGTGATTGAAAGCTTGGGGTATTACACACTTGAGGCTTCAAATTAGAAGCTTACTTTCCATCATCTTTTTCCATCATCTTGCTCATTTGATAACAACCCTCAACTAGCTTGAGGAGGTATGAATCTTCTCTTCTTGTTATATGTAAGCATAATTTCAAGACTTGATATTAACATGGGATTCAATTTAAATGGTTAAACACATTAACTAGTTTTCATAATAATTATGCTTCCGCTTTAACAAAAATTGGTTTGTGATTACGTTAACATTAAGAACATGTTATTATGTTGAATTCCATCAATGGACATCATGCACCTTTGAAAAGTGGCCGGAGCATTGCAAAGGCCAAAGGGCATGCGTCGGTATGAGAATGTGCCATACGGGCACGTGAAAGTAGTTTTCTCCTGGTCCTCGGGCGAGATAGGAATTTGGAAATAGCCCAAAAAACCATCAAGAAAAAAATAAAAGCTGTTTCCCACTAACCTCTCTAGCATTTGATCCATGAAAGGTAACGGGAAGTGGTCTTTACGTGTGACGTCGTTCAACTTCCGGTAGTCAATACAAACACGCCACCCCGTGACAGTCCGAGTGGAAATTAACTCATTTTTATCATTGGTGGTAACAGTCATACCAACTTTCTTAGGTACACAGTGTACTGGGCTAATCCACAGACTGTCAGAAATCGGGTAAATCAGACCTGCATCGAGGAGCTTAATGATCTCTTTCTTCACGACATCTTGCATGTGCGGGTTCAACCTCCTTTGTCGTTGCACCACAGGTTTGGAGTTATCATCCATTAGGATTTTGTGGGTGCAATATGAGGGACTAATATCCTTAATGTCGTGAATTTTCCATGCAATGGCCGGTTTATGGGCCTGCAGCATGGTTACAAGCTCAGTTTTCTGACGTGTAGTAAGAGAAGAAGAAATAATTACCGGGAGCTTAGATTCCTCCTGCAAATAAGCGTATTCCAAATGATCTGGAAGTGGCTTCAATTCTAACTCCGGAGGTTATTCAATTAAAGACTTGCTCCGGTAATCCGCATCACGTTCGAGTTCTTTGAACTCATCCTCAGTCGGCTCATAGCCGTTTTCCATCAAGGTGGTCAAAATATCCACCTCCTCAACCTGCAACTCTTCATCAATTTCAACCAATGAACATTCTCCTGAACCCTGTAACTCTTGGAATTCCTGCAAAAACTCAGACTGGACATTCACAGTGTTAAGAAAATAACATGTATCATCAGTGTATGCAGGGTATTTTAAAGCATGGTCGATTGAGAAAGTTGCATGCAAATCATCTATCCTAAAGGTCAACTGTTGGCCATAAACATCAATGATACATCTAGCCGTATTTAAAAATGGCCGACCCAAAATCAATGGAATCCTTTCATCCACTTCCATATCCAACACCACAAAATCGGCCGGGAAAACCAACGACCCGGTCTTAACTAGCATATTCTCTATAATTCCACGAGAGAATTTAATGGAGCGGCCAGCTAGCTGAATAGCCATACGCGTGGGTTTCAACTCTCCGGGGTCTAGCTTTAAGTAAATAGAATAGGACATTAAATTTATGCTAGCCCCCAAATCTGCCAACGCCCTCATACAATCCAAATTACCCAATAAACAAGGGATGGTGAAACTCCCAGGATCCTCAAGCTTCTTGGGAAGCTTGTTTGCAACTACCGCTGAGCATGCGACATTCAACCTAACTGAAGACACGTTCTCCATCTTTTTCCTGTTAGTAAGCATGTCCTTAAGAAACCTTGCATACTTGGGCATACCTGCAATCACATCAATAAAAGGCAAATTATCAATAAAAGGCAAATTTATATTAACTTTTTTAATCAAGTCCATGAACTTGGACTTTTCTGCCTCCAGCTTTTCTAATCTCTGCTTCCTCGAGAATGGGAGCGGTGGTTGATACTCTTTAACTACCGGTTTAGCAGCAACAGTTTCCGGTACCCTCACAACTTTCTCAATCACCTGTTCCGGCTCCTTTTCCCCCTCCGGTTCACTAACAACAACCGGCTCACTATCCTTAACCAACGAAACTCGCAAATCATACTCATCTAGCTTCCTCGGTGGATCATATGCTAAACCACTGTGGGTGGTGATAGCATTAATGTGCCCATTCTTCGGGTTATTATCTATCTTAATCGGTAGCTTCCCCGGTTTCCTCTCATTATTCTGATTAGCAAGTTTACCTATTTGTTTCTCCAAATTCTGAATAGCTACTTGTTGATTTCGAAACATTTGATCATTCTTCTCATTGTTTTGAGTAACAGTAGCAACAAGCTGAGTTTGAGACATCACAAGCTTTTCGATCATAGCTTCAAGGTTGGACTTTTTCTCTTCGGCTTGGGGTTTCTGAAAATACCCGGGAGCTTGCTGTAGATAACCTCCACTAGAACCTAGCTGGAACCTTAAACCTTGATTACCTTGAGGATTATAGGGATGGTTGAAATTCCTATTAAACTGCGCACGTCCCTGAAACTGATTATTGTTCTGTTGACTAATATAAGCGATCTCTTCTTTCTGGTTCATAGTCAAACCTGCATCACAATCTTTGCCTAAATGTAATCCCCCGCAATACTTACAACCAACCTTAATACCATGCATGTCCTTCTCCAACTTCTCCAAGTGTCTACCAAATTTGTCTAACTTAGCATTAATAGACCCATAATCATCATATGCACCAGTAGCTTCGGTTCTCTTAACTGACGCTTAACAAGTTGACTCATGATCTTGATGCCATTCGTGAGTGTAAGCAGCTTTCTTTTCAATAATCTCTAGTGCCTCTTCTTCAGTTTTATCCATTAAAGTTTCACCTGCTGCTTGATCAATACTCTGACGAGTTGGTATGTCACACCCCTTATAGAAAATCTGGACCTTTTGTAAATCATTCAACCCGTGTTGCGGATACGAGCGTAACATATTAGAATAACGGTCCCAAGCATCAAACAATGTCTCACTGCTCGTTTGTCTGAATTGCGAAATATCTGCTTGAAGTCTAGCAGCTCGAGATGCAGGGAAAAACTTTGCTAAAAACTTATCCACCAAAACTTCCCACGAGATAATTGCTCCCTCTGGCTGCTTATGTAACCATCTCTTAGCTTCTCCCTTAAGAGTACAGGAAAAAAGCCTCATCTTGATCAAAGTATCGGCAACCTCATGCGGCTTGAATAGGTTGCAAACATCATTGAAAATACGAAGATGCTCGTTAGCATCCTCACTATCCTTGCCATGAAATTGGCAGTCAGAAGAAATCAAACTCAGAATCGGACCTTTAATTTTAAAAGGCTGAGTGATGTTCGGTTGAATAATCGAATTGCCTTGGCCAGCTCGAGTGGCCTTCAACTTTTCTGCCATAGTCTGAGGATGATTTGGTTGATCAGCTTGGTCAGCCATATCTTCAGTCTCGAAAAGATCTAATGAAACGTAAGATTCTTATTCTTCTATGATTTCAGGTGGTGTATTTGGCACCACAGTCTCAGAACTACTACCCAAATTAATTATATTATCACTCGAAGAAAAAGATGAATCCACTGTAGATTGTTGCTCTTGACTTAACGCTCTGAATAACTCTCTTTCGGGTTCGTCAAACGGTTGAAGAATCGGAGAATTAGAAGAACGCGTATGTGGCATACACTACCTGTTATCTGCGAAATCACAACTAACAACTGATTAAACGCACCGATTCAACTGAGAATAAACGTAAAGAAATAATAAACTATAACTAAACTAAACTAAGAACATTTAGATAACAATCTTAATTTTCGACACAACTGTTCCCGGCAGCGGTGCCAAAAACTTGATGTGTGAAATCTAGTATGTAATTTTATCTTGGAAAATGCCGGTTTAAAGATTACTACACACTAACGAACAGTGTACCCGATCGTGCAATAGTATAAAGTTGGTAATTCCGAAATCGTTCCAAGAACAGTTTTAAACGTGAGAATTAAGATTGCAACTAATAAAATAAACTAAGTTAAACTATGAAATTCGAAAGTACGAGATAATTTGTTTTGTGGCTATTTAACGATTAGCCAAATCAAAGATTGATTAAAAGTAAAAGACAATATTTTTGGGTTTTTAAGTTTATAAGAAATAGATGCAGACTCAACGTAAAGTAAAGATATTTGAATTCAATAGATAAAAGAATGTTCGCCTAGATCTCCTATTCGCAGTGTCGGATGATTTGTTATTAAGCTCTAGTTCAATTTATCAATACATGTAACTACAGAGTCGGTTTACCCATAGTTCTCTTTTAGCAAACACGTCAAACTTGGATTTATTGGCTTAGGGTTCCCTTTCACCAAAGACCTCTTTCGTTTGTGACTTAGTAATTAACTAATTATAAGATTAAGTTTCAATTGGTTACACGTTCGCTCCACACAATTCACCCCTATTTTGTCTAATCTATGTTACCCGGTTTACCCCCTTGGTCCAGTAAGCACCCTATTGGTTAAGACAAATCAATTGAAAACTAGTGTACTAAATTGAAACAGGGTTTCCTTTGTTCAAACAAGATCACTAATCAACCTAGTAACAATAATCAACACCCACAAGAATTGTTCTTAATCAAAACTCATAATTATCATGAATTAATCAAATCAAACATTAAAGTATCATCCAAACACATACGAATATTGAATCTAGACAAACATTTAAATGTTTAGCCAAACATGGCTAAAACCAAAATCACAAATAAACAATTAAGAGTATTCATAATGATGATAAGAATTAAACCTAATGAAAATTGTGTTCTTGAATGATGAACGGATCGAGACGCATTTCCGCAATGATTGATGTGTTAGAATGATCTTGGGGTTCCCCAAAAATCACCCTTTTTCGTCAAAAAGCTGCTGGAATTCATCTGGATGCAAAAGTGAATATTTAGAGTATTTTTCGGGCCTTAAATACCTGCCAAAAATACCTGGACCGACCTACCACCGCGCCGCGACCCAATTTGTCGTGCCGCGACAACTAACTTGAACTGGAACATCTTGAAATCCTCTCCTGAGATTGAAACTAGGCAAACACCGTGCCACAACCCAATTTGTCGCACCGCGACATATAGCTGATTCTGGACCCTTCTTTAAACCCCTTCCTGATAACGAAACCTTAAGAATATCACGCCGCAGCCCAAGTCTCCGCGCCGCGACATATAACTTATTCTGATTCTAACCTTCCTTTGCACTTTTTCAACACTAATAATAACTTAGAACCAAAATACCCGATATGTACTTAACGTTTCCAACCCCGGAGCACCATTAGTAATAATCGATTAACAACATACCTCAAAAACTTCATAAAATGCCACTCTTCAACAATAAACTCTTCAAACTCAGAAGTTCTCAATATCATCATTATAACCGCCAAATCGTATCCGAACGGACTAAAATGTGATGGATATCGCTAAGGAAAACGTGTATAAAATATGCGATATCATTGATTCTCAAATAATATATATACTTTGAGTTGTGATCGAGTCTGAGACATGTATACAATGGGTCACAATACGTATTAATTAATTCAAATATTATATATTAAACTATATATGAATTATTGAATTACAAATTGTGGACTGCTAACTGTGAACTGCCAACATTGAACAATTAAAATGAATTAAAATATTAATTATAACATATGAAACTAAACAATTCTTCAAGTTTTCCACTTAATTTCATCTTAAACCTCATTTGTATCTTGACGATTGCAATCTGCGTTCAAACCTTTCATGATTCTTAAAAACACCTCAAACGAGAGGATGAACCAACCGCACTTCATCTACGGAAGAAAAGATTGATACATATAGTTATGCACCTGAAAACATTCGGAACCTGAGTAAACGTTTAACACGTATCTGTGCTAGCTCTTTGGGAGTTGTTATTACCGAAAATAACTTTACAATTCCTTTCCAAAATAGCCAATTTTGTTACAGCTCCAATAAGTCAACTTCGACTTTTCATTCAAGACAACCTTATTATAACCTTGATATATATGATTACTCTATTCATCATCATTACCGGAGAACCGTTTATATCCCACTACATTAGCAGTAAACTTACCAACAACCTCATTGCTCCTTGGCTTAAATCTCTTCGACAAATTACTATATTTATCTATTGAAGTCTTATCATGAACTCATCGGCATCTTGTAACGAGAATTACCATACCAAGTATCGGGAAATCAGCAATCAGTATTTTGAATCTCGCAGGGTTTCTACATCAAAAGTTATATATACATATAACATTTATCCCTTAGAATTATGATCTCTCATCCAGAAACTCTGAACAAATTACAAGGACTAAACATGTACATAAAGAATCCTGATGATTATGTTTCTGATGAAATCCTTAGCGAATACCTTATTCCTTAATCGCTCTAAATCATTGTGAAAGAATTTCTTCATTCCACTTTGAATCTAAAATTCTACGATGTTATCATATCTTTCCTTATAAATATCCTCAATATTTCTGAAGATATCTTCATAAATATTCTTGTCCGATATTAATTATCTCTCCTCTCTATCTGTGTTATATCATAAAAGAAACTATTTTAGTTTCTAAATTCTAAAACCTTCGAGTTTAAAATATGAATGTTTTTGAAGTAGTGTTGGGAACTAAAGCATGAGTTAGTATAGTATAATGACACTTGATCAACGTGATTATATTACAGTAAGTCATGCTAAGTTTTTAATGGAACGTGATGATTCACAGACCATATTGTCATCATGTACCATATTACACGACTCTTACATTCTACCTAATTTATAAACACATCAAGAACATATTTTCTTGATAGTCCTATCTTTCCCTTGAATTCTGGTAATTTGACAAGACAGATTGTGCTATTACCGTATCTTTCTTAGAACATTAACTATGTTCATTCCAAAATTCAAATCTACAAATTCTGAACCATTATTTGCTTGACTTAAGGTCAGGAAGAGAAAACAAAAGTATGGAGCTCCAAAATATAAGAGAAAATATAAAGCCCAATAACACCACGGAAATTACAAACCGTGTATATCAATGTTTATCACAACATAAAGACACGGAAGAATTAAACACACTATAACCCCAAGGGAGAAATAGAAGAAAACAGATTCCTCCGGTGGAAGTTGGAAAAAGGAGAATGATTGATACGATAGTAAGGATAAGGACAAGAATTAGAAATGGATTAAGCATTTTCACAATCTTTTGAATTTGGGAATTGAGTATAGGAGTGATAAAATTAATGGAACGGAAGAAGTTAATTTATAGTGAAATATCTGATAAAGAGATCAAGGCGGACAATCGTATTAAAGAGATTTTATTCACCAAAGAATCAAATTTTTCAGATCTCGACGATTTTCTCTAAATCCCTTGAATTCCAGAAACTCACCATATCTACGTCAAAAGATTTTACGAAACACTATTTACTCATCTCACTCTTTTGTGATAGCTTCATTCATACTCTTCGAGTAATCAAATTGTTTTGTCCATATTACTCAACAGTGATAAAACTTTATTCTCCAACTCATATTCGTCATGAAAACATTTTTATTGTTAGCCATGACAACCTCGATTAAATTTCGGGGACGAAATTTCTTTAACGGGTAGGTACTGTGACGACCCGGAAATTTCCGACCAAATTTAAACTTAATCTTTATATAGTTTCGACACGATAAGCAAAGTCTGTAAGGTTAAGTCTCAAAAATTTTGAAACTATGTACATGTATTCAGTTACCCTTCGACCATTACCGACGATTCACGAACAATTAGTTACAAATAAATATATTTAGATATATAAATAAATGTGTATATATATAAGTAAGTATATATATCTATATACATATATAAACATAAACAAAAGTATATATAATTAATTTGAAATAATAAAATACAATTTAATCAATTGAAATTAAAAAGGTAAACTAATGAACAAAATAATTAAGTTACTATATATATATATATATATATATATATATATATATATATATATATATATATATATATATATGAAATCTATATATATAAGTAATGGTATATATGTAGTAACTTAATATATATATATATATATATATATATATATATATATATATAATTTGTAAATATTCAATATTTGATAAAAGATATTATGTAATATATATATTACATACCTATTAAATATTAAACCAAAGTAATTACAAGTTTAAATTATAATTGTTATACTAATGTTATTATTACTTCTATTATTATTATTAACATTAATATTAATATTACTACTTGTTAAATTATTGTTTTCAATAGATGATATATAGATATGAAAGTCAATACATATAATTTGTTATTATTACTTATATTATTGTTATCATTGTTAATATCATTATTATATCATAATGAGTAGTAAAATTTTGATTAAGATTATTATTATCATTATTTTTATAATTACCATTATCAATAGAATTATTATTATTATAAATTATTATTAATATCATTTTTATTATAGTTATTAGAAAATAATACAATTTATTACTATTATTACTAATAATATTATTAATATCATTTTAAGTATTATTTGATAATGATAATATTAATATTATTATTATAAATTCTATTATTAATGTTATTAGAAAATTTAATTATTATTAATATAATTAAAAGTATTAATTAAAAGTATTATTTATATAAAATCATATATATATATATATGATTGAGAGTCTGAATCCAATGCACGTACCTTTCAACTGTGTTAAATTTGTTCCTCAATCTCTGAGTTAGTACAAATCACGAACCAATTGTCAAAACACTCCAAATTCTGTTTACAATCGCAATCAACCTTTATTGATATTATTATTTTTTTATATTTGTTCTTGTCGTCTGAGGAAAAGAAAGATTGATACACACATTATATATATAACGTATCAATTCTGGGATAAACGGACAATTTTTTTATTTTTTTTTACTATCAATAGCAGATACAACAACCAGAGTTTACTAAATCAATTTAAGCCATTATTTTTTTTTAACGGACAACGATGTCCCGTTCTTCAACTTTTAGGCCAAGTCAAGATTTTATATCGCATTTAAAAATCTGTAAATGAAGGATTGTTAGAAATCCTTCGTTCAATCTATCTGAAAAATTTCAAACTTCAGTTTATTGTATCAAGTTCTAATTTTTGAGCCAAAAGTTTTGAATTAAAATGTCAAAGTGTTGTTCTTCAGTAAAATTCGAGTTTCCTGTTTCAATCTGAGTTAAATTAATGATTTCAGAAGTTTTTATGGATGATTTACAAACCAATATCATGTTATAAATATAATGTGAAACCTCCTTGAATTCGAAATCAAACATTGAGTTTTTTTTTCTTCCTTCGATAACAGCTTCAGCTATTCTTGGTTTTATATTTTTTTTTGTTATGAGTCTATTATTTACAATTACTGGTTATTAGTAATTAAGTTTTAATGATAAATCAAACAATGATTTGGTATTAGGATTTACCCTGGTCGACTAGTTATGTTGTGAAGAAGAAAGAAGAAAAGAAACGGAATTATATAATAAATACAAATGGAATTCGTGTATTAACAGAAAAGCATGTATGGCAGAATGGTTAGGGGTTAGTGTTGGGTTTCGAGAGGTCGCAGGTTTGAGTCCCTTCTCTGGCGAAATTTTTTTGGTTTCTTCAAAGGTTGAACTTTCAAACTTATTATTATTATTATTATTTCATTATAATTGTTATTATTATTATTATTATTATTATTATTATTATTATTATTATTATTATTATTATTATTATTATTATTATTATTATTATTATTATTATTATTATTATTATTATTATTATTATTATTAATATTATTATTATTATTATTATTATTATTATTATTATTATTATTATTATCATTATCATTATCATTATAATTATTATTATTATGTTAGCTAGTATTATCATATTTTTTTATATATAGTTTAAATTATTATCATTAAAATAAGTATTATGACTATCATTAATATTATTATCATAAGAATTATTATTGTAATAATTATTATCACAAATATTAATAATAAGATTTTTATTACTATTATTAGTATAAGTATTATTATTAGTACTATCAAGTAGGTTATATTTGGTAATAGCATTACGAATGAAACCCGTATCTTTGATATTAAAATTTATATTACTATAGTTATTATTATTATCAGTATAATTGTAGTAAACATTATTACTAAAAGTAAAATTTTTATTAATAATAGTATTAGAATTATCATTTAACATTAATATTGATATTTTCATTAACATGACTATTAAAACTTCTAATAAAATCATCATTTTTATAAAAATCACCATTTTTATTAAAAGTAATATTTTATGAAAAGTAACATTTTATCTTATCGTTATTATCATTACTTTTATTATAATTAACATTACCTTTATTATTATTATCAAAACTATTAATATAAATATCATTGCTAAAAATCTAATTATTAGTATTATTATTATCATAAAAAGATACAAATTGCTACTTACATTATGTTACTAAATAAAAAGCTATATAAGAATATATTTTGTACCTATCACATAATAACACTAATATTTTCATAATAAATAAAGTATATAAAATAAATATAGTTAAATTAGTTATTAATAAAACGTACAAATTACTAAAAAAACAATTAATGATAAAACATAAACTTGTCAATTACAAGTGTAGGTTTTAATATATATATATATATATATATATATATATACATGATATAGGTTCGTGAATCCTAGGCCAACCCTGCATTATTCAGTTGTTCAATATCGTCATATGTATTTTTACTACAAAATACACTATGGTGAGTTTTATTTGCTCCCTTTTTAAATGCTTTTGCAATATATATTTTTGGGACTGAGAATACATGCGCTGCTTTTATAAATGTTTTACGAAATAGACACAAGTAATCGAAACTACATTATATGGTTGGATTATCGAAATCGAATATCGCCCCTTCAAGTCTGGTAACCTAAGAATTAGGGAAATTGCCCCAAATTGACGCGAATCCTAAAGATAGATCTATGGGCCTAACAAACCCCATTCTGGAATTTGGAATGCTTTAGTACTTTGATTTAAAAAAAAGGTGATTGCGATTGCCGTTATATAACATACTTGCGAGTATGCGGGGGATATTCTATATGCATCCTTGTTAGTTCGGTTACCAGGTGTCCATCATATGAATGATTTTTAAAGACTTGCGAGTGTATAATTATTGAATAAAGGAAATTTTGTGGTCTATTAAAATTATGGAAATGATTGATTACGATAAACTAATGAACTCACCAACCTTTTGGTTGACACTTTTAAGCATGTTTATTCTCAGGTATGAAAGAAATCTTCCGCTGTGAATTTGCTCACTTTAGAGATATTACTTGGAGTCATTCATGACATATTTCAAAAGACGTTGCATTCGAGTCATTGAGTTCATCAAGATTATTATTAAGTCAATTATAGTTGGATATATTATGAAATGGTATGCATGCCGTTAACTTTCGATGTAATAAAAGTTTGTCTTTTAAAAACGAATGCAATGTTTGTAAAATGTATCATATAGAGGTCAAGTACCTCGCGATGTAACCAAATGTAATGTATTCATCCAGATGGATTAGAATGGGTCATTTCAATATCAGGCATTTCGCAAACTACATAGAGATAAAAATCAATCATATGGTGAACACCTGGTAACCGACCTTAACAAGATGCATATAGAAAATCCCCATCATTTCGGGACACCCATCGGACATGATAAACTTGAAGTACTAAAGCATTCCAAATTCCAGAATGGGGGTTGTTAGTTCCCGTAGATCTACCTTTAGGATTCGCGTCAATTAGGGGCCAGTTCCCTAATATTCGGTTTAATAATTCAACCATAGAATGTAGTTTCAATTACTTGTGTCTATTTTATAAAACAGTTATAAAATCAGCGCATGTATTCTCAGTCCCAAAAATATATATTGCAAAAGCATTCAAAAAGGGAGTAATGAAACTCACAATACTGTATTTCGTAGTAAAAATACATATGACGTCATTGAACAAGTGCAAGGTTGGCCTCGGATTCACGAACCTATATTAATTATATATATTTATATGCTGGTCAATATCTGTCTAACAATTTAGGTCAAGTCATAGTGTATCACAATCCTAATGCTCGAGACTAATATGCAAAAGTCAACAAAAGTCAACTTGATTCAAAATGTCTTCCAAAATCTATACATGATTATTATATAACTTAAATATAGTCATTTTATAAATTAAAATATATTTAACAGATTTTTATTAAATTAATTAATGTAACTCATTTATTAATAAAAATTTATATAAAAAAATATACTTTTATATATCTTCATTAATAAAATTTATAAAAATCACTTAGTATCTTAAAATATAGTGGTATGAATTATTAACGTAATTATATTACGTGTGGTAAAAAATATCTTTGTATCAAATAACTCTTTGATAAAATAATATTTGTGACGACCCGGAAATTTCCGACCAAATTTAAACTTTAATCTTTATATTATTCTGACACGATAAGCAAAGTTTGTTAAGTTAAATCTCAAGAATTTTAAACTGTGTTCATACATTCATTATAACCTCGACCAAATTCCGACGATTCACGAACCGTTATATATAAATAGATATGTATATGTATATATATATATTATAACTTGAGAATATTAATAAAGTATTAAACGTAAAATACTTTACACGAACGTATTTGTTTCAATATGATTTTCGATGAAATTAAAAAAAATATATATTAAATGATTGAATTATCAGAAACATTGAATTATGATTACAAGTCTCTATTGAGAGGTCCACTATGATTTGAGAAAATCTATTCCTCTTAACGATATTCAGAATAATTTGTAAAGCTATTTATAAATATAAATAAAAAGTGTCATTTACGAAAGTTAGACAAAAGTTAGTGAAGAATTGGTTTTCATAATATTATATTAATCTATTTTCAAACGTACAAAAAAGTTTTCAGTTTAAAAAGAACTTTATTATTAAAACGTATA
The DNA here is from genome assembly GCF_046630445.1 of Rutidosis leptorrhynchoides. Lineage (NCBI taxonomy): Eukaryota > Viridiplantae > Streptophyta > Magnoliopsida > Asterales > Asteraceae > Rutidosis > Rutidosis leptorrhynchoides. The sequence continues at coordinate 271,262,514 of NC_092335.1, forward strand.
TAACTTTTATAAATATCTAGAATCACTTTTGACAACTCATTACTTAACCAGTATAATAAATATAACGATATTTATATTTTATTTCATTAAATATATATAACGATTTAAATTAATATTATATATATTTATACGCGTATTATACATACATAGTTTTTATACTTTTACTATACTTTAACTTTACCTTTACTTTACTTTTACTTTACTTTAACTTTAATAATTCACTTTAATAATTCATACTTTAATAATTCACTTTAATAATTCATACTTTAATAATTCACTTTAATAATTCATACTTAAATAATTCACTTTAATTATTCATACTTTAATAATTCACTTTAATAATTCATACTTTAATAATTCACTTTAATAATTCATACTTTAATAATTCACTTTAATAATTCAAAAATCTATTATAAATAGAATTCAATAGGTTTCATTATTTCATAGAAACTTGAAAATATATTTCTCTAAACTCTCTCAATCGATATATATATATATATATATATATATATATATATATATATATATATATATATATATATATATATATATATATATATATATATATATATATATATATATATATATATATATATATATATATATATATATATATATATATATATATTTGCTCTGTATTATTTCAAGATATTATTAGTATACATAAAATATTACGACGGAGTACTGTCCGAGTGATTTCAAAATAATTTTTTTGAATGAGTCGAAGCTAAGGAAATTATGGGTTATAGCTATGGAGGTGATGGGTATGGTTCATGGGTATGCTCGTGAGGTCAATCTAGTTTTTATCATCTCCGTTGCGTCTACGTACTTTCCTGCAATATTGAATCTCAATATTGATACGTTCGTGAATCCGAGGCCAACCTTGCACTTGTTAAATGACGTTATATGTATTTTTACTACGAAATACAGTATTGTGAGTTTCATTTGCTCCCTTATATATATATTTTTGGGACTGAGAATACATGCGCTATTTTTATAAATGTTTTACGAAATAGGCACAAGTACTAAAACTAATTCTACGTGGGTTTAAACTAGAAATATACTGTAGCGACCCCACCAAATCGTCAATTGACGATTTTTCGGGGTCGCTACAAGTGGTATCAGAGCATTGGTTATAGGGATTTAGAGTTCATTGGTGTCAACCCCGTGTCATAGGGTACATTAGTGAATCTAGACTACAACCGGCATATAGACTTGAAGTAGGAATTACTTGTAACGACCCGCACTTTTTCGATCGTTCTATACTTATAAGATTAATATTTACATAAATTAAACCTTACCAACATGATAAGCAATCCAAATTATTGAGACTTATGTTTTTTTAAATGAGTTCTACACAACGTTTGACCGTCTAGTTTGACCGATGATATCACGAACTATACAATATATGATAATTATACGTTTGTGTATATATATGTATATATACATATTTAACATGATCTAAGAATGTTTTAATATCTCATTTTGTATTAATAACAATAAGTTATAAGTATATTTTGAAACTACTAACTTAAGTTTTCAAAACGATAACTATACGTAATGTTTTTCGACGTAAATACTTATAACCTATAATACTTATACATGCATCGTATAGATATGTATTTTATCTTTTAAAGGGCTTACATACATAAAACAATATAAGTATATTTACAAAAGATAGCTATATTTGAATCCTCGTTCCGTTTTCTCAAAGATTTCTATACGTATACCTAGGGTATATGTATCCGTATCATACGCAGCTTCTAGATGTATTTACTATTGGTATATACCAATAAAAATCTGCTCCTTAGCAGCCTTAAATGATTAAGAAACATGTGGAACCAACCATTTGTCAAGTAGCATGAATTATTTAGCAAGAAAACAAAGTTAGGTATCTTTTTTTTCCTTTATAACCTAAAAACGTTTTTATGCATGCACACCATTTCTTCACCCCATTTTCTCATACTTACACTTCCATTTCTCTCTCAAAATACTCTTAACTTCATACTTGATCATCTCCAAGCATTTTCCCCATCATTTAGCTTCAAAAACCTTACTTAATCACCATAAGAAAACCCTTACAAAAACACTTCAAGAATCCTTCCAAGAACACAAACTTACTTCCAATCTTTCATCCAATTCCATCACCCTTTTTGTTCTAGGTTCTTACTCCTCTTTTACAGCAACCTTGTCCAAGGAACTTGAGGTAGAATCTATGTTCATAACCTTATTCGATTCATATATATATAGCTATCTTATTTTGTGGTATAAAAATTTAACAACAAGAACATAGTTTGAAAGTTTTCAAACTTGTTTGCAAACTAAATAGATCCTTCTAACTTAACTTTTAAAATACTTCAAGACCTGTAATATAACTTAAATATATGCTAACTTAACAAGGTAAAACTTGGTTTTTCAAAGAATACCTTAAAAACTGTTTTTACGACGTCGGAGTGTAACCGGGGACTGTTTTGGGTTGGATAATTAAAAACCATCTTAAACTTTGAATTGGAGGTTTATGTTCTGGAAAAATGATTTTTACTATGAATATGATAACACATAAAAATTTCATGATTTAATTCAAAGTATAAGTATTTTTAGAAAAATGGTCATTAAATGATATTTTTGTAACAAAAATGTTTAACTTCATAAGTTTCACTAAAGTTTCACCTATGCCGTATGATTTTGAATACAAACTAAGGTAATTACAGTTCATAGTCTTAAAGAGGAACTCGATCCAAGGAGATGGCAAGTTGAATCAACGAAAACGGAGTTGTAACGAAGAAACTATGACCGAAACAAAATTGGTTATCCAAGACTAGTCTAACTTCGGGATTAATTGGGAAAAATTAAATAAATCACATCTTTCTAAGATAACATGATATTTTATACATATGTACTCATAATTCAATTTTATATGGTTCAGGATCACCCGTAAACAACACGAGAAGATTAATCATAAGATCCCATGTTTGTACGCAACACGTCATTTAACAACACCGGTACTTTATGTACGCAACACGTCATTTGACAACACCGGTACCGTGGGTCAAGATTAATCTCGACCAATACATATACGATGAGGGTTTTATTTATTTCATCGGGGGTTTATTAAACACTTAAAAATGAACCATTAAAATTGAATTACTAACATCGGACTGCTAACTACGGACTAAGGAATTATTAAAAGTATTAAAAGTATAACAAGTATATATATGTGACGTTTGTTTAAAAAGAAAAGGTATTGATATATTATATATGGATAGGTTCGTGATATCAACCGGAAGACCAAGTCAAAATATATATATCTTCAAGACAACAGTGAGTATATAGTCCCACTTTTAAACTCTAAATATTTCGGGATGAGAATACATGTATTTTATGTTTTACATTATGGACACAAGTAACTGAAAAATATATTCTACGTTGAGTTGTACCACTGGCATACTTCCCTGTAGCTTGGTAACTAATATTTACAGCGGTATTGTAAACGCGAATCCTGTTGATAGATCTATCGGGCCTGACAACCCCAACCGGACTGGACGACCAGTATTCAACGGTTGCACAGTACTTCGTTTTGTGACTACACTTGGTACGGTGTAGTAAGATTTCATATTAAAGGGAATATGCGACGTGATTAATTGTTAAGTATGGTTACCAAGTGCTCAACCACTTAGAATATTTTTATTAAACTGTTTATATATGAAATCTTGTGGTCTATATATATATATATTGCTGCCGGCATTAAACCTATATCTCACCAACTTTATGTTGACGTTTTAAACATGTTTATTCTCAGGTGATAATTAGAAGCTTCCGCTGCATTATGTTGAATTTGAGCAAGATCTTGCGTACGCATATATGTGTCAAAAATAAAACTGCATATCCAAGAACTTGTGTTGTAAAATATGCTAGAAATCGGGTTGTTATTATCATTTGCAAAGTTTGTAAGTCGAAGATTATCGCTAAACGATAATCATCTTTTTATTGTCTAAAGCTTGTAACAAAAATAAGAATTATGGTTTGTAATGTATAATATATGCAGTTTTTCTTTTAAAAATGTCGCATATAGAGGTCAATACCTCGCAATGAAATCATACGTTATCTAACACGTTCTTATGGTTAAGGACGGGTTGTGACATGTGGTATCAGAGCGTTGGTCTTAGTGAACCAGGTTTGCATTAGTGTGTCTAACCGAGAAGTTGTTAGGATACATTAGTAAGTCTGGACTTTGACCGGGTCTGATTTTGAAAACCATTGCTTATCATTGTTGGTTAAAATTTATATGCAAATATTATGTAGTACTAATGGGTTAGTTGTTATGTGATAGATGTCGGGCTCGAAACTTATTATCACATTCAGCGACTCCGAATCAGAATCTTCCGATGGTGTTCCAGTCATTAACCTATCCGATGACGAAAATGATATCTTTGGGGAAGACTCACAAATTCCGGAGGAACCAACTATAGAAAAATCGGAAAGTGAACCCGAGGAAGAAAGTGAACCCGAGGAAGAAATACTAGAAATTACGAAAGAAAAGTTCGATCAAGGAAAGAAACGAAAAGCCAATGAATTAGAAAATTCAAATCCCGAGTGTAGTGAGGATGTTGTGGCACCAACTCCACTAGACACTACCACCCCTATTCCCGCTATTCCTATTCGTGCTATCCCCGCATCCAGTTCCTCAGCCCCACCGCCAAAATATAGGCAGACAGCTAGGATAAGCGTTAGGCCATTCATTGGAACTAAACGTCCTAGAAAATAGACCAAACGATGCGCTGCCGTATTAAATCATGGGATCATATAATGTTTTGTATAATATTATTAGTGTGGTTTGCTTAATGTTTGATGTAAGATAAGCATATGTAAAATAGTGAAGTATGAAATGCAATAATTTTCCATGGTTAAGTATTATTTAGATTGTAGTAATTGGTTCTGTACTAAGCTATTAAGTATGAACATTAACGGGTAGGTACTACCCTAGATATAATTATAAAACGCTAATAAGAAGAAAATTCTTTTATAATAATACATGGTTCATATTATTAACAAGCTATAATGTACTATAAATACACACTACATCTATAATATTCCATGTGAATAATTATTTTCTTTCATTAGGAAATGGCGCGATTGAATCGAATGACGGAACAAGAAGTCGAGGAATTCATCAACCAGCGAGTCAACGACCGAATGTTATGGGTCGAAGCTGCAAGAGCTGCTGCAGTTAACCCAAATCCTCGTGTAGGATGCACCTACAAGACGTTTCAAGCTTGCAAGCCCTCATCATTCAGTGGAACGGAAGGGCCGATCGGTTTAACTCGGTGGATAGAGAAGATGGAGACGGTGTTTAAAATCAGTGGTTGTGATGAAAAAGACATGACCAAGTATGCATCGTGCACTTTACAAGATAGTGCACTCACGTGGTGGAAAAATTACGTGAAGGCTGTAGGAGGAGATGTAGCTTATGATACTCCATGGGAAGAATTCAAAACGATGTTAATCAACGAGTATTGTCCAAGGAACGAGGTTAGGAAGTTAGAAGATGAGTTACGAAGTTTGAAGGTTGTTGGTACTGAAATTACCAACTACAATCAGCGATTCATGGAATTAGTTTTGCTATGTCCTGAATTGGTTCCAACTGAAGCACGGAAGATTGAAATGTACAAAGATGGTTTGCCCTCAAAGGTTAAGGCAAACGTTACAGCATCAAAACCTAGGACAATTCATGAAGCTATAACCATGGCAAACGAGCTAATGGATCAGGTCATCTTGGATAAGAAAGCATTTACTACTGATGTGAAGGTATTGAGTAACAAAAGAAAGTGGAACGGAAATTATGATCGAGGTAACCAACAACAATCTTTTAAGAAACCAGAAACCACGAAAGGTGCGGGTAGTGGTTCAGGCTTTGGTTACAAAGGGCAAAGTCCTTTATGCAACCGTTGTTACAAACATCACTTTGGTTACTGTAGTGTGTTATGCACCAAGTGTAATCGACAGGGTCATCTTGCTGAAGATTGTAGGGCTCTCGTTACAAATACAAATGGTAACAAGACTCCTGCCACCAATGCAAATAGAACTGCTTTGGCTACCGTTACTTGTTTTGGGTGTGGAAAACAAGGTCACTATAAGAGCCAGTGCCCGAATCCAGAGAAGAATAATGGACCTGCACGTGGGAGAGCATTTGTTATTAATGCTAGAGAGGCATATGAGGATCCGGAGCTTGTTACGGGTACGTTTACCATTAATAACTTATCAGCATCTATTATATTTGATACTGGCGCCGATAGAAGTTATATGTGTAGAAATTTTTACACTAAATTGAATTTTTCCTCTTTGCCTCTAGATGCTAAGTACATGATTGAGTTAGCTAATGGTAAACTAATTAAAGCCGATAAAATTTGTCGTGATTGTGAAATAAATTTAGCCGGAGAAACGTTTAAAATCGACTTAATACCCGTAGAATTAGGAAGTTTTGATGTAATAGTCGGCATGGACTGGATGTCCAAAGTAGGAGTTGAAGTTGTGTGTGCCAAGAAGGCAATTCGCATTCCTTGTAAGGATAAAATGCCGGTGATGATTTATGGAGAGAAGGGTGATTCAAAGCTAAAACTCATTAGCTGTTTGAAAGCCAAGAAGTGTTTAGAAAAGGGATGTTATGCTATTTTAGCACATGTTAATAAAGTCGAAAAGAAAGAGAAGTGCATCAACGATGTGCCTGTGGCAAGAGATTTTCCTGAAGTTTTTCCGGAAGAATTGCCGGGATTACCTCCATTTAGATCTGTAGAATTTCAAATAGATTTAGTACCAGGAGCTGCACCAGTTGCTCGTGCTCCATATAGACTTGCACCGTCCGAGTTAAAAGAACTTCAAAGTCAGTTGAAAGAATTACTGGACCGTGGATTCATACGACCAAGTACTTCACCGTGGGGAGTTCCAATTTTATTTGTTAAGAAGAAAGATGGATCTTTTAGGATGTGTATAGATTATCGTGAATTAAATAAGTTAACTATCAAGAATCGGTATCCACTACCGAGAATTGATGACTTATTTGATCAATTGCAAGGATCATGTGTTTATTCGAAAATCGACCTAAGATCGGGTTATCATCAATTACGCGTCAAAGAAGAGGACATTCCGAAAACTGCTTTTCGGACACGTTATGGTCATTACGAATTTTTGGTTATGCCGTTTGGGTTGACAAATGCGCCAGCTGTATTCATGGACCTCATGAATCGAGTTTGTAGTCCGTATTTAGATAAGTTTGTTATCGTTTTCATTGATGATATTCTTATCTATTCCAAGAGTGAGCAAGAGCATGAAGAGCATTTAAGGTTGATATTAGAGTTGTTGAGAAAAGAACAACTATATGCTAAATTTTCTAAGTGTGCTTTCTGGTTGAAAGAAGTGCAATTTCTTGGCCACGTTGTTAGTAGTAAAGGAATTCAGGTTGATCCAGCAAAAACTGGAGCCATTGAAAAATGGGAGACTCCTAAGACACCAACGCAGATACGCCAATTTTTGGGTTTAGCCGGTTATTATAGAAGGTTTATTCAAGATTTTTCCCGAATAGCTAAGTCGTTGACAGCGTTAACGCAAAAAGGGAAGAAATATGAATGGACCTCGGAGCAGGAGAACGCATTTCAAATACTGAAGAAGAAGTTAACTACGGCGCCTATTTTATCATTACCAGAAGGGAACGATGATTTTGAAATATATTGTGACGCTTCGCGACAAGGTTTTGGTTGTGTTCTTATGCAACGGAAGAAAGTGATTGCATACGCATCCCGACAATTGAAGATTCACGAGCGGAATTATACGACGCATGATCTAGAATTGGGAGCAGTCGTGTTTGCACTGAAGATGTGGAGACACTACTTGTATGGGGTTAAATTCACTGTGTTTACTGATCATAAAAGCCTTCAACGTATTTTTGATCAGAAACAGCTGAACATGAGGCAACGTAGGTGGGTCGAGTTAATAAATGACTATGATTGTGAGATTCGTTATCATCCCGGGAAGGCGAACGTGGTGGCCGATGCTTTAAGCAGAAAGGAACGAGAACCAATTCGAGTACGAGCGATGAATATAAAAATTCGCATGAATCTCAACTCACAAATCAAAGAGGTTCAACAAGAAGCACTTAATAAAGAAAACATAAGAAAGGAAATAATGAAGAAGTATGAGAAGCAACTCGTTATACGGGAAGACGGAATTCGATATTTTGCAAACCTTATTTAGGTACCGAAGTTGGGTGGATTAAGGAAGTTGATATTGAACGAGGCACATAAGACAAGATACTCGATACATCCTGGAGTTGGAAAGATGTATCAAGATCTTAAAACACGTTATTGGTGGCCTAATTTAAAGACAGACGTTGCAACATATGTTGGGGAGTGTTTAACTTGTTCCAAAGTCAAAGCAGAACACCAAAAGCCGTCAGGGTTACTTCAACAACCAGAAATCCCAGAATGGAAATGGGATGGTATTACCATGGATTTCATCACGAAGTTACCTAAGACTGCCTGGGGATACGACACCATTTGGGTGATTGTTGATCGTCTCACCAAGTCTGCACATTTCTTGCCTATAAAGGAAACGGATAGAATGGAGAAACTATTACGATTGTATATAAAGGAAATTGTTTCAAGGCATGGAATACCTATTTCCATTATATCCGATCGTGATAGTAGATTTACCTCAAAGTTCTGGCAATCACTACAGGAGGCACTAGGAACTCGTTTGGATATGAGTACCGCATATCATCCGCAAACCGACGGGCAGAGTGAAAGAACAATTCAGACTCTTGAAGACATGCTCAGGGCATGTGTGATCGATTTTGGAAACGGATGGGATAAATATCTACCATTAGCAGAATTCTCGTATAATAATAGTTATCATGCGAGCATTAAAGCTGCACCATTCGAAGCATTGTACGGAAGGAAGTGTAGATCTCCTATTTGTTGGAATGAAGTAGGAGATCGACAATTAACTGGTCCCGAGATCATACACGAAACGACTGAGAAGATAGTACAAATTAAGGAGAGATTGAAAACAGCCCGTAGTCGCCAAAAGAGCTACGCCGATGTCCGAAGGAAACCATTAGAGTTTCAGGTCGGGGACATGGTTATGTTAAAGGTGTCACCATGGAAAGGTGTAATACGCTTCGGAAAAAGGGGTAAACTAAACCCAAGATATGTAGGTCCGTTCAAGATTATCGAACGCATTGGACCGGTAGCTTATCGGCTCGAGTTACCGCAACAACTCGCCGGAGTACATAATACCTTTCACGTCTCAAACCTTAAGAAGTGTCTTGCAAAGGAAGACCTCACCATTCCTCTTGAAGAAATCCATGTCGACGAGAAACTACAATTCATCGAAGAACCAATCGAAATCATGGACCGCGAAGTTAAACAGCTCAAGCAGAGCAACATACCGATTGTTAAGGTTCGTTGGAATGCTCGAAGAGGTCCCGAGTTTACGTGGGAACGAGAGGATTAGATGAAACAAAAGTATCCACACTTGTTTCTCGATGACGCAAAATAGGTACAATTTTAAAATTTCGGGATGAAATTTATTTAACGGGGAGGTAATGTAACGACCCGCACTTTTTCGATCGTTCTATACTTATAAGATTAATATTTACATAAATTAAACCTTACCAACATGATAAGCAATCCAAATTATTGAGACTTATGTTTTTTTAAATGAGTTCTACACAACGTTTGACCGTCTAGTTTGACCGATGATATCACGAACTATACAATATATGATAATTATACGTTTGTGTATATATATGTATATATACATATTTAACATGATCTAAGAATGTTTTAATATCTCATTTTGTATTAATACCAATAAGTTATAAGTATATTTTGAAACTACTAACTTAAGTTTTCAAAACGATAACTATACGTAATGTTTTTCGACGTAAATACTTATAACCTATAATACTTATACATGCATCGTATAGATATGTATTTTATCACTTTTAAAGGGCTTACATACATAAAACAATATAAGTATATTTACAAAAGATAGCTATATTTGAATCCTCGTTCCGTTTTCTCAAAGATTTCTATACGTATACCTAGGGTATATGTATCCGTATCATACGCAGCTTCTAGATGTATTTACTATTGGTATATACCAATAAAAATCTGCTCCTTAGCAGCCTTAAATGATTAAGAAACATGTGGAACCAACCATTTGTCAAGTAGCATGAATTATTTAGCAAGAAAACAAAGTTAGGTATCTTTTTTTTTCCTTTATAACCTAAAAACGTTTTTATGCATGCACACCATTTCTTCACCCCATTTTCTCATACTTACACTTCCATTTCTCTCTCAAAATACTCTTAACTTCATACTTGATCATCTCCAAGCATTTTCCCCATCATTTAGCTTCAAAAACCTTACTTAATCACCATAAGAAAACCCTTACAAAAACACTTCAAGAATCCTTCCAAGAACACAAACTTACTTCCAATCTTTCATCCAATTCCATCACCCTTTTTGTTCTAGGTTCTTACTCCTCTTTTACAGCAACCTTGTCCAAGGAACTTGAGGTAGAATCTATGTTCATAACCTTATTCGATTCATATATATATAGCTATCTTATTTTGTGGTTTAAAAATTTAACAACAAGAACATAGTTTGAAAGTTTTCAAACTTGTTTGCAAACTAAATAGATCCTTCTAACTTAACTTTTAAAATACTTCAAGACCTGTAATATAACTTAAATATATGCTAACTTAACAAGGTAAAACTTGGTTTTTCAAAGAATACCTTAAAAACTGTTTTTACGACGTCGGAGTGTAACCGGGGACTGTTTTGGGTTGGATAATTAAAAACCATCTTAAACTTTGAATTGGAGGTTTATGTTCTGGAAAAATGATTTTTACTATGAATATGATAACACATAAAAATTTCATGATTTAATTCAAAGTATAAGTATTTTTAGAAAAATGGTCATTAAATGATATTTTTGTAACAAAAATGTTTAACTTCATAAGTTTCACTAAAGTTTCACCTATGCCGTATGATTTTGAATACAAACTAAGGTAATTACAGTTCATAGTCTTAAAGAGGAACTCGATCCAAGGAGATGGCAAGTTGAATCAACGAAAACGGAGTTGTAACGAAGAAACTATGACCGAAACAAAATTGGTTATCCAAGACTAGTCTAACTTCGGGATTAATTGGGAAAAATTAAATAAATCACATCTTTCTAAGATAAAATGATATTTTATACATATGTACTCATAATTCAATTTTATATGGTTCAGGATCACCCGTAAACAACACGAGAAGATTAATCATAAGATCCCATGTTTGTACGCAACACGTCATTTGACAACACCGGTACTTTATGTACGCAACACGTCATTTGACAACACCGGTACCGTGGGTCAAGATTAATCTCGACCAATACATATACGATGAGGGTTTTATTTATTTCATCGGGGGTTTATTAAACACTTAAAAATGAACCATTAAAATTGAATTACTAACATCGGACTGCTAACTACGGACTAAGGAATTATTAAAAGTATTAAAAGTATAACAAGTATATATATGTGACGTTTGTTTAAAAAGAAAAGGTATTGATATATTATATATGGATAGGTTCGTGATATCAACCGGAAGACCAAGTCAAAATATATATATCTTCAAGACAACAGTGAGTATATAGTCCCACTTTTAAACTCTAAATATTTCGGGATGAGAATACATGTTTTTTATGTTTTACATTATGGACACAAGTAACTGAAAAATATATTATACGTTGAGTTGTACCACTGGCATACTTCCCTGTAGCTTGGTAACTAATATTTACAGCGGTATTGTAAACGCGAATCCTGTTGATAGATCTATCGGGCCTGACAACCCCAACCGGACTGGACGACCAGTATTCAACGGTTGCACAGTACTTCGTTTTGTGACTACACTTGGTACGGTGTAGTAAGATTTCATATTAAAGGGAATATGCGACGTGATTAATTGTTAAGTATGGTTACCAAGTGCTCAACCACTTAGAATATTTTTATTAAACTGTTTATATATGAAATCTTGTGGTCTATATATATATATATTGCTGCCGGCATTAAACCTATATCTCACCAACTTTATGTTGACGTTTTAAACATGTTTATTCTCAGGTGATAATTAGAAGCTTCCGCTGCATTATGTTGAATTTGAGCAAGATCTTGCGTACGCATATATGTGTCAAAAATAAAACTGCATATCCAAGAACTTGTGTTGTAAAATATGCTAGAAATCGGGTTGTTATTATCATTTGAAAAGTTTGTAAGTCGAAGATTATCGCTAAACGATAATCATCTTTTTATTGTCTAAAGCTTGTAACAAAAATAAGAATTATGGTTTGTAATGTATAATATATGCAGTTTTTCTTTTAAAAATGTCGCATATAGAGGTCAATACCTCGCAATGAAATCATACGTTATCTAACACGTTCTTATGGTTAAGGACGGGTTGTGACATTACTTGACTATTTGTGCATTTATACTCGAACGTTTCTACTCATAACTAACTCTCGCTTCATCTAAATCTTTCGTTGTTTAATTTGATTGACGCGCCACCTTGACTTTATAGAATAATGTTGAATGCACATATGAATCAGGGTAATATAATTGCCGGGATTATATTACGGTGACTCATATGAACGTTCCGACATTACGACACAAAGAATTTAAGGCGAGTCAAGGAAAATTTTCTCTTCATCATTATTCCATATCACGATTAGTACTATTAAGAATACTAATCAACGATATTCTTGTGTCATGAAGGAACAATGGCTCACCAAGGTCAACACAATACTCCTCTCAAAACTCTAGAACAAGCTCTTCAATGAATGATAACCACCGTCGTGGGTGCGGCCGTGGCCGATCACTTTTCTAACAACAAAAATCATGGGGCCGGTAATTTAAACGAAGGTTGCTTCTACAAAAACTTCATGAAGTACAATCCTCCCACTTTCGATGGAACCGGGGGATCGGTTGCTCTCACCCGATGGTTTGATCAAACGGAATCTGTTTTTAGCATAACCGGTTGTCGAGACCGAGATAAGGTCAAATTCTCCACCCTCACTTTCACCGGTGTTGCTCTCTCATGGTGGAATACGCATGCATAATCGGTGGGTATCGATGAAGCCCACACACTCTCTTGGATCGAATTAAGAGAAAGAATGATCACCGAATACTTCCCGCGCGACTAAACTCAAAGGCTCGAATAGGGGCTAAGGAATTTAAAAACGGTCGGGAATGACCTCGAAGCTTATAATCAACGGTTTATCGAACTAGCCTTAAGTTGCCCGAACCTCATGACTCCTGAATCCCTAAGAGTTGAACTTTACATGGAAGGCCTCCTAAAGAGCATTCACCACGAGGTAGTATCATCCCAACCCGCCAACCTACAAGAGGCTTTAACGATGGCCCGTCAATCTATAAAAATGATGAATGAAATTGAAGCGCCGACACCAACTGCCGAGGACCAACCGGGTAACAACAAAAGAAAATGGGAAGCCTCTCCATCGAGCAACTACAACAACAACTTCACCAAGAAGTCCTTCACCTCTGACGGTAAGAAAGGGTATGCCGGAAACCTGCCCTACTGTAACAAATGTCGCAAACATCATTTGGGTGAATGTGGCAAACCATTTTGCATCAGGTGTCAAAGAAGTGGCCATGTGGCCCATATTTGTAAAAGTACCGTTACCGTCGCTCAAAAGACGCCCAATGCGCCAAGGGCAGTTGTTTGTTTCGAATGTGGCCAACCGGGTCATTATAGGAATGCGTGCCTAAAGAAAAAACCAACCCCAACGCACGCCGTTGAACTTTCAACATCGACACCTAGGATGCCCGAGACAACGATGGACTAGTCACGGGTACGTTTATGACAACCCAGAAATTTCCAACCAAATTTAAACTTTAATCTTTATATGTTTCCGACACGATAAGCAATATTTGTTAAGTTAAATTTCAAGAATTTTAAACTATGTTCATACATTCATTCAACCTCGACCAAGTTCCAACGATTCACGAACCATTTAACAAATATGATTATATATGTATATGTGTATATATATTATAACTTGAAACGTAAATAAAATATTAGATTAAATACTTTATATGATTGTATCTGTTTCAAAATGTTTATCAATGGAATTAGAAGATAAAATCAAATGATTGAATTATCAGATATATTGAATTATGATTACAAGTCTCTGTTGAAAGGCCCACGTTGATTTGAGAAATCTTTCCATTTTAACAATATTCGAAAAATGGTAAAGTGATTTATAAATAAGAACAAATTGTCAATCATTGAGAACTAGACAAAGGATAGTGAAAGATTGAATTTCATAAAGACTCGATTGATCTATTTAGTTTCAAACGTACAAAAAAACGTTTTTAGTTTAAAAAGAACTTTATTATTAAAACGTATATAACTTTTATAAATATCTAGAACCACTTTTGACAACTCATTACTTAACTAGTATAATAAAGATAACGATATTTATATTTTATTTTATTAAATATATATAACGATTTAAATTAATATTATATATATTTATACGCGTATTATACGTACATAGTTTTATACTTTTACTATACTTAAACTTTACCTTTACTTTATTTTTACTTTACTTTAACTTTAATAATTCACTTTAATAATTCATACTTTAATAATTCACTTTAATAATTCATACTTTAATAATTCACTTTAATAATTCATACTTGAATAATTCACTTTAATAATTCATACTTTAATAATTCACTTTAATAATTCAAAAATCTATTATAAATAGAATTCAATAGGTTTCATTATTTCATAGAAACTTGAAAATATTTTTCTCTAAACTCTCTCAATCGATATACATATATATATTTACTCCGTATTATTTCAAGATATTATTAGTATACATAAAATATTACTACGGAGTGCTGTCCGAGTGATTTCGAAATTGTTTTCGAGTGGGATATGATTAAGGAAATTATGGGTTATAGCTATGGAGGTGATTGAGTATGGTTCATGGGTATGCTCGTGAGGTCAATATAGTGTTTATCATTTCCGTTGCGTCTACGTACCTTTCATGCAATATTGAATCTCAATATTGATACGTGAGTCCTCATAATTTAACTTTTACATACTAATAGTGTATCTCTGACTAGTGCTCGAGTATTTAGGATTATGCATGCTTGTACTTTTGATATTGCCCTTAGACAGATTAGGTTGAATCTTGAATTAGTTACACTTGCGGTTGAGATAAGGTATAAGATATGCATGTCCTTGGAAAGCTAGCGAAAAATTGAGAACTTTTCCTTTAGATATCGAATGGTTTCGATGAACGGATTAGAAGTTATAATCAATTGAATTTTCGATATTTTTATTAAAAATGATTATTATTATCGTCGTTTTTATCGTCGTTCTAGTTTTATCTTATTATTATCATTATTATTATCTTTATCAATAAAAGGGATTTATCATTAAAAATTGTTATTTTTTTATTATTACTATCGTTATTATCGTTAAAGTTATAATTAGTATTATAATTATTATCCAATTATTATTATTATTATTGGTATTATTATTATTATTATCATTATTAATATATATATCATTATTTAAAAATGGTTATTGTTATTGTTATTATTATTATTACTATATTATCATTAAGATAATTAATAGTATTATCGTTAATAATGTTATAGTAACTATCATTATTAATATTAGTGTAATTAAAACAAATATTTGTAACACCTAATTATTTTGATTACTATTATTATCATTATTATGAACACGATATAAAAGACGATTAAAAGCTATTAAACGAAACGATTAAGAAATAATGGGTAAGAGT
Source organism: Rutidosis leptorrhynchoides (assembly GCF_046630445.1). Taxonomy (NCBI): domain Eukaryota; kingdom Viridiplantae; phylum Streptophyta; class Magnoliopsida; order Asterales; family Asteraceae; genus Rutidosis; species Rutidosis leptorrhynchoides. Next base: position 271,278,399 of record NC_092335.1, read on the forward strand.
ATCATGATGAAATTAAATACTATAAGATATTAATTTAGATAAAATTATCGTTCTTATTATTTTTATCATTACTATTATTATTAAAAGTATCGTTAGTATTAAAACTATCATTTTAACAAAAATTATCATTTTAATAGACATGTCATTGTTACTATAAAATATCATTATTATTATTATTTTAAATATAATTATTATTTTAAAGATAATATTAAAAATTATCGTAAATATTAAAGTTATCATAATTAGAATTATCGTTTTATCATAATGTCATCTTAGTAATTATAAATATTGATATTTTTATAATAATTATTATTATTACAAAATAATACAACTTTTACTTACTATCATTATAGATATTATTTTATCAAATAAATATGTTATACAAACATATTTTACTACGTGTAATAACTTACTTTAATAATACCTATCATATTATCTTTATAATATTAAATGAACCCCATAAATTTTATTACTTAATATATATAAAAGTATATTTTATTATATAAATTTAATATAAAATTTTATTTATTAATAAATAAATTATATTATTTACTCTAATAAATCTTTTAAAAATATTTAAAAATATAAAATGACGATATTTAAACTATATATTAATCATGTATATATTTTTGGAAATTATTTTGAGTCAAATTTACTTTTGTTGACTTTTGCATATTAGTCTCGAGCATTAGGATTGTGGTACACTATGACTTGACCTAATTTGTTAGACAAATATTGACCAACACATAAATATATATAATTAATTTAGGTTCGTGAATTCGAGGCCAACCTTGCACTTGTTCAATGACGTTATATGTATTTTTACTACGAAATACAGTATGGTGAGTTTCATTTGCCTTTTTACCCTTTATATTTTTAGGACTGAGAATACATGCGCTTTTATAAATGTTTGATGAAAAAGACACAAGTAATTGAAACTACATTCTATGGTTGAATTATCGAAATCGAATATGCCCCTTTTTATTAAAGTCTGGTAATCAAAGAATTAGGGAACAGACACCCTAATTGACGCGAATCCTAAAGATAGATCTATTGGGCCTAACAAACCCCATCCAAAGTACCGGATGCTTTAGTACTTCGAAATTTATATCATGTCCGAAGGAGGATCCCGGAATGATAGGGGATATTCTTATATGTATCTAGTTAATGTCGGTTACCAGGTGTTCACCATATGAATGATTATTTTTGTCTCTACGCATGGGACGTATATTTATGAGAACTGGAAATGAAATTCTTGTGGTCTATTAAAATGATGGAAATAAATGATTATGATAAACTAATGAACTCACCAACCTTTTGGTTGACACTTTAAAGCATGTTTATTCTCAGGTGTTAAAGAAATCTTCCGCTGTGCATTTGCTCATTTTAAAGATATTACTGGGAGTCTTTCATAGCATATTTCGAAGAACGTTGCATTCGAGTCATTGAGTTCATCAAAGATTATTATTAAATCAATTTATAATTGGATAGTGGATATTATGAAATGGTATGCATGCCTGTCAATTTTCGATGTAAAGAAAGAATGTCTTTTAAAAATGAATGCAATGTTTGTAAAATGTATCATATAGAGGACAAATACCTCGCAATGTAATCAACTATTGTGAATCGTTTATAATGTATATGAACGGGTCCTTTCAACGTTTCTTCACAACAACCCGCATATTTCATACTTATTTGATTCGGTTACCGTTAGACGTTTTATAACCAAGGCTTTGACTCGTACTCTTTGCACTCCACTTTTTTTTTTCCTTTAAATACTACTTAGGCAATTTAAGTGACCAACGGAAAAATATTGTGTACCTATAAATTTTATCGGAGGATATAAGTTAAACTTATTGGGTGGATAATTTGAATTGTGACTTGACACCTATAGAACTAAGGAGCTCAAAACCTATTCTTTAAGGAGAAATGTGTTCCCTACAATTATGTATAGATCATTGGAACTAAGTAACTTTCAGTTGAAAACCGATACCCTCTTCCTCGTATCCATGACCTCATGATTATTTACATGAATCTCGCGTATATTCCAAACCAACCTATGTTCCGATTATCATCAATTGAGAGATCAGGGAGAAGATTTCTCCTAACTCGCTTTTAGAACTCGCTACGATAGTTGTAAATTTCTTTTAGTACCGTTCGATTTTCTAGGCCTCCGCCCGTATTCATAGGCCTCCTGAACCGCGTTTGTAAACTTATCTAGATGAATCCGTTATCGTATTTATAGATGATGTCTAAACCTATTCAAGTAAAGAAGAAAACGAACGACATCTCCGTCTTACGCTCGAACTCTTGAGAAAAGAGCAACTCTATGCCGAATTCTCCAAGTGAGAATTTTGGTTAAAGGAAGTCCAATTTTTAGACCATGTTGTTAGTGGTCAAAGTATTTCAATACATCTCGCAATCAGAACCACACGTAATCGGGAAACCCTCACGACTCAGACTTGTATTTGTAAAATCTTAGATCTCGCCGGTTATTACTGAAGATTCATTTCCGACTTTTCTCGTGTTGCACGACCTTTAAACTCGTTAACTCACTGAGGGAAAAGTTTAAACCTCTCTGTGTCCGAACTTTGAACATAATCTTTCACACAAACCTTACTAGCTAAATTCGTTTAGCACACTGGAACTCATATATTAATCATGTATAGATTTTTGGAAATTATTTTGAGTCAAATTTACTTTTGTTGACTTTTACATATTAGTCTCGAGCATTAGGATTGTGGTACACTATGACTTGACCTAATTTGTTAGACAAATATTGACCAACACATAAATATATATAATTAATTTAGGTTCGTGAATCCGAGGCCAACCTTGCACTTGTTCAATGACGTTATATGTATTTTTACTACGAAATACAGTATGGTGAGTTTCATTTGCCTTTTTACCCTTTATATTTTTGGGACTGAGAATACATGCGCTTTTATAAATGTTTGATGAAATAGACACAAGTAATTGAAACTACATTCTATGGTTGAATTATCGAAATCGAATATGACCCTTTTTATTAAAGTCTGGTAATCTAAGAATTAGGGAACAGACACCCTAATTGACGCGAATCCTAAAGATAGATCTATTGGGCCTAACAAACCCCATTCAAAGTACCGGATGCTTTAGTACTTCGAAATTTATATCATGTCCGAAGGAGGATCCCGGAATAATAGGGGATATTCTTATATGTATCTAGTTAATGTCGGTTACCAGGTGTTCACCATATGAATGATTATTTTTGTCTCTACGCATGGGACGTATATTTATGAGAACTGGAAATGAAATTCTTGTGGTCTATTAAAATGATGGAAATAAATGATTATAATAAACTAATGAACTCACCAACCTTTTGGTTGACACTTTAAAGCATGTTTATTCTCAGGTGTTAAAGAAATCTTCCGCTGTGCATTTGCTCATTTTAAAGATATTACTGGGAGTCTTTCATAGCATATTTCGAAGAACGTTGCATTCGAGTCATTGAGTTCATCAAAGATTATTATTAAATCAATTTATAATTGGATAGTGGATATTATGAAATGGTATGCATGCCTGTCAATTTTCGATGTAAAGAAAGATTGTCTTTTAAAAATGAATGCAATGTTTGTAAAATGTATCATATAGAGGTCAAATACCTCGCAATGTAATCAACTATTGTGAATCGTTTATAATGTATATGAACGGGTCCTTTCAACGTTTCTTCACAACAACCCGCATATTTCATACTTATTCGATTCGGTTACCGTTAGACGTTTTATAACCAAGGCTTTGACTCGTACTCTTTGCACTCCACTTTTTTTTCCCTTTAAATACTACTTAGGCAATTTAAGTGACCAACGGAAAAATATTGTGTACCTATAAATTTTATCGGAGGATATAAGTTAAACTTATTGGGTGGATAATTTGAATTGTGACTTGACACCTATAGAACTAAGGAGCTCAAAACCTATTCTTTAAGGAGAAATGTTTTCCCTACAATTATGTATAGATCATTGGAACTAAGTAACTTTCGGTTGAAAACTGATACCCTCTTCCTCGTATCCATGACCTCATGATTATTTACATGAATCTCACATATATTCCAAACCAACCTCTGTTCCGATTATCATCAATTGAGAGATCAGGGAGAAGATGTCTCCTAACCCGCTTTTAGAACTCGCTACGATAGTTGTAATTTTCTTTTAGTACCGTTCGATTTTCTAGGCCTCCGCCCGTATTCATAGGCCTCCGCCCGTTATGTCTAAACCTATTCAAGTAAAGAAGAAAATGAACGACATCTCCGTCTTACGCTCGAACTCTTGAGAAAAGAGCAACTCTATGCCGAATTCTCCAAGTGAGAATTTTGGTTAAACGAAGTCCAATTTTTAGACCATGTTGTTAGTGGTCAAAGTATTTCAATACATCTCGCAATCAGAACCACACGTAATCGGGAAACCCTCACGACTCAGACTTGTATTTGTAAAATCTTAGATCTCGCCGGTTATTACTGAAGATTCATTTCCGAATTTTCTCGTGTTGCACGACCTTTAAACTCGTTAACTCACTGAGGGAAAAATTTAAACCTCTCCGTATCCGAACTTTGAACATGATCTTTCACACAAACCTTACTAGCTAAATTCGTTTAGCACACTGGAACTCAAATATGGAAATATTTCTACTTGAACGCCCGAAAGGCATACTCTCTCAACTCGAAATCAACGAAACGGAATTTCGTTATTTTGGCACGAAAAATTTGAATACTTAATCATGGACCCAATCAACCTTCTCATCAACACGTGCCACGTTACATAGCTCAGTTATTTCACCATTTTTTTTCCGCCTGATATTACTGAAACTTAAGATAACTCCCAATCCAAGGATACTTCACTCTTCTTTGACTTATCATACAACTACGTGTACTATCTCGTTATCCCACCAAGCCTCAACATTCGACCACTAAGTGCGCGACATGGTTACCTCAAGGTGTGAACTCATCCTATTCTAAGTTCTCATTTCACTCCTGTCTTATCGCTCGCACTTCCGTGTAAGAAAATTTTTTATAAAACTTCTCAATGGAGAGAGAAACTCTTCACATTATATTAGTATTCGCCACGATGGTGAATAGTCCTAACAACCATTTTCGGGAACCGATGGATCCTCCGCGGTACGGACCTCTTGAGAAACGAACCTGTTCAAACGTGTTAAAAAAAAAATTCTAGCTAGGAACGGCGTACCATCTCCATTAAAATTTTAGATCGGGATACTCGTCTCACTTCTAAATTCGGGATGCCTTACAAAGAACCTCGGGGACCCGTCCAAACATGAGTGCCGTGTATCATCCACAACCAACGGACCAAACAAACTTACGTTTTACATCTTGGAAAGACATGTTACAAGATGGTATTGTTACCTTTAGTAGTTCCTCTTACCACGACAGTTACCATTCGTGTATTAACGCCGCACTTCTGAAACCCTATATGACCGCAAATGTCATACCCCTATTCGTTGGACCAAAGCATGTGGCAAGCAAATCACCAAATTCGAACTCATTCAAGAAATAACATTTGAGATCGTTCAAGTCCGAGAAGGACTCAAGACGACCCGTAGTCGCCAATAGGGCTATACCGATATTCGACGTAAACCTCTCGAATCCCAAGTCAGTAACCGTGTAATATTGAGAACCCGCACATTGGGAAGGTGTAATCCGTTTCGGGAATCAGGGAAAGTTAAAACCGCTATATATTAATCCTTTTGAAATCTTGGGGCGTATTGGAACCGCCTCCTACCGTTTAGATCTCCTGACTCAATTAAAGTTTCCGTTTACCTTACATTTCGTGTAACAAACTTAGAGACGTGTCCTGCGGAACAGGAACGTGCTATCCTTCTAGATAAACCTACTATTGATGACAAACTCCCCTCCATGGGAAAACTGGTTGAAATGGTGGATCGTAAACCAAGCCTTAATACAACGTGAAACACCGACTATCCAAATTCGTGGAAATGCCCAAGGACATATCTTCACTTATTCATAGCATTGACAACGCAAGGTCTCGAGGAAGAGACATCGACTATTGCTTCCAACTAAATTTCGGGACGAAATTTCTTTTAAGGTGTGGGTAATGTAACATCCCGCATTTTTACGTTAAATTATTTTAACGCCCGTCTTTTTATTTTAAATAATATCCTTCGTGACTAGATACGTATCCTCCATTAGCTAACATTCATAATAATTTTCATTATTGGATTATAACATCTCCCGTTAATGTGCGTATCTAAAATATCTCGTTTAGGTAATTCACGCACCCGCTTATAAACTAGAGGGACTAGACTTGCCAAAAGACCAAACCTTTGACTAGGTCAAAGTGGTCAACACCCACCTCTTTCTTTCATTTTCCATTTCATTTCCTTTTTCTTAAATACTTTCACCATTTTTCTCTCAATCTTTAAAACAAGAATTCATCATCTAAATTCGGATTAGGAGGCTAGCAACAAAACAAATTACATATTTGGAATCCTCTCTTCATCCTCTACAACTTGATACCAATTTCATCTCATTTGGGTAACTTTCTAAAATCACTAGATTTTGTGTTCTTGATGTTTTTGAATTATAAAGTTGTTAATTAGTGTATATGGCTCAAGTCTAACATGAATATATGACTTGTATGCTCGATTTGTTGTTTTAGAGTAACTAGCATGAACTTGAAAATGGGTTTGCTTAATCTTTGATGTTGGATGAGTTAATGTTGTTAAATTGTTTAAGTTCATGTTTTAATTGTGTTACTGATAGGTCAGATCATGTTGAGATTGAGAGAAATGATAAGATAAAGAGAGATTCAGTAGATAGGAATGAGACTCGGTATTAGAGAGAATCGGCACAATTACATTCCACAACTTCTAGAACTCAGTTACAATGCAATGGCTATCTAATTAGGACTACTTAGGTTCCTTATATAGCCCTCTTATAAGGAACCTTCATTTAAGCTTATTTTCACATTAACACTATACAACTTCAGGGTCCTAACAATCTCCCCCTTAGTGTTAAATGTGAACTTTACAGCATAATCCTATTTTGTAATCTTGAGAGGTCCAAACGTTAGTTTCCATCGTGTGCCATCTAGTTTCGAAACTTCTACTTGATTTTCTAAAACTTGCTTAGAAGGTTTCCAGACACCCCACGCTTTTCTTGGATCTCCCTCATATAATGGATATTCATCCATTTCTTTGAAATATCTTCTCTTTCTCTGTCCACGAAGTATCTCAAACTGTCTTGTACAAATTCGGAGTTTCAGAAGATCTCTTATATGCTTTATGAATTCTCCAAGACCCATTACCATGTCAATGTCATGGAACTTGCTTTGATGAATCTTAAGATACTTCAGTGCAGCCTTAAGTGTTCCATCTGAATATTTGTTCAGCTCTTCAGTACGAATGAACACCTTTTCTTTTTGAGAATTTACAAAAACAAACCCTTCGGGTTCGAATTGCATTTGAAACATCCTCATATCCTTCAGTCCCTTTGTAAATTGATTCGGACACGTAATTCGAATCTTTTTTCTTTTTGCTTCGAGACCTATTTGAAAATCTTCACGTTTCATCAGTTCAATTGTCTCCATCATGTATCTTTTTACAGATTCCAAAGCTTGAGCCTTAGCAAAAGGTCGAATGGTAATGATACTGAGGTAGTTGTAGATGTGAATGATGTCAAGCATGTCAAGATTATGAAAGTCTGCTTCTGTGAACTTGTACTCTTTCTCATCTTTTCTAATAACGTGGAACTGACTGATGACGTCTTTCTTTTCACTTATCTCTATTCTGACTCGAGTAATATTCAACACTTCTGAAATACGATATTTTCTTTGAAGCCACAAATCATCTTCATCTTTGTTGATATGTTTCCTCCACATAAATTCATACCAATTCCTTTCACTTGCTGGAAGTAATCGTGAACCTATATAAGTAAACCTTTTACTCCTTGGTAATTCATTGATGCGGAAGATCTTGTAAGCATTTTCCTCGATGAATGTGTTTCGTAACGTTATAAAATCATGTTCTACTCCCAACAATAATCTTTGCTCCTGATTCTTAAAGAATATTCCATGATTGTATTTGAATCTGGAATTCACTGTTTCTCTTGATGTACGTGTACCAGAAGTTGAACTTTCATTAGCATTTGTTGGATTTGAACTCAATGAGGGTGTAGAATTTGATGAATGACCAGTAGGATTTGTTGCATCATTATTTGGATCATCATCATCTTCAATATCATCAAATATCTCATCTTCATTTGGATTAACATAAAGATTATCTTCATCGTCATCAGAAGAATCCATTTCATCATCACTTTCTATTACAGGTTCAGGATTCTCTTCATCTACAATCTCTACATCTTCCGGAATTGAAGATACTGATGATAACTTTCTTAGAATGATAAATCCATCGTCACCCGTTTCTTCAAGATAGAAATCACTCAAGTTCAAATCCTCATCTATCAGTCCACTGTCAGCCTCATTATGAACAACTAGAATTATAACTTGTTCAGGCTCCTTATCATCAATTTCATCATGTGTAGAAACCATTTCTGATTCCATCTGAACTTGTTGAGTTTGTAAAGCTGATGAAGACCTTACACCACCACCCTTAGTTGAAATGTTTACCGTTAGATATTCTCCATCTACTCCTATCTCCCCCTCATGACTATTCTGAGGATCAGAATCGTCATGTTCATCATCACGGTGAGGACTCAACGGAGAAGAGCACGAATTAAGTGGATATTGAACACGAGCACGAAACAATGCTTGAAGCGAAGTGCTTCGAAGAACATCTAGATTGACTCTAGAAAACATACGACTAAAATATTCTTGCTCCAAAGCATCATAGAAATGTGGTAAATGAGAAGGTGATGGTGGAAAAGTAACAATAGGAACACCGAAGCAGCAACTGTTGAAGGCGATGTCGGTGGAAGTGTTTGAGTTACCGTGAGGGCAGGTAAGGATGATTGTGCGGTGTTATTCTTATATGTAGGGCTGTACGTACTACTAGTCAGATTCGTGTTATCCCCTTCTGATGGAGGTTGGGTAACAACCGGAGTTGTCATCGGCAAAGTTTCTTTCGAAGCATCTTCCTCCATGACTTTGGTCTCTTAGGACTCTGACAAAGTAGTAGAACTACCCGTCTGTTTAGTTCTCGCAGAGATATTGCTATCCTCGACTCCTGAAATCATTGATATACCATGAGGTGGCATATATCTTTCAGTTAAAGACTCTTCCTCCAGACCCTGAGATTCAGAATCTGGAAGAGAAGTGGTTTGAACCAATGGATCACTTTCATGAACCAAGGGAACAGTCTGCCGGAAGTCTGATAAATATCCCGAAGGATTGTCATGTTGACTCGTTTCCATGGGACGCGGCAGATCTTCCTCATCAAGATAAGCCGGACCTCGAGACCCTGTTGTACATTGAGGTACAGGAGGATTTCCAGCCGATACGCAGGGTGCCTTTTCAAGATTTTTCGGCTCCCCTTCGTCCGTTCTGGACTTCAATGATTGAGTTTCCTTAATCGATTGAGTCAACGCAGACTTTACTGCAGAGGAAGACTTTACTTCCTTAGATGCCGAAGCACCTTGCTTTGTAGGATTTATTATTAAGTCCTGTTTAGATTGGATGGGCTAAGTGGTCATTTTACCATCCGTGCGTTTAGATCTCTTGCCTACCGAAGCTTGTGCTTCATTTAGCGTAGGGCTTACTGTTATTCTTGAATGTGATACGGAGATGGGTGAGGGTGACCTAATTGGTTCTAGGTCTTGGTCCGTATCACCACTGGTTGGAGTAACTGTTTGGTGGACGATGGGTGTCGAAGTCCTAGATCTAGTTACTCGTTGGGCAGGTGGAGTCTGAATCATCTCATCAGGCATGTAACGAGTTCTCTTAGGAGAATGTTCTGGAGATGATTCAGATGCTGTTGCTGAAGTATCACTACTTACTTCGGGTGTTGTGGAAAGGGTTGGTTCAATCCTAGTTGGACTAGGTTCCCTGATCCTCACGGGTTGAGCTTGGTGTGCTACCCTAGATCGTTTGAGTTTTACCCTAAGTGGAGGATTAGCTGGCCCGGGTGGTTGAACTACAGGTTCCTCTACAACCTCTGGGGCTGGAACCACGGCAGGTTCAACTTGTTCTTGTTGTACCGGGTTCGGAAGAGGTATTCCTATAGCCTGAAAATAAGAACGCATACGAGCGTCTTGGGGTTCAGCTAGCCTCACTAGCCAATTTGGAATTGGTGCAGTGAATTGATTATCAGACACCATAGGGGTGTTCATCTTCAGCTCTCCAAACCTTTTCATATGTAATCCATGTGTACCTGGTAAAAGATATTTGCATTTCTGCAAGCATTGATAGCATCATGGATAAAGATACAGAAAAACCTTTCGCAAGGGATGTATGAACCCCTTGGCTTTTCAACCTGTGCCTGAACCAAATCCCATATAAGTTCTGCATAATCAGGATTCTCTACTCTTTTGAATGAGTAGAAAAGTTTGAGCATCAGCACAGTTAAGCTATCAGATCCACTTCTTGTCATCAACAAGCATCTGTTGATGATTGAGAAGATCACATACCACCTTGAATGCAGATATTTCTTCTGAAACTTAGCTGGTGGAACATTGGTAGCTCCAACATAACCAAGATCAAAGACAAAAGTCATCATTTACTGAGTAGCAGGAAAAGTAGGAGCATTCTGTATAAGAGGAAGTCTGAATATCCTCCTGAAGTCAGCTTTTGTAAAACTCCTGAATCCTTGTACTCCCCTCAGCCTAAATTCAAATCTGGCTGGTTCGCCCTGTGGATTAGTAACATTTGGTTGTGTGGCCTCCACAAATCTGATTGATCTGTTAAGAATATCCAAGTCTGTTTCTGGCACACTAACTGTGGAGCTCAGAGCAGGCCATAAAGTATGCCTCTCTAGAATTGCAGTCCAATATTTGCAGGGAATATTGGTTTCAGAGTTGATAAAGTGATTGTTCGCCCTTTAGCTGTAAAGATAAGAAATAGAAGACCACAAGATATTTAATAAAAAGCATATATCTCTATTCTTATTTGCCTTTGAAATCCTTTTTATATTTTTTAAACTTTAAGATTTTTATGATTTTTCAAAAATATAAAAGACTTTTATTCTCAAATATGAACAAATAATTGACAACCATGACATTCATATGATATTCATCTTAGTACAAAATCATCATGCAAAGTCAATTATATAACACTTAGTCAATTTCAGCACAATTCAAGCAGATTCGGTAGTTATGAAAACTTTAGATTCTGTAACCAAATAAGCTTGAGTTTTCATATCAGAAAAATATAGAATAAACATGTTAAGTGTTTGAAGATATAAATTAGAAACTTTCAAGGTACCAAGTTTCAGACTCGGTATCAAGAAGGAAAACCAGATTCGGTATCTTCAACAATTAACAGAAAGTCACTCAAACCCGCATATTCTATCATATATCATGTAATTTCACAACCATGATCAATCAACCATTCAATTATAAGCATATTAACATGTTAATTGTATGAACAAATTCGGTATCAGGATAAGAACACATTCGGTAGATACAGAATCCATCAAATAAGCAATTAAACATGTAATTAGGCTCGGTCAAATGATAGATCAGTCAATTTAACTTAGATTAGACAAGATTTCATATTGATTTTCAAAATCAATTGAGTTTAATCAAAGATTAATTGAACTCGACTCAGACTCGGTATAATCAACAAGATTTCAAAAATTAAAGGTCATAATCCAGTTATTTTGAACTTTTCTGGTTGATAAAAACATAATTATCTCAGATCTACAATTATATATCTTAAACATTGATTAAAATGAACAATTACCAAGAATTTGAAGAAACAGAATGACGGACTCGGTAGAATTAGGCAGATTCGGTATAATCAACAGACTCGGTAGATAATTAATAACAGTAAGAGTAATGTGTGACTTTGACTCTCCTTTTATAGATACCGAAGGTAAAATACCGAATGGGCTTTACAGAATGGGCCTAATATACCGAATTCAGTCCAATTTTTTAAAACATTAACAATTTAACTTCAAATCTTGACAAATTGATTTTTCCTCTTGAAATCCATTTTAATCTTTTCATGAAAAACAATTCTGAGACAATTTTTTTTGAAAACTTTGAACTTACCGAATCTGTGCAGTTGGTTGTCAGACTCGGTAAAATGCTAAAAATAGCATTTATTCAGTAAAATTTAAATATTTTTGGATTTTATCCTTTCCAATTTTTATGAATTTTTCAAAATAAGATTTGTACTCAAAAGAGCTTTGAATTTTATACAAAGTACAAATCTTCAGTGATACCAATTGTTAACACGGGTTGCATACTGAGATGTATACAAGCTATAGTGAATTATTTCAGATAAAAATAAAGAAATTTTTAATTCACTTTTTGAAAAAACAATATTTTTGAATAATTTTCTCATTTTCTCCCTTTTTCTCCCCCTCAAAATGTGATATACAAGAAAGTAAATCAGCATTTTGATTATGTTCCCAAGAAAATGAATTAACTCTCCCTTGAAATAGGATATCAATGAGTTACCTCCCCCTTGTGTAACCATTGAACAAATGTACCTAGGAAGTTATCATTAATCTAAAGGTAGTCCCTTAAAGAAAAATTATCTAAAGCACTGAAACTTAGTTGCTCCCCCTAGAAAGTATCTACTCCCCCTAAACACAAGATCCCAAAAATAAGTCCCAACAGATCTAAGGAATATCAAGCATTATACTCTACCATGCCAATCTCTTTGATCAAGAATTTTAGCCTAAGTTCATCTAAAGGTTTAGTGAACATGTCAGCTAATTGCCCTTTAGTAGGCACAAAGTATAATTCTACATCTCCTTTCTCTACATGGTCCTTAATGAAATGATAACGAATATCTATGTGTTTAGTTTTAGAATGCTGAACCGGGTTGCTTGTTATTGCAATAGCACTTTGTGAATCACAATAGATCGGGGTCTGAGAAATCTTAAAGCCATAGTCCAAGAGTTGAGTTTGCATCCACAAAACTTGTGAACAACAGTGAGCTGCAGCAATGTACTCAGACTCTGTTGTTGATAAAGACACACAGTTCTGCTTTTTGGATGACCAACCAACTATCCTATTCCCCAACATCTGAATTGATCCAGATGTGCTTTTTCTATCAACATGGCAACCACCATGATCCGCATTAGTATAAGCAGTGAGATTGAAATCGGATCCATGAGGATACCAGATCCCAAGGTTAGGTGTACCTTTAAGGTATTGAAAAATCCTAACAACCACTTTGGAGTGAGATTTCTTTGGGTTGGACTGAAAGCGAGCACAGACAGTTACGGCAAGTGTAATGTCTGGTCGACTTGCAGTCAGATACATTAAAGAACCAACCATGCTTCGATAAAGTGTAATATCAAAGGGTTCCCCATTAGTATCAACATCCAGTAAAGTTCTCATTGGGGTTGACATTGGTTTTAAAGCAGTCATTTTAAAACGTTTTAGCATATCATTGATATACTTAGTTTGACTGATAAAAATCTCATTTGGTAATTGTTTTACTTGTAACCCCAAGAAGAAAGTTAATTGGTCAAGCATGCTCATTTCGAATTTGTTGGCCATAAGGTCACCAAATTCTTTGCATAAGGCCGGAGACGTGGAACCAAAAATAATATCATCAACGTAAATTTGAACTAAGAGAATGTGACTGTGGTTTTTACGGATGAATAGCGTTGTATCAATCGTTCCACGAGAGAAGCCATTGTCCAGCAAATACTTTGTTAAGGTCTCGTACCATGCACGCGGTGCTTGCTTCAGACCGTATAAAGCTTTCTCCAAGTAGTAGACGTGGTTTGGATGAATAGGATCGACAAAGCCCTCTGGTTGATCAACATAGACTTCCTCTTGAAGATAACCATTCAGAAAAGCAGTTTTGACATCCATTTGAAACACCATGAACTTCATATGAGAAGCAAATGCGAGGAAAAGACGAATTGCCTGAATCCTAGCAACCGGAGCAAACGTTTCATCATAATCAATGCCTTCTTGTTGTCGATATCCTTAGGCCATAAGACGTGCCTTATTTCGAACCACAATTCCATCAGAATCTTTCTTGTTCTTGAAAATCCACTTTACCCCTATTGGTCATTGACTCGTTGGTCTTGGAACTAATCGCCATACTTTCAATCGTTCAAATTGATTGATCTCGTCTTGCATTGCAACTACCCAGTATGGATCTAGTAAAGCTTGAGCAACCGTTGTTGGTTCAATCTTACTAAGAAAGGCTGTGAATAGACACATATTCTGAGTAGCCCTTCGAGTTGACACTGGAGCAGATGTGTCACCAATAATAAGATCTATTGGATGACTTTTAGTCCATCGGGTGTGTGGAAGAGGTTGTATATCAGTGGTATCCATTGAAACATCAACCGTTGTTGACGTTGAGTCGTGATCCGCTTGATCTGATGTAACATTATCTAATGGATTCAATAGAGTATCTGGAGAAACAGCTGAAGTTGTATCAACTGATGAATCTTGAATTGGGTCAAGATTATCAGTAACAAGAGGTTGGAGGGAGGATGAAGAAGCAACAAGTGAATCAGTTGGTGTTGAATCTTCATCAAAAAGACTTTGAAGAGTCTCCACAGTAGTTGACTATGATGGTGTAACCGGTACGGCTTGAACATTTGAATCCCGTTGAGGAGTATAAAGACTATCAAACAAGATATCCAGTTCCTCTGAAGTAACCGTAGGAACACCCGAAAATTGAGTTTTGCGCGAAAGAAGTAGTAGCCAGGTTAGGATCGGGTTTTGAACTGAGTTGTTCAAAAGCCATTCCCGAAAATTCATCGAACTTGACGTTGATGCTCTCTTTAACCATCTTTGTCCGCTTATGATAAACACGATAAGCAACTTTGTTCGAGGAATAACCAAGAAATATGGCCTGATCGCCATGAGGATCAAACTTTCAGAGGCTGTCAAAGTCGTTAAGCACATAGCATATACAACCAAAAACACAGAAATATTTGACATTCGGGCGTCTACCATATAATAACTCATATGGAGTTTTATCAAAACGTTTGTTTACAATACAATGATTTTGGGTATAGCATGCAGTTGAAATGGCCTCCCCCCACATTTTTGGAGGTAATTTGGAGTAGGCAAGCATCGTTCGTGCTGCTTCGCACAACGTACGATTACGTCGTTCGACGACTCCATTTTGTTGAGGGGTCCGAGCAGCAGAGAACTGATGTTCAATGCCTTGGTCTTTCAAATAACTATCAAGCGGGTCATTCTTAAATTCCGTCCCATTATCAATTCTGATGCTCTTAACATGTTTGTTAAAAGAGCGTTGAATCTTTTTAATGAATTCAATGATAATGGCGGGGGTTTCTGACTTAGTTCGCAAAAGAAAAATCCATGTAAACTGGGTATAGTCATCAACAATGACAAGCACATGTTTCTTGCCACCGAGGCTAGAAATACGCATGGGCCCACATAAGTCCATATACAATAATTGCAAAGACGATGAAGTACTGGGGTTTTGCTTAAGCGGATGATTAGTCCGTTTCAGCTTACCCATCGCACATGATGGACACACATGATGCTTATCATATTGAAAGGTTGGAATACCATCAACTAAATCTTTAGAGACTAGTCGATTGATACCCTTGTAATTCAGGTGTGACATCCGATGATGCCATAACCATGAATTTTCTTTGGTAGAACGAGTGGCCAAACACATAGTTGCATGTGATGGTGTATCATTGAGGTCAATAGTATATATTAAAGCACAACGTTTACCAACAAGAAGATCATTCCCTTCGGTGGATTGCACCGAGCATTGTCGACATTCAAACAGAACTTGGAGATCTCCATCACAAAATTGGCTCACACTAAATAAACTGCACCCCAAACCCTCAACATATGAAACCCGTTTGATTGTTATGCCATTTTGCACAAAATCTCCGTAACCCGTTATTGTTGCAATCTCATCGTTTCCGAATGTAACCGTTCCTAGGAATTTGTCAATGAAGTTGACAAGAAAGGATTTATCGCCCGTCATGTGTCGAGAACAACCGGAATCAATATACCAAACACAGACGTCGAAACCCTGTAAATGTGAATTTCCTAGAGTTTAGGTACCCAAAGTTTTTTGGGTCCTTTGCGGTTAGTACCAACAATAAACTTTGGATTAACAACAAACTTTGGATCAATGATGAAATAATCACGTAAAGCATCATGCAGTTTAGACAATAAAACATCATTTAAAACAACATTACATGAAGCATCATACGCAATATCAATCTTTACATCTTTATCAGAAGTCTTAACACACAATTTATTCCAAGTAGAAGTTTTGTTCACAGACAAAAATTGAAAAACATGAGAGGATTTCCTAGGCTGACTAGCAGTTTGCTTTGGTTTGGTTGCTACTTTCTTAGTCGTGGACTTAGGAACCCATACAGATTTGTAATTCAAGTTTGAATTATGACCTGTGACATGAAAAACACCGTTGTTAGTTAGACGTCCAAACTTTTCAGTTGACACATGAGATGACTGATTTTGCAGAATTTCCAATTTGATTGTACGTTCTTTTGCATCATACTCACTTAAATCAGGTTTAGAACTTGTGTGAGTTGTGGACTTAACTGATTTCTTTAAAAGACTCTCTTTTGAAGTTTTTGACATAGGAATCATAGGAATCCTTTCAGTTAACACAGAACCATTTGGAGAATGAACCTTTTTGACAAAATATTGAGTTGTAGAAACAACTTTCGAACCATGATTGCCAAATTGAGAACCTAGAGGATTTTTAAGAATAGTAATGGGTTTTACATCCTTAGATGTTGTTGTTCCCTTCCCCTTCTTAGTAATCCCATCAGTACATTCAAGCACATTGGTTGCAACATTAGACGTTTGCTTAAGTGTGTTAGCCTGTTTCATTTGAATTATCTTTTGTTTTAAGCTTTTAATCTCAAGACATAATTCTTCAGCAGAAACTATCACTTCACCCTCCTTAAAAGCATAAGTACATTCTTTCTTAGGCAGTGAAGGCAATTTATCACACAAAGCAAGCATTTGTTCTAATGATTGGCACTTAAGTTACAAGTCAATATTCTCCTGTTCAAGTTGAGCTACTATACGATTCAAATTACGTACAGCAGGCAAATGCAAGTAATAATCATGCAAAGGATGAAGTTGACTTTCAAAATCTATCAAAGGTTCAATGTTCGGTTCATCCTGAGGTTCTACTTTTTCATCTAAAGAATTTTGACCTATAGAATCTGTCTCAAAGAAGACAGTTAGTTCATGTGCTAGGTCTTCACGGAAAACATCATCTGGACATGCAGGTAACGTTGGTAGAATTGGTTTCACATCAAAAATTGGTTCATCAAACACCTCATCTATTGCAGTAATGCTAGAACTAGGTTTGTTAAACACTTCATTCTCAAGCATTAAAATGTATTTCTCTAGCATGAGTGTTGGGATATAAACCAGTCTACGCTTAGGCACATAATCTTCACGTTGCATGTTCTTTTCAGTTTTAACAAGATTTTTCAAGAAATCAGGATTCGATTTACCTATCGTAGCATTGATTTTTTCATACATTAAGCTAATTTGATGGTATTTCCTAGATTTACGATTTTCAATAATATCATCAAAATCAGCATAAGAAGCATGTACAAAATGCGATGGTAAACCAGCTTGAAAATAATCAGAATAATATAATCCTGGAATCTTTTTGGAAGCATTTTCCAAAATTTTCGGATCATCATAACCCAACCCCCACTTTTCACCATGAATCGTTTTTGGTCTATTCATGAAAATCGTTTGTTTTGAAAGTTCCATATCCATGATAGCTTTGGATTGCTCTGTTCGATAGAGTTTTTCCTCATATCGAGCAAGTTGTGCTTTCATTTGAAAAGATTCTTTTGACAATAAAGAAATTTCAGTGTTCTTTTCAATTATGGTGTTTTCCAATTGAACGATTTTCTTGTTTAGTTTTGAAAGTGTGGGTTCATGTTGGTTTTTCAAATCAGAAAGATTTTTTTCTAAAAATTGTACTTTTTCTGCAAGTCGTTCCGATTTTAAACGATAATCAGTTCTTTCAACTTTAATTGGATGAATTGTCTTTTTCAGATCTTCCAACTCAGTTTCCGTAGAGTTGAGTTGGAGAGTCAATTGTTGCACATCCGTTTGCAATTTGGATGAGGAAGGTCTGGTCTCATTCATTTTGATTTTATCTTTTAAAACCTTTTTTCAGATTTTAAGCCTTTGACTTCTTTTGACATTGAGACCAGATTCTTCATCAAGTCATTTTGCATTTTGATAAAATCAGGTGAGATTTCAGATGATTGTACCTCATCATCATCGGATGTTGAGTCAGAATTCTTCATTGCTTCCTTAGCTTTGATGAGCTTTGTCACCTTGCAAACATTTGCATGTTCCACTTCTGAATCTGAATCGTCGGTCCAGTTAAACCAAGTATCATCAACCGGTTTTAGCTCTCCCCCAGTTTCCACAATCTTAGCCATCAACATTTTCTTCTTGTAGTAAGCTGTGTCCTTCTTCTTAGGCATCTTGCACTCACGAGAGTAATGACCAGCTTTGCCACAATTGAAACAAATTGAATCTTCCTTCTTGGAATCATCAGCACGTTGTTGTTTAGATTGATCAGCTTTCTTGTAGTACGAGGAAGATGATGAGTTTTTGCGTTGATTGCTTGATTTGCCTTTAAACTTGTGTTTGTTCAAGGATTTTGTGAACATGGCTGCCATCTTGACTAATTCAAGGTGAGAATCATCAACATCAGAAAGATTCAAATCTTCTGAATCAGTTGATTCTTCAACAAGCACTTTCTTGGACAAGCCTTTGGAAGACATCAACGATTTGCTCTTCTTTTTAGCAATTAGGGTCCTTCCTTCTTGAAGTTTAGACACTTCAGGTTGGTAATGCATAAGAACTCCAACAAGCTCATGAATAGTCAACTTGTCAATCTCTTTAGTAGATCGAACAATGGTTCCATAAGGAAGCCAATCAGCATTGAGCTTTTTGAGAAACTTCATGTTGACTTCAGCATTTACTTTTATGATCTTGCACCTTTTCAACTCATTGAGAACACCATTGAAATGACAATAGGTATCCTTGAGTGGTTCATCAGTTTCCTGCTTGAAATCTTCATAGAATCCCAGAGCCTTATTCAATTTAGTAACATCTGACATGTCATAACCTTCTTGCTGTCGTTTGATCTCATCCCATATAACTTTTGCTGTTGTGTTGCTATCAACATTTTCAAACAATTCATACGGGATAGCTTGCATAACAATATTATTTGCCTCTATGTCACCCTGAGCTCTCTCACGCTTATCACCAGAAAGTTCATAGACTGGAATTGGCATACCAGTATCCAGATGATAATCAACAACTTGACCATCTCTCAGAGAAGCCCAAATGTACTTTGCTTTCTCACCCTTATAGTCTATGTACTGAGTGATACGGTGAAGCCACTGAGTGTACTTGCCATCAAACTGTAGTGACCCGAACTTTTCCATGTTTATATATATTAATTGAGATTGATATTTACATGATTAAATGTTTCCAACATGTTAAGCAATCAAACTTGTTAAGACTTGATTAATTGAAATATGTTTCATATAGACAATTGACCACCCAAGTTGACCGGTGATTCACGAACGTTAAAACTTGTAAAAACTATATGATGACATATATATGGATATATATATATAGTTAACATGATACTATGATAATTAAACATATCATTAAGTATATTAACAATGAACTACATATGTAAAAACAAGACTACTAACTTAATGATTTTTAAACGAGACATATATGTAACGATTATCGTTGTAAAGACATTTAATGTATATATATCATATTAAGAGATATTCATACATGATAATATCATGATAATATAATAATTTAAAATCTCATTTGATATTATAAACATTGGGTTAACAACATTTAACAAGATCGTTAACCTAAAGGTTTCAAAACAACACTTACATGTAACAACTAACGATGACTTAACGACTCAGTTAAAATGTATATACATGTAGTGTTTTAATATGTATTTATACACTTTTGAAAGACTTCAATACACTTATCAAAATACTTCTACTTAACAAAAATGCTTACAATTACATCCTCGTTCAGTTTCATCAACAATTCTACTCGTATGCACCCGTATTCGTACTCGTACAATACACAGCTTTTAGATGTATGTACTATTGGTATATACACTCCAATGATCAGCTCTTAGCAGCCCATGTGAGTCACCTAACACATGTGGGAACCATCATTTGGCAACTAGCATGAAATATCTCATAAAATTACAAAAATATGAGTAATCATTCATGACTTATTTACATGAAAACAAAATAACATATCCTTTATATCTAATCCATACACCAACGACCAAAAACACCTACAAACACTTTCATTCTTCAATTTTCTTCATCTAATTGATCTCTCTCAAGTTCTATCTTCAAGTTCTAAGTGTTCTTCATAAATTCCAAAAGTTCTAGTTTCATAAAATCAAGAATACTTTCAAGTTTGCTAGCTCACTTCCAATCTTGTAAGGTGATCATCCAACCTCAAGAAATCTTTGTTTCTTACAGTAGGTTATCATTCTAATACAAGGTAATTATCATATTCAAACTTTGGTTCAATTTCTATAACTATAACAATCTTATTTCAAGTGATGATCTTACTTGAACTTGTTTTCGTGTCATGATTCTGCTTCAAGAACTTCGAGCCATCCAAGGATCCATTGAAGCTAGATCCATTTTTCTATTTTCCAGTAGGTTTATCCAAGGAACTTAAGGTAGTAATGATATTCATAACATCATTCGATTCATACATATAAAGCTATCTTATTCGAAGGTTTAAACTTGTAATCACTAGAACATAGTTTAGTTAATTCTAAACTTGTTCGCAAACAAAAGTTAATCCTTCTAACTTGACTTTTAAAATCAACTAAACACATGTTCTATATCTATATGATATGCTAACTTAATGATTTAAAACCTGGAAACACGAAAAACACCGTAAAACCGGATTTAAGCCGTCGTAGTAACACCGCGGGCTGTTTTGGGTTAGTTAATTAAAAACTATGATAAACTTTGATTTAAAAGTTGTTATTCTGAGAAAATGATTTTTATTATGAACATGAAACTATATCCAAAAATTATGGTTAAACTCAAAGTGGAAGTATGTTTTCTAAAATGGTCATCTAGACGTCGTTCTTTCGACTGAAATGACTACCTTTACAAAAACGACTTGTAACTTATTTTTTAGGCTATAAACCTATACTTTTTCTGTTTAGATTTATAAAATAGAGTTCAATATGAAACCATAGCAATTTGATTCACTCAAAACGGATTTAAAATGAAGAAGTTATGGGTAAAACAAGATTGGATAATTTTTCTCATTTTAGCTACGTGAAAATTGGTAACAGATCTATTCCAACCATAACTTAATCAACTTGTATTGTATATTATGTAATCTTGAGATACCATAGACACGTATACAATGTTTCGACCTATCATGTCGACACATCTATATATATTTCGGAACAACCATAGACACTCTATATGTGAATGTTGGAGTTAGCTATACAGGGTTGAGGTTGATTCCAAAATATATATAGTTTGAGTTGTGATCAATACTGAGATACGTATACACTGGGTCGTGGATTGATTCAAGATAATATTTATCAATTTATTTCTGTACATCTAACTGTGGACAACTAGTTGTAGGTTACTAACGAGGACAGCTGACTTAATAAACTTAAAACATCAAAATATATTAAAAGTGTTGTAAATATATTTTGAACATACTTTGATATATATATGTATATATTGTTATAGGTTCGTGAATCAACCAGTGGCCAAGTCTTACTTCCCGACGAAGTAAAAATCTGTGAAGGTGAGTTATAGTCCCACTTTTAAAATCCAATATTTTTGGGATGAGAATACATGCAGGTTTTATAAATGATTTACAAAATAGACACAAGTACGTGAAACTACATTCTATGGTTGAATTATCGAAATCGAATATGCCCCTTTTTATTAAGTCTGGTAATCTAAGAATTAGGGAACAGACACCCTAATTGACGCGAATCCTAAAGATAGATCTATTGGGCTTAACAAACCCCATCCAAAGTACCGGATGCTTTAGTACTTCGAAATTTATATCATATCCGAAGGGTGTCCCGGAATGATGGGGATATTCTTATATATGCCTCTTGTTAATGTCGGTTACCAGGTGTTCACCATATGAATGATTTTTATCTCTATGTATGGGATGTGTATTGAAATATGAAATCGTGTGGTCTATTATTATGATTTGATATATATAGGTTAAACCTATAACTCACCAACATTTTTGTTGACGTTTTAAGCATGTTTATTCTCAGGTGATTATTAAGAGCTTCCGCTGTCGCATACTTAAATAAGGACGAGATTTGGAGTCCATGCTTGTATGATATTGTGTAAAAACTGCATTCAAGAAACTTATTTTTTTGTAACATATTTGTATTGTAAACCATTATGTAATGGTCATGTGTAAACAGGATATTTTAGATTATCATTATTTGATAATCTACGTAAAGCTTTTTAAACCTTTATTGATGAAATAAAGGTTATGGTTTGTTTTAAAATGAATGCAGTCTTTGAAAAACGTCTCATATAGAGGTCAAAACCTCGCAACGAAATCAATTAATATGGAACGTTTTTAATCAATAAGAACGGGACATTTCAGTTGGTATCCGAGCGTTGGTCTTAGAGAACCAGAAAATTTGCATTAGTGTGTCTTATCGAGTTTGTTAGGATGCATTAGTGAGTCTGGACTTCGACCGTGTTTTCTTTAAAAATGATTGCTTAACATTTTTGTTGGAAACTATATATTTTTAACATATGAATATTATGTGATATATTAATCTCTTAACGTGTTTGATATTATGTGATAGATGTCTACCTCTAGAACAAGTCCCATTGACTCACCTAATAATAATGAAGAGTCAAATGTAAATTGGAATGATTCGTGGAATGATTCACAAGTTCCCGAAGAGGAACCGGAAGAAGAGTCGGAACCGGAAGAAGAGTCGGAACCGGAAGAAGAGTCGGAACCGGAAGAAGAAATAGAACCGGTGGGGGAAATAATAAAACGGTTAAGTAAAAGAGAATCCTCAACCAACCGACCAAGGTTAATTATGGTCAACGGTGTTTCCGCCAAGGAAGCAAAATATTGGGAGGATCACCAATTCTCCGATGAATCGGATTCCGACAAGAATTCCGATGATGTTATAGAAATTACCCCAACTGAATTTAAAAAGGCAAAAGAAAATAATAAGGGAAAGGGCATAAAAATAGAGAAATCTAATTCCAACCCCGATGAACTTTATATGTATCGTCAACCCCCGAAGTCCTTAAGTTGTAACAATGACCCGGGAACCTCTAAACCACCAGGTTTTTCTAAACCAATGTGGAAAATAACGGCTCGTATTAGGGGAACATCATATATCCCTAGAAACTTGGCAAAACGAACCAAAATCGAAGAAGAAGAAACAAGCGAGTCGGAATAAGATAGTTGTATTCGTGTGGTGTAATATATGTAATATAGTGTGCTTATGCTTTATGATATATGTAAAAATTGCTTGTATTAATAAGTATCTTTTTTATGAATCTAACTCTTGTCTATTTTACAGTATAAAAACACAAAATGGATAGACAACCCAATATTTTAAGAGACCTACCCGGAGACATGATTGATGAAATCTTGTCTAGAGTTGGTCAGAATTCTTCGGCACAACTATTTAAGGCGAGATCAGTTTGTAAGACATTCGAAGAACGTTCCAAGAATGCCTTAGTTTATAAAAGGCTTTCGTTCGAAAGATGGGGTATATCACATTGGGAAATCCATAAGTTACGATGTGTTTACTTTGACGCATATATTGCGGGGAACCCAAATGCTATTTTACGCAATGGGTTAAGAAATTATTTTGACTCAATATATCCGAATATTGGACTTCGTGATTTAGAAAAAGCGGCTAACATGCAACATAAAGAAGCATGTTATGCTTACGGATTAGTAATGTTCGCTTCTCACCAAAGTGAGAACAAGAACATCGGGCTACAACTATTAAACAAAACGTTCCCACAAGTGACGGAGTCGGTAATTGGGGTAAGAAATGAGGTTTTTAGATTGTTACGGGACTGTTGGACATTACGTAACCCTCGTCCCTTTGATGACGTTACAACACGCTGTCTTATCAACGGCCATAACGGTTATGTTGCACAAGACCAAGGATGGGAAGTAGTCCTAGTAAAACCAGAATGCATGACTTGTTTCTGGACGTATGAATTACGTGTCTTTATTGCCTTTGCTGAACGACTTGTGTACTAGCTAGAATTATCTTCACAACTATCTTGTATCAAAGTTATTGTGTGCTATATTTCATGCTTTATGTAAAATAAGCGGTATTGTAAGTTTGTAAAATATTGTATAAAAGTTTGAACGCGAAATATTATTATAATCAGTTTTTCATATAGAATTGTAGTAGTTGAATTGTATATTAGCTACAAAGTATGAACTTAACGGGTACGTACTACCCGAATTTAAACTTATAAAACGCTAATATGAAGAAAAAGCTTTTATAAATGAGTTCATATTATGCTACGAAATACTATTAACTACTCTTAATATTCTGTATGATTAACTTGTTCCATTTGACAATTTTGAAGGAAATGGCACCGACTACTCGACACACCGTGAATATGAATGAAGAGGAATTCCGTACTTTTCTAGCTTCAAACATAGCCGCAGTACAGGCTGCGCTACATACCAACAATAACATTGGATCTAGCAGTACAGGAAATCGTGTAGGATGCACCTACAAAGAATTCACTGCCTGCAAACCTTTGGAATTTGATGGAACCGAAGGACCGATCGGATTGAAACGGTGGACCGAGAAGGTTGAATCGGTGTTTGCCATAAGTAAGTGTACTGAAGAGGACAAAGTGAAGTACGCTACACATACCTTCACAGGTTCTGCGTTAACATGGTGGAATACCTATCTAGAGCAAGTGGGACAAGACGATGCGTACGCACTACCGTGGTCAGCATTCAAGCACTTGATGAACGAGAAGTACCGTCCCAGAACCGAGGTCAATAAGCTCAAGACAGAACTTAGAGGGTTACGAACCCAAGGATTTGATATTACCACGTACGAAAGACGATTCACAGAATTGTGCCTATTGTGTCCGGGAGCATTCGAAGATGAGGAAGAGAAGATCGACGCGTTTGTGAAAGGATTACCGGAAAGAATCCAAGAAGATATAAGTTCACACGAGCCCGCCTCCATACAACAGGCATGTAGAATGGCTCACAAACTCGTGAACCAGATTGAAGAAAGAATTAAAGAACAGACTGCTGAAGAGGCCAATGTGAAGCAAGTCAAAAGAAAGTGGGAGGAAAACGGTGATAAGAATCACCAATACAACAACAACAGCAATTACAACAATAATCGCAACAATTATCCCAACAATCGCAACATCAATCGTAACTACAACAAACGGCCCAACAACAACAACAACAACAACAACAGCAACTACAACAATCATCCCAACAACAATAATAACCGCAACAACAACAACAATCAGAAGCAGCTATGCCAAAGGTGTGAAAAGAATCACTCGGGGTTCTGCACCAAATTTTGCAACAAGTGTAAAAGAAATGGTCATAGCGCGGCGAAGTGTGAGGTCTACGGACCAGGGGTTAATAGAACGAAAGGAACAAATGGTGTCGGAACGAGTAATGGCGGAGCAAGTAGTGTCGGAGCAAGTTATGCCAATGTAGTTTGTTATAAATGTGGAAAACCGGGCCACATTATTAGAAATTGCCCGAACCAGGAGAACACGAATGGACAAGGCCGCGGAAGAGTTTTCAATATTAATGCGGCAGAGGCACAGGAAGACCCGGAGCTTGTTACGGGTACGTTTCTTATTGACAATAAATCTGCTTACGTTTTATTTGATTCGGGTGCGGATAGAAGCTATATGAGTAGAGATTTTTGTGCTAAATTAAGTTGTCCATTGACGCCTTTGGATAGTAAATTTTTACTCGAATTAGCAAATGGTAAATTAATTTCAGCAGATAATATATGTCGGAATCGAGAAATTAAACTGGTTAGCGAAACATTTAAGATTGATTTGATACCAGTAGAGTTAGGGAGTTTTGATGTGATAATCGGTATGGACTGGTTGAAAGAAGTGAAAGCAGAGATCGTTTGTTACAAAAATGCAATTCGCATTATACGAGAAAAAGGAAAACCCTTAATGGTGTACGGAGAAAAGGGCAACACGAAGCTACATCTTATTAGTAATTTGAAGGCACAAAAACTAATAAGAAAAGGTTGCTATGCTGTTCTAGCACACGTCGAGAAAGTACAAACTGAAGAAAAGAGCATCAATGATGTTCCCATTGCAAAAGAATTTCCCGATGTATTTCCGAAAGAATTACCGGGATTACCCCCACATCGATCAGTTGAATTTCAAATAGATCTTGTACCAGGAGCTGCACCAATAGCTCGTGCTCCTTACAGACTCGCACCCAGCGAGATGAAAGAACTGCAAAGCCAATTACAAGAACTTTTAGAGCGTGGTTTCATTCGACCAAGCACATCACCGTGGGGAGCTCCTGTTTTGTTTGTCAAGAAGAAAGATGGTACATTCAGGTTGTGTATCGACTACCGAGAGTTGAACAAACTTACCATCAAGAACCGCTACCCACTACCGAGAATCGACGACTTATTTGATCAACTACAAGGCTCGTCTGTTTATTCAAAGATTGACTTACGTTCCGGGTATCATCAAATGCGGGTGAAAGAAGATGATATTCCAAAGACTGCTTTCAGAACACGTTACGGTCATTACGAGTTTATGGTCATGCCGTTTGGTTTAACTAATGCACCAGCTATGTTCATGGACCTTATGAACCGAGTGTGTGGACCATACCTTGACAAGTTTGTCATTGTTTTCATTGATGACATACTTATTTACTCAAAGAATGACCAAGAACACGGTGAACATTTGAGAAAGGTGTTAGAAGTATTGAGGAAGGAAGAATTGTACGCTAAGTTTTCAAAGTGTGCATTTTGGTTAGAAGAAGTTCAATTCCTCGGTCACATAGTGAACAAAGAAGGTATTAAGGTGGATCCGGCAAAGATAGAAACTGTTGAAAAGTGGGAAACCCCGAAAACTCCGAAACACATACGCCAGTTTTTAGGACTAGCTGGTTACTACAGAAGGTTCATCCAAGACTTTTCCAGAATAGCAAAACCCTTGACTGCATTAACGCATAAAGGGAAGAAATTTGAATGGAAGGATGAACAAGAGAAAGCGTTTCAGTTATTGAAGAAAAAGCTAACTACGGCACCTATATTGTCATTGCCTGAAGGGAATGATGATTTTGTGATTTATTGTGACGCATCAAAGCAAGGTCTCGGTTGTGTATTAATGCAACGAACGAAGGTGATTGCTTATGCGTCTAGACAATTGAAGATTCACGAGCAAAATTATACGACGCATGATTTGGAATTAGGAGCGGTTGTTTTTGCATTAAAGACTTGGAGGCACTACTTATATGGGGTCAAAAGTATTATATATACCGACCACAAAAGTCTTCAACACATATTTAATCAGAAACAACTGAATATGAGGCAGCGTAGGTGGATTGAATTGTTGAATGATTACGACTTTGAGATTCGTTACCACCCGGGGAAGGCAAATGTGGTAGCCGATGCCTTGAGCAGGAAGGACAGAGAACCCATTCGAGTAAAATCTATGAATATAATGATTCATAATAACCTTACTACTCAAATAAAGGAGGCGCAACAAGGAGTTTTAAAAGAGGGAAATTTAAAGGATGAAATACCCAAAGGATCGGAGAAGCATCTTGATATTCGGGAAGACGGAACCCGGTATAGGGCTGAAAGGATTTGGGTACCAAAATTTGGAGATATGAGAGAAATGGTACTTAGAGAAGCTCATAAAACCAGATACTCAATACATCCTGGAACGGAAAAGATGTACAAGGATCTCAAGAAACATTTTTGGTGGCCGGGTATGAAAGCCGATGTTGCTAAATACGTAGGAGAATGTTTGACATGTTCTAAGGTCAAAGCTGAGCATCAGAAACCATCAGGTCTACTTCAACAACCCGAAATCCCAGAATGGAAATGGGAAAACATTACCATGGATTTCATCACTAAATTGCCAAGGACTGCAAGTGGTTTTGATACTATTTGGGTAATAGTTGATCGTCTCACCAAATCAGCACACTTCCTGTCAATAAGAGAAGATGACAAGATGGAGAAGTTAGCACGACTGTATTTGAAGGAAGTCGTCTCCAGACATGGAATACCAATCTCTATTATCTCTGATAGGGATGGCAGATTTATTTCAAGATTCTGGCAGACATTACAGCAAGCATTAGGAACTCGTCTAGACATGAGTACTGCCTATCATCCACAAACTGATGGGCAGAGCGAAAGGACGATACAAACGCTTGAAGACATGCTACGAGCATGTGTTATTGATTTCGGAAACAGTTGGGATCGACATCTACCGTTAGCAGAATTTTCCTACAACAACAGCTACCATTCAAGCATTGAGATGGCGCCGTTTGAAGCACTTTATGGTAGAAAGTGCAGGTCTCCGATTTGTTGGAGTGAAGTGGGGGATAGACAGATTACGGGTCCGGAGATTATACAAGAAACTACCGAGAAGATCATCCAAATTCAACAACGGTTGAAAACCGCCCAAAGTCGACAAAAGAGCTACGCTGACATTAAAAGAAAAGATATAGAATTTGAAATTAGAGAGATGGTCATGCTTAAAGTTGCACCTTGGAAAGGCGTTGTTCGATTTGGTAAACGAGGAAAATTAAATCCAAGGTATATTGGACCATTCAAGATTATTGATCGTGTCGGACCAGTAGCTTACCGACTTGAGTTACCTCAACAACTCGCGGCTGTACATAACACTTTCCACGTCTCGAATTTGAAGAAATGTTTTGCTAAAGAAGATCTCACTATTCCATTAGATGAAATCCAAATCAACGAAAAACGTCAATTCATCGAAGAACCCGTCGAAATAATGGATCGTGAGGTTAAAAGACTTAAGCAAAACAAGATACCAATTGTTAAGGTTCGATGGAATGCTCGTAGAGGACCCGAGTTCACCTGGGAGCGTGAAGATCAGATAAAGAAGAAATACCCGCATCTATTTCCAGAAGATTCGTCAACACATTCAACAGCTTAAAATTTCGGGACGAAATTTATTTAACGGGTAGGTACTGTAGTGACCCGAACTTTTCCATGTTTATATATATTAATTGAGATTGATATTTACATGATTAAATGTTTCCAACATGTTAAGCAATCAAACTTGTTAAGACTTGATTAATTGAAATATGTTTCATATAGACAATTGACCACCCAAGTTGATCGGTGATTCACGAACGTTAAAACTTGTAAAAACTATATGATGACATATATATGGATATATATATATAGTTAACATGATACTATGATAAGTAAACATATCATTAAGTATATTAACAATGAACTACATATGTAAAAACAAGACTACTAACTTAATGATTTTTAAACGAGACATATATGTAACGATTATCGTTGTAAAGACATTTAATGTATATATATCATATTAAGAGATATTCATACATGATAATATCATGATAATATAATAATTTAAAATCTCATTTGATATAATAAACATTGGGTTAACAACATTTAACAATTCTACTCGTATGCACCCGTACATGTAACAACTAACGATGACTTAACGACTCAGTTAAAATGTATATACATGTAGTGTTTTAATATGTATTTATACACTTTTGAAAGACTTCAATACACTTATCAAAATACTTCTACTTAACAAAAATGCTTACAATTACATCCTCGTTCAGTTTCATCAACAATTCTACTCGTATGCACCCGTATTCGTACTCGTACAATACACAGCTTTTAGATGTATGTACTATTGGTATATACACTCCAATGATCAGCTCTTAGCAGCCCATGTGAGTCACCTAACACATGTGGGAACCATCATTTGGCAACTAGCATGAAATATCTCATAAAATTACAAAAATATGAGTAATCATTCATGACTTATTTACATGAAAACAAAATAACATATCCTTTATATCTAATCCATACACCAACGACCAAAAACACCTACAAACACTTTCATTCTTCAATTTTCTTCATCTAATTGATCTCTCTCAAGTTCTATCTTCAAGTTCTAAGTGTTCTTCATAAATTCCAAAAGTTCTAGTTTCATAAAATCAAGAATACTTTCAAGTTTGCTAGCTCACTTCCAATCTTGTAAGGTGATCATCCAACCTCAAGAAATCTTTGTTTCTTACAGTAGGTTATCATTCTAATACAAGGTAATTATCATATTCAAACTTTGGTTCAATTTCTATAACTATAACAATCTTATTTCAAGTGATGATCTTACTTGAACTTGTTTTCGTGTCATGATTCTGCTTCAAGAACTTCGAGCCATCCAAGGATCCATTGAAGCTAGATCCATTTTTCTATTTTCCAGTAGGTTTATCCAAGGAACTTAAGGTAGTAATGATATTCATAACATCATTCGATTCATACATATAAAGCTATCTTATTCGAAGGTTTAAACTTGTAATCACTAGAACATAGTTTAGTTAATTCTAAACTTGTTCGCAACCAAAAGTTAATCCTTCTAACTTGACTTTTAAAATCAACTAAACACATGTTCTATATCTATATGATATGCTAACTTAATGATTTAAAACCTGGAAACACGAAAAACACCGTAAAACCGGATTTAAGTCGTCGTAGTAACACCGCGGGCTGTTTTGGGTTAGTTAATTAAAAACTATGATAAACTTTGATTTAAAAGTTGTTATTCTGAGAAAATGATTTTTATTATGAACATGAAACTATATCCAAAAATTATGGTTAAACTCAAAGTGGAAGTATGTTTTCTAAAATGATCATCTAGACGTCGTTCTTTCGACTGAAATGACTACCTTTACAAAAACGACTTGTAACTTATTTTTTCGGCTATAAACCTATACTTTTTCTGTTTAGATTTATAAAATAGAGTTCAATATGAAACCATAGCAATTTGATTCACTCAAAACGGATTTAAAATGAAGAAGTTATGGGTAAAACAAGATTGGATAATTTTTCTCATTTTAGCTACGTGAAAATTGGTAACAGATCTATTCCAACCATAACTTAATCAACTTGTATTGTATATTATGTAATCTTGAGATACCATAGACACGTATACAATGTTTCGACCTATCATGTCGACACATCTATATATATTTCGGAACAACCATAGACACTCTATATGTGAATGTTGGAGTTAGCTATACAGGGTTGAGGTTGATTCCAAAATATATATAGTTTGAGTTGTGATCAATACTGAGATACGTATACACTGGGTCGTGGATTGATTCAAGATAATATTTATCAATTTATTTCTGTACATCTAACTGTGGACAACTAGTTGTAGGTTACTAACGAGGACAGCTGACTTAATAAACTTAAAACATCAAAATATATTAAAAGTGTTGTAAATATATTTTGAACATACTTTGATATATATATGTATATATTGTTATAGGTTCGTGAATCAACCAGTGGCCAAGTCTTACTTCCCGACGAAGTAAAAATCTGTGAAGGTGAGTTATAGTCCCACTTTTAAAATCCAATATTTTTGGGATGAGAATACATGCAGGTTTTATAAATGATTTACAAAATAGACACAAGTACGTGAAACTACATTCTATGGTTGAATTATCGAAATCGAATATGCCCCTTTTTATTAAGTCTGGTAATCTAAGAATTAGGGAACAGACACCCTAATTGACGCGAATCCTAAAGATAGATCTATTGGGCTTAACAAACCCCATCCAAAGTACCGGATGCTTTAGTACTTCAAAATTTATATCATATCCGAAGGGTGTCCCGGAATGATGGGGATATTCTTATATATGCATCTTGTTAATGTCGGTTACCAGGTGTTCACCATATGAATGATTTTTATCTCTATGTATGGGATGTGTATTGAAATATGAAATCTTGTGGTCTATTATTATGATTTGATATATATAGGTTAAACCTATAACTCACCAACATTTTTGTTGACGTTTTAAGCATGTTTATTCTCAGGTGATTATTAAGAGCTTCCGCTGTCGCATACTTAAATAAGGACGAGATTTGGAGTCCATGCTTGTATGATATTGTGTAAAAACTGCATTCAAGAAACTTATTTTTTTGTAACATATTTGTATTGTAAACCATTATGTAATGGTCGTGTGTAAACAGGATATTTTAGATTATCATTATTTGATAATCTACGTAAAGCTTTTTAAACATTTATTGATGAAATAAAGGTTATGGTTTGTTTTAAAATGAATGCAGTCTTTGAAAAACGTCTCATATAGAGGTCAAAACCTCGCAACGAAATCAATTAATATGGAACGTTTTTAATCAATAAGAACGGGACATTTCACAAACAACACTGGAGGACAGGAATCTGATCCAATGATCAAAGTATCTTGAGTAGACATCTTGAAAATGAGGTAGATTCGGTAAAGATTCTGTATTACACAAATCTCAAATGAAAAATCACAACAATCTGATCAGAATGTCAGATTCTGTAACAGATTCGGTACTGTAGCAGATTCGGTAAAGTAGCAAATTCGGTAAAGATTCTGTATATCAGATTCTGTAAAAGAAACTGATCAGAAATACAAGAGACACACCCAGATTCAGTATAGATTCGGTAACCACAAGAATTGTAGCCTGTAACCACTTAAAACAATGAATTAAGTGATACAGAAACCCAGATTCTGTATATGATTCGGTAGTCAGATTCTGTAAGAATTTGAAGTTCAATCTCAATTCAATCCTTTTGAATTTGATTCTGTAACCTTGCTGCACAAGGAAACACGTTAGTATCACACAAAATATCAAAGATACCGAAAGTATAGGATATCGAATGTCAACTGTAGCAGTTGACAATACCGAGTCTAATTTTAAAACTTAGAAATATGACAGAATCCTTTCTCAAACTACACCAATTAGCTGCGTATGATCAAACCGAATGTGATAGAATCACAATCACACCACAATCTGCAACACTTAAGATGAATTTAAGTAATGAAGCAGACTCGGTATAACAGTTACGATACCGAGTGTTGATCAAATCTTCAAAACTTAATGAATTGAAGAAATTGAACAGTCAAAAATGTGATTTAACACCTCACGAACACAACTGAATCCTTAAATCTTCACAAAAATCCAGAATCAAGCTTGAATTAAGCAATACCGAGAGTTTTAGCCACAAACTCTAAAAATCAACTTGATTCTCCATAATTGAAGTTAAAAAGCTGTAATGATGATTGAAACTCTTTCTAAAATACCTAATGCACCTTTGCTGAACTTATCACAAGAATTTGAATGTCAGATTATCAAATTCGATGATACCGAATGTGATTCAAAATACCGAGAGTAATCAGATTCTGTATTCTTCAATCTCTGGACCGATATAGTGATGTAGAATCACTTACTGGAAGCTCTGATACCAAATGATAGGTCAGATCATATTGAGATTGAGAGAAATGATAAGATAAAGGGAGATTCGGTAGATAGGAATGAGACTCGGTATTAGAGAGAATCGGTACAATTACATTCCACAGCTTCTAGAACTCAGTTACAATGCAATGGCTATCTAATTAGGACTACTTAGGTTCCTTATATAGCCCTCTTCTAAGGAACCTTCATTTACGCTTATTTTCACATTAACACTATACAACTTCGGGGTCCTAACAGTTACTAGTATCACTAGCTTCGTTTTGATGTGTAGGTTGATTAAGAAAACTTCAAATACACGATTAGCGATTTTGTGAATTTTGATTAGGGTTTGATGAACTTGAAATGAACTTTTGATACTTTGAATGCCATGAAATGTTGTTAGTAAGTGTTTAGTTGTATTGCATGAGTAATTACCTTCGAAACGGCATATCACATGTGTGGATTGGATTCCCGAATCATGTAATGCATTTCAAGAACTTGAAGCTTTGAAAATGGACCATGAATGACCACTTGGCGAGAAATCGGTTATTGTAAATGATGTTTTCGCTTGATGAAATGTGTTTAGTTGCTTTCCTTGTCAAAATACCTTTCCGATGATATAAGACACATGTTTTGGTTGTTTGCGGGTCATAAATGGTGATTGTTTGAAGTTAGGTTCGTGCATTAAACTTGAAAACTGCCAGAATTCTCTGCAAAGGTAATGGCGCGGCGCGCCATATACCCGCGCGGCGCGCCAAAGTGGGCTGTCCAACTTTGTCAATTTTCGAAAAATATTTGCTATGCTACGCACCTCCAATTCACATGTAACTTGTTCTAACATGCTCTATTATGATTAAAAACCTCAGAAAAATAGTTCGAGACCCGACCCGAACGTGTTGACTTTTTCGTTGACTTTGACCGACAAAAGTTTGACTTTTTGTCAAACTTAAACAAATGATTATGCAATCTTTCTAACATGATTCTTTACTTGTATCTTGCATGAAACTTGACAATTTGATTCACATGCTTTATAATCGAGTCGTAACGAGCCATAGGACTAATTGAACATCTTTGACCTATCGTGTTTACCGTTATTGATACAACCTATAAGTTTAGGTCAAGACTTGCTTTGTCTTTGCACGCGTTTACTTGTTGAAGTACTTTATTACTCTTGCACTCAAGGTGAGATCATAGTCCCACTTTTACTCTTTTGAACTTACATTTGTGATGAGAAAACATAAATATTTCTTTTTAACTAAGTGAACACAAGTAGAGGAAAACAAACATTCTACATACGAGTTTAGAACAAAATCCTCAATTCGATTATCATTAGTTACTCTTGCAGTGTGTAAGTGTAGGCGTGAACTTATGTTGTATGGCCATATGGGTTTGACAAACCCTCATCTCGGATGGTTCGCTAACGTCTACGGATGAAATATATTTTCGAGAAACAGTGTTGTTCTAGCACTATTAATGGGGTTCAACGGACGGAATGTTAAGCCTTGATAATTGGGTGCTCGTGAATATTAACTTTTAGAATGTATTACTATTTTATCAATGTTGCAAATCTTGTGGTTCGACTTACTTTTACTCACTTACTTACTTAAACCTATGATTTCACCAACGTTTTCGTTGACAGATTTCTATGTTTTTCTCAGGTCTTTGAACGCTATGTGAAACATGCTTCCACTCATTATTTGATACTTGCTTTGGATGTCGAGTATACATGCATTTCATGGAGCGTCTTTTGACTTTCTTTAAAACTGTGTCGCATAGGTTTCACATGTAACTATAACCTTGTAACGTAACTTTTGGATGAACAATTCTTGTAAACTTTGAAACAATCTTTATTTTTGAAAGGAATGCGACATATCTTTGGTCAAATGTCACGTTAAAGACCTATGACCACGCAACGGGACCTAAGTAGTCGACGCCGTCAATTGACGATTTGTCGGGGTCGCTACATATACACTTAGCTTGGTAACATTAAACTACTTGTCTATGTACGGTAGGCGCGAATCCTAAAGATAGATCTATTGGGCCTGACAAACCCCATCCTGACTATGGGATGCTTTAGTACTTCGAGGTTATTTTGAACACACCTGATCTGGTGTACTTCAGAGGGTAAAACATGAACGTTAAGGCTTGTTACCGGGTGCCTACAACTTATAGAATACTTTTATACACTTGCGAGTGTACATATATTTATAAACGGAAATCTTGTGGTCTATTAATATATTGAAATGATTGTTATGATAAACCTATGAACTCACCAACCTTTTGGTTGACACTTTAAAGCATGTTTATTCTCAGGTATTAAACAAATCTTCCGCTGTACATTAGCTCATTTTAAGGATATTACTTGGAGTCATTCATGGCATATTTTGAAAGACGTTGCATTCGAGTCATTGAGTTCATCAAGATTATTATTAAGCCAATTATAGTTGGATGTATTATGAAATGATGTGCATGCCGTCAACTTTCGTTGTAAAGAAAGTTTGTCTTTTAAAAACGAATGCAATATTTGTAAAATGTATCATATAGAGGTCAAATACCTCGCGATGTAATCAACTATTGTGAATCGTTTATAATGTATATGAACGGGTCCTTTCAATATTCATAATAATAATAATAATAAGTAAAAGTTGTATTATTTTGTAATAATAATTATTATTATTGTCCTAGTAATAATAATAACAATATTTATATTTACTAAAAATTGCTATTATGATAAAATGATAATTTTTATTAAAATGATAATGATATTTTATATTAACAATGATATTCCTACAAATAATAATTTTTGTAAAAATGATAGATTTAATATTAATAATACTTTTAATAATAATAATGATAAAAATAATTAAAACGATATTTTTATCTAAATCAATACCTTTCAATATTTAAATTTCATCATGATACTCATACTCATTATTTTCTAATCAATTTGTTAATAGTTTTAGTCGTCTTTTATATCGCATTCATAATAATGATAATAATAATAATCATAATAATTAGATGTTACTAATATTAGTTTTAATTATAATAATACTACTAATAATAAATATTATGATAATATTAATGATAATACTAATAACTATTTTAATGATAAATAATAATACTAACTATAACCTTAACGATAATAACGATAGTAATAATAATAAAAATAATAATTTTTAATGATAATACCTTTTATTAATAACGATAATGATAATAATAATAATAATAATAAAAATAATAATTTGATAGTAATTATAACGACGATAATAACGACGATAGTAATAATAATCATTTAACAATAATACCAAAATTCAGTTGACTATAACTTCTAATCTGTTCATCGAAATCATTCGAGTTCTAAATGAAAAGTTCTTAATTTTTCGCTAGCTTTCCAACGACATGCATATCATATACCTTATCTCAGTAACATATGTATCTATTTCAGGATTCAACATAACCTATCTAATGATAGTATCAAACGTACAAGCGTGCATAAACCTATATACTCGAGCACTAGTCAGGGATACACTAATAATGTATAAAAGTTAATTTATGAGTGCTCACGTATCAATATTGAGATTCAATATTGCAGGAAAGTACGTACAAACAACGGAGATGATAAATACTAGGTTGACCTTACGAGCATACCCCTGATCCATACCCACAACCTCCATAGCTATAACCCATAATTTCCTTAGCTCTGTCCCGCTCGTAAAAATCCGTTTTGAAAATAAAGCACTCTTGACCTCGTCGTAGTATTTTATGTATACTACTTAATGGTAGTAAAATACTACTAATACTAATAATAAGATTAACAATAATATTAATCTTAATAATAATTATTATAATTACAATTTTTTTATATATATAAAGAGAATACGAAAGATAGATGATGAAAAAAAATGAATTACAAACCAATCTCGTTCAATATTTAAAGGAACTTTTGACATCCACCTACTACCCATTTACAGCTCATGTTGTACTAATAAAAGCTGCCGACGTTCTTAATATAAATAATTATATATATATTTAATCTTTATAATTAATTAAATATTATATTAAATTTACATACCTAGTTAATTTGTAAACTTAATTTTAACGACTTATACAATGACATTCGACTCATGTCCCGCTTTCGGTTTTTCGAATGACGTTTTATACGCGAAGAAAACTGGTATTTTATGTTTCGTGTTTTGTACCCTTTACAAAATATAGACTTAGAGTATTAGTAAACTATATCACTCAAAATATATCTTAATCCTTTGAGTGTTGTGGTTATTTGCTTCTATAAATCAATGACTCTTTGTTTATCAAAATATATTATTTTAAATCGGACGTTTTACGACTAAGTTAAAATATATATATTTTTATATTTTCATTTCGAAATATAAATTTGGGACAATATATAATATAGTTTTTTTTCAAAACTAATAATATTCAAATTTATATATCTTGAAATCGTTTAAATAATAAGAAATATTATTTCGTAACATTTGTATCTTTAAAGATTAAAATTGATATACTTTATTTATATAAAAATGTTTACAAAGACATTTTAATATTGTAATTACTTTATATTCCAATCATTTTATTACAAAGGTTATAACAGTAGAAGTTGTTATATCGTAAAACGTTTTAGAAAAGTAAGATTAAATATACTTTGAATAAATTTCAAGTTTTTAACATTTGTTGGTGCAACGTGATATAAAGTCTAAAGGTTAGATAAACGTATAAAATCATTTTAATGTAAAACGTTAATTTACTTAACTTGTCGATATCCATCTTCTAAGTTATCTATATTCTACAATCTTACTTCCACGTTAATTAATATACAAGTTTAATAGTTTATCTTATCAAAAGTCACGAGACAATTATTGTAAATCATAAAATGATAATCAAACGGAAATCTCCACTAACCCTTGTCTAGTTTCCCGTTAATTAACACTTTTGTTCCTTCTAACAAATCACTTTACCAATTATTCCGAATACCGTTAAAAAGGAAAAGTTTCCTAAATCAAAGTGGACCTCTCAACAAAGACTCGTAATCATAATTCAATGTATCCAATAATTCAACCATTTAATATTATCTTCTAATTCCATCGCTAATCATATTGAAACAAATACGTTCATGTAAAGTATTATTCGTTTAAATACTTTGTTGACATTTTCAAGTTATAATATATACACATATACATACCTAATCATATATCGTGAATCATTGGAATTTGGTCGATGTTAAATTAATGTATGAACATAGTTTAAAATCCTTGAGATTTAACTTAACAAACTTTGCTTATCGTGTCGGAATAATATAAAGATAAAAGTTTAAATTTGTTCAGAAATTTCTGGATCATCACAGTACCTACCCGTTAAAGAAATTTCGTCCCCGAAATTTGATAGAGGTCGTCATGGATAACAATAAGAACGTTTTCATGACAATTATGAGTTGATAAATAGAGTTTTATCATCATTAAGTGATAAAACAATTTGATTATATGAAGAGTACGAGTGAAGCTATCACCAAAGGATGAAATGAGTAGGTATAGATTCGTCATATCTTTTGAATTAGATAGGATTGATTTCCAAGTTCAAGAGATTTGGAGGAAAATCTTCATAATAATATTTGATTCTTCGATAATCAAGGGAATTAGAGTCCGCTTTAAATGCGATCATCCGTTTTGATTGCTCTGTCGAATATTTTAATATAAATCCACCCCCTTCGTTTCCTTACAACTCACACCTTCTATTATTTCTCCTCAATTCATACTTTAAAGCATTCATCAATATGCTTCATCCGGTTCCGCTTCTTGATATATTCCTCACTTTCATATCTGTCATTCTTCTTTTTCATCTACCATCGGAAGAATCTATTTACTTCTAATATACTCTTGGTTTTATAGTGTTTTTAGTTCTCCCGTGTCTTTATATTGCTATATGCATCGATATCTACGGTTTATAGTTTCTGGGTTGTTGTTGGGTTTTATATCTTCCGTTATATTTCGATGTCTCTGTTTCTGTCTTCTATAATCATTGTCATCCCCTAGAGTGACCCGAACTTTTCCTTGTTTTTATATATTAAATGAAATTTTTATTTACATGATTAAGTGTTTCCAACATGTTAAGCAATCAAACTTGTTAAGACTTGATTAATTGAAATAGGTTTCATATAGACAATTGACCACCCAAGTTGACCGGTGATTCACGAACGTTAAAACTTGTAAAAACTATATGATGACATATATATGATTATTTATATAGTTAACATGATATTATGATAAGTAAGTATCTCATTAGGTATTTTAACAATGAGTTATATACATAAAATTGAGTTTATTGAATTAAGAAACTCGAAAGGATATATATAACGATTATCGTTATATCAACGTCTTACTAAATACATATGGATCATTTTAAGATATTGTTACATTATATAATCATGATAAATGATAATTAAACATATCATTAAGTATAATAACAATGAACTACATATGTAAAAACAAGACTACTAACTTAATGATTTCAAAACGAGACATATATGTAACGATTATCGTTGTAACAACATTTAACTGTATATATATATATCATACTAAGATATATTAATATATCATAATATCATGATAATGTAATAATTTAACATCTCTTTAGATATAATAAACAATGGGTTAACAACATTTAACAAGATCGTTAACCTAAAGGTTTCAAAACAACATTTACATGTAACGACTAACGATGACTTAACGACTCAGTTAAAATGTATATACATGTAGTGTTTTAATATGTATTCATACACTCTTGAAAGACTTCAAGACACTTATCAAAATACTTCTACTTAACAAAAATTCTTACAATTACATCCTCGTTCAGTTTCATCAACAATTCTACTCGTATGCACCCGTATTCGTACTCGTACAATACACAGCTTTTAGATGTATGTACTATCGGTATATACACTCCAATGATCAGATCTTAGCAGCCAATGTGAGTCATCTAACACATGTGGGAACCATCATTTGGCAACTAGCATGAAATATCTCATAAAATTACAAAAATATTAGTAATCATTCATGACTTATTTACATGAAAACAAAATTACATATCCTTTATATCTAATCCATATACAAACGACCAAAAACACCTACAAACACTTTCATTCTTCAATTTTCTTCATCTAATTGATCTCTCTCAAGTTCTATCTTCAAGTTCTAAGTGTTCTTCATAAATTCTATAAGTTCTAGTTTCATAAAATCAAGAATACTTCCAAGTTTGCTAGCTTACTTCCAATCTTGTAAAGTGATCATCCAACCTCAAGAAATCTTTCTTATTTATAGTAAGATATCTTTCTAATACAAGGTAATACTCATATTCAAACTTTAATTCAATTTCTATAACTATAACAATCTTATTTCAAGTGGAAATCTTACTTGAACTTGTTTTCGTGTCATGATTCTGCTTCAAGAACTTTCAAGCCATCCAAGGATCCTTTGAAGCTAGATCTATTTTTTCTCATTTCCAGTAGGTTTATCCACAAAACCTGCGGTAGTAATGATGTTCATAACATCATTCGATTCATATATATAAAACTACCTTATTCGAAGGTTTAAACTTGAAATCACTAGAACATAGTTTAGTTAATTCTAAACTTGTTCGCAAACAAAAGTTAATCCTTCTAACTTGACTTTTAAAATCAACTAAACACATGTTCTATATCTATATGATATGCTAACTTAATAATTTAAAACCTGAAAACACGAAAAACGCCGTAAAACCGGACATACGCCGTCGTAGTAACACCGCGGGCTGTTTTGGGTTTGATAATTAAATACTATGATAAACTTTGATTTAAAAGTTTTTCTTCTGGAAAAATGATTTTTCTTATGAACATGAAACTATATCCAAAAATCATGGTTAAACTCAAAGTGGAAGTATGTTTTTCAAAATGGTCATCAAGACGTCGTTCTTTCGACTGAAATGACTACCTCTTACAAAAATGACTTGTAACTTATATTTCTGACTATAAACCTATAATTTTTCTGTTTAGATTCATAAAATAGAGTTTAATATGAAACCATAGCAATTTGATTCACTCAAAACGGATTTAAAACGAAGAAGTTATGGGTAAAACAAGATTGGATATTTTTTGATTGTTGTAGCTACGGGAAATATTGTAACGATTCTATACAAATCATATCCTAGCTAACTTATATTGTATTATACATGTAATCTAATATATTATGTAATCTTGGGATACCATAGACACGTATGAAAATGTTTTGACATATCATATCGATCCATGTATATATATTATTTGGAACAACCATAGACACTCTATATGCAGTAATGTTGGAGTTAGCTATACAGTGTTGAGGTTGATTCCAAAAATATATATACTTTGAGTTGTGATCTAGCCTGAGACGTGTATACACTGGGTCGTGGATTGATTCAAGATATTATATATCAATTTATTTCTGTACATCTAACATTGAACAACTAGTTGTAGATTACTAACAAGGACAGCTGACTTAATAAACTTAAAAAATCAAAATGTATTAAAAGTGTTGTAAATATATTTTGAACATACTTTGATATATATGTACATATTTGTTATAGGTTCGTGAATCCCAGTGGCCAAGTCTTACTTCCCTACGAAGTAAAAATCTGTGAAAGTGAGTTATAGTCCCACTTTTAAAATCTAATATTTTTGGGATGAGAATACATGCAGCTTTATAAATGTTTTAAAAAATACACACAAGTACATGAAACTACTTTCTATGGTTGAATGATCAAAGCCGAATATTGTAAAGACCCGTCCTAATCCATCCGGACGAAGTCCGTATCAATTATAAATGATTCACAATAGTTGATTACATCGCGAGGTACTTGACCTCTATAGGATACATTTTACAAACATTGCATTCGTTTTTGAAAAGACAATATTTCATTACATCGAAAGTTGATGGCATGCATACCATTTCATAATATATCTAACTATAATTGAC
The DNA here is from genome assembly GCF_046630445.1 of Rutidosis leptorrhynchoides. NCBI lineage: Eukaryota > Viridiplantae > Streptophyta > Magnoliopsida > Asterales > Asteraceae > Rutidosis > Rutidosis leptorrhynchoides. Next base: position 271,321,105 of record NC_092335.1, read on the forward strand.
TTAATATTAATCTTGATGAACTCAACGACTAGAATGCAACGTCTTTTGAAATATGTCATGAATGACTCCAAGTAATATCCCTAAAATGAGCAAATGCACAGCGGAAGATTTCCTTCGTACCTGAGAATAAACATGCTTTAAAGTGTCAACCAAAAGGTTGATGAGTTCATTTGTTTAACATAAATAATCATTTCTATCATTTTAATAGACCACAAGATTTTCATTTCTCATAAATATACGTCCCATGCATAGAGACAAAAATAATCATTCATATGGATTGAACACCTGGTAACCGATATTCACAATATGCATATAAGAATATCCCCATCATTCCGGGATCCTCCTTCGGACATGATATAAATTTCGAAGTACTAAAGCATCCGGTAATTTGGATGGGGCTTGTTGGGCCCAATAGATCTATCTTTAGGATTCGCGTCAATTAGGGTGTCTGTTCCCTAATTCTTAGATTACCAGACTTAATAAAAAGGGGCATATTTGATTTCGATAATTCAACCATAGAATGTAGTTTCACGTACTTGTGTCTATTTTGTGAATCATTTATAAAAATAGCGCATGTATTCTCAGTCCCAAAAATATATATTGCAAAAGCATTTAAAAAGGGATTAATGAAACTCACACATATAAATATTGTAAAACAGTTAACAAAGCATTTGCATGTATTCTCAGCCCAAAAATGTAAAGAGTAAAAAGGGCAAATGAAACTCATGCATATAAATATTGAAAATAGTTATTAAAACATTGCATGTATTCTCAGCCCAAAAATATATATAAAAAGGGAAATAATGAAACTCACGCATATAAATATTGAAAAATAGTTATTAAAACATTGCATGTATTCTCAGCCCAAAAATATATATAAAAAGGGAAATAATGAAACTCACTATACTGTATTTTGTAGTAAAAATACATATGACGACATTGAACAAAGTAAGGTTGGCCTCGGATTCACGAACCTACATCATTGTATATAAGTTAAAATATATAATTGTAATCGAACAAGTTTATATATTATCTTAAATTATATATTATACTTATTTAGTTTGTATATATATAAGTATTTATATAAATATTGTTATTAAGTTTGATATGTAGGTATATAAACTATTTCTATAATTATAATATATGTATTAAGTGTATTTTAGGTAAGAATATAGTTATTTGTTACAAAATGATAGTTTTGATAATAATAACTTACTAATAATAATAACTTTCTTAATATCGATAATACTAATAACAATAACGAATTTGTTAAAATTGATACTTATGTTAATAATAATAATAGTAAAACTAATAATTAAAAAAAATGATATTAATACTATTATTAGCGAAAAATAATAATAACGATACTTCTAAAAATGTTGATAATAATGATAATATTAGTAATGTTAATAATATCAATGATTATAATAAAAATAATGATATTCCTTAATAATACCAATAGTAGTAATAATAACTAATAATAACAATACTATTAACAATAATAATAATATTTGGTAGTAATAATCACACTAATAATAATAAGTGTTAATTAATAATAATACTAATAATTATATTACTACAAGTAATAAATACAATCAAATTAATAATAATACAATTGATAATAATTTAATTATAACAAATAATAATAATAACCTTAATAATAATAATAAATATAACATAAAAAAAGGAATCTACCTTCAAATAAGCTTTCTTAAAAAAATTGCCCAAACCAGACTCGAACCCGAGACCTCTTGCTCACACTCAAACCCACTTAACCAATTCTCCAATCTCATTTTTCTGATAAAGTTTCAAACTAAATATATTTATCTTAAAGTTTCTGCTTCCTCTGATCTTCTTCTTCGTTAAAAAAAAAAGAAAGCCAGAGCCTGGGTTCGAACCCCCAACCTCTCAATTAAACCAAACACTCCAAACCATTGCTCAATCCAATTCTTTCTGTTATAATCTATTCTCAAATTCTTTTATATCCCGTATTTCTGTTTTTTTTTCTTTTTCTTCTTTTTCTTCCGAACTTTAAACAGACCAGGTACTTAACAAGAGAGTTAATGATTTGGTTTTTTTTTTGGGGGTTTCAAACAAAATAGAAACGACCTGGTTGTGGGCGATTTGGATTAACAAAATATATATATATATATATATATATATATATATATATATATATATATATATATATATATATATATATATATATATATATATATATATATATATATATATATATATATATATATATATATATATATATAGTGGTGTTCGAAAAAAAAATAAAGAAGATGAACTTCGAAAGTAAATCGACCAGAGTAACATCCTATCATAAACCATTATCTATTTCATCAACTTCATCGAATCCTAATATTAACCATCAGGTATTCATCATCATCTCATCTAAATTATACTCGCGTACTATTCATCGTCTTCAACATTCCATCACCATAATCATTTCTGTTTATCACATCTTCATCGTTTATCACTATTATCACATTCATCGTTATTGTTACAGCAAACATGAGCAGTAGCATGGTGGTTGTTTTGAGTTGTGACAGGAGACAGAAAATAAGTATAGCAGTAGTATCTTCAATCAAATAATAACAACGATTAACAGAAAAGTGATTGGGTCTCATGGTTTGATGAAGATGGTGTGGTGTTTTGTCGTGCTGCACAGCTATGAAGGATCTGGTTTAAACTAAAAGTAGATAACAAAGGTGATGGGTTTGTCTTGATTCATTAACAAACAACAACAAAAAAATTGATTTGGCTTGGGGAAACTTGGCTCATTTGAACAGTGGCTTCTGGGATGGGTTTCGAATGGAGTAACATCAAACAGGAAAAAAAAAATCAAACAGCCGTTGTAAACCTATGATGGTTGGGTTGAACAAGGATAATAAATGGATAGAGTAGCAGCTAGATATTAGTCGATCATATGAAGAAAAAAAATAGGAAACCAATTGCAAGTATAAAAGTGATGGTGGGTTCTCACAAGAAATTAACAACAAATTATTGTGAGTGATTGATGGTGTGGTTTTGTGAGTGGTGTTTCAAAAGACGGAAATATATAAAGGCATATATATCCCATGTGTACAAATCATAGAATAATAGAAAATATGTTATCAGGCTCTATACTTGTTTTATAGTTACCGACGTTTTCTCGGAGTATATATCGTGCGAAAATCAGTGGCGGATAAAAGTGTTCAGAAAAATCCCATATTTTTAAATTAACTTTATTTATTTATTTATTTTTGTCATTATAGTATAAAATTCGATCCTTAATTTGTTAATTAAAAATTACATCAACTGTCACTCTCATTTATGGGTAAAATACAAAAAATGCTAAAATTTTAATAACTAGATCCTAAATACATTTTAGTAAGCCTAAAATTTATAGGACTCATTTTCGGATCACCGTTTATTTTAAAATCACATAAATTCCTTTTTAACTCGTTTGATATCCATCGAATGACAATTGAGTGTTACTGTCGTTTACTAAATAAATTCGAAATCACAAAATATATATTTAATATACTTTATTTATATAGTTTTGTTTTAAATAATTATTATTATAATATTATATTTTTATTTTACATAATTAATTTTAATAACAACAACATATAATATTTCAAGTTATATTATCAATTATATATATATATACACATATCTATTTACAATTAATTGTTCGTGAATCGTCGGAACTATTCGAAGGTCAAATGAATATATGAAAACAGTTCAAACTTTTTGAGACTCAACATTACACACATTGCTTATCACGTCAAAACCATATAAAGATTAAGTTTAAATTTAGTCGGAAATTCCCGGGTCGTCACAGTACCTACCCGTTAAAGAAATTTCGTCCCGAAATTTGAGTGATGTGGTCATGGCTAACAATAAAAATGTTTTCATGACGAATATGAGTTGATAAATAGAGTTTTATCATTATTGATTAATATAGATGAAAAGATTCGATTATGTGAAGCGTACGAGTGAAGCTGTCACAAAAGAGTTAAATGAGGAATTTAAGATTCGTCTTACTTTTGACGTAGTCACGTTTGAATTTAGAAAATAAGGTAAGTCTTGACTTTTGACGTTGTCTTGGTTGAATTCCGGAATTCAAGAAATTTAAATAAAAATCTTCAAAATATAAAAGATTTGATTCTTCGACGAGTAAGGAAATTAAGATCTCTGTAATTAAATACGGTGATCTGTCTCGATTACTCTGTCTGATATTTCCATTATAAATTAAGCTTTTTTCGTTCCATTATTTTCCACCGCTCTCATTTACTATACTTTAATTCATATTTCCAAATCATCAGTCAATATGTTTCATCCAGTCTTAATTCCGGATATAATCCTTGAAGGTATTTCATATGCCCGAGAGACATATTAAATTAACGTGGCTAATATGTTTTGATCCAAGTCGGGTCATACCCAATAACAGGCTTACCGACACCTTTATTCGTATTTGATTTTAACGATTGGTTCATTGATCAAATACGCAACACTTGAACTTTAAGAAAGATGGTTTTCTTAAATATTACTTGATGTGTATGTATATATATATATATATATATATATATATAAATTATGGAATAATTTATATATATTGGATTTAATTATTTATAGGTAAATAATTAATAAGTTTATGTTACATTTTATATAAATGGACTTTATATATTAAAAATGTACATAAAATTATATGGAAGTTTTATAAATTAGATTTTATAAAATCTAACTTTTATAAAAACTAATTCTTTTATAAAACATATTCTATATTATTTGTTGAGTGAGTGGCATTGGAGTCTCAAATATGCATGCATTTGACTAGCATTTTGAGTGGCTACTTGAAGGATTCCCATGTGCATATGTACTTGGACTTCTTGGAGACTCAACACACATTCAAACACATCAAAAGTGATCAAGAAAACTGCATTTTTCTCCTCCCATTTCTGCTGTAAAAAACAGTGGGGTATTAGGGGAGAAAAGGGGTTCTTAATTTGTTTTTGGAAGCTAAATTCAAGTGTCAATAAATCCTAACCAAAGTACAAGGTGTTGGTTACAAGTTTGGGGTATAATCTCTTGAGGTTTCATCCATTTGAAGCTCCATTCAACATCATCATCTTCATCACTTTCAACTAGCTTGGAATAGGTAACATCTTATTCTTGCTTGTAGTTTGTAAGCATGTTTCATAACTTGATCCTAATTGGGTTTTAACTTTAATTGGTTAAAGGTTTACGAGTTTTAAATGGTAATACTTACATGCTTCCGCTTTAATTTGTTTCTTAAAATGTTCTAAGTATTATGAAACTTGTTAAAACCCAACAATGGTATCTAGAGCCGAAGTTGTTGAAATATGCTTCGAGATGGTTATTAAACTCACAATATATTTTTCATTTTATGTACATGCATGAAAGTAAAATGCAAAAATTATATGTTTGGGTGGGTTTGTGATGTTGGCCGAAATCTTGGACCCCAAAAATGGGTTTTGGGTTGCTCCATTTTGGTCAAATTTTGGTTGCATGTTGTTCACAATCTTAGCCTTGACCTTGTGTATGGTTGCATGTATGTTTGGTTGATTTAATTCATTCTTATGGTTTGTAATAATATTTATTCAATTGGTTTGTAATAATATTATTTTGGTTATGTAATTTATTTTATATTTGGTATGTAAAATAGATTAGGTTGTATTTTCATTTTCTAGACAAATGTATTAGGATATATTTTGTAATAAAATGAAGATACAAGATGAAGACTTGGAAGAACACAAGAAGGAGCATTTGGATGCAAGATTTAGTGGGAGATTTGAAATCTCCTACTTTGTATTTTAACCCCTTAACCGGTGACATTTGTTTTCGGCTAAACAAATGTCTACCAAAATGGCTAGATTGTGAACATGTTGTTTTGCATGCTTGGTTGTTTATTGTATGATTGTGGATTGTATGTTTGTATGCTACAAGTTAATCACACAAGTTAACAACAAACAAAACTAAAATTTAATTGGTTAAATTAGACGTTATTAACAACATGCAAAATGAAAATTTAAATGGTTAAATTAAAATGGTAAAGGACATTAATAAACGGTTATTAAGGACATAATAAGGATCATACATATAAAATGGTTTATATTAAGTAATTGGCTTAATTACAAGATATGAAAAATGGATTTTCAAATAAACCATACACTAAATGCATGTTGGTGTATGGTATAAAAGTTTTCTCAAACTAGGATTAACGAAAACTCAAAATCCCTTTCACTAACAAGGTAAACAAGTTAAACGCCATCCTATTGTGTGACACTTAAAAGTATTAGGGAACTCATGATGGGATAAAGGTCACCTAACCATTATGAGCAAACTAATATGATTAAGGTAAATTTCGCATGCTTGTGGGATAAAGGTCACCTAACCACATGTATGTTAAATTTACAAGTCTATACAAGTAGGACGACTTGATTTAGTAATCATGAACTTAGGGTCACCGAAGCATGAGGAACAAATAGGCGTTGATGGGATAAATATGCCATGCAAAAGGATTGCATGATCCCATACTCTAGAAGTTGCAAATGGATTGCAATTGTCATTTATTGACTACCTAGCTAAATCAAATTGCGGGATAAAGGTCACCTAACCGAAATTTGGTTTACCGTTGGATTCTAGAATTTAATAATTCAATTTGATTTAAAGGGTATTGAATGTTAAATTAAAATCGATACATAAACGAACTTTGTTAATTTTGTAGATGGCCGCCAATAACAACAACAACATTCCAAACGCACCACTTAATCTAAACCACCTATCATTAAGGTCTCTCTTAGAGAAAGACAAACTCAACCATACCAACTTTATGGATTGGTTCCGCAATCTTCGGATTGTCCTCAAACAAGAGGATAAAGCGTATGTACTTGAGGACCCCATTCCCGATCAACCGGATGAGGATGATGAGGAGGCAATGGCCTTTTACGATAAGTATTGCCGCGACTCCCTTCAAGTCTCATGCCTAATGCTTGGGACTATGATTCCCGAACTCCAAAAGGATTTCGAGCATCATAGTGCATACGACATGATAACACAATTGAAGGAGATGTTCCTTCAACAAGCGCGTGTCGAGCGATTCGAAACGGTTCGGGCGCTACATGCTTGTCGTATGGACGATACCCAATCGGTTTCATCTTATGTACTTAAGATGAAAAGCCTTATCGATCGTGCTAACCGTCTTAACCTAAACATATCTAATGAGTTAGCCACCGATCTTATCCTTAACTCCCTATCAAAAAGGTTTGATCAATTTGTAATTAATTACAATATGAATGGGATGGATAAGAGCATAGGTGAGCTTCACGGTATGCTTAGAACGGCAGAAACTAGCATGGGTAAAAGGGCTTTACCCGTGTTAACAATCGATCAAGGTGGATCCAAAGGTAAGACCTCTAAGCCAAAGGTGGCTAAGAGAAAAGGACCCGCCTATCAAGGCAAAGGGAAGGGGAAGATGGTTACCCCAACCATCAACAAGGCAAAGAAGCAAAAGGTAGCCGAGAAGGCAAACCCCAAGGAAGACCCATGTTTCGGTTGCGGTGAGATGGGTCATTGGAAACGAAATTGTCCGGTCTATCTTAAGGAGTTGAAGGACAAGAGGGATGCAGGGCAAACCTCAGGTAATGTATATATGGTATATATAGAGCTTAGTATTACTTCTTCTAATACATGGGTATTAGACACTGGATGTGGAACTCACATTTGCAATTCATTGCAAGGGTTCAAAAGAAGTGATCATATGGCGGGAACATCAAGTCTCTATATGGGCAATGGTGCAAAGGTGCATGTTAAAGCTCAAGGAGATTTTGTTTTGAAGCTTCCAAGCGGATTGGAACTTATTTTAGAAAATGTTTTGTATGCTCCGGATTTGTGTAGAAACATTATTTCTATTTCTCGCTTAAAACAATGTGGTTTTAATCTTAATTTTGTTAATGATGATATCCATGTTTATTTAGATAATGTATTCTATTTCAAGGCTTCGCCTTCAAATGGAATTTATGAATTGGTTCATGATGATGCATCATCTAGTAGCTCAATATACCATACTAGCACCAAGAAACTCAAAAGGGATTTGAGTGATTCCTACTTATGGCATTGTCGCCTTGGTCACATAAACAAGAATCGAATACATACACTTCAAAAGAATGGACTTTTGAAATCAAATGAACTTGACTCATTTGATGTATGTGAATCTTGTTTACAAGGCAAAATGACTAAAGCACCTTTCAAAGGGACCTATGAAAGGGCTAAGGACTTATTGGAATTAATACATTCGGATGTATGTGGACCCTTTAAGCCCATAGCTAGGAATGGTGAAAGATACTTCGTTACTTTCATTGATGACTTCAGTCGTTTCGGATATGTCTACTTATTAAGACACAAGGACGAAACTTTTGAAGCATTCAAGGAATATCAAAACGAAGTACAAAATCAACTCAATAAGACAATCAAGGTACTTCGTACCGATAGAGGAGGTGAATACCTAAGCGATGCCTTCCAAGATCATCTTAGGAGTTGTGGGATTATCTCACAACTTACTCCACCCGGAACACCCCAACTTAATGGAGTTTCCGAAAGGAGGAACCGAACCCTAATGGATATGGTTCGATCTATGATGGCAAGAAGCTCGTTGCCTCTATCATTTTGGGGTTATTGTCTAAGATCCGCGGCTCGTATTTTAAATATGGCCCCAACCAAGAAAGTGGAACGAACTCCTCACGAGATGTGGTTTGGAAAACCTCCTTCTCTATCATACTTAAAAGTATGGGGATGTGAAGCTTATCCTAAGCGTTATGTAGCAAATAAGCTACATGCTCGATCCACAAAGTGTTTCTTCATAGGATATCCCAAAGATGACATGGGATATTACTTCTATGATCCATCCGAGCAAACGGTATTTGTTGCTCGGAAAGCGGAATTCCTGGAAACCAAGTTCCTTATGGAAGGTGATGGTGAAAGGAGGATAGATCTTTTAGAGGTACAAGATCAAGCCGATGATACACAATTGGTTGGCACTAGTACTCAACATGAGGATGTTGAAAATGATCAAGTGGATGATCAAGGTACACAAGACGTTCGAAGATCTAGTAGGATTAGTAATCCTCCCGAGAGATATGGGTTTCTCGTGGATGGTTTCTATACGGTTGATTTGGATGAACCGACAAACTACGAAGATGCTTTATCAAGGATTGATAAAGATAAATGGCAGGATGCCATGAACGCCGAGATGCAATCCATGTATGAAAACCAAGTGTGGGAACTTGTTGAGCAACCTCCTAGCTCTAAGATAGTTGATTGCAAATGGCTTTTCAAGAAGAAAACCGACATACATGGAAACTTGGATACATATAAAGCTAGACTTGTAGCAAAAGGTTTCACTCAAACTCAAGGGGTTGATTATGATGAAACTTTCTCGCCAGTGGCAATGCTAAAGTCTATTAGGATATTATTTGCCATTGCTGCTCACTACGACTATGAAATATGGCAAATGGATGTCAAAACCGCTTTCCTAAATGGATATCTTATGGAAGATGTGTATATGGTTCAGCCTGAAGGTTTTGTTGATCCAAAATATCCTAAAAGGGTATGCAAGTTAAAGAAGTCAATCTACGGATTGAAACAAGCATCTAGAATGTGGAATCATCGTTTTAATGAGGAAGCCGAGAAATTTGGCTTCATTAAAAATGGTGATGAAGCTTGTGTATATAAGAAAGCTAGTGGGAGCACTATCATATTCCTTGTACTATATGTGGATGATATATTATTATTTGGGAATGATATTACCACAATGCAAGGAGTCAAAACTTGGCTAAAGAGTTGCTTCTCCATTAAGGATCTTGGAGATGCACAATACATATTGGGGATAGGGATCTATAGGAATAGATCCAAGAGATTGATAGGTTTAAGTCAAAGTACATACATTGATAAAATCTTGAAAAGGTTCAAGATGGAAAACTCTAAGAGAGGTTTGGTACCTATTCAAAAGGGAACCGTTCTCAGTTCATCTCAGTGTCCTACCACGAAAGATGAACAAGAGAGAATGAAGAAAGTCCCATACGCATCTGCTATTGGGCCTATCATGTATGCAATGATATGTACTAGACCGGATGTGTCATGCGCTCTAAGCTTGACAAGTAGATACCAGAACAACCCAGGAAACAGTCATTGGATTGCTGTTAAAAGTATATTGAAATACCTTAGGAGAACTAAGGATATGTTTCTAATATACGGATCTGGTGAGGAGGAACTCGCTGTAAAAGGTTACGTAGACGCGAGTTTCCAAACTGATCGAGACGATTCTCGATCACAATCCGGTTATGTCTTTACATTAAATGGAGGTGCGGTCTCTTGGAAGAGTTCAAAATAGGATGTTGTTGCTCTATCCACTACAGAGTCAGAGTACATCGCCGCATCATTGGCAGCTCAGGAAGCTGCATGGATGAAGAAATTCATCGACGACTTAGGAGTAGTCCCTTCCATTCAGGACCCTCTTGAGATCTTTTGTGACAACGAGGGTGCGATTGCTCAAATCAAGGAACCTCGTGCCCATCAAAAGACTCGTCACATTGAGCGGAGATTCAACTACATAAGGGATGAAGTTGAAAAAGGAAAGATATGTATTCGCAAAGTTCATACAGATCATTATGTTGCGGATCCACTCACGAAGCTTTTACATGGGCCAAAACATGAGGGACATGTTTGTGCATTAGGGCTTCGATATTCTAGTGATTGGATATGATCTATTTTATGTATTGTACCGGAACGAAATTATTCAAACTCATTAATATAACTATGGTGTTAATTTATTTGAGTTATGTTCCTATGTTGCATATTTCATCCATGAATAAGCAATTATTCTAAATTTCCGTAGTCGATCACATTTGTGGGAACAAGTGTGAGGTTTAGACTATTATGAACTCGGATTGGTATACATTCATAGGTTGAATGTGGGGCAAGGTGGCAACCAAGGTTCATAGATATTTGTGGGAAACAAATATTGGAAGACCCGCTCTCAAGAATTACTGAATAGAGCCTTTGTGGTTGATCACATGTAATCTTGAGTAAAGGCGAATATCATTGTATCCTCTGACCTGAGATACATATTGGGTTCGGATATTCACCAAGTACTGTGCCTTGATTCTTTCCTTTGCTATTCTGAAACATGGTAGTACATAAGGAAGAACTCAGGTATATTACAAAGTGTATATCTAGGACGTATGTAGTCAAGATGGAATTTGTCCCTCTTATTCGTTGAGAGTCAGATGTCTAAGGCCTGAAAAGTTAAATCTATAAGAGAGTGATCACTCTGTATCTCTTGGATTTAACATGACATCTAGGACGAAAGGAAATAATGAAAGATTCACCTAAATATATCAGTTCGAGTAGGGAGCTCGAAAGGGATGATGTTATTGAATGGCACAAAGTCATAACATATTAGGGGTGATGGACGGTGTGTTAGGCTGTATCCATCATTTGCATTAATTTCTTATGTTTCTCGTGCAAGTGGGAGATTGAAGGTATTTCATATGCCCGAGAGACATATTAAATTAACGTGGCTAATATGTTTTGATCCAAGTCGGGTCATACCCAATAACAGGCTTACCGACACCTTTATTCGTATTTGATTTTAACGATTGGTTCATTGATCAAATACGCAACACTTGAACTTTAAGAAAGATGGTTTTCTTAAATATTACTTGATGTGTATATATATATATATATATATATATATAAATTATGGAATAATTTATATATATTGGATTTAATTATTTATAGGTAAATAATTAATAAGTTTATGTTACATTTTATATAAATGGACTTTATATATTAAAAATGTACATAAAATTATATGGAAGTTTTATAAATTAGATTTTATAAAATCTAACTTTTATAAAAACTAATTCTTTTATAAAACATATTCTATATTATTTGTTGAGTGAGTGGCATTGGAGTCTCAAATATGCATGCATTTGACTAGCATTTTGAGTGGCTACTTGAAGGATTCCCATGTGCATATGTACTTGGACTTCTTGGAGACTCAACACACATTCAAACACATCAAAAGTGATCAAGAAAACTGCATTTTTCTCCTCCCATTTCTGCTGTAAAAAACCGTGGGGTATTAGGGGAGAAAAGGGGTTCTTAATTTGTTTTTGGAAGCTAAATTCAAGTGTCAATAAATCCTAACCAAAGTACAAGGTGTTGGTTACAAGTTTGGGGTATAATCTCTTGAGGTTTCATCCATTTGAAGCTCCATTCAACATCATCATCTTCATCACTTTCAACTAGCTTGGAATAGGTATAACATCTTATTCTTGCTTGTAGTTTGTAAGCATGTTTCATAACTTGATCCTAATTGGGTTTTAACTTTAATTGGTTAAAGGTTTACGAGTTTTAAATGGTAATACTTACATGCTTCTGCTTTAATTTGTTTCTTAAAATGTTCTAAGTATTATGAAACTTGTTAAAACCCAACAATCCTGACTTTCATATCAGTCATTCTTCTTTTTCATCTACCACCAGAAGAATCTGTCTACTTCTACTATGCTCTTGGGTTTATAGTGTTTTTAATTCTCCCGAGTCTTTATATTGATATTCGTATTAATATCCACGGTTTGTGACCTCCATGTTGTTATTGGGCTTTATATTTTCTCTTATATTTTGGAGCTCTTTGCCTTTTTATTCTCCTCTCGACCTCTGGTAAAACGAGTAATGGTCCAGAATTCGTAAGTATGGAGTTTCGAATGAACTTCATGTTCTACATAAGAAAGAACGTAATAGCACGATTTAATTTTTCAGATTACCAGAATCACGGAGAATAGAACTTAAAAATATACTTTCTTGATATGTTCAGAAATTTAGCAGAATGAAAGAGTTATGTAACATGGCACATGATGACGTTATGTTCTGGGAATCATCACGTTCCATTAGAAACTCAGCATGACTTACTATAATATAATCACGTTGATCAAGTGTCATTATATTATACTAACTCATGCATAAATTTCCAACATTACTTCAAAAATCATCCATAATTTAAACTTGAAGGTTTACAGAATATAGAAACTAAACAGTTTCCTTTATGGTGTAATAGATAACGTGAAAAGATAACTGATTTCAGATAAGGATAGTTATGAAAATATCTTCAGAAATATCGAAGATATTTATGACGATATTTTGGGATTTCTAAGATCAAAGGTTGATGAAGAGAATCCTTTCGCAAAGATTTAGAATGAATAAGGAGCAAGATATTCGCTGAAGAGTTCATCAGATACAGAATATCTGAATTCGTTAAGTACAGGTTTAGTGTAGTGACCCGAACTTTCCATGTTTATATATATTAATTGAGATTGATATTTACATGATTAAATGTTTCCAACATGTTAAGCAATCAAACTTGTTAAGACTTGATTAATTGAAATATGTTTCATATAGACAATTGACCACCCAAGTTGACCGGCGATTCACGAACGTTAAAACTTGTAAAAATGACATGACGATATATATATGGATATACATATGGTTAACATGAGATTATGATAAGTAAGTATCTCCATAAGTTTATTAACAATGAGTTATATACATATAAACAAGACTACTAACTTAAGGATTTCGAAACGAGACATATATGTAACGATTATCGTTGTAACGATATTTAAATGTATATATATCATATTAAGATATATTAATATATCATAATATCATGATAATATAATAATTTAACATCTTATTAGATATAATAAACAATGGGTTAACAACATTAATTGAGATCGTTAACTTAAAGGTTTCAAAACAACACTTACATGTAACGACTAACGATGACTTAACGACTCAGTTAAAATGTATATACATGTAGTGTATTTAGATGTATTAAAATACTTTTGGAAGACTTCAAGACATATATCAAAACACTCATACTTAACAAAAATGGTTACAGTTACTTTTCCATTCTTTTCTTTCATCAAGAATTCTAGTCGTATTCTTACCCGTATTATACACAGTTTCAAAACGTACTTACTATGAGTATATACCAATAGGAACTAGCATGGGATTCCACTCTTGATTATATCATGTATGACTAATCAATTTTAACTTCTACCATGAGCTTGTCAACTAACTAGAACTCCTTTTAACCCCACTCACCACTCACCAATTACCACTCATCATTCACTCCATTTCACTTCCAATTCTCTTTCTAATTCTCTCTCAACACACACACACACACTATTATGAACGTATTTTTCCAGTAGTTAATCATCATCTTCATAAAAAATCACTTCAAGAATCAAGCTATAATCATCATAGGAAGAACACTTCAAGAACACTTCAAAAATCCCTTCAAGTTTACTAATTTACTTCCAAGCTTTCTAATCCATTCCAAGTAATCATCTAAGATCAAGAAACCTTTGTTATATACAGTAGGTTATCTTTCTTATTCAAGGTAATATTCATATTCAAACTTTGATTCAATTTCTATAACTATAAACTATCTTAATTCGAGTAAAAATCTTACTTGAACTTGTTTTTGTGTCATGATCCTACTTCAAGAACTTTCAAGCCATCCAAGATCCTTTGAAGCTAGATCATTTCTTGTCACTTCCAGTAGGTTTACCTACTAAACTTGAGGCAGTAATGATGTTCATAACATCATTCGATTCATATATATAAAACTATCTTATTCGAAGGTTTAAACTCGTAATCACTAGAACATAGTTTAGTTAATTCTAAACTTGTTCGTAAACAAAAGTTAATCCTTCTAACTTGACTTTTAAAGTTAACTACACACATGTTCTATATCTATATGATATGCTAACTTAATGATTTAAAACCTGGAAACACGAAAAACACCGTAAAACCGGATTTACGCCGTCGTAGTAACACCGCGGGCTGTTTTGGGTTAGTTAATTAAAAACTATGATAAACTTTGATTTAAAAGTTGTTATTCTGAAAAAATGATTTTTATTATGAACATGAAACTATATCCAAAAATTATGGTTAAACTCAAAGTGGAAGTATGTTTTCTAAAATGGTCATCTAGACGTCGTTCTTTCGACTGAAATGACTACCTTTACAAAAACGACTTGTAACTTATTTTTCCGACTATAAACCTATACTTTTTCTGTTTAGATTCATAAAATAGAGTTCAATATGAAACCATAGCAATTTGATTCACTCAAAACGGATTTAAAATGAAGAAGTTATGGGTAAAACAAGATTGGATAATTTTTCTCATTTTAGCTACGTGAAAATTGGTAACAAATCTATTCCAATCATAACTTAATCAACTTGTATTGTATATTATGTAATCTTGAGATACCATAGACATGTATACAATGTTTCGACCTATCATGTCGACACATCTATATATATTTCGGAACAACCATAGACACTCTATATGTGAATGTTAGAGTTAGCTATACAGGGTTGAGGTTGATTCCAAAATATATATAGTTTGAGTTGTGATCAATACTGAGATACGTATACACTGGGTCGTGGATTGATTCAAGATAATATTTATCGATTTATTTCTGTACATCTAACTGTGGACAACTAGTTGTAGGTTACTAACGAGGACAGCTGACTTAATAAACTTAAAACATCAAAATATATTAAAAGTGTTGTAAATATATTTTAAACATACTTTGATATATATGTATATATTGTTATAGGTTCGTGAATTAACCAGTGGCCAAGTCTTAATTCCTGACGAAGTAAAAATCTGTGAAAGTGAGTTATAGTCCCACTTTTAAAATCTAATATTTTTGGGATGAGAATACATGCAGGTTTTATAAATGATTTACAAAATAGACACAAGTACGTGAAACTACATTCTATGGTTGAATTATCGAAATCGAATATGCCCCTTTTTATTAAGTCTGGTAATCTAAGAATTAGGGAACAGACACCCTAATTGACGCGAATCCTAAAGATAGATCTATTGGGCCTAACAAACCCCATCCAAAGTACCGGATGCTTTAGTACTTCGAAATTTATATCATATCCGAAGGGTGTCCCGGAATGATGGGGATATTCTTATATATATGCATCTTGTTAATGTCGGTTACCAGGTGTTCACCATATGAATGATTTTTATCTCTATGTATGGGATGTGTATTGAAATATGAAATCTTGTGGTCTATTGTTACGATTTGATATATATATATATATAGGTTAAACCTATAACTCACCAACATTTTTGTTGACGTTTAAAGCATGTTTATTCTCAGGTGAATACTAAGAGCTTCCGCTGTTGCATACTAAAATAAGGACAAGATTTGGAGTCCATGTTTGTATGATATTGTGTAAAAACTGCATTCAAGAAACTGATTTCGATGTAACATATTTGTATTGTAAACCATTATGTAATGGTCGTGTGTAAACAAGATATTTTAGATTATCGTTATTTGATAATCTACGTAAAGCTTTTTAAACCTTTATTTATGAAATAAAGGTTATGGTTTGTTTTAAAAATGAATGCAGTCTTTGAAAAACGTCTCATATAGAGGTCAAAACCTCGCAACGAAATCAATTACTATGGAACGTTTTTAATCAATAAGTACGGGACATTTCAGTTGGTATCCGAGCGTTGGTCTTAGAGAACCAGAATTTTGCATTAGTGTGTCTTATCGAGTTTATTAGGATGCATTAGTGAGTCTGGACTTCGACCGTGTTTACTTGAAAAATGATTGCTTAACATTTTTGTTGGAAACTATATATTTTTAACATATGAATATTATGTGATATATTAATCTCTTAACGTGTTTGATATTATGTGATAGATGTCTACCTCTAGAACAAGTCCCATTGACTCACCTAATAATAATGAAGAGTCAAATGTAAATTGGAATGATTCGTGGACTGATTCACAAGTTCCCGAAGAGGAACCGGAAGAAGAGTCGGAACCGGAAGAAGAATCGGAACCGGAAGAAGAATCGGAACCGGAAGAAGAAATAGAACCGGTGGGGGAAATAATAAAACGGTTAAGTAAAAGAGAATCCTCAACCAACCAACCAAGGTTAATTATGGTCAATGGTGTTTCCGCCAAGGAAGCAAAATATTGGGAGGATTACCAATTCTCCGATGAATCGGATTCCGACGAGAATTCCGATGATGTTATAGAAATTACCCCAACTGAATTTAAAAAGGCAAAAGAAAATAATAAGGGAAAGGGCATAAAAATAGAGAAATCTAATTCCAACCCCGATGAACTTTATATGTATCGTCAACCCCCGAAGTTCTTAAGTTGTAACAATGACCCGGGAACCTCTAAACCACCAGGTTTTTCTAAACCAATGTGGACAATGACGGCTCGTATTAGGGGAACATCATATATCCCTAGAAACTTGGCAAAACGAACCAAAACCGAACAAGAAGAAACGAGCGAGTCGGAATAAGATAGTTGTATTCGTGTGGTGTAATATATGTAATATAGTGTGCTTATGCTTTATGATATATGTAAAAATTGCTTGTATTAATAAGTATTTTTTTATGAATCTAACTCTTGTCTATTTTACAGTATAAAAACACAAAATGGATAGACAACCCAATATTTTAAGAGACCTACCCGGAGACATGATTGATGAGATCTTGTCTAGAGTCGGTCAGAATTCCTCGGCACAACTATTTAAGGCGAGATCAGTTTGTAAGACATTCGAAGAACGTTCCAAGAATGCCTTGGTTTATAAAAGGCTTTCGTTCGAAAGATGGGGTATATCACATTGGGAAATCTATAAGTTACTATGTGTTTACTTTGACGCATATATTGCGGGGAACCCAAATGCTATTTTACGCAACGGGTTAAGAAATTATTTTGACTCAGTATATCCGAATATAGGACTTCGTAATTTAGAAAAAGCGGCTAACATGCAACATAAAGAAGCATGTTATGCTTACGGGTTAGTAATGTTCGCTTCTCACCAAAGTGAGAACAAGAACATCGGGCTACAACTATTAAACAAAACGTTCCCACAAGTGACGGAGTCGGTAATTGGGGTAAGAAACGAGGTTTTTAGGTTATTACGAGACTGTTGGTCATTACGTAACCCTCGTCCCTTTGATGACGTTACAACACGCTGTCTTATCAACGGCCATAACGGTTATGTTCCACAAGACCAAGGATGGGAAGTAGTCCTAGTAAAACCAGAATGCATGACTTGTTTCTGGACGTATGAATTACGTGTCTTTATTGCCTTTGCTGAACGACTTGTGTACTAGCTAGAATTATCTTCACAACTATCTTGTATCAAAGTTATTGTGTGCTATATTTCATGCTTTATGTAAAATAAGCGGTATTGTAAGTTTGTAAAATATTGTATAAAAGTTTGAACGCGAAATATTATTACAATCAGTTTTTCATATAGAATTGTAGTAGTTGAATTGTATATTAGCTACTAAGTATGAACTTAACGGGTAGGTACTACCCGAATTTAAACTTATAAAACGCTAATATGAAGAAAAAGCTTTTATAAATGAGTTCATATTATGCTACGAAATACTATTAACTACTCTTAATATTCTGTATGATTAACTTGTTCCATTTGACTATTTTGAAGGAAATGGCACCGACTACTCGACACACCGTGAATATGAATGAAGAGGAATTCCGTACTTTTCTAGCTTCAAATATAGCCGCAGTACAGGCTGCACTACATACCAACAATAACCTTGGATCTGGCAGTACAGGAAATCATGTAGGATGCACCTACAAAGAATTCACTGCCTGCAAACCTTTAGAATTTGATGGAACCGAAGGACCGATCGGATTGAAACGGTGGACCGAGAAGGTCGAATCAGTGTTTGCCATAAGTGAGTGTACTGAAGAGGACAAAGTGAAGTACGCTACGCATACCTTCACAGGTTCTGTGTTAACATGGTGGAATACCTATCTAGAGCAAGTGGGACAAGATGATGCGTACGCACTACCGTGGTCAGCATTCAAGCACTTGATGAACGAGAAGTACCGTCCCAGAACCGAGGTTAATAAGCTCAAGACAGAACTTAGAGGGTTACGAACCCAAGGATTTGATATTACCACGTACGAAAGACGATTCACAGAATTGTGCCTATTGTGTCCGGGAGCATTCGAAGATGAGGAAGAGAAGATCGACGCGTTTGTGAAAGGATTACCGGAAAGAATCCAAGAAGATATAAGTTCACACGAGCCCACCTCCATACAACAGGCATGTAGAATGGCTCACAAACTAGTGAACCAGATTGAAGAAAGAATTAAAGAACAGACTGCTGAAGAGGCCAATGTGAAGCAAGTCAAAAGAAAGTGGGAGGAAAACGGTGATAAGAATCACCAATACAACAACAACATCAATTACAACAATAATCGCAACAATTATCCCAACAATCGCAACATCAATCGCAACTACAACAAACGGCTCAACAACAACAACAACAACAACAGCAACTACACCAATCATCCCAACAACAATAATAACTGCAAAAACAACAACAATCAGAAGCAGCTATGCCAAAGGTGTGAAAAGTATCACTCGGGGTTCTGCACCAAATTTTGCAACAAGTGTAAAAGAAATGGTCATAGCACGGTGAAGTGTGAGGTCTACGGACCAGGGGTTAATAGAACGAAAGGAACAAATGGTGTCGGAACGAGTAATGGTGGAGCAAGTAGTGTCGGAGCAAGTTATGCCAATGTAGTTTGTTATAAATGTGGAAAACCGGGCCACATTATTAGAAATTGCCCGAACCAGGAGAACACGAATGGACAAGGCCGCGGAAGAGTTTTCAATATTAATGCGGCAGAGGCACAGGAAGACCCGGAGCTTGTT
This sequence comes from Rutidosis leptorrhynchoides, assembly GCF_046630445.1. Lineage (NCBI taxonomy): Eukaryota > Viridiplantae > Streptophyta > Magnoliopsida > Asterales > Asteraceae > Rutidosis > Rutidosis leptorrhynchoides. Next base: position 271,340,937 of record NC_092335.1, read on the forward strand.
ACGGGTACGTTTCTTATTGACAATAAATCTGCTTTCGTTTTATTTGATTCGGGTGCGGATAGAAGCTATATGAGTAGATATTTTTGTGCTAAATTAAGTTGTCCATTGACGCCTTTGGATAGTAAATTTTTACTCGAATTAGCAAATGGTAAATTAATTTCAGCAGATAATATATGTCGGAATCGAGAAATTAAACTGGTTAGCGAAACATTTAAGATTGATTTGATACCAGTAGAGTTAGGGAGTTTTGATGTGATAATCGGTATGGACTGGTTGAAAGAAGTGAAAGCAGAGATCGTTTGTTACAAAAATGCAATTCGCATTATACGAGAAAAAGGAAAACCCTTAATGGTGTACGGAGAAAAGGGCAACACGAAGCTACATATTATTAGTAATTTGAAGGCACAAAAACTAATAAGAAAAGGTTGCTATGCTGTTCTAGCACACGTCGAGAAAGTACAAACTGAAGAAAAGAGCATCAATGATGTTCCCATTGCAAAAGAATTTCCCGATGTATTTCCGAAAGAATTACCGGGATTACCCCCACAGCGATCCGTTGAATTTCAAATAGATCTTGTACCAGGAGCTGCACCAATAGCTCGTGCTCCTTACAGACTCGCACCCAGCGAGATGAAAGAACTGCAAAGCCAATTACAAGAACTTTTAGAGCGTGGTTTCATTCGACCAAGCACATCACCATGGGGAGCTCCTGTTTTGTTTGTCAAGAAGAAAGATGGTACATTCAGGTTGTGTATCGACTACCGAGAGTTGAACAAACTTACCATCAAGAACCGCTACCCACTACCGAGAATCGACGACTTATTTAATCAACTACAAGGCTCGTCTGTTTATTCAAAGATTGACTTACGTTCAGGGTATCATCAAATGCGGGTGAAAGAAGATGATATTCCAAAGACTGCTTTCAGAACACGTTACGGTCATTACGAGTTTATGGTCATGTCGTTTGGTTTAACTAATGCACCAGCTGTGTTCATGGACCTTATGAACCGAGTGTGTGGACCATACCTTGACAAGTTTGTCATTGTTTTCATTGATGACATACTTATTTACTCAAAGAATGACCAAGAACACGGTGAACATTTGAGAAAGGTGTTAGAAGTATTGAGGAAGGAAGAATTATACGCTAAGTTTTCAAAGTGTGCATTTTGGTTGGAAGAAGTTCAATTCCTCGGTCACATAGTGAACAAAGAAGGTATTAAGGTGGATCCAGCAAAGATAGAAACTGTTGAAAAGTAGGAAACCCCGAAAACTCCGAAACACATACGCCAGTTTTTAGGACTAGCTGGTTACTACAGAAGGTTCATCCAAGACTTTTCCAGAATAGCAAAACCCTTGACTGCATTAACGCATAAAGGGAAGAAATTTGAATGGAATGATGAACAAGAGAAAGCATTTCAGTTATTGAAGAAAAAGCTAACTACGGCACCTATATTGTCATTGCCTGAAGGGAATGATGATTTTGTGATTTATTGTGACGCATCAAAGCAAGGTCTCGGTTGTGTATTAATGCAACGAATGAAGGTGATTGCTTATGCGTCTAGACAATTGAAGATTCACGAACAAAATTATACGACGCATGATTTGGAATTAGGCGCGGTTGTTTTTGCATTAAAGACTTGGAGGCACTACTTATATGGGGTCAAAAGTATTATATATACCGACCACAAAAGTCTTCAACACATATTTAATCAGAAACAACTGAATATGAGGCAGCGTAGGTGGATTGAATTATTGAATGATTACGACTTTGAGATTCGTTACCACCCGGGGAAGGCAAATGTGGTAGCCGATGCCTTGAGCAGGAAGGACAGTGAACCCATTCGAGTAAAATCTATGAATATAATGATTCATAATAACCTTACTACTCAAATAAAGGAGGCGCAACAAGGAGTTTTAAAAGAGGGAAATTTAAAGGATGAAATACCCAAAGGATCGGAGAAACATCTTAATATTCGAGAAGACGGAACCCGGTATAGGGCTGAAAGGATTTGGGTACCAAAATTTGGAGATATGAGAGAAATGGTACTTAGAGAAGCTCATAAAACCAGATACTCAATACATCTTGGAACGGGGAAGATGTACAAGGATCTCAGGAAATATTTTTGGTGGCCGGGTATGAAAGTCGATGTTGCTAAATACGTAGGAGAATGTTTGACGTGTTCTAAGGTCAAAGCTGAGCATCAGAAACCATCAGGTCTACTTCAACAACCCGAACTCCCGGAATGGAAATGGGAAAACATTACCATGGATTTCATCACTAAATTGCCAAGGACTGCAAGTGGTTTTGATACTATTTGGGTAATAGTTGATCGTCTCACCAAATCAGCACATTTCCTGCCAATAAGAGAAGATGACAAGATGGAGAAGTTATCACGACTGTATTTGAAGGAAGTCGTCTCCAGACATGGAATACCAATCTCTATTATCTCTGATAGAGATGGCGGATTTATTTCAAGATTCTGGCAGACATTACAGCAAGCATTAGGAACTCGTCTAGACATGAGTACTGCCTATCATCCACAAACTGATGGGCAGAGCGAAAGGACGATACAAACGCTTGAAGACATGCTACGAGCATGTGTTATTGATTTCGGAAACAGTTGGGATCGACATCTACCATTAGCAGAATTTTCCTACAACAACAGCTACCATTCAAGCATTGAGATGGCGCCGTTTGAAGCACTTTATGGTAAAAAGTGCAGGTCTCCGATTTTTTGGAGTGAAGTGGGGGATAGACAGATTACGGGTCCGGAGATTATACATGAAACTACCGAGAAGATCATCCAAATTCAACAACGGTTGAAAACCGCCCAAAGTCGACAAAAGAGCTACGCTGACATTAAAAGAAAAGATATAGAATTTGAAATTGGAGAGATGGTCATGCTTAAAGTTGAACCTTGGAAAGGCGTTGTTCGATTTGGTAAACGAGGGAAATTAAATCCAAGGTATATTGGACCATTCAAGATTATTGATCGTGTCGGACCAGTAGCTTACCGACTTGAGTTACCTCAACAACTCGCGGCTGTACATAACACTTTCCACGTCTCGAATTTGAAGAAATGTTTTGCTAAAGAAGATCTCACTATTCCGTTAGATGAAATCCAAATCAACGAAAAACTCCAATTCATCGAAGAACCCGTCGAAATAATGGATCGTGAGGTTAAAAGACTTAAGCAAAATAAGATACCAATTGTTAAGGTTTGATGGAATGCTTGTAGAGGACCCGAGTTCACCTGGGAGCATGAAGATCAGATGAAGAAGAAATACCCGCATCTATTTCCAGAAGATTCGTCAACACCTTCAACAGCTTAAAATTTCGGGACGAAATTTATTTAACGGGTAGGTACTGTAGTGACCCGAACTTTTCCATGTTTATATATATTAATTGAGATTGATATTTACATGATTAAATGTTTCCAACATGTTAAGCAATCAAACTTGTTAAGACTTGATTAATTGAAATATGTTTCATATAGACAATTGACCACCCAAGTTGACGATATATATATGGATATACATATGGTTAACATGAGATTATGATAAGTAAGTATCTCCATAAGTATATTAACAATGAGTTATATACATATAAACAAGACTACTAACTTAAGGATTTCGAAACGAGACATATATGTAACGATTATCGTTGTAACGACATTTAAATGTATATATATCATATTAAGATATATTAATATATCATAATATCATGATAATATAATAATTTAACATCTTATTAGATATAATAAACAATGGGTTAACAACATTAATTGAGATCGTTAACTTAAAGGTTTCAAAACAACACTTACATGTAACGACTAACGATGACTTAACGACTCAGTTAAAATGTATATACATGTAGTGTATTTAGATGTATTAAAATACTTTTGGAAGACTTCAAGACATATATCAAAACACTCATACTTAACGAAAATGGTTACAGTTACTTTTCCATTCTTTTCTTTCATCAAGAATTCTAGTCGTATTCTTACCCGTATTATACACAGCTTCAAAACGTACTTACTATGAGTATATACCAATAGGAACTAGCATGGGATTCCACTCTTGATTATGTCATGTATGACTAATCAATTTTAACTTCTACCATGAGCTAGTCAACTAACTAGAACTCCTTTTAACCCCACTCACCACTCACCAATTACCACTCATGATTCACTCCATTTCACTTCCAATTCTCTTTCTAATTCTCTCTCAACACACACACACACTATTATGAACGTATTTTTCCAGTAGTTAATCATCATCTTCATCAAAAATCACTTCAAGAATCAAGCTATAATCATCATAGGAAGAACACTTCAAGAACACTTCAAAAATCCCTTCAAGTTTACTAATTTACTTCCAAGCTTTCTAATCCATTCCAAGTAATCATCTAAGATCAAGAAACCTTTGTTATATATAGTAGTTTATCTTTCTTATTCAAGGTAATATTCATATTCAAACTTTGATTCAATTTCTATAACTATAAACTATCTTAATTCGAGTAAAAATCTTACTTGAACTTGTTTTTGTGTCATGATCCTACTTCAAGAACTTTCAAGCCATCCTAGATCCTTTGAAGCTAGATCATTTCTTGTCACTTCTAGTAGGTTTACCTACTAAACTTGAGGTATTAATGATGTTCATAACATCATTCGATTCATATATATAAAACTATCTTATTCGAAGGTTTAAACTCGTAATCACTAGAACATAGTTTAGTTAATTCTAAACTTGTTCGCAAACAAAAGTTAATCCTTCTAACTTGACTTTTAAAATTAACTACACACATGTTCTATATCTATATGATATTCTAACTTAATGATTTAAAACCTGGAAACACGAAAAACACCGTAAAACCGGATTTACGCCGTCGTAGTAACACCGCGGGCTGTTTTGGGTTAGTTAATTAAAAACTATGATAAACTTTGATTTAAAAGTTGTTATTCTGAGAAAATGATTTTTATTATGAACATGAAACTATATCCAAAAATTATGGTTAAACTCAAAGTGGAAGTATGTTTTCTAAAATGGTCATCTAGACGTCGTTCTTTCGACTAAAATGACTACCTTTACAAAAATGACTTGTAACTTATTTTTCAGACTATAAACCTATACTTTTTATGTTTAGATTCATAAAATAGAGTTCAATATGAAACCATAGCAATTTTATTCACTCAAAACGGATTTAAAATGAAGAAGTTATGGGTAAAACAAGATTGGATAATTTTTCTCATTTTAGCTACGTGAAAATTGGTAACAAATCTATTCCAATCATAACTTAATCAACTTGTATTGTATATTATGTAATCTTGAGATACCATAGACACGTATACAATGTTTCGACCCATCATGTCGACACATCTATATATATTTCGGAACAACCATAGACACTCTATATGTGAATGTTGGAGTTAGCTATACAGGGTTGAGGTTGATTCCAAAATATATATAGTTTGAGTTGTGATCAATACTGAGATACGTATACACTGGGTCGTGGATTGATTCAAGATAATATTTATCGATTTATTTATGTACATCTAACTGTGGACAACTAGTTGTAGGTTACTAACGAGGACAGCTGACTTAATAAACTTAAAACATCAAAATATATTAAAAGTGTTGTAAATATATTTTAAACATACTTTGATATATATGTATATATTGTTATAGGTTCGTGAATCAACCAGTGGCCAAGTCTTACTTCCCGACGAAGTAAAAATCTGTGAAAGTGAGTTATAGTCCCACTTTTAAAATATAATATTTTTGGGATGAGAATACATGCAGGTTTTATAAATGATTTACAAAATAGACACAAGTACGTGAAACTACATTCTATGGTTGAATTATCGAAATCGAATATGCCCCTTTTTATTAAGTCTGGTAATCTAAGAATTAGGGAACAGACACCCTAATTGACGCGAATCCTAAAGATAGATCTATTGGGCCTAACAAACCCCATCCAAAGTACCGGATGCTTTAGTACTTCGAAATTTATATCATATCCGAAGGGTGTCCCGGAATGATGGGGATATTCTTATATATATGCATCTTGTTAATGTCGGTTACCAGGTGTTCACCATATGAATGATTTTTATCTCTATGTATGGGATGTGTATTGAAATATGAAATCTTGTGGTCTATTGTTACAATTTGATATATATATATATAGGTTAAACCTATAACTTACCAACATTTTTGTTGACGTTTAAAGCATGTTTATTCTCAGGTGAATACTAAGAGCTTCCGCTGTTGCATACTAAAATAAGGACAAGATTTGGAGTCCATGTTTGTATGATATTGTGTAAAAATTGCATTCAAGAAACTGATTTCGATGTAACATATTTGTATTGTAAACCATTATGTAATGGTCGTGTGTAAACTGCAGTCTTTGAAAAACGTCTCATATAGAGGTCAAAACCTCGCAACGAAATCAATTAATATGGAACGTTTTTAATCAATAAGAACGGGACATTTCATTTAGTCCTTGTGATTTGTCCACCGTCTCCTTTATAGTTTCGCATAATCCGTTTTTCGGTACTAAATTTTCTATTGAGTGTTTTCCAACCATCCATTCTTTATTATCATACCTTCAATGGTTAAGGTCGTTTACAGTTTTTGTTGCTTCCTTCAACTTTTTCAATGTTCGGAGTATTGATTCATAGACTGGGTGCTTTTCAGAATTTCAGAATGGAAGATCATAATTCTAAGAGATGAATGTTATACATATAACTGTTGATGTAGACATACTTTGAGTTTTCAAAGTACTAATTATTGATTCCCGGTAATTGGTATGGCAGTTCTCGTTACAAGATGGGGATGAGTATATGATAGGGTTTCAATGGATAAATATAGTGATTTATCGGAGAGGTTTAAGCCAAGGAGCAAAGAGGCTGCTGGTTAGTTTACTGCTAATGTGGTGGAATATAAACGGTTCCCCAGTAACGAAGACGAAAGGTAAACTTATATATCGAGGTTATAATAAGGCTAATTCGAATGAAAGTCAAAATTGATTTGCTGGAGCTGTGACAAAATTGACTAATTTGAAAAAGATTTAAAATGTTATTTTCGGTAATAACAACGCCAGAGGAGCTAACACATATACATGTTAAACGTTTACTCAGGTTCCGAGTGTTTTCAGGTGCATAACTTGTGACGACCCGGAAATTTCCGACTAAATTTAAACTTTATCTTTATATTATTCTGACACGATAAGCAATGTTTGTTAAGTTAAATCTCAAGGATTTTAAACTATGTTTATACATTCATTTAAACCTCGACCAAATTCCAATGATTCACGAACCATTAAATGAACATATATGAATATGTATGTATATGTGTATATGTTATAAATTAAAAATGTTAACAAAGTATTTAAATGTATAATGCTTTATATGAATGTATTTGTTTCAATATGATTATCGACAAAATTAAAAAATATATATATTAAATGATTGAATTATCAGAAACATTGAATTATGATTACAAGTCTCTGTTGAGAGGCCCACTATGATTTGAGAAAATCTATTCCTCTTAACGATATTCAGAATAATTTGTAAAGCTATTTATAAATAAAAATAAAAAGTGTCATTTACGAAAGTTAGACAAAAGCTAGTGGAGAATTGGTTTCCATAATATTCTATTAATCTATTTTCAAACGTACAAAAACGTTTTCAGTTTAAAAGAACTTTGTTATTAAAACGTATGTAACTTTTATAAATATCTAGAATCACTTTTGACAACTCATTACTTAACCAGTATAATAAATATAACGATATTTATATTTTATTTCATTAAATATATATAACGATTTAAATTAATATTATATATATTTATACGCGTATTATACATACATAGTTTTTATACTTTTACTATACTTTAACTTTACCTTTACTTTACTTTTACTTTACTTTAACTTTAATAATTCACTTTAATAATTCATACTTTAATAATTCACTTTAATAATTCATACTTTAATAATTCACTTTAATAATTCATACTTTAATAATTCACTTTAATAATTTAAAAATCTATTATAAATAGAATTCAATAGGTTTCATTATTTCATAGAAACTTGAAAATATATTTCTCTAAAGTCTCTCAATCGATTTACATATATATATATATATATATATATATATATATATATATATATATATATATATATATATATATATATATATATATATATATATATATATATATATATATATATATATATATATATATATATATATATATATATATATATATATATATATATATATATATATTTGCTCTGTATTATTTCAAGATATTATTAGTATACATAAAATATTACGACGGAGTGATGTCCGAGTGATTTCAAAATAGTTTTTTTAATGAGTCGAAACTAAGGAAATTATGGGTTATAGCTATGGAGGTGATGGGTATGGTTCATGGGTATGCTCGTGAGGTCAATCTAGTGTTTATCATCTCCGTTGAGTCTACGTACTTTCCTGCAATATTGAATCTCAATATTGATATGTGAGCACTCATAACTTAACTTTTATATATCAATAGTGTATCCCTGACTAGTGCTCTAGTATATAGGATTATGCATGCTTGTACATTCGATATTGTCCTTAGATAGGTTTGTTGAATCCTGAATTTGATACATATGCTACTGAGATAGGGTATATGATATGCATGTCATTGAAAAGCTAGCGAAAAATTAAGAACTTTTCATTTAGATATCGAATGGTTTCGATGAACGGATTTGAAGTTATAGTCAACTGAATTTTAGTATTATTGTTAAAATGATTATTATTACTATCGTTGTTATTATTTTAATAGAAATATCATTGTTATTATAAAATATCATTATTACTATTATGTTAGTATTATCATTTTATCATAATAACATTTTTAGTAAATATAAATATTGTTATTTTTTTTATAGAATAATAATAATTATTATTACAAAATAATATAACTTTTACTTATTATTATTATGATCAATATTATTTTATCAAATAAATAGGGGATACAAAGATATTTTTCACCACGCGTAATATAATTACATTAATAATACTTACCACTATAGTTTTACGATATTAAGTGAACTTTATAAATTTTACTACTTAAGATATATAAAAGTATATTTTATCATATATAAACGTTAATATAAATTTTTATTAATAAATGACTTTTATTATTATAAAATCTAATAAATATATTTAAATATATAAAACGATTATAGTTAAGTTATATAATAAACACGTATAAATTTTAGAAGTCATTTTGGGTCAAGTTGACTTTTGTTGACTTTTGCATATTAGTCTCGAGCATTAGGATTGTGGTACACTATGACTTGACCAAAAATTGTTAGACAAATATTGACCAACATATAAATATATATAATTAATATAGGTTCATGAATCTCAGGCCAACCTTGCACTTGTTAAATGACGTTATATGTATTTTTACTACGAAATACAGTATGGTGAGTTTCATTTGCTCCCTTTTATATATATTTTTGGGACTGAGAATACATGCGCTGTTTTTATAAATGTTTTACGAAATAGGCACAAGTATTAAAACTAATTCTACGTGAGTTTAAGCTAGAAATATACCCTTAGCTTGGTAACATTAAACTACTTGTCTATGTACGGTAGGCGCGAATCCTAAAGATAGATCTATTGGGCCTAACAAACCCCATCCTGACTATGGTATGCTTTAGTACTTCGAGGTTATTTTAAACACACCTGATCTGGTGTACTTCAGAGGGTAAAACATGAACGTTAAGGCTTGTTACCGGGTGCCTACAACTTATAGAATACTTTTATACACTTGCGAGTGTACATATATTTATAAACGGAAATCTTGTGGTCTATTAATATATTGAAATGATTGTTATGATAAACCTATGAACTCACCAACCTTTTGGTTGACACTTTAAAGCATGTTTATTCTCAGGTATTAAAGAAATCTTCCGCTGTGCATTAGCTCATTTTAAGGATATTACTTGGAGTCATTCATGGCATATTTTGAAAGACGTTGCATTCGAGTCATTGAGTTCATCAAGATTATTATTATGTCAATTATAGTTGGATGTATTGTGAAATGGTGTGCATGCCGTCAACTTTCGTTTTAAAGAAAGTTTGTCTTTTAAAAACGAATGCAATGTTTGTAAAATGTATCATATAGAGGTCAAATACCTCGCGATGTAATCAACTATTGTGAATCGTTTATAATGTATATGAACGGGTCCTTTCAGTTGGTATCAGAGCGGTGGTCTTAGTGAACCAGGTCTGCATTAGTGTGTCTAACTGATAGTCGTTAGGATGCATTAGTGAGCCTGGACTTCGACCGTGTTTGCATGTCAAAAGTTTTGCTTATCATTTTTGTCGGAAATTTTCTGCTTATCACTCTTAGTCTAGACACGTCTTACTGCATTGATTGCATGAATAGTGTACAGACAAAATTCATATATTAGCATATCTGCTAATCCATATCTTAGCGTATCTGTTACTGTAAACTTTGCCTGATATATCACGTAATTTCCTCCGTAATCTACGAAATCTTTTGCGCTATATATATAGATATTCTATGTAATTAGAATACCACCCGATAGCCGAAAAATCATTTCATATCGAAAAATCCTTTATTCAATCGAACGAAATCGAATTCGTCATTAGTTCAAGTCCCTCGAATTCCGATATGGAATCCCACTCAAGCTCCGAAAGCAGTGTGACCGGAATGGATCAACCAATTAGCCATCATCTATTCTGGATGAATTGGGGATAGGTTCGTAGCCTCCTCAATAATTGGAGACAAGAAGAAGGTGATCCCTTCCATCCACCACATTGCCCTCTTGACGATGAACCTGGAGCACTTACCGGCGAACCGGTCCGAAACACCATTTTCTCTCTCATTTCCAGAGTATCTCGTCACGATTATATACTACATCAAATTCTAGATTGTATTTATCCGCTCGTCCGAACCGACAATCACCCCGGTGTAATAGAAGAAGTCAACGAGCTTCGCGCTCGAGTAGTGGCTTTAGAGAATATGGTGCAAGGGTTACAAACACCAACAAATAACGAAGTATTAATTCATAATTTCAATTTTATTGAATAAATACTCCGTAAAAGTTATGTAATTTCTAAAGTCTTTAGGGATTATTCAGTTCTAGTTTCAACCGTAAATCAAATGAGTTTAATTTAATATTAACTCATTAAATCTATGTTACATCTGAAGAAAATATGCACATATATATTTTCATAAAGACTGTAATAAAATTCTGTTGTACAAAATATTAATTGTGAAAAAAAAATTTAACGGGTAGGTAATACCCGAGAGATATATAAATTCACAATTAATATGTTACATTTTTCGAATCTGATTAAGCAAATCATCAACTATACTCCCAAAATCTCACAACAATATACATTCTTGTATAGAAATCAAAACAACCATTCTCACCCAAATTTGATTACGTATTCTGATTTTGACAAATCAAAATCCAAGTCATGATTTAACAGAAGACATCACTCTTAGATTCCTACATCTTTCAAAGCTATACTTTGACTTCAAAACTGTGTTAGAACATCATATGTATATTAACGATTACAAACTGTGTTCAAACTCTCTGAAATTTCGAAGACACTTCAAACAATGAACAATCGAGATGATGATCCAACCACATATTACCCACATTTATGTACCTAAAATGCTCTCGAAGCCAAAGTCATAGTTCGACGCGTATCCGTGTCAGACTCTTTGGCATTTATTAGCCAAAATGACTTTTCAATTCCTTTTCAAAGTAGACAGTTTTGTCACAGCTCCAGCAAGTCAACTTCGAGTTTTCAGTCGGACTAGTCTTATTATAACCTCGATAGATACGTTGCCCTTTTGTCATCGTTACTGGGGACCTTTCATATCTCGCCACCTTAGCAATAAACTTACCAACAACTTCAATTATCTTTGACTTTTCGAAAAATCATTATATTTATTGAAATCACATCATTTACTCATTCGCATCTTGTAATGAGAATTTTCATATGAATCATCGGAAAACAGTCACCAGTATTTTGAAATCTCGCAGCATGTCTACGCCAACAGTTATATGTGTACGTAAAACGTCTATCTCCTGGACTTACATAATTTGAATGTGAAGTTCTGAAAAATATTTTGAACTGCAAACTAGTTCTTGAAATGCTGACGAAGCATCAAAAACTGTAAACGATCTTAACAGTAAAAAGTTTGATGACAAAGAACAGTAAGGTGGTAAAGCTGAGAAAAAGAGAAGGTTTGAAACTGGAAAACGGATTGAACAGACTATGAAGGAGGCTGTGGACAAATCACAAAGACTAAATCTACCTTCAAAGAATCCAAATGATTCAGTGCCTGCTAAAGTCATTAACGAATACCTTACTCTTTATTCTAAACCTTTACAGACAAATATTCATCATCATCCATCAATATTAGAAATTCTAAGGTATTATCGTATCTTTCATTATAGATATCCGCGATATTTCTGAAGATATTTTCACAACTAATCTTATCTGAAGTCATTTATCTCTTTGCGCTATCAGTGTTACATCATATAAGAAACTATTAGTTTCTATATTCTATAAACTTTCGAGTTTAAATTATGAATGTTTTGAAGTAGTGTTGGGAACTGAAGCATGAGTTAGTATAATATAATGACACTTGATCAACGTGATTATATTACAGTAAGTCATGCTGAGTTTCTAATGGGACATGACGATTCACAGACCATGCCGTCATCATGTTTCATGTTACACGACTCTTGTATTCTATTTAATCTCTAAAAATATCAAGAATATATTTTCTTGATGATTCGGTCTTTTCAGGGTATTCTGGTAAATTAACAAATCAAGATCGTGCCATTACCATTTCCTTCTTAGAACATTAACTATGTTCATTCTGAAATTCATATCTGCGAATACTGGACCATTACAAACGTTGCTTAATCGCAAGAAGAAGAAACGAAAGGACAAAACTCCAAAATAGAAATTGGAGTATAAATCGCAGCAAATAGAAGGGAGAATTAACTGTAGATGTCAATGATTATAGAAGACAAAAGCAGGGGCTTTGAAATATAAGGGAAGATATAAAACCCAACAACCACCCAAAAATTATAAACCGTATATATCGATGCATATAGCAATATAAAGACACGGAAGAACTAAAAACACTATAAAACCGAGAGTATAGTAGAAGTAAATAGATTCTTCCGGAGGCAGATGAAAAAGAAGAACGATAGATATGAAAGTGAGGAGTATATCGAGAATTAGTACTGGATGAAGCATATTGACAAATACTTTAAAATATGAGTTGAGGGAGAAAGAATAGAAGGTGTGAGTTGTAAGGAAACGAAGGAGGTGGATTTATAGTGAAATACCCGACAGAGAAATCAAGATGGATTATCGTATTAATTCGAAGAGAATCATAATCTCCTTAATCACCGAAGCATCAAATCCAACATAGATTGCAAAGATTTTCTTTAAATTCGGAGATCAATTGTGATGACGTCAAAAGATATGACGAATCACTATAATCTTATTTCCTTCATTTACGATAACTTCCCTCATACGCTTCGAGTAATCGAATTATTTTATCCATACTTCTTAGACATGATAAAACTTCATAATCGTCATAATAACATTCTCATTGTTAGCCATAACGACTTCTATCAAATTTCGGGGACGAAATTTCTTTAACGGGTAGGTACTATGACGACCCGAAAATTTCCGACTAAATTTAAACTTTATCTTTATATTATTCTGACACGATAAGCAATGTTTGTTAAGTTAAATCTCAAGGATTTTAAACTATGTTTATACATTCATTTAAACCTCGACCAAATTCCAATGATTCACGAACCATTAAATGAACATATATGAATATGTATGTATATGTGTATATGTTATAAATTGAAAATGTTAACAAAGTATTTAAATGTATAATGCTTTATATGAATGTATTTGTTTCAATATGATTATCGACAAAATTAAAAAATATATATATTAAATGATTGAATTATCAGAAACATTGAATTATGATTACAAGTCTCTGTTGAGAGGTCCACTATGATTTGAGAAAATCTATTCCTCTTAACGATATTCGGAATAATTTGTAAAGCTATTTATAAATAAAAATAAAAAGTGTCATTTACGAAAGTTAGACAAAAGCTAGTGGAGAATTGGTTTCCATAATATTCTATTAATCTATTTTCAAACGTACAAAAACGTTTTCAGTTTAAAAAGAACTTTATTATTAAAACGTATATAACTTTTATAAATATCTAGAATCACTTTTGACAACTCATTACATAATCAGTATAATAAATATAACGATATTTATATTTTATTTTATTAAATATATATAACGATTTAAATTATTATTATATATATTTATACGCGTATTATACATACATAGTTTTTATACTTTTACTATACTTTAACTTTTCCTTTACTTTACTTTAACTTTAATAATTCACTTTAATAATTCATACTTTAATAATTCATTTTAATAATTCATACTTTAATAATTCACTTTAATAATTCATACTTTAATAATTCACTTTAATAATTCAAAAATCTATTATAAATAGAATTCAATAGGTTTCATTATTTCATAGAAACTTGAAAATATATTTCTCTAAACTCTCTCAATCGATTTACATATATATATATATATATATATATATATATATATATATATATATATATATATATATATATATATTTGCTCTGTATTATTTTAAGATATTATTAGTATACATAAAATATTACGACGGAGTGATGTCCGAGTGATTTCAAAATAGTTTTTTTAATGAGTCGAAGCTAAGGAAATTATGGGTTATAGCTATGGAGGTGATGGGTATGGTTCATGGGTATGCTCATGAGGTCAATCTAGTGTTTATCATCTCCGTTGCGTCTACGTACTTTCCTGCAATATTGAATCTCAATATTGATACGTGAGCACTCATAACTTAACTTTTATATATCAATAGTGTATCCCTGACTAGTGCTCGAGTATATAGGATTATGCATGCTTGTACATTCGATATTGTCCTTAGATAGGTTTGTTGAATCCTGAATTAGATACATATGCTACTGAGATAGGGTATATGATATGCATGTCATTGGAAAGCTAGCGAAAAATTAAGAACTTTTCATTTAGATATCGAATGGTTTCGATGAACGGATTTGAAGTTATAGTCAACTGAATTTTAGTATTATTGTTAAAATGATTATTATTACTATCGTCGTTATTATTTTAATAGAAATATCATTGTTATTATAAAATATCATTATTACTATTATGTTAGTATTATCATTTTATCATAATAACATTTTTAGTAAATATAAATATTGTTATTTTTTTTATAGAATAATAATAATTATTATTATAAAATAATACAACTTTTACTTATTATTATTATGATCAATATTATTTTATCAAATAAATAGGGGATATAAAGATATTTTTCACCACGCGTAATATAATTACATTAATAATACTTACCACTATAGTTTTACGATATTAAGTGAACTTTAAAAATTTTACTACTTAAGATATATAAAAGTATATTTTATCATATATAAACGTTAATATAAATTTTTATTAATAAATGAATTTTACTATTATAAAATCTAATAAATATATTTAAATATATAAAACGACTATAGTTAAGTTATATAATAAACACGTATAAATTTTAGAAGTCATTTTGGGTCAAGTTGACTTTTGTTGACTTTTGCATATTAGTCTCGAGCATTAGGATTGTGGTACACTATGACATGATCAAAAATTGTTAGAAAAATATTGACCAACATATAAATATATATAATTAATATAGGTTCATGAATCCGAGGCCAACCTTGCACTTGTTAAATGACGTTATATGTATTTTTACTACGAAATACAGTATGGTGAGTTTCATTTGCTCCCTTTTATATATATTTTTGGGACTGAGAATACATGCGCTGTTTTTATAAATGTTTTACGAAATAAGCACAAGTACTAAAAATAATTCTACGTGGGTTTAAACCAGAAATATACCCTTAGCTTGGTAACATTAAACTACTTGTCTATGTGCGGTAGGCGGGAATCCTAAAGATAGATCTATTGGGCCTGACAAACCCCATCCTGACTATGGTATGCTTTAGTACTTCGAGGTTATTTTAAACACACCTGATCTGGTGTACTTCAGAGGGTAAAACATGAACGTTAAGGCTTGTTACCGGGTGCCTACAACTTATAGAATACTTTTATACACTTGCGAGTGTACATATATTTATAAACGGAAATATTGTGGTCTATTAATATATTGAAATGATTGTTATGATAAACCTATGAACTCACCAACCTTTTGGTTGACACTTTAAAGCATGTTTATTCTCAGGTATTAAAGAAATTTTCCGCTGTGCATTAGCTCATTTTAAGGATATTACTTGGAGTCATTCATGGCATATTTTGAAAGACGTTGCATTCGAGTCATTGAGTTCATCAAGATTTTTATTATGTCAATTATAGTTGGATGTATTATGAAATGGTGTGCATGCCGTCAACTTTCGTTGTAAAAAAGTTTGTCTTTTAAAAACGAATGCAATGTTTGTAAAATATATCATATAGAGGTCAAATACCTCGCGATGTAATCAACTATTGTGAATCGTTTATTATGTATATGAACGGGTCCTTTCATAACTATATGCATCAATCTTTTCTTCCGTAGATGAATTGTGGTTGGTTCATCCTCTAGATTGAGGTGTTTTCAAGAATTTATGAAGGATTTGAATGCAGATTGTAATCATCAAGATACAAATGAGGTTTAAGATGAAATTAAGTGGCAAACTTGAAGAATTATTTAGTTTCATATGTTATAATCAGTATTTTAATTCATTTTAATTATCCAATATTATTCGTCCACAGTCGATAGTCCACAGTTAACAGTCCAATAATTCATATATAGTTTAATATATAATATTCGAATTGATTAATACTTATCGTGACCCGTGTACATGTCTCAGACTCGATCACAACTCAAAGTATATATATTATTATAGAATCAACCTCAACCCTGTATAGCGAACTCGATCATTACAGCATATAGAGTGTCTATGATTATTCCAAATAATATATATAGATGCGTCGATATGATATGTCAAATCCTTGTATACGTGTCCCGATATTTAAAGTGCGTAAAAATAAATAACAGAAATTAAATGACGATAAATAAAGTGCGTAAAGTAAATAACAGAAATTAAATGACGATAAATAAAATTGCGAGAATGTAAATTGCGATAATTAAATTGCGATAAATAAAATGTAATCAGTTAGCTAGGAACAATTAGCTAGGAACAGTTAGCGTGGATTCTTAACAAAATTTCTCATAGTTAATTTATTTGTTTCTAACAAATTTTATTTTTGTCAAATATTTTCTTCATTATGCCACTTGTTGGATTCTGATAAATCAAAATCCCAATATGAAATTGGATGAATATGGTTATTCTGTGGTGAACGGATACGTATATCGGTGGTTGTAAATAGGATAGTAAATGATTGTTGAATTAGATTTGAAAGAATGTACAGTGTAACTTATTAATGTGAAATCTAAATATTCCTTTGGTATTACCTACCCGTTAAAATATTTTCACCATTAACTGTTTTTACAATAAAACTTTTAATTACAATCTTTATGAGAACATATATACATATATATTTTCTTCAGACGTAATCATGGATTTAATGAGTCAATGTGATATTAAACTCATCAGATTTACGGCTAGAACCAAAGTACATAATCTCTAAAACATTAGAGATTACATAATTGCTATGAAGGATGAAGATAGTTTATGTAGAATGATTCGTAGAATGATGATTATGCTTGAGGTATAGATTGCGAAGTTGAGGCGTGTGATAATGTTGTTGTTGTTGGTACTGGTCAGTCTGATGGTGGTATTGTTGTTGTCGGTGCTACAAGTGTTGTTGGTGCTGAGGTTGGTGATGATGTTGGTGTAGTAAGTATAGCTTGTAGATCACGCACCATTCTTGTCAGGGTTTCTATCCTACCCTCTATCATTTCTATCCATCCACTCATCTGATTCGATAAATCTTGATTATCAATTCGAAGTTCCCTAACTTCTTCTAATATTCCCCTTCGATTGGTATTCGGAAGTAGAGGTTGAATATTTTCTGAGATTGCAGTAATGCGATCTTCGAGGTGGAAAACTTTAGCAAGAAGGGTGAATACAGTGTTGCGCATAGGTTCACTGGTGGGTACATCGTTTTCTCCGATGTTAGGAGGTAGGTTTGGTTCGCGGTAGGGCTCGCCTTCTTCATTTCTCCATCGAGTGAGTAAGTCTCAGACCCACCCCCATCTCCTCCAGAAAGAAAAATAGTTAAACGGTGGAGACACTTCGGGTTCATTTACTTCGGAGTCTACTTCAATACGCATCTCGAAATTGCTTCCGGAACTAATGGAATCGAAGCTAGGTGTAGGATCCATCTCTTATGATCATTTAGAGGATTTTCGATATGAAATGATTTTCGATTATCGGATAATATTCTAATTACATAGAATATCTAATATAGTATAGAAGATCCCGTAGATTACGGAGGAAATTAAGGAAACGTGTCAGATAAAGTCTACAGTAACAGATACGCTAAGATATGAATTTTGTCTATACACTATTCATGCAGCCAATGCAGTAAAACGTGTCTAGACTAAGAATAATGAGCAGGTAATTTTCTAAGGGTGATAAGCAGATGATTTTCGACAAAAACGATAAGCAAAACTTTTGACATGCAGACACGGTCGAAGTCCAGACTCACTAATGCATCCTAACGACTATCAGTTAGACTCACTAATGCAAGACCTGGTTCGCTAAGACCACCGCTCTGATACCAACTATAAACAGTGGGGACGCATCCCACTCAGTGCCTTCCCAGCTAACCGCCTGGTGACCACTGAGCGTACCTTAGACACTGAATTTTACGGCCCGCCTCTCGGCAACGTACAGCCAACCCTAATAGGGACCACGAGGAGTAAGAGCCAATGCTTCGTCACAGGTAACACTGTGAGAATCCCCTCTAGGATTAACCCGCTAATAAACGGCATTAAACCAGCTCTGATACCAACTGTAAAGACCTGTCCTAATCCATCCGGACGAAGTCCGTATCGATTATAAACTATTCACAATAGTTGATTACATCGCGAGGTACTTGACCTCTATAGGATACATTTTACAAACATTGCATTCATTTTTGAAAAGACAAATATTTCATTACATCGAAAGTTGACAGCATGCATACCATTTCATAATATATCTAACTGTAATTGACTTAATATTAATCTTGATGAACTCAACGACTCGAATGCAACGTCTTTTGAAATATGTCATGAATGACTCCAAGTAATATCCCTAAAATGAGCAAATGCACAGCGAAAGATTTCTTTCGTACCTGAGAATAAACATGCTTTAAAGTGTCAACCAAAAGGTTGATGAGTTCATTAGTTTAACATAAATAATCATTTCCATCATTTTAATAGACCACAAGATTTTCATTTCTCATAAATATACGTCCCATGCATAGAGACAAAAATAATCATTCATATGGATTGAACACCTGGTAACCGACATTCACAATATGCATATAAGAATATCCCCATCATTCCGGGATCCTCCTTCGGACATGAAATAAATTTCGAAGTACTAAAGCATCCGGTACTTTGGATAGAGCTTGTTGGGCCCAATAGATCTATCTTTAGGATTCGCGTCAATTAGGGTGTCTGTTCCCTAATTCTTAGATTACCAGACTTAATAAAAAGGGGCATATTCGATTTTTGATAATTCAACCATAGAATGTAGTTTCACGTACTTGTGTCTATTTTGTGAATCATTTATAAAAATAGCGCATGTATTCTCAGTCCCAAAAATATATATTGCAAAAGCATTTAAAAGGGGATTAATGAAACTCACACATATAAATATTGTAAAACAGTTAACAAAGCATTTCCATGTATTCTCAG
The DNA here is from genome assembly GCF_046630445.1 of Rutidosis leptorrhynchoides. Classification (NCBI taxonomy): domain Eukaryota; kingdom Viridiplantae; phylum Streptophyta; class Magnoliopsida; order Asterales; family Asteraceae; genus Rutidosis; species Rutidosis leptorrhynchoides. The sequence continues at coordinate 271,360,978 of NC_092335.1, forward strand.
CCCAAAAAATGTAAAGAGTAAAAAGGGCAAATGAAACTCACGCATATAAATATTGAAAAATAGTTATTAAAACATTGCATGTATTCTCAGCCCAAAAATATATATAAAAGGGAAATAATGAAACTCACGCATATAAATATTGAAAAATAGTTATTAAAACATTGCATGTATTCTCAGCCCAAAAATATATATAAAAAGGGAAATAATGAAACTCACTATACTGTATTTTGTAGTAAAAATACATATGACGACATTGAACAAAGTAAGGTTGGCCTCGGATTCACGAACCTACATCATTGTATATAAGTTAAAATATATAATTGTAATCGAACAAGTTTATATATTATCTTAAATTATATATTATACTTATTTAGTTTGTATATATATAAGTATTTATATAAATATTGTTATTAAGTTTGATATGTAGGTATATAAACTATTGCTATAATTATAATATATGTATTAAGTGTATTTTAGGTAAGAATATAGTTATTTGTAACAAAATGATAGTTTTGATAATAATAACTTATTAATAATAATAACTTTCTTAATATCAAAAATACTAATAACAATAACGAATTTGTTAAAATTGATACTTATGTTAATAATAATAATAGTAAAATTAATAATTAAAAAAATGATATTAATACTATTATTAGTGAAAAATAATAATAACGATACTTCTAAAAATGTTGATAATAATGATAATATTAGTAATGTTAATAATATCAATGATGATAATAAAAATAATGATATTCCTTAATAATACCAATAGTAGTAATAATAACTAATAATAACAATACTATTAACAATAATAATAATATTTGGTAGTAATAATCACACTAATAATAATAAGTGTTAATTAATAATAATACTAATAATTATATTACTACTAGTAATAAATACAATCAAATTAATAATAATACAATTGATAATAATTTAATTATAATAAATAATAATAATAACCATAATAATAATAATAAATATAGCATAAAAAAGGAATCTACCTTCAAATAAGCTTTCTTAAAAAAATTACCCAAACCGGACTCGAACCCGAGACCTCCTGCTCACACTCAAACCCACTTAACCAATTCTCCAATCTCATTTTTCTAATAAAGTTTCAAACCGAATATATTTATCTTAAAGTTTCTGCTTCCTCTAATCTTCTTCTTCGTTAAAAAAAAAAAGAAAGCCAGAGCCTGGGTTCGAACCCCCAACCTCTCAATTAAACTAAACACTCCAAACCATTGCTCAATCCAATTCTTTCTGTTATAATCTATTCACAAATTCTTTTATATCCCGTATTTCTGTTTTTTTTCTTTTTCTTCCGAACTTAAAACAGACCAGGTACTTAACAAGAGAGTTAATGATTTGGTTTTTTTTTTTTGTGGTTTTCAAACAAAATAGAAACGACCTGGTTGTGGGCGATTTGGATTAACAATATATATATATATATATATATATATATATATATATATATATATATATATATATATATATATATATATATATATATATATATATATATATATATATATATATATATATAGCGGTGTTCGAAAAAAAAAAAAATAAAGAAGTTGAACTTCGAAAGTAAATCGACTAGAGTAACATCCAATCATAAACCATTATCTATTTCATCAACTTCATCGAATCCTAATATTAACCATCAGCTATTCATCATCATCTCATCTAAATTATACTCACGTACTATTCATCGTCTTCAACATTCCATCACCATAATCATTACTGTTTATCACATCTTCATCGTTTATCACTATTATCACATTCATCGTTATTGTTACAGCAAACATGAGCTGTAGCATGGTGGTTGTTTTGAGTTGTGACAGGAGATAGAAAATAAGTATAGCAGTAGTATCTTCAATCAAATAACAACAACAATTAACAGAAAAGTGATTGGGTCTCGTGGTTTGATGAAGATGGTGTGGTGTTTTGTCGTGCTGCACAACTATGAAGGATCCGGTTTAAACTAAAAGTAGATAACAAAGGTGATGGGTTTGTCTTGGTTCATTAACAAACAACAACAAAAAAATTGATTTGGCTTGGGGAAACTTGGCTCGTTTGAACAGTGGCTTCTGGGATGGGTTTCGAATGGAGTAACATCAAACAGGAAAAAAAAAATCAAACAGCCGTTGTAAACCTATTATGGTTAGGTTGAACAAGGATAATAAATGGATAGAGTAGCAGCTAGATATTAGTCGATCATATGAAGAAAAAAAATAGGAAACCAATTGCAAGTATAAAAGTGATGGTGGGTTCTCACAAGAAATTAACAACAAATTATTGTGAGTGATTGATGGTGTGGTTTTGTGAGTGGTGTTTCAAAAGACGAAAATATATAAAGGCATATATATCCCATGTGTACAAATCATAGAATAATAGAAAATATGTTATCAGGCTCTATACTTGTTTTATAGTTACCGACGTTTTCTCGGAGTATATATCGTGCGAAAATCAGTGGCGGATAAAAGTGTCCAGAACAATCCCATATTTTTAAATTAACTTTATTTATTTACTTTTGTCATTATAGTATAAAATTCGATCCTTAATTTGTTAATTAAAAATTACATCAACTGTCACTCTCATTTATGGGTAAAATACTAAAAATGCTAAAATTTTAATAACTAGATCCTAAATACATTTTAGTAAGCCTAAAATTTATAGGACTCATTTTCGGATCACCGTTTATTTTAAAATCACATAAATTCCTTTTTAACTCGTTTGATATCCATCGAATGAAAATTGAGTGTTACTGTCGTTTACTAAATAAATTCGAAATCACAAAATATATATTTATTATACTTTATTTATATAGTTGTGTTTTAAATAGTTATTATTATAATATTATATTTTTATTTTACATAATTAATTTTAATAACAACAACATATAATATTTCAAGTTATATTATCAATTATATATATATATATATATATATACACACACACATATCTATTTACAATTAATTATTCGTGAATCGTCGAAACTAGTCGAAGGTCAAATGAATATATGAAAACAGTTCAAACTTTTTGAGACTCAACATTACATACATTGCTTATCACATCGAAACCATATAAAGATTAAGTTTAAATTTAGTCGGATATTCCCGGGTCGTCACAAATATGCCCCTTTTTGCTTGGTAGCCTAAGAATTAGGGAACATCACTAATTTTGAGAATTAGTGCACGCCTAATTGACGCGAATCCTAAAGATAGATCTATTGGGCCTAACAAACCCCATCCAAAGTACCGGATGCTTTAGTACTTCGAGTTTTATATCATGTCCGATGGATGTCCCGGAATGATGGGGATATTCTTATATGCATCTTGTTAATGTCGCTTACCAGGTGTTCACCATATGAATGATTTTTTATCTCTATGTATGGGATGTGTATTGAAATATGAAATCTTGTGGTCTATTATTACAATTTGATAAATATATAGGTTAAACCTATAACTCACCAACATTTTTGTTGACGTTTAAAGCATGTTTATTCTCATGTGATTATTAAGAGCTTCCGCTGTTGCATGCTAATATATGGACAAGATTTGGAGCTAGCATGCTTGTATTATATTGTTTAAAACTGCATTCGAAATTTATTTTATTGTAACATATTAAAATTGTAAACCAATATGTATTGGTAGTGTGTAAGTGATATTTTTAGATTATCATTTCTGATAATCTAGGTGGTGTCCTTTTAACCTTGTCGATAAAATAAAGGTTATGGTTTGTTTTAAAAACGAATGCAGTCTTTGAAAAACGTCTCATATAGAGGTCAAAACCCCGCAACGAAATCAATTAATATGGAACGTTTATAATCAATATGAACGGGACATTTCATCCCCGGTTAATGCTCTCATTTATTAGCTGCGATTTATACTCCAATTTCTATTTCGGAGCTTTATTCTTTCGTTTTCTCTTCTTGCGATTAAGCACCGCATGTAATGTTCCAGAATTTGTAGATATGAACTTTGTAATGAACATAGTTAATGTTCTAAGAAGGAAATCGTAATGGCCCGATTTTGATTTGTCAAATTACCAGAATACCTCGAAAAAAGCCGAATCATCAAGAAAATATTTTCTTGATATTTTAGAGGTTAAATAGAATACATGAGTCGTGTAACATGGCACATGATGACATTATGATCTGTAAATCATCACGTTCCATTTAGAAACTCAGCATGACTTACTGTAATATAATCACGTTGATCAAGCGTCATTATATTATACTAATTCATGCTTCAGTTCCTAACACCACTTCAAAAATATTCATACTTCAAACTCGAAGGTTTCAGAATTTAGAAACTAAAATAGTTTCTTTTATGATGTAACACAGATAGCGCGAGGAGTCAAATGATTTCAGATAAGAATAGGTATGAAAATATCTTCAGGAATATGGAGGATATTTATAATGAAAGATATGATGATATCTTAGAATATCTAAGGTCAGAGTATGATGAAGAATATTGTCCGCAAAGGTTTTAAAGTAAGGAGTAAGAATTTGCTAAAGACTTCAACAGACACTGAATCATTTGGATTCTTTGAAGGCAGATTTAGTCTTTGTGATTTGTCCACAGCTTCCTTCATACTTTGCTCAATTTGTTTTTCAGTACAAAACCTTTTCTTTTTCTGAGCTTTGCTAGCACACCACTCTTTATCATCAAACTTTTTACTGTTAAGTTCGTTTATAGTTTTTGCTGCTTCATCAGCATTTCGAGAACTAGTTTGCAGTTCAGGGTATTTTTTAGAAACTTCACATTCGAAGTATGTAAGTCCAGGAGATAGACGTTATATGTACTCATATAACTGTTGTCGTAGACATGCTGCGAAATTTCAAATTACTGATTGCTAATTCCCGATGATTCATATGGTAATTCTCGTTACAAGATGCAGATGAGTATACGATAGGGTTTTAATGAATAAATATAATGATTTTTTGGAGAGGCTAAAATCAAAGGGTAATGAAGTTGCTGGTACATCTGCTGATAATGTGGTGAAATATAAAAGGTTTCCCGATAACAATGACGATAAGGGTAATCGTATATATCAGGGTTATAATAAAGCTACTTCGGATGAAAAAATTGAAGTTGACTTGTTGGAGCTGTGATAGAATTAGCTACACTGAAAAGGAATCGCAAGTTAATTTTTGCTAATAAATGCTAAAGGATCTGTCACGGGTACGTGTTAAACTTTTACTTATGTTCCAAGAGTTTTCCAGATGCACGATTGTGGATAACATGTGGTTGGATCATCATCTCGATTGTTTCTTAATTGAGGTGTTTTCAAGGATCATGAAGGGCTTGAATGCAGATTGTCATTGTCAATATCCAAATGACGAAATCATTGTAAATCTTGAATGGTTCTACTATCTTTATGAGTTTTGTGAATAATAGTGATGTTCTAGCACATTCTTGAATTCAAAGTATGGTTTTGAAAGGTGTAGGAATCTACGAGTGATGTTTTCTGTTAAATCTTGACTTGGATTTTTGATTTGTCAAAATCAGAATACGAAATCAAATTTGGATGAGAATGGTTGTTTTGATTTCTATAACAGATTGTATATTGTTGTGAAAGTAGTGAGTATAGTTGGTGATTGCTGAATCAGATTCGAAGAATGTAACATATTAATTGTGAATTTATATATCTCTCGGGTATTACCTACCCGTTAAAAAAATTTCACAAGTAATATTTCGTACAACTGAATTTTATTACAGTCTTCATGAAAATATAAATGTATGTATATTTTCTTTAGATGTAACAAGTTAATATTAAATTAAACTCATTTCATTTATGGTTGAAACTAGAATTGAATAATCCCTAAAGACTTTAGAAATTACATAACTTTTACGGAGTATTTAATCAATGAAATTGAAATTATGAATCAATACTTCGTCATTTGTTGATGCATAATGTTGGTGTTCATGGAATTCTTGTGAACTTCGCAAGGTACGAATGATGTTCTTTGAAAAGTTTCGAGTACATCAATGATGAAAGTGTAAAATCAAACATATATTTGAATAATACACTTGGTTTATTATGAGTTGAAATTTATTGAATTGAGACCGAAATTGTAGCTAACAATGGTTAAGTTGCTGACAAGGGAAGTACATCATTGCATATTTGTAATATGAATTAACCGAGTAGTTAAGATTCACAAACAATAGCTTAGCACGGAAAGATTTATTTTGATCTCAAAATTTATATATAAAATATACATATAATTTCTTCAGAGGGAATGAGTTAATAATTCATAACTCGTTGATACAATATACGCCTTATTGATTCGTAATGATGTCCACAGTGATTCTTAAACTGACGGAGCTTGTGATGTTATAGGTGCTGCTAGTGCTGATGCTGACTGCACTGACGATGCTGGTGACGCTGACGGTACTGTTGATGCTGTTGGTAAAACAAGTCTATCTTGTAAATCACGCACCATTCTTGTCAGGCTTTCTACTCTTCCTTCAATCATTTTGGTTCACTCATCTGATTTATGGTTAGGGTTAGAATAGATAATCTCTAAGACTTTAGAGACTACATAATCGTCGCAAAATGTCCCTCTAATGAAGTAATGAACTAATACTTCATCGTTTGTTGTTGTTGGTATTAATTGATATCTACAGATTATAAAGTTGAGGTTTACGACAGGGTTGTGGTTGGGGTTGGTAATGGTACTGTTGGCGTTGATGATAGTGGTACCGGTTATGCTGCTGGTGCTGCTGCTGGTGTTTGTAACCTTTGCACCATATTCTCCAAAGCCACTACATGAGCGCAAAGTTCGTTGACTTTTTCTATTACACTGGGGTGATTTTCGGTTCGGACGAGAGGATAAATAAAATCTAGAATTTGAGATAATATATAATCGTGACGAGACACTCTAGAAATGAGAGAGAAAATGGTGTCTCGAACAGGTTCGCCAGTAAGTGCTTCAGGTTCATAGCCAATAGGACAATGTGGTGGATGGAAGGGATTACCTTCTTCTTGTCTCCAATGATTGAGGAGGCTATGAACCCATCCCCAATTCATCCAGAATAGATGATGGCTGATTGGTTGATCCATTCCGATCACACTGCTTTCGGAGCTTGAGTGAGATTCTGTAGTGACACGAACTTTTCCATGTTTATATATATTAATTGAGATTGATATTTACATGATTAAATGTTTCCAACATGTTAAGCAATCAAACTTGTTAAGACTTGATTAATTGAAATAGGTTTCATATAGACAATTGACCACCCAAGTTGACCGGTGATTCACGAACGTTAAAACTTGTAAAAACTATACGATGACATATATATGGTTATATATATAGTTAACATGATTTTATTATAAGTATGTATCTCATTAGGTATTTTAACAATGAGTTATATACATAAAAATGAGACTATTAATTTAAGAAACTCGAAAACGATATATATATAACGATTATCGTTATTACAACGTCTTACTAGGTACATATGAATCATATTAAGATATTGATACACTTGCTTGATTATGTTAAATGATAAGTAAATATATTATTAAGTGTATTAACAATGAAATACATATGTAAAAATAAGACTACTAACTTAATGATTTCGAAACGAGACATATATGTAACGATTATCGTTGTAACGACATTTAACTGTATATACATCATACTAAGATATATTATATATCATAATATCATGATAATATAATAATTTAACATCTCATTTGTTATAATAAACAATGGGTTAACAACATTCAACAAGATCGTTAACCTAAAGGTTTCAAAACAACATTTACATGTAACGACTAACGATGACTTAACGACTCAGTTAAAATGTATATACATGTAGTGTTTTAATATGTATTCATACACTTTTGAAAGACTTCAAGACACTTATCAAAATACTTCTACTTAACAAAAATGCTTACAATTACATCCTCGTTCAGTTTCATCAACAATTCTACTCGTATGCACCCGTATTCGTACTCGTACAATACACAGCTTTTAGATGTATGTACTATTGGTATATACACTCCAATGATCAGCTCTTAGCAGCCCATGTGAGTCACCTAACACATGTGGGAACCATCATTTGGCAACTAGCATGAAATATCTCATAAAATTACAAAAATATGAGTAATCATTCATGACTTATTTACATGAAAACAAAATTACATATCCTTTATATCTAATCCATACACCAACGACCAAAAACACCTACAAACACTTTCATTCTTCAATTTTATTCATCTAATTGATCTCTCTCAAGTTCTATCTTCAAGTTCTAAGTGTTCTTCATAAATTCTACAAGTTCTAGTTACATAAAATCAAGAATACTTTCAAGTTTGCTAGCTCACTTCAAATCTTGTAAAGTGATCATACAACCTCAAGAAATCTTTGTTTCTTACAGTAGGTTATCATTCTAATACAAGGTAATAATCATATTCAAACTTTGGTTCAATTTCTATAACTATAACAATCTTATTTCAAGTGATGATCTTACTTGAACTTATTTTCGTGTCATGATTCTGCTTCAAGAACTTCGAGCCATCCAAGGATCCGTTGAAGCTAGATCCATTTTTCTCTTTTCCAGTAGGTTTATCCAAGGAACTTAAGGTAGTAATGATGTTCATAACATCATTCGATTCATACATATAAAGCTATCTTATTCGAAGGTTTAAACTTGTAATCACTAGAACATAGTTTAGTTAATTCTAAACTTGTTCGCAAACAAAAGTTAATCCTTCTAACTTGACTTTTAAAATCAACTAAACACATTTTCTATATCTATATGATATGCTAACTTAATGATTTAAAACCTGGAAACACGAAAAACACCGTAAAACCGGATTTACGCCGTCGTAGTAACACCGCGGGCTGTTTTGGGTTAGTTAATTAAAAACTATGATAAACTTTGATTTAAAAGTTGTTATTCTGAGAAAATGATTTTTATTATGAACATGAAACTATATCCAAAAATTATGGTTAAACTCAAAGTGGAAGTATGTTTTCTAAAATGGTCATCTAGACGTCGTTCTTTCGACTGAAATGACTACCTTTACAAAAACGACTTGTAACTTATTTTTCCAACTATAAACCTATACTTTTTCTGTTTAGATTCATAAAATAGAGTTCAATATGAAACCATAGCAATTTGATTCACTCAAAACGGTTTTAAAATGAAGAAGTTATGGGTAAAACAAGATTGGATAATTTTTCTCATTTTAGCTACGTGAAAATTGGTAACAAATCTATTCCAACCATAACTTAATCAACTTGTATTGTATATTATGTAATCTTGAGATACCATAGACACGTATACAATGTTTCGACCTATCATGTCGACACATCTATATATATTTCGGAACAACCATAGACACTTTATATGTGAATGTTGGAGTTAGCTATACAGGGTTGAGGTTGATTCCAAAATATATATAGTTTGAGTTGTGATCAATACTTAGATACGTATACACTGGGTCGTGGATTGATTCAAGATAATATTTATCAATTTATTTCTGTACATCTAACTATGGACAACTAGTTGTAGGTTACTAACGAGGACAGCTGACTTAATAAACTTAAAACATCAAAATATATTAAAAGTGTTGTAAATATATTTTGAACATACTTTGATATATATGTATATATTGTTATAGGTTCGTGAATCAACCAGTGGCCAAGTCTTACTTCCCGACGAAGTAAAAATCTGTGAAAGTGAGTTATAGTCCCACTTTTAAAATCTAATATTTTTGGGATGAGAATACATGCAGGTTTTATAAATGATTTACAAAATAGACACAAGTACGTGAAACTACATTCTATGGTTGAATTATCTAAATCGAATATGCCTCTTTTTATTAAGTCTGGTAATCTAAGAATTAGGGAACAGACACCCTAATTGACGCGAATCCTAAAGATAGATCTATTGGGCCTAACAAACCCCATCCAATGTACCGGATGCTTTAGTACTTCGAAATTTATATCATATCCGAAGGGTGTCCCGGAATGATGGGGATATTCTTATATATGCATCTTGTTAATGTCGGTTACCAGATGTTCACCATATGAATGATTTTTATCTCTATGTATGGGATGTGTATTGAAATATGAAATCTTGTGGTCTATTATTATGATTTGATATATATAGGTTAAACCTATAACTCACCAACATTTTTGTTGACGTTTTAAGCATGTTTATTCTCAGGTGATTACTAAGAGCTTCCGCTGTTGCATACTTAAATAAGGACGAGATTTGGAGTCCATGTTTGTATGATATTGTGTAAAAACTGCATTCAAGAAACTTATTTTGTTGTAACATATTTGTATTGTAAACCATTATGTAATGGTCATGTGTAAACAGGATATTTTAGATTATCATTATTTGATAATTTACGTAAAGCTTTTTAAACCTTTATTGATGAAATAAAGGTTATGGTTTGTTTTAAAATGAATGCAGTCTTTGAAAAACGTCTCATATAGAGGTCAAAACCTCGCAACGAAATAAATTAATAAGGAACGTTTTTAATCAATAAGAACGGGACATTTCAGTTGGTATCCGAGCGTTGGTCTTAGAGGACCAGAATTTTGCATTAGTGTGTTTTATCGAGTTTGTTAGGATGCATTAGTGAGTCTGGACTTCGACCGTGTTTACTTGAAAAATGATTGCTTAACAAATTTTGTTGGAAACTATATATTTTTAACATGTGAATATTATGTGATATATTAATCTCTTAACGCGTTTGATATTATGTGATAGATGTCTACCTCTAGAACAAGTCCCATTGACTCACCTAATAATAATGAAGAGTCAAATGTAAATTGGAATGATTCGTGGACTGATTCACAAGTTCCCGAAGAGGAACCGGAAGAAGAGTCGGAACCGGAAGAAGAATCGGAACCGGATGAAGAAATAGAACCGGTGGGGGAAATAATAAAACGGTTGAGTAAAAGAAAATCCTCAACCAACCGACCAAGGTTAATTATGGTAAATGGTGTTTCCGCTAAGGAAGCAAAATATTGGGAGGATTACCAATTCTCCGATGAATCGGATTCAGACGAGAATTCCGATGATGTTATAGAAATTACCCCAACTGAATTTAAAAAGGCAAAAGAAAATAATAAGGGAAAGGGCATAAAAATAGAGAAATCTAATTCCAACCCCGATGAACTTTATATGTATCGTCAACCCCCGAAGTCCTTAAGTTGTAACAATGACCCAGGAACCTCTAAACCACCAGGTTTTTCTAAACCAATGTGGAAAATTACGGCTCGTATTAGGGGAACATCATATATCCCTAGAAACCTGGCAAAACGAACCAAAACCGAAGAAGAAGAAACGAGCGAGTCGGAATAAGATAGTTGTATTCGTGTGGTGTAATATATGTAATATAGTGTGCTTATGCTTTATGATATATGTAAAAATTGCTTGTATTAATAAGTATTTTTTATGAATCTAACTCTTGTCTATTTTACAGTTTAAAAACACAAAATGGATAGACAACCCAATATTTTAAGAGACCTACCCGGAGACATGATTGATGAAATCTTGTCTAGAGTCTGTCAGAATTCCTCGGCACAACTATTTAAGGCGAGATCAGTTTGTAAGACATTCGAAGAACATTCCAAGAATGTCTTGGTTTATAAGAGACTTTCGTTTGAAAGATGGGGGATATCACATTGGGAAACCCATAAGTTACGATGTGTTTACTTTGACGCATACATTGCGGGGAACCCAAATGCTATTTTACGCAACGGGTTAAGAAACTATTTTGACTCAATATATCCGAATATTGGACTTCGTGATTTAGAAAAAGCGGCTAACATGCAACATAAAGAAGCATGTTATGCTTACGGATTAGTAATGTTCGCTTTTCACCAAAGTGAGAACAAGAACATCGGGCTACAACTATTAAACAAAACGTTTCCACAAGTGACAGAGTCGGTAGTTGAGGTAAGAAATGAGGTTTTTAGATTATTACGGGACTGTTGGACATTACGTAACCCTCGTCCCTTTGACGACGTTACAACACGCTGTCTTATCAACGGCCATAACGGTTATGTTCCACAAGACCAAGGATGGGAAGTAGTCCTAGTACAACCAGAATGCATGACTTGTTTCTGGACGTATGAATTACGTGTCTTTATTGCCTTTGCTGAACGACTTGTGTACTAGCTAGAATTATCTTCACAACTATCTTGTATCAAAGTTATTGTGTGCTATATTTCATGCTTTATGTAAAATAAGCGGTATTGTAAGTTTGTAAAATATTGTATAAAAGTTTGAAGATATTATTATAATCAGTTTTTCATATAGAATTGTAGTAGTTGAATTGTATATTAGCTACTAAGTATGAACTTAACGGGTAGGTACTACCCGAATTTAAACTTATAAAACGCTAATATGAAGAAAAAGCTTTTATAAATGAGTTCATATTATGCTATGAAATACTATTAACTACTCTTAATATTCCGTATGATTAACTTGTTCCATTTGACTATTTTGAAGGAAATGGCACCGACTACTCGACACACCGTAAATATGAATGAAGAGGAATTCCGTACTTTTCTAGCTTCAAACATAGCCGCAGTACAGGCTGCGCTACATACCAACAATAACCTTGGATCTAGCAGTACAGGAAATCGTGTAGGATGCACCTACAAAGAATTCACTGCCTGCAAACCTTTAGAATTTGATGGAACCGAAGGACCGATCGGATTGAAACGGTGGACCGAGAAGGTCGAATTGGTGTTTGCCATAAGTAAGTGTACTGAAGAGGACAAAGTGAAGTACGCTACGCATACCTTCACAGGTTCTGCGTTAACATGGTGGAATACCTATCTAGAGCAAGTGGGACAAGACGATGCGTACGCACTACCGTGGTCAGCATTCAAGCACTTGATGAACGAGAAGTACCGTCCCAGAACCGAGGTCAATAAGCTCAAGACAGAACTTAGAGGGTTACGAACCCAAGGATTTGATATTACCACGTACGAAAGACGATTCACAGAATTGTGCCTATTGTGTCCGGGAGCATTCGAAGATGAGGAAGAGAAGATCGACGCGTTTGTGAAAGGATTACCGGAAAGAATCCAAGAAGATATAAGTTCACACGAGCCCGCCTCCATACAACAGGCATGTAGAATGGCTCACAAACTAATGAACCAAATTGAAGAAAGAATTAAAGAACAGACTGCTGAAGAGGCCAATGTGAAGCAAGTCAAAAGAAAGTGGGAGGAAAATGGTGATAAGAATCACCAATACAACAACAACAGCAATTACAACAATAATCGCAACAATTATCCCAACAATCGCAACATCAATCGCAACTACAACAAACGGCCCAACAACAACAACAACAACAACAACAACAACAGCAACTACAACAATCATCCCAACAACAATAATAACCGCAACAACAACAACAATCAGAAGCAGCTATGCCAAAGGTGTGAAAAGAATCACTCGGGGTTCTGCACCAAATTTTGCAACAAGTGTAAAAGAAATGGTCATAGCGCGGCGAAGTGTGAGGTCTACGGACCAGGGGTTAATATAACGAAAGGAACAAATGGTGTCGGAACGAGTAATGGCGGAGCAAGTAGTGTCGGAGCAAGTTATGCCAATGTAGTTTGTTATAAATGTGGAAAACCGGGCCACATTATTAGAAATTGCCCGAACCAGGAGAACATGAATGGACAAGGCCGCGGAAGAGTTTTCAATATTAATGCGGCAGAGGCACAAGAAGACCCGGAGCTTGTTACGGGTACGTTTCTTATTGACAATAAATCTGCTTACGTTTTATTTGATTCGGGTGCGGATAGAAACTATATGAGTAGAGATTTTTGTGCTAAATTAAGTTGTCCATTGACGCCTTTGGATAGTAAATTTTTACTCGAATTAGCAAATGGTAAATTAATTTCAGCAGATAATATATGTCGGAATCGAGAAATTAAACTGGTTAGCGAAACATTTAAGATTGATTTGATACCAGTAGAGTTAGGGAGTTTTGATGTGATAATCGGTATGGACTGGTTGAAAGAAGTGAAAGCAGAGATCGTTTGTTACAAAAATGCAATTCGCATTATACGAGAAAAAGGAAAACCCTTAATGGTGTACGGAGAAAAGGGCAACACGAAGCTACATCTTATTAGTAATTTGAAGGCACAAAAACTAATAAGAAAAGGTTGCTATGCTGTTCTAGCACACGTCGAGAAAGTACAAACTGAAGAAAAGAGCATCAATGATGTTCCCATTGCAAAAGAATTTCCCGATGTATTTCCGAAAGAATTACCGGGATTACCCCCACATCGATCCGTTGAATTTCAAATAGATCTTGTACCAGGAGCTGCACCAATAGCTCGTGCTCTATACAGACTCGCACCCAGCGAGATGAAAGAACTGCAAAGCCAATTACAAGAACTTTTAGAGCGTGGTTTCATTCGACCAAGCACATCACCGTGGGGAGCTCCTGTTTTGTTTGTCAAGAAGAAAGATGGTACATTCAGGTTGTGTATCGACTACCGAGAGTTGAACAAACTTACCATCAAGAACCGCTACCCACTACCGAGAATCGACGACTTATTTGATCAACTACAAGGCTCGTCTGTTTATTCAAAGATTGACTTACGTTCCAGGTATCATCAAATGCGGGTGAAAGAAGATGATATTCCAAAGACTGCTTTCAGAACACGTTACGGTCATTACGAGTTTATGGTCATGCCGTTTGGTTTAACTAATGCACCAGCTGTGTTCATGGACCTTATGAACTGAGTGTGTGGACCATACCTTGACAAGTTTGTCATTGTTTTCATTGATGACATACTTATTTACTCAAAGAATGACCAAGAACACGGTGAACATTTGAGAAAGGTGTTAGAAGTATTGAGGAAGGAAGAATTGTACGCTAAGTTTTCAAAGTGTGCATTTTGGTTGGAAGAAGTTCAATTCTTCGGTCACATAGTGAACAAAGAAGGTATTAAGGTGGATCCGGCAAAGATAGACACTGTTGAAAAGTGGGAAACCCTGAAAACTCCGAAACACATACGCCAGTTTTTAGGACTAGCTGGTTACTACAGAAGGTTCATCCACGACTTTTCCAGAATAGCAAAACCCTTGACTGCATTAACGCATAAAGGGAAGAAATTTGAATGGAATGATGAACAAGAGAAAGCGTTTCAGTTATTAAATAAAAAGCTAACTACGGCACCTATATTGTCATTGCTTGAAGGGAATGATGATTTTGTGATTTATTCTGACGCATCAAAGCAAGGTCTCGGTTGTGTATTAATGCAACGAACGAAGGTGATTGCTTATGCGTCTAGACAATTGAAAATTCACGAACAAAATTATACAACGCATGATTTGGAATTAGGCGCGGTTGTTTTTGCATTAAGGACTTGGAGGCACTACTTATATGGGGTCAAAAGTATTATATATACCGACCACAAAAGTCTTCAACACATATTTAATCAGAAACAACTGAATATGAGGCAGCATAGGTGGATTGAATTATTGAATGATTACGACTTTGAGATTCGTTACCACCCGGGGAAGGCAAATGTGGTAGCCGATGCCTTGAGCAGGAAGGACAGAGAACCCATTCGAGTAAAATCTATGAATATAATGATTCATAATAACCTTACTACTCAAATAAAGGAGGCGCAACAAGGAGTTTTAAAAGAGGGAAATTTAAAGGATGAAATACCCAAAGGATCGGAGAAGCATCTTAATATTCGGGAAGACGGAACCCGGTATAGGGCTGAAAGGATTTGGGTACCAAAATTTGGAGATATGAGAGAAATGGTACTTAGAGAAGCTCATAAAACCAGATACTCAATACATCCTGAAACGGGGAAGATGTACAAGGATCTCAAGAAACATTTTTGGTGGCCGGGTATGAAAGCCGATGTTGCTAAATACGTAGGAGAATGTTTGACGTGTTCTAAGGTCAAAGCTGAGCATCAGAAACCATCAGGTCTACTTCAACAACCCGAAATCCCGGAATGGAAATGGGAAAACATTACCATGGATTTCATCACTAAATTGCCAAGGACTGCAAGTGGTTTTGATACTATTTGGGTAATAGTTGATCGTCTCACCAAATCAGCACACTTCCTGCCAATAAGAGAAGATGACAAGATGGAGAAGTTAGCACGACTGTATTTGAAGGAAGTCGTCTCCAGACATGGAATACCAATTTCTATTATCTCTGATAGGGATGGTAGATTTATTTCAAGATTCTGGCAGACATTACAGCAAGCATTAGGAACTCGTCTAGACATGAGTACTGCCTATCATCCACAAACTGATGGGCAGAGCGAAAGGACGATACAAACGCTTGAAGACATGCTACGAGCATGTGTTATTGATTTCGGAAACAGTTGGGATCGACATCTACCGTTAGCAGAATTTTCCTACAACAACAGCTACCATTCAAGCATTGAGATGGCGCCATTTGAAGCACTTTATGGTAGAAAGTGCAGGTCTCCGATTTGTTGGAGTGAAGTGGGGGATAGACAGATTACGGGTCCGGAGATTATACAAGAAACTACCGAGAAGATCATCCAAATTCAACAACGGTTGAAAACCGCCCAAAGTCGACAAAACAGCTACGCTGACATTAAAAGAAAAGATATAGAATTTGAAATTGGAGAGATGGTCATGCTTAAAGTTGCACCTTGGAAAGGTGTTGTTCGATTTGGTAAACGAGCGAAATTAAATCCAAGGTATATTGGACCATTCAAGATTATTGATCGTGTCGGACCAGTAGCTTACCGACTTGATTTACCTCAACAACTCACGGCTGTACATAACACTTTCCACGTCTCGAATTTGAAGAAATGTTTTGCTAAAGAAGATCTCACTATTCCGTTAGATGAAATCCAAATCAACGAAAAACTTCAATTCATCGAAGAACCCGTCGAAATAATGGATCGTGAGGTTAAAAGACTTAAGCAAAACAAGATACCAATTGTTAAGGTTCGATGGAATGCTCATAGAGGACCCGAGTTCACCTGGGAGCGTGAAGATCAGATGAAGAAGAAATACCCGCATCTATTTCCAGAAGATTCGTCAACACCTTCAACAGCTTAAAATTTCGGGACGAAATTTATTTAACAGGTAGGTACTGTAGTGACCCGAACTTTTCCATGTTTATATATATTAATTGAGATTGATATTTACATGATTAAATGTTTCCAACATGTTAAGCAATCAAACTTGTTAAGACTTGATTAATTGAAATAGGTTTCATATAGACAATTGACCACCCAAGTTGATCGGTGATTCACGAACGTTAAAACTTGTAAAAACTATACGATGACATATATATGGTTATATATATAGTTAACATGATTTTATTATAAGTATGTATCTCATTAGGTATTTTAACAATGAGTTATATACATAAAAATGAGACTATTAATTTAAGAAACTCGAAAACGATATATATATAACGATTATCGTTATTACAACGTCTTACTAGGTACATATGAATCATATTAAGATATTGATACACTTGCTTGATTATGTTAAATGATAAGT
Source organism: Rutidosis leptorrhynchoides (assembly GCF_046630445.1). Lineage (NCBI taxonomy): Eukaryota > Viridiplantae > Streptophyta > Magnoliopsida > Asterales > Asteraceae > Rutidosis > Rutidosis leptorrhynchoides. The sequence continues at coordinate 271,378,509 of NC_092335.1, forward strand.
AAATATATTATTAAGTGTATTAACAATGAAATACATATGTAAAAATAAGACTACTAACTTAATGATTTCGAAACGAGACATATATGTAACGATTATCGTTGTAACGACATTTAACTGTATATACATCATACTAAGATATATTATATATCATAATATCATGATAATATAATAATTTAACATCTCATTTGTTATAATAAACAATGGGTTAACAACATTCAACAAGATCGTTAACCTAAAGGTTTCAAAACAACATTTACATGTAACGACTAACGATGACTTAACGACTCAGTTAAAATGTATATACATGTAGTGTTTTAATATGTATTCATACACTTTTGAAAGACTTCAAGACACTTATCAAAATACTTCTACTTAACAAAAATGCTTACAATTACATCCTCGTTCAGTTTCATCAACAATTCTACTCGTATGCACCCGTATTCGTACTCGTACAATACACAGCTTTTAGATGTATGTACTATTGGTATATACACTCCAATTATCAGCTCTTAGCAGCCCATGTGAGTCACCTAACACATGTGGGAACCATCATTTGGCAACTAGCATGAAATATCTCATAAAATTACAAAAATATGAGTAATCATTCATGACTTATTTACATGAAAACAAAATTACATATCCTTTATATCTAATCCATACACCAACGACCAAAAACACCTACAAACACTTTCATTCTTCAATTTTATTCATCTAATTGATCTCTCTCAAGTTCTATCTTCAAGTTCTAAGTGTTCTTCATAAATTCTACAAGTTCTAGTTACATAAAATCAAGAATACTTTCAAGTTTGCTAGCTCACTTCAAATCTTGTAAAGTGATCATCCAACCTCAAGAAATCTTTGTTTCTTACAGTAGGTTATCATTCTAATACAAGGTAATAATCATATTCAAACTTTGGTTCAATTTCTATAACTATAACAATCTTATTTCAAGTGATGATCTTACTTGAACTTATTTTCGTGTCATGATTCTGCTTCAAGAACTTCGAGCCATCCAAGGATCCGTTGAAGCTAGATCCATTTTTCTCTTTTCCAGTAGGTTTATCCAAGGAACTTAAGGTAGTAATGATGTTCATAACATCATTCGATTCATACATATAAAGCTATCTTATTCGAAGGTTTAAACTTGTAATCACTAGAACATAGTTTAGTTAATTCTAAACTTGTTCGCAAACAAAAGTTAATCCTTCTAACTTGACTTTTAAAATCAACTAAACACATGTTCTATATCTATATGATATGCTAACTTAATGATTTAAAACCTGGAAACACGAAAAACACCGTAAAACCGGATTTACGCCGTCGTAGTAACACCGCGGGCTGTTTTGGGTTAGTTAATTAAAAACTATTATAAACTTTGATTTAAAAGTTGTTATTCTGAGAAAATGATTTTTATTATGAACATGAAACTATATCCAAAAATTATGGTTAAACTCAAAGTGGAAGTATGTTTTCTAAAATGGTCATCTAGACGTCGTTCTTTCGACTGAAATGACTACCTTTACAAAAATGACTTGTAACTTATTTTTCCAACTATAAACCTATACTTTTTCTGTTTAGATTCATAAAATAGAGTTCAATATGAAACCATAACAATTTGATTCACTCAAAACGGATTTAAAATGAAGAAGTTATGGGTAAAACAAGATTGGATAATTTTTCTCATTTTAGCTACGTGAAAATTGGTAACAAATCTATTCCAACCATAACTTAATCAACTTGTATTATATATTATGTAATCTTGAGATACCATAGACACGTATACAATGTTTCGACCTATCATGTCGACACATCTATATATATTTCGGAACAACCATAGACACTCTATATGTGAATGTTGGAGTTAGCTATACAGGGTTGAGGTTGATTCCAAAATATATATAGTTTGAGTTGTGATCAATACTGAGATACGTATACACTGGGTCGTGGATTGATTCAAGATAATATTTATCAATTTATTTCTGTACATCTAACTATGGACAACTAGTTGTAGGTTACTAACGAGGACAGCTGACTTAATAAACTTAAAACATCAAAATATATTAAAAGTGTTGTAAATATATTTTGAACATACTTTGATATATATGTATATATTGTTATAGGTTCGTGAATCAACCAGTGGCCAAGTCTTACTTCCCGACGAAGTAAAAATCTGTGAAAGTGAGTTATAGTCCCACTTTTAAAATTTAATATTTTTGGGATGAGAATACATGCAGGTTTTATAAATGATTTACAAAATAGACACAAGTACGTGAAACTACATTCTATGGTTGAATTATCTAAATCGAATATGCCTCTTTTTATTAAGTCTGGTAATCTAAGAATTAGGGAACAGACACCCTAATTGACGCGAATCCTAAAGATAGATCTATTGGGCCTAACAAACCCCATCCAATGTACCGGATGCTTTAGTACTTCGAAATTTATATCATATCCGAAGGGTGTCCCGGAATGATGGGGATATTCTTATATATGCATCTTGTTAATGTCGGTTACCAGATGTTCACCATATGAATGATTTTTATCTCTATGTATGGGATGTGTATTGAAATATGAAATCTTGTGGTCTATTATTATGATTTGATATATATAGGTTTAACCTATAACTCACCAACATTTTTGTTGACGTTTTATGCATGTTTATTCTCAGGTGATTACTAAGAGCTTCCGCTGTTGCATACTTAAATAAGGACGAGATTTGGAGTCCATGTTTGTATGATATTGTGTAAAAACTGCATTCAAGAAACTTATTTTGTTGTAACATATTTGTATTGTAAACCATTATGTAATGGTCATGTGTAAACAGGATATTTTAGATTATCATTATTTGATAATCTACGTAAAGCTTTTTAAACCTTTATTGATGAAATAAAGGTTATGGTTTGTTTTAAAATGAATGTAGTCTTTGAAAAACGTCTCATATAGAGGTCAAAACCTCGCACCGAAATCAATTAATATGGAACGTTTTTAATCAATAAGAACGGGACATTTCAGATTCCATTTCGGAATTCGAGGGACTTAAACTAATGACGAATTCCATTTCGTATGTTTAAATAAAGGATTTTTCGATATGAAATGATTTTCGAATATTGGATGATATTCTAACTACATAGAATATCTTTATATATAAAGCAAAAGATTTCGTAGATTACGGAGGAATTTACGGAATATGTCAGGTAAAGTTTACAGTAACAGATACGCTAAGATATGATTTAGTAGATATGCTAAGATATGAATTTTGTCTATACACTATTCATGCATCAATGTAATAAGATGTGTCTAGACTAAGAATGATAAGTAGGTAATTTCCTAAGGATGATAAGTAGGTAATTTTCGACACAAAATGATAAGCAAAACTTTTGACATGCAGACACGGTCGAAGTCCAGGTTCACTAATGCATCCTAACGACCTATCAGTTAGACACACTAATGCAGATCTGGTTCGCTAAGACCACCGCTCTGATACCACATGAGACGACCCGTCCCAATCCATAAGGACGAATACAATAACATATGATTACATTGCGAGGTATTTGACCTCTATATGATACATTTCACAAACATTGCATTCGTTTTAAAAGACAAACTTTCATTACATCGAAAGTTGAAAAGCATGCATACCCTTTCATAATATGTCCAAACTATAAATGACTTAATAGTAATCTTGTTGAACTCAACAACTCGAATGCAACGTCTTTTGAAATATGTCGTGAATGACTCCAAGTAATATCTCTAAATGAGCAAATGCATAGCGGAAGATTTCTTTCAAACCTGAGAATAAACATGCTTTAAGGTGTCAACCAAAAGGTTGGTGAGTTCATTATTTTATCATAAACGATCATTTTCATCATTTTAATAGACCACAAGATTTTCATTTCTCATAAATGCACATCTCTTATCAGGCATTTCGCAAACTGTATAGAGATAAAAATCATTCATATGGTGAACACCTGGTAACCGACCTTAATAAGATGCATATAGAATATCCCCATCATTCCGGGACACCCATCGGACATGATAAACTCGAAGTACTAAAGCATTCCAAATTTCCGAATGGGGGTTGTTAGTTCCCGTAGATCTACCTTTAGGATTCGTGTCAATTAGGGGCAAGTTCCCTAATTCTTAGGCTACCAAGCTAAAAGGGGCATATAAAGTTTAATAATTCAACCATAGAATGTAGTTTCGATTACTTGTGTCTATTTTGTAAAACAGTTATAAAATCAGCGCATGTATTCTCAGTCCCAAAAATATATATTGCAAAAGCATTTAAAAAGGGAGTAATGAAACTCACAATACTGTATTTCGTAGTAAAAATACATATGACGTCATTGGACAAGTGCAAGGTTAGCCTCGGATTCACGAACCTATATTAATTATATATATTTATATGCTGGTCAATATCTGTCTAACAATTTAGGTCAAGTCATAGTGTATCACAATCCTAATGCTCGAGACTAATATGCAAAAGTCAACAAAAGTCAACAAAAGTCAACTTGATTCAAAATATCTTCCAAAATCTATACATGATTATTATATAACTTAAATATAGTCATTTTATATATTAAAATATATTTAACAGATTTTTATTAAAGTAATTAATGTAAATGATAATGCTAAAAACGAACATATATTTTATAGCATTATTCCTCAAGAAAGACAAGCTTTTAGTTGCAATTGTTCTATTTACAAGTGATATTCGTTTAAATAATAAAAGGTGAAGACAAAAGACAGATTCGACGAATTGAAGACACAAACGACCAAAAAGCTCAAAAGTACAAAAGACAATCAAAGAGGTTCCAATTATTGATAAGAAACGTCTCGAAATTACAAGAGTACAAGATTTAAAACGCAAAGTACAAGATATTAAATTGTACGCAAGGACATTCGAAAATCCGGAACCGGGACCAGAGTCAACTCTCAACGCTCGACGCAACGGACTAAAAATTACAAGTTAACTATGTATATAAATATAATATAATATATAATTAATTATATAAATTATATATATATTATATTTATATAATAAACCGTCGGTAAATAAAGAGCCAAAATGGAGTGAGCTGTATTTACAAACTCCGCGACTCGCGGAGTTTGAAGGCAAAAAGGGCCGCGAGTCGCGGAGCCCCAAATTCTGAAACTCCCTATAAAAGCAAACGAATTCTGATCGCAAAAAAAAACATATATATCCATCCTCTCTATATCTATACGTAAATATTTATATTTTAATTTTAATTTCAATTTTAATTTTAATTTTAATCCTAATAATAAGGGTATGTTAGCGAATATTGTAAGGGTGTAAGTCGAAATTCTGTCCGTGTAACGCTACGCTATTTTTAATCATTGTAAGTTATGTTCAATCTTTTTAATTTAATGTCTCGTAGCTAAGTTATTATTATGCTTATTTAATCCGAAGTAATCATGATGTTGGGGTAATTACTAAAATTGGGTAATTGGGCTTTGTACCATAATTGGGGTTTGAACAAAAGAACGACACTTGTGGAAATTAGACTATGGGCTATTAATGGGCTTTATATTTGTTTAACTAAATGATAGTTTGTTAATGTTAATATAAAGATTTACAATTGGACGTCCCTATAAATTACCATATACACTCGATCGAACACGATGGGCGGGATATTTATATGTACGAATAATCGTTCATTTAACATGACACGGGAATGGATTAATAGCCACTAGAATAATTAAAACAGGGGTGAAATTATGTACAAGGACACTTGGTATAATTGATAACAAAATATTAAAACCTTGGGTTACACTCAGTCGACATCCTGGTGTAATTATTAAACAAAGTATTAAAATCTTGTTACAGTTTAAGTCTCCAATTAGTTGGAATATTTAACTTCGGGTATAAGGATAATTTGACGAGGATACTCGCACTTTATATTTATGACTGATGGACTGTTATGGACAAAAACCAGACGGACATATTAAATAATCCAGGACAAAGGACAATTAACCCATGGGCATAAAACTAAAATCAAACACGTCAAACATCATGATTACGGAAGTTTAAATAAGCATAATTCTTTTATTTCATATTTAATTTCCTTTATTTTATATTTAATTGCATTTCTAATTATCGCATTTTTATTATTAATTGCACTTTTAATTATCGTACTTTTTAATTATCGCAAGTTTATTTTATCGCACTTTTATTATTCGCAATTTCATTATCGTTATTTACTTTACGCTTTAAATTAAGTCTTGTATTTATTTATTATTTTACATTTGGTTTTAACTGCGACTAAAGTTTTAAAATCGACAAACCGGTCATTAAACGGTAAAAACCCCCCTTTATAATAATAATATTACTTATATATATATTTGTATTTTTATAAATGTAAACTAATATAACGTTAAGCTTTGTTTAAAAAGATTCCCTGTGGAACGAATCGGACTTACTAAAAACTACACTACTGTACGATTAGGTACACTGCCTATAAGTGTTGTAGCAATGTTTAAGTATATCCATTCTCTAAATAAATAAATATCTTGTGTAAAATTGTATCGTATTTAATAGTATTTCCTGCTAAAATTTAATAGTATTTTATACTACTCTGCTAAAACATCAAAGTTATTTTTGCCGCCGCTGCCGGGGAACCGCTTAAAAGCCGGAAGCGCAACGCTAATAAAAAAAAATAGATTTTTAGTTTACTTTTATTAAAATTCGTTTTTATAAAAATACGTTTTTAATTATTCGAAAATATAAAAAGAAAAACAAAAATATAAGTATTTTTAAGATTTTGTTAAATATTTAAGTTTTATAAAGTTTCTTTATTTTTATATAAGTTTTATTTAAGTATTTTGTTTTTATTTAAAACATATAAAAAAATATATATATATAAATCTAGTTTTAAGATTTTTATTTATAAAATTATAAAGTAGTTCTATTTTTATTCTAATTTTTAAAATATAAATTTTTATTAAATAAATATTTTAGATTTGAAAACAGAAAATATAAAACAGAAAAAAAAAGAAAAAAAAAACGCGTAAAATTTCAAAACTGTACCTGAGTTGAATTTTGAACCCCGCGACTCGCGGAGTTTTCTGTTTCGGGCACCGCAACTCGCGGAGACACTCTGACACCGACAGAACCCTAATTCAGCATTAATTACGGGTAATTATTAATTATTATTATTATTAACCCTAATTAATTATTATTATTATAATTAGTTTTACTTTTTATTTAATTTATATTTTAGTTTAATTAGTTTAATTAAATTGTAAAATTAATAGTTTTAATAAATAATTAATATAAAAATAATATTTTTATAAAATTTGTAACTTTTTACAACTTTTTGTATATTTTTATATTTTGTCCCTTTTTAATCGTTTTAGCGTAATATTTGTATTTTTAGCTCATATTTAGTTTTAAACTTAGTTTTTGCCATAGTTATTTTTACTTCTAGATTTTTAGGCTTTGCCGTAGAATTCTTTAAGTGCTTTTTCTTTAGACTAAGATTTAGGTGCTTTAGAATTTTGCGACGCCTTTTTAAGTTTTAGTTTCTTTTTAAGTTATTTCCATTTGGGATTTAGTTTTTCCTGTAAGCTTTAATATTTTTAGACGACTTTTACCTATGTATCAATTATCATTCCAATTAGTAATCTCAATTTGCGATTATAATTTTAAGTTAGTTGTAGTAATAAGGTTAGGTTAGTCAAGTGTTTTTAAGTGTTATAAGTTTCTTTTATTTTTCCGTCACCTTTTATTTTTCAACCATTTTCTTTTTCGACCTTTTTCCGACGCGCTCTTTTTCTTTCTTATTTCTCGCTATTCTAGTTTTAGGACATAGATTTTTATTCTACTTCTTATCTAAATTTCTTAAAATTACGAAAATTTATTTTAAGTGGTTAAATTGATAGACATCAAAATTTTCTGGTTCGTAGTAATAGTTGGATTTGTACGTGGACCGGGTTATTGGAGCCAAACAGTCCTCAATTATATTGAGACCAAACGAATCCTGCCCCTCTGCTGCATCTTTTGGCTATTCGAAACGTGGGCAAAATCAGAAAAGTCTATTGATTGGATAACTTATTATAATTTTTCTTTCCTTTTAAAAACTAATAGGATATTCAGTGAATGCACCGAGCAAGACGTTCACCACCTTTTGTACGTTCACCACCTGTAACTAGATCAAGACATTTAGCAAATATTACCACCGTTGATTTTTCTTTAGAATCGTCATCCAGTCGACCAAGTACTCCAGTTCAAATTTCCGATAATCCATTTTTTGAACCCGACCTCACAATTGAGAATCCGGAGAATATTCAGGAACGATTCGTAGATCCTGAAACATTAAATTTTCCTCCGGAACCACCAATCATTCAAACAGAGATTGTTGAGGAACGAACCATTAAATCAGAATCCTCTAGTGATTCCGATTCAACAAATTCAATTATGGAGAATCTGGAACCTTTAAGTATGGAAGACCGAATGAGAGCTAAACGCACTGGCCAAGGTCACGCAATTACTCATCCAGACATTAATGCGCCAGATTATGAAATCAAAGGACAAATTCTACACATGGTGACTAATCAATGCCAATTTAGTGGTGCGCCGAAGGAAGATCCAAATGAACATCTACGTACCTTTAATAGGATCTGCACACTATTTAAAATCCGAGAAGTGGAGGATGAACAGATATATCTCATGTTATTTCCCTGGACTTTAAAGGGAGAAGCCAAAGATTGGTTGGAATCGTTACCTGAAGGGGCGATTGATACATGGGATGTTTTAGTTGAAAAATTTCTTAAACAATTCTTTCCTGCATCTAAAGCCGTAAGACTTCAAGCAGAAATTGTTACGTTCACACAGAAGCCAAATGAAACTCTATATAAGGCGTGGACAAGATTTGGAAAGTTATTAAGAGGATGTCCGCAACATGGTTTAGATACCTGTCAAATAGTACAAATATTCTACCAAGGATGCGACATCACTACAAGGAAAGACATAGATATAGCAGCTGGTGGTTCTATTATGAAGAAAACCGAAACTGATGCTTACAAAATTATTGATAACACTGCTTCCCACTCACATGAGTGGCACCAAGAAAAAGATATCGTTAGATCATCTAAAGCAGCTAGAGTCGATTCTAGCCATGACTTAGATTCCATTTCCGCAAAGATAGATGCTGTGGAGAGACGAATGGAAAAGATGACTAAAGATATTCACTCAATACGAATTAGTTGTGAGTAGTGTGGAGGACCACATTTGACAAAAAGATTGTCTCAGTATTGAATTAACAATGGAACAAAGAGAGAATATTTCATACATAAACCAAAGGCCTGGAAATAATTATCAGAATAATTATCAACCGCCAAGACCTATTTAGAATCAAAACCAGAATTATAACCGAAATATTCCATACAACAACCAACAAGGTCCTAGCAATCAACAAGTATCCAATAATACTTACAATCAGCAAAGACCTAATTTTCAAAACAAACCACCACAACAAACCGATGATAAAAAGCCGAATTTAGAAGATATGATGACGAAGCTAGTTGAAACTCAAACGCAATTTTTCACATCTCAGAAATAAACTAATGAACAAAATGCTCAAGCATTTAGAAATCAACAAGCTTCTATTCAAAATCTGGAACAAGAAGTAAGTAACCTAGCAAGGTTAATAGGTGAAAGAAAACCGGGAAGTCTACCTAGTGATACAAATGCTAACCCCTGGAATGAAACAGCTAAAGCCATTACCACAAGAAGTGGTACAACACTTAAACCACCTGAAATACCTGTAACTTCTGAAGAAGCTATTCCTACTCCACAAGAACCACAACCTAATCAAGATTAGGAAAAAGAACCGGTAATTGAAAAGATTAATGAAGATAACACAGTTAAGGCTAAACCTTATGTTAAACCATACCAACCACCACTTCCATACCCGAGTAAAATGAAGAAAGAGAAACTTGAAGCCGAGCAATCCAAATTCTTGGATATGTTTAAACAGATAAATGTAAATCTTCCTTTCATTGATGTGATTTCAGGAATGCCTAGATATGCTAAATTCTTGAAAGATCTAATCTCAAATAGAAAGAAAATGGAAGAACTCTCGGCTGTTACCATGAATGCTAATTGTTCAGCAGTGCTGTTGTAGATACCAGAAAAACTATCTGATCCAGGAAGTTTCACAATTCCATGTTTTTTGGGTAGTCTTAGTTCAATAGAAGCATTGGCAGACTTAGGTGCTAGTATAAATCTAATGCCGTATTCACTATACGCTAAACTAGACCTTGGAGAATTGAAACCAACCAGAATAAGCATACAACTAGCCGATAGATCAATAAAATATCCTAGAGGGATAATGGAGAACATGCTAGTTAAAGTTGGTACTTTAGTATTTCCAGTAGATTTTGTTGTTTTGGACATGGAAGAAGATTCTCAAGTTCCTCTCATATTAGGAAGACCATTCTTAAACACGGCTAAAGCAATGATAGACGTGTTCGGTAAGAAATTGACCCTAAGTATAGAGGATGAGAGTGTTACCTTTTCAGTTGATAGAGCAATGCAACAACCACAATCTGCAGATGATACATATTATTATATTCAAACTATAGATGCACATGCAGAATTATTAGAAGAATTTCCAGAATTACAAGGAACAGGAGAATGTTCTTTAGGAGAAGGTAATGAACCAATTGATGAAGCTGAAATGTTAGCTACACTTATAGCTAATGGATATGAACCAACAACAGAAGAAATTCAAATGCTAAAAGAAGAAGACAGATATCGATACAAATCATCGATAGAAGAACCTCCAAAATTAGAGTTAAAGCCACTTCCAAACCATTTGGAATACGCTTATTTACATGGTGAATCTAAATTACCTGTAATAATATCGTCTTCTCTTACTAAAAATGAGAAATCACAACTCATTTCTGTGTTGAAAGCCCATAAACCAGCCATTGCATGGAAGATTCATGATATTAAAGGAATAAGTCCTTCGTATTACACACATAAAATCCTTATGGAAGAAGGTCATAAAACGTATGTGCAACGCCAACGAAGACTAAATCCTAATATGCAAGATGTAGTTAAGAAAGAGATTATTAAACTGCTAGATGCAGGTTTAATTTATCCAATTTCTGATAGTCCATGGGTAAGCCCAGTTCAATGCGTGCCTAAGAAGGGTGGCATGACTGTCATTACAAATGAGAAAAATGAGCTTATTCCTACTAGGACTGTAACAGGATGGCGTGTGTGTATTGATTATAGAAAATTAAATGACGCCACCAGAAAAGATCACTTTCCCTTACCTTTCATAGATCAAATGTTGGAAAGATTAGCCGGAAATAGTTACTATTGTTTTCTAGACGGATTTTCCGGATATTTTCAAATTCCAATAGCACCCGAAGATCAAGAGAAAACCACATTCACGTGCCCTTATGGTACTTTTGATTACAAACGCATGCCATTTGGACTTTGTAACGCCCCTGCAACCTTTCAAAGGTGTATGATGGCGATTTTTCATGACATGATAGAAGAATGCATGGAAGTTTTCATGGATGACTTTTCAGTCTTTGGTGATACATTTGAAACATGTCTAGCTAATCTTGAACGAATGCTCATTAGATGCGAACAATCAAATCTAGTACTTAATTAGGAGAAATGCCATTTTATGGTTAAAGAATGTATCGTTCTTGGACATAAAATTTCAAAAGAAGGAATTGAAGTGGATAGAGCTAAAGTAGATGTAATTGCTAAACTTCCACATCCCACCAATGTTAGAGGAGTTAGGAGTTTTCTAGGGCATGCCGGTTTTTACCGACGTTTCATAAAAGATTTTTCTAAAATTGCCACTCCTATGAATAAACTCCTAGAAAAGGATGCTCCATTCATCTTTTCAGATGAGTGTATCAAATCTTTTAATATTCTTAAAGAGAAACTCACCAATGCGCCGATCATGATAACACCAAATTGGAATCTACCATTTGAACTAATGTGCGATGCAAGTGATTTTGCAATGGGAGCCGTTTTAGGACAAAGGATTGAAAAACGATTTCAACCTATATATTATGCTAGTAAGACGTTACAAGGAGCACAAATGAACTATACAACTACTGAAAAAGAACTCCTTGCTATTGTCTTTGCTTTTAGCAAATTTCGATCATATCTCGTTCTAGCAAAAACGGTGGTCTATACCGATCATTCTGCTCTTAGATACCTATTTTCAAAACACGATGCTAAACCAAGATTAATCCATTGGATCTTACTCTTACAAGAGTTTGATATTGAAATCCGAGATAAAAGAGGCGCAGAAAATCTCGCCGCTGATCATCTTTCTCGTCTTGAAAATCCTGAATTAGAAGTTCTAAATGAATCGGCCATACAAGACAACTTTCCTGATGAATATCTATTAAAGATAGATTATAAAGAAATTCCATGGTTTGCAGACTATGCAAACTACTTAGTTTGTGGATTCCTTGAAAAAGGATTATCGTACCAAAGACGAAAGAAATTCTTCAGTTATCTAAAACACTATTTTTGGGAAGATCCACATTTGTTTAAAAGTTGTCCCGATGGAATAATACGCCGATGTGTATTCGGAGATGAAGCCAGTAAAATATTAAACCGTTGTCACACAGGACCAACAGGAGGGCATTATGGGCCTCAACTAACAGCAAGAAAAGTTTATGATGCTGGATTCTATTGGCCTACAATTTACAAAGACGCACACCTTCTTTGCAAATCCTGTGATGCTTGTCAAAGGGCCGAAAAAATAAGTCAACGTAATGAAATGCCACAAAATGTCATCCAAGTATGTGAAGTATTTGACATTTGGGGTATTGACTTTATGGGTTCATTTCCAAAATCTCATAATAATCTATATATACTCGTAGCCATTGATTATGTATCTAAATGGGCGGAAGCACAAGCTCTCCCAACTAACGATGCACGAGTTGTAGTCAACTTTTTAAAACGTCTTTATGCAAGGTTTGGAACACCGAAAGCTTTAATAAGTGATCGGGGTACTCATTTCTGTAATAATCAACTTGAGAAAGTTCTTAAAATATATGGAGTAACTCATAAAATCTCCACCGCATATCATCCACAAACAAGTGGACAAGTTGAAAATACCAACCGAGCTTTAAAATGTATTCTAGAGAAAACCGTAGGATCAAATCCGAAGGAATGGTCCATTAAATTGGAGGATGCACTCTGGGCTTTTAGAACAGCCTACAAAACTCCAATTGGAACCACACCTTTTAGACTTGTTTATGGAAAAGCATGTCATCTTCCAGTAGAAATTGAACACAAAGCATTTTGGGCTTTGAAGACATGTAATCTTGATTTACATGAAGCCGGACGTCTACGATTAAGTCAACTAAACGAATTAGAAGAATTAAGACATGAAGCATACGAAAATTCATTAATCTATAAAGAAAGAACGCAGAAATGGCATGATAAAAGAATCAGAAGTTTAAAAGAATTTAAAGAAGGAGACAGAGTTCTTCTTTTCAATTCACGATTCAAGCTATTTCCTGGAAAATTGAAATCAAGATGGTCTGGACCATTCATAGTCAAAAGAGTTTTCCCATACGGAACGATAGAATTAATAAATTCAAATGGGATTGAATTTAAAGTTAATGGTCACAGAGTTAAACACTACATAGATAGTCCGATGGAAGTCGACAACGAAGTTAATCACAATTTTGAAACCACAGCTAACTAAGTGTGGGGAGAATCAAGTCTTTAAAGGATAATATGTATTTCTGTTAGAGTTAGATTGTCTGTTTTCGTGTAGTTCTCGAAAATAGAACCCGAATGGTCTTTCCCTAGCAGACCCTAAAGAACTAGTCTTCTCCCCCCATTCTGAATTTTTATTTTTTTTTAGGTTTTTACAAAATGAAGACTGCCTGTGAACTAAACCATGGTCTAATGCTACACGCTTAGATCACTAAACGTAATAATGACACACTACCGAGTGAAATAGTATCAGTAATCAGAGAAAGATTGGACGGAGTTAGAAAAGAATCCAGATGCGAAGATAATAAGTTACAATTTGGTAAAGGAAAATCAAAATCCGCAGCGAAAAGAAGGGCACGACACCTAGAAAGATGTCACAAATGCGGAAAATGGTCACATGGAGGTAAATGTTCAAATAATCAAACCTATTCAAATACCGAATTTGTTACTTTATGCAGAGACGGACCGTTCATATGTTTAGAAGAAAAGACACTGAATGCTCGAGGTTACGCCTATGTAGCTATGGAAAACCAATTAAACCGACTATCTTATGAATGGGATAGATCATATAACTAAGAAATCTATTTCACAGGTATGTTTGTACAGTTTTTTTTTTTTACCTTTTGATAATAAACGCTAATTTGTTCGCTATAAAGTATTAAATTGGTATTGAATAAAATTAGGTTTGGCGACCGAAATTATTGATATCATTCAAAAATTTATTACATCACTGCGAAATTTAACGTTTATTCTTAAGGTATAAATATCTTTAATCAATCAACCCAAAATATTTCAAAAATTCGTCATGAGTTAAATTAGGTCTTGGAACCGAAATTACTTTACCGAAAAGAGGGGCGCATATTTTTGATAATATTTGATTGATTAAAGTGGGATAAAAAGCCAAAAAGATTTTTAATTTTATTTTTACCATGTTTTTAAAATTAATATTTAAATCTTAAATTAATATTGTAAACTTTGTAAAAACAATATTTTTAAAATTGTAAATATTTGAAAAATTAATATAAGTTTGGTGTGAATTTAAAATATGAATTTTTAAATTAAGTTTGGTGTGAATTTTTAATTTTTAAAATATGAATTTTTAATTTTATGCATTTCAAATTTTAAGTTTGGTGTGAATTTTTAATATTAATTTTGAATTTTATATTTAAATTGTGTGAATTTAAAAACAAAAATTTACTTTATCTCATTAAGTTAAAAATATGATTTTTAAATTTCGTCGTAAGTTGAAGACTAGGTCTTTAAACCGAAATTGCTTTACCCAAGGGAGGGACGAGAACTTTTATTATCATTATTTTTAATCTTATTGAATTAAAGTATGCCAAAAACATTAAAAAAAAACCCAAAAATCTTAGCTTTTAAAACAATCGCTAAAAAAAGATAAATTTTAAAATTTTGTCGAAGGACGGACTAGGACATCGATCCGAAACGACCTCGTCCTAAATAACAAGGGAAACAAAATTTTAAAATTAATTACTTAATTGTTTTAATTAGTATAAGATGTTTAAAAAAAAAACACAAACTCCGCGACTCGCGGAGTTTGAAGGGTAATATACCGCGACTCGCGGAGTTCCTAAAATTCAGAAAAAAAAATATAAACGCAGAACTGATCAGTCCCCAACCCACAACACAGAAAAAAACTGCGAAAATACTGCCGAAAAAACCCGCAAAAACACCCCCAAAATCACAATTTTTAACCGTTAATCATCAAATCTTTTACTAAAATCATGTTGAGAAGGATGCTATCAAGGAATTACTCAAGAAAAACGGTAAATTTCTACACCTAAACACCATTTAATCTGAAAATTAGTGTTCTTGAGCAATTTTTTCCCCAATTTGATTTTGATGCGTTTTAGTGTAATTATGCTTAAATTGTTTATGTATTATGCTTGTATAACCTAGATTGATGCTATTTAACACGATTAGAAGCCTTAAACTTCAAATTTTGAGTAATCTAGGGTTTGTGTTCTTGAGAAATTTGGGGCTTTTTGATATAAACAGGTTATGGCCGATTTTTGTCATGAATTGTTGCTAAATTAAGTAGTGTAACATGTTTAGGTAGTTAAATGATCCAAACTTTGAGCCTAAACATGATTTTGAGAATTAAAGTGGACTTTTTCAAGTCTAAAAATTCATGAACTTGATTTTTGAGAGATAATGCCATTTGAAACTTGTTTAATTGCTAGAAATGATTATTTTGAAATGTTATTTGAGTTGAATGCTTATGAACTTGGCGAACATTTTCGTATATGTTTATTTGAAAAAGTGTAGATTTGATGAAAATATGAAAATGAGCTTAAGTTTGATATAAATTGATCATGTCATTGTAATTATTTTGATTGATGATTTTGCTGACACTAATGCATATTTGGATGCACAAAAATTGTGTTTGATGTGTTTTGCAGACTGAAAGGGGTGAATCTTCATCCCAAGCTCGCAATGCTCCTGCTGAGAATGCGGAACAACAGGAGGTGGATAACTACTACAAGCAAGATATACCTCATCCAGTCATGACATTTTCTGATAAGCACTTGGAAGATTTGCACCCGAACCTGAGATTTGACAGACTTTGGATAGATTATCCAAAACACCAAAGGGGTTTGCATACTCTTCATTCTAAAGTTGTTGAGGTACCGAGGGTCATAGAATGGGGACCATTAGAAGCTGTAGAATTGGCTTGGCCAATTAGGGAATTACTTGCACAGAGGTATGGTAATTCTACTTTTAATGACTGGGTACGTTTATTCACCATGCGTAGACCTGTATATAAAGTATGGTGTGAAGAATTGTTGTGTAGTATAGAATTAAATGATCGGGTAGCTAGTTTAACCGATCGATCTTTTATTAGATTTTTGTTAGAAGGTTCGATGCGCCACATGTCTTTACTAGACATGGCTCAGGCTTTACGTATATATACGCCTGAGGAGTTAGCATCTGCCGATTGTAGAGGGTTTATACTAAATGGTAGAAAGATAGATGAAAATTTTGATACACATGGTGTATGGAGTCAAATGACAAGCCATCAACGATTCAAAGGGGGAAATTACTCTTATTTGGATATAGATAGAGCTGAATTAAGAGTGATTCATAGGTTTTTAGCTAATTCGATTACACAAAGAGGTAAGAACAAGGAAAAGGTAAATGAACAGGATTTGTTTTACCATATGTGTATTCGAGACCCACAAAGCGCTGTAAGTATACCTTATTGTGTGGGTTATTATTTATCATCTATGGTTAGGGGGATGAGACCGCATAGCATAATAGGAGGTGGTATTTTTATTACTTTGATTGCTGAATATCTCGGTGTGGATATAAGTCGGGGGGATTATTAGTCGAAGAACCAGAACCCCGCGATACAATAGCTTTAAATGTATACCATGGTGCGAAAGTTTTGAAGAGGCGATATAATGCCGCAGTACAATACCATGGTAGACATCCACAGGTTGAGAGAAACCAACAGCAAGGTAATGTAGGAGGGGGAAATGAAATGCAAGAAATGCAAAGGTTTATAGCTTCACAGGAGTACGAAAATGCTAGACAAAGAGCATTTGAAGATTGGCAAGTTCATCAAAACCAAATCATAGCTTATTGCCAACATATAGGTAGAAACTATATTCCTACTCCAAAACCCATATTCCCTCCCTGGTCTATAGAGATGCAACCACCGTATCCTACATATAACCCAGCCGAAGCATTCTATAGCACCTATGGTTATGCATGGAACCCCTATTGGTATCAGTATCATCCCTAGTCTAGTTAGTTTTATTTATTTTTTAATTTGTAATGTTGATACGTTTAATACTTATGTTAATATTGTAATAGTTTTTATAATTTTCTAACTTTTATTCTTAGATTTTAATAATTTTTGAATGTGGGGTAATATACCAAACTTCAAAAATATGTATATATGTTTACAGTTTATCTTATGTACACAACAGGGTAAAACAACGCATTTTCAAAGACTGGCATTAAGTTCAGCAAAAGCAACTAATTTTGACGACAAGATGCAAAATATATGTGAAATAACAACAAGATGGAATGAACAAATGATGTGCACCATTTATCATTCAGCAAACAAACGCCAATATATTTGGAAACTTTGGTAAAATTTAATCATTTTCACACAAATCACCCTCAATAATTTAAATTGTTACTGATTTCTTGCAAATGAGGGCATTGCAAGATCTTAAGTGTGGGAAGGGGTTAAATTCTTTCGGATTTTAAAATTTTTATCTTAAACACTGGGTTACCATTAAAAATACTAGTAAAGCAGTAGTTGTATTAGAATCTAGTGCTCTCTGATAATAAAGAACAGCCCTAGTCTTATATACTGACTACCCAAATCTAGTAAAATTTTTCAAAATTTTCAATTAAATGAACTCAAAATCATGTTTATACATATTTATGAACGATAAAACTAGGTTTTAACACCGAAATTATTGTAACCTCGGAAAGGACATAAATTGAGAAACAAACCAAAATGTTAGAATTCATTTAAAATGGAATAGAGGACAATAAAAAGGAAAATAAAAGCCAAGTGTGGGAAAATTCTCCAAGTTATTCAAAACATATATCACATATTCTTGTACAAATAACTGAAGATACTTTTGCTTTGGATTAAACTAAAAAGTTTTACCTGATTTACTGTAAGAAAGACGGATCTACACGATGAATCAATTCCATCATTAAAAGGAAGTAAAGTCTTCCGAAAAAGACACGCGCTTCTTGATTTAGGTCAAGAAGTTGTCGTCCAGACCAGCTGTAGGTTGACGAAAAATCTAGAAAAGTCATCACTAAAATCAGCAGGAAATCCACGGACCTCAGCATTAAACAGGGTCGCCAAGTGGTCAGATTTATCCTAACCATGAGAAGGATTTATCTCGTAAAATGGGGGGCAGCATGCAAATTAGCTGAATAAGACTAATGAATCAGATCCCCAGAAAGGATAATCTCCTTAAAAGATCAAAAATCAGCTTTTAAGCCTGATATTACTCAATCCTTGAGATTGACCTTAAAGATTGAGAATTACAAACTCATGGAATTCAATGATATCTAAACTCGAGCTTGAACGAGAAAATATTTTGATCAAAATTACAAAACGATTTGTTTTCTGAAAACCCTATTTTCAATGCGTTCAGTACTATTGAACGTAAAATCCTAGGAATTCACCTGGAATTCATTAGGTCACCTGAACTAAATCGGGTGTCAACCGTAAGAACGGTGGTTGCATAGTGGTCAAAGACAGGACCTTGTGCCAGACCGAAAAATCATAAGGGTAAGCTTTACTATTGCTCCTACCAAGGATAGTAATTGCGTCCGACACGTTATAGACCATAATTAAAAGCATGTCAGGGGACATTGCCTTAACAGTTGCTTGTTCAACACTTTCCTTTACAACCGGACGGTAGTTTACCGAAAGGTAATATACGGGACAAGTAAACTGGACGTGTTACTTTCCAAATACAAGGTTAGCAAGTGGGTGACACAAAACCGCAAGTTTTGAGCTAAAATTTTTAAATCTGAAACCCACCAAACCCACAAAAATATTTTGCAAACACCGGTAAAGGGTTATAACGGAAAACTTATCTAGGGTAAAAACTAGATTTAATTTTCAAAAGATCAAATGTTTTCATAAAGATCCAATTTCCTTAATGGATCTAAATTTTTATAGTCATGTGGGACTGTAAACCGTATCGTTACTACCATTGTTTATACCGTCGTATAGAAATCACTGATGTACAAAGTGTGAAAAATAAAGAAGTGATTCTAGTATTTCAAGACGATATTGCTTGAGGACAAGCAACGCTTAAGTGTGGGAATATTTGATAATGCTAAAAACGAACATATATTTCATAGCATTATTCCTCAAGAAAGACAAGCTTTTAGTTGCAATTGTTCTATTTACAAGTGATATTCGTTTAAATAATAAAAGGTGAAGACAAAAGACAGATTCGACGAATTGAAGACGCAAACGACCAAAAAGCTCAAAAGTACAAAAGAAAATCAAAGAGGTTCCAATTATTGATAAGAAACGTCTCGAAATTACAAGAGTACAAGATTCAAAACGCAAAGTACAAGATATTAAATTGTACGCAAGGACATTCGAAAATCCGAAACCGGGACCAGAGTCAACTCTCAACGCTCGACGCAACGGACTAAAAATTACAAGTTAACTATGTATATAAATATAATATAATATATAATTAATTATATAAATTATATATATATTATATTTATATAATAAACCGTCGGTAAATAAAGAGGGGTGAAATTATGTACAAGGACACTTGGTATAATTGATAACAAAATATTAAAACCTTGGGTTACACTCAGTCGACATCCTGGTGTAATTATTAAACAAAGTATTAAAATCTTGTTACAGTTTAAGTCTCCAATTAGTTGGAATATTTAACTTCGGGTATAAGGATAATTTGACGAGGATACTCGCACTTTATATTTATGACTGATGGACTGTTATGGACAAAAACCAGACGGACATATTAAATAATCCAGGACAAAGGACAATTAACCCATGGGCATAAAACTAAAATCAAACACGTCAAACATCATGATTACGAAAGTTTAAATAAGCATAATTCTTTTATTTCATATTTAATTTCCTTTATTTTATATTTAATTGCACTTCTAATTATCACATTTTTATTATTAATTGCACTTTTAATTATCGTACTTTTTAATTATCGCAAGTTTAATTTATCGCACTTTTATTATTCGCAATTTCATTATCGTTATTTACTTTACGCTTTAAATTAAGTCTTGTATTTATTTATTATTTTACATTTGGTTTTAACTGCGACTAAAGTTTTAAAATCGACAAACCGGTCATTAAACGGTAAAAACCTCCCCTTATAATAATAATATTACTTATATATATATTTGTATTTTTATAAATGTAAACTAATATAGCGTTAAGCTTTGTTTAAAAAGATTCCATGTGGAACGAACCGGACTTACTAAAAACTACACTACTGTACGATTAGGTACACTGCCTATAAGTGTTGTAGCAAGGTTTAAGTATATCCATTCTCTAAATAAATAAATATCTTGTGTAAAATTGTATCGTATTTAATAGTATTTCCTGCTAAAATTTAATAGTATTTTATACTACTCTGCTAAAACATCAGTAAATCATTTATTAATAAAAATTTATATATTAAAAAAATATACTTTTATATATCTTCAGTAATAAAATTTATAAAAATCACTTAGTATCGTAAAATATAGTGGTATGAATTATTAACGTAATTATATTACGTGTGGTAAAAAATATCTTTGTATCATATAACTCTTTGATAAAATAATATTGATAATAATAATAATAAGTAAAAGTGGTATTATTTTGTAATAATAATAATTATTATTGTCCTACTAATAATAATAACAATATTTATATTTTCTAAAAATTGCTATTATGATAAAATGATAATTTTTATTAAAATGATAATGATATTTTATATTAACAATGATATTCCTACAAATAATAATTTTTGTAAAAATGATAGATTTAATATTAATAATACTTTTAATAATAATAATGATAAAAATAATGAAAACGATATTTTTATCTAAATCAATACCTTTCAATATTTAAATTTCATCATGATACTCATACTCATTATTTCCTAATCAATTTGTTAATAGCTTTTAGTCGTCTTTTATATCGCATTCATAATAATGATAATAATAATAATAATCATAATAATTAGATGTTACTAATATTAGTTTTAATTATAGTAATACTAATAATAATAAATATTATGATAATATTAATGATAATACTAATAACTATTTTAATGATAAATAATAATACTAACTATAACCTTAACGATAATAACGATAGTAATAATAATAAAAATAATAATTTTTAATGATAATACCTTTTATTAATAACGATAATGATAATAATAATAAAAATAATAATAATAATAATAATAATAATAATAATAATAATAATAATTTTATAGTAATTATAACAACGATAATAACGACGATAGTAATAATAATCATTTAACAATAATACAAAAATTCAGTTGACTAAAACTTCCAATCTGTTCATCGAAATCATTCGAGTTCTAAATGAAAAGTTCTTAATTTTTTGCTGGCTTTTCAACGACATGCATATCATATACCTTATCTCAGTAACATATGTATCTATTTTAGGATTCAACATAACCTATCTAATGACAGTATCTAACGTACAAGCATGCATAATGAGGGATACACTAATAATATATAAAAGTTAAGTTTTGAGTGCCCACGTATCAATATTGAGATTCAATATTGCAGGAAAGTACGTAGACGCAACGGAGATGATAAACACTAGGTTGACCTTACGAGCATACCCCTGATCCATACCCACAACCTCCATAGCTATAACCCATAATTTCCTTAGCTCTGTCCCGCTTGTAAAAATCCGTTTTGAAAATAAAGCACTCATGACCTCGTCGTAGTATTTTATGTATACTACTTAATGGTAGTAAAATACTACTAATACTAATAATAAGATTAACAATAATATTAATCTTAATAATAATAATTATAATTACAATTTATATATATATATATATATATATATATATATATATATATAAAGAGAATACGAAAGATAGATGATGAACAAAATGAATTACAAACCAATCTCGTTCAATATTTAAAGGAAATTTTGACATCCACCTACTACTCATTTACAGCTCATGTTGTACTAATAAAAGCTGCCGACGGTTCTTAATATAAATAATTATATATATATTTAATCTTTATAATTAATTAAATATTATATTAAATTTACATACCTAGTTAACTTGTAAACTTAATTTTAACGACTTGTACAATGACACTCGACTCATGTCCCGCTTCCGGTTTTTCAAATGACGTTTCGTACGCGGAGAAAACTGGTATTTTATGTTTCGTGTTTTGTACCCTTTACAAAATATAGAGTTAGAGTATTAGTAAACTATATCACTCAAAATATATCTTAATCCTTTGAGTGTTGTGGTTATTTACTTCTATAAATCAATGACTCTTTGTTTATCAAAATATATTATTTTAAATCGAACGTTTTACGACTAAGTTAAAATATATATATTTTTATATTTTCATTTCGAAATATAAATTTAGGACAATATATAATATAGTTTTTTTTTTCAAAACTAATAATATTCAAATTTATATATCTTGAATTCGTTTAAATAATAAGAAATATTATTTCGTAACATTTGTATCTTTAAAGTTTAAAATTGATATACTTTATTTATATAAAAACGTTTACAAAGACATTTTAATATTCCAATTACTTTATATTCCAATCATTTTATTACAAAGGTTATAATAGTAGAAGTTGTTATATTGTAAAACATTTTAGAAAAGTAAGATTAAATATACTTTTAATAAATTTCAACTTTTTAACATTTGTTGGTGCAACGTGATATAAAGTCTAAAGGTTAGATAAACGTATAAAATCATTTTAATGTAAAATGTTAATTTACTTAACTTGTCGATATCCGTCTTATAAGTTATCTATATTCTACAATCTTACTTCCACGTTAATTAATATACAAGTTTAATAGTTTATCTTATCAAAAGTCACGAGACAATTATTGTAAAGCATAAATTGAAAATCAAACGGAAATCTCGACTAACCCTTGTCTCGTTTCCCGTTAATTGACAATTTTGTTCCTTCTAACAAATCACTTTACCAATTATTCTGAATACCGTTAAAAAGGAAAAGTTTCCTAAATCAAAGTGGACCTTTCAACAGAGACTCGTAATCATAATTCAATGTATCCAATAATTCAACCATTTAATATTATCATCTAATTCCATCGCTAATCATATTGAAACAAATACGTTCATGTAAAGTATTATTCGTTTAAATACTATGTTGACATTTTCAAGTTATAATATATACACATATACACATATACATACCTAATCATATGTTCATTTAATGGTTCATGAATCATTGGAATTTGGTCGAGGTTAAATGAATGTATGAACATAGTTTAAAATCCTTGAGATTTAACTTAACAAACTTTGCTTATCGTGTCGGAATAATATAAAGATAAAAGTTTAAATTGTTCAGAAATTTTCGGGTCGTCACATAGTATACAATTGTTCCCGTGAATTTCCCTTGAACAAACTTTCTTTTTCCTTACAAATAATTGACCTTTCTCTTGATGGGCCCACATTTCTGAATGAATGACCGCCACACCATTAGAAGTGGGAAAACATAGTTCTGCGTTGGGTGTGGAAGATATAGAACCAAATTTTCTTAATGATCGTCTTCCTAACAATTCATTGAGCCTCGACATCCCATCCAATACGGTGAAATCCACAATCTTTGTTCGAACAAGTGGATGCTGAAATGTCCCGTTCTTATTGATTAAAAACGTTCCATATTAATTGATTTTGTTGCGAGGTTTTGACCTCTATATGAGACGTTTTTCAAAGACTGCATTCATTTTAAAACAAACCATAACCTTTATTTCATCAATAAAGGTTTAAAAAGCTTTACGTAGATTATCAAATAATGATAATCTAAAATATCCTGTTTTACACACGACCATTACATAATGGTTTACAATACAAATATGTTACAACAAAATAAGTTTCTTGAATGCAGTTTTTACACAATATCATACAAGCATGGACTCCAAATCTCGTCCTTATTTAAGTATGCGATAGCGGAAGCTCTTAATAATCACCTGAGAATAAACATGCTTAAAACGTCAACAAAAATGTTGGTGAGTTATAGGTTTAACCTATATATATCAAATCATAATAATAGACCACAAGATTTCATATTTCAATACACATCCCATACATAGAGATAAAAATCATTCATATGGTGAACACCTGGTAACCGACATTAACAAGATGCATATATAAGAATATCCCCATCATTCCGGGACACCCTTCGGATATGATATAAATTTCGAAGTACTAAAGCATCCGGTACTTTGGATGGGGTTTGTTAGGCCCAATAGATCTATCTTTAGGATTCGCGTCAATTAGGGTGTCTGTTCCCTAATTCTTAGATTACCAGACTTAATAAAAAGGGGCATATTCGATTTCGATAATTCAACCATAGAATGTAGTTTCACGTACTTGTGTCTATTTTGTAAATCATTTATAAAACCTGCATGTATTCTCATCCCAAAAATATTAGATTTTAAAAGTGGGACTATAACTCACTTTCACAGATTTTTACTTCGTCGGGAAGTAAGACTTGGCCACTGGTTGATTCACGAACCTATAACAATATATACATATATATCAAAGTATGTTCAAAATATATTTACAACACTTTTAATATATTTTGA
This sequence comes from Rutidosis leptorrhynchoides, assembly GCF_046630445.1. NCBI lineage: Eukaryota > Viridiplantae > Streptophyta > Magnoliopsida > Asterales > Asteraceae > Rutidosis > Rutidosis leptorrhynchoides. Next base: position 271,403,604 of record NC_092335.1, read on the forward strand.
TGTTTTAAGTTTATTAAGTCAGCTGTCCTCGTTAGTAACCTACAACTAGTTGTCCACAGTTAGATGTACAGAAATAAATCGATAAATATTATCTTGAATCAATCCACGACCCAGTGTATACGTATCTCAGTATTGATCACAACTCAAACTATATATATTTTGGAATCAACCTCAACCCTGTATAGCTAACTCCAACATTCACATATAGAGTGTCTATGGTTGTTCCGAAATATATATAGATGTGTCGACATGATAGGTCGAAACATTGTATACGTGTCTATGGTATCTCAAGATTACATAATATATATTACAAGTTGATTAAGTTATGGTTGGAATAGATTTGTTACCAATTTTCACGTAGCTAAAATGAGAAAAATTATCCAATCTTGTTTTACCCATAACTTCTTCATTTTAAATCCGTTTTGAGTGAATCAAATTGCTATGGTTTCATATTGAACTCTATTTTATGAATCTAAACAAAAAAAGTATAGGTTTCTAGTCGGAAAAATAAGTTACAAGTCATTTTTGTAAAGGTAGTCATTTCAGTCGAAAGAACGACGTCTAGATGACCATTTTAGAAAACATACTTCCACTTTGAGTTTAACCATAATTTTTGGATATAGTTTCATGTTCATAATAAAAATCATTTTCTCAGAATAACAACTTTTAAATCAAAGTTTATCATAGTTTTTAATTAACTAACCCAAAACAGCCCGCGGTGTTACTACGACGGCGTAAATCCGGTTTTACGGTGTTTTTCGTGTTTCCAGGTTTTAAATCATTAAGTTAGCATATCATATAGATATAGAACATGTGTTTAGTTGATTTTAAAAGTCAAGTTAGAAGGATTAACTTTTGTTTGCGAACAAGTTTAGAATTAACTAAACTATGTTCTTGTGATTACAAGTTTAAACCTTCGAATAAGATAGCTTTATATGTATGAATCGAATGATGTTATGAACATCATTACTACCTTAAGTTCCTTGGATGAACCTACTGGAAAAGAGAAAAATGGATCTAGCTTCAATGGATCCTTGGATGGCTCAAAGTTCTTGAAGCAAAATCATGACACGAAAACAAGTTCAAGTAAGATCATCACTTGAAATAAGATTGTTATAGTTATAGAAATTGAACCAAAGTTTGAATATGATTATTACCTTGTATTAGAATGATAACCTACTGTAAGAAACAAAGATTTCTTGAGGTTGGATGATCACCTTACAAGATTGGAAGTGAGCTAGCAAACTTGAAAGTATTCTTGATTTTATGAAACTAGAACTTTTGGAATTTATGAAGAACACTTAGAACTTGAAGATAGAACTTGAGAGAGATCAATTAGATGAAGAAAATTGAAGAATGAAAGTGTTTGTAGGTGTTTTTGGTCGTTGGTGTATGGATTAGATATAAAGGATATGTAATTTTGTTTTCATGTAAATAAGTCATGAATGATTACTCATATTTTTGTAATTTTATGAGATATTTCATGCTAGTTTCCAAATGATGGTTCCCACATGTGTTAGGTGACTCACATGGGCTGCTAAGAGCTGATCATTGGAGTGTATATACCAATAGTACATACATCTAAAAGCTGTGTATTGTACGAGTACGAATACGGGTGCATACGAGTAGAATTGTTGATGAAACTGAACGAGGATGTAATTGTAAGCATTTTTGTTAAGTAGAAGTATTTTGATAAGTGTATTGAAGTCTTTCAAAAGTGTATAAATACATATTAAAACACTACATGTATATACATTTTAACTGAGTCGTTAAGTCATCGTTAGTCGTTACATGTAAGTGTTGTTTTGAAACCTTTAGGTTAACGATCTTGTTAAATGTTGTTAACCCAATGTTTATAATATCAAATGAGATTTTAAATTATTATATTATCATGATATTATCATGTATGAATATCTCTTAATATGATATATATACATTAAATGTCTTTACAACGATAATCGTTACATATATGTCTCGTTTAAAAATCATTAAGTTAGTAGTCTTGTTTTTACATATGTAGTTCATTGTTAATATACTTAATGATATGTTTACTTATCATAGTATCATGTTAACTATATATATATATATATATATATATATATATATATCCATATATATGTCATCATATAGTTTTTACAAGTTTTAACGTTCGTGAATCACCGGTCAACTTGGGTGGTCAATTGTCTATATGAAACATATTTCAATTAATCAAGTCTTAACAAGTTTGATTGCTTAACATGTTGGAAACATTTAATCATGTAAATATCAATCTTAATTAATTTATATAAACTTGGAAAAGTTCGGGTCACTACAGTACCTACCCGTTAAATAAATTTCGTCCCGAAATTTTAAGCTGTTGAAGGTGTTGACAAATCTTCTGGAAATAGATGCGGGTATTTCTTCTTCATCTGATCTTCACGCTCCCAGGTGAACTCGGGTCCTCTACGAGCATTCCATCGAACCTTAACAATTGGTATCTTGTTTTGCTTAAGTCTTTTAACCTCACGATCCATTATTTCGACGGGTTCTTCGATGAATTGGAGTTTTTCGTTGATTTGGATTTCATCTAACGGAATAGTGAGATCTTCTTTAGCAAAACATTTCTTCAAATTCGAGACGTGGAAAGTGTTATGTACAGCCGCGAGTTGTTGAGGTAACTCAAGTCGGTAAGCTACTGGTCCGACACGATCAATAATCTTGAATGGTCCAATATACCTTGGATTTAATTTCCCTCGTTTACCAAATCGAACAACGCCTTTCCAAGGTGAAACTTTAAGCATGACCATCTCTCCAATTTCAAATTCTATATCTTTTCTTTTAATGTCAGCGTAGCTCTTTTGTCGATTTTGGGCGGTTTTCAACCGTTGTTGAATTTGGATGATCTTCTCGGTAGTTTCTTGTATAATCTCCGGACCCGTAATCTGTCTATCCCCCACCTCACTCCAACAAATCGGAGACCTGCACTTTCTACCATAAAGTGCTTCAAACGGCGCCATCTCAATGCTTGAATGGTAGCTGTTGTTGTAGGAAAATTCTGCTAACGGTAGCTGTCGATCCCAACTGTTTCCGAAATCAATAACACATGCTCGTAGCATGTCTTCAAGCGTTTGTATCGTCCTTTCGCTCTGCCCATCAGTTTGTGGATGATAGGCAGTACTCATGTCTAGACGAGTTCCTAATGCTTGCTGTAATGTCTGCCAGAATCTTGAAATAAATCTGCCATCCCTATCAGAGATAATAGAGATTGGTATTCCATGTCTGGAGACGACTTCCTTCAAATACAGTCGTGCTAACTTCTCCATCTTGTCATCTTCTCTTATTGGTAGGAAGTGTGCTGATTTGGTGAGACGATCAACTATTACCCAAATAGTATCAAAACCACTTGCAGTCCTTGGCAATTTAGTGATGAAATCCATGGTAATGTTTTCCCATTTCCATTCCGGGATTTCGGGTTGTTGAAGTAGACCTGATGGTTTCTGATGCTCAGCTTTGACCTTAGAACACGTCAAACATTCTCCTACGTATTTAGCAACATCGGCTTTCATACCCGGCCACCAAAAATGTTTCTTGAGATCCTTGTACATCTTCCCCGTTCCAGGATGTATTGAGTATCTGGTTTTATGAGCTTCTCTAAGTACCATTTCTCTCATATCTCCAAATTTTGGTACCCAAATCCTTTCAGCCCTATACCGGGTTCCGTCTTCCCGAATATTAAGATGCTTCTCCGATCCTTTGGGTATTTCATCCTTTAAATTTCCCTCTTTTAAAACTCCTTGTTGCGCCTCCTTTATTTGAGTAGTAATGTTATTATGAATCATTATATTCATAGATTTTACTCGAATGGGTTCTCTATCCTTCCTGCTCAAGGCATCGGCTACCACATTTGCCTTCCCTGGGTGGTAACGAATCTCAAAATCGTAATCATTCAATAATTCAATCCACCTACGCTGCCTCATATTCAGTTGTTTCTGATTAAATATGTGTTGAAGACTTTCGTGGTCGGTATATATAATACTTTTGACCCCATATAAGTAGTGCCTCCAAGTCTTTAATGCAAAAACAACCGCGCCTAATTCCAAATCATGCGTCGTATAATTTTGTTCGTGAATCTTCAATTGTCTAGACGCATAAGCAATCACCTTCGTTCGTTGCATTAATACACAACCGAGACCTTGCTTTGATGCGTCACAATAAATCACAAAATCATCATTCCCTTCAGGCAATGACAATATAGGTGCCGTAGTTAGCTTTTTCTTCAATAACTGAAACGCTTTTTCTTGTTCATCATTCCATTCAAATTTCTTCCCTTTATGCGTTAATGCAGTCAAGGGTTTTGCTATTCTGGAAAAGTCTTGGATGAACCTTCTGTAGTAACCAGCTAGTCCTAAAAACTGGCGTATGTGTTTCGGAGTTTTCGGGGTTTCCCACTTTTCAACAGTTTCTATCTTTGCCGGATCCACCTTAATACCTTCTTTGTTCACTATGTGACCGAGGAATTGAACTTCTTCCAACCAAAATGCACACTTTGAAAACTTAGCGTACAATTTTTCCTTCCTCAATACTTCTAACACCTTTCTCAAATGTTCACCGTGTTCTTGGTCATTCTTTGAGTAAATAAGTATGTCATCAATGAAAACAATGACAAACTTGTCAAGGTATGGTCCACACACTCGGTTCATAAGGTCCATGAACACAGCTGGTGCATTAGTTAAACCAAACGGCATGACCATAAACTCGTAATGACCGTAACGTGTTCTGAAAGCAGTCTTTGGAATATCATCTTCTTTCACCCGCATTTGATGATACCCGGAACGTAAGTCAATCTTTGAATAAACAGACGAGCCTTGTAGTTGATCAAATAAGTCGTCGATTCTCGGTAGTGGGTAGCGGTTCTTGATGGTAAGTTTGTTCAACTCTCGGTAGTCGATACACAACCTGAATGTACCATCTTTCTTCTTGACAAACAAAACAGGAGCTCCCCACGGTGATGTGCTTGGTCGAATGAAACCACGCTCTAGAAGTTCTTGTAATTGGCTTTGCAGTTCTTTCATCTCGCTGGGTGCGAGTCTGTAAGGAGCACGAGCTATTGGTGCAGCTCCTGGTACAAGATCTATTTGAAATTCAACGGATCGATGTGGGGGTAATCCCGGTAATTCTTTCGGAAATACATCGGGAAATTCTTTTGCAATGGGAACATCATTGATGCTCTTTTCTTCAGTTTGTACTTTCTCAACGTGTGCTAGAATAGCATAGCAACCTTTTCTTATTAGTTTTTGTGCCTTCAAATTACTAATAAGATGTAGCTTCGTGTTGCCCTTTTCTCCGTACACCATTAAGGGTTTTCCTTTTTCTCGTATAATGCGAATGGCATTTTTGTAACAAACGATCTCCGCTTTCACTTCTTTCAACCAGTCCATACCGATTATCACATCAAAACTCCCTAACTCTACTGGTATCAAATCAATCTTAAATGTTTCGCTAACCAGTTTAATTTCTAGATTCCGACATATATTATCTGCTGAAATTAATTTACCATTTGCTAATTCGAGTAAAAATTTACTATCCAAAGGCGTCAATGGACAACTTAATTTAGCACAAAAATCTCTACTCATATAGCTTCTATCCGCACCCGAATCAAATAAAACGTAAGCAGATTTATTGTCAATAAGAAACGTACCCGTAACAAGCTCCGGGTCTTCCTGTGCCTCTACCGCATTAATATTGAAAACTCTTCCACGGCCTTGTCCATTCGTGTTCTCCTGGTTCGGGCAATTTCTAATAATGTGGCCTGGTTTTCCACATTTATAACAAACTACATTGGCATAACTTGCTCCGACACTACTTGCTCCGCCATTACTCGTTCCGACACCATTTGTTCCTTTCGTTCTATTAACCCCTGGTCCGTAGACCTCACACTTCGCCGCGCTATGACCATTTCTTTTACACTTGTTGCAAAATTTGGTGCAGAACCCCGAGTGATTCTTTTCACACCTTTGGCATAGTTGCTTCTGATTGTTGTTGTTGTTGCGGTTATTATTGTTGTTGGGATGATTGTTGTAATTGCTGTTGTTGTTGTTGTTGTTGTTGTTGTTGTTGTTGTTGGGCCGTTTGTTGTAGTTGCGATTGATGTTGCGATTGTTGGGATAATTGTTGCGATTATTGTTGTAATTGCTGTTGTTGTTGTATTGGTGATTCTTATCACCGTTTTCCTCCCACTTTCTTTTGACTTGCTTCACATTGGCCTCTTCAGCAGTCTGTTCTTTAATTCTTTCTTCAATCTGGTTCACTAGTTTGTGAGCCATTCTACATGCCTGTTGTATGGAGGCGGGCTCGTGTGAACTTATATCTTCTTGGATTCTTTCCGGTAATCCTTTCACAAACGCGTCGATCTTCTCTTCCTCATCTTCGAATGCTCCCGGACACAATAGGCACAATTCTGTAAATCGTCTTTCGTACGTGGTAATATCAAATCCTTGGGTTCGTAACCCTCTAAGTTCTGTCTTGAGCTTATTGACCTCGGTTCTGGGACGGTACTTCTCGTTCATCAAGTGCTTGAATGCTGACCACGGTAGTGCGTACGCATCATCTTGTCCCACTTGCTCTAGATAGGTATTCCACCATGTTAACGCAGAACCTGTGAAGGTATGCGTAGCGTACTTCACTTTGTCCTCTTCAGTACACTTACTTATGGTAAACACCGATTCAACCTTCTCGGTCCACCGTTTCAATCCGATCGGTCCTTCGGTTCCATCAAATTCCAAAGGTTTGCAGGCAGTGAATTCTTTGTAGGTGCATCCTACACGATTTCCTGTACTGCTAGATCCAAGGTTATTGTTGGTATGTAGCGCAGCCTGTACTGCGGCTATGTTTGAAGCTAGAAAAGTACGGAATTCCTCTTCATTCATATTCACGGTGTGTCGAGTAGTCGGTGCCATTTCCTTCAAAATAGTTAAATGGAACAAGTTAATCATACAGAATATTAAGAGTAGTTAATAGTATTTCGTAGCATAATATGAACTCATTTATAAAAGCTTTTTCTTCATATTAGCGTTTTATAAGTTTAAATTCGGGTAGTACCTACCCGTTAAGTTCATACTTAGTAGCTAATATACAATTCAACTACTACAATTCTATATGAAAAACTGATTATAATAATATTTCGCGTTCAAACTTTTATACAATATTTTACAAACTTACAATACCGCTTATTTTACATAAAGCATGAAATATAGCACACAATAACTTTGATACAAGATAGTTGTGAAGACAATTCTAGCTAGTACACAAGTCGTTCAGCAAAGGCAATAAAGACACGTAATTCATACGTCCAGAAACAAGTCATGCATTCTGGTTTTACTAGGACTACTTCCCATCCTTGGTCTTGTGCAACATAACCATTATGGCCGTTGATAAGACAGCGTGTTGTAACGTCATCAAAGGGACGAGGGTTACGTAATGTCCAACAGTCCCGTAATAATCTAAAAACCTCATTTCTTACCCCAATTACCGACTCCGTCACTTGTGGAAACGTTTTGTTTAATAGTTGTAGCCCGATGTTCTTGTTCTCACTTTGGTGAGAAGCGAACATTACTAATCCGTAAGCATAACATGCTTCTTTATGTTGCATGTTAGCCGCTTTTTCTAAATCACGAAGTCCAATATTCGGATATATTGAGTCAAAATAATTTCTTAACCCGTTGCGTAAAATAGCATTTGGGTTCCCCGCAATATATGCGTCAAAGTAAACACATCGTAACTTATGGGTTTCCCAATGTGATATCCCCCATCTTTCAAACGAAAGTCTCTTATAAACCAAGACATTCTTGGAACGTTCTTCGAATGTCTTACAAACTGATCTCGCCTTAAATAGTTGTGCCGAAGAATTCTGGCCGACTCTAGACAAGATTTCATCAATCATGTCTCCGGGTAGGTCTCTTAAAATATTGGGTTGTCTATCCATTTTGTGTTTTTAAACTGTAAAATAGACAAAAGTTAGATTCATAAAAAAAAATACTTATTAATACAAGCAATTTTTACATATATCATAAAGCATAAGAACACTATATTCCATATATTACACCACACGAATACAACTATCTTATTCCGACTCGCTCGTTTCTTCTTCTTCGGTTTTGGTTCGTTTTGCCAAGTTTCTAGGGATATATGATGTTCCCCTAATACGAGCCGTCGTTGTCCACATTGGTTTAGAAAAACCTGGTGGTTTAGAGGTTCCCGGGTCATTGTTACAACTTAAGGACTTCGGGGGTTGACGATACATATAAAGTTCATCGGGGTTGGAATTAGATTTCTCTATTTTTATGCCCTTTCCCTTATTATTTTCTTTTGCCTTTTTAAATTCAGTTGGGGTAATTTCTATAACATCATCGGAATTCTCGTCGGAATCCAATTCATCGAAGAATTGGTAATCCTCCCAATATTTTGCTTCCTTGGTGGAAACACCATTGACCATAATTAACTTTGGTCGGTTGGTTGAGGATTTTCTTTTACTTAACCGTTTTATTATTTCCCCCACCGGTTCTATTTCTTCATCCGGTTCCGATTCTTCTTCCGGTTCCGATTCTTCTTCCGGTTCCGACTCTTCTTCTGGTTCCTCTTCGGGAACTTGTGAATCAGTCCACAAATCATTCCAATTTACATTTGACTCTTCATTATTATTAGGTGAGTCAATGGGACTTGTTCTAGAGGTAGACATCTATCACATAATATCAAACACGTTAAGAGATTAATATATCACATAATATTCATATGTTAAAAATATATAGTTTCCAACAAAAATGTTAAGCAATCATTTTTAAAGAAAACACGGTCGAAGTCCAGACTCACTAATGCATCCTAACAAACTCGATAAGACACACTAATGCAAAGTTTCTGGTTCTCTAAGACCAACGCTCGGATACCAACTGTAATGTCCCGTTCTTATTGATTAAAAACGTTCCATATTAATTGATTTTGTTGCGAGGTTTTGACCTCTATATGAGACGTTTTTCAAAGACTGCATTCATTTTAAAACAAACCATAACCTTTATTTCATCAATAAAGGTTTAAAAAGCTTTACGTAGATTATCAAATAATGATAATCTAAAATATCCTGTTTACACACGACCATTACATAATGGTTTACAATACAAATATGTTACAACAAAATAAGTTTCTTGAATGCAGTTTTTACACAATATCATACAAGCATGGACTCCAAATCTCGTCCTTATTTAAGTATGCGATAGCGGAAGCTCTTAATAATCACCTGAGAATAAACATGCTTAAAACGTCAACAAAAATGTTGGTGAGTTATAGGTTTAACCTATATATATCAAATCATAATAATAGACCACAAGATTTCATATTTCAATACACATCCCATACATAGAGATAAAAATCATTCATATGGTGAACACCTGGTAACCGACATTAACAAGATGCATATATAAGAATATCCCCATCATTCCGGGACACCCTTCGGATATGATATAAATTTCGAAGTACTAAAGCATCCGGTACTTTGGATGGGGTTTGTTAGGCCCAATAGATCTATCTTTAGGATTCGCGTCAATTAGGGTGTCTGTTCCCTAATTCTTAGATTACCAGACTTAATAAAAAGGGGCATATTCGATTTCGATAATTCAACCATAGAATGTAGTTTCACGTACTTGTGTCTATTTTGTAAATCATTTATAAAACCTGCATGTATTCTCATCCCAAAAATATTAGATTTTAAAAGTGGGACTATAACTCACTTTCACAGATTTTTACTTCGTCGGGAAGTAAGACTTGGCCACTGGTTGATTCACGAACCTATAACAATATATACATATATATCAAAGTATGTTCAAAATATATTTACAACACTTTTAATATATTTTGATGTTTTAAGTTTATTAAGTCAGCTGTCCTCGTTAGTAACCTACAACTAGTTGTCCACAGTTAGATGTACAGAAATAAATCGATAAATATTATCTTGAATCAATCCACGACCCAGTGTATACGTATCTCAGTATTGATCACAACTCAAACTATATATATTTTGGAATCAACCTCAACCCTGTATAGCTAACTCCAACATTCACATATAGAGTGTCTATGGTTGTTCCGAAATATATATAGATGTGTCGACATGATAGGTCGAAACATTGTATACGTGTCTATGGTATCTCAAGATTACATAATATATATTACAAGTTGATTAAGTTATGGTTGGAATAGATTTGTTACCAATTTTCACGTAGCTAAAATGAGAAAAATTATCCAATCTTGTTTTACCCATAACTTCTTCATTTTAAATCCGTTTTGAGTGAATCAAATTGCTATGGTTTCATATTGAACTCTATTTTATGAATCTAAACAAAAAAAGTATAGGTTTCTAGTCGGAAAAATAAGTTACAAGTCATTTTTGTAAAGGTAGTCATTTCAGTCGAAAGAACGACGTCTAGATGACCATTTTAGAAAACATACTTCCACTTTGAGTTTAACCATAATTTTTGGATATAGTTTCATGTTCATAATAAAAATCATTTTCTCAGAATAACAACTTTTAAATCAAAGTTTATCATAGTTTTTAATTAACTAACCCAAAACAGCCCGCGGTGTTACTACGACGGCGTAAATCCGGTTTTACGGTGTTTTTCGTGTTTCCAGGTTTTAAATCATTAAGTTAGCATATCATATAGATATAGAACATGTGTTTAGTTGATTTTAAAAGTCAAGTTAGAAGGATTAACTTTTGTTTGCGAACAAGTTTAGAATTAACTAAACTATGTTCTTGTGATTACAAGTTTAAACCTTCGAATAAGATAGCTTTATATGTATGAATCGAATGATGTTATGAACATCATTACTACCTTAAGTTCCTTGGATGAACCTACTGGAAAAGAGAAAAATGGATCTAGCTTCAATGGATCCTTGGATGGCTCAAAGTTCTTGAAGCAAAATCATGACACGAAAACAAGTTCAAGTAAGATCATCACTTGAAATAAGATTGTTATAGTTATAGAAATTGAACCAAAGTTTGAATATGATTATTACCTTGTATTAGAATGATAACCTACTGTAAGAAACAAAGATTTCTTGAGGTTGGATGATCACCTTACAAGATTGGAAGTGAGCTAGCAAACTTGAAAGTATTCTTGATTTTATGAAACTAGAACTTTTGGAATTTATGAAGAACACTTAGAACTTGAAGATAGAACTTGAGAGAGATCAATTAGATGAAGAAAATTGAAGAATGAAAGTGTTTGTAGGTGTTTTTGGTCGTTGGTGTATGGATTAGATATAAAGGATATGTAATTTTGTTTTCATGTAAATAAGTCATGAATGATTACTCATATTTTTGTAATTTTATGAGATATTTCATGCTAGTTGCCAAATGATGGTTCCCACATGTGTTAGGTGACTCACATGGGCTGCTAAGAGCTGATCATTGGAGTGTATATACCAATAGTACATACATCTAAAAGCTGTGTATTGTACGAGTACGAATACGGGTGCATACGAGTAGAATTGTTGATGAAACTGAACGAGGATGTAATTGTAAGCATTTTTGTTAAGTAGAAGTATTTTGATAAGTGTATTGAAGTCTTTCAAAAGTGTATAAATACATATTAAAACACTACATGTATATACATTTTAACTGAGTCGTTAAGTCATCGTTAGTCGTTACATGTAAGTGTTGTTTTGAAACCTTTAGGTTAACGATCTTGTTAAATGTTGTTAACCCAATGTTTATAATATCAAATGAGATTTTAAATTATTATATTATCATGATATTATCATGTATGAATATCTCTTAATATGATATATATACATTAAATGTCTTTACAACGATAATCGTTACATATATGTCTCGTTTAAAAATCATTAAGTTAGTAGTCTTGTTTTTACATATGTAGTTCATTGTTAATATACTTAATGATATGTTTACTTATCATAGTATCATGTTAACTATATATATATATATATATATATATATATATATCCATATATATGTCATCATATAGTTTTTACAAGTTTTAACGTTCGTGAATCACCGGTCAACTTGGGTGGTCAATTGTCTATATGAAACATATTTCAATTAATCAAGTCTTAACAAGTTTGATTGCTTAACATGTTGGAAACATTTAATCATGTAAATATCAATCTTAATTAATTTATATAAACTTGGAAAAGTTCGGGTCACTACAGATGCGCTCCCAATACTACTACTAATGTGATCCTTACAAATTCCTTTATTGATGTTCTTATTATCCCAGCTATCCTCACGTCCGTTCTGCAAAGTCTGTCCTTGACGCTGAATGGAAAGGAAAAATACAATCTATAAAAAAGATATCAGCCTCGCTCCCAGTGTCCGTGTAAAGTCTTGAAACAAATTTATTTGCTATATTTGCTGAAATAACAACAGGTTCTTCTACTAATCTCCAATTTCTGATTGTGTGAAAAATGATTGGGGCGTACATCCATGCTTCTTCATCTCTCTCTCCTTCTCGCTCTACCTCTTCTCCCTCATTCCAATTAACATTGGTACGTAACTTTGGTGTTGGTTCTCTTTCATTCTTTCTTTCTTCGTACTGATTTCTATTTTCCCTTCACTTCCAATCTCTCCGTCCACCGTTTCTGGATTTTTCTTACCATGCAAACCTTTTGTTTGGGTCCTTCATTCTGTACTGATTTTTGGGTATCAAGTGATTCAACTCTCCATCTTTGATTTTAGCGATTATTTCCCTCATTAAGTATTTGCAGTTATCTGTATCATGACCACATGCTTCATGGAAATCACACCAACGATCACTTTTTGGTCTTTATCGCTCTTCTATGGGTGTAGGAGGGTTGAACGTTTCTTTGATTGGTTCAGTAAACAGGTTTTCTTTCGTTGTTTTTGTCAAAGCCATTATCAATGTGTGTCTCTCCGCGGCCTGGGATTGTGATAAAAGTTGTTTGGATGAATGTTTTTTCGCCAACCTTGATGCTGAATTTGGTAATTATTAACATTTCTGCATTGATGCCTTTCCAAATACCGTTCTCCGTTGTACTTCTTGTAATTCCATTCAACCTCTATTGTCCCATTTCTGCAGCCTTTAAGTGTTTTTGTGCTATTATTAATGATTGATGCAATGTTTTAGGTACATCATACCTTAGTGCATGGATGAGGCTTGAAAAACGGCGTTGATCTAAACAGAAGATAAAATCAGATACTAGCTGATATTCTATTCTGGTATGTCCGACATCTTTTGACATTCCACAGTGTAGCGCTTCATAAAATTGCTCAACGATTCACTGTTATGCATCGTGATTTCATGCGCATCCAAGTACATTAATGTACAACTTCTCAAGTTTTGATATTACATGACAAAATTATCTCGTAAATCTAAAAAACTTGTAATGCTTCTGGTCGGTAAACTTGCAAACCATTCTCTTGCCATTTTTTGCAACACCATCGAAAACATGCAACTTCCTCATCCCAATGATGTAATCTCATTACTTCTTCAAACATGGTTAGAAAATCCTCTGGATCTGATGTTCCATCATAAACACCAATTGATGCTATTCTCGAATTTCTCAATTGTGGATACTTTGCTATACGACTTATTAAACATTGGGTTGATTTTATCATTGCTGGCGGCTTAGTTGCTTATTCTCCAGTCATGAGTGCAAAGAAATTGTCTACTGCTACTAGGGATGTTCATCGAACCGTTTAAACTGGTCAAACCAGCCGAACCGGGGTATTTAGTTTGGTTTGGCCGGGTTGAGGTGTTAGATTACGGTTCAACATTTAAGTTTTTGTCAAACCGGGTTTCTTGGTCCGACTACGGTTTGAGAAAAATTCTAACCGTCAAAACCGGACCGGACCAGACCGTTGACATATATATATATATATATATATATATATATATATATATAATATATATATATATATATATATATATATATATATATATATATATATATATATATATATATATATATATATATATATATACACACACACACACACACATATACATATACATTATACATATATATTATATCGCAGGTTTGAATTGATAACTAAGTTTATTCTTTAATTTAAAGTATAACAACCCTCACTTTTTGACGTCTGAAATTACTAAAATATCCCTAGGTTTTTCTGCATGACTATATGTATTAATTAATTAGGATTGTTATATATACGATTTAATGAACGTTGACCGAATAGTGATTTTTAGTCAACAACGTACGTTTAAATAAATAATATAATTATTATAAACAAGGTTATATTATATAAATTTATATAATGTAACACTTTTTCTTATTAATTTAAATATATAACTTATATTACTTTTGTTATATAATTAATGTATTATATAATTAACTATATAACAAATACAAGTTATATATAAAATAAATGTAATTTAGGAAACTAATAAAACTATAAGTAATAAATGTAATTAAATTAAAATCATAATTATTGATTATATATATATTACCAAAATTACTATATTTTTATATAAATTTGTATTTATTAATTAAGTAAAAAATAAAAATAATTTGATAAAAAGTTTTTGAAATATATAAATGTATAATCTGTAAAAAATAATATATATATATATATATATATATATATATATATATATATATATATATATATATATATATATATATATATATATATATATATATATATATGTATATATATATATATATATATATATATAAATGATATAGATAAAACAAATACATCCTTATGTTGACTAAAAATAAAAAATAATAAAAAAAAATCATAAACTAGATCATCCTCTTATTGACTTAAGCTCCATCGTGTGTCCTATAAAAAGAGATTCAAACTAGTTCATTCTTGCACACACTTAACTCACTTCCTCTCTAAAAATATTGAAGAACTCTTGAGGTAATCTTTCCTTTTCATTTTCTTAATTATTTTTATTCATTTTATTTATTTCTTGTATTTTATTTAGCCAATTGTTATTTTAAATTGTTAATAAATATTCACATCAGTAGTATTTGTTTGGAAATTATTTAGAACAGTAGTAGTACTTATAAAAATAATTATGATAAGTTTTGGAATATTATTTGTAATTAATTACGAATTAAGTACTAATTAAACATGAAAATCGTATAAAATTTGTAATAAAATATTTTACAGTAATAAAAATAATTTTAATTTTTTTGAGATTATTTTACTTTTATAAACAAGAGAAAATTATAAAAATTAAATAAATAGGTCGATTATTATTTAAATAGAATTTACTTTTGCATTATTCTAAACCGAGAGAAATAATAAAGAAAATACAAAATAAATACAAACGTGTATTAAATCTATTTTTATAAAAATTTTATTTGATTAGTAGCATTACTAGATACTGTAAAAAATTATAAAAATTAATTTTAAATTGTTTTTCCTATTTAATTAATTATAGGCCGATTAGAATGGTTAAATAATTAGAAAATATTAAATAAATAATATTTCGGTATAAAATTTGATTTATTAATTTTTATAACATTTTTACAGAATATAAAACTTGTAAAAAATATAAAATTATGTATTTAGTTCGATTTGATATTTATTACCTAATTAATTTTGATTTAATCTAAACCGAGAACATATGAAAAGAAAAATGGAAATAAATATAAAAACTTGGAAAAAATAATTAAATACATATAAATACATTAATATTATATTGTTACTATTATTATAAAACATCAAAATAATACTTATAATAACTAATTAATTCCTTTCCCTATTATACTAAAGAATTAAAAAAAATTAAAAATCAATAATAAAGAATAATACTTATATTATAAGATTATAACATACACGATAATGTAAAATTACTCGAACGTCAACGCTACTTATGGCCTATGGTGATCCTTAATACCATTATGGGACGCTTGTGGATCTCGAATGCCAAGACTTAGATTCTGGTCAAGAGATCCTAGGCCGACCGGTAACAATAGATCATTCAAGTGACTCGGCGGTGGCATAGATGTTTGGGTATGGTGCAAATATCAAACCCGACTATAGTAATCATACACTCACTAAGTGAACAACACTTAGTCACTTACATACTTAATAAGTGGTAGACTTATTAAGAACAACTCACTAGTGTTCAACACTAACTTACTAAACATGGAAACTTACTAAAAATGGAAACTTACTAAGAATGGGAACTTAGTAAAACAAACTACACTTAAACACTTGCATACTTAAACTTAAACTTGGGCAAACATTAAACTACTCTTAAATGTCATTAGGTTGACTTTCTGCTCACATTCATCCAACTCTTCTATTTCGAGGAATAACAAACTCTTCTCCTACTTACTAAGGTGAACTTCATAGCCCCACTTACTATTGCGAAATTTATTTAAACTTACTGGGTGAGACACATGCTTCTTTTAATATTTAGAATTTAGACACAAGTACCAACTATTAAACTGTGCTATACCTGGCTATGTACTGCAAGTCGCCACTGTGATATTTTTAATTGCTTTTACATAACGCATTCTTAATTATTGGGGGTAGGCCTATCGGGAGTAACTTACCCGATACATTTGACCAAGTCATTGTATTACTTAATAACGATTCAAACCAACAAGGACAGTACAACTTGTCACGGGCCAAACTTTGAAACGGTTTAGTCTAAATATCACAAACTTGGCACTACTTTTAGATCCCTGCGAGATCTACTTTTAAATAAAAATCTTGTGGTCTAAACAACGATCAACTATTTTGTTAAACCTATGAACTTCACTCAACCTTTTTGGTTGACACTTTAGCATGTTTTGTCTCAGGTTATGATTGATCAGCTTACTCTTATCTGTGTGATGCTACTTGGACTCTAGGACTTGAAGAAGGAGTCACATTTATTATTTATGCATTTATTTACATTCTTGTAATTTCAATTCTTGTAACGACATTCCATTTCTTTCCGCTGCGTACTCAATAAAGTTTGTTTTTATCATATAGTGTCGTTCTCATTATATAATATGTTCGTATTTTTGATATTAATGTCACATTCACCTAGGCCCTAACTGGGGGTGTGATAGATTGGTATCAGAGCGTAATCAGGTTGTTATAGAGAACCATGATTGCATTTTTATGTATGCCTTACTTGCTAGCTAGGGTGCTTTAGCAATCTAGGAAACTATAACCTTTCCTGCCTTAGACTTAAAGCACTTAGGATTGCCTTTTAATCTTAACAACCCTGCTTTAATAATCTTGGCTTAAAATTCTAATCGAAGTCTCTCTCCTAATGTTAGGATGTCAAGCGTTAATCAAACCAACAAAACAACTCTCTTCAAACCATCTGAAGTAATGGCTCACTTCAAACCTGCTGTAACACCCCGTCAAAAATCCCCTTAACAGAATGTTAACTCTGGTCCTAGTGTTTGGCTTGACTTCTATGTAACAGCAATATTCTACAGCGGAAGCAATTAATACCTGAGAATAAAACACGCAAAATGGATCAATAATAATGTTGAGTGAATCTACAGGTTTTAGGTAAACAATACAGTATGTTTAAGAAATAACATTTCAAAATCGTTTATTAGTGGAAGACCACCAAGGTTCAATGTTAAAGTTTTTAGGCAACACCATTTCTCGTTCCAAAAGTTTGTTGACACTACTATGTCAAGTTTCAAATATCTGTAAACAATACCATGTCAAGTTTTATCTCATTTTGTTCGTAAACCACAGTTTTACATAACGTTGTATAGCATCTGAAAAATAGTTATCAGAAAAATAGTTTAGTTTCCTTGACCACGAGATTTTACAAGTACAACACCAAGTCGTAAAAACGTTTGCATAATATGAGCACCTGAATACTAGCAATGACCCGAGTATAGAAGCCACTATACCCGCCTTTACCTCCTAAAATGTTATACACTTGTTCGAGCGTATCTAATGTTCAAAATAAATGCACCACAGTTTTTATAGCGGGTGAGGTTGTCAACCTAACGGATCCGTCCATCTAAATTGTGCTTACACCGATGGTATTAAAAGTATTCAAGCTAGAGGATTTTTGAACAAACTCAATATGCATATATAGTACTCGTGTCAATACAAAAGCATTTGATAAGGTAAGTATAACAGCGTGTATTCTCATTCCTGAAAACATGTAAAAAGCGAGACTGTGGACTCACCTTTGAATAAGCTTGGATGACAGATAAAACTTGTACGGTTTACAGCTGAATAATGCAATCTAAGTATACGTATTTAGGTTGGTAAATATATGTATCTTAAATAAGGGTGGTTTCATAGTATAAGTTGTCTTATTGCTCGACTCGACGCGTTTCCAAGTAAAAGTCAACTATATCATGCAAGTCAAACAAAGTTAACCGAAGTCAAACCGAAAGTCAAACTTGGTCAATGTAGTCAACTAAATTCAACATCAATAGGTTCATGTCAAATGTTGGTCAACATGTCAAACCTAAGTCAAACAATACGTTTCAGGTCATGAATGATCAGTTTCACAATTTCAGTTTATCGTTGTGCACAAAGTTCATGAACACGTAGCATACTTAGCACAATATCTCATAGTACAAAATTCACATAAACATGGAAAACTCCAGATCATAAATATACTTAAAATCAATTCCAAAAAGTCTAGCCAGGGACTCATACAATAATTAAAAGTCAGGAATCAGAAGGGGTACATTTGGGGTTTGCCCAGTCAGTTTCTGACCGCGCACTGATTTCGTTTTGGCTATAACCGAAGTTAGGGACATGAAATTGATACAAGACCAGTGGCCATAGTTCAAGGACAAGTCAAAGTAACACATAGCAAAAATCTAGCAAATTTTGTTTAGCCAATTTGTACAATTTATAAATGCAATTTGAATGTTTAGTTTTTCAGTTCAAATCAGAATCCACCTAAAGTACGGATCTATTGTGCCCAATGCATAAGGTTTCAGAGATTGACATAAACTAAAAATAAGTCACATATCATGTTAAAATTCATATTCCAGAAACTGACATGCTCATTCAATAAACACAATCCACAGAGTATAAAACAGAGAGCAATTTACAGATTCGATTCTAGTTTAGCTAGTCACATTCACACGCGATTATCCGAAGATCTAGATATACTTAGCCTATGATATCTACATGAAAGGTGAATTACTTTTTGTGTAAATTTCAAATATGTAAAGCTTTAATCACAGAAGTTACTGTATTTTATCATACAAGGTTATTTTCATGCAAGTGCTGTATAAAACTACTTTTACACTAATTCAAGCATATCTCGGGTTATACATAAGCAAACGACATGATATCCTAGTCTAAATTGAGTATTTTTAAATTATAATTCCATTGGTATAAGTTTAACATGCCAATTCGTGGTCTATCAAATCCAGATTTCTGATCAATCACGAAAACACAACGTTAATTTCAATTAAGCATAACTTGATCATCCAGAAACGAAATCAAGCGAATCCAAAGCCTAAACTCAATAGTTTTTTGCAAGGAATATGAATATAAAATAATAATTAACATTTAAAAAACTTAATTTTTCTGATTATGCATAAGCAAATTCGTTTTTAAACCCTCGCGCATCAAACAATCAATATAACGATAATAATTAGCACATACGCGTATAGACTTGAGCAATTGACAACATAACTATGAAACTTTAATAAAACTATGATTTCTATGATTAGGGTTCATGTAAATATACCTTAGATTGCCAAAAGAATTATACTAACGCGTAGAGGATGAAGGGAATTGCAATCTTCGTGTTCAAGGTTTAAGCTAAAGATTAATTTTGATGGGTGTTGTGTGGGAGGTGATGATCGACGAAGAGGAGAGGCAAGAGAGGGAGGAGGTCGATTTCTTTAGGTTAGGGAATAATGATCTGATGATTTAATTTAGCTAGTTTATTAAAATTAGGCCCTGAACAATTAATCTTATGGACTAACACTAGTAAATGGCCCAAGAATTAAACAAAAGGGGAGGGGACATGGGGGAGTCGGCCAACATGGCCCAATGGGGCATTCCCGGGCTCTTGTTTTGCAAAAATGCATAATCGTGGTCCATTTTAAGTGGCGTTTAGTCGTACCGAAGGCCCGGAACGCTAAACCGATCGTTAAACGCACCCAAACGTTAATTTATTAAAAACCCAATAAATTAATTATTTTTTAAAAGTTAATAATTAATAAATTAATTATTAAAAATAAACCAGAGCGTTTCGTTGTTCAAAAAGCAGTTATCAAAACCGTATCGTTTTTATCGTATTTCATTATCCGAAATATTTACTTGAATTAATATCAACCCATATTAATTATTGTAACCCTCCAAAGATCAAGTATGCATTTATTACACATAACCAAACAAAAGTTAAGTAATCGCCGTTAAATAAACTAACAGAAGGTTAACGGAAGTAACGGAAAAAGCAGGGTTGTTACACCTGCCACCGAAGAAGATACTGGATACTCTTCAACTGTAAGACCAGTCCGAAGGCCTCTTTATGGTCCTGACCCACCACCATTGAACTACAGCCCAAACACTCTCCAAAATTCATCTAAGTCTCCCGAATACCACCCGACTCCAAGATCGGAAAGTAAAGGGAAACACCCTGCTGATTTTAAAGAAGATGGCCCGTCTAAGAAAAGATCTCGATCTCCTTCCTACGATAACTATAACGCCATGTGTGAAATCATGAATATGCGAAAAACTATCGAGAAGAACTGTGATGGCTTGCTTCGCCATGTTGCAAGGGTAGAGGCTCGAATAGATGAAAAAGACCTAGCGATCAAGAAACTATTGGAGGAGAATGCTAAGTTAAAGAAAGAGATAAAGTTGGTGAAATATGAAAGTGAAAGAAGTGCCCGTTGGGGGAAGCAATCTTTCGCTTATTTGAGAGAAGATGTCGACTTTAGATTGAAGATGGAGGAAAACCGTGTCAAACACCAACTTGCTCTAAGAGACTACGAATGCAATGTAGTCAATAGTAGTATTACTAATCTCTATGATAATCTCGAGTTCCTTTATGAGAAGCAAAATGTGAAGAATGAGAAAGTAGAGAAGTTTATGAAGGAGGCTGAGAAGAAGAAGTGAACCTGACATTTGTTTTGTTTTTCCATTCTTTTATTTCCTAATTATGTAAAGGCTTTGCCTAAAACTATTTCTATATCCAACCCGTGTAATAAAAAGGCTTATTTAATGCCTCGTTTCTAATAATATAAAGTGTTTCATTTATATCATGTTGATATCAATACTTTATCTTTATCATACTTGTAATTGCTCAAACTTATAACCTGTCAACTTATCAAACTTATGTTCACTTTTATGTAGTGAAGCATCATGGTTCGCACACCTACCGTTAACAACATTGTGTTGACTAATGAGCAATTTCAACAATTACTTGTTGCCGCCCAAGGCAACGTCCAACCTAATCATGTTAACAATCAACCAAAACCTTGTTCTTACAAGGACTTTATGAACTGCATCCCTCCCGCTTTCAAGGGAAGTGAAGAGGTCGTTGAACTAGTCTGATGGTTCGAAAAACTAGAGTCCATCTTCCGTGTCTGCAACTGCGGGGATAATGACCGAGTTAAATATGCCACTAGTTCATTAGCTGGCAATGCTCTGACTTGGTGGTCCGCTCATACTAAGTCTGTGGGAATCGATAATGCTAATGCAACCCCATGGGATGAACTTAAAGGCATGATGGTTACTAAGTTTTATCCCAGAAGTCAAGTCCAAAAGCTTGAATCCGAGTTCTGGGAACTCAAAGTTAAGGGTACCGACATTGAAAGCTACACTAATCGTTTTCTTGAGCTTTATACCTTGTGTCCCGAAATGTTTCCTACTGAGTCGAGAAAGATCAAAAGGTACATTGAAGGTCTCCCTGAGGATGTTCAGGGAAATGTTATCGCTGCTGAGAAAGTTACCCTTGATGCCGTGATTCTCATGGCTCAAAATCTGATGATGGCCAAAAGAAGAAGAGCTTTGGCTAGTAAGTAAGTTGATACTAAGAGTAGTGATGGTAAAAGAAAATTTGAGCCGTCTCAGGGTTCAAACCAGAATATTGCTAAGAAGCCTGCTGATATTACTAGGACCGGTTATATAGGGACTAAGCCCTATTGTGCTCGTTGTGAAAGGCACCGCCCAGGGCGGTACTGAAATGTCCCGTTCTTATTGATTAAAAACGTTCCATATTAATTGATTTCGTTGCGAGGTTTTGACCTCTATATGAGACGTTTTTCAAAGACTGCATTCATTTTAAAACAAACCATAACCTTTATTTCATCAATAAAGGTTTAAAAAGCTTTACGTAGATTATCAAATAATGATAATCTAAAATATCCTGTTTACACACGACCATTACATAATGGTTTACAATACAAATATGTTACAACAAAATAAGTTTCTTGAATGCAGTTTTTACACAATATCATACAAGCATGGACTCCAAATCTCGTCCTTATTTAAGTATGCGACAGCGGAAGCTCTTAATAATCACCTGAGAATAAACATGCTTAAAACGTCAACAAAAATGTTGGTGAGTTATAGGTTTAACCTATATATATCAAATCATAATAATAGACCACAAGATTTCATATTTCAATACACATCCCATACATAGAGATAAAAATCATTCATATGGTGAACACCTGGTAACCGACATTAACAAGATGCATATATAAGAATATCCCCATCATTCCGGGACACCCTTCGGATATGATATAAATTTCGAAGTACTAAAGCATCCGGTACTTTGGATGGGGTTTGTTAGGCCCAATAGATCTATCTTTAGGATTCGCGTCAATTAGGGTGTCTGTTCCCTAATTCATAGATTACCAGACTTAATAAAAAGGGGCATATTCGATTTTGATAATTCAACCATAGAATGTAGTTTCACGTACTTGTGTCTATTTTGTAAATCATTTATAAAACCTGCATGTATTCTCATCCCAAAAATATTAGATTTTAAAAGTGGGACTATAACTCACTTTCACAGATTTTTACTTCGTCGGGAAGTAAAACTTGGCCACTGGTTGATTCACGAACCTATAACAATATATACATATATATCAAAGTATGTTCAAAATATATTTACAACACTTTTAATATATTTTGATGTTTTAAGTTTATTAAGTCAGCTGTCCTCGTTAGTACCCTACAACTAGTTGTCCACAGTTAGATGTACAGAAATAAATCGATAAATATTATCTTGAATCAATCCACGACCCAGTGTATACGTATCTCAGTATTGATCACAACTCAAACTATATATATTTTGGAATCAACCTCAACCCTGTATAGCTAACTCCAACATTCACATATAGAGTGTCTATGGTTGTTCCGAAATATATATAGATGTGTCGACATGATAGGTCGAAACATTGTATACGTGTCTATGGTATCTCAAGATTACATAATATACAATACAAGTTGATTAAGTTATGGTTGGAATAGATTTGTTACAAATTTTCACGTAGCTAAAATGAGAAAAATTATCCAATCTTGTTTTACCCATAACTTCTTCATTTTAAATCCGTTTTGAGTGAATCAAATTGCTATGGTTTCATATTGAACTCTATTTTATGAATCTAAACAGAAAAAGTATAGGTTTATAGTCGGAAAAATAAGTTACAAGTCGTTTTTGTAAAGGTAGTCATTTCAGTCGAAAGAACGACGTCTAGATGACCATTTTAGAAAACATACTTCCACTTTGAGTTTAACCATAATTTTTGGATATAGTTTCATGTTCATAATAAAAATCATTTTCTCAGAATAACAACTTTTAAATCAAAGTTTATCATAGTTTTTAATTAACTAACCCAAAACAGCCCGCGGTGTTACTACGACGGCGTAAATCCGGTTTTACGGTGTTTTTCGTGTTTCCAGGTTTTAAATCAGTAAGTTAGCATATCATATAGATATAGAACATGTGTTTAGTTGATTTTAAAAGTCAAGTTAGAAGGATTAATTTTTGTTTGCGAACAAGTTTAGAATTAACTAAACTATGTTCTAGTGATTACAAGTTTAAACCTTCGAATAAGATAGCTTTATATGTATGAATCGAATGATGTTATGAACATCATTACTACCTTAATTTCCTTGGATAAACCTACTAGAAAAGAGAAAAAATGGATCTAGCTTCAATGGATCCTTGGATGGCTCGAAGTTCTTGAAGCAAAATCATGACACGAAAACAAGTTCAAGTAAGATCATCACTTGAAATAAGATTGTTATAGTTATAGAAATTGAACCAAAGTTTGAATATGATTATTACCTTGTATTAGAATGATAACCTACTGTAAGAAACAAAGATTTCTTGAGGTTGGATGATCACCTTACAAGATTGGAAGTGAGCTAGCAAACTTGAAAGTATTCTTGATTTTATGAAACTAGAACTTTTGGAATTTATGAAGAACACTTAGAACTTGAAGATAGAACTTGAGAGAGATCAATTAGATGAAGAAAATTGAAGAATGAAAGTGTTTGTAGGTGTTTTTGGTCGTTGGTGTATGGATTAGATATAAAGGATATGTAATTTTGTTTTCATGTAAATAAGTCATGAATGATTACTCATATTTTTGAAATTTTATGAGATATTTCATGCTAGTTGCCAAATGATGGTTCCCACATGTGTTAGGTGACTCACATGGGCTGCTATGAGCTGATCATTGGAGTGTATATACCAATAGTACATACATCTAAAAGCTGTGTATTGTACGAGTACGAATACGGGTGCATACGAGTAGAATTGTTGATGAAACTGAACGAGGATGTAATTGTAAGCATTTTTGTTAAGTAGAAGTATTTTGATAAGTGTATTGAAGTCTTCCAAAAGTGTATAAATACATATTAAAACACTACATGTATATACATTTTAACTGAGTCGTTAAGTCATCGTTAGTCGTTACATGTAAGTGTTGTTTTGAAACCTTTAGGTTAACGATCTTGTTAAATGTTGTTAACCCAATGTTTATAATATCAAATGAGAATTTAAATTATTATATTATCATGATATTATCATGTATGAATATCTCTTAATATGATATATATACATTAAATGTCTTTACAACGATAATCGTTACATATATGTCTCGTTTAAAAATCATTAAGTTAGTAGTCTTGTTTTTACATATGTAGTTCATTGTTAATATACTTAATGATATGTTTACTTATCATAGTATCATGTTAACTATATATATATCCATATATATGTCATCATATAGTTTTTACAAGTTTTAACGTTCGTGAATCACCGGTCAACTTGGGTGGTCAATTGTCTATATGAAACCTATTTCAATTAATCAAGTCTTAACAAGTTTGATTGCTTAACATGTTGGAAACATTTAATCATGTAAATATCAATCTCAATTAATATATATAAACATGGAAAAGTTCGGGTCACTACAGTACCTACCCGTTAAATAAATTTCGTCCCGAAATTTTAAGCTGTTGAAAGTGTTGACGAATCTTCTAGAAATAGATGCGGGTATTTCTTCTTCATCTGATCTTCACGCTCCCAGGTGAACTCGGGTACTCTACGAGCATTCCATCGAACCTTAACAATTGGTATCTTGTTTTGCTTAAGTCTTTTAACCTCACGATCCATTATTTCGACGGGTTCTTCGATGAATTGAAGTTTTTCGTTGATTTGAATTTCATCTAACGGAATAGTGAGATCTTCTTTAGCAAAACATTTCTTCAAATTCGAGACGTGGAAAGTGTTATGTACAGCCGCGAGTTGTTGAGGTAACTCAAGTCGGTAAGCTACTGGTCCGACACGATCAATAATCTTGAATGGTCCAATATACCTTGGATTTAATTTCCCTCGTTTACCAAATCGAACAACGCCTTTCCAAGGTGCAACTTTAAGCATGACCATCTCTCCAATTTCAAATTCTATATCTTTTCTTTTAATGTCAGCGTAGCTCTTTTGTCGACTTTGGGCGGTTTTCAACCGTTGTTGAATTTGGATGATCTTCTCGGTAGTTTCTTGTATAATCTCCGGACCCGTAATCTGTCTATCCCCCACTTCACTCCAACAAATCGGAGACCTGCACTTTCTACCATAAAGTGCTTCAAACGGCGCCATCTCAATGCTTGAATGGTAGCTGTTGTTGTAGGAAAAATCTGCTAACGGTAGATGTCGATCCCAACTGTTTCCGAAATCAATAACACATGCTCGTAGCATGTCTTCAAGCGTTTATATCGTCCTTTCGCTCTGCCCATCAGTTTGTGGATGATAGGCAGTACTCATGTCTAGACGAGTTCCTAATGCTTGCTGTAATGTCTGCCAGAATCTTGAAATAAATCTGCCATCCCTATCAGAGATAATAGAGATTGGTATTCCATGTCTGGAGACGACTTCCTTCAAATACAGTCGTGCTAACTTCTCCATCTTGTCATCTTCTCTTATTGGCAGGAAGTGTGCTGATTTGGTGAGACGATCAACTATTACCCAAATAGTATCAAAACCACTTGCAGTCCTTGGCAATTTAGTGATGAAATCCATGGTAATGTTTTCCCATTTCCACTCCGGGATTTCGGGTTGTTGAAGTAGACCTGATGGTTTCTGATGCTCAGCTTTGACCTTAGAACACGTCAAACATTCTCCTACGTATTTAGCAACATCGGCTTTCATACCCGGCCACCAAAAATATTTCTTGAGATCCTTGTACATCTTCCCCGTTCCAGGATGTATTGAGTATCTGGTTTTATGAGCTTCTCTAAGTACCATTTCTCTCATATCTCCAAATTTTGGTACCCAAATCCTTTCAGCCCTATACCGGGTTCCGTCTTCCCGAATATTAAGATGCTTCTCCGATCCTTTGGGTATTTCATCCTTTAAATTTCCTTCTTTTAAAACTCCTTGTTGCGCCTCCTTTATTTGAGTAGTAAGGTTATTATGAATCATTATATTCATAGATTTTACTCGAATGGATTCTCTGTCCTTCCTGCTCAAGGCATCGGCTACCACATTTGCCTTCCCCGGGTGGTAACGAATCTCAAAGTCGTAATCATTCAACAATTCAATCCACCTACGCTGCCTCATATTCAGTTGTTTCTGATTAAATATGTGTTGAAGACTTTTGTGGTCGGTATATATAATACTTTTGACCCCATATAAGTAGTGCCTCCAAGTCTTTAATGAAAAAACAACCGCGCCTAATTCCAAATCATGCGTCGTATAATTTTGCTCGTGAATCTTCAATTGTCTAGACGCATAAGCAATCACCTTCGTTCGTTGCATTAATACACAACCGAGACCTTGCTTTGATGCGTCACAATAAATCACAAAATCATCATTCCCTTCAGGCAATGACAATATAGGTGCCGTAGTTAGCTTTTTCTTCAATAACTGAAACGCTTTCTCTTGTTCATCCTTCCATTCAAATTTCTTCCCTTTATGCGTTAATGCAGTCAAGGGTTTTGCTATTCTGGAAAAGTCTTGGATGAACCTTCTGTAGTAACCAGCTAGTCCTAAAAACTGGCGTATGTGTTTCGGAGTTTTCGGGGTTTCCCACTTTTCAACAGTTTCTATCTTTGCCGGATCCACCTTAATACCTTCTTTGTTCACTATGTGACCGAGGAATTGAACTTCTTCCAACCAAAATGCACACTTTGAAAACTTAGCGTACAATTCTTCCTTCCTCAATACTTCTAACACATTTCTCAAATGTTCACCGTGTTCTTGGTCATTCTTTGAGTAAATAAGTATGTCATCAATGAAAACAATGACAAACTTGTCAAGGTATGGTCCACACACTCGGTTCATAAGGTCCATGAACACAGCTGGTGCATTAGTTAAACCAAACGGCATGACCATAAACTCGTAATGACCGTAACGTGTTCTGAAAGCAGTCTTTGGAATATCATCTTCTTTCACCCGCATTTGATGATACCCGGAACGTAAGTCAATCTTTGAATAAACAGACGAGCCTTGTAGTTGATCAAATAAGTCGTCGATTCTCGGTAGTGGGTAGCGGTTCTTGATGGTAAGTTTGTTCAACTCTCGGTAGTCGATACACAACCTGAATGTACCATCTTTCTTCTTGACAAACAAAACAGGAGCTCCCCACGGTGATGTGCTTGGTCGAATGAAACCACGCTCTAAAAGTTCTTGTAATTGGCTTTACAGTTCTTTCATCTCGCTGGGTGCGAGTCTGTAAGGAGCACGAGCTATTGGTGCAGCTCCTGGTACAAGATCTATTTGAAATTCAACGGGTCGATGTGGGGGTAATCCCGGTAATTCTTTCGGAAATACATCAGGAAATTCTTTTGCAATGGCAACATCATTGATGCTCTTTTCTTCAGTTTGTACTTTCTCGACGTGTGCTAGAACAGCATAGCAACCTTTTCTTATTAGTTTTTGTGCCTTCAAATTACTAATAAGATGTAGCTTCGTGTTGCCCTTTTCTCCGTACACCATTAAGGGTTTTCCTTTTTCTCGTATAATGCGAATTGCATTTTTGTAACAAACGATCTCTGCTTTCACTTCTTTCAACCAGTCCATACCGATTATCACATCAAAACTCCCTAACTCTACTGGTATCAAATCAATCTTAATTGTTTCGCTAACCAGTTTAATTTCTCGATTTCGACATATATTATCTGCTGAAATTAATTTACCATTTGCTAATTCGAGTAAAAATTTACTATCCAAAGGCGTCAATGGACAACTTAATTTAGCACAAAAATCTCTACTCATATAGCTTCTATCCGCACCCGAATCAAATAAAACGTAAGCAGATTTATTGTCAATAAGAAACGTACCCGTAACAAGCTCCGGGTCTTCCTGTGCCTCTGCCGCATTAATATTGAAAACTCCTCCACGGCCTTGTCCATTCGTGTTCTCCTGGTTCGGGCAATTTCTAATAATGTGACCCGGTTTTCCACATTTATAACAGACTACATTGGCATAACTTGCTCCGACACTACTTGCTCCGCCATTACTCATTCCGACACCATTTGTTCCTTTCGTTCTATTAACCCCTGGTCCGTAGACCTCACACTTCGCCGCGCTATGACCATTTCTTTTACACTTGTTGCAAAATTTGGTGCAGAACCCCGAGTGATACTTTTCACACCTTTGGCATAGCTGCTTCTGATTGTTGTTGTTGTTGCGGTTATTATTGTTGTTGGGATGATTGTTGTAGTTGCTGCTATTGTTGTTGTTGTTGTTGTTGGGCCGTTTGTTGTAGTTGCGATTGATGTTGCGATTGTTGGGGTAATTGTTGTGATTATTGTTGTAATTGCTGTTGTTGTTGTATTGGTGATTCTTATCACCGTTTTCCTCCCACTTTCTTTTGACTTGCTTCACATTGGCCTCTTCAGCAGTCTGTTCTTTAATTCTTTCTTCAATCTGGTTCACTAGTTTGTGAGCCATTCTACATGCCTGTTGTATGGAGGCGGGCTCGTGTGAACTTATATCTTCTTGGATTCTTTCCGGTAATCCTTTCACAAACGCGTCGATATTCTCTTCCTCATCTTCGAATGCTCCCGGACACAATAGGCACAATTCTGTGAATCGTCTTTCGTACGTGGTAATATCAAATCCTTGGGTTCGTAACCCTCTAAGTTCTGTCTTGAGCTTATTGACCTCGGTTGTGGGACGGTACTTCTCGTTCATCAAGTGCTTGAATGCTGACCACGGTAGTGCGTACGCATCGTCTTGTCCCACTTGCTCTAGATAGGTATTCCACCATGTTAACGCAGAACCTGTGAAGGTATGCGTAGCATACTTCACTTTGTCCTCTTCAGTACACTTACTTATGGCAAACACCGATTCGACCTTCTCGGTCCACCGTTTCAATCCGATCGGTCCTTCGGTTCCATCAAATTCCAAAGGTTTGCAGGCAGTGAATTCTTTGTAGGTGCATCCTACACGATTTCCTGTACTGCCAGATCCAAGGTTATTGTTGGTATGTAGCGCAGCCTGTACTGCGGCTATGTTTGAAGCTAGAAAAGTACGGAATTCCTCTTCATTCATATTCACGGTGTGTCGAGTAGTCGGTGCCATTTCCTTCAAAATAGTCAAATGGAACAAGTTAATCATACAGAATATTAAGAGTAGTTAATAGTATTTCGTAGCATAATATGAACTCATTTATAAAAGCTTTTTCTTCA
Organism: Rutidosis leptorrhynchoides; assembly: GCF_046630445.1. Taxonomy (NCBI): domain Eukaryota; kingdom Viridiplantae; phylum Streptophyta; class Magnoliopsida; order Asterales; family Asteraceae; genus Rutidosis; species Rutidosis leptorrhynchoides. The sequence continues at coordinate 271,433,692 of NC_092335.1, forward strand.
TATTAGCGTTTTATAAGTTTAAATTCGGGTAGTACCTACCCGTTAAGTTCATACTTAGTAGCTAATATACAATTCAACTACTACAATTCTATATGAAAAACTGATTATAATAATATTTCGCGTTCAAACTTTTATACAATATTTTACAAACTTACAATACCGCTTATTTTACATAAAGCATGAAATATAGTACACAATAACTTTGATACAAGATAGTTGTGAAGATAATTCTAGCTAGTACACAAGTCGTTCAGCAAAGGCAATAAAGACACGTAATTCATACGTCCAGAAACAAGTCATGCATTCTGGTTTTACTAGGACTACTTCCCATCCTTGGTCTTGTGGAACATAACCGTTATGGCCGTTGATAAGACAGCGTGTTGTAACGTCATCAAATGGACGAGGGTTAAGTAATGACCAACAGTCTCGTAATAACCTAAAAACCTCATTTCTTACCCCAATTACCGACTCCGTCACTTGTGGGAACATTTTGTTTAATAGTTGTAGCCCGATGTTCTTGTCCTCACTTTGGTGAGAAGCGAACATTACTAACCCGTAAGCATAACATGCTTCTTTATGTTGCATGTTAGCCGCTTTTTCTAAATCACGAAGTACTATATTCGGATATACTGAGTCAAAATAATTTCTTAACCCGTTGCGTAAAATAGCATTTGGGTTGCCCGCAATATATGCGTCAAAGTAAACACATCGTAACTTATGGATTTCCCAATGTGATATCCCCCATCTTCCGAACGAAAGCCTTTTATAAACCAAGGCATTCTTGGAACGTTCTTCGAATGTCTTACAAACTGATCTCGCCTTAAATAGTTGTGCCGAGGAATTCTGACCGACTCTAGACAAGATTTCATCAATCATGTCTCCGGGTAGGTCTCTTAAAATATTGGGTTGTCTATCCATTTTGTGTTTTTATACTGTAAAATAGACAAGAGTTAGATTCATAAAAAAAAAAATACTTATTAATACAAGCAATTTTTACATATATCATAAAGCATAAGCACACTATATTTCATATATTACACCACACGAATACAACTATCTTATTCCGACTCACTTGTTTCTTCTTCTTCGGTTTTGGTTCGTTTTGCCAAGTTTCTAGGGATATATGATGTTCCCCTAATACGAGCCGTTATTTTCCACATTGGTTTAGAAAAACCTGGTGGTTTAGAGGTTCCCGGGTCATTGTTACAACTTAAGGACTTCGGGGGTTGACGATACATATAAAGTTCATCGGGATTGGAATTAGATTTCTCTATTTTTATGCCCTTTCCCTTATTATTTTCTTTTGTCTTTTTAAATTCAGTTGGGGTAATTTTTATAACATCATCGGAATTCTCGTCGGAATCCGATTCATCGGAGAATTGGTAATCCTCCCAATATTTTGCTTCCTTGGCGGAAACACCATTGACCATAATTAACCTTGGTCGGTTGGTTGAGGATTTTCTTTTACTTAACCGTTTTATTATTTCCCCCACCGGTTCTATTTCTTCATCCGGTTCCGATTCTTCTTCCGGTTCCGATTCTTCTTCCGGTTCCGACTCTTCTTCCGGTTCCTCTTCGGGAACTTGTGAATCAGTTCACGAATCATTCCAATTTACATTTAACTCTTCATTATTATTAGGTGAGTCAATGGGACTTGTTCTAGAGGTAGACATCTATCACATAATATCAAACGCGTTAAGAGATTAATATATCACATAATATTCACATGTTAAAAATATATAGTTTCCAACAAAATTTGTTAAGCAATCATTTTTCAAGTAAACATGGTCGAAGTCCAGACTCACTAATGCATCCTAACAAACTCGATAAGACACACTAATGCAAAATTCTGGTTCTCTAAGACCAACGCTCGGATACCAACTGAAATGTCCCGTTCTTATTGATTAAAAACGTTCCATATTAATTGATTTCGTTGCGAGGTTTTGACCTCTATATGAGACGTTTTTCAAAGACTGCATTCATTTTAAAACAAACCATAACCTTTATTTCATCAATAAAGGTTTAAAAAGCTTTACGTAGATTATCAAATAATGATAATCTAAAATATCCTGTTTACACACGACCATTACATAATGGTTTACAATACAAATATGTTACAACAAAATAAGTTTCTTGAATGCAGTTTTTACACAATATCATACAAGCATGGACTCCAAATCTCGTCCTTATTTAAGTATGCGACAGCGGAAGCTCTTAATAATCACCTGAGAATAAACATGCTTAAAACGTCAACAAAAATGTTGGTGAGTTATAGGTTTAACCTATATATATCAAATCATAATAATAGACCACAAGATTTCATATTTCAATACACATCCCATACATAGAGATAAAAATCATTCATATGGTGAACACCTGGTAACCGACATTAACAAGATGCATATATAAGAATATCCCCATCATTCCGGGACACCCTTCGGATATGATATAAATTTCGAAGTACTAAAGCATCCGGTACTTTGGATGGGGTTTGTTAGGCCCAATAGATCTATCTTTAGGATTCGCGTCAATTAGGGTGTCTGTTCCCTAATTCATAGATTACCAGACTTAATAAAAAGGGGCATATTCGATTTCGATAATTCAACCATAGAATGTAGTTTCACGTACTTGTGTCTATTTTGTAAATCATTTATAAAACCTGCATGTATTCTCATCCCAAAAATATTAGATTTTAAAAGTGGGACTATAACTCACTTTCACAGATTTTTACTTCGTCGGGAAGTAAAACTTGGCCACTGGTTGACTCACGAACCTATAACAATATATACATATATATCAAAGTATGTTCAAAATATATTTACAACACTTTTAATATATTTTGATGTTTTAAGTTTATTAAGTCAGCTGTCCTCGTTAGTACCCTACAACTAGTTGTCCACAGTTAGATGTACAGAAATAAATCGATAAATATTATCTTGAATCAATCCACGACCCAGTGTATACATATCTCAGTATTGATCACAACTCAAACTATATATATTTTGGAATCAACCTCAACCCTGTATAGCTAACTCCAACATTCACATATAGAGTGTCTATAGTTGTTCCGAAATATATATAGATGTGTCGACATGATAGGTCGAAACATTGTATACGTGTCTATGGTATCTCAAGATTACATAATATACAATACAAGTTGATTAAGTTATGGTTGGAATAGATTTGTTACAAATTTTCACGTAGCTAAAATGAGAAAAATTATCCAATCTTGTTTTACCCATAACTTCTTCATTTTAAATCCGTTTTGAGTGAATGAAATTGCTATGGTTTCATATTGAACTCTATTTTATGAATCTAAACATAAAAAGTATAGGTTTATAGTCGGAAAAATAAGTTACAAGTCGTTTTTGTAAAGGTAGTCATTTCAGTCGAAAGAACGACGTCTAGATGACCATTTTAGAAAACATACTTCCACTTTGAGTTTAACCATAATTTTTGGATATAGTTTCATGTTCATAATAAAAATCATTTTCTTAGAATAACAACTTTTAAATCAAAGTTTATCATAGTTTTTAATTAACTAACCCAAAACAGCCCGCGGTGTTACTACGACGGCGTAAATCCGGTTTTACGGTGTTTTTCGTGTTTTCAGGTTTTAAATCAGTAAGTTAGCATACCATATAGATATAGAACATGTGTTTAGTTGATTTTAAAAGTCAAGTTAGAAGGATTAATTTTTGTTTGCGAACAAGTTTAGAATTAACTAAACTATGTTCTAGTGATTACAAGTTTAAACCTTCGAATAAGATAGCTTTATATGTATGAATCGAATGATGTTATGAACATCATTACTACCTTAAGTTCCTTGGATAAACCTACTGGAAAAGAGAAAAAATGGATCTAGCTTCAATGGATCCTTGGATGGCTCGAAGTTCTTGAAGCAAAATCATGACACGAAAACAAGTTCAAGTAAGATCATCACTTGAAATAAGATTGTTATAGTTATAGAAATTGAACCAAAGTTTGAATATGATTATTACCTTGTATTAGAATGATAACCTACTGTAAGAAACAAAGATTTCTTGAGGTTGGATGATCACCTTACAAGATTGGAAGTGAGCTAGCAAACTTGAAAGTATTCTTGATTTTATGAAACTAGAACTTTTGGAATTTATGAAGAACACTTAGAATTTGAAGATAGAACTTGAGAGAGATCAATTAGATGAAGAAAATTGAAGAATGAAAGTGTTTGTAGGTGTTTTTGGTCGTTGGTGTATGGATTAGATATAAAGGATATGTAATTTTGTTTTCATGTAAATAAGTCATGAATGATTACTCATATTTTTGTAATTTTATGAGATATTTCATGCTAGTTGCCAAATGATGGTTCCCACATGTGTTAGGTGACTCACATGGGCTGCTATGAGCTGATCATTGGAGTGTATATACCAATAGTACATACATCTAAAAGCTGTGTATTGTACGAGTACGAGTACGAATACGGGTGCATACGAGTAGAATTGTTGATGAAACTGAACGAGGATGTAATTGTAAGCATTTTTGTTAAGTAGAAGTATTTTGATAAGTGTATTGAAGTCTTCCAAAAGTGTATAAATACATATTAAAACACTACATGTATATACATTTTAACTGAGTCGTTAAGTCATCGTTAGTCGTTACATGTAAGTGTTGTTTTGAAACCTTTAGGTTAACGATCTTGTTAAATGTTGTTAACCCAATGTTTATAATATCAAATGAGATTTTAAATTATTATATTATCATGATATTATCATGTATGAATATCTCTTAATATGATATATATACATTAAATGTCTTTACAACGATAATCGTTACATATATGTCTCGTTTAAAAATCATTAAGTTAGTAGTCTTGTTTTTACATATGTAGTTCATTGTTAATATACTTAATGATATGTTTACTTATCATAGTATCATGTTAACTATATATATATCCATATATATGTCATCATATAGTTTTTACAAGTTTTAACGTTCGTGAATCACCGGTCAACTTGGGTGGTCAATTGTCTATATGAAACCTATTTCAATTAATCAAGTCTTAACAAGTTTGATTGCTTAACATGTTGGAAACATTTAATCATGTAAATATCAATCTCAATTAATATATATAAACATGGAAAAGTTCGGGTCACTACAGGTGCACTGCTACTTGTTCATTATGTAAGAAAGTGGGACATGTAGCTAAGACTTGTAAGACTCCTCCGAAAGATAAAGTTGTTGTTCCTGCTAAAGCTCCTCCTACTTGTTACACCTGTGGAGAGAAGGGGCATATTAGTCCCCACTGCCCGAAGAAGAAAGATACCCCTGCTACTGGAGCCAATACCACCAATGCGAAGAATCGTGCGTTTGTCATAACGGCTGAGGAAGCCCGTGAGGAAGATGAAGTCATTACGGGTACGTTTCTTGTCAATAATTGTTACGCAAACATTTTATTCGATACGGGTGCCGATAAGAGTTATGTGTCTAGTGAATTTTGTACCTTATTCATTGAGAGAACACAACCCCTAGAAACTAAATGACTAGTAGAGGTAGCAAACGCAAAAGTTATGAAAGTTGATCACATCTATAAAAACTGTAATCTAAAACTAGCCGACCAAGAATTTAAGATTGACCTTTTGCCGCTCGAGTTAGCAAGCTTCAATGTCGTAGTCGGAATGGACTGGTTACGTCCATTACATTCTGCAATCTTGTGTTTCGATAAGGCCGTTAACATTCCGTTGGGAAATGGAGAGACTCTCATCATTCAAGGCGACATGAGTGGTTCCAAGCTCAACATCATTTCTTGCATCAAAACCCGTAAATAGCTTATGAAAGGTTATCCCGCAATATTAGCCCATGTTAAGATAGTCGAACCAAAAGAAAAGCTTATTGATGACATGCCGGTGGTTAGAGATTATCCCGATGTATTTCCTGAAGATCTTCCTGGTCTTCCGCCTCCTCGACAAGTCGAATTTCAGATTGATTTATCTCCTGGTGCTGCTCATGTTGCTAAAGCACCAAACCATTTAGCACCTTCCGAAATGAAGGAACTTTCCAACCAACTCCAAGAACTATTAGATAAAGGTTTCATTCGTCCAAGCTCGTCCCCATGGGGAGCTCCTATTCTATTCGTTAAAAAGAAAGATGGTACGCTAAGGATGTGTATTGATTACAGCGAACTCAACAAGCTTACTATCAAGAACCATTATCCATTACCGTTTATTCAAAAATTGATCTGAGGTCCAGTTATCACCAACTTAGGGTCAAGGAATCCGATATTCCTAAGACTGCTTTTCGTACTTATTATGGGCACTATAAATTTTGTGTCATGCCTTTTGGCTTAACTAATGCTCCCGTCGTGTTCATGGATCTTATAAATCGTATCTGCAAACCATATCTCGACAAATTTGTCATTGTTTTCATTGATGACATCTTAATCTACTCAAAGAGTGAGAAAGAACATGAGCAGCATTTGCGCATAATTCTTGAACTCTTACGAAAGGAACAACTCTACGCTAAGTTTTCAAAGTGCGAGTTTTGGCTCAAAATCGTACAATTTCTCGGACATGTTGTTGATAGTAATGGAATACATGTCGATCCAGCTAAGATTACCGCTATTCAGAACAGGGAGATACCAAAGACTGCGAAGCATATTAGTAAATTTTTAGGACTTGCCGCTTATTATCGAAGATTCATAAAAGATTTTTCCCTCTTTGCTAAACCCCTTACAAAGTTAACTCACAAAGGGAAGAAGGTTGAGTGGTCCGAAGAACAGGAATCTACATTTAAGGTTCTGAAGAAGACATTGACCACAACCCCGATTCTATCTTTACCTGAAGGACCTAACGATTTTGTTGTTTACTGCGATGCCTCAAAGCAAGGCTTTGGTTGTGTTTTAATGCAACGTGAAAAGGTTATTGCCTATGCATCTAGATAGTTGAAGAAACATGAAAAGAACTACACCACACATGATCTGGAATTAGGAGCCGTGGTATTTGCACTAAAGATATGGAGACATTACCTCTATGGGGTTAGAATCACGGTGTATACTCATCATAAAAGTCTTCAGCATATCTTTGAACAGAAGCAATTAAACATGAGGCAAAGGTGTTGGATTAAGTTATTAAATGACTACGATTGTGAACTTCGATATCATCCTGGCAAAGAAAATGTAGTTGCCAATGCCCTTAGTCGAAAAGACAATGTTAGACGTGTTCGTGCTTTAAACCTGAAAATCAAATCAAATCGAATCTTATATCACAAATCTGTGAAGCTCAACTTGAAGCTATTAAACCAACACTTATCAAAGGTGAAGGACCTATCGGTTTCGAGAACCAACTCCAAGTGAAAGCTAATGGTACACGGTACTTTGGTAACAGAATTTGGGTTCCTCGCTTCAGTAATCTCCGTGATCTAGTCTTGGACGAAGCTCATAAGACTAGGTACTCTATTCATCCCGGTCCCAGTAAGATGTACCACGATGTGAAGGAATTCTACTGGTGGCCTAACATGAAAGCCGACATTGCTACTTATGTTAGTAAATGTCTCACTTGTTTGAAAGTCAAGTCTGAACATCAAAAGCCTTCTGGTCTATTGACACAACCCGATATCCCGCAGTGGAATTGGGAATGTATCACTATGGATTTCGTTACTAAGTTGCCTAAGACTTCAAACGGTAACGATACTATTTGGATCATAGTTGATCGTCTTACTAAATCTGCACATTTCTTACCGATCAAGGAAACCGACAAGATGGAAAAATTATCACAACTCTATATTAAAGAAATTATCTCACGCCATGGAGTTCCTATCTCAATTATTTTTGATCGCGACAGTCGATTCGTTTCTAGATTCTGGAAAACTTTGCAACTTGCTCTTGGAACTCAACTCGACATGAGTACAGCCTATCATCCGCAAACTGATGGACAAAGTGAACAAACCATCCAAATAATGGAAGATATGCTACGTGCTTGTGCAATCGATTTCGGCAAAAGTTGGGATAGGCATTTGCCTTTAGCTGAATTTTCCTATAACAACAGCTATTATTCAAGTATTAAGGCTGCACCTTTTGAAGCCTTATACGGACAAAAATGTAGATCCCCATTGTGCTGGGATGAATTAGAGGACATATGTTTAACTGGCTCTGAAATTATTCATGAAACTACTGAAAAGATCGTTCAGATTAAGAAACGATTAGAAACTGCCCGCAGCCGACAAAAGAGCTATGCTGATAAGCATCGGAAGGATATAGAATTTCAAATTGGAGATAAAGTCTTGTTGAAAGTATCCCCTTGGAAAGGTGTCGTCTGCTTCGGTAAACGAAGTAAACTCAATCCACGATATGTTGGACCTTTCACAATCACTCAAAGAGTCGGTCTCGTGGTGTGCTGATTAGAACTACCAACTGAACTTAGCCAAGTACATGATGTGTTTCATGTCTCGAATCTTAAAAGGTGTCTTGCTGATGACACACTTGTTATTCCTTTGGATGATATCCGCATTGATGAACAAATGCACTTCATTGAAGAACCTATAGAAATCATGAATGAAGAGGTCAAACAAACACGTAAAAGCAACATACCTATCGTTAAAGTCCGTTGGAATTCGCGTAGAGACCCCGAATATACATGGGAACACAAAGACCAAATGATACGGAAATATCCCCATCTCTTCTCAAACACTGATGCATCTGAGAAGTCTACCTAAAACTTCGGGACGAAGTTTTTATTATCGGGGAGGTACTATAACAACCCTCACTTTTCGACTTCTGAATTTACTAAAATATCCCTAGGTTTTTCTGCATGACTATATGTATTAATTAATTAGGGTTGTTATATATATGATTTAATGAACGTTGACCGAATAGTGATTTTTAGTCAACAACGTACGCTTAAATAAATAATATAATTATTATAAACAAGGTTATATTATATAAATTTATATAATGTAACACTTTTTCTTATTAATTTAAATATATAACTTATAACTTATATTACTTTTGTTATATAATTAATGTATTATATAATTAACTATATAATAAATACAAGTTATATATATAAAATAAATGTAATTTAGGAAACTAATAAAACTATAAGTAATAATTGTAATTAAATTAAAATCATAATTATTGATTATATATATATTACCAAAATTACTATATTTTTTATAAATTCGTATTTATTAATTAAGTAAAAAATAAAAATAATTTGATAAAAAGTTTTTGAAATATATAAATCTATAATCTGTAAAAAATAAATAAAAATTAAAATTAAAATAATATATATATATATATATATATATATATATATATATATATATATATATATATATATATATATATATATATATATATATATATATATATATATATATATATATATAAAGGATATCGACTAAACAAATACATCCTTATGTTGACTAAAAATAAAAAAAAAATAAAAAAAAGAATCATAAACTAGTTCATCCTCTTATTGACTTAAGCTCCATCTTGTGTCCTATAAAAAGAGATCCAAACAAGTTCATTCTTGCACACACTTAACTCACTTCCTCTTTAAAAATATTGAAGAACTCTTGAGGTAATCTTTCCTTTTCATTTTCTTAATTAGTTTTATTCATTTTATTTATTTCTTGTATTTTGTTTAGCCAATTGTTATTTTAAATTGTTAATAAATATTCACATCAGTAGTATTTGTTTGGAAATTATTTAGAATAGTAGTAGTAATTATAAAAATAATTATGATAAGTTTTGGAATATTATTTGTAATTAATTACAAATTAAGTACTAATTAAACGCAAAAATAATATAAAATTCATAATAAAATATTAAACAGTAATACAAATAATTATAATTTTTTTTTGAGATTATTATAATTTTATAAACAAGAGAAAATTATAAAAATTAAATAAATGGGTCTATTATTATTTAAATAGAATTTACTTTTTCATTATTCTAAACCGAGAGAAATAATAAATAAAATACAAAATAAATACAAACGTGTATTAAATCTATTTTTATACAATTTTTATATGATTAGTAGCATTGCTAGATACTGTAAACAAATATAAAAATTAATTTTATATTGTTTTTCCTATTTATTTAATTATAGGCCGATTAGAATGGTTAAATAATTAGAAAACCTTAAATAAATAATAGTTCGGTATAAAATTTTATTTAATAATTTTTATAACATTTTTACAGAATATAGAACCTGTAAAAAATATAAAATTATTTATTTAGGTCAATTTGATATTTAGTACCTAATTAATTTTGATTTAATCTAAAGAGAGAACATATGCAAAGAAAAATGAAAATAAATATAAAAACTTGGAAAAACTAATTAAATACATATAAATACATTAATATTATATTGTTACTATTATTATTAAACATCAAAATAATACTTATAATAACTAATTAATTCCTTTCCCTATTATACTAAAGAATTAAAAAAATAATTTAAAAATCAATAATAAAGAATAATACTTATATTATAAGATTATAACATACACGATAATGTGAAATTACTCGAACGTCAACGCTACTTATGGCCTAGGGTGATCCTTGGTACCATTATGGGATGCTTGTGGATCTTGAATGCCAAGACTTAGATTCTGGTCAAGTGATCCTGGGCCGACCGATAACAATAGATCATTCAAGTGACTTGGCGGTGGCATAGATGTTTAGGTATGGTGAACAATATCAAACCCGACTATAGTAATTATACACTCACTAAGTGAACAACACTTAGTCACTTACACACTTAATAAGTGGTGGACTTTTTAAGAACAACTCACTAGTGTTCAACAATAACTTACTAAACATGGAAACTTACTAAAAATGGAAACTTACTAAGAATGGGAACTTAGTAAAACAAACTGCACTTAAACACTTGCATACTTAAACTTAAACTTGGGTAAACATTTAACTACTCTTAAATGTCATTGGGTTGACTTTCTGCTCACATTCATCCAACTCTTCTATTCCGAGGAATAATAAACTCTTCTCCTACTTACTAAGGTGAACTTCATAGCCCCACTTACTATTGCGCAATTTATTTAAACTTACTGGGGTGAGAAACATGCTTCTTTTAATATTTACAATTTAGACACAAGTACCAACTATTAAACTGTGCTATACCTGGCTATGTACTGCAAGTCCCCACTGTGATATTTTTAATTGCTTTTACATAACGCATTCTTAATTATTGGGGGTAGGCCTATCGGGAGTAACGTCCCCGATACATTTGACCAAGTCATTGTATTACTTAATAATGATTCAAACCGATAAGGACAGTACAACTTGTCACGGGGCAAACTTTGAAACTGTTTAGTCTAAATATCACAAACTTGGCACTACTTTTAGATCCCTACGAGATCTACTTTTAAATAAAAATCTTGTGGTCTAAACAATGGTCAACTATTTTGTTAAACCTATGAACTTCACTCAACCTTTTTGGTTGACACTTTAGCATGTTTTGTCTCAGGTTACGATTGATCAACTTACACTTATCTGTGTGATGCTACTTGGACTCTAGGACTTGAAGAAAGAGTCACATTTATTATTTATGCATTTATTTACATTCTTGTAATTTCAATTCTTGTAACGCCATTCAATTTCTTTCCGATGCGTAAATAAAGTTTGTTTTATCATATAGTGTCGTTCTCATTATATAATATGTTGGTATTTTTGATATTAATGTCACATTCACCCAGGCCCAACTGGGGGTGTGATATAAAGGGTTATTGTATGTGCAATTACAATTATAATTATACTTTTTAGCCTAACAAACAATATTTTCGGATTCATAACACTTACCTATCCCTTTTTGTCATGAGAACCAATCCTTATCCAGCATAATGAATAATGTAGCATGTTATGCATATATGACTTCACATTATCATTTAAAACAAGAAGCTTACAGCCTTAAGTAGCCATGTTCAACTTTACTAGTTCATTAAACAATCTCACTGAATGAAATTCATAAATGCTTACAATAGAACATAAAAGGATTACATAATAACTAGAGTGTTGCTCACTTGGTCAAACTTTGTCATTCATCTCTTGGAGTTATCTGTATAACATAAAAAGATTAAATAATCTGGAAAAAATTAACTTACAACACATTTGGACTCAAACAAAAATTTCCTTAATTCTGCAGTATTGAGCTTATAACACAAGAAAATAAAATATAAAAAAAGAACTCAAAACCGTTAAACCTGCAAAACCAGACCGGACCAAACTGGACCAAAACTGGCAGCAAAACAACTTTCTTTGTCTGGTCTGGTTTCATATATGTTGAAATCATGGATGCCGGTTTGGTTCGAGATTTAGTCAAAACCAGACCAAACCGGACCATGAACACCCCTAACTGCTGATTTACAGATAGCGAGCTACACTAGCGTTTGCTTATACTTTAATGGCACTATTTTTTGTTAAGATTCCATCTAACATTCTAGTTGCCATTTCCTCATATATAACTTCATCTTCCTCTTCTCTGTAATTCACTTCATTCTCCAAAATATACTCATCATCATTCTCTTGTTTCGTTGTTTAGAAACCGTTTTCCCTTTGTTCATAGTTTTTTCTTAAATTTAGATGCTCTTTTGAAGGAGATGTTCTGCGTCCCACATCTTGGTTTCCATAATCATTCTTTTGGGATTTCTGTTGATGACTTCTTAAAACGTGCAGCTGTTTCATTTACAAGTTCTTCTAATACTCTAGTATTTGCATGTTCATCCTCCTCAACTGATACTTCTTGAGGTTCATTGATTGTCTCTAACGGAACACGTTTTAAAGATATTCCATTTACTTTCGCGCCCTTGGTGTTTCTGATATTCTTTGAAATGCATGGCCCCATATGTTGGTACTATTTTTTGGCTAGCCGCTTATATATACCAGTACAGTACTAGAACTGCTCAGCGGGGTGGGGTATGTTTCCGATTGATGTTTGCCCTCGGGATAAATCCTTGCAGACCCAGATCACGGACAAAGATTCCATGAGGTGGCCTTATCAATCTTCCGAGACCAAACTATAAGTTCGTCCGTCTAGCGTATTGCTGCTAAGCGGTTGAGTTCTAGAGAGAAAAAGTACTATGTGAGAGAGAAAGTGTGTTCTCTGCCAAAAGTTATTGAATCCTGTAATGTGGTGACCCAGGGGGTCTATTTATAGGTACAAATCCTCCGTGATATTCGGATACACGTGTCAAATGATGATTGATTGATTTGTGCGAAGTATGTGTGAGCAAACTTGAACTTGACACTGACGTGGCATATGTGCTGCTCATGTGCCTTTTCAAGGGCATAAGCATAGGAGAACCCTTTAGGGTTTACGCATGACATTGGGCTGCTTACTATGATCAGAAAATGCTGAACAACTATATAATAAAAATGATGTCTATTGGTATTTTTGTGCGATTCGAGTGCTTCTTTTATATGAAAATGATGTTTTTATGCATGAAGCCCATAGGATCTACCATTATTAGTTGTGTTTAAGATAGGTCTTAAACTAGGATAGCATAAATCTGATCGGATTTGCCAATCATGCAAGCCTACTTGTCTCTAGACTCTTAGAGTTCTCTTTAAGCAAAGGCAATATGTCACTAGGGTTGCACAACTAGAATGTGTCTAAACTTTAGAGGTTATCCTAAGTAAAGCACTAGGTATTTTTAGGAGTTGAGTTCTAATCCTAACTCTCATTATCAGTTAGGAAACTGAATAACCATGTGTCGTGTTGAGTGAAAACAATCACAAATGGGAGGAGTCCGTCGAGTTAAGTTGACAAAACGTTTAGGGAAACTAACCCCTTATCATCATTCTACATAGATCAAACTATTCTAATTATTATATGGAATTACAGTGTTAAACTGATAATAAAACAGATAAGAACCTACAAGATTCACACAACTGGAGGTAGGAACAATTCTAAGGAAACAATCAAACAAGAACATGCAATATGACTGAATCATTCAATTGGGTGTAGCTTAGATAGGTCATAACAGTCCTAAGAGGTCTCTTGGGAACAACTATCAGGTATGCTAGGTCATTCATGTCTCAATTCCTAAGTTCTGCGTCCTAAAAGCGCATTAACTGCCTCTCGGCAACTCCGGTCATACCGAGTTAACTGATTCTTCAGGTATAGTATAACTGAGGGTCTTAGATCCTATGAAGTAGCTAATTTCATATAGGTGGACACATCTCAGTCAAAACCTACTCAAGATTCTAACGTGCTAACTTATCAGAATTATAAATTCAGTATAACAACACTAATCATACTATATATACATAACTAAGCTAGCCTGGACTTCTATCATGGAAACATACAAATTATTTTAAGCTAGCATGGTAACATCGGACCGCATACTCAAATATAAATAATAACAATACATGTTTAAATAAAAAGCGCGTTTTTGATAAAAACCTGAAAAAGCGTAGCGTACAATAGTCTGCCCGAGATTGAGTGACTACGGAATATCCTCTGAAACAAAAGATAAACTAACTACTAAAAGCTAAAAAGATAAAAAGCTAAAAAGCTAAAAACCTGAATTGGAATGTAATTCTTTTTGTTGAAGTGTGTGTCAAATAAGGAGAACAAATGGACTTCACATAGGGAATTATTGACCCTTACAGGTCGTATGGCCAGGCTGTGTGCACGAGTTCTGTGCCAGGGCCGTATGCCTGGTAGGTCGTGTGATCTTGCCTGTGTTATTCTGATTTTGGCAGGCCGTATGGCTTGGTGGCAGGCTGTATGCCAAGGCCGTATGGCTTGATTTTCCTGGTTTCCGAGATCATGACTTGGTTTCTGAAACAACCCAACCCCTTTCAATAAAAAAGCGAGGAAATTTTTTTAAAACACTGCGCGGCGCGCACCTCGGTGTTAAATCTTCTGTCCAGATTCTTTATATGTGCGCAACGCACACATGCATGTGCGCGACGCACATAGCACCCAATCTAGTTTGTCACCATTTTAAGCATTTTTAACCCGTTTAAGATACCCCCTTGAACCCGAACCAAAAGGACTTAGCTACACACATTTTTATGACGTAACGAAATGTTTTACTTGCCATCATAAATTTGAACCTTTTTCCAAATTACAACAATGTGTATATAATTCAAAATACATAAGTACGATTTTACAATATCGGGAAATCAAGTCCCATAGTTTGACAAATGTTTTTCACAACTCATTAACCAAAATAATCCAAAAGTGAGCATGACCATCGGGACCATTACCAAAAGAGATTCTTTCCACAACCACCAACACGGGAGCTAAGCCAATACCTTACCCTTATAAAAAGTGTAAAAACAACAAGGGTAAGCAAAGCTTAGTGAGAGGAATAAATATACAAGTATGCATACAATTTACCGACTTGTTACCACACAATTCAAATTAATATGCATATACACTTAGCTCCACAACCACCTAACACAAGTAATCCGCAATAACATGCTAGACACAATAAATTAAAGCCCAACACATCATGGTTAACCATTAGCACAAGGGAGTGGTTATTTTAGAAGGACCACCGATTGTTCATAACTACCGTTAGTGACACGATACATGTTTTGCACTAACTCCATGGTGATACGACACACATTACACATTAAAATTGAGTCTTTAACTCATTACCAACCCAAACCCTAACCAAAACATGAAATTACACATTAAAATGAAGTTAGGGTCATTACCACAAGTGTATAACAACACCAGAATGCAACTACCGAGAGTTGGAGCTTCAAAGGATGTTGCATGGTGCTTCTTTTTCAAAAGATTGCAACTTTCTCTCACTAGGGTTTCTCACTCTAAGTTTGTGTGTGTTTTAGAAGAGATAAGATGATGGAAATGAGCCCCAACTGACCCAAAATACATCCACAAATCGTCCATGCAAAATTGCAACCGAGGTCACTAGTTTGAACAAAAGACAAAAACAGTCCCCCATGACTACTGGCTGTGCGCGACGTGCACTATAGGGTGCGCGGCGCGCAGCCTTTGTACCCCTTATTATAATAATAATAATAATAATAATAATAATAATAATAATAATAATAATAATAATAATAATAATAATAATAATAATAATAATAATAATAATAATAATAATAATTATTATTATTATTATTATTATTATTATTATTATTATTATTATTATTATTATTATTATTATTATTATTATTATTATTATTATTATTATTATTATTATTATTATTATTATTATTATTAATTATTTTTTTTAAACGGGTCGTTACAGTTTCCGAGGTTGTAACTTGATTTTCACCGTTTTCGCTCTAGTTTCTTCGTTTTACGCTCGTTTTTTTCGATTCATCTTGCATCAACTTTGTAATTACTTGATCAACAAAATAAAGAAAATAAATTCTTATTTTCTCAATAAAGTTTGTAACTTTATTATTTTAGGGCATATTTTTGGGTTAAAAACGTGACTTTTTCGCCGATAACAAACCCTAATTTGAAACGGCTCTTTCTTGGCGCTTTCTCTTTCGATGCGGTGCTTTGATTTTTCGAACGCCACTTTTCTCATCATCTTCAATCATCTATGGCAATCCAAGCAGCACTTTCATCAGCTTAAGCGGTGCTTGACTTTTATCTTTAAAAGTTCTCGAAGTTCTATTCAACTTTGTACGCGGCGCTTTGAGTCCAAGTGGCGCCTGTATCTGATACTTTTCTCCAGCTTTAAATTAGGAAGCAGTGCTTTGAAATGCAAGTAGCGCTTCCTACCTCTTTCATGCAGATCAGTCTCTTTTTCTCTTCTCACTTAGCTTCCTCCCATCCATATCTTCATTCCTTTCTCAAATTCATCTAAAATCAATTACAAAGCATTAAGTATTGAAAGTTTATATAATTGACTTAAATACCAACAAAATAACAACAATAGTGTCTATGAATGATGTACAAAATAGGCACTATCAATTATCTATCTCCTACCGAGTTCCCGACACCCTCTAGAAAGCTCAAGTTTCAAGACTTACAAGATTATCCGCTTCATCTATTACCTAAAGATTCCTAATTGGTCACCTCGAAAAAAAACCATCTTGCTTTGTTGTACCAATTTCAACCAAACCCAAAGCTCAATTCAAACACGTCATATTCGACAACTTCAGACCAATTTATTCAGTGAGAAAAGCTCTAACCCTGCACACATATTCTAAATACCATGCAATATTTGACAAAATACATTGCTCCAAATGTTCAATAACCGATTATGGACTATGGTTTGCAGTCCAACAATCCTCCCCTCAAACCAAAGTCCAACTTGGCCTCTGTCCAATGATAGTCCAGATCTAACCTAATTTAATACCTTCGTAACCTCAGAACACAACTTGACTGGTACCACATCAAGTCGACTCATCCACTAAGGGTGCGCAACCACGTGCGTAAATCGTTGACATGCTGCAAATATCACGTTGTGATATCCACAGATCCAGACTATAACCACGAATATATAAACTTCCACGATAAATCCCACTGTTAATTTCAAAACAAATGTCCCCACTGTTTGCTACATTAATGCCCAAACTTGAGAGAAACCACCTCTTAAGCACACATTTGTTTTTCCCCATATCCGATGTATGACTTTGGTTTGTACCATAACGAACCTCCCCTCAATCCTAAGTCCATATGGGCCTCCCCTCTAATGATAGTTCGAACCCTACCTTTACCGACGCCAAACGGAACCCTCAAGCTTCCTGTGTGCAGAGCAGTAAGATTTTGATACAAGGCTCCAGGATCAACTCAACGTCACCAAGGGAACGCACACATGTGCTAAGAGGTGCACTCGCAACGTCGTCCATCACATCTGGAATATAGTTTAACTCTCGTAAAAAACCTATATCTCTGAAAAACACAACCTTATCGCCTGAAGTTTCACAAAACAAATCATCTTGCCACTCGCAACATTAAAACCCAAAAACTCTTTGATAAACCTCTGCAATTTGATAATATTGTATCTCAATATTGAATGGTCCAATCATCGCCAAAGTTTATGTACCACTAGATTGGTATCACACAAACTTACAGTCTGAAAATCATGTCGATCTAATAGTAGGCGAACCCACAATGAATTTTATACTACAACTGCAAAACTAAACCCTAAAAAGTTTTAACCTGAACAATGGTAACTTCGTAAAAATATATCTCCAAATTGAACAGTCCGATCGCCAATAAATTTTAACCTAGACTAGATTGATAGATCTAGCATCTACAGGTAAAATATAAAAGTTATCCAACGGTTAACGAACCCGTGATGTTTTTTCTCTCACAGCTCCGCAATTCAATCTTAATAGTTTGAACAGCGACTTCAAAAAACTATACCCTAAAATCTAACGATCCGATCATCATCAAATTTTTACCACACCTAAAACAACGTTTCTAACACCTCTAGTAAAAACTTCAAACAGATACAATGGTTAACGAACCCGTTACTAATTTTCTTCTCCAACTGCGCAGTAGTATCCAAAATTAATAGTTCATCATACCCTCGAACGTGATCGTAAAGAATGTGAATTTCGATCCGACACTCAGATTTCTTGAAAAATATCTTTGCAATAAAGACCCTTCGATCTAACCATCAGCTCCGTTAACTGAGCCTCTGATTTCATTATATGTTGCAAGCAAACCTTCGTTCGTTCATCCTAATGATAACCTAGTCATCCTCCTATCGAAACATGCTCTCAATCTACCATTGTTTCCCAAACATGTAACCTTAAGCTCTGATACCACTTGTTAGGAATTTATAGTGAACCCTAACAAGAATATGTGATTGTCGTATCATCATTCACAACACCGACGAAAAACAAACATAAACGATAAAATAAAGATAAAAGACACATGGATATAACATCATTATATTCCAACTCCAAACACGGAGAAGGATTTAATCCTGTGGTGCAAACCAGAGAAATTTACTACATTTTTCGTGCTTACAATTACAATTAGGCTAAGGGTCTATTTATAGGAAAAGAATTAAACCTAAAACCTTGTTGCACAAATTCACTTGACCTTCAAGTACAAGAAACATTTCATAAAAATCACCTCATTTTTCCTTAAGTAAACTTGCCTTCTAAGCTAGATTTGTGTTCCAAGCTTGACTTGTCTTTCAAGCATAACTTAATCTCCAAGCTAATTTTGTTTTGTTTCTTTTTTTGTTCCAATGACACAACGTACTAGAAGAACTAAATAAAGGAACAAAATCCCTACGACTTGTTCACCAAGTCTGACACGATTCCTTGTTCCTTGGATCAAATTCTTCACACCTTCAACACATGGGGCTATCAAAGATGCTTCAGACACGTTGGTATACCAGCCTCTTCGCATTGGTTCATCTTCTTTTCAATATGAATTACCCGTTGCATGTATGAAAATAATGTGATGTTCGTGGGAGAATTGCTAATCTAATGTCCTTTTTCCTATTTTTTCCGACTTCTGGGATGAGGATCAATCCTCTTAAATCGTCATTTTATGGTATAGGTGTGCCTAACATTCTTGTCTACAATGTCGCATCCAATTTGGGTTGCGTTACTTCATCGCTACCTTTTATCATTTAGGATTACCGGTTGGCCTTAATATGCACAAGATGGAAAGTTGGGACAAGGTCATAGAAAAAGCTAAAAAGTGTCATGCCTCTTGGAAATCTAAATTGATCTCTATGGGTAGACGTCTTACCCTGAATTAATCGGTCATCGGTTGTATTGGCACTTATTGTATGTCCTTATTTAAGGCTCCAAAGAAGGTGATAAACAAATTGGAATCTTTCAAATCTACTTTCTTTTGAGATGATAATATATATGCCCATAAACTTCATTGGCTACAATGACACGTAACACTTAATCCTTTGGAACGTCAGGGATTAGGAGTTCCTAATAGGAGTTCCTAATATAAAATCCCTAAATCTCGCCATATTTTATAAACTTGGTCCAAGTTGATGACTACTATTCATGGTGATTGTATAGGAGCAAATATACTATGTTTGTTGTCTACTGTTGGGACGTGGACATCCACTGTGAAAACCATCTACTTCCCTCATGATTCTAGTTCAATAAAAGCATTAAATATGCACTTTAACGTTGAAAATGGGAAGAACGCAAGCTTCTGGTTTGACCCTTAGCATGAGGGTATACCCGTTGCTTCTCATTTTCCAAGGTTCCTCACTCCTGATACATATAAATGTTTAAATGTTGATGTTCCTTATACAATCTCAGGTTGGTCATACTTTTGGAGAAGAGAATCCAGTAATGGGGTCAAAGCAACACAATATATAGCACTTAAAGATATTATTATACAGGTTTCGTTATCGAACGGTACTGACTTTTGGTCTTGGGAAGGAGTTAGTCTAGTGTTTTTTCTGTTTCTCAAGCATGTAAGAAAACATATTGATTTTCATGATATAGCCCTTGTTTCACGTCCTACTCTTTGGTACAATATTGTGTTTATAAGGATTAACATCTTCATTCGGTGTTTGCTACTACGTTTACCTACAAATATTTACTTGATTAAGCGAGGAGTGGATACAGATTGTCTGAGTTGCAGCTTATGTAGTTTGAAAGCAAGACGAGCTCAATTTGTTTCTCCATTGTGATACCAGTCATCAAATTTAGGCAAAGATAGTTCAATGGTTAAATCTTACCATTACTTCTTGGTCTAGTTTAGATTATGTTTGGGCATTGATAGATGGGGTGCTAATTACAGGAAACCAACGGACCATTGTAACAGTTGTCATCTAATGGTGTATCCTATCGTATATGTAAAGACCCGTCCTAATCCATCCGGATGAAGTCCATATCGATTATAAACGATTCACAACAATTGGTTACATCGCGAGGTACTTGATTTCTATATGATATATTTTACAAATATTGCATTCGATTTTAAAAGACAATCTTTCTTTACAACGAAAGTTGACGACATGCATACCATTTCATAATATATCCAACTATACTTGTCTTAATAATAATCTTGATGAACTCGACGACTCGAATGCAACGTCTTTTGAAATATGCCATGAATGACTCCAAGTAATATCCTTAAAATGAGCAAATACACAGCGGAAGATTTATTGCATACCTGAGGATAAACATGCTTTCAAGTGTCAACCAAAAGGTTGGTGAGTTCATTAGTTTAACATAAATAATCATTTCATAATTTTAATAGACCACAAGATTTCATATTTCCATTTCTCATAAACATACGTCCCATGCATAGAGACAAAAAATATCATTCATATGGATTGAACACCTGGTAACCGACATTAACTAGATACATATAAGAATATCCCCTATCATTTCGGGATCCTCCTTCAGACATGATATAAATTTCGAAGTACTAAAGCATCCAGTACTTTGGATGGGGTTTGTTAGGCCCAATAGATCTATCTTTAGGATTCGCGTCAATTAGGGTGTCTGTTCCCTAATTCTTAGATTACCAGACTAAAAAGGGGCATATTCGGTTTAATAATCCAGCCATAGAATGTAGTTTCGATCACTTGTGTCTATTTCGTAAAGCATTTATAAAAGCAGCGCATGTATTCTCAGTCCCAAAAATATATATTGCAAAAGCATTTAAAAAGGGAGCAAATGAAACTCACGCATATAATTATTGTAAAACAGTTAATAAAACATTTGCATGTATCCTCAGCCCCAAAAATGTAAAGAGTAAAAGGGGAGCAAATGAAACTCACCTAATGTATTTTGTAGTAAAAAAATATAGAACGACATTGAACAAGTATAAGGTTGGCATCGGATTCACGAACCTATATCATTTGTATATTTATTAATACACATAATTATAATCGAACTTATATATATACTATTATTATTAATGGTAAAATCTTTGTATTAATAACTTATATATATTTTATTATTTAATTAAATGTATTCATTTTAAATGAAAATATTAACATAGTTAAGTTAAATATACTTTTTATATGATTATCATTTGTTTGTTGAAATTAGTAAATGTAATTGTACTTGGATAATATTTGTAATGATAACGATGATAATATTGATAATACTTAATATTAGTGATAAAATATTAATATTAATAATTCTAATTATGATGATAATAATAATGATATCAATAATTATAATAGTTTTTAATAATTTCTTTAAATCATTATCTATTTATAGGTTTAACTTAATCGTTTTCATAATAGTACTTATTTTCTTTTCAAGATTTCTATTATTATAATCTTAACAATATCATTACAAGTATTATGTTCATAGTCATCAAAATCTTTGTGTTTAATCTCTAAACTAATAACTAGAGTTCCTATAACATCAATTCGTAATCCTAATAATAATATTATTAATAATAATAATAATAGTGATACTTGTATTAATAATAATAACCTGGTACATTTAATAATAATGATAATAATAATAATATTTAATGATAATACTAGTAATGATATTTATAATATTACTAGTAATAATAACAATTAAATTATTAATTTTAGCATATGTGTTTATAATCAATTTTAATTAGTAATAATAGTAATAACAATAATAAGGATAATAATGATAATAATAATAACATTAATAACATTTATTAATGATAATAATAATGAAAAGAAAATAAATAACAAAAGACTACCTCAAGAGAATTTGTTCTAAAAAAAAAAACCGGCGCCCGGGCTCGAACCCCCGACCTCTCGCTACCCCGTCACCATCACTTAACCACTGAACCAATTTCATTTTTCCTGATTATATCCATTTCCTAATATACTTAACCCTTTAAAGTTGTTCATCTTCTTCACCCCTTTTGCTAGTCGACCGGAGATTGGGGTAGTAGTACACCATTTTTAAAGTTTGGATTTATATACGAATTTGAATCAAATAACCAACTGTGAGTTCGAATTAAATAGCATAAATAAATAAAAAAAATTGAAACTGAATAGCAACCTGCTTCGCTGTTTGAACAATATATATATATATATATATATATATATATATATATATATATATATATATATATATATATATATATATATATATATATATATATATATATATATATATATATATATATATGATTTCGATTTAAAGAAAGTATTAGACCAAAGTTATAATACGAAAAAGATTGTAATCCATTCCTAGAAACTATCTCAGTCGTCAATTGATTCAAAAACATCAACACGAACTCAAATTTGATCCAAGAACGAATGTTGACTTTTTTTTATTTAAAATTTTGACTCGCGAATTCAAGACGAATAACAGAAATTAGATCATGAAATTTTGCAGATAGTTTGGTTTAAGGATTCCTAACCAAACTGCATTAACACTTTTTGAAATTAATTGAAAAATTGAGTTTTTAAAATAATGAATCACGAACAGGGTATATGTCTGTGGTTTATTAATTTTCTGTGTAATTTTAATGAATTGCAGTAAGAAGCTTATAGAGTGTGTAGCATAATTGAAGTGGTAACATGAAGTGATTACTTGAAATCGACTTGTAACCGTAGCAGTCAAAAAGTACGAAGGTTTCAATCAGGAGCACTTTAGAGAAATAAAAAAAATGAAACTGATAATGACGCCTAACGGACTTTGCAAATTGAATTCGTTTGATTCCTGTAATGGGCTCCTGATTTATACGAATTGATCACTCATCTACAGGTGAGAATGATGTGAAACTGATTCCTATAATTTACCTATAAAAATATCGAAATATCTATCTATCTGTTCTTTATATAAATATAATGCAACAATGTGATCTTTTTATATATCTTAATCTGATTCAATTATATATGATAAAGTTGAAAACAAAAATAACGAAACGTAACAGCTGGATAGGGATGTTACACTGATTCGATTCTATTTAGATAATACTGTAATTTAATTATCCTAATTTAATTAATAATTATATTATTATTATAAATATACAGATTTATATAATATCAAGTATCTGTATATATATCAGGATGTATATATATAAATATTTTTTTATAACTGTATATATATATTTGTATTTATATTTCTATATTTATATATGTATATATATATTAAATTAATTACTTTTTTGGTATTTAACAAGTAATATTATTAATAAAGTAATTAGTACTATTAATTGATACATAACATTATTACTTAAAAATTATGATGATAATAATAAAGAAATGATAATACAATACTATTAGTTATAACAATGTTAATACTATTAATGATAAATATAATGTAATAACTTATACATATATATCTTTTGTAATAATAATATTCACTAATATTAACCATACAAGTTTTAATATCTATAAGTACTGATAATAATATTAATATAACAATTATTTTCAATCTTGTACTTAAATGTAATATAACTATATAATGTATATTATATCACCATGAGTGTTATATTGATAAATCGTAATAATAAAAACTTAAAATTTTTACTAATAACAATGATACTAATAATGATAACAATAATATCAATATTAACATTTATCTTTAATTCACATGTAAGTAATAATAATATTAGTAACTATATTTTAACTTTTAATTATTTTTACAAATTATTAATTGTATCATACTTACTTATTACATAATATTTTAAATCTTTAATATTTATTAATGATATATGTATATTATAATATTTATAGTATTACTTATGCATATAATTTATATATATATAGACATTCATATATTTATTTACACACAACTGTTCGTGAATCGTCGAGGATGGTCAAAGGTAAATGATTACATAAAAAAAATAGTTTTCAAAACTTTCGAAACTCAACATTATAGACTTTGCTTATCGTGTCGAAATCATATAAAGATTAAGTTTAAATTTCGTTGGAAATTCCCGGGTCATCACAGTACCTACCCGTTAAAGAAATTTCGTCCCGAAATTTGAGTGAGGTGGTCATGGCTTACAATAAAAATATTTTCATGACCAATATGAGTTGATAATTAGAGGTTTATCATCATTGAATAACAATGATAAAATAATTCGATTATTCGAAGAGTACGAATGAAGTTATCGCCAAAGAGCGAAATTAGGAATTCAAGATTCGTCCTAACTTTTGACTTGGTTACGGTTGAATTAGAAAATAAGGTGTGTCTTAGCTTTTGATGTTGTCTTGATTGGATTTCGGAATTCAAGAGATTTAAAAGAAAATCTATGAAATCTATAAGATCTGATCCTTCGGGATTTACGGGATTTAAGATCTTTTTAATTAAATGCTAACATTTGTCTCTATTGCTCTGTCAAGTATTTCCACTATAAATGAACTTCTTCCGTTCCATTATTTTCACCATTCCAATACTTTCTTTCTTAGTTCGTACATCCAAAGGATTGTGAAATGCTTAATCCAGTTCTAATCCTTGATATTTTCTTAATTATCATTTCTGTCATCGTTCTTTTAAATCTTCCACTAGAAAAAATCTGTTTACGTCGACTATTACCTTGGGGTAATACTATTCTTAATTCTACTGTGTCTTTATATTGCTATTCCTATTAATATCCATGGTTTGTAATTTATACGTTGTTAGCGGGCTTTGTATCTCCCCTTATTTTTCAATGTACCTATTTCTGTTTCCTATAATCATTGTCATTCACAGTTAATACTCCCTCCTATTTGCTGTGATTTATACTCTATTTCTATTTCGGAGCTTTGTCCCTTCGTTTCTTCTTCTTGCGGTTAAGCATCTCTTGTAATGGTCCAGAATTCGCAGATATGAGTTTCAGAATGAACATCGTTAATGTCCTAAAAAGAAACGGTAATAGCACAATTTGACTTGTCAATTTACCAGATTCAAGGAAAGATAGGACTATCAAGAAAAATATGTTCTTGATATGTTTATAGATTAGACAGAATGTAAGAGTCGTGTAACATGACACATGATGACGTTATGATCTGTGAATCATCATGTTCCATTTAGAAACTCAGCATGACTTACTGTAATATAATCACGTTGATCAAGTGTCATTATATTATACTAACTCATGCATCAGTTCCCAACACTACTTCAAAAACATTCATATTTTACGCTCGAAAGTTTACAGAATATAGAAACTAACAGTTTCTATATGATGTAACACTGATAGCACGAAGAGATTTATTGATTTCAGATAAGAATAGTTATGAAAATATCTTCAGGAATATGGAGGATATTTATAATGAAAGATACGATGATATCTTGGAATTTCTAATATCGATGGATGATGAAGAAAATTTGTCCGCAAGAGTTTGGAGTAAGGAGCAAGATGTTCGCTAAAGACTTCAGCAGGCATTGAATAATTTGGATTCTTTGAAGTCAAACTTATTCTTTGTGATTTGTCACGACTTCCTTCATAGTTTCGCATAATCCGCTTTTCGGTACTAAATTTTCTATTGAGTGTTTCTAATACACCATTCTTTATCATCAAACTTTTGATGGTTAAGGTTGTTTACGGTTGTCTAAGGTTTCTGCTGCTTCATTCAGCTTTTTCAACATTCAGAGTATTGATTTGTAGAATGAGTGCTTTTCAGGATTTCAGATGAAAGATCATAATTCTAAGAGATGAATGTTATACATATAACTGTTGATGTAGATATGCTGTGAGTTTTCAAAGTACTGATTGCTGATTCTCGGTAATTGGTATGTTAGTTCTCGTTACAAGATGCGGATGAGTACATGATGATATTTCAATAGATAAATATAGTGATTTATGGGAGAGATTTAAACCAAGGAGCAACGAGGTTGCTAGTCCGTCTGCTGGTAATATGATGGAATATAAGAGCACGCATATATATCAAGTTACAATAAAGTTGTTTCGAACGAAAATTCGAAGTTGACTTGCTGGAGCTGTGACAAAGTTGACTAATTTGGAAAGAGATTTGAAAAGTTATTTTTCGGTAATAATAACGCTAAAGGAATTAGCACAGTTGCGCGTTAAACATTTACTCAGTTTCTGAGGGTTTTCAGGTGCATAACTATATGCATCAATCTTTCCTTCCCGTAGATGAAGTGCGGTTGGTTTATCCTCTCGATTGAGGTGTTTTCAAGAATCATGAAAGGTTTGAACGCAGATTGTAATCGTCAAAATACAAATGAGGTTTAAGATGAAATCAAGGGGCAAACTTGAAGAATTATGTAGTTTCATATATTATAATCAATATTTTAATTCATTTTAATTGTCCAATTTCATTAGTCCACAGTCGATAATCCACAGTTAACAGTCCAATAATTCATATATAATTTAATATATAATATTCGAATTAATTAATACGTATCGTGACCCGTGTACATGTCTCAGACTCGATCATAACTCAAAGTATATATATTATTATAGAATCAACCTCAACCCTGTATAGAGAACTCGATCATTACTGCATATAGAGTGTCTATGGTTATTCCAAATAATATATATATAGATGCGTCGATATGATATGTCAAAACCTTGTATACGTGTCCTGATATTTAAAGTGCGTAAATAAATACAGAATTTAAATGACGATAAATAAATGCGTAAAGTAAATAACAGAAATTAAATGACGATAAATAAAATTGCGAGAATGTAAATTGCGATAATTAAATTGTGATAAATAAAGTGTAATCAGTTAGCTAGGAACAGTTAGCTGGAACAGTTAGCGTGGATTCTTAACAAAGTTTCTCATAGTTAATTTGTTTGTTTCTAACAAATTTTATTTTGTCAAATGTTTCCTTCGTTATGCCACTTGTTGGATTCTGATAAATCAAAATCTAAATATGAAATTAAATGAAAATAGTTATTCTGTGATGAACGGATTCGTACCTCTGTGGTTGTAAGTAAGATAGTAAATGATTATTGAATCAGATTCGAAGAATGTACAGTGTAACTTATTAATGTGAAATCTAAATATTCCTCGGGTATTACCTACACGTTAAAATATTTTCATCATTAACAGTTTTGTAAGAAAGAATTTTTAATTACAATCTTTATGAAAATATACTTACATATATATTTTCCTCAGATGTAATCATGGATTTAATGAGTTAATATGATATTAAGTCATATGATTTACCGTTAGAATAAGAATATATAATCTCTAAAACATTAGAGGTTACATAACCATCATGTTGAACGAAGATAAATGATGTAGAACGTCATGTAGAACGGTGATTATACTCGAGGTACAGAATAAGATGTTGAGGCATGGATTGTTGATGGTACTGGTGCTGTTACTGATGGTACTATTGATGACGGTGATGTTGTTGAAGCTGGTAAACTTTACACCATATTCTCCAATTTGATTATTCGAGTGCGAAGTTCGTTGACTTCTTATATTATTCCGGGATGATTGCCGGTCAGAACGAGCGAATGAATAAGGTTTAGAATTGTGGATAGAATATAATTGTGACGAGATACTCTGGAAATGAGAGAAAATGGTGTCTCGAATGGGTTCGCTGGTAAGTGCTTCTGGTTCATCGTCAAGAGGGTAATTTGGTTGGTGGAAAGGATCGCCATCTTCACGTCTCCATTGATTAAGTCGACTACGAACCCATCAGATGAATTGGGGATGACTGATTGGTTGATTTATTCCGGTGACGCTGATAGGTGAAACTCCATATCGGAATAGCTGTCGGGATCCGAGGAATTCGAACTGGTTAAGGGATTCATCTCGTACGGTCAGATGAAGGACTTTTCGATAAGAAATAGATTATAGGATATAGATTAGTACTCTGCAATACATAATTTACATATGTATATATAATACTAAAATCCCATAAGTTACGGGGAAATCTACGGAAGCTATCAGGAAAAGTCTACAGTAACAGATATGCTAAGATATGAATTAGTAGATACGCTAAGATTTGAATTTTGTCTATATACTATTCATGCAATAAT
Organism: Rutidosis leptorrhynchoides; assembly: GCF_046630445.1. Lineage (NCBI taxonomy): Eukaryota > Viridiplantae > Streptophyta > Magnoliopsida > Asterales > Asteraceae > Rutidosis > Rutidosis leptorrhynchoides. The sequence goes on from NC_092335.1 coordinate 271,462,476, forward strand.
TGCAGTAATATGTGTCTAGACTAGGAATGATAAGCAGGTAATTTCCTAAGGATGATAAGCAGATGATTTCCGACACGATATGATAAGCAAAACTTTTGACATGCAGACACAGTCGAAGTCCAGACTCACTAATGCATCCTAACAACTATCATTTAGACATACTAATGCAAGACCTAGTTTGCTAAGACCACCACTCTGATACCAACTATAAAGATCCGTCCTAATTCATCCGGAGGAAGTCCATATCGATTATAAACGATTCACAACAATTGGTTACATCACGAGGTACTTGACCTCTATATGATACATTTTACAAACATTGCATTCGATTTTAAAAGAAAATCTTTCTTTACAACGAAAGTTGATGACATGCATACCATTTCATAATATATCCAACTATACTTGTCTTAATAATAATCTTGATGAACTCGATGACTCGAATGCAACGTCTTTTGAAATATGCCATGAATGACTCCAAGTAATATCCTTAAAATGAGCAAATACACAGCGGAAGATTTATTGCATACCTGAGGATAAACATACTTTCAAGTGTCAACCAAAAGGTTGGTGAGTTCATTAGTTTAACATAAATAATCATTTCATAATTTTAATAGACCACAAGATTTCATATTTCCATTTCTCATAAATATACGTCCCATGCATAGAGACAAAAATATCATTCTTATGGATTGAACACCTGGTAACCGACATTAACTAGATACATATAAGAATATCCCCTATCATTCCGGGATCCTCCTTCGGACATGATATAAATTTTGAAGTACTAAAGTATTCGGTACTTTGGATGGGGTTTGTTAGGCCCAATAGATCTATCTTTAGGATTCGCGTCAATTAGGGTGTCTGTTCCCTAATTCTTAGATTACCAGACTAAAAAGGGGCATATTCGGTTTAATAATCCAGCCATAGAATGTAATTTCGATCACTTGTGTCTATTTCGTAAAGCATTTATAAAAGCAGCGCATGTATTCTCAGTCTCAAAAATATATATTGCAAAAGTATTTAAAAAGGGAGCAAATGAAACTCACGCATATAATTATTGTAAAACAGTTAATAAAACATTTGCATGTATCCTCAGCCCCAAAAATGTAAAGAGTAAAAGGGGAGCAAATGAAACTCACCTAATGTATTTTGTAGTAAAAATACATAGAACGACATTGAACAAGTATAAGGTTGGCATCGGATTCACAAACCTATATCATTTGTATATTTATTAATACACATAATTGTAATCGAACTTATATATACTATTATTATTAATGGTAAAATCTTTGTATTAATAACTTATATATATTTTATTATTTAATTAAATGTATTCATTTTAAATGAAAATATTAACATAGTTAAGTTAAATATACTTTTTATATGATTATCATTTATTTGTTGAAATTAGTAAATGTAATTGTACTTGGATAATATTTGTAATGATAACGATGATAATATTGATAATACTTAATATTACTGATAAAATATTAATATTAATAATTCTAATTATGATAATAATAATAATAATGATATCAATAATTATAATAGTTTTTAATAATTTCTTTAAATCATTATCTATATATAGCTTTAACTTATTCGTTTTCATAATAGTACTTATTTTCTTTTCAAGATTTCTATTATTAAAATCTTAACAATATCATTACAAGTATTATGTTCATAGTCATCAAAATCTTTGTGTTTAATCTCTAAACTAATAACTAGAGTTCCTATAACATCAATTCTTAATCCTAATAATAATATTAATAATAATAATAATAGTGATACTTGTATTAATAATAACCTGATAAATTTAATAATAATGATAATAATAATACTAGTAATGATATTTATAATATTACTAGTAATAATAACAATTATATTATTAATTTTAGCATATGTGTTTATATCAATTTTAATTAGTAATAATAGTAATAACAATAATAAGGATAATAATGATAATAATAATAACATTAATAACATTTATTAATGATAATAATAATGAAAAGAAAATAAATAACAAAAGACTACCTCAAGAGAATTTGTTCTAAAAAAAAAAACAACCGTCGCCCGGGCTCGAACCCCCGACCACTCGCTACCCCGTCACCATCACTTAACCAATGAACCGATTTCATTTTTCCTGATTATATCCATTTCCTAATATACTTAACCCTTTAAAGTTGTTCATCTTCTTCACCCCTTTTGCTAGTCGACCAGAGATTGGGGTAGTAATACACCATTTTTAAAGTTTAGATTTATATACGAATTTGAATCAAATAACCAACTGTGAGTTCGAATTAAATAGCATAAATAAATAAATAAAAAATTGAAACAGAATAGTAACCTGCTTCGTTGTTTGAACAAAAATATATATATATATATATATATATATATATATATATATATATATATATATATATATATATATATATATATATATATATATATATATATATATATATATGATTTCGATTTAAAGAAAGTATTAGACCAAGGTTATAACATGAAAAAGATTATAATCCATTCCTAAAAACTATCTCAGTCATCAATTGATTCAAAAACATCAACACAAACTCAAATTTGATCCAAGAACGAATGTTGACTTTTTTTATTTAAAACTTTGACTCGCGAATTCAAGACGAATAACAGAAATTAGATCATGAAATTTTGCAGATAGTTTGGTTTAAGGATTCCTAATCAAACTGCATTAACACTTTTTGAAATTAATTGAAAAATCGAGTTTTTAAAATAATGAATCACGAACAGGGTATATGTATGTGGTTTATTAATTTTCTGTGTAATTTTAATGAATTGCAGTAAGAAGCTTATAGAGTGTGTAGTATAATTGAAGTGGTAACATGAAGTGATTACTTGAAATCAAATTGTAACCGTAGCAGTCAAAAAGTACGAAGGTTTCAATCAGGAGCACTTTAGAGAAATAAAAAAAATGAAACTGATAATGACGCCTAACAGACTTTGCAAATTGAATTCGTTTGATTCCTGTAATGGGCTCCTGATTTGTACGAATTGATCACTCATCTACAGGTGAGAATGATGTGAAACTGATTCCTATAATTTACCTATATAAATATCGAAATATCTATCTATCTGTTCTTTATATAAATATAATGCAACAATGTGATCTTTTTATATATCTTAATCTGATTCAATTATATCTGATAAAGTTGAAAACAAAAATAACGAAATGTAACAGCTGGATAGGGATGTTACACTGATTCGATTCTGTTTAGATAATACTGTAATTTAATTATCCTAATTTAATTAATAATTATATTATTATTATAAATATACAGATTTATTTAATATCAAGTATCTTTATATATATATATATATATATATATATATATATATATATATATATATATATATATATATATATATATATATATATATATATATATCTTATAACTGTATATATATTTGTATTTATATTTCTACATTTATATATGTATACATATATTAAATTAATTACTTTTTTAGTATTTAACAAGTAATATTATTAATAAAGTAATTAGTACTATTAATTGATAAATAACATTATTACTTAAAAATTATGATGATAATAATAAAGAAATGATAATACAATACTATTAGTTATAACAATGTTAATACTATTAATGATAAATATAATGTAATAACTTATACATATATATCTTTTGTAATAATAATATTAACTAATATTAACTATACAAGTTTTAATATCTATAAGTAATGATAATAATATTAATATAACATTTATTTTCAATCTTGTACTTAAATGCAATATAACTATATAATGTATATTATATCACCATGAGTGTTATATTGATAAATCGTAATAATAAAAACTTAAAATTTTTACTAATAACAATGATACTAATAATAATAACAATAATATCAATATTAACATTTATCTTTAATTCACATGTAAGTAATAATAATATTAGTAACAATATTTTAACTTTTAATTATTTTTACAAATTATTAATTGTATCATATTTACTTATTACATAATATTTTAAATCTTTAATATTTATTAATGATATATGTATATTATAATATTTATAGTATTACTTATGCATATAATTTATATATATATATATATATATATATATATATATATATATATAGACATTCATATATTTATTTACACACAACTGTTCGTGAATCGTCGAGGATGGTCAAAGGTAAATGATTACATAAAAAAAATAGTTTTCAAAACTTTCGAAACTCAACATTATAGACTTTGCTTTTCGTGTCGAAATCATATAAAGATTATGTTTAAATTTCGTCAGAAATTCCCGGGTCATCACAGTATACACACATAAAGGCACAATATTTGCATAAAAATAGCATCAGGAAGACTGGGAACAACAGTTTTGTGAAACTTTCCGTCAAGCGTTCTCCGCTGTGCAGGCTGCTTCCGTCACGCGTAAGCCCTGAAGGCCGTCTAGCGCTTAAGTCCTGGCCGGAGAGCGTCACATTCAGCATAAATTTCGGATCATGAATAACAGAATGTATCATCATCTAACACGTGTCCCCGAACCATCCGGTGGATCTATCACTATAAATAGACCCCTTGGGACGTCATTTTACACATTCAGACACTCTGACAACTTGTGAGCAGAGAATTTACCTTTCTCTCTCACAAAGTACTTTCTCTCACTAGAAGTCATCCGGTTAGTAGCTCAGCGCTCAGCAGACAAAAGATTGATTAAGCCACCCCACAAGTTTCTGTACTTGTGAACCGGGTCTGCAGGGATTATTTCCCGAGGGTAAACATCAATCGGCAACACTCCCCCACTTTTAGTTAGATACTTCTGGTGTTGTGCTGATACACTAAGCTTTACCTCATAAGGAAATAGGTATCAACAATGGCGCAATCTATTATCAAAACGAATCATCTCACCGATACTGACAAAGAAGGCGAGGATAAATATTTGGTACCCATAGGTGTAGGCATGATACATCCATGGAAAGCAGGACAACGTAGGAAGGCAGAAGTGTTGGAAGATTTGAAAGAATAATTAATAACGTTTTCTTCTATGTTTAATACAAATCCGTCCGATAGTCCAGTAGTTATAGAAGTAGGAGTTGCTAATTGCAAAATAGCCAACATTTATACTAACACAGGAGCCGGAGCAGATATTATGTATGAACATTGCTTCATACAGCTCCCTAAATACGTACAAGAGACGATGAAGGAAACGTATGTGACGTTAGCAAGTTTTACAAGTGAATCATCTTGGTCTGAAGGAAGTATTCTTCTTGAAGTAGTTTTGGGCAAGCCACCCCTTAAATGCACAGAAAACATCGAGTTTCTGGTGGTAACAGATAATTCACAATACAATATAATTTTAGGAAGAACTGCCTTGATGACGTTTGGGGCTGTGACATCAACTGTGCACGGCATGATGAAATTTCTAACTCCTGGTGGAATAGCAACGTTATACGCAGAACGGCAGAAGTCAATTGAGTGTTCTCAAGTAACAAAAGTAATAATTAAGCCAATAATACATGATGATGGGTCAATCTCGCCAAATCTACAATTTCCAGATCAAAAGATCATAATTGGGCATACGTTATCTATGGCATGTAAAGAAAAGTTATACAACATTTTAGCAACGAATTTAGATGTCTTTGCATGGCAACCGTCTGATATGACCGGTGTTCCAAGAAAAATTGCAGAACATAGGTTAAATGTGAATCCTAATATACATCCTGTTTGTCAAAAGAAACGGGGCATGGCGCCAGAACGAAGAAAATTCCTCCGTGATGAGGTACGAAGTTTGGTGGATGCTGGAATCTTGCGAGAGGTCAAATATCAGACGTGGGTGGCCAATCCGATCATGGTAAGGAAGCCGGACAACTCATGGCGGATGTGTGTAGATTTCACAGATATCAATAAAGCATGCCCAAAGGATAATTATCCTTTACCTGAAATAGATTGGAAGGTTGAATCATTGGCAGGATATGGATTTAAATGTTTTTTAGATGCAGCTAAGTGGTATCATCAAATACCTATGGCCTTAAAAGATGAAGACAAAACAGCTTTTCACACGACGGAAGGCATATTCTGTTACATGAAAATGCCTTTTGGTTTGAAGAATGCAGGAGCAACATATCAACGACTTATTGATATGGCATTTAAGGATCAAATTTGGGCGAAATTTGGAGGCTTATGTCGACGACATCGTCATAAAAAGTCATACTGAAGAACAGATGTTGCGAGATATATAAGAGACTTTGCATCTTTGCGAAAAATCAATATGAAGTTAAATCCCAAGAAGTGTACGTTTGCCGTAGAAGAAGGAAAATTTTTAGGTCATATTGTTATAGAACGGGGTATTAAAGCTAATCCTAAGAAAATCAAGCAATTGAAGACATGAAATCCCCGACCAGCAAAAAGGATGTTCAAAGATTAAAAGGATGTTTAGCAGCATTAGCAAGATTTTTATCCAAAGCAGCTGAAAAGTCCCTTCCATTCATGAAGGTGTTAAAAAGTTGTCTCAATAAAAAAGACTTTGTATGGACGGCGGAAGCCGAAGGAGCATTTCAGGAAGTCAAGCAATTATTGAAAACATTACCTACGTTAACAGCACCAAAAGAAGGGGAAACTTTGATTCTATATTGTCTCAAAAGAAGCAATTAGTTCTGTCTTAATTGCAGAACGGAATGGCGTTCAAATGCCTATATATTTTGTTAGCAAAGTTTTGCAGCTTAGTGAAACGAATTATCCACCAATTCACCGCATGGCTTATGCCCTTGTGCATATTGCACGACGTTTACGAAGGTATTTTTAAGGTCATCCTATCTTGGTGTTAACAGACCAACCGCTAAAACAAATACTCCGGCGTCCAGAGTCATCTGGCCGTCTAGCAAAATGGGCCATTGAATTGTTCGAATATGAAATCAATTTTGCTCCCAGAAATGCGGTTAAAGGACATATATTGGTAGATTTTCTTCTGAAAACAAATGAAAAAATGGAATATGACAATAAAATGGCATCACAACAGCACGTTTGAGAATTGCACACTGATGGGGCCTCCAGTGAAGAAGGAATAGGTGCAGGACTGGTTCTAACAAGTCCAGATGGGGAAGAGTATACCTATGCATTGAAATTTTGTTTTTATGCATCCAACAGTGAAGCAGAGTATGAGGCATACTCCCCGGCTTGCGCATAGCAGTAGAAATGGGCATAACAAACCTAAGGGCATATGTTGATTCTCAAATTGTGGCCCAGCAAGTTAATGGAACGTTTGATGCAAGAGATACATCAATGAGGCAGTATGTAAAGTTAGTAGAAGCAATTTCAAAGAAATTTGATAATCTAGAGGTCGTGCAAATCCCTCGAAATAAGAACAAGAAGGCTGACATCTTAAGCAAGTTAGCTACTTTAACCTTTGATCATTTGCACAAGCGAGTGTTAGTTGAGGAACTTAAGAAAAAGTCAATACATGAAAAACCAATTATGGCGATAGTTGAAAGTGGCAAGGAAACTTGGATGACTCCATATTTGAAGTATTTGCATGACGGAGGGTTACCCATTGACAAGGTGGAAGCCAGAAGGATAAGAATAACGGCACCAATGTATGAAGTAGATAATGGTGTTCTTTATCGAAAGTCTTACAATGGTCCGTTGTTAAGGTGTTTAACCAATGATGAAGCATTGAAAGTGGTCAAGGAGATGCATGAAGGAGTTTGTTCTCAACACTCCGGCTTCTGTACTGTGGCATCACGGATTATGCGACAAAGGTATTTTTGGCCATTCCTTTATCGAGATGTTGTGGAGATCATAAAAACATGTGAGAACTGTCAGAGGCATGGTAAGGTTCAGCGTCTTCCGAAGTATGACTTGATACTAGTGTCATCCGCCTGGCCGTTCTGCAAATGGGCGATTGATATTGTGGGACCATTCAATAGAAGTACAGGTAATGCTAAGTTTTTGGTAGTAGCAATTAATTTTTTCACAAAGTGGGTTGAAGCAAAGGCTTTAGCAAAGATTACAGGAGAAATTGTTAAGAAGTTTGTCTGGCATGATATCGTGTGCCGTTATGGGATTCTAAATGAAATAGTCATCGACATCAACAAGCAACTTGCAGAGAATCCATTTCGAAGTTGGTGTGAGGAGCTAGGAATAAAGCAAAACTTAACATCTGTTGCTCATTCTCAAGCGAATGGGCAAGTAGAGATTACTAACAAAGAAAATGTTGCTGGCATTAAGGCACGGTTGCGATTAAGTCAAACTGGTTGGGTAGACGAACTACCAAATGTACTATGGACACACCGGACAACTCCAAAGCTGAGCACGGGGGAAACACCCTTCAGTCTAGTATACGGTACAGAAGCAGTAATACCAGCCAAAATATGTGTTCCAACACAACACATTATGGCATTTGATATTGAAGCTAATTCTGAAGCATTAAGGGAAAATCTCAACTTACTGGAAGAAAGAAGATTGATAGATCCGACAAGCAGATCACAATCATAAGATTACAAAATATTACAACAAGAAAGTGAAGAATACACAATTTGAAGTTGGTGATTTAGTGCTACGAGATAATGAGGTAAGTAGGCAAATCAAATTTGGAAAGTTGGCACCAAAATGGGAAGGACCTTATAAGATCACAAAAGTAAATCAGAATGGGTCATACATGCTTGCCGCGCCATCCAGCGAGCAATATGAAAGAGCTTGGAATGCAATGAATTTAAAGAAATTTTATGCGTAGTACTATATGCATGGGCAGCTTGATCACCTGTCAAATTCATGAGATATAGTCATGAATGTAAAAATTTCTTTATGAATATGAATAACAGCAATTATTCTTATGGCAATATCTTTCATAAATTTTATCCGGCCAAGGATTTTTTAGCCCAGGTGTCACATAGCTGTGTGTCATCCCTACCTGCAGAAAGAAAGATAACCTTTCGTTGGTAGAAGTACAATCATACTCAAAATGGTTGTATCGATAGTGAGACATGTAGAACTCACTAAAGCATCGAAGCGTTAAAACGAATCTACAAATGTCATGACACAACAATTATACACAAAAATACAAAGTAAAATGGATAATGAACTATGACGTCCTGCAAACTATTTGAAGGCAAAAATAATTTGCAACTTTTTTTTCTTAAATTTCATGACGGAAAGCGTATAACGGAAAACATAATTTTAGTATTAAAAGGCATAGTGGTTGTGAAGTAAAATATCAATACCTTGTACATTTTTAACTCAGAAAGTGTTCATAAACTAAGGCATCTTCATAGCAATTACAGCAAATATAGAATTAAAATTTATGCAAGACATATATACATGAAAGCATAATATTTCATTCATTTTGAGGGGTATAATTTAATATGTCGTCAATGGTTACATTTGGATTTTTACAAAGGTTTTCAAGATCAGAAAAATTCATATTTTCTATTAAGGCACAGGCTGCATTAGCTTCTATGACAGCATTTTCGTTGATCTTTGATGTAATTACTTCAGGCATTGGATTTGGAAGATCTGGTAGTTTTCTCTTCATAAAATTGAAAAAATTCAACCGTTCAGCAGACTTCGCAAGGCGGACAAACTCACGTATCCTGTGAGATAACGCTTGACAGTTAAAAATACGGTTCAAAGAGCAGGAATCCCAGCAATCATATGTTTTTCATTCTCTTCTTTAGCCTTAAGCTATTCTTTCAGAGCATTATTCTCCTTTACTAATTCTTCAATCCTGCTCAAATATTACTTTTCTCTGAGTGATAGTTCTTTCACTTGTTTACTAAATTCTCCTCTCTGAGTGCTGCACTTCAAAAAATTCCTCTTCATCATATCATAATCTCTCTTTAAGCTTGTAGCCACTTGTTCCAGCTGGGTTATTTTCTCCTTTTCAGTAAAAAGTTTCTCACTTGTGGTAATTTCATTATTTTCAAATTCGGATAAGCGTTGAAGATCATTTAGCCCAGAAGCAATATTGAGGATAATACTTTGTGCTTTAACCTTCTTAGCATCTGCACCAGACAGGTTATTGAAAAATTGGGATAGTGATGGACATACCATGTCATTCAGATAACTCATAAAACCCTCATAAGAGTGTGGTGGTCCTTTGAGAAAGGAAGAAAGAATATCTGTGTCAAGGTTGGGAAGAATAATTTGTTTTTGAGAAGAACTAGTGCCAGCTTCTTGTTGAACGGATGACGGAACATTTTGACCAGTTCTTCTTCTCTTGACGTTGGACGGAAGAGTTGCTAGTGTATTATCTTGGTGTGATGCAGTAGCTGTTGGAGATAAAGGGAAATTGTTACTTATAAAAGAGTTCTAATAGGACTCACAAGACTTCAAAGATGGCATAATGTATAAAGCAGGGTTTGGATTATAAAATCCACCAGTACTAGGTCTAAAAGAAAACAAATTCAGGTTTTGGTTTAGTATTTCACATAATTCAGTGTTATCATTATCATTACCCGAGGCACGACGTTCTCTAGAAGCAGTGCGGTTCATACCTATGTCTATTTCTTCTTCTTCTTCCTCCTCCCTTGCAGCATCCTTTTCAGGAATGGGGGTATCGTCAATAATTTTCTGTGTGGTGAATTTAAGTTGTGGATAAGATGACGAGCGCATGGCGGTAAGCGGACTAATTTCTGCAAAGTTTACGTAGTCAAAGTGATTAGTTGGATACGCAGAAAGAAGAATGTTATTAGCATACATGGTAAAAATAAACTCTTACTCTTTCTCCCAAGAAGGACACAAGCATAGCCTTGCGTAATATCCCAATCTTGGCTTACGGATGTCAATGAAAGCATATGTTCCCCATATTTGACATCGTTGATCTGTTCGGCTTTCAGTTTTCTAAACAAAGCACTCTCTTTGCTATTTAACCTTGGAAATGTAACTGATACGGGATGAATGTGTTTACGCCAAAAACGCACAGATGAGTATTTGTTAGCAATTGCGTCTTCATTTATGAAGATAAAAGAATGATGCCAATCATCGCAGGGATGATCAAGTGCAGGTCTCAAAAATCCATCAACTTTACTGAATGTAAACCAACCTTTTTCGTACGATGCTATGCGTACCAAAGAGCAAAAAATCCGAACAGATGGCACTATGTTACTCGCATGACGATACATCTCAAATATGAGAATTTTTCGAATAGATGCTGGTTCAAATTGGCCAACAGCAACTCCATAAAACTTACAAACTTCTAAGAAGAATGGTGTAAACGGCAGTCGCAAGCAATAATTGAAAAATGCATAGCCATAGACAGCAACCTTACCAGGAGGTGGCGAACATGCTCTAGCATTAATTGAGGGAATTGTCGGCTCGGCACCAGCTAATCTTGGAAAACGTTGCAATAGCAGTGCCAAGTATTTGTCATTCACTAAACTGTGAGTAATTGTAACGTCTTTTATGGTTGCCATTAAGGTTTTAATGAAACAGGAAGTGCAGAGAATATTAATGGTGAAAGATGAAGACTGGTAAGAAAAAGCTGTAAAAGTGAAGTTCGATTAGGGTTGTTCGGTAGTTAAAAAGGATGAAAGATGAAGATTGGTAAGAAAAAGCTGTAAAAGTGAAGTTCGATTAGGGTTGCTCGGTAGTTAAAAAGGAAAGAAGGACGTGACAGCTTTTACTGATGGTAATTTTGGGGGCTTTGTTTTCACCCACACACGTGTATGGTCAGAATTCATTCGATAAACGCGCCTATTACTCTCGGGAAACTCAAAAAATCAACTTATTTCAAAATTCAAATTTTAAGTTTAATAAGTTTAACTTTTTGCTAAAGTTTAAGTCATTAAGCTGGGGGACTTAATGGTGTATCCTATCGTATACACACATAAAGGCACAATATTTGCATAAAAATAGCATCAGGAAGACTGTGAACAACTGTTTTGTGAAACTTTCCGTCAAGCGTTCTCCGCTGTGCAGGCTGCTTCCTTCACGCGTAAGCCCTGAAGGCCGTCTAGCGCTTAAGTCCTGGCCGGAGAGCGTCACATTCAGCATAAATTTCGAATCACGAATAACAGAACGTATCATCATCTGACACGTGTCCCCGAACCATCCGGTGGATCTATCACTATAAATAGACCCCTTGGGTCGTCATTTTACACATTCAGACACTCTGACAACTTGTGAGCAAAGAATTCACCTTTCTCTCTCACATAGTACTTTCTCTCACTAGAAGTCATCCGGTTAGTAGCTCAGCGCTCAACGAACAAAAGATTAATTAAGCCACCCCACAAGTTTCTGTACTTGTGAACCGGGTCTGCAGGGATTATTTCCCGAGGGTAAACATCAATCGGCAACACTCCCCTACTTTTAGTTGGATACTTCTAGTGTTGTGCTGATACACTAAGCCTTATCTCATAAGGAAATAGGTATCAACATCATCCTCTCTATTGTCTGGAATATTTGGCGCCTTCGTAACAATACTATTTTCAGTGATTCCACATTTCCGAGATGTCATGTGATTGATAGCTTTGTTGTGTCCGAATTCAATTGGTTGTTCTCTAGATTTCATAAGGAAATGTGTAACTGTTCGGTCTGACTTCAATCAGCTTTGTATTCTTTATAATTCTTTGTATTCTTTATTTTTTTTATAGCTTATTATCTGGTTTCTAATAAAATTTCAATCGTGGAAGAAAAATTTAAGTTATTATTTTTGGAAAAAAAAATTAGTGGTCCACATAAACTTCAATAGGCACAAAAGTGTAGACCCTAGTTTGTCTTGGATCGTTAATAAAGGAACAAAACATAAGTAACCGTCGTAACGTTTAACGAAGGTGTATCCATGACTAATTTCATGACAAACATATAACGATACATTAATACCATCACACGTACATAAAACATAAAAACACAAGGAGTTGCTAGAGGTTGTGCTTGATGAATTGAAAAACAAACAAATTAGAGATAGCAACTCGATTGACTATTATATAACAAAAGCACATGAAAATGTCATATTAGAACTTTCTCCAGTTTGATATCAAGATCATCTCGACAATGATGTTTCGGGATAAGTGTCAAAATTAGAAAGAAAAAAAAAACAGTATTTATCTATTTAAATTATATTTATTTATTGCTTTTGTCGATATCTACTAATTAAGATCATGCTTTGTAATTTCAACAACAGATTTATACATGTGAATTCGTGAATTCGTGTTTGATTTTTTTAATGCGAATATAACAGTGACGTGATATATTAATGAATATGACCGCGCGTATGTATGAACCAATATAATGAACTTGTACGAAGATCGGATAAATGAGTTACGTGTCAAATGCTTAAGTTCCACAACTTTGTTGGACTCGATTGATGACTAGCTTAGTAAGTGTAGACACAGCTTTTGAGTGAATTATGGCTAAGGCTTCATTGAAATCAAGGGTTGTATAGTGGTTGCATTCATAGTACCTCCAAACAATGGATATTATCACCACAATTACATTAATTTTGGAATCCCAACAGTGTTCCATAGGTTAAACACAAAGCATAAGTAGATAAATGAATCACTAGGAACAATTGAAATTGTTGGTCATGATCAAAATACCATAATATTTTTGGATTAGCAAGGAAACTCCCTTATGAACGAGCACATTAGTTCTTCCTTAGAGGGTAAACCTCGAATAATTAAGCTCTTCGAGCGCGAAGTCTTGTACCGGGTGATTTATGTATTATGCACACCCTCTGTTCACACTCTTTCTGAACAATCCGGCACCAAAGCAAAGCACCCGCAATCGTTCCCAAGCTCGCTTTCCTCGCCGTTGCTGCGGTCCATCCCTAGTTTGAGACCATTTTAAAACTCTATTTATATCTATTTGTAATGAACTTCAAACTGGTAAATTTATTCATCTAACGAATATGTGGTGGCTCCTTTGGCTTGACATAGTTATAGTTATTATGCTTATTATTCGAACATATTTGAGCCAATTGTTTATTATGCTTATTGTTCGAACATATTCGAGCCAAGTGTTCGAACAAATTCGAGCCAAGTGTGCCCGATTAACTAGTTCGAATTCAAATTAGAAGGAGACGGTTAGACTTTTTTGACAGCGTTATTCACGATTTCCCGAGATTTAGGAGAAAATTTGACTATAGAATGAGATATTTTTTATGTTAGCAATAAAGGCCCAAGCTGATGGAATTATTAATCGCTATAGTTGTGAATGACAATAGCCTGAATTACGCCTTAATTCGTAATTTAAAGTGAACGGTGAGAGGTCAAAGAAAATTTACCTATTTATATAGTGATCATGTGATTGATACAGAATATAAACTCTCTCTTTCTTTATTTGGTTCTTTTTCCGAAAAGAAGGTGACTTAACTTATCAGCTAGAGTTTGGCATAATGCAAGATGAAACAGTAGTATTGTAGGTCCATATTCGGAGGCTCGTCCGACTCAAAATAGTTCCTCTAAAATAGTGTTGAAAGTCCATATTTGGTGGCTCTATTGGTGCATGAATCCCCGGCAGTAGATTATCTTGTCGTTTAATACAGTTGGTTATGTAATAACATTTACGTGTGACTATTGATTACGTTCGTGTTTGTGTGCGCTTTATTAATTAAACAATCAATATGTTAAACTGTATACACAGTCGACCGAGTGTGTACACACACTCGACCGACTGTGTAACACAGTCGACCGACTGAGTGACACACTCGACCGAGTGTCTGATATGTTATATATATATACGGGTTTCAACCTCCTTTGAGAGGTTACACATTCCCGTTACCGTAATCGACAGGTTTTCATCTCTACAGAACCCTAACACCATCTACCACCGAAATAACTCGTTTAGGAGTCGATCTAATCTAGTATTCACCCTAGGTTTGATTAAATCGATCCCGATACGACCCATATCTTAGTTTTACTCAATTCTAGTGTATTCCGCCTCTAGGATTGATAGCAAGCGACCTAAGATCCGTCAATATTCGTCTACAAAGTGGTATCCGAGCTGGAGTCTCTGGTTTGCTTGATCAAAAACATTTTTGGGTCAAAAAGTTTAGGTTTTTGGTGTTATTGTGTTTTGATCGATTAATCCTCTTTTCTACGTTATAGTTTGTGTTTTCTTTGTCAAAAGGTGTTTCTGGAGTCATTGCAATCGTGTTCTACTTTTTTGTTTTGTGTTTTCCATTGAAAATCGATCGAAAAATTGATTTTTGTCTAGAAAACCCTAAAAGTCGACCTGTATCTGTCAAGAACACACTCAGCCGTGTGTGTCTTGACCATCGATCGTGTGTGTCTCTCAATCGACCGAGTGAGATAGTTGATCGACCGTGTGTGTTTTGATAAGTTGTATTAGTTTCTCAAAGTCAATCGGCCGTGTGAATATTGTCACTCGACCGTGTGAGTATGACAATCGACCATGGGAGTGAGACAGTCGGCCGTGTGAGTAGTAATACCAAAGTTTAAGTTTGTAACGAAGTGCTGCCCCATTTTTGTCAGTCAATCGACTGTGTGACCAATACACTCGACCGTGTGACTTATACAATCGACCTTGTGTCTCAGACAATCGACCGGGTGTCTTTTAAATCAGAAACTTAATTTACATTTAATTCTCACATAATTAATTAAAATGTCGGACACTAATGAACAAGTGGCTAATGAACTCAGTGCTTTAGTGATTTCACCAGGACTTCACAAATTAATACCTTCCGAGAATGAGTCTGGAACTTCCAATAAGGTTCCCAAGCTTGACAACCTAAAGGACTTTTTAGACTGAAAGGCGCGTTTTATGATATATTTGAATGGTATAGACTCTAGACTATGGGAGTTTATTGAGACTGAATTCGCATGGCCAAATGGGGCAGACGGTGAACCTAAAGAGACTGCTCAGTTTAATCCTGCTAAACGTGAACAATATAATTTAGAATGTAAGTGCTATGCTCAACTTACTCATGCATTGTCTAAGGAGATTTTCTCACAGTTCAAGAACAGAAACAAGACCTCGTATACCCTTTGGCTTGCTCTTCAATCAGCCACAGAAGGAACATCCACTTACCGTGCCACTAAGGGTAAGGTTTTCAAAGATGAATGGAGAGTGTTTGCTGCTCTTCCTTCCGAGACTCTTGGACAAACTTTAGAGAGATATCGTCTACTGGTTAATGAAATGACAGATTATGGAATAGATTTATCAGATGAGAAAGCAGTTAGAGTTTTGAAAGATGGTCTTCCTGAGAAATGGGACAATGTAATTGAAAAGATTCAGAACAGGTACATTGCATCAGGTCGTACGTTAACCTTGACGGCTTTTAGATCCAAGTTGATGGAAAAAGATATTCAGGTTGAAGCCAAGAGGAAGAGACTTGGTACAGTAGCTGGTTCGTCCATTATTGGGTCATATTCGGGAAATCATCCTCCTTTGCAAACAGCTTACATTTCCACCAATGCATCACAGACCTCGGCTCCAGTATCAGATTTTGGTTATTTCAATGCTAAATCTCAAGCACAGAAGTCAACTGCTAAACTGATTAATTTTGGCGTTTTACAACAGACTCAATCACCTGTGATCAAGGCAGAAAATATCAAGAAAAGGCCTCTAGAACTGATTCAGGAGGATATGGCCTTAGCAGCTATCGTGGTTAACTCTTACAATGATATGATCAGTGGACAGATAATTAACGGTCATCTGGAGAATGAAGACTATGATCAGATCGATGAGGATGAGATTGAGAGAATGGACATCCTATATGCTATGGGCAGTGTAGTGAGACGTGCTAGAAAGTATTTGAAAAGAATAGGTCAGAGTACTTTGAGTTTGAACCGCAATACTAAGTTTGGTTTTGATATGTCCAAAGTGAGATGCCATAACTGTGATGAGCTTGGTCATTTCAAGAGGACATGCACAAGACCACCTAAGCCTGGTTTTCATAATCCTTTTCATAATACTTCAATTGAGATGACTCCTGGACATGCTGGTCCAATAGTGAACAAGGAAGCAACTTCTAGTTGTCAATCCAAAGCTTTGCCTACTACATATGCTGATGAAGTGTGTGATTGGTCGATCTCAGTTGATACTGAGAAAGCTAACGTGGTTTTTATTGGTAAGAGTGAAGCTGAAATAGAAGAAGAAAAGGTTATCAGAAGAAATGCTGGTTGTATAGGTAAAGATGATCCAGTATGCACATGCTACGTATGCAAATGTGACGCTCGAATGAAAAGGGTAGAAGCAGTAATGAAGATGTGTCTTAGGAAAACAATTAGTGATAAGTTGTATGATAAGTTTCGCAAAGCCAAGGATTTGTCTGATCTTGAATTCACAACCGACTCCTCAGATGATGATGAATCCTCAGGAATGAGTTGTCATACAGGTACCTGGTTTAGAAAAGAACTTGTACATTTGATCAAGGGTGATGTTGAAGGTACTGATGAGAAGGTAGTCACGGTGACAAGTTCGAATAATCCTACTAAAGTTGAGGGCAAAGAAGGTTATGATGCTGATTATTCAGACAGTACAAGTTCAGAGTCAGAGTCAGAATCAGATACAGATTCACAGGTCGATAGAAAAGATTACGCGTTCATGGCTAACACATCCAGTAATGCCAAGGTATGTAATGATTCAGATTTTTTTTGTTTAAAATGCACTGACCTTGAACAGGAAATAGCTAGACTTGAATGTGTTATCTCTAAGCTTAATGAGATACCTGCTACTTGTGAAACTTGTCCAAAACTTAGACTTGAACTTAAGAATTTGGATATAGAAAATCAGATAAATAGGAAGAAATATGATGATACTCTCTACTACCTTAATAAGCAGAAAGAGTATGTTGATGTTTTTAAGTCCTTGGAGAATCAGGTAGGTCATTTAAAATCAACTATTGTAGATGATGAGAAAGTGATTCACCTGTATTTGAGCCAGATAGAAGCACTTAAGGCAGAATAAGATTCATACAAGTTAAAGTATGAGTCAGAAAAGGCTAGGATTGATAATTGGCAGAGAATGTCATACGTGACACAAACTTTGAAACATCCTAAAAACCAAGGGATAGGCTATAATCAGGTTGCACCACCGCTTCTGGGAGAGTTTGCAAATAAGCCGGTTGAGAAGAATAGGGATCCGGTTGTAGATCCGAAGTATGGTAAGTCTGAGAAAAATCCTGTTGTTTATGAGACGAAGTCCGACACTGATGTCATTACCGAAAAAGACGGGAAACCTTTTGTAGTTGTGACTAAGCCCATTACTATTTTGAAGAATCCAAAGAATGAGGCAAATAGGAGTGAGAGTCAGAAGACTGAGAAAAGGAGTGTTAGAAAACCGAATCAATATAGGAAAAAAACACTCAGCTCACCCCTGTTAAGTTTGTTAAGGATAGTAGCACTTTGAATTCTCAGGTTATTGATCCCAAAGCTGAACTTCCACCAAAAGGTGAGAGTTCCAATTCAGGAAACGTAATGAAATATGTTCCGCCTAATTGTCGGCAGAATGTTAAACAGAAAGTCTCGTCACCCCCTACAGCTAGGCAACAGACTACACCCCCGAGGAAACAATTTTCACCTTCTAGGCGTCAATTGTTTAATGCTAATGATTTTGATAATGTTAATTGTTTTAATTGTGGGATGTTGGGACACAGGGCTGTGAATTGTAAACCCATTAGACAGACACCACATAGGAGACTTGATCTTTGTAATAATTCTTAACGTGTTTTTAACATAAGGTCATTTTCACCTGTGTCTAATTCTTCTTCTGTTCCATCAAATTGAACTAAGGTTTTTCAAACAAATGATTATTACCGTAAACCGTTACCGAATAATACTGTTTGGAAACGTAAAAGTGAAGTTAAAGGTGTCCAAAATTCTGAAGGTCCTTCCAGATCTAAGGGACAATGGGTGGAATTGCCTGTAACATCCCGCGTTTTTCCGTTAAATTTAATTTTAACACCGTCTTTTTTTTTTAATATCTTACGTTATTTAAATTCGTAGATTCCATTGACAAACGTTCATTATATTCTCGTTATTTAATTATAACATTACTCGGTTACTCGAGCGTTTTTAAAATATTCATTTGGTTAATTCCCGCACCCGCTTTAAAACTTGAGGGACCGAATTTGGCTAGTGGGCAAACTAGTTGACTAGGTCAACTAGTCAACCCACCTTATCCATCCATTCATTTTCACCTCCCACCTTCTCTCTCTTTTCTCTCTACTTCCCTTTCATGAACTCAAACACCCATCTTCATAAATTCATCATCTAAATCTGGATCAAGAAGCAAACATCAAAACAAATTACATTTTCGTGATCCATTCTTCATCCTCTACATTTTGGTACCAATTCATCAAGTTTGGGTAACTTTCTAAAAACTCTAGATTTCTCTAAATTCGTGTTTTCGACTTGAAATGGTGTTAGTTAGTGTCTATGGCTCGTGTATAACATGAATATATGTTTTATTTGCTCGATTTGTTGTTTTGAGTAATTAGTTTGAACATTTGAAATGGGTGTGCTTAATCTTTGATTTTAGGTGATTAAATGTTGTTAAATTGTTAAAGTTCATGTTTTAATTGTGTTACTAGTATCATTAGCTTTGTTTTGATGCGTAGGTTGATTAAGAAAACATCAAACACATGATTATTGATTTTTGAGAATTTTGGTTAGGGTTTGATAGACTTAAAACAAACTTTTGATGCTTTGAATGCCATAAAATGTTATTAGTAAGTGTTTAGTTGTAATGTATGTTTCATTACCTTCAAAACAGCATATCATATGTGTGAATTGGATTCCCGAGTCAAGAAATGCGTTTTATAAACTTGAAACCTTGATTTTGGAACATTTAATGATCATTCGACGAGATTTTCGTTTTTGGTAATGATGAATTTGATTGATGATATGTATTTAGTTGTATTCCTTGTTATATTACCTTTCCAACGATATAAGATACGCATTTTGAATGTTTACGGTTCATTAGTTACGTTTGTTTGAAGTTTTGATCGAGCCTACACTTAAAATCAGCACAGGTGTCCTGTCATGCTTTAGCCCACGGCGCGGCTCCTCTAGCCGTGGCGCGGCTTAACACTAACTCAGATGTCTGAAACCATCAAAATTCTCGACCTTCAATACTAGTGTTAGCCCGCAGCGCGGGTCTTCCAGCCACGGCGCGGCTTAAAGCGTGGGCAGATGGTTGTTCACTTTGCAACTTTCATTTGAATTCTACCTATGCTACGCAACTCCGATTGACTTGAAACTTGGCCAACATGCTTATATATGACTTCTAAGCTTATAAAAATTATCCGAGACCCGACCCGAAAATGTTGACTTTTTTGTTGACTTTGACTAAAGTTTGACTTTTAGTCAAACTTAACCAAACACTTATGCATTCGTTCTAACGTGCTTTTATACTTGATTCTTGTATGAAACTTGACAACGTGATTCACATGCTACATATTCGAGTCGTAACGAGCCATAGGACTAATTGAACACATTTCACCCGACCTTGTGTCGTAACCGGTGAATTGATATAACTTACTTGTTTAGGTCAAGGCTAAACAACTTTCATGCATACGTTTACTTGTGGAGTACATTTATACTCGTGCACTCGAGGTGAGATCATAGTCCCACTTTTACTCTTTTGAACTTATATTTGGGATGAGAAAACATAAACGTTTCTTTTTAACTAAGTGAACACAAGTACAGGAAAACAAACATTCTACATACGAGTTTAGAACGAAAGCCTCAATTCGATTATCATTAGTTACACTTGCAGGGTGTAAGTGTAGGCGTGAACTTATGTTGTATGGCCATATGGGTTTGACAAACCCTCACTTCGGACGGTTCGCTACCGTCTACGGGTGAAATATATTTTCGAGAAACAGTGTATGTTTTAACACTATTGTGATGAGGTTCTATGGAAGGAAACGTTAAGACTTGATAATTGGGTGCTCGTGAATATTAACTTTTAGAATGTATCACTATTATTTCAACTTTGCAAATCTTGTGGTTCGGCTTACTTTACTTACTCAAATTACTTACTTAAACCTATGATTTCACCAACATTTTTTTCGTTGACAGTTTTCTATATGTTTTCTTAGGTTCATACTTGGTTACTTGATACATGCTTCCCCTCTCTTTGATTACTTGATTGGAGTCAACCATGCATGCATACGCTAGGGATAACACTTTTGGATTAAAACTTTTGTCTACATGTTTACGCTATTTATAGCAACTGTGATTTTAAACTAATTATGCCGCGAGTTATTTCATTCATACTTTATAACTTTGTAAACTTAAACTTGTTTTCGATCCTTTCGGTAAACTTACTTTGCAAGTCTTGTACTTTTCAAATGAATGCGACATAATTTTGGTCAAACGAGTCTCATATAGGGACTACGACCACGTAACGGGACCTTAGTTAGCAACACCGTCAATGACGATTTTGGTCGGGTCGCAACAGATGGTATCAGAGCATTGGTTGTAGGGAACTAGGATATGCATTAGTGTGTCTGACAGAGTCGTTAGGACGCATTAGTGAATGTAGACTACAACCGGATAGTTAGCCATTGCATTCTGACATACATTTGCTATAGATAGCACTTACTTAACTACTTGTGCATTATACTTGAATCATTCTTAGGAAAACTTTTAATGGTACCCAACCTTCATCATACGAACTCGTATTCTGCCACTTTTTGGTAAGACACGTGAATTCAAGATTCATACGCGTACGGATGACCGCGACTTCGTTAGTCACTCTAGCTCGAGAACTCTAACTCCTTGGTTGTTATCCACCCCGTCTCAGCTTACTATCCACAAGTGTTGTAAAGTTACCACCACTACTCTAGATGAGTATCGTCATCATTATTTATCACTACGGTTGCGTACTACTCGTTATCATGACTCGTTACTCTTTTCATACCTAAATACATTATTGTTTGACTCGAACCGCATTGACGTGAACAATCATTTATACACTTCTCTCGGGAAATGCATCTTTAGAGTTGCACTAATTCTTTCAATTCAATACGAGTCACGTTAGAGACGTCGTTACATTTTGTTCATTTTAGATCTTCACGATGACACGAACTTGATTCTATGGAGTGATGTGGGAATGGAGGTATGAGTTAGCATAATATAACGACACTCGATCAACGTAGTTATATTATGGTTAGTCATACCAAAGTTCTAATGACACGTAATGGTGGTTATACTCGATCAACCTAATCACCACCATATGCCATGTACATGACTTCATCCTTCATGTTCGGACATGTGAAAACTCCAAAAGTACTGATAACAACCATACCGGGGGCACACCTACGATTATTGTCGAACCATGCCTATGCTTCCGAATGAATGACGAATTCTTTTGACTTCAACCATATGTTACACGTGTATACTATCTCGTCCTCGCATAGTTTTATCGACGAACTACAATATACTTGTTATGCTCACATCGAGGCGGGAACTCCTCTCGTATTACACTCGTACTTCCGTATAGGGAAATCTTTTATTTTAAATATTCAATGGATGGAGAGACTCTCCACGTATACTAGTACTCGCCTCGAGGGTGAATAGTCCCGACGAACGTTTTCAGAAACCGATGAGAACTTGCTCCGACAAACGTTTTTGGAAATTGAAAAATCTTCCGCGACGCGAAATTTTTTTTTGAGAAACAGAAACTTGTTCCAACAAACGTTATCAAGTCCTAACAAACTTGTTCGAATATACCTCACAGAAATGTACCTCGTTTCGGATTGAGATCCTCGTTTCACTTTCAGATTTCGGGGTGCCTTACAAAAAGCCTCGGGACCACGTTTAGGCATGAGTACAACACATCAACCACAACCCGACGGACCGAGCAAACATACGATTCAAACCTTAGAAACCGTAATACGAGTTTGTATTACCAACTTCAAATTTACTTGAGAAAAGTCTTTGCCTTTAACTAAATTTCTCTTACAACGATGGTTATCATTCAAGTCTAACGTCACACATTTTGAAATCTTATATGACCGGAAACGTCACTCTCCTTTTTGTAGAACCAAGTAAATGATAATCAAGTCACCGAACCCGGACTCATTCATGGAGTAACCGTTAAGATCGTTCCAATCCGAGAAAGGCTCGAGACGGCCCGTAGTCGCCAAAGGAGCTATGCCAATGTTAGACGTAAAGCTTTCGAATTCCATGTGGGAAACCGCGTAACGTTAAAGGTCGCACCTTGAAAAGGTGTAGTCCATTTCGGAATCGTAGAAAGCTAAATCCGCGATATTTCTAATCCTTTTGAAATCTTGGGGCGTTTTGGGCCCGTTGCTTGCCGTTTAGAATTTCCGACTCATTTGAGTCTCCGTTCATCCTACATTCCAAATATCAAACTTAAAAAAGTGTCTTGCCGAACAAGAACTTGTTATTCCTTCCGATGAGCTTACTATCAATGACAAACTCCACTTCCTAGGAGAAACGATTGAAACAATGAATCGTGAAACCAAACCTTAAAACAACATATGATCCCGACCGTCAAAGTTCGTTGGAATACCCAAGGACGTACCTTCCCTCATTCGTATAATTGGCAACACAAGATCTCGAGGAAGATTCAACAACTACTACTTCCAACTAAATTTCGGGACGAAATTTCTTTTGAGGTATGGATAATGTAACATCACGCGTTTTTCCGTTAAATTTAATTTTAACACCGTCTTTTTTTTAATATCTTACGTTATTTAAATTCGTAGATTCCATTGACAAACGTTCATAATATTCTCGTTATTTAATTATAACATTACTCGGTTACTCGAGCATTTTTAAAATATTCGTTTGGTTAATTCCCGCACCCGCTTTAAAACTTGAGGGACCGAATTTGGCCAGTGGGCAAACTAGTTGACTAGGTCAACTAGTCAACCCACCTTATCCATCCATTCATTTTCACCTCCCACCTTCTTTCTCTTTTCTCTCTACTTCCCTTTCATGAACTCAAACACCCATCTTCATAAATTCATCATCTAAATCCGGATCAAGAAGCAAACATCAAAACAAATTACATTTTCGTGATCCTCTCTTCATCCTCTACATTTTGTTACCAATTTCATCAAGTTTGGGTAATTTTCTAAAAACTCTAGATTTCTCTAAATTCGTGTTTTTGACTTGAAATGGTGTTAGTTAGTGTCTATGGCTCGTGTATAACATGAATATATGTTTAATTTGCTCGATTTGTTGTTTTGAGTAACTAGTTTGAACATTTGAAATAGGTGTGCTTAATCTTTGATTTTAGGTGATTAAATATTGTTAAATTGTTAAAGTTCATGTTTTAATTATGTTACTAGTATCACTAGCTTCGTTTTGTTGCGTAGGTTGATTAAGAAAACATCAAACATATGATTATTGATTTTAGAGAATTTTGGTTAGGGTTTGATAGACTTAAAACGAACTTTTGATTCTTTGAATGCCATGAAATGTTATTAGTAAGTGTTTAGTTGTAATGTATGTTTCATTACCTTCAAAACGGCATATTATATGTGTGAATTGGATTCCCGAGTCAAGAAATGCATTTTATAAACTTGAAACGTTGATTTTGGAACATTTAATGATCATTCGACGAGATTTTCGTTTTTGGTAATGATGAATTTGATTGATGATATGTGTTTAGTTGTATTCCTTGTTAAATTACCTTTCCAACGATATAAGATACGCATTTTGAATGTTTACGGTTCATAAGTTACGTTTGTTTGAAGTTTTGATCGAGCCTACACTTAAAATCAGCACAGGTGTCCTGTCATGCTTTAGCCCGCGGCGCGGCTCCTCTAGCTGCGGCGCAGCTTAACACTAACTCAGATGTCTGAAACCATCAAAATGCTCGACCTTCAAAACTAGTGTTAGCCCGCGGTGCGGGTCTTCCAGCCGCGGCGCGGCTTAAAGCGTGGGCAGATGGTTGTTCACTTTGCAACTTTCAATTGAATTCTACCTATGCTACGCAACTCCGATTGACATGAAGTTTGGCCAACATGCTTATATATGACTTCTAAGCTTAGAAAAATTATCCGAGACCCGACCCGAAAACGTTGACTTTTTTGTTGACTTTGACCAAAGTTTGACTTTTAGTCAAACTTAACCAAACACTTATGCAATCGTCCTAACGTGCTTTTATACTTGATTCTTGTATGAAACCTGACAACGTGATTCACATGCTACATATTCGAGTCGTAACGAGCCATAGGACTAGTTGAACACATTTCACCCGACCTTGTGTCGTAACCAGTTAATTGATATAACTTACTTGTTTAGGTCAAGGCTAAGCAACTTTCATGCATACATTTACTTGTGGAGTACATTTATACTCGTGCACTCGAGGTGAGATCATAGTCCCACTTTTACTCTTTTGAACTTATATTTGGGATGAGAAAACATAAACGTTTCTTTTTAACTAAGTGAACACAAGTACAGAAAAACAAACATTCTACATACGAGTTTAGAACGAAAGCCTCAATTTGATTATCATTAGTTACACTTGCAGGGTGTAAGTGTAGGTGTGAACTTATGTTGTATGGCCATATGGGTTTGACAAACCCTCACTTCGGACGGTTCGCTACCATCTACGGGTGAAATATATTTTTGAGAAACAGTGTATGTTCTAACACTATTGTGATGGGGTTCTATGGAAGGAAAAGTTAAGCCTTGATAATTGGGTGCTCGTGAATATTAACTTTTAGAATGTATCACTATTATTTCAACTTTGCAAATCTTGTGGTTCGGCTTACTTTACTTACTCAAATTACTTACTTAAACCTATGATTTCACCAACGTTCTTTTCGTTGACAGTTTTCTATATGTTTTCTCAGGTTCATACTTGGTTACTTGATACATGCTTCCACTCTCTTTGATTACTTGATTGGAGTTAACCATGCATGCATACGCTAGGGATAACACTTTTGGATTTAAACTTTTGTCTACATGTTTACGCTATTTATAGCTGTTGGGATTTAACAAGTTTCATAATACTTATAATCATTCAAGAAATAAGATTTGCGGAAGGGTGTAGATTACCATTTTGAAACTTGTAAATCTTTAACCAATTAAAGTTAAATTCCAATAAGGTTCAAGTTGTGAAACATACTTACAAACTAAGAGTGGGTTTAGAGTTTATACCTCCTCAAGCTAGTTGAGGGTTAGTTCAAAAGAAGATGATGAAGAATGGAGCTTCAAAGTGATGAAACCTCAAGGAGAAATACCCCAAGCTTTTGCACCAACACCTAGCCTTTGGTTAGGATTTAATAACACTTGAATTGAGTTTGCAATAACCAAATGAAGAACCCTTTCTTCCTCCCAAAAGGCCACCAAATTCAGCTGGGTTTTAGGAGAGTTTTGTGCAGAATTTTGATGTACAATTGCATGTATCTCTTGCTACTAGTCAAAGGACATGTATATGTGGAATTGTGTTATGGAAAGCAACAATAATAAGCATGGGATAGACTTTCTTGGGGCTACAAAATCTGCCCACCATCCATTATTTTATAACAAGAATGATTTTATAAAACTTGTTACAAGTTTTATAAAACTTGTATAAAATAAAATGTATTTGTTACTTGCAATAATTTTATAAACCATTTTATAAAATATAACATAACATAATTATTTAAACCTATAAATAATTAAATCCACATCATATATAAATTATCCAAATAATTTATCTCAAGTGATTATGATTTAGAAAATCGATTTTCTAAAGTTCAAGTGTCGCGTATTTATTTAACAATCCAACCGTTAAAATAAATACATATAAAGTGTTGGTAAGCTTGTTATTGGGTATGACCCGACTTGGATCATAACATAGTGGCCACGTTAATTTAATATGTCTCTCGGGCATACGAAATACCTTCAATCTCCCACTTGCACGAGAAACATAAGAAATTAATGCAAGTGATGGATACCACCTAACGACCGTCCATCACCCCCAATATGTTATGACTTTTGCCATTCAATAACATCATCCCTTTCGTGTTCCTATCTCGAATATGAATAGGTGAATCTTTCATCACATCCTTTCGTCCTAGATGTCATGTTAAATCCAAGAGACATAGAGTGATCACTCTCTTCTAGATTTAACTTTATCAGGCCTTAGACATCTGACTCTCAACGAATAAGAGGGACAAATTCCATCTTGACTACATATGTCCTAAATATATACCTTGCATTATACCTGAGCTCCTCCTTATGAACTACCATATTTCAGAATAGCGAAGGAAAGAATCAAGGCACAATACTTGGAAAATATCTGAACCCAATATGTATCTCAGGTCAGAGGATACAATAATATTCGCCTTTACTCAAGATTACATGTGATCAACCACAAAGGCTCCATTTAGTGAATCTTGAGAGCGGGTCTTCCAATATTTGTATCCCACAAATATCTATGAACCTTGGTAGCAACCTTGCCCCACATTCAGTCCGTGAATGTATACCAATCCAAGTTCATAATAGTCTAACCCTCACATTTGCTCCCACAAATGTGATCGACTACGAAATTTAGAATAATTACTTATTCATGGATAAAATATGCAAAATAGGAACATAACTCAAAATAAATTAATACCATAATTATATTAATGAGTTTAAACAATTTCGTTCCGTTACAATACTTATAACAGATCATGACCAATCACTAGAATATCGAAGCCCTAATGCACAAACATGTCCAGTATGTTTTGCTCCATGTAAGAGCTTCGTGAGAGGATCCGCTATATTAAGATCTATGTGAACTTTGCGAATACATATCTTTCCCTTTTCAACTTCATCCCTTATGTAGTTGAATCTCCGCTCAATGTGACGGGTCTTTTGGTGAGCACGAGGTTCTTTGATTTGAGCAATCGCACCCTCGTTGTCACAAAAGATCTCAAGAGGGTCCTGAATGGAAGGGACTACTCCTAAGTCGTCGATGAATTTCTTCATCCATGCAGCTTCCTGAGCTGCCAATGATGCGGCAATGTACTCCGACTCTATAGTGGATAAAGCAACAACATCCTGTTTTGAACTCTTCCAAGAGACCGCACCTCCATTTAATGTGAAGACATAACCGGATTGTGATCGAGAATCATCTCGATCAGTTTGGAAACTCGCATCCACGTAACCTTTTACAGCAAGTTCCTCCTCACCAGACCCATATATCAGAAACATATCCTTAGTCCTCCGAAGGTATTTCAATATACTTTTGACAGCAATCCAATGACTGTTTCCTGGGTTATTCTGGTATCTACTTGTCAGGCTAAGAGCGCATGACACATCCGGTCTAGTGCATATCATTGCATACATGATTGACCCAATGGCAGACGCATATGGGACCTTCTTCATTTTCTCTTGTTCATCTTTCGTGGTGGGGCACTGAGATGAACTAAGGAGTGTTACTCTTTGAATAGGTACCAAACCTTTCTTAGAGTTCTCCATCTTGAACCTTTTCAAGATCTTTTCAATGTATGCACTTTGATTCAAACCTATCAGTTTCTTCGATCTATCCCTGTAGATCCCAATCCCCAAAACGTATTTTGCTTCTCCAAGATCCTTAATGGAGAAGCATTTACTTAGCCAAGTTTTAACTCTTTGCATTGCCGGAATATCATTTCCAAATAACAATATATCATCCACATATAGTACAAGGAACATGATAGTGCTCCCACTAGCTTTCTTATATACACAAGCTTCATCACCATTTTTAATGAAGCCAAATTTCTCGGCTTCCTCATTAAAATGATGATTCCACATTCTAGATGCTTGTTTCAATCCGTAGATTGACTTCTTTAACTTGCATACCTTTTTAGGATATTTCGGATCAACAAAACCTTCAGGCTGAACCATATAGACATCTTCCACAAGATATCCATTTAGGAAAGCGGTCTTGACATCCATTTGCCATATTTCATAATCATAATGAGCAGCAATGGCAAGTAATATCCTAATAGACTTTAGCATTGCCACAGGCGAAAAAGTTTCATCATAGTCAACCCCTTGAGTTTGAGTGAAACCTTTTGCTACAAGTCTAGCTTTATATGTATCCAAGTTTCCATGTATGTCGGTTTTCATTTTGAAAAGCCATTTACAATCAACTAGCCTTGAGCCAGCAGGTTGTGTAACAAGTTCCCAAACTTGGTTGTCATACATGGATTGCATCTCAGCGTTCATGGCTTCCTGCCATTTATCTTTATCAATCCTTGATAAAGCATCTTGGTAGTTTATTGGTTCATCCAAATCAACCACATTGCAACCATCCATGAGAAACCCATATCTCTCAGGAGGATTACTAATCCTACCAGATCTACGAACGTCTTGTGTATTTTGATCATCCATTTGATCACTCTCAACATTTTCATGTTGAGTGCTAGTGTCAACCAATTGTGTATCATCTACTTGATCTTGAACCTCTTCAAGATCTATCTTCCTTTCACTACTTCCTTCCATTAGGAACTTAGTTTCAAGGAATTCCGCCTTCCGAGCAACAAATACATTCTGCTCGGATGGATCATAGAAATAATATCCCATATTATCCTTGGGATATCCTATGAAGATACACTTCGTGGATCGAGCATTCAACTTATTAGGGACGTAACGCTTAGGATAAGCTTCACATCCCTATACCTTTAAGTATGATAGAGATGGAGGTTTTCCAAACCACATCTCATGAGGTGTTCGTTCCACTTTCTTGGTTGGGGCCATATTTAAAATACGAGCCGCGGAGCATAGACAATAACCCCAAAATGATAGAGGTAACGAGCTTCTAGCCATCATAGATCGAACCATATCCATTAGGGTTCGGTTCCTCCTTTCGGAAACTCCATTCAGTTGGGGTGTTCCAGGAGGAGTGAGTTGCGAGATAATCCCACAACTTCTAAGATGATCATGGAAAGCATCACTTAGGTATTCACCTCCTCTATCGGTACGAAGTACCTTGATTGTCTTATTGAGTTGATTTTGTACTTCGCTTTGATACTCTTTGAATGCTTCAAAAGTTTCGTCCTTATGTCTTAACAAGTAGACATATCCGAAACGACTGAAGTCATCAATGAAAGTAACGAAGTATCTTTCACCATTCCTAGTTATGGGCTTAAAGGGTCCACATACATCCGAATGTATTAATCCCAATAAGTCCTTAGCCCTTTCATAGGTCCCTTTGAAAGGTGCTTTAGTCATTTTGCCTTGTAAACAAGATTCACATACATCAAACGAGTCTAGTTCATTTGATTTCAAAAGGCCATTCTTTTGAAGTGTATGCATTCGATTCTTGTTTATGTGACCAAGGCGACAATGCCATAAGTAGGAATCACTCAAATCCCTTTTGAGTTTCTTGGTGCTAGTATGGTATATTGAGCTACTAGATGATGTGTCATCATGAACCATTTCATAAATTCCATTTGAAGGCGAAGCCTTAAAATAGAATACATTATCTAAATAAACGTGAATATCATCATTAACAAAATTAAGATAAAAACCACATTGTTTTAAACGGGAAACTGAAATAATGTTTCGACATAAATCCGGTGCATACAAAACATTGTTCAAAATAAGTTCCAAACCACTTGGAAGCTTTTAATACAAAGTCTCCTTGAGCCTTCACTTGCACTTTGGCTCCATTACCCATAAAGAGACTTGATGTTCCCGTTTGCTTGCTACTTCTTTTGAACCCCTGCAAAGAATTGCAAATGTGAGTTCCACATCCAGTGTCTAATACCCATGTATTAGAAGAAGTAATACTAAGCTCTATATATACCATATATATATTACCTGAGGTTTGCCTCGCATCCCTCTTTTCCTTCAACTCCTTAAGGTAGACCGGGCAGTTTCGTTTCAGTGACCCATTTCACCGCAACCGAAGCACGGGTCTTCCTTGGGGTTTGCTTGTCCGGCAACCTTTTGCTTCTTGTTCTTGTTTTTGGTTGGGGTAACCATCCTCCCCTTTTCCTTGCCTTGATGGGCGGGTCCTTTCCTCTTAGCCGCCTTTGGCTTAGAGGTGTTATTACCTTTGGACCCACCATCATTGATCATTAGCACGGGTGAAGCCCTCTTACCCATGCTAGTTTCTGCCGTCCTAAGCATGCCATGAAGTTCGTCAATGGTCTTATCCATCCCATTCATATTGTAATTAATTACAAATTGGTCAAACCTCTTTGACAAGGAGTTTAGGATAAGATCCGTGGCTAGCTCATTAGATATGTTGAGATTAAGACGGTTTGCGCTATCAATGAGGCTTTTCATCTTAAGGACATAAGATGAAACGGATTGGGAGTCGTCCATACGACATGCATGAAGCGCTCGGACCGTTTCAAAGCGCTCGACAAGAGCTTGTTGAAGGAACATCTCCTTCAATTGCGTGATCATGTCGTATGCAGTATGATGCTCGAAATCCTTTTGGAGTTCGGGTATCATAGTCCCAAGCATTAGGCAAGCGACTTGCACCGAATCGGCGCAATACTTGTCCCAATAAGCCATGCCTTCCGTATCATCCTCGTCGGGTTGATCGGGAATGGGGTCTTCCATCATATACACCTTATCCTCAAGTTTGAGGACAATCCTAAGATTGTGGAACCAATCCATAAAGTTCGTATGGTCGAGTTTGTCTTTCTCGAGGAGAGACCTTAACGATAGGTTGTTCAAGTTAATAGGTGCGTTTTGCATGTTGTTGTTATTGGCAGCCATCTACAAAATTTAACAAAGTTCATTTAAGTATTAATTTTAAATTTAACAATCAATACCCTTTAAATCCAATTGATATATATTAAATTTTAGAATCCAACGGTAAACCAAATTTCGGTTAGGTGACCTTTATCCCGTCATTTGATTTAGCTAGGTAGTCATTATATGACAATTGCAATCCTTTTGCAACTTCTAAGTTATGGGATCATGCAATCCTTTTACATGACATATTATCCCATCAACGCCTATTTGTTCATCATGCTTCGGTGACCCTAAGTTCATGATTTCCAAATCAAGTCGTCCTACTTGTTTAGACATGTAAACTTAACATACAAGTGGTTAGGTGACCTTTATCACAAAAGTGTGCGAAATTTACCTTAATCATATTAGTTTGCTCATAACGGTTAGGTGACCTTTATCCCATTATAAGTTCCTTAATACGTCTAAGTGTCATACAATAGGATGGCGTTTAAACTTGTTAACCTAGTGTGTTAAAGGGATTTTAAGTTTTCATTATTTCTAGTTTGAGAAAACTTTTATGCCATACACCAACATGCATTTAGTGTATGGTTCTTATGAAAATCCATTTTCATGTCTATAAACCATTTTATATATATGATCCTAATCATGTTCTTAATAACCGTTTATTAATGTCCTTTTGGCCATTTTTAATTTAACCAGTTAAATTGCCGTTTTGCATGTCATTAATTAATGTATAATTTAACCAATTAAATTGCCATTTTTCTTGTTGTTAACTTGTATGATTAACTTGTAGCATACAAACATACAATCCACAATCATACAATAAACAACCATGCATGCAAAACAAATATGTTCACAATCAAGCCATTTTGGTAGACATTTGTTTAGCCGAAAACAAATGCCACCGGATAAGGGGTAATTACACAAAGTAGGAGATTTCAAATCTCCCACTTAACCTTGCATCCAAATGCTTCTTCATGTGTTCTTCAAGTCTTCATCATTCTTCATCATTTTACAAAATATATCCTAATACATTTTGTCTAAAAAATGAAATTACAACCTAATCTATTTTACATACCAAATATAAAATAAATTACATAACCAAATGAATTATTACATGCCAAATGAATAAATATTATTACAAACCAATTGAATAAATATCAATCAACCATGCATGCAACCAAACACAAGGTCAAGGCTTAGATTGTGAACTTTAACTACATAAGAGATAGGCAATACAGAATCACAAGTGATTGGCAGTACAGAATCACAAGTGATTGTCAGTACAGAATCACAAGTGATTGGCAGTACAGAATCACAAGTGATTGGCAGTACAGAATCACAAGTGATTGGCAGTACAGAATCACAAGTGATTTTGGCCAAAATGACAAACCACCCAAAACTGAAAATTTTACATTCTACTTCATGCATGTTCATAGAATGCAAAATTATAGTGGGTTTAATAACCATCTCGAAGCATATTTCAACAACTTCGGCTCTAGATACCATTGTTGGGATTTAACAAGTTTCATAATACTTATAATCATTCAAGAAATAAGATTTGCGGAAGCGTGTAGATTACCATTTTGAAACTTGTAAATCTTTAACCAATTAAAGTTAAATCCCAATAAGGATCAAGTTGTGAAACATACTTACAAACTAAGAGTGGGTTTAGAGTTTATACCTCCTCAAGCTAGTTGAGGGTTAGTTCAAAAGAAGATGATGAAAAATGGAGCTTCAAAGTGATGAAACCTCAAGGAGAAATACCCCAAGCTTTTGCACCAACACCTAGCCTTTGGTTAGGATTTAATAACACTTGAATTGAGCTTGCAATAACCAAATGAAGAACCCTTTCTTCCTCCCAAAAGGCCACCAAATTCAGCTGGGTTTTAGGAGAGTTTTGTGCAGAATTTTGATGTACAATTGCATGTATCTCTTGCTACTAGTCAAAGGACATGTATATGTGGAATTGTGTTATGGAAAGCAACAAGAATAAGCATGGGATAG
The DNA here is from genome assembly GCF_046630445.1 of Rutidosis leptorrhynchoides. Classification (NCBI taxonomy): domain Eukaryota; kingdom Viridiplantae; phylum Streptophyta; class Magnoliopsida; order Asterales; family Asteraceae; genus Rutidosis; species Rutidosis leptorrhynchoides. Next base: position 271,496,037 of record NC_092335.1, read on the forward strand.
ACTTTCTTGGGGCTCCAAAATCTGCCCACCATCCATTATTTTATAACAAGAATGATTTTATAAAACTTGTTACAAGTTTTATAAAACTTGTATAAAATAAAATGTATTTGTTACTTGCAATAATTTTATAAACCATTTTATAAAATATAACATAACATAATTATTGAAACCTATAAATAATTAAATCCACATCATATATAAATTATCCAAATAATTTATCTCAAGTGATTATGATTTAGAAAACCGATTTTCTAAAGTTCAAGTGTCGCGTATTTATTTAACAATCCAACCGTTAAAATAAATACATATAAAGTGTTGGTAAGCTTGTTATTGGGTATGACCCGACTTGGATCATAACATAGTGGCCACGTTAATTTAATATGTCTCTCGGGCATACGAAATACCTTCAATAGCAACTGTGATTTTAAACTAATTATGCCGCGAGTTATTTCATTCATACTTTATAACTTTGTAAACTTAAACTTGTTTTCGATCCGTTCGGTAAACTTACTTTGCAAGTCTTGTACATTTCAAATGAATGCGACATAATTTTGGTCAAACGAGTCTCATTTAGGGACTACGACCACGTAACGGGACCTCAGTTAGCGACGCCGTCAATGGCGATTTTGGTCGGGTCGCTACATTGCCAGTGGTTGGCGTTGATGGGAAACCCACTGCCATTCGGGCATGGGTGGCCGTTTCTAACTAATCTCTTTATTTTAATGTGCAGGTCGCCTAAAATCCTCGCTGTATTACATGGATTGTTGATAGTGGGGCGTCCAGGCACATGATAGGGAACTTGTCCTTACTTTCTAATGTAAAAATAGTGGATGGAGGACCAGTTTCTTTTGCAGGTAGTGAAGGAGGTTTTATTACTGCGCGAGGGGTGATTGCCAACGAGAATGTCAGCTTTGATAAAGTCAATTTTGTGGAGCAAATGTCAAACAATTTGCTTTTAGTTTCACAGGTTGGTGACAAGAAGTATACGATTGCTTTTGATGACAAATTGTGTTATATCTTGAGAAAAGAATTCGTAATTCTGGAAGACATGATTTTGATGACTGCTCCAAGGTGTAAGGATCTCTATATTCTTGATATGCGAAAGGCTCATGTTAAAGCAGCTAAGGACATCAGGCCTTTGTTTCCAAAGCTACTGAACATGAGTCTATTATTTGGCACAAGCATATGGGTCATCTGAGTTTAAGGAAGAAGAATAATCTAGTTCACAATGGACTAGTTGATGGTGTTAATCTTAAGAGTTTTCATATTCCTGAAAGGTGTCTTCTGTGTAAGAAAGGGAAATAGCCTAAGAAGTCTCATGCTACCAAGAAGCATCATTCTGTTAATATTCCTTTGGAGTTATTGCACATGGATCTCTTTGGTCCAGTAAATTGCAAGACAATCACTGGAGAGTTATATTGCTTGGTGGTTACAGATGAGTATTCACGTTTCTCTTGGGTTGTGATGCTGAAGCATAAATTAGATACTTTCGAGCACATTAAATTCTTGATTCTGAAGCTTGAAAGTTTGTATAAATTGAAGGTTAGAAAGATTCGTACCGACAATGGTACGGAGTTCAAGAATAAGAACATGCTGCTGTTTTGTAATGAAAATGGGATACAACAATAGTTTAGTCCTGCTTATACACCTCAGTCGAATGGGGTAGCTGAAATAAAGAATAGGACGTTAATTGAAACCGCAAGAACTATTCTAGCTGATGCATGTTTACCTATTATTTTCTGGGGAGAAGCCGTGAGCACAACATGTTATGTGATGAACAGAGTTCTAGTGGTGAAGAGACACGGTAAGACATGTTATGAATTGTTACACAAGAGAAAGCCTAACATTAAACATTTTAAACCCTTTGGTACTCCTTGTACTATTCTGGTACGAGACACGGGAGAAAAATTTAATTCAAAGGTTGTCTCTGGTATCTTCTTAGGTTATGGGAATCCAGATAAGCGAGTGTAAAATATTGAATCTATGTGTGTTGAAGAACGGTTCGAGGTTGATATTCAGCGTAACGCTCCAGCTCGTGTTAGTAAAGGATTCGCATGGCAGTTTGAATATGATAAACTTTTTGATTCCTTTAACTTTCCATCGGAGGCTACAGACGACGAGATACTAACTCAGATATTGTATGATTCTTAGAATTCCACAGAGAATGTAATCTCAATTCCTAGCCTGGCTCAGGTCCAGACTCAAAGTACTCATCAGAGTCCGAGTCAAAGTCTGAGGCAAAGTACCCATAGTGACCATTCTAATGCCGATCCTAATGTGGAGATAGTGTATGAGACAGATGAAGATAGTGATTCAGAAGCAGATGAGGATGTTAATAGAGCACGGTTGACCAATGAACATTTAAATCCTCTTTACAATCAACCTCCAACTGTAACAGGGACTGAACAGCCAACTGAATCAGGAGGAGTACGAAGGTCAAACCGTGTGATTATGCCTCCAAAACATTTAGATGATTATTATGTAGATACGAGGGGCATTACTCATATTGGCATTCCTCATGCCACGAATAATGAAGTATCTACGTCTGAAGTTCCTACTATATCTGATTTTCCTGTGGTAAGTGACAGTCGATCAGCAGCAGAAGATGTTGAATCAGAAAGTGCAAATGTGGTAACAGCTTTCTATTCCTCGTTGAACAAGACAGGGAGAGTATTTGTGCATGCTCACTAATTCTATGTGTGTCAAATTGAACCTAAAGATGCCTATGAGGCACTGAAGTTTGATGAGTGGGTCAGTGCAATGTAGGAAGAACTGTTACAGTTTAAGCATTTAAAGGTTTGGAGACTAGTCAATCCACCACATGGTTGCGAACCCTATGGTCTTCGATGGGTTTTGAAGAATAAGAAGGATGAACAGGGTCTTGTTATCAGAAACAAAGCTAGGTTGGTGGTAAAGGGATATCAACAAATCCCTGAGATTGACTATGATCAGGTTTTTGCTCCGGTAGCTAGACTGGAGGCAATTAGAATTTTCCTGGCGTTTGCGTCCTTCATGGGATTTAAAGTTTTTCAGATGTATGTTAAAAGCGCATTTTTATATGGAGAGATTAATGAGAAGGTTTATGTTGAGTAACCACCTGATTTCAAAGATCCTCATTTCTCAGAAAAGGTTTATCGACTTGAAAAGGCACTTTATGGTCTTCACCAAGCTCCTAGAGAGTGGTATACCACTTTTTCCAATTATATGCTTGAGAACGGTTTTAGGAGAGGTGTCATTGATTAGACACTTTTCATCAAGAAAAAAGGACAACATCTTATGTTAGTGCAGGTTTATGTTGATGACATCATCTTTGGGTCAACGGATCAGGGAATGGTTGATGAATTAGAGAAGGTCATGCAACGGAAGTTTAAAATGAGTTCCATGGGAACTATAAAGTTTTTCTTAGGTTTGCAGGTAGCTTAGACGGATAAAGGCATTTTCTCGCATCAGACCAAGTATGTTGCTGATATTCGAAAGAGATTTCAAGTGGACGCAGAAAGACCAGCTAAGACTCCGCTGTCAGTGAATCATGGGATCTCACCTGATTGTGAGGGTTCTCCAGTGGATTCTGCATTATACAGGGCGATCATAGGTTCTCTAATATATCTAACAGCTTCTCGACCAGATATTATGTTTGCGGTTTGCTTGTGTGCTAGTTATCAGGCAAATCCTAATGTGCATCATATGTTTGTGGTTAAGGAGATTTTGACGTATTTGAAAGATACACCGACTTTAGGGTTATCGTATCCGTGTGAGGATGGGTTTGATCTCACAGCGTATAGTGATTCCGACTATGGCGGCTGCAAGAAAGATTTCAAGTCAACATCAGGAGGTTGTCAGTTCCTTGGTAGCAAGCTAGTTACTTGGCAGTGTAAGAAGCAGACAGCAGTGGAACAGTTCACTTGTGAAGCAGAATATATTGCCGCGGCCAGCTGTACATCACAGGTTATCTGGATTCAAGAGCAGCTACGTTACTACGGTTTGCATATTTCTAACACTCCCATTTATGTTGATAATACTGCTGCTATAGATGTCAATAAAAATCCCATAAATTATTCTAAAACGAAACATATAGGGATTAAATACCATTTCATTAGAGATTACTATGAGAAAAAGTTGATATATGTTGTGCAGATAGACACTTCGACCCAACGGGCTGATCTTTTCACTAAAGCTTTTGATAAACCACGCTTTGAACTCTTGTTAAAAGAAATTGGAATTAAATTGCTGACTGACGTGGTTCCTGAAACTGAGGCTCCTAACACAGAGGAGCCTCCCAAAGAAACTGAGTTGTGAATGCCTTAGAACTGCTTGTATAGTATGTGTATTTTGTGCATATTAGTTAGTAGGTCATTTGCATGTTTAATTTTCGTTTGCATGATAGATATTTGTTTTCTGATGGTACTGCATGCTTGTTTGTTTTTTTGTTTTTGTACAGATAAAATCAAAAAGCCATAAAAATTATAAAACCAGAAAATCAAATAAAAAGTTGAATACTTGAAAAACCCATAAAAATTAAAAATTCAAAAAATGAGTTGCTTGTTCCATTTGTGGGGAAGTGATTGCAATACTGAACTAACATGTATAGATGATGATTGATAGTATATTGGTAAACTTTATTGACATAATTCTGGATAGAGATGATCACAATAACAACGAGTAAATATCATGATGAGGAAATCATGGAAAGATTTACAGCGGTTGAGGGTAGTCACCTACTTATCACTGAATATGTACTGAGAAATGGTGGTTCAGAAACTCAACAGACGGTTGAGGTCTCCCCTACTACGACTTATACTTGGTAGAAAAGGATAATTTTGTGAGTCCCCAAGGTGAACATACTTTGTCTAGGATGCATACTTGTTTCTGTTTACCTTTATTTCTTGGACCGAAAGTCAACATCATACATGTCGGGTATCCAAAGGGAGGCATTCTCTCTAGCTGGGTTGAGAAGTGCAATTCTGTAACACATACATAGAATGTTTTGAACAACGCAACGTAATCAGGTTATAGACTTCAACATCAGAAGATTGATTTTCTGTGCAGAGACTACAAACGTCAAAAGACAATGGTGCATCATCATGAATGTCTGTATTTAATTTTATTTGTTTTGTTTAGGTTTTGTAATCTAGCATGGAGATAATTGCAACAACAGAAAATCCAAAAAAAAAAAAAAAAAAAAACCTTATGTTTTGTTACTCAAGTTGTAAATCAATCGATGCACCATATTATTGCAAGAGAATCATGGATCAAGAATTGAACAAGTTTGAAGGATTCAAATAGATATTTCAATGCGAGAACGATTTGGATGATTTAATAATCTACATCCGAGGGGGAGATATATATCAGATCTTCGGATATAGAGAACTTAAATCATTTTGTGATCAGGGATTGTACCTATTGGCCTGGATAGCAGGGGATATCGCCTAGAGGATACCTTAGCGTTCCATCACTCAAATATATATCACTACCACCCATCTAACATCATACATCATACGATTTCCGTTTAAGTATGGGGTTTATAGCGACCGGTATGCGTCTTTTCAAAGTATGCAATAAATTTGAGATAAACAATGTTATCTAAAACGAAAAGTATAAGTTTAAGGTAGAAGCTCATGGCTGACAGGGTTGCTAGAAACATCGTGAGATGGTTCTGTTCAATCAAATTGAAAGTACATTGATGTGATAAGAGGACAGCGTCAATATATTTGTGCTCAATTATTCTACCTGAAACATCGTGCGATCTCAAATGAGGACTGACTTTGTGATCAAAATCTAACATTGAAAGATGTTAAAGTAATTAATCTAACGTGATCATCAAAGTCTAGGGTGAATGTTGGTAAATGTTTATTGATATACTTGAAAGTTATTCTGTTTATGCTATAAATTGAATGAATCATGTCAACATAGTTCAGGTCTGATCCCCGAAATCAAAAGATTAAATCAATTCGGTATGTCAACTCACAAAAATATGTATTGGGCTCTTCTTAGTGTTGTTCATGAAAAACGATATATCATTTATTGATCGATGAAACTGATGGTAATAGCCGAATGATTTCAGACATGTAAGGTTTCATATTTGTTTATTATGCTTGATATAATATTGTTTAACATGACACACTAGATCGTGTACAAGTTTTCTTGCTTTGTAACTTTGCTTGCATATGCTTATATATCTGAAAAACCCAAAAATATTTGCATCTTTAGTTAGTTGCATACGCATTTAAGTGATTAAGGATTAGGCTCGATAACTCAGTTCTTTGAAGGGTTCACTGTGAAAGGAATCACACATTTTTTTTTAACTTGAAAATAATATGTTTTGAGCTTATTGGAACAAAGCGTGTTTAATTTTTGTACCGTTGAGATCAGTCCCAGGGGGAGTGGAATAGGAAGGGTTTGTGGAATTGAAATCAAAATTTTCTAAGTTTTAAACCCTAAAGACAGTCGGTCGAGTGAGGGTACACACGCGGCCGAGTAAGTGTACACACACGACCGCGTGTGTCACTCACACGACCGACTAAAGTTGTAAAGTAATGAGATGTGTTAATAACACACTCGGCTGAGTGAGTCACACTCACGGCAGAGTGAGTCACACTCACGACCGAGTGAGTGACACACTCGACCGAGTGTGTCTGAGGGTATAAAAAGGCTTGACTGACGAACGGCTTAAAACACTTGGTGATTTTTAGAGCGAATTTTACCTTGATTTTTTAAGTTTGTGGAACGAGCTTTTAATCTCAAGTTTTAGATACAACTTTTGATTGTGATTACAACGCCCATAACGAGGTAATCTATCTCGTTTTCATTTGTTTCAAATCGTTGATTTTAGGTTCGAAGTGCAAAACTTAAATCGAATGATTTTAGGACTTGATTTGTTAAAATTGATGTTATGCATATGTTAATCGGCCTTCTTAGAGGCTTGTGTGACCAAGACATGAACGAAAACAACAGATTTGATCGATTTATGAAATTGGGAGAAAACAGATCTGAAGAACACGCTCGACCGAGTGTGTGACACACTCGACCGAGTGAGTTCACACACTCGACCGGTTGACGACACACACGACCGTGTGTGTGAAACCCTAATTTTTGTTTTCTTTTGCTGTTTTTGGTTGTTTTGTTGAATTTATGCCATATTGTACTGAATGTTTTGTATAGTCTTGCGTTAAGTATGTCAGGTGGTAGTTTGGTTGGAAATTGGAGATTTGTTCTTGATCGTAGGAGGGTTTTAGCCAAACACAGTCCTATCCAAGTGGAATCCAACGTTGTTGCCACCCAGACCACTCACGAACAATGTAAGGGTCTAGATTGCTTCACATTCCTTGAGATAGGAGACTATTACTGTCCCAAGCTTATTCAAGAATTCTATACTTGTGTGGCTTTAGAAGAGGGTAAAAAGAAGTATGTTCATGCTAATTTCTTTGGGAAAGCTTATAGGTGGACCCTAGATGAGTTTGCTGATCACTTACTATTACCATACTGGGGAGCCAAGATTTATTGTCCTAGCAAGGATCTTAGGAAGATTTCTAGCAAGTTTGATGCTGGGGAGTGGCTTCTTACATCACTAAGCCAGGGTATGTAATGGGTGCCAATAGAATCGAGGTTAGAGATAATGATATTAGGAATGATTTGATACCTAACATGAGGATTATCAAAAGAATCGTTGTGTTTAGATATCCAAATGACGATTTGGTTTCTTGTACTGAAGCTTTTCTGTTGTATTATCTTACGGAACGAATTAAAGTGAATTTAGGTCAGATTGTCGTTAATATCATGAAGGATATCATGGATAATGAGGAAAAACCATTTCCCTATGCAGTTCTCTTGAATCATTTGTTTGATGAGCTAGACCTATTTGAGAACAAGAATTATAATATGAAGCCAGTTCCAGAGAATGTTATTGTGGGATAAATCTAATGTCTGTGCTTTCGTGTGTTTATGTTTAGTCTTGTTTAATGTGTAATTTGATAAGGCTAGTCTGTTAGCCTTGGAATTATGGTTTGTAATAAACGGTAACCTCTGAACGATGTAATTGTGCGTTTATTAGTTAATGTGCTTATTATATCAACTGATTCGTATAATTAACTTGATACCCCATGATTCATGGTGGTAAATGCTTAACAGTTGTATTGTTTTGAGTTTTGTACAGATTATTCGAGATGTCTCAAGAACAGCAACATACATCTGAGGAGACAGTGCATGAAGAGCAACCGATCCCGTTATCTTCCGAACTAACTGGTCTCATCGGACGTGAAGATACTAATGTGCTTTCTTGTGTTGATGACACTGGGACTGAAGCTCAAAGGGGAAAGTTTGGTCCAATTATCGCATTTCTAAAGTGATCTAGAATCTTCAAGGCAATTACTGATGAGTGCACTCCGTATTATTCACATTCAGAGAAAGTTTTGGGAGGTTGCTAGCATTGTTGTTGAAGATAACAAGAAGGTGATACTGAGTTCGGTCAACAATACTATTGTTCGAATTTCTGCTAAGACTATAAGGGAAGACTTGAGGTTCCCTGATGATGATACAATGCCGACTTCTTTACCAGTTCTGAAGGTAAGAAGGTGTTTGAAGAGATGTGGTTATGATGGAGATGTAACTAAGGCTGTAAAGCATACAAAATTCAGCAAACAGTACAGATACCTTACGTACGTGCTTCTGAGCTGGTTGATCCCGATGCAGGGTGATTTTGATGAAATGACTGCGAAGTATAGTTCGATGTTTGTTGCGTTAGTGTTGAATGTTGACTTCAATTTTTCTCGACTTATCTTTGATGGGATGTTGTTAAATGTGAAGAGGAAAGTTCATCTGGTGTTTCCAAGATTCCTGCAGATTATGTTGGAGAAGCAAGTTCAAGGTTTAGAGAAAATATCTCAGGATGTGCTAAAACAAAATCATTTGAATGATCAATCATTTAATAGGTTTATGCAGAATAGGGTTGGTTCTGATGAAATCCCTGAGAAGAGGCTAATTGGTTATCTGGCCAATGAGAAATATGTGTGTCCGGAAGGTTTGAGATGTAGACATGAAAACAGCACTTCAGGTGATGAGACATATATAACTATTGCTGGTGATGAAGAAGTAAATCAGCCTCCACCAAAGCAAATGGGTCCTCGGTTGGTAGATGAGGATGATGTGACTGTACTTGATGACAGTCAAGTTAATTTGATCAAAAGGATGTTAGCTGAAGCTCCAAGTGTGTCTACAAGACCAAGACAGAAGCATTTAAAGATTCTGGTTAAGGACAACAGCTCATCTTTCACAACAAAATCTCAACCAAAGGTTGCTTCGACTCCTCAAGCTACTGGTGATGCTGGTGGTTCTACTCAACTTTCACCCACTCAACAACAGCAAACTCCATCTACTCAACAAGTCCAAACTTCTAAGCGTCCTGAAGGTGTTACAGGTGATTTGACTGGAATAGTTAATCAACGATTGATTCAGTTGACTGCTGATTTTGCTAAGTTCCAAAAGCCCGCTGAGGAGGACAAGCAAAAGAGAAAAACAGAAATGTCTGCAATGAGGGAGTTATCATGTCGTTTAATACATTTGGTTATGTAATAACATTTACATGTCATTTAATACCCAGCCGTAGATTATCTTGTCGTTTAATACATTTGGTTATGTAATAACATTTACGTGTGACTATTGATTACGTTCGTGTTTGTGTGCGCTTTATTAATTAAACAATCAATATGTTAAAAAGTGCATACACAGTCGACCGAGTGTGTACACACACTCGACCGACTGTGTAACACAGTCGACCGACTGAGTGACACACTCGACCGAGCATGTCTGATATGTTATATATATATACGGGTTTCAACCTCCTTTGAGAGGTTACACATTCCCGTTACCCTAATCGACATGTTTTCGTCTCTACAGAACCCTAACACCATCTACCACCGAAATAACTCGTTTAGGAGTCGATCTAATCTAGTATTCACCCTAGGTTTGATCTAATCGATCCCGATACGACCCATATCTCGGTTTTACTCAATTCTGGTGTATTCCGCCTCTAGGATTGATAGCAAGCGACCTAAGATCCGTCAATATTCGTCTACAGGCTCGCTCGGCTTGACATAGTTAAAGTTATTATTCATATCGTGTTCTGACATATTCGAGCCGTGTGTGCTCGATTAACTCATTCGAATTCGAATTAAAAGGAGTTGGACTATGTTTAAGAATTAATTTTAAGCATAAACCATATGTACATTCAATTGTTACGACTAGTGAATGGGTAGTTATCATGAATATACAAACATTTTATGCATCTATAAATTTCTTATAAATTATTTTTAATGGCTATTTTAAGACAACTTAATAACAAGTGTACAATTAGGTGAGCATCACATAAAGTTAATAACCAACTAGTATATTCAAGTGAGTCTGCCTCTAGCATGTACAATATTATATAGTCATTTTTTCTTCTTCTTAATTTTTTTTTACGTAAAAAAATTAATCAAAAGACCAAAAAGTAATGTGTTGTCGAAACACTCCCATAAATTTAGTAACCCTCCGTTCAACCACAAGTGTCCAAATTTTTATTTTAAAATGTTTTATTTCAAGTGTCCACTTTGTATTTAACCAATAAAAAAAAGTTATTCTAGAGAGAGGAGATTTCTAAACTGTATGTAATTTTCTAAAACTGTGTACAAAAAGTATGTGAACACTTGTAGCGGGACGGGGGTAGTATTACTTTTTTTCTTTTTCAATATAGTAGTAGAATATTGGTTGTAAGTATTTCATCTTGAGTGCAGAATGTTCAAGTGTAAATGCGATAATCATTAACACTCCAATTAATGAGCAAACCCAAGCAAGATCAAAGAATCTCGAGAGTGGTTAAGAGGGTCGATCTCTTGTAATATCTTGTACGTAACATATTATGCAATACTGCAAGTTTTATGATGGTTTAATTGTTAAGGTTGTGAACCTTATCATGATAATAGAGGGCTTGTATTTACAGGCAAACGGTACCTTCTAGATATGGAAAAGTTTTAGTCCGTGAGGTCCACATGTCAAGGAGTGGCACGTCACAGATATTGGGCATACAACTACGACATGGTTAGAGCAGACATGTCAGGAGGTATGACCATATTAGAAAATGACAACCCGAGTATAATACCGTCGATGATGACATGTCTGAGAGTATGACTACATTAAATTCTTGCGTGTTTATCATTACTCCATAGTATGATATGAATGTTTCTTTAACGGGTTTGTCACAACTACGTTGATCCTGTCCTTACTATTAAGGTCATCGGAGAATTATTTACCAGCGTACAACATGACCTCGATGTGGAAGTCGTTATGAGGGAGGACACAATCTTCAGTTAAACGAGGTCATCCGACTTATTGGGAAACTATTCTAACCTAATCTACCATGATCACGATGTAGAGATCAAGGTGAACGTAGACTCGGTCTTCGTTGATGCCAAGCTCGAACTCACATATGAGGACGCTACACACGACATTACATATTCATCACTCTTTTTACACCAACTTCATTTTATAAGTATAGTTGACAATATAAATTATTTTCCCCTAATGATATATCAACCGATGGCCTAAGTTCCACAAGAACCAAAAAAGATATATATGGTATATATCCATTGTCAGAAAAAAGCAGCTGATACTGATATATATTGTTTATAACAAAACAAAACACTAGTAACCATCATAACGTTTGATGGAGGTTTATACAAAAACACGTTAAGTGACAATAACGATGCATTAATTCAGTCACACACGTAAATATAACATACAAAATTGATTAATATGCTTTTGTTGGATGAACTGAAATACAAACAAAAGAGATAGCAACCCAATTGACAAATCTATTACTATGCACATGAACATGTCATATTACAACTTTATTATCCAATCTTGAAATAAAGACTATGGTTCAACAATAGTGTTTTAGAGAGACAGAAATTAGGCAAAGGAATCAAGTTACCTTTATTAGTTTAATCCAACAACGAAAGAGTAACCAATATATCAATAACTCAGTGGTACTTAGTACCTTTGAAGCTGAGACCCACCATGTAAAAGTTTCGAACTTAAATAGGCTCAGGTTCAATCTCCACTCGCAACAAGAATTTACAACTCTTGTGCAAGTGGTATGATGGTTTCTCCTGTCATATTTTTGAGATCCGGTGGAGGTAACTTTTTGTCCTCCTACTCTTTCAGTGTGATTCTGGTGATTGTTCATAAGAGACACACGGTCAGGGTGTCTCTGTCAAACATATACCTTTTTGAATTTAACAACCAAAAAGTAAGTTATCTGATACTTTATCCAGCCCGAAAAAGTGTTTTCTAACAAAAAAAGTTCAACTTAAAATGTCCATTGTGTCTTTCATTTAATATATTATTTGATCTGATCTGAATCTGAATTAACTTGCTTCACTAGCAAAGTAAGTGATGAAAGAAAGTATACGTAATTTGTTTGCGAAATTCAATATATAAAAAGGGTAGAATTAAAATTTTGTGACTTTTTAATGTTAATTTGAGTAAAAAACGTTTACTTTGAAACACATATAAATATTATTGTGAAGAAAAAAGGGATCGGGTCAAGAAGGTGTGCAATAGTAACAATATTCAATTCTTTTGGAATTCAAGGGACGAAAATTACTAAATTAGAATTGTGTACAATCAAGTGGAGAAGCTTTGAATTCGGTTATTCGTGTAGCCTTTCAAAGTGTATGCCAGGAGGACTTATATCAGTTTTGGATCTGATTCGCTAGCGGAGATCGTCTTTTTCTAGGATGAATGCGGCAGCATTCACTAGTGATGGTCGTTTCCTGTTGTGTTTCTATAGTCGTTTCAGAAGTCTGGGCCTTTCAGCTTTAAGAGAGCGAGACCTTTGACACGAGGCATCATAAGTATTAATATTAAAAATGTAGGGGAGCCTAAGTTTGTACTCACTTTTTTCAAACAAGTACATAGAGTAAGTACTAGTTAAGTTGTAGTGACCCGAACTTTTCCATGTTTATATATATTAATTGAGATCGATATTTACATGACTAAATGTTTCCAACGTGTTAAGCAATCAAACTTGTTAAGACTTGATTAAATGAAATAAGTTTCATATAGACAATTGATCACCCAAGTTGACCGGCGATTCACGAACGTTACAAAATTGTGAAAACTACATGTTGTGGTATATATAGATATATATATGGTTGATATGAGATTATGATGAGTAAGTATCTCACTAAGTATATTAACAATGTGTGATATACATAAGAAATGAGATTACTAAGTTAAGAAACTTTAAATGATATATATAACGATTATCGTTATAATAACATCTACTAAATACATATGTATCATATTAAGATATTGATACACTATATTTAACATGATAAAATGATATTTAAATATATCATTAAGTGTGTTAACAATGAACTACATATGCAAAAACAAGACTACTAACTCAAGAATTACGAAACGAGACTTATATGTAACGATTATCGTTGTAACGATATTTTAATGTATGTATCATATTAATAGATATTCATACATCATAATATCATGATAATATAATAATTTAACATCTCATTTGATATAATAAACATAGGGTTAACAATATTAATTGAGATCGTTAACTTAAAGGTTTCAAAACAACACTTACATGTAGCGACTAACGAAGACTTAACGAATCCATTAGAATGTATATACATGTTGTGTTTTGATATATATTCTTACACTTTTGAAAGATTTCAAGACACATATCAAAGTACTTCTACTTAATAAAAATGCTTACAATTGCATTCTCGTTCAGTTTCATCAACAATTCTACTCGTATGCACCCGTATTCGTACTCGTACAATACACAGCTTTTAGATGTATGTACTATTGGTATATACACTCCAATGATCAGCACTTAGTAGCCCATGTGAGTCACCTAACACATGTGGGAACCATCATTTGGCAACTAGCATGAAATATCTCATAAAATTACAAAAATATTAGTAATCATTCATGACTTATTTACATGAAAACAAAATTACATATCCTTTATATCTAATCCATATACCAACGAACAAAAACACCTACAAACACTTTCATTCTTCAATTTTCTTCATCTAATTGATATCTCTCAAGTTCCATCTTCAAGTTCTAAGTGTTCTTCATAAATTCCATAAGTATAGTTTCATAAAAATCAAGAATACTTCCAAGTTTGCAAGTCTACTTCCAAGCTTTCTAATCCATTCCAAGTAATCATCTAAGACCAAGGAACCTTTGTTATTTACAGTAGGTTATCTTTCTAATTCAAGGTAATATTCATATTCAAACTTTGATTCAATTTCTACAACTATAACAATCTTATTTCGAGTGAAAATCTTACTTGAACTGTTTTCGTGTCATGATTCTGCTTCAAAAACTTTCAATCCATCTAAGGATCCTTTGAAGCTAGATCCATTTTTATAATTTCCAATAGTTTTATCCAGAAAACTTGAGGTAGTAATGATGTTCATAACATCATTCGATTCATACAAGTAAAGCTATCTTATTCGAAGGTTTAAACTTGTAATCACTAGAACATAGTTTAGTTAATTCTAAACTTGTTCACAAACAAAAGTTAATCCTTATAACTTGACTTTTAAAATCAACTAAACACATGTTCTATATCTATATGATATGCTAACTTAATGATTTAAAACCTGGAAACACGATGAACACCATAAAATCAGATATACGCCGTCGTAGTGAAATCGGGGGCTGTTTTGGTTTGGATAATTAAAAACTATGATAAAGTTTGATTTAAAAGTTGTTCTTCTGGGAAAATGATTTTTTATATGAACATGAAACTATATCCAAAAATCTTGGTTAAACTCAAAGTGAAAGTATGTTTTTCAAAATAGTCATCAAGATGTCGTTCTTTCGACGGAAATGACTACCTCTTTAGTAATTGAAATGTAACTTAAATTTTTGACTATAAACCTATACTTTTTCTATTTGGATTCTTAAATTAGAGTTCAATATGAAACCATAGCAATTTGATTCACTCAAAACAGATTTAAAATGAAGAAGTTATGGGTAAAACAAGATTGGATATTTTTGATCTTTTTAGCTATGGGAAATGTTTAACAAATCTATACAAATCATATCCTAGCTAACTTATATAGTATTATACATGTATTCTAATATATTATGTAGTCTTGGGATACCATAGACACGTATGCAAATGTTTTGACATATCATATCGACCCATGTATATATATTATTTGGAACAACCATAGACACTCTATATACAGTAATGTTGGAGTTAGCTATACAGGGTTGAGATTGATTCCAAAAATATATATACTTTGAGTTGTGATCTAGCCTGAGACGTGTATACACTGGGTCGTGGATTTATTCAAGATAATATATATATATCGATTTATTTCTGTACATCTAACTGTGGACAACTAGTTGTAGGTTACTAACGAGGACAGCTGACTTAATACACTCAAATCTTTAAAACATAATAAAAATGGTTGTAATTATATTTTGATCATACTTTGATATATATGTACATATTTGTATAGTTTCATGAATCGATCCGTGGCCAGGTCTTATTTCCGAGGAAGGAAATATCTGTGAAGGCGAGTTATAGTCCCACTTTTAAAATCTAATATTTTTGGGATGAGAATACATGCAGGTTTTATAAATGATTTACAAAATAGACACAAGTACGTGAAACTACATTCTATGGTTGAATTATCAAAATCGAATATGCCCCTTTTTATTAAGTCTGGTAATCTAAGAATTAGGGAACAGACACCCTAATTGACGCGAATCCTAAAGATAGATCTATTGGGCCTAACAAACTCCATCCAAAGTACCAGATGCTTTAGTACTTCGAAATTTATATCATATCCGAAGGGTGTCCTGGAATGATGGGGATATTCTTATATATGAATCTTGTTAATGTCGGTTACTAGGTGTTTACCATATGAATGATTTTTATCTCTATGTATGGGATGTGTATTGAAATATGAAATCTTGTGGTCTATTGTTACGATTTGATATATATAGGTTAAACCTATAACTCACCAACATTTTTGTGGACGTTTAAAGCATGTTTATTCTCAGGTGAATACTAAGAGCTTCCGCTGTTGCATACTAAAATAAGGACAAGATTTGGAGTTCATGTTTGTATGATATTGTGTAAAAACTGCATTCAAGAAATATATGTCGATGTAATATATTTATATTGTAAACCATTATGTAATGGTCGTGCGTAAACAGTATATTTTAGATTATTATTATTTGATAATCTACGTAATGTTTTTAAAATCTTTATTGATAAAATAAAGGTTATGGTTGTTTTAAAAATGAATGCAGTCTTTGAAAAACATCTCATATAGAGGTCAAAACCTCGCAACGAAATCAATTAATATGGAACGTTTATAATCAATATGAACGGGACATTTCAGTTGGTATCCGAGCGATGGTCTTAGAGAACCAGAAAATTTGCATTAGTGTGTCTTATCGAGTTTGTTAGGATGCATTAGTGAGTCTGGACTTCGACCGTGTTTTCTTTAAAAATGATTGCTTAACATTTTTGGTGGAAACTATATATTATTAACATGTAAATATTATGTGATATATTAATCTCTTAACATGTTTGATATTGTGTGATAGATGTCTACCTCTAGCACAAATCCCATTGATTCACCTAATAATAACGAAGAGTTGAATATATATTGGCAAGATTCACAAGTTCCCGAAGAACCGGAAGAAGAGGAACCGGAAGAAGAGGAACCAGAAGAAGAGGAACCGGAAGAAGAAGAGGTTCCGGAGGGGGGAATAGTAGGAACCACAGAAAACCGGTCAAATAAAAGAAAATCCTCAACCAATGGACCAAAGTTAATAATGGTCAATGGTGTTTCCGCTAAGGAAGCAAAATATTGGGAAAATTACCAATTTTCCGATGAATCGGATCCTGATGAGGATTCCGATGATGTTATAGAAATTACCCCTACCCAATTTAATGAGGCAAAAGAAAAAAATAAGGGAAAAGGCATCAAAATAGAGAAATCTGATTCCGACCCCGATGAACTTTATATGTACCGTCAACACCCGTATTTTCAATATCGTGACAATAACCCGGGAACCTCTAAACCACCAGGTTTTTCTAAACCAATGTGGAAAATGACGACTCGTATTAGAGGAACATCATATATCCCTAGAAGATTAGGAAAAAGAACCAAGTTCGAAGAAGAATAAACCAGTGATTCATATTAGAGGGGTGTGAGCATGTTGTGTAATAAATGTATTGTAGTGTGCTTGTACTTTTATGTTCTATGTAAAAATTGCTTGTATTGTTTGTTATTACGAAACTAATCCTTGTCTATTTTACAGTATAAAAACAAAATGGACGTTAAGGGTAGACAACCGAATATTTTAGAAGACCTACCAGAGGATATGATTGAGGAAATCTTGTCTAGAGTCAGTCAGAATTCATCAGCACATTTAGTTATGGCGAAATTAACTTGTCAAACATTTGAAAGACTTTCCAGAAATGCCTTAGTTTATAAAAGGCTTTCCTTTGATAGGTGGGGTATATCACATTGGGGAGACTTTAAGTTACGCCGTGTTTTCTTTAAAGCGTTAAATGCGGGGAACCCAAATACAATTTTACGCTACGGGTTAATAACCTATTTTGACTCAACATATCCCAACATAGGATTTCGTGAATTAGAAAGAGCTTCTAACATGCAACATAAAGAAGCATGTTATGCTTATGGGTTAGTGATGTTCGCTTCTTACCAAAGAGAGAAAAAGAACATCGGATTGCAGCTTTTAAATAAAAGTTTCCCACAAGTGAGGGATTCAGTAGTTGGGGTGAGAAACAAGGTTTTTAGATTATTACAGGGCTGTTGGACATTACTAAACCCTCGTCCTTTTGAAAACATTACAACATGCAGCCTAGCCAATGGTCATAACGGTTATTTTCCAAAAGACCAAGGATGGGAAGTCGTCTTAGTAAAACCAGAATGCATGACTTGTTTCTGGACTTATGAATTACGTGTCTTTATTTCCTTTGCTGAACAACTTGCGTATTAACTAGATTTATCTTCAAAACTGTCTTGTATCATAGTGTACTATATTTCATGTTATATGTAATATAGCGAAGTTGTAATTTTGAAGAATATTTGTATGTGATATATTATTATAATCAGTTTTTCATATGGAATTATAGTAGTTGAATTGTATATTAGCTACTAAGTATGAACTTAACGGGTAGGTAGTACCCGAAATTAAACTTATAAAATGCTAATATGAAGAAAAAGCTTTTATAAATGAGTTCATATTATGCTACGAGATATTATTGACTACTCTTAATATTCTGTATGATTAACTTGTTTCATTTGACTATTTTGAAGGAAATGACACCGACTACTCGACACACCTTGAATATGAGTGAAGAGGAATTTCGTGCCTTTCTTGCTTCAAATATAGCCGCAGTACAGGCCGCAGTACAGGCCGCGCTACAAGGAATTCACTGCCTGCAAACCTTCAGAATTTGATGGGACCGAAGGACCAATCGGATTGAAATGGTGGACCAAGAAAGTTGAATCGGTGTTTGCCATAAGTAAGTGTGCTGAAGGAGACAAAGTGAAGTACGCTACGCATACCTTCACATGTATTGCGTTAACATGGTGGAATACCTATCTAGAGCAAGTGGGACAAGATGCTACTTATGCGCTACCGTGGTCAGCATTCAAGCACTTGATGAACGAGAAGTACTGTCCCAGAACCGAGGACAATAAGCTCAAGTCAGAACTTAGAGGGTTACGAACACAGGGATTCGATATTACTTCGTACGAAATATGATTCACAGAATTGTGCCTATTGTGTCCGAGAGCGTTCGAAGATGAGGAAGAGAAGATCGACGCATTTATGAAAGGGTTACCGGAGAGAATCCAAGAAGATATAAGTTCACACGAGCCTGCCTCCATACAAAAGGCATGTAGAATGGCTCACAAACTAGTGAACCAGATTGAGGGAAGAATTAAAGAACAGGCAGCTGAAGAGGCTAACATGAAGCTAGTCAAAAGAAAGTGGGAGGAAAACGGTGATAAGAGTCACCAAAACAACAACAACTATCCCAACAATCGCAACATCAATCGCAACTACAACAAACGGCACAACAACAACAACAACAACAACAGCAACAACTACAACAATCATCTCAACAACAATAACAACCGCAACAACAACAACAATCAGAAGCAGCTATGCCAAAGGTGTGAAAAGTATCACTCGGGGTTCTGCACCAAATTTTGCAACAAGTGTAAAACAAATGGTCATAGCGCGGCGAAGTGTGAGGTCTACGGACCAGGGGTTAACAGAACGAAAGGAACAAATGGTGTCAGAACGAGTAATGGCGGAGCAAGTAGTGTCAGAGCAAGTTATGCCAATGTAGTTTGTTATAAATGTGGAAAACCGGGCCACATTATTAGAAATTGCCTGAACCGGGAGAACACGAATGGACAAGGCTGTGGAAGAGTTTTCAATATTAATGCGGTAGAGGCACATGAAGACCCGGAGCTTGTTACGGGTACGTTTCTTATTGACAATAAATCTACTTACGTTTTATTTGATTCGGGTGCGGATAGAAGCTATATGAGTAGAGATTTTTGTGCTAAATTAAGTTGTCCATTGACGCTGTTGGATAGTAAATTTTTACTCAAATTATCAAAAGTTAAATTATTTTCAGCAGATTATATATGCCGGAATCGATAAATTAAACTGGGTAGCGAAATATTTAAGATTGATTTGATACCAGTAGAGTTAGGGAGTTTTGATGTAATAGTTGGCATGGACTAGCTGAAGGAGATGAAAGCAGAGATCGTATGTTACAAAAATACAATTTGCATTGTACGAGAAGAAGGAGAACCCTTAATGGTGTACGGAGAAAAGGGCAACACGAAGCTACATCTTATTAGTAATTTGAAGGCACAAAAACTAATAAGAAAAAGGTTGCTATGCTGTTCTAGCGCACGTTGAGAAAGTACAAACTGAAGAAAAGAGCATCAATGATGTTTCCGTAGCAAAAGAATTTCCCGATGTATTTCCGAAAGAATTACCGGGACTACCTCCACATCGATCTGTTGAATTTCAAATAGATCTTGTACCAGGAGCTGCACCAATAGCTCGTTCTCCTTACAGACTCGCACCCAGCGAGATGAAAGAACTGCAAAGCCAACTGCAAGAACTATTAGAACGTGGTTTCATTCGACCAAGCACATCACCATGGGGAGCTCCTGTTTTGTTTGTCAAGAAGAAGGATGGTACATTTAGGTTGTGTATTGACTACAGAGAGTTGAATAAACTTACCATCAAAAACCGTTATCCACTGCCGAGAATTGACGACTTATTTGATCAACTACAAGGCTCGTCGGTTTATTCGAAAATCGATTTACATTCTGGATATCATCAAATACGAGTAAAGGAGGATGATATTCCAAAAACTGCTTTTAGGACGCGTTATGGTCATTACGAGTTTATGGTTATGCCGTTTGGATTAACTAACGTATCAGCTGTGTTCATGGACCTTATGAACCGAGTGTGTGGGCCATATCTTGACAAGTTTGTCATTGTTTTCATCGATGACATACTTATTTACACAAAGAATGATCAAGAGCACGAAGAACATTTGAGAAAAGTGCTAGAAGTATTGAGGAAAGAAAAACTGTACGCTAAGTTTTCAAAGTGTGCATTTTGGTTGGAAGAAGTTCAATTCCTCGGTCACATAGTGAACAAAGAAGGTATCCAGGTGGACCCGGCAAAGATCGAAACCGTTGAAAAGTGGGAAACCCCAAAAACTCCAAAGCATATACGTCAATTTTTAGGATTGGCTGGTTACTACAGAAGATTCATCCAAGATTTCTCCAAAATAGCAAAACCCTTGACTGCATTAACGCATAAAGGGAAGAAATTTGAATGGAAGGATGAACAAGAGAAGGCGTTTCAGTTATTGAAGAAAAAGCTAACTACGGCACCTATATTGTCATTGCCTGAAGGGAATGATGATTTTGTGATTTATTATGACGCATCAAAGCAAGGTCTCGGTTGTGTATTAATGCAACAAACGAAGGTGATTGCTTATGCGTCTAGACAATTGAAGATTCACGAGCAAAATTATACAACTCACGATTTGGAATTGGGTGTTATTGTTTTTGCATTAAAGACTTGGAGGCATTATTTATATGGGGTCAAAAGTATTATATATACCGACCACAAAAGTCTCCAACATATATTTAATCAGAAGCAACTGGATATGAGACAACGCATGTGGATTGAACTGTTGAATGATTATGATTTTGAGATTCGATACCACTCGGGGAAGGCGAATGTGGTAGCCGACGCTTTTAGTAGAAAGGACAGAGAACCTATACGGGTAAAAGCTATGAATATAATTATTCGTACTAACCTTACTACTCAAATAAAGGAGGCGCAACAGGGAGTTGTAAAAGAAGGAAAGTTGAAGAATGAGATACCCAAAGGATCAGAGAAACATCTTAATATTTGGAAAGACGGAACCCGATATAGGGCTGATAGAATTTGGGTACTAAGGTTTGAAGATGTGAGAGAAATGGTACTTAAAGAAGCACATAAAACCATATATTCAAAACATCCTGGAGCGGGGAAGATGTATAAAGATCTCAAGAAACACTTTTGGTGGCCGGGTATGAAAGTCGATATTATTAAATATGTAGGAGAATGTTTGACGTGTTCTAAGGTCAAAGCAAAACATCAGAAACCATCAGGTCTACTACAACAACCTGAAATCCCGGAATGGAAATGGGAAAATATTACCATGGATTTCATTACTAAATTGCCAAGGACTGCAAGTGGTTATGATACTATTTTGGTAATAGTTGATCGTCTCACCAAGTGAGCACACTTCCTGCCAATGAGAGAAGATGACAAAATGGAGAAGTTGGAGCGATTGTATTTGAAGGAGGTTGTCTCCAGACATGGAATACCCGTCTCTATTATCTCTGATAGGGATGGTAGATTTGTTTCAAGGTTCTGGCAGACGTTGCAACAAGCATTGGGGCTCGTCTAGACATGAGTACTGCCTATCATCCACAAACTGATGGGCAGAGCGAAAGGACGATAAAAACGCTTGAAGACATGCTACGAGCATGTGTTATTGATTTCGGAAACAGTTGGGATCGACACCTACCGTTAGAAGAATTTTCCTACAACAACAGTTATCATTCTAGTATTAAGATGGCGCCGTTTGAGGCACTTTATGGTAGAAAGTGCAGGTCTCCGATTTGTTGGAATGAAGTGGGAGATAGACAGATTACGGGTCCGGAGATAATACAAGAAACTATCGAGAAAATCATCCAAATTCAACAACGATTGAAAACCGCCCAGAGTCGACAAAAGAGTTACGCGGACAGTAAAAGAAAAGATATAGAGTTTGAAATTGGAGAAATGGTCATGCTTAAGGTTTCACCTTAGAAAGGCGTTGTTCGATTTGGTAAACGGGGGAAACTAAATCCAAGGTACATTGGACCATTCAAGATTATAGATCGTGTCGGACCAGTAGCTTACCAACTGGAGCTACGTCAACAACTCACGGCTGTACATAACACTTTTCACGTCTCGAATTTGAAGAAATGTTTTGATAAATAATATCTCACAATTCCATTGGACGAAATCCAAATCAATGAAAAACTTCAATTCATTGAAGAACCCGTCAAAATAATGGATCGTGAGGTTAAGAGACTTAAGCAAAACAAGATACCGATTGTTAAGGTTCGATGGAATGCTCGTAGAGGACCCGAGTTCACCTGGGAGTGTGAAGATCAGATGAAGAAGAAATACCCACATCTATTTCCAGAAGATTCGTCAACACCTTCAACAGCTTAAAATTTCGGGATGAAATTTATTTAACGGGTAGGTACTGTAGTGACCCGAACTTTTCCATGTTTATATATATTAATTGAGATTGATATTTACATGACTAAATGTTTCCAATGTGTTAAGCAATCAAACTTGTTAAGACTTGATTAAATGAAATAAGTTTCATATAGACAATTGATCACCCAAGTTGACCGATTCACGAACGTTACAAAATTGTGAAAACTACATGTTGTGGTATATATAGACATATATATATATATATATATATATATATATATATATATATATATATATATATATATATATATATATATATGGTTGACATAAGATTATGATGAGTATGTATCTCACTAAGTATATTAAAAATGTGTGATATACATAAGAAATGAGATTACTAAGTTAAGAAACTCGAAATGATATATATAACGATTATCGTTATGATAACGTCTACTAAATACATATGTATCATATTAAGATATTGATACACTATATTTAACATTATAAAATGATATTTAAATATATCATTAAGTGTGTTAACAATGAACTACATATGCAAAAACAAGACTACTAACTCAAGAATTACGAAACGAGACTTATATGTAACGATTATCGTTGTAACGATATTTTAATGTATGTATCATATTAATAGATATTCATACATCATAATATCATGATAATATAATAATTTAACATCTCATTTGATATAATAAACATAGGGTTAACAACATTAATTGAGATCGTTAACTTAAAGGTTTCAAAACAACACTTACATGTAACGACTAACGAAGACTTAACGAATCCATTAGAATGTATATACATGTTGTGTTTTGATATGTATTCTTACACTTTTGAAAGATTTCAAGACACATATCAAAGTACTTCTACTTAACAAAAATGCTTACAATTGCATTCTCGTTCAGTTTCATCAACAATTCTACTCGTATGCACCCGTATTCATACTCGTACAATACACAGCTTTTAGATGTATGTACTATTGGTATATACACTCCAATGATCAGCTCTAAGTAGCCCATGTGAGTCACCTAACACATGTGGGAACCATCATTTGGCAACTAGCATGAAATATCTCATAAAATTACAAAAATATTAGTAATCATTCATGACTTATTTACATGAAAACAAAATTACATATCCTTTATATCTAATCCATATACCAACGACCAAAAACACCTACAAATACTTTCATTCTTTAATTTTATTTATCTAATTGATCTCTCTCAAGTTCCATCTTCAAGTTCTAAGTGTTCTTCATAAATTCCATAAGTATAGTTTCATAAAAATCAAGAATACTTCCAAGTTTGCAAGTCTACTTCCAAGCTTTCTAATCCATTCTAAGTAATCATCTAAGACCAAGGAACCTTTGTTATTTACAGTAGGTTATCTTTCTAATTCAAGGTAATATTCATATTCAAACTTTGATTCAATTTCTACAACTATAACAATCTTATTTCGAGTGAAAATCTTACTTGAACTGTTTTCGTGTCATGATTCTACTTCAAGAACTTTCAAGCCATCCAAGGATCCTTTGAAGCTAGATCCATTTTTCTCATTTCCAGTAGTTTTATCCAGAAAACTTGAGGTAGTAATAATGTGTGACGACCCGAAAATTTCTGACTAAATTTAAACTTTATCTTTATATTATTCTGACACGATAAGCAATGTTTGTTAAGTTAAACCTCAAGGATTTTAAACTATGTTTATACATTCATTTAAACCTCGACCAAATTCCAATGATTCACGAACCATTAAATGAACATATATGAATATGTATGTATATGTATATATGTTATAAATTGAAAATGTCAACAAAGTATTTAAACGTATAATGCTTTATATGAACGTATTTGTTTCAATATGATTATCGACGAAATTAAAAAAATATATATTAAATGATTGAATTATCAGAAACATTGAATTATGATTACAAGTCTATGTTGAGAGGTCCACTATGATTTGAGAAAATTTATTCCTCTTAACGATATTCGGAATAATTTGTAAAGCTATTTATAAATAAAAATAAAAAGTGTCATTTACGAAAGTTAGACAAAAGCTAGTGGAAAATTGGTTTCCATAATATTCTATTAATCTATTTTCAAACGTACAAAAACATTTTCAGTTTAAAAAGAACTTTATTATTAAAACGTATATAACTTTTATAAATATCTAGAATCACTTTTGACAACTCATTACTTAACCAGTATAATAAATATAACGATATTTATATTTTATTTCATTAAATATATATAACGATTTAAATTAATATTATATATATTTATACGCGTATTATACATACATAGTTTTTATACTTTTACTATACTTTAACTTTACCTTTACTTTACTTTTACTTTACTTTAACTTTAATAATTCACTTTAATAATTCATACTTTAATAATTCACTTTAATAATTCATACTTTAATAATTCACTTTAATAATTCATACTTTAATAATTCACTTTAATAATTCATACTTTAATAATTCACTTTAATAATTCAAAAATCTATTATAAATAGAATTCAATAGGTTTCATTATTTCATAGAAACTTGAAAATATATTTCTCTAAACTCTCTCAATCGATTTACATATATATATATATATATATATATATATATATATATATATATATATATATATATATATATATATATTTGCTCTGTATTATTTCAAGATATTATTAGTATACATAAAATATTACGACGGAGTGATGTCCGAGTGATTTCAAAATAGTTTTTTGAATGAGTCGAAGCTAAGGAAATTATGGGTTATAGCTATGGAGGTGATGGGTATGGTTCATGGGTATGCTCGTGAGGTCAATCTAGTGTTTATCATCTCCGTTGCGTCTACGTACTTTCCTGCAATATTGAATCTCAATATTGATACGTGAGCACTCATAACTTCACTTTTATATATCAATAGTGTATATATAGGATTATGCATGCTTGTACACTCGATATTGTCCTTAGATAGGTTTGTTGAATCCTGAATTAGATACATATGCTACTGAGATAGGGTATATGATATGCATGTCATTGAAAAGCTAGCGAAAAATTAAGAACTTTTCATTTTGATATCGAATGGTTTCGATGAACGGATTAGAAGTTATAGTCAATTGAATTTTAGTATTATTATTAAAATGATTATTATTACTGTCGTCGTTATTATTTTAATAGAAATATCATTGTTATTATAAAATATCATTATTACTATTATGTTAGTATTATCATTTTATCATAACACCATTTTTAGTAAATATAAATATTGTTATAGAATAATAATAATTATTATTACAAAATAATACAACTTTTACTTATTATTATTATGATCAATATTATTTTATCAAATAAATAGCGGATACAAAGATATTTTTCACCACGCGTAATATAATTACATTAATAATACTTACCACTATAGTTTTACGATATTAAGTGAACTTTATAAATTTTACTACTTAAGATATATGAAAGTATATTTTATTATATATAAACGTTAATATAAATTTTTATTAATAAATGACTTTTATTATTATAAATTCTAATAAATATATTTAAATATATAAAACGACTATAGTTAAGTTATATAATAAACACGTATAAATTTTAGAAGTCATTTTGGGTCAAGTTAACTTTTGTTGACTTTTGCATATTAGTCTCGAGCATTAGGATTGTGGTACACTATGACTTGACCAAAAATTGTTAGACAAATATTGAGCAACATATAAATATATATAATTAATATAGGTTCGTGAATCCGAGGCCAACCTTGCACTTGTTAAATGACGTTATATGTATTTTTACTACGAAATACAGTATGGTGAGTTTCATTTGCTCCCTTTTTATATATATTTTTGGGCTGAGAATACATGCGCTGATTTATAAATGTTTTACGAAATAGGCACAAGTACTAAAACTAATTCTATGTGGGTTTAAACCAGAAATATACCCTTAGCTTGGTAACATTAAACTACTTGTCTATGTACGGTAGGCGCGAATCCTAAAGATAGATCTATTGGGTCTGACAAACCCCATCCTGACTATGGGATGCTTTAGTACTTCGAGGTTATTTTAAACACACCTAATCTGGTGTACTTCAGAGGGTAAAACATGAACATTAAGGCTTGTTACCGGGTGCCTACAACTTATAGAATACTTTTATACACTTGCGAGTGTACATATATTTATAAACGAAAATCTTGTGGTCTATTAATATATTGAAATGATTGTTATGATAAACCTATGAACTCACCACCCTTTTGGTTGACACTTTAAAGCATGTTTATTCTCAGGTATTAAAGAAATCTTCCGCTGTGCATTAGCTCATTTTAAGGATATTACTTGGAGTCATTCATGGCATATTTTGAAAGACGTTGCACTCGGGTCATTGAGTTCATCAAGATTATTATTATGTCAATTATAGTTGGATGTATTATCAAATGGTGTGCATGCCGTCAACTTTCGTTGTAAAGAAAGTTTGTCTTTTAAAAACGAATGCAATGTTTGTAAAATGTATCATATAGAGGTCAAATACCTCGCGATGTTATCAACTATTGTGAATTGTTTATAATATATATGAACGGGTCCTTTCAGTTGGTATCAAAGCGGTGGTCTTAGCGAACCAGGTCTGCATTAGTGTGTCTAACTGATAGTCGTTAGGATGCATTAGTGAGCCTGGACTTCGACCGTGTCTGCATGTCAAAAGTTTTGCTTATCATTTTTGTCGGAATTGCCTGCTTATCATTCTTAGTCTAGATACGTCTTACTGCATTGATTGCATAAATAGTGTATAGACAAAATTCATATCTTAGCGTATCTGCTAATCCATATCTTAGCG
The DNA here is from genome assembly GCF_046630445.1 of Rutidosis leptorrhynchoides. NCBI lineage: Eukaryota > Viridiplantae > Streptophyta > Magnoliopsida > Asterales > Asteraceae > Rutidosis > Rutidosis leptorrhynchoides. The sequence continues at coordinate 271,523,768 of NC_092335.1, forward strand.
TATCTGTTACTGTAAACTTTGCCTGACATATCACGTAAATTCCTCCGTAATCTACGAAATCTTTTGCGCTATATATATAGATATTCTATGTAATTAGAATACCACCCGATAGCCGAAAAATCATTTCATATCGAAAAATCCTTTATTCAATCGAACGAAATGGAATTCGTCATTAGTTCAAGTCCCTCGAATTCCGATATGGAATCCCACTCAAGCTCCGAAAGCAGTGTGACCAGAATGGATCAACCAATTAGCCATCATCTATTCTAGATGAATTGGAGATAGGTTCGTAGCCTCCTCAATAATTGGAGACAAGAAGAAGGTGATCCCTTCCATCCACCACATTGCCCTCTTGGCGATGAACCTGAAGCACTTACCGGCGAACCGGTCCGAAACACCATTTTCTCTCTCATTTCCAGAGTATCTCGTCACGATTATATACTACATTAAATTCTAGATTTTATTTATCCGCTCGTCCGAACTGACAATCACCCCGGTGTAATAGAAGAAGTCAACGAGCTTCGCACTCGAGTAGCGGCTTTAGAGAATATGGTGCAAGGGTTACAAACACCAACAAATAACGAAGTATTAATTCATAATTTCAATTTTATTGAATAAATACTCCGTAAAAGTTATGTAATTTCTAAAGTCTTTAGGGATTATTCAGTTCTAATTTCAACCGTAAATCAAATGAGTTTAATTTAATATTAACTCATTAAATCTATGTTACATCTGAAGAAAATATGCACATATATATTTTCATAAAGACTGTAATAATATTCTGTTGTACAAAATATTAGTTGTGAAATTTTTTTTAACGGGTAGGTAATACCCGAGAGATATATAAATTCAAAATTAATATGTTACATTTTTCGAATCTGATTAAGCAAATCATCAACTATACTCCCAAAATCTCACAACAATATACATTCTTGTATAGTAATCAAAAAAGAACCATTCTCACCCAAATTTGATTACGCATTCTGATTTTGACAAATAAAAATCCAAGTCATGATTTAACAGAAGACATCACTCTTAGATTCCTACATCTTTCAAAGCTATACTTTGGCTTCAAAACTGTGTTAGAACATCATATGTATATTAACGATTACAAACTGTGTTCAAACTCTCCGAAGTTTTCGAAGACACTTCAAACAATGAACAATCGAGATGATGATCCAACCACATATTACCCACATTTATGTACCTAAAAAGCTCTCGAAGCCAAAGTCATAGTTCGACGCGTATCCGTGTCAGACCCTTTGGCATTTATTAGCTAAAATGACTTTTCAATTCCTTTTCAAAGTAGACAGTTTTGTCACAGCTCCAGCAAGTCAACTTCGACTTTTCAGTCGGACTAGTCTTATTATAACCTTGATAGATACGTTGCCCTTTCGTCATCGTTACGGGGGACCTTTCATATCTCGCCACCTTAGCAATAAACTTACCAACAACTTCAATTATCTTTGACTTTTTGAAAAATATTATATTTATTGAAATCACATCATTTACTCATTCGCATCTTGTAACGAGAATTGTCAAACGAATCATCGGAAAACAGTAACCAGTATTTTGAAATCTCGCAGCATGTCTACGCCAACAGTTATATGTGTACGTAAAACGTCTATCTCCTGGACTTACATACTTTGAATGTGAAGTTCTGAAAAATATTTTGAACTGCAAACTAGTTCTTGAAATGCTGACGAAGCATCAAAAACTGTAAACGATCTTAACAGTAAAAAAGTTTGATGACAAAGAATAGTAAGGTGGTAAAGCTGAGAAAAAGAGAAGGTTTGGAACTGGAAAACGGATTGAACAGACTATGAAGGAGGCTGTGGACAAATCACAAAGACTAAATCTGCCTTCAAAGAATCCAAATGATTCAGTGCCTGCTAAAGTCATTAACGAATACCTTACTCTTTATTCTAAACCTTTACAGAAAAATCTTCATCATCATCCATCAATATTAAAAATTCTAAGATATTATCATATCTTTCATTATAAATATCCACGATATTTCTGAAGATATTTTCACAACAAATCTTATCTGAAGTCATTTATCTCTTTGCGCTATCAGTGTTACATCATATAAGAAACTATTAGTTTGTATATTCTATAAACTTTCGAGTTTAAATTATGAATGTTCTGAAGTAGTGTTGGGAACTGAAGCATGAGTTAGTATAATATAATGACACTTGATCAACGTGATTATATTACAGTAAGTCATGCTGAGTTTCTAATGGGACATGACGATTCACAGACCATGCCGTCATCATGTTCCATGTTACACGACTCTTGTATTCTATTTAATCTCTAAAAATATCAAGAATATATTTTCTTGATGATTCGGTCTTTTTAGAGTATTCTGGTAAATTAATAATCAAGATCGTGCCATTATCATTTCCTTCTTAGAACATTAACTATGTTCATTCTGAAATTCATATCTGCGAATACTGGACCATTACAAACGTTGCTTAATCGCAAGAAGAAGAAACGAAAGGACAAAACTCCAAAATAGAAATTGGAGTATAAATCGTAGCAAATAGAAGGGAGCATTAACTGTGGATGTCAATGATTATAGAAGACAAAAGCAGGGGCTTTGAAATATAAGGGAAGATATAAAACCCAACAACCACCCAAAAATTATAAACCGTATATATCGATGCATATAGCAATATAAAGACAAGAAAGAACTAAAAACACTATAAACCGAGAGTATAGTAGAAGTAAATAGATTCTTCCGGAGGCAGATGAAAAAGAAGAACGACAGATATGAAAGTGAGGAGTATATCGAGAATCAGTACTGGATGAAGCATATTGACAAATACTTTAAAATATGAGTTGAGGGAGAGAGAATAGAAGGTGTGAGTTGTAAGAAAACGAAGGAGGTGGATTTATAATGAAATACCCGACAGAGAAATCAAGATGGATTATCGTATTAATTCGAAGAGAATCATAATCTCCTTAATCACCGAAGCATCAAATCCAACATAGATTACAAAGATTTTCTTTAAATTCGGAGATCAATTGTGATGATGTCAAAAGATATGACGAATCACTATAATCTTATTTCCTTCATTTACGATAACTTCCCTCATACGCTTCGAGTAATCGAATTATTTTATCCATACTTTTTAGACATGATAAAACTTCATAATCGTTACGTCATAATAGCATTCTCATTGTTAGCCATAACGACCTCTATCAAATTTCAGGGACGAAATTTCTTTAACGGGTAGGTACTGTGACGACCCGAAAATTTCCGACTAAATTTAAACTTTATCTTTATATTATTCTGACACGATAAGCAATGTTTGTTAAGTTAAACCTCAAGGATTTTAAACTATGTTTATACATTCATTTAAACCTCGACCAAATTCCAATGATTCACGAACCATTAAATGAACATATATGAATATGTATGTATATGTATATATGTTATAAATTGAAAATGTCAACAAAGTATTTAAACGTATAATGCTTTATATGAACGTATTTGTTTCAATATGATTATCGACGAAATTAAAAAAAATATATTAAATGATTGAATTATCAGAAACATTGAATTATGATTACAAGTCTCTGTTGAGAGGTCCACTATGATTTGAGAAAATCTATTCCTCTTAACGATATTCGGAATAATTTGTAAAGCTATTTATAAATAAAAATAAAAAGTGTCATTTACGAAAGTTAGACAAAAGCTAGTGGAAAATTGGTTTCCATAATATTCTATTAATCTATTTTCAAACGTACAAAAACATTTTCAGTTTAAAAAGAACTTTATTATTAAAACGTATATAACTTTTATAAATATCTAGAATCACTTTTGACAACTCATTACTTAACCAGTATAATAAATATAACGATATTTATATTTTATTTCATTAAATATATATAACGATTTAAATTAATATTATATACATTTATACGCGTATTATACATACATAGTTTTTAAACTTTTACTATACTTTAACTTTACCTTTACTTTACTTTTACTTTACTTTAACTTTAATAATTCACTTTAATAATTCATACTTTAATAATTCACTTTAATAATTCATACTTTAATAATTCACTTTAATAATTCATACTTTAATAATTCACTTTAATAATTCATACTTTAATAATTTACTTTAATAATTCATACTTTAATAATTCACTTTAATAATTCATACTTTAATAATTCACTTTAATAATTCAAAAATCTATTATAAATAGAATTCAATAGGTTTCATTATTTCATAGAAACTTGAAAATATATTTCTCTAAACTCTCTCAATCGATTTACATATATATATATATATATATATATATATATATATATATATATATATATATATATATATATATATATATTTGCTCTGTATTATTTCAAGATATTATTAGTATACATAAAATATTACGACGGAGTGATGTCCGAGTGATTTCAAAATAGTTTTTTGAATGAGTCGAAGCTAAGGAAATTATGGGTTATAGCTATGGAGGTGATGGGTATGGTTCATGGGTATGCTCGTGAGGTCAATCTAGTGTTTATCATCTGCGTTGCGTCTACGTACTTTCCTGCAATATTGAATCTCAATATTGATACGTGAGCACTCATAACTTAACTTTTATATATCAATAGTGTATCCCTGACTAGTGCTCGAGTATATAGGATTATGCATGCTTGTACACTCGATATTGTCCTTAGATAGGTTTGTTGAATCCTGAATTAGATACATATGCTACTGAGATAGGGAATATGATATGCATGTCATTGAAAAGCTAGCGAAAAATTAAGAACTTTTCATTTAGATATCGAATGGTTTCGATGAACGGATTAGAAGTTATAGTCAACTTAATTTTAGTATTATTGTTAAAATGATTATTATTACTATCGTCGTTATTATTTTAATAGAAATATCATTGTTATTATAAAATATCATTATTACTATTATGTTAGTATTATCATTTTATCATAACACCATTTTTAGTAAATATAAATATTGTTATAGAATAATAATAATTATTATTACAAAATAATACAACTTTTACTTATTATTATTATGATCAATATTATTTTATCAAATAAATAGGGGATACAAAGATATTTTTCACCACGCGTAATATAATTACATTAATAATACTTACCACTATAGTTTTACGATATTAAGTGAACTTTATAAATTTTACTACTTAAGATATATGAAAGTATATTTTATTATATATAAACGTTAATATAAATTTTTATTAATAAATGACTTTTATTATTATAAATTCTAATAAATATATTTAAATATATAAAACGACTATAGTTAAGTTATATAATAAACACGTATAAATTTAGAAGTCATTTTGGGTCAAGTTGACTTTTGTTGACTTTTGCATATTAGTCTCGTGCATTAGGATTGTGGTACACTATGACTTGACCAAAAATTGTTAGACAAATATTGAGCAACATATAAATATATATAATTAATATAGGTTCGTGAATCCGAGGCCAACCTTGCACTTGTTAAATGACGTTATATGTATTTTTACTACAAAATACAGTATGGTGAGTTTCATTTGCTCCCTTTTTATATATATTTTTGGGCTGAGAATACATGCGCTGATTTATAAATGTTTTACGAAATAGGCACAAGTACTAAAACTAATTCTATGTGGGTTTAAACCAGAAATATACCCTTAGCTTGGTAACATTAAACTACTTGTCTATGTACGGTAGGCGCGAATCCTAAAGATAGATCTATTGGGTCTGACAAACCCCATCCTGACTATGGGATGCTTTAGTACTTCGAGGTTATTTTAAACACACCTGATCTGGTGTACTTCAGAGGGTAAAACATGAACGTTAAAGCTTGTTACCGGGTGCCTACAACTTATAGAATACTTTTATACACTTGCGAGTGTACATATATTTATAAACGAAAATCTTGTGGTCTATTAATATATTGAAATGATTGTTATGATAAACCTATGAACTCACCACCCTTTTGATTGACACTTTAAAGCATGTTTATTCTCAGGTATTAAAGAAATCTTCCGCTGTGCATTAGCTCATTTTAAGGATATTACTTGAAGTCATTCATGGCATATTTTGAAAGACGTTGCACTCGGGTCATTGAGTTCATCAAGATTATTATTATGTCAATTATAGTTGGATGTATTATCAAATGGTGTGCATGCCGTCAACTTTCGTTGTAAAGAAAGTTTGTCTTTTAAAAACGAATGCAATGTTTGTAAAATGTATCATATAGAGGTCAAATACCTCGCGATGTTATCAACTATTGTGAATCGTTTATAATATATATGAACGGGTCCTTTCATAATGTTCATAACATCATTAGATTCATACATATAAAGCTATCTTATTCGAAGGTTTAAACTTGTAATCACTAGAACATAGTTTAGTTAATTCTAAACTTGTTCACAAACAAAAGTTAATCCTTCTAACTTTACTTTTAAAATCAACGAAACACATGTTCTATATCTATATGATATGCTAACTTAATGATTTAAATCCTGAAAACACGATGAATACCATAAAATCGAATATACGCCGTCGTAGTGAAACCGGAGGCTGTTTTGGTTTGGATAATTAAAACTATGATAAACTTTGATTTAATAGTTGTTTTTTGGGAAAATGATTTTTCATATGAACATGAAACTATATCCAAAAATCTTGGTTAAACTCAAAGTGAAAGTATGTTTTTCAAAATGGTCATCAAGATGTCGTTCTTTCGACGGAAATGACTACCTCTTTAGTAATTGACATGTAACTTAAATTTCCGACTATAAACATATACCTTTTCTGTTTGGATTCTTAAATTAGAGTTCAATATAAAACCATAGCAATTTGATTCACTCAAAACGGATTTAAAATGAAGAAGTTATGGGTAAAACAAGATTGGATATTTTTGATCTTTTTAGCTACGGAAAATGTTTAACAAATCTATACAAATCATATCCTAGCTAACTTATATAGTATTTTACATGTATTCTAATATATTATGTAATCTTGGGATACCATAGACACGTATGTAAATGTTTTGACATATCATATCGACCTATGTATATATATTATTTGGAACAACCATAGACACTCAATATGCAGTAATGTTAGAGTTAGCTATACAGGGTTGAGGTTGATTCCAAAAATATATATACTTTGAGTTGTGATCTAGCCTGAGATGTGTATACACTGGGTCGTGGATTTATTCAAGATAATATATATCGATTTATTTCTGTACATCTAACTGTGGACAACTAGTTGTAGGTTACTAACGAGGACATCTGACTTAATACACTCAAATCTTTAAAACATAATAAAAATGGTTGTAATTATATTTTTATCATACTTTGATATATATGTACATATTTGTATAGGTTCGTGAATCGATCCGGGCCAAGTCTTATTTTCGAGGAAGGAAATATCTGTGAAGGTGAGTTATAGTCCCACTTTTAAAATCTAATATTTTTGGGATGAGAATACATGCAGGTTTTATAAATGATTTACAAAATAGACACAAGTACGTGAAACTACATTCTATGGTTGAATTATCGAAATCGAATATGCCCCTTTTTATTAAGTCTGGTAATCTAAGAATTAGGTGTAGTGACCCGAAATTTTCCATGTTTATATATATTAATTGAGATTGATATTTACATGATTAAATGTTTCCAACATGTTAAGCAATCAAACTTGTTAAGACTTGATTAATTGAAATATGTTTCATATAGACAATTGACCACCCAAGTTGACCGGCGATTCACGAACGTTAAAACTTGTAAAAACGACATGACGATATATATATGGATATACATATGGTTAACATGAGATTATGATAAGTAAGTATCTCCATAAGTATATTAACAATGAGTTATATACATATAAACAAGACTACTAACTTAAGGATTTCGAAACGAGACATATATGTAACGATTATCGTTGTAACGACATTTAAATGTATATATATCATATTAAGATATATTAATATATCATAATATCATGATAATATAATAATTTAACATCTCATTAGATATAATAAACAATGGGTTAACAACATTAATTGAGGTCGTTAACTTAAAGGTTTCAAAACAACACTTACATGTAACGACTAACGATGACTTAACGACTCAGTTAAAATGTATATACATGTAGTGTATTTAGATGTATTAAAATACTTTTGGAAGATTTCAAGACATATATCAAAACACTCATACTTAACGAAAATGGTTACAGTTACTTTCCCATTCTTTTCTTTCATCAAGAATTCTAGTCGTATTTTTACCCGTATTATACACAGCTTCAAAACGTACTTACTATGGGTATATACCAATAGGAACTAGCATGGGATTCCACTCTTGATTATGTCATGTATGACTAATCAATTTTAACTTCTACCATGAGCTAGTCAACTAACTAGAACTCCTTTTAACTCCACTCACCACTCACCAATTACCACTCATCATTCACTCCATTTCACTTCCAATTCTCTTTCTAATTCTCTCTCAACACACCCACACTATTATGAATGTATTTTTCCAGTAGTTAATCATCATCTTCATCAAAAATCACTTCAAGAATCAAGCTATAATCATCATAGGAAGAACACTTCAAGAACACTTCAAAAATCCCTTCAAGTTTACTAATTTACTTCCAAGCTTTCTAATCCATTCCAAGTAATCATCTAAGATCAAGAAACCTTTGTTATATACAGTAGGTTATCTTTCTTATTCAAGGTAATATTCATATTCAAACTTTGATTCAATTTCTATAACTATAAACTATCTTAATTCGAGAAAAAATCTTACTTGAACTTGTTTTTGTGTCATGATCCTACTTCAAGAACTTTCAAGCCATCCAAGATCCTTTGAAGCTAGATCATTTCTTATCACTTCCAGTAGGTTTACCTACTAAACTTGAGGTAGTAATGATGTTCATAACATCATTTGATTCATATATATAAAACTATCTTATTCGAAGGTTTAAACTCGTAATCACTAGAACATAGTTTAGTTAATTCTAAACTTGTTCGCAAACAAAAGTTAATCCTTCTAACTTGACTTTTAAAATTAACTAAACACATGTTCTATATCTATATGATATGCTAACTTAATGATTTAAAACCTGGAAACACGAAAAACACCGTAAAACCGGATTTACGCCGTCGTAGTAACACCGCGGGCTGTTTTGGGTTATTTAATTAAAAACTATGATAAACTTTGATTTAAAAGTTGTTATTATGGGAAAATGATTTTTATTATGAACATGAAACTATATCCAAAAATTATGGTTAAACTCAAAGTGGAAGTATGTTTTCTAAAATGGTCATCTAGACGTCGTTCTTTCGACTGAAATGACTACCTTTACAAAAACGACTTGTAACTTATTTTTCCGACTATAAACCTATACTTTTTCTATTTAGATTCATAAAATAGAGTTCAATATGAAACCATAGCAATTTGATTCACTCAAAACGGATTTAAAATGAAGAAGTTATGGGTAAAACAAGATTGGATAATTTTTCTCATTTTAGCTACGTGAAAATTGGTAACAAATCTATTCCAACCATAACTTAATCAACTTGTATTGTATATTATGTAATCTTGAGATACCATAGACACGTATACAATGTTTCGACCTATCATGTCGACACATCTATATATATTTCGGAACAACCATAGACACTCTATATGTGAATGTTGGAGTTAGCTATACAGGGTTGAGGTTGATTCCAAAATATATATAGTTTGAGTTGTGATCAATACTGAGATACGTATACACTGGGTCGTGGATTGATTCAAGATAATATTTATCGATTTATTTCTGTACATCTAACTGTGGACAACTAGTTGTAGGTTACTAACGAGGACAGCTGACTTAATAAACTTAAAACATCAAAATATATTAAAAGTGTTATAAATGTATTTTGAACATACTTTGATATATATGTATATATTGTTATAGGTTCGTGAATCAACCAGTGGCCAAGTCTTACTTCCCGACGAAGTAAAAATCTGTGAAAGTGAGTTATAGTCCCACTTTTAAAATCTAATATTTTGGGATGAGAATACATGCAGGTTTTATAAATGATTTACAAAATAGACACAAGTACGTGAAACTACATTCTATGGTTGAATTATCGAAATCGAATATGCCCCTTTTTATTAAGTCTGGTAATCTAAGAATTAGGGAACAGACACCCTAATTGACGCGAATCCTAAAGATAGATCTATTGGGCCTAACAACCCCCATCCAAAGTACCGGATGCTTTAGTACTTCGAAATTTATATCATATCCGAAGGGTGTCCCGGAATGATGGGATATTCTTATATATGCATCTTGTTAATGTCGGTTACCAGGTGTTCACCATATGAATGATTTTTATCTCTATGTATGGGATGTGTATTGAAATATGAAATCTTGTGGTCTATTGTTACGATTTGATATATATAGGTTAAACCTATAACTCACCAACATTTTTGTTGACGTTTAAAGCATGTTTATTCTCAGGTGAATATTAAGAGCTTCCGCTGTTGCATACTAAAATAAGGACAAGATTTGGAGTCCATGTTTGTATCATATTGTGTAAAAACTGCATTCAAGAAACTGATTTCGATGTAACATATTTGTATTGTAAACCAATTATGTAATGGTCGTGTGTAAACAGGATATTTTAGATTATCATTATTTGATAATCTACGTAAAGCTTTTTAAACCTTTATTTATGAAATAAAGGTTATGGTTTGTTTTAAAAATGAATGCAGTCTTTGAAAAACGTCTCATATAGAGGTCAAAACCTCGCAACGAAATCAATTAATATGGAACGTTTTTAATCAATAAGAACGGGACATTTCATTAGGGAACATACACCCTAATTGACGCGAATCCTAAAGATAGATCTATTGGGCCTAACAAACCGTATCCAAAGTACCGGATGCTTTAGTACTTCGAAATTTATATCATATCCGAAGGGTGTCCTGGAATGATGGGGATATTCTTATATATGTATCTTGTTAATGTCGGTTACCAGGTGTTTACCATATGAATGATTTTTATCTCTATGTATGGGATGTGTATTGAAATATGAAATCTTGTGGTCTATTGTTACGATTTGATATATATAGGTTAAACCTATAACTCACCAACATTTTTGTTGACGTTTAAAGCATGTTTATTCTCAGGTAAATACTAAGAGCTTCCGCTATTGCATACTAAAATAAGGACAAGATTTGGAGTCCATGTTTGTATGATATTGTGTAAAAACTGCATTCAAGAAACATATGTCGATGTAATATATTTCTATTGTAAACCATTATGTAATGATCGTGTGTAAACAGTATATTTTAGATTATCATTATTTGATAATCTACGTAATGTTTTTAAAACCTTTATTGATAAAATAAAGGTTATGGTTATTTTAAAAATGAATGCAGTCTTTGAAAAACGTCTCATATAGAGGTCAAAACCTCGCAACGAAATCAATTAATATGGAACGTTTATAATCAATATGAACGGGACATTTCATAAGTGACAGTGAACTTACGGGTTGTTTTCAAGAAAAACATATTAAAAACTAATTAATAAAAAATTTAAGTTCTATATAAACAGAAAAATGGACTTGAAGCAACAAATATTATAATCAAGTTCATACATTACAATGTTAAATACAAAAGATGCCAATATGATTACTTGATTACATGTTCCAAAATTAAAAAAATGACTCATATTAGATGGTACTCCTATGGTTCATTACAAAATCAACAAGCAATAGAGTTCATTAGCATATTATGGTTTTTAAGCTTTGAACCAAAGAATCAACAACCTCAATTTTTATACCATCATTTCAATTTCATCAAGATTACCATCTATCTTGTAAATGTTTTCATAGTTCCCTGCACTACATTAATCAAGTCATGATGATCAAAAACAAGAAAATAGATTATGTATACGTGCTCTGACTGCTTTGACTCATTATTTGAGATGTTGAGCATAATCTTCAATTGCTTTACATGCTCTGACTCATTATTAGAGAACACCAGAATGTCATCGATATACGGCACTAAATTCTTTAGTTCCTTTGAAGCATTTATCCATCTTTCTTTGGAATATTGCTGGCGGATTTTTGAGTTCGAAAGTCATTACAAGCCATTCATAAAGTCCTCCTGGGACAAGAAATACTGTCCAAGGGATTGATTCTTCTTCCATAGTAACTTGGTGAAATCCTAATTTAAGATCAAACTTAGAGAATACCTTAGCGTTCCCTATTCGTTTCAGGAGTGTGTTTATTCTAGGGAGGGAATATTGATCTTTGTAGGTATTATCGTTGAGGGTTTTGTAATTGAATACCATCCTCTCCTTTCCTTTTGTTTCTTTCCCTGTGACCGGATCAACGGTTGTTCCAGAATTGACAATCATTGCCATGGTTCCGTGTCTGCTCTTGCTTGGTCATATTACTCCCGATTTTAGTAAAGCATCTACATGCTTTTTAAATGACGCTTCCAGTGCTGGAGTAACATGTTTTAATGGTTTGTCTTGTATAGTGACATCCGGATTAATGATGTCAAGCTTACAGGTTTTGCCATTTTTCTTCCAATGTTTCAATGGTTCTTCATTAACGTATCCTTGATCCTTAAGTTCTTTCAAGATAGGTTTAAACCTTTCTTTTAACTTTTTAGAATCTTCTTTTGAGAAAAATACCTTCTCTTGCAGCTCTTGATAGAATTCTTCATCAATCGCCAATTCTTCTATTGCTGCCGCGGTAATTTCATTTATAGGGGTTGTTTTGATCCTTGTAACCTTTTTGTAAAGCGTTACTTCATCACCTTTTATCCTTATTCCTCCATTCATGGATCTAGTGAAATTAGTACCAATTAGCATATCGATACCATCGCGAGTTCTCATTTCCAGAGCATAGATTAGAGGAATTATGAATTTGTTACCCTCTATTCTGAAATTTTCAGCTCTTATTCTTTGACTGGATGGTTGTCTTGAATTAAGACCATTGAAATAAATAATTTTATTCATTTCTTCTAGAGCTTCTTTTGGCACACTAGATTTGTTTATGCAACAAGAGGTTTCCCCCGTATCAATAATCGCCTTAACTTTGAACAATCTAATTCCAGGTATATCGAATTCTACCTCGACATTGTAAAGTTGATTATTGACTTTCTTTACTTTTGGTTGATCAATGCCTTCTGCCTTCATGGTGCTATGAACTTCATCTTCTATTAAGGCATTAACTTGTTGTTTACCCAATGAAGGAAACACTTCTTCATATTTGAACTGCTCTTCAAATTTCTTTTTCAAGGTTTCATTTTCCTGTTGAAGATTGATGATTTGGACTTCCATGGACTCCCTCATATTTATATGATCATTCCTTTGTTGCTCCAATTGGGTCTTCACAGAATCAGTTATTTTTAATAAATCTCCTATTTCCTTTATTAAGGTTTGTTTCTCCGTTAACCACTTTTCTTTTTCATGTTGAGCTTGTTGCTCTTTGATCCTCCATTCTGTTTACTCTTTTGACTGATCTTTGATAGCTTGCTTCCATTCTTCATCCTTTTGGATTAGCATTTTCCAAAGGGGATATGCCTGATGGGCTAGTTTTCGATTCTTTATTTTTCTTTACGAAAACCTCTTTCTTTAAGTAATGAGGTGAACATATCGCACATGATGTCAGTATACATTTAATGCAATGTAATCTGGACATTTCTGTTGTGGCAATTATGCAGAAGTGGTAGAAGATAAAATTTGTCGTTTCATTTTCTTGCCATGTATGAACACATTGCTTGCTTTCTTCAGGTAATTCCACATGAGGCCTCCAAGATCCTGCCTCTTGAACTCTTTTGTGAATATCTTATATGTTTTCCGGATGGAACATGAAACAATATTCCTCGTCTTGTCTTGCAGTAAATCAATTTTCTTCGAGTGGTGAATCATCAATTATTGCTCCAATATTCATCATAGTTGCACCACCTTCCCCTTCAGATATACTATAAATAGTCTCTTGATCACTAATGTCTACTGAAACGATATCCCAATCTTCGTTGAGATCCAGGTTATTGACAACAGCTCTTCTAGCCATATCTCCTGTTTTGCTTCGACAATTTCGAGCAAAATGGCCTTCTCTTCCACAAACGTAGCATTTACATTTGTTGATTCTTCCACGATCATCTTTGTATTTTTTTTTAAATTACCTTGATATGAGTTTTATCATGAGACTTTCCTTTGTATGTTTTAGATTTACGAATTCCATACTTCTCTCTGGGCCTATCATAATAACCAGGAATAGGTATGGCAGAACAAAGAGATAAATCTCTAAGTTCTTTCTGTAAAGCGGCTTCAATGCACATTTCAGTGATATAAGTATGCGTGAACTTAATTGCTAGTAAAACTCCAGAAGTTAGTCCTGGATAGTTATTCCTGAAAGCTTCTTCAATTCATTTTGATAAAACTGGTGGAAGTTTTGTGAAGAATTTATCAGTTATGGCTGGAACGAAAAGTCTTCCTGACTTACTGGCAAGGATTCTGAATTCATCTATGAATTTCCAAAGATCCTTCGTGTTTTCACATGTTAATCTTTCCATGTTTCTGTATGACCTATCTTGCTCTTCAGTGGATCCTCTATAGGGATCTTCCATGATGATTATTTGACGTAATTGTGAGGTGATGTTTTAAGGGTTATCCGCCATTGCTTCAAGTGCCAAATATGCTTCCGGGTCTGCTGTCTGCCATTTTTGCGACATAGTCTTTTCATTTTCTCCTAGGAGATTTTCAACGAAATTCATCTTAGCTTTATTATCGGACCATGTTGTAACGACCCGACCTCGCTTTACCAAAAACACACTAAATTTTTTTTTCTCTGGTGCAGCACATCTGAAGGCGTCCATCAATGAAGGGTAGGATGTCGTCCAACATATCTGGACGGTGTCTAGTTTGCCTTCCAGCTGCTGTCCTCGGGTCCAACATACACGAGCGGAAATCCCGCTTCCCGACACATTTAAACGAAAACCTTTTCACAACATACCACAATATAATAAACTAAGAGGTTTTCATCATCAAAACAAGTTTTACAACACCAGGCCCACATCGGCCCGAATTACGTGTTTCGTTCAAAAATACAAGTTTCGACCATACTAGTTTAATTTCCAAATGACACTAGAGCATGGTGTTTTTTGGGTTAAACTACCCAAATCTTGGCCGAACTTCCAAAAGCTAAACACCCAAAAGCATCCCCTATCAATACAAGCGGGAGACCACTAATCCAACCGAGTACCTTTGCCTTTGTCCACGCCGGAGCCTAAAAAGGTAAACAACGAGAGGGTAAGCTAACGCTTAGTGAATGCAATAATTATACATATACATATACAACCTATCTACTTGCAATCACATCCACCAAATACCTCATACGAACTTGTAACGCAAATAGCATGTCATCAAACCCGTAATACTAACAAGTCGTACATTATCACAAAACCGCATTAGCATACACTCAACTCAATATATATAATATGCTAAACAATCAACAATCTCAATATGGTTAACCATAAACGCTATGGTGCTACCGGCTCGTAGTTCACACCATACGCAATTGATTCATACTCTTTTATAGTGCTACCGGCTCGTGGTTCACACTCGATGCTACCGGATCGTGGTTCACATCTTAGTTTATAGTGCTACCGGCTCGTGGTTCACACTCGATGCTACCGGCTCGTGGTTCACATCTTATCACACACATGTTATGGCACTACCGGCTCGATGGTTCATGCCATAACACCCACAAATAAACACGCCATATACACATACGTATAATTACTCCACTCACCTTAAAGTCTTTGTGAGAGTTAACCGAGCTTTCAACTTTCAATGTAACGTACCTATTACATTAGGCACATAATCAATCACACAATCGAATTGGGTCAACTAACTCACTCAGCATCCTAGCGTCATTTTGACCCTTGGTGCAAATTCGACCCATTTGCACCTTCAACCCTAAGATTAGGTTAACTTCGCCAAAACCCTAACGCTAGCCAATTATGGTCTTAACCCTTTAATACTCACTAGTTTAGTGTGTTTTCATACTCATTTCATAACCTAGGTCGCCCAAGACCCATTTGACCCATCTCAAGATCAAAACACCCATTTGGGTCACCCACACCCTAATGCCACCCACTAACATTAACTGCTAAGCGTGCTAGTGATTTACTAAGCTTTTGTAACAACCCGGAATTTTCCAACATTTATTATTAATATTTATTATTAATACTTGCGCCTTATAAAATGTATTTCTATGCATTTACTTGTTATCATGCTTAACCTTACTTGGCCCGACTAGTCTTTGTGACACGCGTACTTTTCCCGAATAATATTTTTGAATATTATTTACATTCATGATTAATTTTTATTAATCATTTTTAATTAACTAAGATTAGTGGTTAACTACTTGGGCTTTTATATTACTTGTTGGTAACTTGGGCTTGGACTTTTATTTTATAGCTAGTAAGCCTACCCTACACATTATTGGACTTGTAAACCCAACATATTAACTAGTATTATATTAAGTATAAGCATGGATTTATTAGCTTAATTTAGACACAAACCTTACAAGCATGCTACACCTTTCTCCATACACTTTAACCTTATTACTCTTCCTAGCTTTTCCCATCCTTCCCATGCAAGAAAGTTGGCTAATTGACTTCCCTTTATACTACTCCTAACCGTCGGCCACATGTGTGCAACAAGAGAGTTCATTTTCAATTTCATTATTACATGTTACTTGTATTTCATTTCCTTTTCACACACATTCAAACAACACTTCAAACTCTCTCAACTTTTCTCTCTTTTCTTGTAAGTTACAACATTATTTTCTTCTTTCTTTTGCTTCTAAAAACCGAACCATGTGCTCATCATCATCATTCTTACTTGTTAAATTACTTGTTGTTATTTGTTGTTACAGATCAAACTTACTAGCTTGCATCTCCATGAATCTTGTTTTCTTCACTCTTTTGTTGATGAAGAACCAAGAACAAGAACTCAAACTTGTTAGTTTGTGGTTCTACTCTTAAGTGTTTTCAAGACTAAAAGTTCATAAGTTTTATAATCTTTTTTTTCATGTTTGTAGACTTGAATTCTTAAGATTCAAAACTTTAGTTTGAATCTTCTCAAGTATGAAGCAAATATAAACATAATACTTGTAGATCTAGTTTATTTCTTCATTTTTACTTACTTTAAATTTGTGTTTGATTGTTCATGGTCAAGTATTACTAGTTAAAACTTGATCTCATACTTCTTGAAACCAAAGTTAACTTTGTAAGTTCAAGAACATGGAAGTTTAACTTTCTAGTTACAACTTCATATACTTGTGTTGGATTTAACTTAAGAACTTTAGATCTAGACTTTTGGGTCTAGGATCTTCAAGATCTAACTAAGAACTATGTTTTACAACCTAAGATCTTGTTTACTTAAGTTTAATTTCAAGTTGTAGCTTAATATTACTTGTATAACTCTTGTATGTGTTGGATCTAAGATTTGGATGTAACTTTGGTTCATCAAACTTCATACAACTCTTAAGTCAGTTGTGCTACATGTCTTAGACTTACACTTGTGTCATGATAGTCAAAACTTGGTTAATATTACTTTTAGAGTTCATGTATGTGTCGGATCTAAGATCTTGATGTAACTTTGGTTCATCAAACTACTTGCAACACTTAAATGAGTTGTGCTACTCATCTTAGACTTACACAAGTGTTATGATGGTCAAACCTTGGTTAAGATGATGCAAACACATCAACGAGTTGTACACTTGAAGCTATATGCATCAAGGATGAGAATCGTGATGAGCATCGAGCACCAAGAACCCACCGGAACACTCTACTTACTGTTTTATGGGTCTGACCCGACCACCTGGGCTACTGTAAATCTGATTTTCAGTTAGCTCTATTCGAGTAGATAATTTTTCATTTAAGACTCATCTTAATCCGAGTTACGATTTAGGATCTATGGCCCTCCGAGCGTCACTATGTCCTTTTAACGTTGTGCTAAAAATTCTGACCTACTCGCACTTAAACCGTCACCACGGTCAAACGAAGATGAGTTTGGTTCTGGAATTTTTACAGTAACTAAAGGACTTATATACAGAGCCATGGGCACTTGTCTCACCTCATTTCAATAGGTATAGAGGCCGTGGTGACTGATCGAATTCAGCCTTTGTTTTTTACTCTTTTCATGAACGAAACTTACTTTACACCTTTTGTTTGATGATGATTGATGGTGACCTTTAAGACCTAATTTACATACTTTTAAACCTATTGGGACGATTTACTGACTTAGTAACTTTTGATTTAGGTTGAGGACTTTCCGGACCTACATACTTGCTTACTTTTCCCGTGTCAACTTTACTACTACTTAACCACTGTGAGTTATAGCATCCCTTTTTACTTTAACTATTTTGGGAACTGAGAATACATGCACATTTTACGTTTTACATACTAGGCATGAGTACTTAAACTTATATATATGTGGGTTATACAATGGCATAAACATTCCCTTTAGCTCGGTAACGTTTAGTCATTGGTTTTTGAACCGGTGAACGCGAATCTTAGATATGGATCCATAGGGTTTGACATCCCCACTTGGACTAGTCGCGCTAGCATTTAACGGGTGTTTAATACTTCGTAAACATACGCACTCGCTAAGTATACTTTCAGGGGGTTATAAATGTTAAGTTAGTTACCAAGTGCCCACGGTTAAACATATACTTTACATACTGTTTTGAAACGCTCTTTGTAGCACTGAAATCTCGTGGCCTACCTTACATTACTGTTATACTTAAACTATAGCTCACCAACCTTTGTGTTGACATTTTTAAGCATGTTTTTCTCAGGTGCTTAAGGTTGCTTCCGCTGTTGTACTAGTCATGCTTTGTAGACACCCGCTGCGCTTACTAGAGTTGCCACAACATGAAATGTTTATTTGCATTCAAACTTATTTACTTATGAAACAATGAGTTGTAACGACCTAAGGGTCACATACTATTATCTTTGCTTCTATTCATAGGAGCATACTTTTGGTTGTAAAACATTTGACGTTGGTTATGACGTCACCTTTTATCATGAATGCAAACTTGTTTTGAAAACGCATATAGTGTTTGACCTTGTAATGATCCTGTTGTTGATGGTCCATACATTTTGATTTAGTACGGGGCATCACATTTGGTATCAGAGCTTTGGTTGTAGGGAATTAGGTTGCATTAGTGAGTCAAGGCCCGACCGAGTAGGATTCACTAATAGGACTAATCTACAACTTGCTAGTTTACTTGTTTCTGCGGAACTCACTGCATGCTGTTGTTTACTTTTACTACTATATGCCGTATGCTATTACATGATTTCACTACTGCATGCTATTATCTGCTTTCGATTGCCTGATACTTGTCGTTATTGCCATGCTACTTACTGTTACACATGATCTAGACTGTCGTAGTTACTTTGCCTAATACGTGCTTTCTTTATGACTTACTGACGTGGAAAAAGTTATTTTTCCTTGTTCAGATGTCGGATATTCCACCTGTCATCATTTTGGACAGCGACACAGACTCATCAGCCACTTCACCGACCGTTGTTGCCGATTCCCAGATGCCGTCGTCGACACCCACCATTGACCCTGGTGCTTCATCCTCTGGTGCCAGTAGTCATGCACCTGCCCCAGTGGTTATCTCTGACAGAGCCGAGGACCTCCAGGAGATTCCAGCTCCACTTGCCCTCGGACCCTCGGAGCCACAGTACCATCCCGGTGGTGCTGTGATTCCCGCGGATCTTGGGGATGGTCCAGTCCGTAATGAGCATAACCATTGGTGCCGACGCGCTCCAGATGGACGTCTCGTGCTGATCGGACCCGCCAGATACCGACAGATGATGGCCGCCCGAGGAGAACCAGTACAGCCACCCGTGAAGCCACCTCCACATGATTCGGACGACCATCCTCCGCTGACTCTTTATTCAACGACGCCTCCTCAGACGACTCCAGTGACAATGATTCTGATGAGGACCCTGATGATGCACCTGTACAGCCACCCTCCACCCCACCGAAGAAGCGGTACCGTTTCGATGGCACCATCATTCCAGGGATTAACGGAGGTCGAGCATTCACTGACGCATATGGTTGGCATCGTAGGGTTACCGCCCGTAAGCGGCTTGTGCCATACCCTACTGATCCTTTTGTGCGTAAGCCTTACCGATTTGCAGCCTCTACTTCTGGAGCTGGACCTTCTGCACCACCAGCTTCACCCGTACCGACTGCACCACCTGCCCCACCATCTCCCACTGTCGAGGAACTGACAAGGGAGGTGGAGATCCTTCGTGCTCGGGTAGCTGAGCTCTAGGACCAGATGTCTCATGTATTGGACATCCTGCACCCACCTTTATCGTAGAGCTTTTGTAGTAGATTTCATTATGTAATCTAATTTGTAACGACCCTGAAATTTCCAACATTTATTTATTAGTAATTACTATTATTAATACGTGTGATTAAACGAATGTATGTTATTACATTTACATGTTGCTATGATTGCCCGTACTTGACTTTTAAGTGCCCGAAACGTCTTTGTGACACCCGGAACTTTCACGAATAATATTTTTAGATATTATTTACTTTCATGATTAAATTTATTAATCATTTTAATTAACTAAGGCTATTAGTTAGTTACTTGGGCTTTAATTGGTTTAACTTGTGGTTTATTTGAACTTGGGCTTTGTTAGTGTAATGGACTCATGTTATTGGACTTCTAAGCCCACCCTACATCTTACATAGATTATTAAGCCCATTTCTATGTGTAAGTATTACTTTCATGTGTAACTAGTTAAGTTTAAGGACTTGGAATCTTGTTACATGTTACTTTCCATAAACAACCCTCTAGTGTCCAACTTTTTCAAGCTTTTCATGGAAGTAACCAACAAACATTTCCCTCCCCCCTTGACCCATTCTAGCCGTCGGCTATGGGGTAGTAAAAGGGTGGTTTAGTTTCATTTTTTGTATTACATTTTACTTGCATTTTCTCTCTTTCTCAAAACACTCTCAAACTTGCAACTTTCTTTCTCACTTTTCTCTCATTTTGTAAGTAACTTGGACTTCTTTTTCTCTTCTTCTTTCTTGGTAAAACCGAAACCATGAGACACTTAATCATCATCATCATCTTTTGTTACTTGCTTGTTTGATTTCTTGTTTGTTGTTGTTACTTGTTTCATCTTGTTGTTGTAGTTACTTACTAGCTTTCAAGAACCTAACTTTCTAGTTTTGGTTCTTCTATTATCTTGTATTTTCAAGAACACAAGAACATAAACTCACTAGTTTATGATTCTACTTCAATTGTTTCAAAAGTTGCAAGTTCCATGTGTTGATTAAAGACATACTTGAAGCTCATGAAGTAAACTTTAAAGTTTACTTTCTAAAGATCAAACTTTGGTTTGAATCTTTAAAGTATGAATGATAATGCTAAAAACGAACATATATTTCATAGCATTATTCTTCAAGAAAGACAAGCTTTTAGTTGCAATTGTTCTAATTTCAAGTAATTATCGTTTAAATAATAAAAGGTGAAGACAAAAGACAGATTCGACGAATTGAAGACGCAAACGACCAAAAAGCTCAAAAGTACAAAATACAATCAAAGAGGTTCCAATTATTGATAAGAAACGTCTCGAAATTACAAGAGTACAAGATTCAAAACGCAAAGTACAAGATATTAAATTATGCGCAAGGACGTTCGAAAATCTGGAACCGGGACATGAGTCAACTCTCAACGCTCGACGCAACGGACTAAAAATTACAAGTCAACTATGCACATAAATATAATATAATATTTAAATAATTCTTATAATTATTTAATATATTATATTATTTATAAAACCGTCGGCAGAAGAAAACAACCAAATATGAGCCTCCACAGCTGGCCATGCGATCGCATGGCCTGGAAGGCATAAATCCATGCGATCGCATGAGCCCCAGTTCCAGCCCACATGCCTATAAAAATCGAGCTTTGGTGCACCACAAATCCATCTATCTTTCTATTTTCTCCATTCATACGATATATTTATATTTATAATTTATATTTTAATTTTAATTTTAATTATAATTCTAATAATAAGGGTATGTTAGCGAATGTTGTAAGGGTGTAAGTCGAAATTCTGTCCGTGTAACACTACGCTATTTTTAATCATTGTAAGTTATGTTCAACCTTTTTACATTAATGTCTCGTAGCTAAGTAATTATTATGCTTATTTAATCTGAAGTAATCATGATGTTGGGCTAATTACTAAAATTGGGTAATTGGGCTTTGTACCATAATTGGGGTTTGGACAAAAGAACGACACTTGTGGAAATTAGACTATGAGCTATTAAT
Source organism: Rutidosis leptorrhynchoides (assembly GCF_046630445.1). Taxonomy (NCBI): domain Eukaryota; kingdom Viridiplantae; phylum Streptophyta; class Magnoliopsida; order Asterales; family Asteraceae; genus Rutidosis; species Rutidosis leptorrhynchoides. The sequence goes on from NC_092335.1 coordinate 271,546,147, forward strand.
GGGCTTTATATTTGTTTAACTAAATGATAGTTTGTTAATGTTAATATAAAGATTTACAATTGGGCGTCCCAATAAATTACCATATACACTCAATCGGACACGATGGGCGGGGTATTTATATGTACGAATAATCGTTCATTTAACCGGACACGGGAATGGATTAATAGCCACTAGAATAATTAAAACAGGGGTGAAATTATGTACAAGGACACTTGGTATAATTGATAACAAAATATTAAAACCTTGGGTTACACTCAGTCGACATCCTGGTGTAATTATTAAACAAAGTATTAAAATCTTGTTACAGTTTAAGTCCCCAATTAATTGGAATATTTAACTTCGGGTATAAGAATAATTTGACGAGGACACTCGCACTTTATATTTATGACTGATGGACTGTTATGGACAAAAACCAGACGGACATATTAAATAATCCAGGACAAAGGACAATTAACCCATGGGTATAAAACTAAAATCAACACGTCAAACATCATGATTACGGAAGTTTAAATAAGCATAATTCTTTTATTTCATATTTAATTTCCTTTATTTTATATTTAATTGCACTTCTAATTATCACATTTTTATTATTATTGTAGTTAATTGCACTTTTAATTATCGTACTTTTTAATTATCGCAAGTTTATTTTATCGCATTTTTATTATTTGCAATTTCATTATCGTTATTTACTTTACGCTTTAATTTAAATCTTGTATTTATTTTTAATATTTTACATTTGGTTTTAACTGCGACTAAAGTTTTAAAATCGACAAACCGGTCATTAAACGGTAAAAACCCCCCTTTATAATAATAATATTACTTATATATATATATTTGTATTTTTATGAAAGTAAACTAATATAGCGTTAAGCTTTGTTTAAAGATTTCCCTGTGGAACGAACCGGACTTACTAAAAACTACACTACTGTACGATTAGGTACACTGCCTATAAGTGTTGTAGCAAGGTTTAAGTATATCCGTTCTCTAAATAAATAAATATCTTGTGTAAAATTGTATCGTATTTAATAGTATTTCCTGTAAAAATATAAGCTATTTTATATACTACTCTGCTAAAACATCAAATATTTTTGGCGCCGCTACCGGGGACATCATTATAGCTTAAAAGCCGGAAGCGCAACGCTAATATAAAAAAAAATAAAAATTTTATTTTTAGTACGCTTTTGTAAAAATACGTTTTAAATATTCAAAAATATTAAAAGAAAAACAAAAATATAAATATTTTTTTTAAGAGTTTGGTAAATATTTAAGTTTTATAAAGTTTCTTTATTTCTATTTTTTTTAGTTTGTAAAAATTTAAGTTTTATTTAATTTATAAATATATTTTATATTTTACAGCAAAAAAAAAAAAAAAAAAATTTCGGCCTGTACTGTAGCAGCCCACTCTGTGGCCCGAAACCCTAGCCCATGCGATCGCATGGCTGGGCAACTGAGGACTCATGCGATCGCATGAGCCCATCTGACACGCCCTACTGAACCTGCCGACAGCATTAATTACGGAATATTATTAATTATTATTAATATTAAACCCTAATTAGGTTTAGTTATTATATTAATTAATTTTAGATATTAATTAATTTGTATTTTTAGTTTAATTAGTTTATTTAAATTATAAAATTAATAGTTTTATAAAATAAATAATATAAAAATAATATTTTTATAAAAATTGTACTTTTTACAACTTTTTATATATTTTTATATTTTTTTCATTTTCAATCGTTTTAGCGTAATATTTGTATTTTTAGCTCATATTTAGTTTTAATTCATAAGTTTTTGCCATAATTATTTTTACTTCTAGATTTTTAGGCTTTGCCGTAGAATTCCTTAAGTTTTTTTTTTAGACTAAGATTTAAGTGCTTTAGAATTTTGCGACGCCTTTTTAAGTTTTAGTTTCTTTTTAAGTTAATTCCATTTGGGATTTAGTTTTTCCTGTAATCTTTAATATTTTTAGACACCTTTTACTATGTATCAATTATCATTCCAATTAGTAATTTCAATTTGCGATTATAATTTTAAGTTAGTTGTAGTAATAAGGTTAGGTTAGTCAAAGTACTTTTAAGTTTTATAAGTTTCTTTAATTTTTCCGTCACCTTTTATTTTTCAACCATTTTTCTTTTCCGATCTTTTTCGACGAACTCTTTTTCTTTCTTATTTCTCGCTATTCTAGTTTTTAGGACATAGATTTTTATTCTACTTCTTATCTAATTTTCTTAAAATTACGAAAATTTATTTTAAGTGGTTAAATTGATAGACATCAAAATTTTCTGGTTCGTAGTAATAGTTGGATTTGTACGTGGACCGGGTTATTGGAGCCAAACAGTCCTCAATTATATTGAGACCAAACGAATCCTGCCCCTCTACTGCATCTTTTGGCTATTCGAAACGTGGGCAAAATTAGAAAAGTCTATTGATTAGATAACTTATTATAATTTTTCTTTCCTTTTTAAAACTAATAGGATATTCAGTGAATGCACCGAGCAAGACGTTCACCACCTTTTGTACGTTCACCACCTGTAACTAGATCAAGACATTTAGCAAATATAACCGCCGTTGATTTCTCTTTAGAATCGTCATCCAGTCGACCAAGTACTTCAGTTCAAATTTCCGATAATCCATTTTTTGAACTCGACCTCACAATTGAGAATCCGGAGAATATTCAGGAACGGTTCGTAGATCCTGAACCACTAAACTTTCCCCCGGAACCACCAGTCATTCAAACAGAGATTGTTGAGGAACGAACCATTAAATCAGAATCCTCTAGTGATTCCGATTCAACAAATTCAATTATGGAGAATCTGGAACCTTTAAGTATGGAAGACCGAATGAGAGCTAAACGCACTGGCCAAGGTCACGCAATTACTCATCCAGACATTAATGCGCCAATTTAGTGGTGCGCCGAAGGAAGATCCAAATGAACATCTACGTACCTTTAATAGGATCTGCACACTATTTAAAATCCGAGAAGTGGAGGATGAACAGATATATCTCATGTTATTTCCCTGGACTTTAAAGGGAGAAGCCAAAGATTGGTTGGAATCGTTACTTGAAGGGGCGATTGATACATGGGATGTTTTAGTTGACAAATTTCTTAAACAATTCTTTCCTGCATCTAAAGCCGTAAGACTTCAAGCAGAAATTGTTACGTTTACACAGAAGCCAAATGAAACTCAATATGAGGCATGGACAAGATATGGAAAGTTGTTAAGAGGATATCCGCAACATGGTTTAGACACCTGTCAAATAGTACAAATATTCTACCAAGGATGCGACATCACTACAAGGAAAGACATAGATATAGCAGCTGGTGGTTCTATTATGAAGAAAACCGAAACTGATGCTTACAAAATTATTGATAACACTGCTTCCCACTCACATGAGTGGCACCAAGAAAAAGATATCATTAGATCATCTAAAGCAGCTAGAGCTGATTCTAGCCATGACTTAGATTCCATTTCCGCAAAGATAGATGCTGTGGAGAGACGAATGGAAAAGATGACTAAAGATATTCACTCAATACGAATTAGTTGTGAGCAGTGTGGAGGACCACATTTGACAAAAGATTGTCTCAGTATTGAATTAACAATGGAACAAAGAGAGAATATTTCATACATAAACCAAAGGCCTGGAAATAATTATCAGAATAATTATCAACCGCCAAGACCGATTTACAATCAAATCCAGAATTATAACCGAAATATTCCATACAACAACCAACAAGGTCCTAGCAATCAACAAGTATCCAATAATAATTACAATCAGCAAAGACCAAATTTTCAAAACAAACCACCACAACAAACCGATGATAAAAAGCCGAATTTAGAAGATATGATGACGAAGCTAGTTGAAACTCAAACGCAGTTTTTCACCTCTCAGAAACAAACCAATGAACAAAATGCTCAAGCATTTAGAAATCAACAAGCTTCTATTCAAAATCTGGAACAAGAAGTAAGTAACCTAGCAAGGTTAATAGGTGAAAGAAAACCAGGAAGTCTACCTAGTGATACAAATGCTAACCCCCGGAATGAAATAGCTAAAGCCATTACCACAAGAAGTGGTACAACACTTAAACCACCGGAAATACCTGTAACTTCTGATGAAACTATTCATACTCCACAAGAACTACAACCTGATCAAGATAAGGAAAAAGAACCGGTAGTTAAAAAGGTTAATGAAGATAACACAGTTAAGGATAAACCTTATGTTAAACCATACCAACCACCACTTCCTTACCCGAGTAAAATGAAGAAAGAGAAACTTGAAGCCGAGCAATCCAAATTTTTGGATATGTTTAAACAGATAAATGTAAATCTTCCTTTCATTGATGTGATTTCAGGAATGCCTAGATATGCTAAATTCTTGAAAGATCTAATCTCAAATAGAAAGAAAATGGAAGAACTCTCGGCTGTTACTATGAATGCTAATTGTTCAGCAGTGCTGTTGAATAACATACCAGAAAAATTATCTAATCCAGGAAGTTTCACAATTCCATATTTTCTGGGTAGTCTTAGTTCAATAGAAGCATTGGCAGACTTAGGTGCTAGTATAAATTTAATGCCGTATTCACTATACACTAAACTAGACCTTGGAGAATTGAAACCAACCAGAATAAGCAGACAACTAGCCGATAGATCAATAAAATATCCTAGAGGGATAATGGAGAACATGCTAGTTAAAGTTGGTACTTTAGTATTTCCAGTAGATTTTGTTGTTTTGGACATGGAAGAAGATTCTCAAGTTCCTCTCATATTAGGAAGACCATTCTTAAACATGGCTAAAGCAATGATAGACGTGTTCGGTAAGAAACTGACCCTAAGTATAGAGGATGAGAGTGTTACCTTTTCAGTTGATAGAGCAATGCAACAACCACAATCTGCAGATGATACATGTTATTATATTCAAACTATAGATGCACATGCAGAATTATTAGAAGAATTTCCAGAATTACAAGGAACAGGAGAATGTTCTTTAGGAGAAGGTAATGAACCAATTGATGAAGCTGAAATGTTAGCTACACTTATAGCTAATGGATATGAACCAACAACAGAAGAAATTCAAATGCTAAAAGAAGAAGACAAATATCGATACAAATCATCGATAGAAGAACCTCCGAAATTAGAGTTAAAGCCACTTCCAAACCATTTGGAATACGCTTATTTACATGGTGAATCTGAATTACCTGTAATAATATCGTCTTCTCTTACTGAAAATGAGAAATCATAACTCATTTCTGTGTTGAAAGCTCATAAACCAGCCATTGCATGGAAGATTCATGATATTAAAGGAATAAGTCCTTCGTATTGCACACATAAAATCCTTATGGAAGAAGGTCATAAAACGTATGTGCAACGCCAACGAAGACTAAATCCTAATATGCAAGATGTAGTTAAGAAAGAGATTATTAAACTGCTAGATGCAGGTCTAATTTATCTAATCTCTGATAGTCCATGGGTAAGCCCAGTTCAATGCGTGCCTAAGAAGGGTGGCATGACTGTCATTACAAATGAGAAAAATGAGCTTATTCCTACTAGAACCGTAACAGGATGGCGTGTGTGTTTTGATTATAGAAAATTAAATGACGCCACCAGAAAAGATCACTTTCCCTTACCTTTCATAGATCAAATGTTGGAAAGATTAGTCGGAAATAGTTACTATTGTTTTCTAGATGGATTTTCCGGATATTTTCAAATTCCAATAGCACCCGAAGATCAAGAGAAAACCACATTCACGTGCCCTTATGGTACTTTTGCTTACAAACGCATGCCATTTGGACTTTGCAACGCCCCTGCAACGTTTCAAAGGTGTATGATGGCGATTTTTCACGACATGATAGAAGAATGCATGGAAGTTTTCATGGATGACTTTTCAGTCTTCGGTGATACATTTGAATCATGTCTAGTTAATCTGGAACGAATGCTTCTTAGATGCGAACAATCAAATCTAGTACTTAATTGGGAGAAATGCCATTTCATGGTTAAAGAAGGCATCATTCTTGGACATAAAATTTCAAAAGAAGGAATTGAAGTGGATAGAGCTAAAGTAGATGTAATTGCTAAACTTCCACATCCCACCAATGTTAGAGGAATTAGGAGTTTTCTAGGGCATGCCGGTTTTTACCGACGTTTCATAAAAGATTTTTCTAAAATTGCCACTCCTATGAATAAACTCCTAGAAAAGGATGCTCCATTCATCTTTTCAGATGAGTGTATCAAATCTTTTAATATTCTTAAAGAAAAACTCACTAATGCGCCGATCATGATAACACCAAATTGGAATCTACCATTTGAACTAATGTGCGATGCAAGTGATTTTGCAATGGGAGCCGTTTTAGGACAAAGGATTGAAAAACGATTTCAACCTATATATTATGCTAGTAAGACGTTACAAGGAGCACAAACGAACTATACAACTACTGAAAAAGAACTCCTTACTATTGTCTTTGCTTTTGACAAATTTCGATCATATCTCGTTCTAGCAAAAACGGTGGTCTATACCTACCATTCTGCTCTTAGATACCTATTTTCAAAAAAAGATGCTAAACCAAGATTAATCCGTTGGATCTTACTCTTACAAGAGTTTGATATTGAAATCCGAGATAAAAGAGGAGCAGAAAATCTCACCGCTGATCATCTTTCTCGTCTTGAAAATCCCGAATTAGAAGTTCTAAATGAATCAGCCATACAAGACAACTTTCCTGATGAATATCTATTGAAAATAGATTATAAAGAAATCCCATGGTTTGCAGACTATGCAAATTATTTAGTATGTGAATTCCTTGAAAAAGGATTATCGTACCAAAGACGAAAGAAATTCTTCAGTGATATAAAACACTATTTCTGGGAAGATCCACATCTGTTTAAAAGTTGTCCCGATGGAATAATACGCCGATGTGTATTTGGAGATGAAGCTAGTAAAATATTAAACCATTGTCACACAGGACCAACAGGAGGGCATTATGGGCCTCAACTAACAGCAAGAAAAGTTTATGATGCTGGTCCTGTGATGCTTGTCAAAGGGCCGGAAAAATAAGTCAACGTGATGAAATGCCATAAAATGTCATCCAAGTATGTGAAGTATTTGACATTTGGGGTATTGACTTTATGGATCCATTTCCAAAATCTCATAATAATCTATATATACTCGTAGCCATTGATTATGTATCTAAATGGGCGGAAGCACAAGCTCTCCCAACTAATGATGCACGAGTTGTAATCAACTTTTTAAAACATCTTTTTGCAAGGTTTGGAACACCGAAAGCTTTGATAAGTGATCTGTAAGACGCAAATATTTATTGTACATAATGTATTTATGGTGTACGATGCGTGTATGAAGTGTACGTGTTGCTTGCTCGAACGTCGAAGGAAACTGGACGTTGTCCAAAGTGACAAGGTGTGTACGTATCTTTTCAAGCCCAAATAAAGTTTGAGTTGATGTTTCAAAGCCTTACCATTGGATAGAATATCTTATTACGTTTCCAACGATATTTGATTCATCGAAAACGGAGTTGCGGTCGAAAAGTTATGGCCAAAACAAGTTGCTGAAACCTGTTTTGGGCTAGACCACAATTTCCAGTTATTTGGAGCGGCGCTCCACCTTCTGGCGCGGCGCGCCGATTGCTGCAGAGGTAATTTTCAGCCTTTTTAAAAGGTTTAAATGAGGGGTACTTTGGTCTTTTCAATTAGGGTCGGTTTGGGGTCATCAAGACTGACCTAGAACTCCATTGGAGCTCATTTTCACTCATCAAACACTCTCATCTTCAAACCCTAGAGTGAGAGGAGAGTTTTAGAGAGAGAGAGCTCCAATTGGAGAAGAAGAAGGTGTTTCGGGTCAAACCTCGGGTATTAAAGTTGTTCTACTCGTCAACGGCATCATTTTGGCGGTATTGGTAAGTTCTAACTCCGAATTACATTTGTTAGATTTGATATTCAAGTTAGGGTTTGAGTTTGATTTGTAGTGAAACCCTCTTAGATGATGAAATGGGTTTATGGTAACTAGTTATTCTTGTCACTTGGCGGGTTTTGGGTTGGTTGACGATTTGGCCTTGATTAGGCTTTAATATTGAGTTTAATCACTAGGTTTAGTGATTATGAAAGTGTTGGAATCACTTTAGGTGAATTTGGGCTGACTAATTTTGACTTGAGTAAAATTAGGGTTTGGTGATGATTATGACCCAATTGTCGATTTAATAAGGTTTATAAACTCAAAATGGATTAAGTTGAAGTATAAAACCGAGTTAAATATGTTTTGGTATCAAAACTCGCTAATGGCGCGATGTTGACTCCTTTGGGTCAAAATTAGGGTTTAAGTGCCATTTTGGGCAAGATAGGTGTTTAACACCTATGATTGGGTCTAATTGGCGTATTAGGACCATTCTCACTTGTGTTAGTGATTATTGGTTAGTTTGGGCACGGTTTGTGCTTGGAAGTGCATTTGGGTCGAAATTGCACTAGTTTCAATTTGGGTTGATTTGTAAATCCACCCTAATTGTGTTGTTTTGTTTGTAATAATGGAATAGGTACATTCCATTGGTGTGTTGCGGATTATTCGGTGGCATTTCTTCAAGGCGACAAGGTGAGTGGAATATTTATACATGTATGTATGTGGTTTATTTACTCGTACGTGATGTGGGCCTTTGGTGCCACATCGTGAGTAGTGGGCGTTATGTCACAAGACGGTGACATATTTGTTGGTATGATGGGATGGGAACTACAAGTCGGTAGTGTCTCGACAGGTTATTCACAAGTCGGTGATACCTCATAGTGGTTCACGGGGCGGTGACCCTTAGTAGTCGGTGACCCATATGTATTGATGGGGGTTCACAAGTCGGTGATACCCTTGGGTGATTCACAAGTCGGTGACACCCTATAGTGTTCACAAGTCGGTGACACTTAGTGGCGCTTCACAAGTCGGTGATGTCACATGGCGTTCACAAGTCGGTGACCCATATGTATTGATGGGGGTTCACAAGTCGGTGATACCCTTGGGTGATTCACAAGTCGGTGACACCCTATAGTGTTCACAAGTCGGTGACACTTAGTGGCACTTCACAAGTCGGTGATGTCACATGGCGTTTACAAGTCGGTGACCCATAGATATTGGAGGGTTGTTCACAAGTCGGTGACACCCTTTGATGAGTCACAAGTCGGTGACAACATACGAGTGAGACTCGACGTTATTGGTCGTCTACAAGTCGGTAGTGCCATAGCGAGGAACGGTTTGTTATATTTATGCATTATTGTGATTTAGTATATTATTGTGGCGATTTATATACTAACGTTGTTGCTAGTCGTATGTTTGGTGTTGCTAGCTCGTTTATGCATTTTGTTTGCATGGTATTGTAAGTGGATGTGTGTAGGTAAATTACATATGTATATGTATAAGTATTGCATTCACTAAGCGTTAGCTTACCCTCTCGTTGTTGACTTTTTTATAGATTGCATGGATGCGGAGGCTCGGGTAAGCGGGGACTAGTGGACTTGCGTAGTTGCTTTAGAAGGCTTGCTTTTGGATTGATTAGGAATGGGTAGCGTATCCCCAATCGCCATGCTCGGCCTTTATTTTGTATTACAAATCATGTGGTTGAAAACTTGTATTTTCGTACGAAAGTCGTAAAACGGCCGATGTGGGCCCGGTCTTCGTAAAACTAATTTTATTAATGGGACGTGTTAGTTCTACATATATTAATGTATGGTTAAAAGCGTTTTGTCTAAATACGCCGGGAAGTGGTCAAACATTTTCGCACTTCATGACTTTTTGGACAGGCCAGTTTGGCGCGCCGCGCGGCCATATGGCGCGCCGCGCCATATGCTGTTCCAGCAAAAAAAAAAATTTATCCGCGTTATTGGTTGGTTAACGGGTTGGGTTGTTACAAGTGGTATCAGAGCATGGTCTAAGGGATTTAGGTGACTTGAGATATGTGCCTAGACTTAGACTTTTGTGTGTGCTAAATTTGTTGCAGGACTTGTAGGATTACGGGTCGGAATGGGTTTAGTTAGTGCCTTGTTTATAGGTTGACTAACATTTATATTAGTAATGCGGATATTATTAATATGCTATTGTGCTGTGATAATGATTCTTGTTTTATGTTTTGTTTGTGTTTGCGGTTGCATATATCATCAAGAGAGGCGGTCGTTGTACTAACGAGTCGATACGACGTGTATGCGTAATAAGGAGTTGCAAACCTTATTACGGGTGCAAATCGTGTCTAGCAAGTGATGTACGACGAGTGTTTAGCAAGATGGGGTGGTATTGTGTGTGTGCTTTATACGTTCGTGATCTAATCGCTTTGCATTCCTTAGAATGGCGACGGGAAATGGGATCGAGACGAACGACGCTGAGTTTAATGCTATAGTTACACGTATGTTAGGCGATTGTAGTAGTATTCGGATGTTAGAGCGTGTTCGCTTTCGTGTTGAAGTTGATGATCCATGAGGTTCGTCGGGTGGATGAAACCCCTGAGATCAAGTGTTTGATCTAGATGAATGTTGGTAATGGAGTCTACGGGATGCAATGTTAGGTGCCTCTTTCATACCTACTAGCGTGGTATTCGACTCCGATGTTGTTACGGTTACATTGAGCATAGGGTACCGGCGAGAAAACCCTTAGGTGTTCGAGTGGCGGAGTGGAAGTTACAAGCGATAGCAACTCGATGATTGCTAGAGTAATACCCGTACGGTTCGGTAAGTGCTTCGGTTGAAGTAGCAAAGGATAATCCGAAATCCTTCGTATGCTCAAGGTTGGAGCAAGGTTTGTTGACGTGCGTATTAAGAGATGCAAGACGGGTGAACCTCGTCTTTCTTTTAGGAGTTATGATCATGCGATTGGCGCATTAGTTGTCGGATTAGTGTCCGTGAGAGTGAGCATGTGTTTATCGTCCGGAGCTATTGTTGGAGACGAATTCGTGAGAATTCGAGGACTATGACCAATGAGGATATTGGTTGTGTATGTTGATGAGTGGCCATTCCATGGGATGCTATTATTTCGACGATGTGTTTACGGAACGGAGTTCTAGGTGGGGGAGTTTATACTCTCGCACGAAGGTATTCTAGTGTGATGTAGTGACTAGCTAGGTCGAGTTAGTCCATTGAGTTTGACTAACCGGGTCGGGTTAATCAATTAAACGTTAGGTGTTGACCGAGTCGGGTTAACCAAGTGAGTTTGACTAACCGGGTCGGGTTAATCAATTAGATGTTAGGTGTTGACCGAGGCGGGTTAACCAAGCGAGTTTGACTAACCGAGTCGGGTTAATCAATTAGATGTTAGGTGTTGACCGAGGCGGGTTAACCAAGTGAGTTTGACTAACCGAGTCGGGTTAATCAATTAGATGATAGGCATTGACCGAGTTGGGTTGACCTAAGGTATTTGACTAACCGAGTCGGGTTAATCAATTTGATGTTAGGTATTGAAGGAATGCGTTTGACTAACCAAGTTGGGTTAATCATTTTTCGTTAGAGGTTTGACCAAGTCGGGTTGACCAAGTAAGTTTGACTTAACCAAGTCGGGTTAATCAATTAGGTGATAGGTGTTAATCGAGGCGGGTTGACCAAGTGTGTTTGACTAATGAGTTCGGGTTAATTGTTTTGGTGTGGAAGCTTAACCAAGTCGGGTGTAACCATGAGGTGATTAGAGGGTTACTTGTATTGTTCTCCATAATGGTTAGCGTAGAAATGGTATGCCGTTCGAGAGGCGTTTACGTTGACCAAGTATGTGTGCAAGAAGAGTCACGGATGTTGACTATCTTTGATGTGTGTAGTTTTCGGCCAGTCTTCATGATTGTTGGATGTGTGATCTATTGGTGGTTTTATACGCCGAGAGTGGGATCGTGAGGACCATGTTGTGTGATTAGTGATTGCGATAGCCGTGTTTCGCTCACGTGTTGTTACGGGTGTGACAATAGTCGATTTTGGACACATTAGGATTAGCGTTGCCATAGTCGTTTTGGGCGCTTTTGGTTTTAGTCGTTGCTTATGATGTTAGGATAGTGGCGTATTGGTTGTATTGCACACTACAAAGGATGTTTAGTGGTAAGAGTAATCCGTGAGGATTCATGTGGTTCGATCTTCAACGTTCAGATTGTTGACTTTAGGTTGAGACTTGGTCACTTTTAGCGTTGTCCGTGGTAAAGGTACGCTAAGGAATTTATATCTCGGTACGAGGTTGGTTGAGTTTTTCCCGATATGGGAAATTGAGCAGGTTTTAGTGCTCGAATTGTGGTTTTGATAAATCACGGTTGACGATTTTAGTTGTTAAAAGTGATCCATTGGGAAGAATTGTCTAGGAAAGTTCGTATTGGGACTTGAGTGAGGATCGTTGAGTAGGTCCGGATTGGTTAAGTGGAGAAGATCACGAGGACGTGATCGAGTTTAAGTGGGGGAGAGTTGTAAGACCCAAATATTTATTGTACATAATGTATTTATGGTGTACGATGCGTGTATGAAGTGTACGTGTTGCTTGCTCGAACGTCGAAGGAAACTGGACGTTGTCCGAAGTGACAAGGTGTGTACGTATCTTTTCAACCCCAAATAAAGTTTGAGTTGATGTTTCAAAGCCTTACCATTGGATAGAATATCTTATTACGTTTCCAACGATATTTGATTCATCGAAAACGGAGTTACGGTCGAAAAGTTATGGCCAAAACAAGTTGCTGAAACCTGTTTTGGGCTCGACCACAATTTCCAGTTATTTGGAGCGGCGCTCTACCTTCTGGCGCGGCGCGCCGATTGCTGCAGAGGCAATTTTCAGCCTTTTTAAAAGGTTTAAATGAGGGGTACTTTGGTCTTTTCAATTAGGGTCAGTTTGGGGTCATCAAGACTGACCTAGAACTCCATTGGAGCTCATTTTCACTCATCAAACACTCTCATCTTCAAACCCTAGAGTGAGAGGAGAGTTTTAGAGAGAGAGAGCTCCAATTGGAGAAGAAGAAGGGTGTTACGGGTCAAACCTCGGGTATTAAAGTTGTTCTACTCGTCAACGGCATCATTTTGGCGGTATTGGTAAGTTCTAACTCCGAATTACATTTGTTAGATTTGATATTCAAGTTAGGGTTTGAGTTTGATTTGTAGTGAAACCCTCTTAGATGATGAAATGGGTTTATGGTGACTAGTTATTCTTGTCACTTGGCGGGTTTTGGGTTGGTTGACGATTTGGCCTTGATTAGGCTTTAATCTTGAGTTTAATCACTAGGTTTAGTGATTATGAAAGTGTTGGAATCACTTTAGGTGAATTTGGGTTGACTAATTTTGACTTGAGTCAAAATTAGGGTTTGGTGATGATTATGACCCAATTGTCGATTTAATAAGGTTTATAAACTCAAAATGGATTAAGTTGAAGTATAAAACCGAGTTAAATATGTTTTGGTATCAAAACTCGCTAATGGCGCGATGTTGACTCCTTTGGGTCAAAATTAGGGTTTAAGTGCCATTTTGGGCAAGATAGGTGTTTAACACCTATGATTGGGTCTAATTGGCGTATTAGGACCATTCTCACTTGTGTTAGTGATTATTGGTTAGTTTGGGCACGATTTGTGCTTGGAAGTGCATTTGGGTCGAAATTGCACTAGTTTTCAATTTGGGTTGATTTGTAAATCCACTCTAATTGTGTTGTTGTGTTTGTAATAATGGAATAGGTACATTCCATTGGCGTGTTGCGGATTATTCGGTGGCATTTCTTCAAGGCGACAAGGTGAGTGGAATATTTATACATGTATGTATGTGGTTTATTTACTCGTACGCGATGTGGGCCTTTGGTGCCACATCGTGAGTAGTGGGCGTTATGTCACAAGACGGTGACATATTTGTTGGTATGATGGGATGGGAACTACAAGTCGGTAGTGTCTCGACAGGTTATTCACAAGTCGGTGATACCTCATAGTGGTTCACGGGGCGGTGACCCTTAGTAGTCGGTGATGTCACATGGCGTTCACAAGTCGGTGACCCATATGTATTGATGGGGGTTAACAAGTCGGTGATACCCTTGGGTGATTCACAAGTTGGTGACACCCTATAGTGTTCACAAGTCGGTGACACTTAGTGGCGCTTCACAAGTCGGTGATGTCACATGGCGTTCACAAGTCGGTGACCCATATGTATTGATGGGGGTTCACAAGTCGGTGATACCCTTGGGTGATTCACAAGTCGGTGACACCCTATAGTGTTCACAAGTCGGTGACACTTAGTGTTCACAAGTCGGTGATGTCACATGGCGTTCACAAGTCGGTGACCCATAGATATTGGAGGGTAGTTCACAAGTCGGTGACACCCTTTGATGAGTCACAAGTCGGTGACAACATACGAGTGAGACTCGACGTTATTGGTCGTCTACAAGTCGGTAGTGCCATAGCGAGGAACGGTTTGTTATATTTATGCATTATTGTGATTTAGTATATTATTGTGGCGATTTATATACTAACGTTGTTGCTATTCGTATGTTTGGTGTTGCTAGCTCGTTTATGCATTTTGTTTGCATGGTATTGTAAGTGGATGCATGTAGGTAAATTACATATGTATATGTATAAGTATTGCATTCACTAAGCGTTAGCTTACCCTCTCGTTGTTGACTTTTTTTATAGATTACATGGATGCGGAGGCTCGGGTAAGCGGGGACTAGTGGACTTGCGTAGTTGCTTTAGAAGGCTTGCTTTTGGATTGATTAGGAATGGGTAGCGTATCCCCAATCGCCATGCTCGGCCTTTATTTTGTATTACAAATCATGTGGTTGAAAACTTGTATTTTCGTACGAAAGTCGTAAAACGGTCGATGTGGGCCCGGTCTTCGTAAAACTAATTTTATTAATGGGACGTGTTAGTTCTACATATATTAATGTATGGTTAAAAGCGTTTTGTCTAAATACGCCGGGAAGTGGTCAAACATTTTCGCACTTCATGACTTTTTGGACAGGCCAGTTTGGCGCGCCGCGCGGCCGTATGGCGCGCCGCTCCATATGCTGTTCCAGCAAAAAAAAATTTTATCCGCGTTATTGGTTGGTTAACGGGTTGGGTTGTTACATGATCGGGGTACTCATTTCTGTAATAATCAACTAGAGAAAGTTCTTAAAAGATATGGAGTAACTCATAAAATCTCCACCGCATATCATCCACAAACAAGTGGACAAGTTGAAAATACCAACCGAGCCTTAAAACGTATTCTAGAGAAAACCGTAGGATCAAATCCGAAGGAATGGTCCATTAAATTGGAGGATGCACTCTGGGCTTTTAGAACAGCCTACAAAACTCCGATTGGAACCACACCTTTTAGACTTGTTTATGGAAAAGCATGTCATCTTCCAGTAGAAATTGATCACAAAGCATTTTGGGCTTTGAAAACATGTAATCTTGATTTACATGAAGCTGGACGTCTACGATTAAGTCAACTAAACGAATTAGAAGAATTAAGACATGAAGCATACGAAAATTCGTTAATCTATAAGGAAAGAACGAAGAAATGGCATGATAAAAGAATCAGAAGTTCAAAAGAATTTAAAGAAGGAGACAGAGTTCTTCTTTTCAATTCACGATTCAAGCTATTTCCTGGAAAATTGAAATCAAGATGGTCTGGACCATTCATAGTCAAAAGAGTTTTCCCATACGGAACGATAGAATTAATAAATTCAAATGGGATTGAATTTAAAGTTAATGGTCACAGAGTTAAACATTACATACATGGTCCGATGGAAGTCGACAACGAAGTTAATCACAATTTCGACACCACAGCTAACTAAGTGTGGGGAGAATCAAGTCTTTAAAGGATAATATGTATTTCTGTTAGAGTTAGATTGTCTGTTTTCGTGTAGTTCTCGAAAATAGAACCCGAATGGTCTTTCCCTAGCAGACCCTAAAGAACTAGTCTTCTCCCCCCATTCTGAATTTTTATTTTTTTTAGGTTTTTACGAAATGAAGACTGCCTGTGAAGTAAACCATGGTCTAATGCTACACGCTTTGATCACTAAACGTAATAATGACATACTACCGAGTGAATTAGTATCAGTAATCAGAGAAAGAATGGACGGAGTTAGAAAAGAATCCAGATGCGAAGATAATAAATTACAATTTGGTAAAGGAAAATCAAAATCCGCAGCGAAAAGAAGAGCACGACACCTAGAAAGATGTCACAAATGCGGAAAATAGTCACATGGAGGTAAATGTTCAAATAATCAAACCTATTCAAATACCGAATTTGTTACTTTATGCAGAGACGGACCGTTCATATGTTTAGAAGAAAAGACACTGAATGCTCGAGGTTACGCCTATGTAGCCATGGAAAACCAATTAAACCGACTATCTTATGAATGGGATAGATCATATAACTAAAAAATCTATTTCACAGGTATGTCTGTACAGTTTTTATTTTTATTTTTATTTTTAACCTTTTGATAATAAACGCTAATTTGTTCGCTAAAAAGTATTAAATTGGTATTGAATAAAATTAGGTTTGGCGACCGAAATTATTGATATCATTCAAAAATTTATTACATCACTGCGAAATTTAACGTTTATTCTTAAGGTATAAATATCTTTAATCAATCAACCCAAAATATTTCAAAAATTCGTCATGAGTTAAATTAGGTCTTGGAACCGAAATTACTTTACCGAAAAGAGGGGCGCATATTTTTGATAATATTTGATTGATTAAAGTGGGATAAAAAGCCAAAAAGATTTTTAATTTTATTTTTACCATGTTTTTAAAATTAATATTTAAATCTTAAATTAATATTGTAAACTTTGTAAAAACAATATTTTTTAAAAATGTAAATATTTGAAAAATTAATATAAGTTTGGTGTGAATTTATAATGTGAATTTTTAAAATTAAGTTTGGTGTGAATTTTTAATTTTTAAAATATGAATTTTTAATTTTATGCATTTCAAATTTTAAGTTTGGTGTGAATTTTTAATATTAATTTTGAATTTTATATTTAAGTTGTGTGAATTTAAAAACAAAAATTTACTTTATCTCATTAAGTTAAAAATATGATTTTTAAAATTCTTCGTAAGTTGAAGACTAGGTCTTTGAACCGAAATTGCTTTACCCGAGGAAGGGACGAGAACTTTTATTATCATTATTTTTAATCTTATTGAATTAAGGTATGCCAAAAACATTAAAAAACCCAAAAATCTTTACTTTCAAAAACCGCGCTTTGATTTGACAAATTTTAAAATTTTGTCGAGGGACAGACTAGGACAACAATCCGAAACGCCCTCGCTCCTAAAGAAAAACAAAATTTTTAAAAATTTAATTAATTATAAGTTTTATAAAGCATAAGGTTTTATAAAAAAAAAAAAAAAAGCTGAAAACACTGTAGCCGGCACCCCATGCGATCGCATGGGGTTTGCACTTGGAACCCATGCGATCGCATGGGGACCAAATGCAGGTCAGAAACAAATAACAGCAGCGGGTCTGTTCTTCACACAAAACACACACATACACCCGAAAAAACTCTCAAATCTTCACCAAATTTCGCCAAAATTCACCGTAATTCGTCATTTTTCTTGCTCTAATCATGTCTAGATTCTCATTCTTCAGCAAATTGGTAAAAATTACACCTCTAAACTCTATAAATTCCTAGTTTTTGTGATAATTACCAATTTTTTACCTAATGCAATTTTGTTAATTTCTAGTGTAATTAGTGTTAAATTGTTAGTATTTTATGCATGTATAACCTAGATTGATGCTATTTAACATGATTTGAAGCCAAAAACTTCAAAATTTTTAGAAATCTAGGGTTTGTGTTCTTGAGCAATTTGGGGCTTTTTGATATAAACAGGTTATGGCCGATTTTTGTCATGAATTATTGCTAAATTGAGTAGTGTAACATGTTTAGATAGTTAAATGATCCAAACAATGATCCTAAACATGATTTTTGGAGATTAAAGTGGACTTTTTAAGTCCAAAATTCATGAACTTGATTAATTTGATATATTTGCCATTTGAGACTTGTTTAATTATTAATAATGAATATTTTGACATATTATTTGAGTTAAATGCTTATGAATTTTGTATACATTTTCATATGTGCTTATTTGAAAAGTGTAGAATTGTGAAAAATTGTGAAAATGTGTATAAGTTTAATTTTGATTTAACATGTTATAGTGATTGTTTTAAGTTGTTATTTTGCTAACACTAATGCATATTTGGATGCACAATTTTTGTGTTTAATGTGTTTTACAGAGAGCTGATACTGGAGGTTCAGGAGCATCATCATCTAGACGACCAGCACCAGCACCAGCACCAGAACCAGAACCAGAAATGCAACACGAATAAGAACCACAACAGGAACAACAACAGCCTGATCAGCACATACCTTATTATGATCCAGTACAGTTTGTTGATGAATTCATAGTATTCACAATGAGGCCGCCAGTAGAATTCCCAACGATTCCTGAGCACACTCTACATCCTAATCTGAGATTTGATAGAAGATGGAGAGATTACGAGACATATCAAAGGAACAAATTCAAATTGGTAACAAAAAATGTAGAGGTGCCAAGGGTAATTGATTGGGCCCCTTTGGAAACGGTCCATCTAGCTGACCGTGTTAGACAGCTTTTAGTTCAAAGGTATGGCAGTTCTTCTTTTACAGATTGGGAACGTCTTTTCACCATTCGTAGACCTGTATATAAGGAATGGTGTGTTGAGTTGATGAGTACTGTATCACTTGATACAAATATAGTTAGGATAGATGATAGAAGATTTCTTAGGTTTATCCTTGGCGGTAGGTTGTTCAGAATGTCCATGCTGGACATGGCCAGGGCCTTACAGATATATACTCCTGGTGAGTTGCTATTACCCGATTGTACAAACTTGATTCATTATGGTGAACGGGTAGATAGTAACTTTGACGCTGACGCCATTTGGAGGCGTATGTCACATTTTGATGTTTTTACACGAGCAGGAGGACACTCCTATACACATATTGACAGAGCCGAGCTTCGTATTATTCATAGATTTTTGGCTAACTCGATTACACAAAGAGGTCATAATAAAGAAAAAATTACCTTATATGATTTATTCTACCTAAAGTGTATTCGGGATCCTAGAAGCTTTGTCAATATCCCTTACTGTGTTGCTTTCTATTTATCTAAAATGGTAGAGGGAATGCAGGACGGGAGTATAATAGGAGGAGGTATTTTTGTTACTCTCATTGGAGAGTATTTAGGTGTTGATAGGAACCAAGGGGGTCCATTACAGATTTGTAGAGAATAGGTTGAGCCCTTAGGATTGAAAGTTTATTTGGGTGCTAAGGTATTGAAAAGTAGACGTAACCAGGTAGTACCCTATGAGGGATCTCATCCTCAGGTAGAGAGAGGCTCAGACGAGGAAATGGAGGAGGCGGAAGACATTAGGGATGTCTTTCGAGATGCTATTCTTGACGTCCACGTTCGTATAGATGAGGAAGCAATGACGAATGCGGCAAGACATAGTATGTATGAGCAGTGGAACTCCGAGCGAGTATACGAGGATTATAGGCGACGCCAACACGATAGCTGGTTAGTTCATCAGCACTAAATCATGAGCCAGCTATCATATCAGGTACCAAATAACTATGTACCTACTCGACCTGCTCATTTTCCGCCACATAGCCCCGATATCCGACCACCCTTTAACCGGTATGACTATAACCAAGCCTATCAGAACACCTATAACCAACAATGGAACCCACCCGATGAGATGAACTGGAACCCCTATCCAGACTGATTTAGTTCCATTTGGTTATTTTTATGATTATTATGTTTTTATCTTTTGACTTTTTCGTGTTTAAACTTATGTTATTGGATAAATTTGTGTAATTTTTATTATTTTATTATTATTGTGTACTAATATTTCATATTTATAATTTGAAAGTGGGATATTAAGTCCCATTTCAAATTGCCATGCATGATTATACTTGTATGTATGTATATTGTCGATTGTTCAAAACAGGGTAAAACAGCGCATTTTCAAAGACTGACATTAAGTTCAGCAAAAGCTACTAATTTTGACGACAAGATGACAAATAAATGTGATGTAACAACAGACGAAATGAACAAATGCTATGCACCATTTATCATTCAGCAAACAAACGCCAATATATTTGGAAACTTTGGTAAAATTTAATCATTTCTACGCTAATCACCCTCAATAATTTCAATTGTACTGATTTCTTGCAAATGAGGGCATTGCAAGATCTTAAGTGTGGGAAGGGGTTAAATTCTTTCGGATTTTTAAAATTTTTATCTTTATACACTTGGTTACCATTAAAAATACTAGTAACGTAGTAGTTGTATTAGAATCTAGTGCTCTCTGATAATAAAGAACAGCCCTAGTCTTATATACTGACTACCCAATTCTAGTAAAATTTTTCAAAATTTTCAATTAAATGAACTCAAAATCATGTTTATACATATTTATGAACGATAAAACTAGGTGTTAACACCGAAATTATTGTAACCTCGGAAAGGACATAAATTGAGAAACAAACCAAAATGTTGAAATTCATTTAAAATGGAATAGAGGATGATAAAAAGGAAAATAAAAGCCAAGTGTGGGAAAATTTACCAAGTTATCTTAAACATATGTCACATATATCTGTAACAAATAACTGAAAATACTTTTGCTTTGGACTAAACTAGACCATTTTCCCTGATGAAAGAAAAGAAGAGATGGATCTACACGATGAATCAATTCCATCATTAAAAGGAAGTAAAGTCTTCCGAAAAAGACACGCGCTTCTTGATTTAGGTCAAGAAGTTGTCGTCTAGACCAGCTGTAGGTTGACGAAAAATCTAGAAAAGTCATCTCTAAAATCAGCAGGAAATCCACGGACCTCATCATCAAACAGGGTCGCCAAGTGGTCAGATTTATCCTAACCATGAGAAGGATTTATCTCGTACAATGAGGGGGCACCGTGCAAATTAGCTTGATAAGACTAATGAATCAGATCTCCAGAAAGGATAATCTCCTTAAAAGATCAAAAATCAGCTTTTAAGACTGATATTACTCAATCCTTGAGATTGACTTTAAAGATTGAGAATTACAAACTCATGGAATTCGATGATATCTAAACTCGAGCTTGAACGAGAAAATATTTTGATCAAATTAAAACCGATTTGTTTTCTGAAAACCCATTTTCAATGCGTTCATTACCATTGAACGTAAAATCCTAGGAATTCACCTGGAATTCATTAGGTCACCTGAACCAAATTGGGTGTCAACCGTAAGAACGGTGGTTGCATAGTGGTCAAAGACAGGACCTTGTGCCTGACCGAAAAATCATAAGGGTGAGCTTTACTATTGCTCCTACCAAGGATAGTAATTGCATCCGACACGTTATAGACCATAATTAAAAGCATGTCAGGGGACATTGCCTTAACAGTTGCTTGTTCAACGCTTTCCTTTACAACGGGACGGTAGTTTATCGAAAGGTAATATACGGGACAAGTAAACTGGACGTGTTGCTTTCCAAATACAAGGTTAGCAAGTGGGTGACACAAAACCGCAAGTTTTGAGCTAAAATTTTCAAATCTGAAACCCACCAAACCCACAAAAATATTTTGCAAACACCGGTGAAGGGTTATTCCGGAAAACTTATCTAGGGTAAAAGCTAGATTGAATTTTTAAAAGATCAAATATTTTCATAAAGATCCAATTTCCTTAAGGATCTACATTTTCATAGTCATGTGGGACTGTAAACCGCCTTTCAAATGTGCACTTTGCTTTGGAAATCGAAAGTAAATCGGCTATTTGATTGCAAGTGTCGTTGACCTAAACTCGAGGCAACTGTGGATGACACACCCACCTTTAACCATGGTTCTATCGTTACTATCATTGTTTATACCGCCGTATAGAAATCACTGGTGTACAAAGTGTGAAGAATAAAGAAGTGATTCTAGTATTTCAAGACGATATTGCTTGAGGACAAGCAACGCTTAAGTGTGGAAATATTTGATAATGCTAAAAACAAACATATATTTCATAGCATTATCTTCAAGAAAGACAAGCTTTTATTTGCAATTGTTCTAATTTCAAGTAATTATCGTTTAAATAATAAAAGGTGAAGACAAAAGACAGATTCGACGAATTGAAGATGCAAACGACCAAAAAGCTCAAAAGTACAAAATACAATCAAAGAGGTTCCAATTATTGATAAGAAACGTCTCGAAATTACAAGAGTACAAGATTCAAAACGCAAAGTACAAGATATTAAATTATACGCAAGGACGTTCGAAAATCCAGAACCGGGACATGAGTCAACTCTCAACGCTCGACGCAACGGACTAAAAATTACAAGTCAACTATGCACATAAATATAATATAATATTTAAATAATTCTTATAATTATTTAATATATTATATTATTTATAAAACCGTCGGCAGAAGAAAACAACCAAATATGAGCCTCCACAGCTGGCCATGCGATCGCATGGCCTGGAAGGAATAAATCCATGCGATCGCATGAGCCCCAGTTCCAGCCCACATGCCTATAAAAATCGAGCTTTGGTGCACCACAAATCCATCTATCTTTCTCTTTTCTCCATTCATACGATATATTTATATTTATAATTTATATTTTAATTTTAATTTTAATTATAATTCTAATAATAAGGGTATGTTAGCGAATGTTGTAAGGGTGTAAGTCGAAATTCTGTCCGTGTAACACTACGCTATTTTTAATCATTGTAAGTTATGTTCAACCTTTTTACATTAATGTCTCGTACCTAAGTTATTATTATGCTTATTTAATCCGAAGTAATCATGATGTTGGGCTAATTACTAAAATTAGGTAATTGGGCTTTGTACCATAATTGGGGTTTGGACAAAAGAACGACACTTGTGGAAATTAGACTATGAGCTATTAATGGGCTTTATATTTGTTTAACTAAATGATAGTTTGTTAATGTTAATATAAAGATTTACAATTGGGCGTCCCTATAAATTACCATATACACTAAATCGGACACGATGGGCGGGGTATTTATATGTACGAATAATCGTTCATTTAACCGGACACGGGAATGGATTAATAGCCACTAGAATAATTAAAACAGGGGTGAAATTATGTACAAGGACACTTGGTATAATTGATAACAAAATATTAAAACCTTGGGTTACACTCAGTCGACATCCTAGTGTAATTATTAAACAAAGTATTAAAATCTTGTTACAGTTTAAGTCCCCAATTAGTTGGAATATTTAACTTCGGGTATAAGAATAATTTGACGAGGACACTCGCACTTTATATTTATGACTGATGGACTGTTATGGACAAAAATCAGACGGACATATTAAATAATCCAGGACAAAGGACAATTAACCCATGGGTATAAATCTAAAATCAACACGTCAAACATCATGATTACGGAAGTTTAAATAAGCATAATTCTTTTATTTCATATTTAATTTCCTTTATTTTATATTTAATTGCACTTCTAATTATCACATTTTTATTATTATTGTAGTTAATTGCACTTTTAATTATCGTACTTTTTAATTATCGCAAGTTTATTTTATCGCATTTTTATTATTTGCAATTTCATTATCGTTATTTACTTTACGCTTTAATTTAAATCTTGTATTTATTTTTAATATTTTACATTTGGTTTTAACTGCGACTAAAGTTTTAAAATCGACAAACCGGTCATTAAACGGTAAAAACCCCCCTTTATAATAATAATATTACTTATATATATATATATATATATATATATATATATATATATATATATATATATATATATATATATATATATATATATATATATATATATTTGTATTTTTATAAAAGTAAACTAATATAGCGTTAAGCTTTGTTTAAAGATTTCCCTGTGGAACGAACCGGACTTACTAAAAACTACACTACTGTACGATTAGGTACACTGCCTATAAGTGTTGTAGCAAGGTTTAAGTATATCCGTTCTCTAAATAAATAAATATCTTGTGTAAAATTGTATCGTATTTAATAGTATTTCCTGTAAAAATATAAGCTATTTTATATACTACTCTGCTAAAACATCAATGAACAACCATGGACCTTTTCTTGTTTATTTAAGTTTACTTCTTAAATTTATGCACTTTAATTTCATGTAGTTAGTGTATATGGTCAAGTACTACAAGTTAGTCTTGATCTCATATCTCTTGAACAAATTAAGTTAACTTTGAAAGTTCAAGAACACACAAATAAGTTTTCTTTAAATATAACTTTGGATCTAGACTTTTGAGTCTTGGATCTTCAAGATCAAACTAAGAACTATGTTCTACTACTTATGATCTTGATTAGTTAGTTAACTTTCAAGTTTATAGTTCAATATTTCTTTTATAGTCCATGTATGTATTAGATCTAAGACTTTGATGTAACTTTGGTTCATCAAACTTCATACAACTCTTAAGTGAGTTGTGCTTCATGTCTTAGACTTGCACTTGGGTTATGATGGTCAAGACTTGGTTAAGATGATGTAGATACATCAATGAGTTTTACACTTGAAGCTATATGCATCAAGGATGAGAGCCATGATGAACATCAAGCACTAAGACCACCGGAACCCTTTTAAACTTACTTTTCTGTCCAAAAGCTACTGATCTGATGTTTCTGTAACATACCAGTAGACCTGGGCTGTTCTAACCTTGATTTTTAGATAGAACTTATCGAGTAGATAACTTTTCATATAGGACTCGTCTTAATCCGAGTTACGGTTTAGGATTTATGGCCCTCCGAGCGTCACTATGTCTTTTAACGTTGTGCAGAAATTTCAGACCTACTCGCACTTAAACCGTCACCACGGTTAAACGAAGATGCGTTTGATTCTGTAAATTTTACCACATTTAAGGGACTCATAGCCGGAGCCATGGCCACTGGTATCACCTTAATTCAGTAAGGGAAGAGGCTGTGGTGACTGACTGAAGTCAGACTTTGTTTTAAACTACTTTCATAAACGAAACCTACCTTACGCCTTTTGTTTAATGATGAATGATGATGACCCTTAAGAACTTAATTACATACTTTTAAACCTATTAAGATGATTTACTGACTTAGTACTATTTGACTTAGGTTGAGGACTTCGGACCATTTACTTGCACACCTTTCCCGACTACTACTTTACCGCTACATATCATTGTGAGTTATAGCATTTCCTTTTTACTTTAAACTTATTTTGGGAACTGAGAATACATGCGGATTTTATGTTTTACATACTAGGCACGAGTACTTAAACTTATATATGTATGGGTTATACAACGGCATAAACATTCCCTTTAGCTCAGTAACGTTTAATCATTGGTTTTTGAACCGTGAACGCGAATCTTAGATATGGATCCATAGGATTTGACATCCCCACTCGGGCTAGTAGCGCTAGCATTTAACGAGTGTTTAATACTTCGTAGACATACGCACTTGCCAAGTGTACTTTCAGGGGGTATAAACGTTAAGTTAGTTACCAAGTTCCCACGGTTAACATATACTTTATCATACTATTTTGAAACGCTCTTTGTAGCACTGAAATCTCGTGGCCTACCTTACATACTGTTATACTTAAACTATAGCTCACCAACCTTTGTGTTGACGTTTTTAAGCATGTATTTCTCAGGTGCTTGAGGTTAGCTTCCGCTGTGTACTAGTCGTGCTGTAGACACCCGCTGCTTAGAGTTGTCATCGCATGAACTACTTTATTTTGCATTCAAACATTCGTACTTTTGAACTATGACTTGTAACGACCATTGTGGTCACATACACTTATTATTTGCTTCTACTTAGTGAAGCATGCTTTTGAAATGTAAAACATTTGATGTCGGTTATGACATCACCTTTTTATCGTGAATGCAACTTCTTTAATTACAGCATATAGTACTTAACCTTGTAATGGTCCTGTTGTTGATGATTCGTATACGATGGTTTTGTACGGGGCATCACATAATTGTAGTTTCATGTATTACTTATGTATTGTACAAACTTATGCAGATGTATGCAACTTATTATTAATGAATGGAACTTTGCGTTATTTAATTGCTGCACGGTGTTCTATTTACGTTACTGTATGATGATTCTGTGGTATTTGTACCTGGTTGCATTACTTAATAAATATGTGATGTGTTGATTCCATGTTGGTTACCATATACTGTATTATTACTATTTGAATACTGGATTTTGACTTGAGTCAAAAAATTTGTTTAGAACATCATGGCCAACGGAAGATCAACACCGACCACAGCCCAAATCGAGGAAATGATTGCCGAAAGGGTAGCCACAGCCATTGCGAAAATGCAACCCCAAGCCCCTGCCGCCACCGGTTATTCAGCCCATTCATAATGGGTGCATGTACAAAGAGTTCCAAAGCTGCAAGCCCCATAACTTTAGTGGAACGGAGGGGCCAGTTGGTCTCACTAGGTGGTTTGAAAAACTAGAATCTGTATTCCGAGTTAGCAACTTCTCAGAGATAAACAAGACAAAATATGCCTCTTGTACACTAGCGGATGGCGCCCTCACTTGGTGGAACACAATGGCTCAAACCAAGGGTATTGATGAGGCGTATGCCACGCCATGGGCAGAATTCAAAGCGGCCATAATTGAAGAGTATTGTCCGAGAACTGAGATACAGAAGATGGAGATTGAGTTTATGCAGTTGAAGGTTGTGGGGAATGATCTCGATGGGTACAATCGTAGGTATTTGGAACTAGCCCTGATGTGTCCTACCATAGTCACCCCGGAATTCAAGCGTATGGAGAGATACTTGCGGGGACTTCCTAAGTCCATTAAGGGAAATGTCACCTCGTCTAAGCTGCCCAATGTCCCGGAAGCAATGTGCATGGCGCATACCTTAATGAACCAAATCATCATCGATGAACCGGAGAAGGCTAAGTCCAAAGCGGGTAGTAGTGATAAGCGTAAGTGGGATAACAGCAAGGGTAAAGCCTATGAACAAAACCCGGCGAAGCGACATGCAAAGGAAACAACAACGGTGGGAACCCCAACCAGAACTACAAGGGCACCTTACCGCAATGCAAGAGGTGTTACAAGAACCATACCGGGTATTATAATGTGGTTTATGAAAAGTGCCAACGGACTGGACATATCGGTAAGGACTGTAAGGTCACCACCCTGAATGTGAAGGCAAACCCCAATGGACCGAAAAAGTGCTACGAATGCGGACAGACGGGCCATTTCAGAAATGCGTGCCCCAACAAACGAAAGGACGACGGACCACCGCGTGGCAGAGCTTTCAACGTTAATGCAAGGGACGCCCGTGAGAACCCCGAATTGGTGACAGGTATATTCACTATCAACAATCTATTAGCTTCTGTCCTATTTGATACTGGTGCTGATAGAAGTTATATATGTAGACACTTTTGCGATAAGATTAATTGGTCGTTAGTCCCGTTAAAGGAGAGTATGCTTGTAGAGGTAGCCAATGCAAAACTTGAGAAAGTTAACCATATTAGTCGAAGAGCTATTATCAAGATAGCCGGTGCAGATTTCGAAATTGATTTGATCCCCATCAAATTGGGAAGTTTTGACGTGATCGTCGGTATGGATTGGTTGACTAAGATAAGGGCCGACATTATCTGTGGAGATAAAGCTCTTCGTATACCACAAGGAGATGGTGAGCCACTGATCATTTACGGAGAGAGATGTACCTCGAAGCTGAACCTCATTAGTTGTGTGAAAGCGCAAAAGATCATGAAGAAAAGACGTCTTGCCGTGCTAGCATATGTGAAAACATTAGAAACCGAGGTGATGAGTGTGAACGATGTTCGAATTGTGAACGAGTTTTCTGATGTCTTTCCAGAAGAATTGACTGGATTACCGCCACCGAGAGCAGTAGAGTTTCAGATCGATTTAGTGCCATGAGCTGCACCCGTATCTCGTGCACCTTATCGACTCGTACCTTCCGAAATGCAAGAGTTGCAGAGTGTCACGACCCTACTTTTTCCGTTATCTTTTCCGTTAATTATTTAATGACCGTTAACTATTAATTGTGTTACATCATTTCATGACCTATATTATTATTTTAGTAATAATATATTAATTATTATGTGTTATGTGAATATATGTATTCATATTTTAAATCGTACGTTTATACGAGTCGTGGATTTCTATCCGGCGAATCTTTTCGTTTTTTAAACCAACGGTCGCGTTTTTGGGATATTTAAATCCTATTTATTTTAAATATGATATTTTAAGGTCATATAATTATATAGTGTATTTATATTTATTTTTCGTCGCGCGTTTGTTATCTTTCCGAATTTTTAATCGCGTAAGTGAGTTTTCGCGTTTCGGGTTTCGTTCGGGCATTTGGGCCACAAGGTTTCTTCCATTTATCAACTTGGCCCACCATGGGGCCCACCCCATCCTAATTTCAGCCGAAACCAAGGGGGGAGGGAGAATACTCCCCATATTTCTTTTTTTTGGCAATTTATTTTATCACTTCCTCATTTATCTAAACCTAAATTCTATTTTGCTCTCTTCTCCTCTTCCCTTGTCCCCTAACCGTCGCCTACCACCACCATAACATCATCATCTTCATCAATTTTCATAGCTTGGATCAAGGATTGTTATACATCAACGCGTTCCTCGTTCCATTCTCTACGCGATTATACTTCTCATTTCTTGATTAGGGTATAAACCCTAACCCTAGAACTTCTAATTTTTGTTTAATTTTCTGTATTTTGATGATTTATTAATAGTATGATGATTATTAGTTGTTGTAATGTTGATTGTATGCGTAGAACTACTCGTAAACATATGTTTTCGGTTTGATATATTTGGGACAGCAGCTTGTTCGTATGTTTCTGACTTTGTAACTGATGTTGATCATAAAATAAAGTATATAAATGAGTTCCTCTCATCAAGACATTAATTTTAGACACCGGATTCATGTCGTTTCGATTCCCGGAACCCTAGTTATGATCAAAGTGGTATTTTGTTAAGATTGAATGTGATTTTGGTATGAACCAGGTTTGGTCCAACTTTGTGACCATATTTGGTGACTTTAGGGTGTGTTAGTGTGTTAGGACTGATGGTGGGGTGAACTTTCATGTTCGGGTCATCTCAATCCGAGCCACGAATCACCCGTTACGTCCAAAACACGTTTTTAATTGAATTGAAGTTGCAAGTAGTGTGTTGGCTGTATAACATGACTTGTGGACTGTTCTTGGGGTGTTCTTGAGTGTACCAAAGTGTCGGGTGGTTTACTTAGGTGGAGATATATGTAAGGCTCGCCGAAAACCGACACCCGGGGCTCAGGATACGACCCGATGAAATTTTGATTTAAAACTTTTGACTAATTATTAAACTTAGGATATAAATAATGGATTTCATTATAATTTAATTACTTATGATAAAAAAAGTAATTATTATTATTTAAAACTTATGATATATATATTTATTATATCATTTAATTAATACTTATGATTTTATTAACATTTTAATTAAACATATGATTAATAATACTTCATTATTAATGGAAAATACTTATGATAAGTATTAAACTTATATTATGAGATTATTATAATAAGACATGTAATAAGGATTAATTAATTATTTAATTATTATAAGACTTAGTTATTATTTAATTATAATTTAGTTATTAAATACTTATGATTTAATAATTATAATTAGAAACTTATGATATGGTTAATAATTCATTATTAATTAATAATACTTATGATACGATTTAAAAATTATTATTAATTAATAATACTTACATTATGACTAATATTTAATAAATTAATTAAATACTTATGTTATATTAATTATATCATTTAAACTTATATTAACTTTAATAATTCATTTTAATTTAATTAAACTTATGTAATGACATAATTAGACATATTTAACTTTAATAAACGTTATCACTTATATTATTACTATAAATTACACTTTTAAAATTTGCGTTGACTATGTTTGACCAAGGTTGACTTTTGAGTTGACTTTCGGTTGACTTTGACTTTCAGTTGACTTTTGTTGACTTTCTAATTAAGGAAACTTTCCTAACTTATAAACTTTCCTAATATAGTAACTTTCTAAATTTGGAAACTTTCCAAAAATAGAAACTTTCCAAAAATGGAAACCTGCTAAAAATAGAAACTTTCTAAAAATAGAAAGTGTGTGTCCGTAAGCTGTTCCGATCAAACCGATGCATATTGAGTATGGTTCTATGACTACTTGCAACATGTACAATAGCTATCATACTAAGACTTGACCTAAGTTAGTTATTTATATCGACCTGCTTTATTTATAGGTCGGCGTTGTGATCATTCCCGATCACTGTACTACATTTGCTGTTCGCTTAATTGTGTTGGTTACTTCATTACTATTAAGGTGAGTTATAGTCCTGTTTTTACATACTTTTAAAAGTATATTTTTGGGATGTGATTACATGCATTTTATTTCACATTTAGACACAAGTGACAATTAAATTTAAATTATTCATTGTGAGTTGGACAAAAATATTCCCTAGTCTGGTAACAGTAATCATTGGTTTCTACCGGTGAACGCGAATCCTACGGATAGATCTATCGAGTTTGACAACCCCATTTCGAGCTAGTCGCGCTAGCAATTTATAATCGGAATGTTTAGTACTTCGTATTTTGTTGTAGATACAATGTCCAGTGTATATTTTTATTGTGTTTGGCAAGGGTAAATAAAGGGTTAAGTGGTTACCAGGTGGCTCAATGATAATGTAATAATGTTTAATGTTTTCTAACATTTTTAAATCTTGTGGTCTAAAGTTTATTCAATTATTTAAACTATAATTCACTCAACCTTTGTGTTGATAGTTTACTCGCATGTTTTCACAGGTACTTGAGTTTATGTGATGCTTCCGCTGTATTTAGAAGAGTCTGCATGCATTTGGGCAGATTTTTATGAAACAATTTATGAAACTTTGGCTTCCATTCGGTTTTTGAATAATTAATACTTGTGGGTTGTTGACAATGTTTTTGTGTCAACTTTGGATTATTAATATGTTGAGTTACTTTTAAACTACATATTTTGGTATGCTTTCCTTTTTGGAAAACTTTTGAAATAAAAGAATGCAATGTCGTTTGTTAAATTCATTTAAGTTCGATCAAGTTGTGGGACCAAGTGACGGAGCCGTTAAGTGTTTTGATGGGGCCATCACAGTTGGTATCAGAGCTCTGGTTGTAGGGAACTAGGCGGTCTTAATGTGGTCAACCCATGGTTCTTAGGGTGCATTAGAGTCTAGTCTACAGCCCGACCCTTTTGCTATAGCATTATTATGCATTTCATTTCGGATGTGTTATATCATTAGCATTTATATCTTTTGGTATGTGGTTTGCGGTTTTACTGTTTGCAGATGTCGACTTTGAGCGATAACTCAGTTGCTGCTCCTGCTCCTCCGGCTGCTGCCAGACGCCGCGCTGATCAACCGGGGATCGATGATCCCGTTCACTAGTACTTTTCCACCCTTACCCATATGAACAGGGCTTACAATGAAGTGATGCGTATTAATGCTCTTAGTGATTGTATGCGTACTTTGTCACATAACGAGATGATGGACCAGATTCGAGCTAGTATGGATTCGTTTGTTAGCTTCAAGAACAATGTTGGGATCGAGAGTCGTATGCGTAATCGTGAAGTTGACGCTAGGTTCGAGGCTCTACAGAGCACAGTTCGTGGTTTGAAGGAAGAGTTGGAAGAAGTGAAAGGAAAGTTGCGGAAGTATGAGCCTTCTGCTGAGACTCATGCTGGCCCAGCTTATCACACCCGCTCTAAGCAGATGTGATATGATGATTCATGATTGATAATTTATTTCATAAGACTTAATGTCCTTTCATACATACATTTTTGGGTTATGTACGGCATTTTGTCGAGGATTTTATTAAGGTTTTGTTATGGGATGCTTTTCATTATGTATGGATGGTTATTTTTATGACATCTATTATCATATTCACATTTTATTTCTGGTGTTGTGACTCTTAGCATGTTATATTATGCGTAATGTAGATCATGTATGTTAGGTGCTATGTATGTTGTATGATGTTATCATAAAATATGTATGCATGTGGTGGTTATTTCTATAACAATCATAACTGTCATGTTATTACTCATAGTGGTTACTGACTATTATTTTAATGGTTAATATTTTCGTGTTCGATCTATTCCTTTATAACACAACCGTTAGTACTAAACGCGTTGCTTGTGGTTTCAGGATGCATTGTATTATTCTGTTTTGAAGATCATGCCTCCTAGAGAGTCCAACGAAGCCCGTATCCAACGTCTTGTTACCGAAGGGATAGCTACTGCTATGGCAGCGAATGCTAATGCAAATGCTAATACGAACAATAATCAGGTGGGATGCTCACATAAAACGTTCATGGCTAGTCGCCCACAGGAATTCAGTGGTACAGAAGGACCCATAGGACTTACCCGCTGGTTCGAGAAAATCGAGTCTATTTTCAGGGTTAGTCGAGTCCGAGAGGAGGACAAGGTTAGTTTTGCTAGCTGCACTTTGAAGGATAGTGCATTGACCTGTTGGAACAACTTGATTAACAGTTTGGGAAATGATGTGGCTTATGGTTTAACTTGGAATAATTTCAAGGAAAGAATGATCACCCGCTACCGACCTAGGGGTGAGCTTAAGAAGTTATAGGTTGAACTTAAAAACTTGAAAATGAAGGGCACCGAATTAGATGCCTACGAGCAGAGATTCTTTGAGTTGACTTTGTTGTGCCCTAATGTTTATGCCGATGAGAATCTTAAGATTGAAGCTTACATTGATGGGCTATCCAAGAAAATTGAACATGGGGTTGAATCTAGTGAGCCCTACACTATTGAGGCCGCGATGTCAATGGCTCATAAGTTGAATGATAAGATCTTGAGAAGAAGCAAGGCTGCTGTAACTGAACCCAGTGAAGAGGCTGTTAAGAAAGCTGATAATGGGAAGAGAAAGTGGGATAATAACTACAATCAAAACCAGAATCAGCAAAAAAAGCAGGATACTTCTGGTTCGAATAACCGCAGTCAGCGTGTGTCCACGTTGTTACAAGGCTCATGATGGTTTCTGTACCGTGACTTGCAAGAGGTGTTCCAAACAGGGACACATTACTAAGGATTGTACGGTACTTCTACCGGGTTCTACTGCTCCTACCGCAGGTGGTAATAATGCTGGTAATAGAGGTGGTAATGGTAATGATAATGATAATGGAAAGTCGAATAATGGTGGTAATCCGAGAGTTTGTTATGAGTGTGGGAAGCCGGGGCATTTCCGTGATGCCTGTCCCAACAAGAAGACTGCAGAGACTGCGCGTGGTAGAGCGTTCAACATTAACGTCAGGGATGCTGAGGAAGATCCTAAACTTGTTACTGGTACGTTCTCGGTCAACGATTTATCAGTTTATGTACTATTTGATTCAGGGGCTGATTTGAGTTTTGTGTCGAGTAAATTAAGTCCAAAAATCAAAACACCGTTAACTCCTTTAGACAATATGTATGTTGTTGAAATAGCTAATGGTAAGGTACTCACTGCTAAGACTGTGCATCATAAGTGTAACATTAGTTTAGCTGGTAGAGATTTTGAGATAGATTTGGTACCAATTGAACTTGGTAGTTTTGATGTTGTTATTGGGATGGATTGGTTATCTGCGAATCGTGCTGAGATTGTGTGTTATGATAAAGCTATTCGTATTACTAATGTGATTGGAGAGCCGCTGATGGTTTTTGGAGATAAGAGGTGCCGACAGTTAAATCTTATTAGCTGTCTGAAGGTTCTTAAACATCTTCGCAAAGGCTGTCATGCTATTCTGGCCCATGTTGTTGATTCCGAACGAGAAATGAAGAGTGTTGGAGATGTTCATGTTGTTAGAGATTTTCCCGAGGTATTTCCCGAAGATTTACCTGGCCTTCCGCCGCAACGCGCGGTAGAATTTCAAATTGATCTTGTTCCCGATGCTGCCCCTGTAGCACGTACTCCTTATCGTCTTGCGCCTTCTGAACTTCAAGAATTGTCAAGTCAACTCCGTGAGTTGTTAGACAAAAGTTTTATTCGTCCTAGTTCGTCCCCTTGGGGAGGTCCTGTTCTGTTTGTTAAGAAGAAGGATGGTTCTTTTCATTTGTGCATTGATTATTGTGAGTTAAACAAGCTTACTATTAAAAACCATTATCCCCTTCCGAGAATTGATGATCTGTTCGATCAGCTTCAGGGTTCATCTATTTATTCAAAAATCAATCTTCGTTCCGACTATCATCAGTTGCGTGTTAAAGAATCTGATGTTTCGAAAACTGCTTTTCGCACCCGTTACGGTCACTTTGAGTTTCTTGTTATGCCGTCTGGATTGACGAATTCACCTGCTGTGTTCATGGACCTCATGAACCATGTGTGTAGACCCTATCTGGACAAGTTTGTTATTGTGTTTATCGACGACATCCTTATTTATTCGAAGAGTGATGAAGAGCACGAGGAGCATTTGAAGTTAGTGCTTGATCTGTTGAGGAAAGAAGAGTTGTACGCTAAGTTCTCTAAGTGTGCATTCTGGTTACGAGAAGTTCAATTCCTTTGACACATTGTTAGTAAGCAAGGGATTCAAGTTGATCCTGCTAAGATTGAGGCAATTGAAAAGTGGGAAACTCCGAAAACTCCTACTCAGATTCGTCAGTTCCTAGGATTGGCAGGTTACTATCGAAGGTTCATTCAAGATTTCTCTCGTATCGCAAAACCTTTGACTGCTTTAAAGCATAAAGGGAAGAAGTACGAGTGGAAGGATGAACAAGAGACTGCTTTTCAGATTTTAAAGAAGAAGTTGACTACCGCTCTGATATTGTCACTACCCGAGGGTAATGATGACTTTGTTGTTTATTGTGATGCTTCGCGTCAAGGCTTTGGTTGTGTTTTGATGCAACGAAATAAAGTTATTGCTTACGCATCACATCAGTTAAAGATTCACGAGCAGAACTATACAACTCATGATTTAGAGTTGGGGGCTGTTGTTTTGGCACTTAAGATTTGGAGACATTATTTGTATGGGGTCAAGAGTACTGTGTACACAGATCACAAAAGTCTTCAACATATCCTCGATCAGAAACAGTTGAACATGAGACAACGAAGATGGATTGAGACGTTGAACGATTACGATTGTGAACTTTTGTATCATCCAGGTAAGGCCAATGTTGTGGCTGATGCGTTGAGTCGTAAAGAAAGGGCTGAACCTCGCAGGTTTAGGTCCTTGAATATGACAATTAGAACAAACCTCGCAAGGCAGATTCTTGAGGCACAACAAGAAGCCTTAAAGGAAGAGAATTTTATGAAAGAGAACGTAAGAGGTATGGCTAAGAAATTTGAGATTCGAGCAGAAGGTACTAGGTACTTTGCAGGACGTCTTTGGGTTCCGAAGTTTGGTGAACTGTGATAACTGGTTTTGGATGAGGCTCATAAGTCTAGGTACTCTATTCATCCTGGTTCAGGAAAGATGTATCATGATCTTAAGGAGCTGTATTGGTGTTCAAATTTAAAAGGTGATGTGGCTACATATGTGGCTAAGTGTTTGACCTGTGCTAAGGTTAAATCTGAACATCAAAAACCGTCTGGACTTTTGGTACAACCCGAGATTCCCGAGTGGAAGTGGGAAGGAATTACGATGGATTTTATTACTAAGTTACCGAGAGTTGCGGGTGGCTATGACACTATTTGGGTGATTGTAGATCGACTCACTAAGTCGGCTCACTTTTTTCCGATCAGGGAAACAGATTCAATGGAGAAGCTTACTCGTTTGTACTTGAAGGAGATTGTTTCTAGGCATGGTGTTCCTGTATCCATTATTTCAGACCGAGACAGTCGATTTGTATCGAGGTTTTGGCGATCTTTACAGGAAGCCTTGGGAACTAGATTGGATATGAGCACCGCTTATCATCCCCAAATGGATGGTCAGAGTGAAAGGACCATTCAGATGTTGGAAGATATGTTACGAGCATGTGTTATTGATTTTGGAAATGGGTGGGATAAATATTTGCCGCTAGCTGAGTTTTCTTATAACAACAGTTAGCACGCAAGTATTCTAGCCGCACCGTTTGAAGCTCTGTACGGTAGGAAGTGTAGGTCTCCTGTCTGTTGGGGATGCTCAACTCACAGGTCCAGAAATTATTCACGAGACTACCGAGAAGATTGTACAGATTAAGGACAGGTTGAGAACCGCTAGAAGTCAGCAAAAGAGTTATGCTGATAGGGGAAGGAAAGATGTGGAATTCCAAGTTAGTGATCGTGTTATGTTAAAGGTTTCACCTTGGAAGGGTGTGATCCGTTTTGGTAAAACTTGAAATGTCCCGTTCTTATTGATTAAAAACGTTCCATATTAATTGAATTCGTTGCGAGGTTTTGACCTCTATATGAGACGTTTTTCAAAGACTGCATTCATTTTAAAATAAACCATAACCTTTATTTCATCAATAAAGGTTTAAAAAGCTTTACGTAGATTATCAAATAATGATAATCTAAAATATCTTGTTTACACACGACCATTACATAATGGTTTACAATACAAATATGTTACAACAAAATAAGTTCTTGAATGCAGTTTTTACACAATATCATACAAGCATGGACTCCAAATCTCATCCTTATTTAAGTATACGACAGTGGAAGCTCTTAATAATTACCTGAGAATAAACATGCTTAAAAGGTCAACAAAAATGTTGGTGAGTTATAGGTTTAACCTATATATATCAAATCATAATAATAGACCACAAGATTTCATATTTCAATACACATCCCATACATAGAGATAAAAATCATTCATATGGTGAACACCTGGTAACCGACATTAACAAGATGCATATATAAGAATATCCCCATCATTCCGGGACACCCTTCGGATATGATATAAATTTCGAAGTACTAAAGCATCCGGTACTTTGGATGGGGTTTGTTAGGCCCAATAGATCTATCTTTAGGATTCGCGTCAGTTAGGGTGTCTGTTCCCTAATTCTTAAATTACCAGACTTAATAAAAAGGGGCATATTCGATTTTGATAATTCAACCATAGAATGTAGTTTCACGTACTTGTGTCTATTTTGTAAATCATTTATAAAACCTGCATGTATTCTCATCCCAAAAATATTAGATTTTAAAAGTGGGACTATAACTCACTTTCACAGATTTTTACTTCGTCGGGAAGTAAGACTTGGCCACTGGTTGATTCACGAACCTATAACAATATATACATATATATCAAAGTATGTTCAAAATATATTTACAACACTTTTAATATATTTTGATGTTTTAAGTTTATTAAGTCAGCTGTCCTCGTTAGTAACCTACAACTAGTTGTCCACAGTTAGATGTACAGAAATAAATCGATAAATATTATCTTGAATCAATCCACGACCCAGTGTATACATATCTCAGTATTGATCACAACTCAAACTATATATATTTTGGAATCAACCTCAACCCTGTATAGCTAACTCCAACATTCACATATAGAGTGTCTATGGTTGTTCCGAAATATATATAGATGTGTCGACATGATAGGTCAAAACATTGTATACGTGTCTATGGTATCTCAAGATTACATAATATGCAATACAAGTTGATTAAGTTATGGTTGGAATAGATTTGTTACCAATTTTCACGTAGCTAAAATGAGAAAAATTATCCAATCTTGTTTTACCCATAACTTCTTCATTTTAAATCCGTTTTAAGTGAATAAAATTGCTATGGTTTCATATTGAACTCTATTTTAAGAATCTAAACAGAAAAAGTATAGGTTTATAGTCGAAAAAATAAGTTACAAGTCGTTTTTATAAAGGTAGTCATTTCAGTCGAAAGAACGACGTCTAGATGACCATTTTAGAAAACATACTTCCACTTTGAGTTTAACCATAATTTTTGGATATAGTTTCATGTTCATAATAAAAATCATTTTCTCAGAATAAAAACTTTTAAATCAAAGTTTATCATAGTTTTTAATTAACTAACCCAAAACAGCCCGCGGTGTTACTACGACGGCGTAAATCCGGTTTTACGGTGTTTTTCGTGTTTCCAGGTTTTAAATCATTAAGTTAGCATATCATATAGATATAGAACATGTGTTTATTTGATTTTAAAAGTCAAGTTAGAAGGATTAACTTTTGTTTGCGAACAAGTTTAGAATTAACTAAACTATGTTCTAGTGATTACAAGTTTAAACCTTCGAATAAGATAGCTTTATATGTATGAATCGAATGATGTTATGAACATCATTAATACCTTAAGTTCCTTAGATAACCCTACTGGAAAAGAGAAAAATGGATCTAGCTTCAACGGATCCTTGGATGGCTCGAAGTTCTTGAAGCAGAATCATGACACGAAAACAAGTTCAAGTAAGATCATCACTTGAAATAAGATTGTTATAGTTATAGAAATTGAACCAAAGTTTGAATATGATTATTACCTTGTATTAGAATGATAACCTACTGTAATAAACAAAGATTTCTTGAGGTTGGATGATCACCTTACAAGATTGGAAGTGAGCTAGCAAACTTGAAAGTATTCTTGATTTTATGTAACTAGAACTTGTAGAATATATGAAGAAAACTTAGAACTTGAAGATAGAACTTGAAAGAGATCAATTAGATGAAGAAAATTGAAGAATGAAAGTGTTTGTAGGTGTTTTTGGTCGTTGGTGTATGGATTAGATATAAAGGATATGTAATTTTGTTTTCATGTAAATAAGTCATGAATGATTACTCATATTTTTGTAATTTTATGAGATATTTCATGCTAGTTGCCAAATGATGGTTCCCACATGTGTTAGGTAACTCACATGGGCTTCTAAGAGCTGATCATTGGAGTGTATATACCAATAGTACATACATCTAAAAGCTGTGTATTGTACGAGTACGAATACGGGTGCATACGAGTAGAATTGTTGATGAAACTGAACGAGGATGTAATTGTAAGCATTTTTGTTAAGTAGAAGTATTTTGATAAGTGTATTGAAGTCTTTTAAAAGTGTATAAATACATATAAAAACACTACATGTATATACATTTTAACTGAGTCGTTAAGTCATCGTTAGTCATTACATGTAAGTGTTGTTTTGAACCCTTTAGGTTAACGATCTTGTTAAATGTTGTTAACCCAATGTTTATAATATCAAATGAGATTTTAAATTATTATATTATCATGATATTATCATGTATGAATATCTCTTAATATGATATATATCCATTAAATGTCTTTACAACGATAATCGTTACATATATGTCTCGTTTAAAAATCATTAAGTTAGTAGTCTTGTTTTTACATATGTAGTTCATTGTTAATATACTTAATGATATGTTTACTTATCATAGTATCATGTTAACTATATATATATATCCATATACATGTCATCATATAGTTTTTACAAGTTTTAACGTTCGTGAATCACCGGTCAACTTGGGTGGTCAATTGTCTATATGAAACATATTTCAATTAATCAAGTCTTAACAAGTTTGATTGCTTAACATGTTGGAAACATTTAATCATGTAAATATCAATCTCAATTAATATATATAAACATGGAAAAGTTCGGGTCACTACAGTACCTACCCGTTAAATAAATTTCGTCCCGAAATTTTAAGCTGTTGAAGGTGTTGACGAATCTTCTGGAAATAGATGCGGGTATTTCTTCTTCATCTGCTCTTCACGCTCCCAGGTGAACTCGGGTCCTCTACGAGCATTCCATCGAACCTTAACAATTGGTATCTTGTTTTGCTTAAGTCTTTTAACCTCACGATCCATTATTTCGACGGGTTGTTCGATGAATTGAAGTTTTTCGTTGATTTGGATTTCATCTAACGGAATAGTGAGATCTTCTTTAGTAAAACATTTCTTCAAATTCGAGATGTGGAAAGTGTTATGTACAGCCGCGAGTTGTTGAGGTAACTCAAGTCGGTAAGCTACTGGTCTGACACGATCAATAATCTTGAATGGTCCAAAATACCTTGGATTTAATTTCCCTCGTTTACCAAATCGAACAACGCCTTTCCAAGGTGCAACTTTAAGCATGACCATCTCTCTAATTTCAAATTCTATATCTTTTCTTTTAATGTCAGCGTAGCTCTTTTGTCGACTTTGGGCGGTTTTCAACCGTTGTTGAATTTGGATGATCTTCTCGGTAGTTTCTTGTATAATCTCCGGACCCGTAATCTGTCTATCCCCCACTTCACTCCAACAAATCGGAGACCTGCACTTTCTACCATAAAGTGCTTCAAACAGCGCCATCTCAATGCTTGAATGGTAGCTGTTGTTGTAGGAAAATTCTGCTAACGGTAGATGTCGATCCCAACTATTTCCGAAATCAATAACACATGCTCGTAGCATGTCTTCAAGCATTTGTATCGTCCTTTCGCTCTGCCCATCAGTTTGTGGATGATAGGCAGTACTCATGTCTAGACGAGTTCCTAATGCTTGATGTAATGTCTGCCAGAATCTTGAAATAAATCTGCCATCCCTATCAGAGATAATAGAGATTGGTATTCCATGTCTGGAGACGACTTCCTTCAAATACAGTCGTGCTAACTTCTCCATCTTGTCATCTTCTCTTATTGGCAGGAAGTGTGCTGATTTGGTGAGACGATCAACTATTACCCAAATAGTATCAAAACCACTTGCAGTCCTTGGCAATTTAGTGATGAAATCCATGGTAATGTTTTCCCATTTCCATTCCGGG
Organism: Rutidosis leptorrhynchoides; assembly: GCF_046630445.1. Taxonomy (NCBI): domain Eukaryota; kingdom Viridiplantae; phylum Streptophyta; class Magnoliopsida; order Asterales; family Asteraceae; genus Rutidosis; species Rutidosis leptorrhynchoides. Next base: position 271,586,767 of record NC_092335.1, read on the forward strand.
ATTTCGGGTTGTTGAAGTAGACCTGATGGTTTCTGATGCTCAGCTTTGACCTTAGAACACGTCAAACATTCTCCTAGATATTTAGCAACATCGGCTTTCATACCTGGCCACCAAAAGTGTTTCTTGAGATCCTTGTACACCTTCCCCGTTCCAGGATGTATTGAGTATCTGGTGTTATGAGCTTCTCTAAGTACCATTTCTCTCATATCTCCAAATTTTGGTACCCAAATCCTTTCAGCCCTATACCGGGTTCCGTCTTCCCGAATATTAAGATGCTTCTCCGATCCTTTGGGTATTTCATCCTTTAAATTTCCCTCTTTTAAAACTCCTTGGTGCGCCTCCTTTATTTGAGTAGTAAGGTTATTATGAATCATTATATTCATAGATTTTACTCGAATGGGTTCTCTGTCCTTCCTGCTCAATGCATCGGCTACCACATTTGCCTTCCCCGGGTGGTAACGAATCTCAAAGTCGTAATCATTCAATAATTCAATCCACCTACGCTGCCTCATATTCAGTTATTTCTGATTAAATATGTGTTGAAGACTTTTGTGGTCGGTATATATAATAATTTTAACCCCATATAAGTAGTGCCTCCAAGTCTTTAATGCAAAAACAACCGCGTCTAAATCCAAATCATGCGTCGTATAATTTTGTTCGTGAATCTTCAATTGTCTAGACGCATAAGCAATCACCTTCGTTCGTTGCATTAATACACAACCGAGACCTTGCTTTGATGCGTCACAATAAATCACAAAATCATCATTCCCTTCAGGCAATGACAATATAGGTGCCGTAGTTAGCTTTTTCTTCAATAACTGAAACGCTTTCTCTTGTTCATCATTCCATTCAAATTTCTTCCCTTTATGCGTTAATGCAGTCAAGGGTTTTGCTATTCTGGAAAAGTCTTGGATGAACCTTCTGTAGTAACTGGCTAGTCCTAAAAACTGGCGTATGTGTTTCAGAGTTTTCGGGGTTTCCCACTTTTTAACAGTTTCTATCTTTGTCGGATCCACCTTAATACCTTCTTTGTTCACTATGTGACCGAGGAATTGAACTTCTTCCAACCAAAATGCACACTTTGGGAACTTAGCGTACAATTCTTCCTTCCTCAATACTTCTAACACCTTTCTCAAATGTTCACCGTGTTCTTAGTCATTCTTTGATTAAATAAGTATGTCATCAATGAAAACAATGACAAACTTGTCAAGGTATGGTCCACACACTCGGTTCATAAGGTCCATGAACACAGCTGGTGCATTAGTTAAACCAAACGGCATGACCATAAACTCGTAATGACCGTAACGTGTTCTGAAAGCAGTCTTTGGAATATCATCTTCTTTCACCCGCATTTGATGATACCCGGAACGTAAGTCAATCTTTGAATAAACAGACGAGCCTTGTAGTTGATCAAATAAGTCGTCGATTCTCGGTAGTAGGTAGCGGTTCTTGATGGTAAGTTTGTTCAACTCTCGGTAGTCGATACCCAACCTGAATGTACCATCTTTCTTCTTGACAAACAAAACAGGAGCTCCCCAAGGTGATGTGCTTGGTCGAATGAAACCACGCTCTAAAAGTTCTTGTAATTGGCTTTGCAGTTCTTTTATCTCGCTGGGTGCGAGTCTATAAGGAGCACGAGCTATTGGTGCAGCTCCTGGTACAAGATCTATTTGAAATTCAACGGATCGATGTGGGGGTAATCCCGGTAATTCTTTCGGAAATACATCGGGAAATTCTTTTGCAATGGGAACATCATTGATGCTCTTTTCTTCAGTTTGTACTTTCTCGACGTGTGCTAGAACAGCATAGCAACCTTTTCTTATTAGTTTTTATGCCTTCAAATTACTAATAAGATGTAGCTTCATGTTGCCCTTTTCTCCGTACACCATTAAGGGTTTTCCCTTTTCTCGTATAATGCGAATTGCATTTTTGTAACAAACGATCTCTGCTTTCACTTCTTTCAACCAGTCCATACCGATTATCACATCAAAACTCCCTAACTTTACTGGTATCAAATCAATCTTAAATGTTTTGCTAACCAGTTTAATTTCTCGATTCCGACATATATTATCTGCTGAAATTAATTTACCATTTGCTAATTCGAGTAAAAATTTACTATCCAAAGGCATCAATGGACAACTTAATTTAGCACAAAAATCTCTACTCATATAGCTTCTATCCGCACCCGAATCAAATAAAACGTAAGCAGATTTATTGTCAATAAGAAACGTACCCGTAACAAGCTCCGGGTTTTCCTGTGCCTCTGCCGCATTAATATTGAAAACTCTTCCGCGGCCTTGTCCATTCGTGTTCTCCTGATTCGGGCAATTTCTAATAATGTGGCCCGGTTTTCCACATTTATAACAAACTACATTGGCATAACTTGCTCCGACACTACTTTCTCCACCATTACTCGTTCCGACACCATTTGTTCCTTTCGTTCTATTAACCCCTGGTCCATAGACCTCACACTTCGCCGCGCTATGACCATTTCTTTTACACTTGTTGCAAAATTTGGTGTAGAACCCCGAGTGATACTTTTCACACCTTTGGCATAGCTGCTTCTGATTGTTGTTGTTGTTGCGGTTACTATTGTTATTGGGATAATTGTTGTAGTTGCTGTTATTGTTGTTGTTGTTGTTGTTGGGCCGTTTGTTGTAGTTGCAATTGATGTTGCGATTGTTGGGATAATTGTTGCGATTATTGTTGTAATTGCTGTTGTTGTTGTATTGGTGATTCTTATCACCGTTTTCCTCCCACTTTCTTTTGACTTGCTTCACATTGGCCTCTTCAGCAGTCTGTCCTTTAATTCTTTCTTCAATCTGGTTCACTAGTTTGTGAGCCATTCTACATGCCTGTTGTATGGAGGCGGGCTCGTGTGAACTTATATCTTCTTGGATTCTTTCCGATAATCCTTTCACAAACGCGTCGATCTTCTCTTCCTCATCTTTGAATGCTCCCGAACATAATAGGCACAATTCTGTGAATTGTCTTTCGTACGTGGTAATATCAAATCCTTGGGTTCGTAACCCTCTAAGTTCTATCTTGAGCTTATTGACCTCGGTTCTAGGACGGTACTTCTCGTTCATCAAGTGCTTGAATGCTGACCACGGTAGTGCGTACGCATCGTCTTGTCCCACTTGCTCAAGATAGGTATTCCACCATGTTAACGCAGAACCTGTGAAGGTATGCGTAGCGTACTTCACTTTGTTCTCTTCAGTACACTTACTTATGGCAAACACCGATTCGACCATCTCGGTCCACCGTTTCAATCCGATCGGTCCTTCGGTTCCATCAAATTCCAAAGGTTTGCAGGCAGTGAATTCTTTGTAGGTGCATCCTACACGATTTCCTGTACTGCTAGATCCAAGGTTATTGTTGGTATGTAGCGTAGCCTGTACTGCGGCTATGTTTGAAGCTAGAAAAGTACCGAATTCCTCTTCATTCATATTCACGGTGTGTCGAGTAGTCGGTGCCATTTCCTTCAAAATAGTCAAATGGAACAAGTTAATCATATAGAATATTAAGAGTAGTTAATAGTATTTCGTAGCATAATATGAACTCATTTATAAAAGCTTTTTCTTCATATTAGCGTTTTATAAGTTTAAATTCGGGTAGTACCTACCCATTAAGTTCATACTTAGTAGCTAATATACAATTCAACTACTACAATTCTATATGAAAAACTGATTATACTAATATTTCACGTTCAAACTTTTACACAATATTTTACAAACTTACAATACCGCTTATTTTACATATAGCATGAAATATAGCACACAATAAATTTGATACAAGATGGTTGTGAAGATAATTCTAGCTAGTACACAAGTCATTCAGCAAAGGCAATAAAGACACGTAATTCATACGTCCAGAAACAAGTCATGCATTCTGGTTTTACTAGGATTACTTCCCATCCTTGGTCTTGTGGAACATAACCGTTATGGCCATTGATAAGACAACGTGTTGTAACGTCGTCAAAGGGATGAGGGTTACGTAATGTCCAACAGTCCCGTAACAATCTAAAAACCTCATTTCTTACCCCAATTACCGACTCCGTCACTTGTGGGAATATTTTGTTTAATAATTGTTGCCTGATGTTCTTGTTCTCACTTTGGTGAGAAGCGAACATTACTAATCCGTAAGCATAACTTGCTTCTTTATGTTGCATGTTAGCCGCTTTTTCTAAATCACGAAGTCCAATATTCAGATATTTTGAGTCAAAATAATTTCTTAACCCATTGCGTAAAATAGCATTTGGGTTCCCCGCAATATATGCGTCAAAGTAAACACATCGTAACTTATGGATTTCCCAATGGGATATCCCCCATCTTTCGAACGAAAGCCTTTTATAAACCAAGGCATTCTTGGAACGTTCTTCGAATGTCTTACAAACTGATCTCGCCTTAAATAGTTGTGCCGAAGAATTCTGACCGACTCTAGACAAGATTTCATCAATCATGTCTCCGGGTAGGTCTCTTAAAATATTGGGTTGTCTATCCATTTTGTATTTTTATACTGTAAAATAGACAAGAGTTAGATTCATAAAAAAAAATACTTATTAATACAAGCAATTTTTACATATATCATAAAGCATAAGCATACTATATTACATATATTACACCACACGAATACAACTATCTTATTCCGACTTGCTTGTTTCTTCTTCTTCGGTTTTGGTTCATTTTGCCAAGTTTCTAGGGATATATGATGTTCCCCTAATACGAGCCGTCGTTTTCCACATTGGTTTATAAAAACCTGGTGGTTTAGAGGTTCCTGGGTCATTGTTGAAATGTCCCGTTCTTATTGATTAAAAACGTTCCATATTAATTGATTTCGTTGCGAGGTTTTGACCTCTATATGAGACGTTTTTCAAAGACTGCATTCATTTTAAAACAAACCATAACCTTTATTTCATAAATAAAGGTTTAAAAAGCTTTACGTAGATTATCAAATAATGATAATCTAAAATATCCTGTTTACACACGACCATTACATAATGGTTTACAATACAAATATGTTACATCGAAATCAGTTTCTTGAATGCAGTTTTTACACAATATCATTCAAACATGGACTCCAAATCTTGTCCTTATTTTAGTATGCAACAGCGGAAGCTCTTAGTATTCACCTGAGAATAAACATGCTTTAAACGTCAAAAAAAAATGTTGGTGAGTTATAGGTTTAACCTATATATATCAAATCGTAACAATAGACCACAAGATTTCATATTTCAATACACATCCCATACATAGAGATAAAAATCATTCATATGGTGAACACCTGGTAACCGACATTAACAAGATGCATATATAAGAATATCCCCATCATTCCGGGACACCCTTCGGATATGATATAAATTTCGAAGTACTAAAGCATCCGGTACTTTGGATGGGGCTTGTTGGGCCCGATAGATCTATCTTTAGGATTCGCGTCAATTAGGGTGTCTGTTCCCTAATTCTTAGATTACCAGACTTAATAAAAAGGGGCATATTCGATTTCGATAATTCAACCATAGAATGTAGTTTCACGTACTTGTGTCTATTTTGTAAATCATTTATAAAACCTGCATGTATTCTCATCCCAAAAATATTAGATTTTAAAAGTGGGACTATAACTCACTTTCACAGATTTTTACTTCGTCGGGAAGTAAGACTTGGCCACTGGTTGATTCACGAACCTATAACAATATATACATATATATCAAAGTATGTTCAAAATATATTTACAACACTTTTAATATATTTTGATGTTTTAAGTTTATTAAGTCAGCTGTCCTCGTTAGTAACCTACAACTAGTTGTCCACAGTTAGATGTACAGAAATAAATCGATAAATATTATCTTGAATCAATCCACGACCCAGTGTATACGTATCTCAGTATTGATCACAACTCAAACTATATATATTTTGGAATCAACCTCAACCCTGTATAGCTAACTCCAACATTCACATATAGAGTGTCTATGGTTGTTCCGAAATATATATAGATGTGTCGACATGATATGTCGAAACATTGTATACGTGTCTATGGTATCTCAAGATTACATAATATACAATACAAGTTGATTAAGTTATGGTTGGAATAGATTTGTTACCAATTTTCACGTAGCTAAAATGAGAAAAATTATCCAATCTTGTTTTACCCATAACTTCTTCATTTTAAATCCGTTTTGAGTGAATCAAATTGCTATGGTTTCATATTGAACCCTATTTTATGAATCTAAACAGAAAAAGTATAGGTTTATAGTCGGAAAAATAAGTTACAAGTCGTTTTTGTAAAGGTAGTCATTTCAGTCGAAAGAACGACGTCTAGATGACCATTTTAGAAAACATACTTCCACTTTGAGTTTAACCATAATTTTTGGATATAGTTTCATGTTCATAATAAAAATCATTTTCTCAGAATAACAACTTTTAAATCAAAGTTTATCATAGTTTTTAATTAACTAACCCAAAACAGCCCGCGGTGTTACTACGACGGCGTAAATCCGGTTTTACAGTGTGTTTTTCGTGTTTCCAGGTTTTAAATCATTAAGTTAGCATATCATATAGATATTGAACATGTGTTTATTTGATTTTAAAAGTCAAGTTAGAAGGATTAACTTTTGTTTGCGAACAAATTTAGAATTAACTAAACTATGTTCTAGTGATTACAAGTTTAAACCTTCGAATAAGATAGCTTTATATGTATGAATCGAATGATGTTATGAACATCATTACTACCTTAAGTTCCTTGGATAAACCTACTGGAAAAGAAAAAAATGGATCTAGCTTCAATGGATCCTTGGATGGCTCGAAGTTCTTGAAGCAGAATTTTGACACGAAAACAAGTTCAAGTAAGATCAGCACTTGAAATAAGATTGTTATAGTTATAGAAATTCAACCAAAGTTTGAATATGATTATTACCTTGTATTAGAATGATAACCTACTGTAAGAAACAAAGATTTCTTGAGGTTGTATGATCACCTTACAAGATTGGAAGTGAGCTAGCAAACTTGAAAGTATTCTTGATTTATTAAACTAGAACTTTTGGAATTTATGAAGAACACTTAGAACTTGAAGATAGAACTTGAGAGAGATCAATTAGATGAAGAAAATTGAAGAATTAAAGTGTTTGTAGGTGTTTTTGGTCGTTGGTGTATGGATTAGATATAAAGGATATGTAATTTTGTTTTCATGTAAATAAGTCATGAATGATTACTCATATTTTTGTAATTTTATGAGATATTTCATGCTAGTTGCCAAATGATGGTTCCCACATGTGTTAGGTGACTCACATGGGCTGCTAAGAGCTGATCATTGGAGTGTATATACCAATAGTACATACATCTAAAAGCTGTGTATTGTACGAGTACGAATACGGGTGCATACGAGTAGAATTGTTGATGAAACTGAACGAGGATGTAATTGTAAGCATTTTTGTTAAGTAGAAGTATTTTGATAAGTGTATTGAAGTCTTTCAAAGTGTATAAATACATATTAAAACACTACATGTATATACATTTTAACTGAGTCGTTAAGTCATCGTTAGTCGTTACATGTAAGTGTTGTTTTGAAACCTTTAGGTTAACGATCTTGTTAAATGTTGTTAACCCAATGTTTATAATATCAAAAGAGATTTTAAATTATTATATTATCATGATATTATGATGTACGAATATCTCTTAATATGATATATATACATTAAATGTCGTTACAACGATAAACGTTACATATATGTCTCGTTTCAAAATCATTAAGTTAGTAGAATCACTACATTAATTATATTAACAATGAACTACATATGTAAAAACAAGACTACTAACTTAATGATTTTGAAACGAGACATATATGTAACGTTTATCGTTGTAACGACATTTAATGTATATATATCATATTAAGAGATATTCGTACATCATAATATCATGATAATATAATAATTTAAAATCTCTTTTGATATTATAAACATTGGGTTAACAACATTTAACAAGATCGTTAACCTAAAGGTTTCAAAACAACACTTACATGTAACGACTAACGATGACTTAACGACTCAGTTAAAATGTATATACATGTAGTGTTTTAATATGTATTTATACACTTTGAAAGACTTCAATACACTTATCAAAATACTTCTACTTAACAAAAATGCTTACAATTACATTCTCGTTCAGTTTCATCAACAATTCTACTCGTATGCACCCGTATTCGTACTAGTACAATACACAGCTTTTAGATGTATGTACTATTGGTATATACACTCCAATGATCAGCTCTTAGCAGCCCATGTGAGTCACCTAACACATGTGGGAACCATCATTTGGCAACTAGCATGAAATATCTCATAAGATTACAAAAATATGAGTAATCATTCATGACTTATTTACATGAAAACAAAATTACATATCCTTTATATCTAATCCATACACCAACGACCAAAAACACAAACACTTTCATTCTTCAATTTTCTTCATCTAATTGAACTCTCTCAAGTTCTATCTTCAAGTTCTAAGTGTTCTTCATAAATTCCAAAAGTTTTAGTTTCATAAAATCAAGAATACTTTCAAGTTTGCTAGCTCACTTCCAATCTTGTAAGGTGATCATCCAACCTCAAGAAATCTTTGTTTCTTACAGTAGGTTATCATTCTAATACAAGGTAATAATCATATTCAAACTTTGGTTCAATTTCTATAACTATAACAATCTTATTTCAAGTGATGATCTTACTTGAACTTGTTTTCGTGTCATGATTTTGCTTCAAGAACTTTGAGCCATCCAAGGATCCATTGAAGCTAGATCCATTTTTCTCTTTTCCAGTAGGTTCATCCAAGGAACTTAAGGTAGTAATGATGTTCATAACATCATTCGATTCATACATATAAAGCTATCTTATTCGAAGGTTTAAACTTGTAATCACTAGAACATAGTTTAGTTAATTCTAAACTTGTTCGCAAACAAAAGTTAATCCTTCTAACTTGACTTTTAAAATCAACTAAACACATGTTCTATATCTATATGATATGCTAACTTAATGATTTAAAACCTGGAAACACGAAAAACACCGTAAAACCGGATTTACGCCGTCGTAGTAACACCGCGGGCTGTTTTGGGTTAGTTAATTAAAAACTATGATAAAATTTGATTTAAAAGTTGTTATTCTGAGAAAATGATTTTTATTATGAACATGAAACTATATCCAAAAATTATGGTTAAACTCAAAGTGGAAGTATGTTTTCTAAAATGATCATCTAGACGTCGTTCTTTCGACTGAAATGACTACCTTTACAAAAACGACTTGTAACTTATTTTTCCGACTAGAAACCTATACTTTTTTTGTTTAGATTCATAAAATAGAGTTCAATATGAAACCATAGCAATTTGATTCACTCAAAACGGATTTAAAATGAAGAAGTTATGGGTAAAACAAGATTGGATAATTTTTCTCATTTTAGCTACGTGAAAATTGGTAACAAATCTATTCCAACCATAATTTAATCAACTTGTATTATATATTATGTAATCTTGAGATACCATAGACACGTATACAATGTTTCGACCTATCATGTCGACACATCTATATATATTTCGGAACAACCATAGACACTCTATATGTGAATGTTGGAGTTAGCTATACAGGGTTGAGGTTGATTCCAAAATATATATAGTTTGAGTTGTGATCAATACTGAGATACGTATACACTGGGTTGTGGATTGATTCAAGATAATATTTATCGATTTATTTCTGTACATCTAACTGTGGACAACTAGTTGTAGGTTACTAACGAGGACAGCTGACTTAATAAACTTAAAACATCAAAATATATTAAAAGTGTTGTAAATATATTTTGAACATACTTTGATATATATGTATATATTGTTATAGGTTCGTGAATCAACCAGTGGCCAAGTCTTACTTCCCGACGAAGTAAAAATCTGTGAAAGTGAGTTATAGTCCCACTTTTAAAATCTAATATTTTTGGGATGAGAATACATGCAGGTTTTATAAATGATTTACAAAATAGACACAAGTACGTGAAACTACATTCTATGGTTGAATTATCAAAATCGAATATGCCCCTTTTTATTAAGTCTGGTAATCTAAGAATTAGGGAACAGACACCCTAATTGACGCGAATCCTAAAGATAGATCTATTGGGCCTAACAAACCCCATCCAAAGTACCGGATGCTTTAGTACTTCGAAATTTATATCATATCCGAAGGGTGTCCCGGAATGATGGGGATATTCTTATATATGCATCTTGTTATTGTCGGTTACCAGGTGTTCACCATATGAATGATTTTTATCTCTATGTATGGGATGTGTATTGAAATATGAAATCTTGTGGTCTATTGTTACGATTTGATATATATAGGTTAAACCTATAACTCACCAACATTTTTGTTGACGTTTTAAGCATGTTTATTCTCAGGTGATTATTAAGAGCTTCCGCTGTCGCATACTTAAATAAGGACAAGATTTGGAGTCCATGCTTGTATGATATTGTGTAAAAACTGCATTCAAGAAACTTATTTTGTTGTAACATATTTGTATTGTAAACCATTATGTAATGGTCGTGTGTAAACAGGATATTTTAGATTATCATTATTTGATAATCTACGTAAAGCTTTTTAAACCTTTATTGATGAAATAAAGGTTATGGTTTGTTTAAAAATGAATGCAGTCTTTGAAAAACGTCTCATATAGAGGTCAAAACCTCGCAACGAAATCAATTAATGTGGAACGTTTTTAATCAATAAGAACGGGACATTTCAGTTGGTATCCGAGCGTTGGTCTTAGAGAACCAGAAAATTTGCATTAGTGTGTCTTATCGAGTTTGTTAGGATGCATTAGTGAGTCTGGACTTCGACCGTGTTTTCTTTAAAAATGATTGCTTAACATTTTTGTTGGAAACTATATATTTTTAACATATGAATATTATGTGATATATTAATCTCTTAACGTGTTTGATATTATGTGATAGATGTCTACCTCTAGAACAAGTCCCATTGACTCACCTAATAATAATGAAGAGTCAAATGTAAATTGGAATGATTTGTGGACTAATTCACAAGTTCCCGAAGAGGAACCGGAAGAAGAGTCGGAACCGGAAGAAGAATCGGAACCGGAAGAAGAATCGGAACCGGATGAAGAAATAGAACCGGTGGGGGAAATAATAAAACGGTTAAGTAAAAGAAAATCCTCAACCAACCGACCAAAGTTAATTATGGTCAATGGTGTTTCCGTCAAGGAAGCAAAATATTGGGAGGATTACCAATTCTCCGATGAATCGGATTCCGATGAGAATTCCGATGATGTTATAGAAATTACCCCAACTGAATTTAAAAAGGCAAAAGAAAATAATAAGGGAAAGGGCATAAAAATAGAGAAATCTAATTCCAACCCCGATGAACTTTATATGTATCGTCAACCCCCGAAGTCCTTAAGTTGTAACAATGACCCGGGAACCTCTAAACCACCAGGTTTTTCTAAACCAATGTGGACAACGACGGCTCGTATTAGGGGAACATCATATATCCCTAGAAACTTGGCAAAACGAACCAAAACCGAAGAAGAAGAAACGAGCGAGTCGGAATAAGATAGTTGTATTCGTGTGGTGTAATATATGGAATATAGTGTTCTTATGCTTTATGATATATGTAAAAATTGCTTGTATTAATAAGTATTTTTTTATGAATCTAACTCTTGTCTATTTTACAGTTTAAAAACACAAAATGGATAGACAACCCAATATTTTAAGAGACCTACCCGGAGACATGATTGATGAAATCTTGTCTAGAGTCGGCCAGAATTCTTCGGCACAACTATTTAAGGCGAGATCAGTTTGTAAGACATTCGAAGAACGTTCCAAGAATGTCTTGGTTTATAAGAGACTTTCGTTTGAAAGATGGGGGATATCACATTGGGAAACCCATAAGTTACGATGTGTTTACTTTGGCGCATATATTGCGGGGAACCCAAATGCTATTTTACGCAACGGGTTAAGAAATTATTTTGACTCAATATATCCGAATATTGGACTTCGTGATTTAGAAAAAGCGGCTAACATGCAACATAAAGAAGCATGTTATGCTTACGGATTAGTAATGTTCGCTTCTCACCAAAGTGAGAACAAGAACATCGGGCTACAACTATTAAACAAAACGTTTCCACAAGTGACGGAGTCGGTAATTGGGGTAAGAAATGAGGTTTTTAGATTATTACGGGACTGTTGGACATTACGTAACCCTCATCCCTTTGATGACGTTACAACACGCTGTCTTATCAACGACCATAACGGTTATGTTGCACAAGACCAAGGATGGGAAGTAGTCCTAGTAAAACCAGAATGCATGACTTGTTTCTGGACGTATGAATTACGTGTCTTTATTGCCTTTGCTGAACGACTTGTGTACTAGCTAGAATTGTCTTCACAACTATCTTGTATCAAAGTTATTGTGTGCTATATTTCATGCTTTATGTAAAATAAGCGGTATTGTAAGTTTGTAAAATATTGTATAAAAGTTTGAACGCGAAATATTATTATAATCAATTTTTCATATAGAATTGTAGTAGTTGAATTGTATATTAGCTACTAAGTATGAAGTTAACGGGTAGGTACTACCCGAATTTAAACTTATAAAACGCTAATATGAAGAAAAAGCTTTTATAAATGAGTTCATATTATGCTACGAAATACTATTAACTACTCTTAATATTCTGTATGATTAACTTGTTCCATTTAACTATTTTGAAGGAAATGGCACCGACTACTCGACACACCGTGAATATGAATGAAGAGGAATTTCGTACTTTTCTAGCTTCAAACATAGCCGCAGTACAGGCTGCGCTACATACCAACAATAACCTTGGATCTAGCAGTACAGGAAATCGTGTAGGATGCACCTACAAAGAATTCACTGCCTGCAAACCTTTGGAATTTGATGGAACCGAAGGACCGATCGGATTGAAACGGTGGACCGAGAAGGTTGAATCGGTGTTTGCCATAAGTAAGTGTACTGAAGAGGACAAAGTGAAGTACGCTACGCATACCTTCACAGGTTCTGCGTTAACATGGTGGAATACCTATCTAGAGCAAGTGGGACAAGATGATGCGTACGCACTACCGTGGTCAGCATTCAAGCACTTGATGAACGAGAAGTACCGTCCCAGAACCGAGGTCAATAAGCTCAAGACAGAACTTAGAGGGTTACGAACCCAAGGATTTGATATTACCACGTACGAAAGACGATTCACAGAATTGTGCCTATTGTGTCCGGGAGCATTCGAAGATGAGGAAGAGAAGATCGACGCGTTTGTGAAAGGATTACCGGAAAGAATCCAAGAAGATATAAGTTCACACGAGCCCGCCTCCATACAACAGGCATGTAGAATGGCTCACAAACTAGTGAACCAGATTGAAGAAAGAATTAAAGAACAGACTGCTGAAGAGGCCAATGTGAAGCAAGTCAAAAGAAAGTGGGAGGAAAACGGTGATAAGAATCACCAATACAACAACAACAGCAATTACAATAATAATCGCAACAATTATCCCAACAATCGCAACATCAATCGCAACTACAACAAACGGCCCAACAACAACAACAACAACAACAACAACAACAACAACAACAGCAACTACAACAATCATCCCAACAACAATAATAACCGCAACAACAACAACAATCAGAAGCAACTATGCCAAAGGTGTGAAAAGAATCACTCGGGGTTCTGCACCAAATTTTGCAACAAGTGTAAAAGAAATGGTCATAGCGCGGTGAAGTGTGAGGTCTACGGACCAGGGGTTAATAGAACGAAAGGAACAAATGGTGTCGGAACGAGTAATGGTGGAGCAAGTAGTGTCGGAGTAAGTTATGCCAATGTAGTTTGTTATAAATGTGGAAAACCAGGCCACATTATTAGAAATTGCCCGAACCAGGAGAACACGAATGGACAAGGCCGTGGAAGAGTTTTCAATATTAATGCGGTAGAGGCACAGGAAGACCCGGAGCTTGTTACGGGTACGTTTCTTATTGACAATAAATCTGCTTACGTTTTATTTGATTCGGGTGCGGATAGAAGCTATATGAGTAGAGATTTTTGTGCTAAATTAAGTTGTCCATTGACGCCTTTGGATAGTAAATTTTTACTCGAATTAGCAAATGGTAAATTAATTTCAGCAGATAATATATGTCGGAATCGAGAAATTAAACTGGTTAGCGAAACATTTAAGATTGATTTGATACCAGTAGAGTTAGGGAGTTTTGATGTGATAATCGGTATGGACTGGTTGAAAGAAGTGAAAGCGGAGATCGTTTGTTACAAAAATGCAATTCGCATTATACGAGAAAAAGGAAAACCCTTAATGGTGTACGGAGAAAAGGGCAACACGAAGCTACATCTTATTAGTAATTTGAAGGCACAAAAACTAATAAGAAAAGGTTGCTATGCTATTCTAGCACACGTCGAGAAAGTACAAACTGAAGAAAAGAGCATCAATGATGTTCCCATTGCAAAAGAATTTCCCGATGTATTTCCGAAAGAATTACCGGGATTACCCCCACATCGATCCGTTGAATTTCAAATAGATCTTGTACCAGGAGCTGCACCAATAGCTCGTGCTCCTTACAGACTCGCACCCAGCGAGATGAAAGAACTGCAAAGCCAATTACAAGAACTTTTAGAGTGTGGTTTCATTCGACCAAGCACATCACCGTGGGGAGCTCCTGTTTTGTTTGTCAAGAAGAAAGATGGTACATTCAGGTTGTGTATCGACTACCGAGAGTTGAACAAACTTACCATCAAGAACCGCTACCCACTACCGAGAATCGACGACTTATTTGATCAACTACAAGGCTCGTCTGTTTATTCAAAGATTGACTTACGTTCCGGGTATCGTCAAATGCGGGTGAAAGAAGATGATATTCCAAAGACTGCTTTCAGAACACGTTACGGTCATTACGAGTTTATGGTCATGCCGTTTGGTTTAACTAATGCACCAGCTGTGTTCATGGACCTTATGAACCGAGTGTGTGGACCATACCTTGACAAGTTTGTCATTGTTTTCATTGATGACATACTTATTTACTCAAAGAATGACCAAGAACACGGTGAACATTTGAGAAAGGTGTTAGAAGTATTGAGGAAGGAAGAATTGTACGCTAAGTTTTCAAAGTGTGCATTTTGGTTGGAAGAAGTTCAATTCCTCGGTCACATAGTGAACAAAGAAGGTATTAAGGTGGATCCGGCAAAGATAGAAACTGTTGAAAAGTGGGAAACCCCGAAAACTCCGAAACACATACGCCAGTTTTTAGGACTAGCTGGTTACTACAGAAGGTTCATCCAAGACTTTTCCAGAATAGCAAAACCCTTGACTGCATTAACGCATAAAGGGAAGAAATTTTAATGGAAAGATGAACAAGAGAAAGCGTTTCAGTTATTGAAGAAAAAGCTAACTACGGCACCTATATTGTCATTGCCTGAAGGGAATGATGATTTTGTGATTTATTGTGACGCATCAAAGCAAGGTCTCGGTTGTGTATTAATGCAACGAACGAAGGTGATTGCTTATGCGTCTAGACAATTGAAGATTCACGAACAAAATTATACGACGCATGATTTGGAATTAGGCGCGGTTGTTTTTGCATTAAAGACTTGGAGGCACTACTTATATGGGGTCAAAAGTATTATATATACCGACCACAAAAGTCTTCAACACATATTTAATCAGAAACAACTGAATATGAGGCAGCGTAGGTGGATTGAATTATTGAATGATTACGATTTTGAGATTCGTTACCACCCGGGGAAGGCAAATGTGGTAGCCGATGCCTTGAGCAGGAAGGATAGAGAACCCATTCGAGTAAAATCTATGAATATAATGATTCATAATAACATTACTACTCAAATAAAGGAGGCGCAACAAGGAGTTTTAAAAGAGGGAAATTTAAAGGATGAAATACCCAAAGGATCGGAGAAGCATCTTAATATTCGGGAAGACGGAACCCGGTATAGGGCTGAAAGGATTTGGGTACCAAAATTTGGAGATATGAGAGAAATGGTACTTAGAGAAGCTCATAAAACCAGATACTCAATACATCCTGGAACGGGGAAGATGTACAAGGATCTCAAGAAACATTTTTGGTGGCCGGGTATGAAAGCCGATGTTGCTAAATACGTAGGAGAATGTTTGACGTGTTCTAAGGTCAAAGCTGAGCATCAGAAACCATCAGGTCTACTTCAACAACCCGAAATCCCGGAATGGAAATGGGAAAACATTACCATGGATTTCATCACTAAATTGCCAAGGACTGCAAGTGGTTTTGATACTATTTGGGTAATAGTTGATCGTCTCACCAAATCAGCACACTTCCTACCAATAAGAGAAGATGACAAGATGGAGAAGTTAGCACGACTGTATTTGAAGGAAGTCGTCTCCAGACATGGAATACCAATCTCTATTATCTCTGATAGGGATGGCAGATTTATTTCAAGATTCTGGCAGACATTACAGCAAGCATTAGGAACTCGTCTAGACATGAGTACTGCCTATCATCCACAAACTGATGGGCAGAGCGAAAG
This sequence comes from Rutidosis leptorrhynchoides, assembly GCF_046630445.1. Classification (NCBI taxonomy): domain Eukaryota; kingdom Viridiplantae; phylum Streptophyta; class Magnoliopsida; order Asterales; family Asteraceae; genus Rutidosis; species Rutidosis leptorrhynchoides. Next base: position 271,603,329 of record NC_092335.1, read on the forward strand.
GACGATACAAACGCTTGAAGACATGCTACGAGCATGTGTTATTGATTTCGGAAACAGTTGGGATCGACATCTACCGTTAGCAGAATTTTCCTACAACAACAGCTACCATTCAAGCATTGAGATGGCGCCGTTTGAAGCACTTTATGGTAGAAAGTGCAGGTCTCCGATTTGTTGGAGTGAGGTGGGGGATAGACAGATTACGGGTCCAGAGATTATACAAGAAACTACCGAGAAGATCATCCAAATTCAACAACGGTTGAAAACCGCCCAAAGTCGACAAAAGAGCTACGCTGACATTAAAAGAAAAGATATAGAATTTGAAATTAGAGAGATGGTCATGCTTAAAGTTTCACCTTGGAAAGGCGTTGTTCGATTTGGTAAACGAGGGAAATTAAATCCAAGGTATATTGGACCATTCAAGATTATTGATCGTGTCGGACCGGTAGCTTACCGACTTGAGTTACCTCAACAACTCGCGGCTGTACATAACACTTTCCACGTCTCGAATTTGAAGAAATGTTTTGCTAAAGAAGATCTCACTATTCCGTTAGATGAAATCCAAATCAACGAAAAACTCCAATTCATCGAAGAACCCGTCGAAATAATGGATCGTGAGGTTAAAAGACTTAAGCAAAACAAGATACCAATTGTTAAGGTTCGATGGAATGCTCGTAGAGGACCCGAGTTCACCTGGGAGCGTGAAGATCAGATGAAGAAGAAATACCCGCATCTATTTCCAGAAGATTCGTCAACACCTTCAACAGCTTAAAATTTCGGGACGAAATTTATTTAACGGGTAGGTACTGTAGTGACCCGAACTTTTCCATGTTTATATATATTAATTGAGATTGATGTTTACATGATTAAATGTTTCCAACATGTTAAGCAATCAAACTTGTTAAGACTTGATTAAATGAAATAGGTTTCATATAGACAATTGACCACCCAAGTTGACCGGTGATTCACGAACGTTAAAACTTGTAAAAAAAAAAATCTATATGATGACATATATATGGTTATATATATAGTTAACATGATATTATGATAAGTAAACATATCATTAATTATATTAACAATGAACTACATATGTAAAAACAAGACTACTAACTTAATGATTTTGAAACGAGACATATATGTAACGTTTATCGTTGTAACGACATTTAATGTATATATATCATATTAAGAGATATTCGTACATCATAATATCATGATAATATAATAATTTAAAATCTCTTTTGATATTATAAACATTGGGTTAACAACATTTAACAAGATCGTTAACCTAAAGGTTTCAAAACAACACTTACATGTAACGACTAACGATGACTTAACGACTCAGTTAAAATGTATATACATGTAGTGTTTTAATATGTATTTATACACTTTTGAAAGACTTCAATACACTTATCAAAATACTTCTACTTAACAAAAATGCTTACAATTACATTCTCGTTCAGTTTCATCAACAATTCTACTCGTATGCACCCGTATTCGTACTCGTACAATACACAGCTTTTAGATGTATGTACTATTGGTATATACACTCCAATGATCAGCTCTTAGCAGCCCATGTGAGTCACCTAACACATGTGGGAACCATCATTTGGAAACTAGCATGAAATATCTCATAAGATTACAAAAATATGAGTAATCATTCATGACTTATTTACATGAAAACAAAATTACATATCCTTTATATCTAATCCATACACCAACGACCAAAAACACCTACAAACACTTTCATTCTTCAATTTTCTTCATCTAATTGAACTCTCTCAAGTTCTATCTTCAAGTTCTAAGTGTTCTTCATAAATTCCAAAAGTTTTAGTTTCATAAAATCAAGAATACTTTCAAGTTTGCTAGCTCACTTCCAATCTTGTAAGGTGATCATCCAACCTCAAGAAATCTTTGTTTATTACAGTAGGTTATCATTCTAATACAAGGTAATAATCATATTCAAACTTTGGTTCAATTTCTATAACTATAACAATCTTATTTCAAGTGATGATCTTACTTGAACTTGTTTTCGTGTCATGATTTTGCTTCAAGAACTTTGAGCCATCCAAGGATCCATTGAAGCTAGATCCATTTTTCTCTTTTCCAGTAGGTTCATCCAAGGAACTTAAGGTAGTAATGATGTTCATAACATCATTCGATTCATACATATAAAGCTATCTTATTCGAAGGTTTAAACTTGTAATCACTAGAACATAGTTTAGTTAATTCTAAACTTGTTCGCAAACAAAAGTTAATCCTTCTAACTTGACTTTTAAAATCAACTAAACACATGTTCTATATCTATATGATATGCTAACTTAATGATTTAAAACCTGGAAACACGAAAAACACCGTAAAACCGGATTTACGCCGTCGTAGTAACACCGCGGGCTGTTTTGGGTTAGTTAATTAAAAACTATGATAAACTTTGATTTAAAAGTTGTTATTCTGAGAAAATGATTTTTATTATGAACATGAAACTATATCCAAAAATTATGGTTAAACTCAAAGTGGAAGTATGTTTTCTAAAATGATCATCTAGACGTCGTTCTTTCGACTGAAATGACTACCTTTACAAAAACGACTTGTAACTTATTTTTCCGACTAGAAACCTATACTTTTTTTGTTTAGATTCATAAAATAGAGTTCAATATGAAACCATAGCAATTTGATTCACTCAAAACGGATTTAAAATGAAGAAGTTATGGGTAAAACAAGATTGGATAATTTTTCTCATTTTAGCTACGTGAAAATTGGTAACAAATCTATTCCAACCATAATTTAATCAACTTGTATTATATATTATGTAATCTTGAGATACCATAGACACGTATACAATGTTTCGACCTATCATGTCGACACATCTATATATATTTCGGAACAACCATAGACACTCTATATGTGAATGTTGGAGTTAGCTATACAGGGTTGAGGTTGATTCCAAAATATATATAGTTTGAGTTGTGATCAATACTGAGATACGTATACACTGGGTCGTGGATTGATTCAAGATAATATTTATCGATTTATTTCTGTACATCTAACTGTGGACAACTAGTTGTAGGTTACTAACGAGGACAGCTGACTTAATAAACTTAAAACATCAAAATATATTAAAAGTGTTGTAAATATATTTTGAACATACTTTGATATATATGTATATATTGTTATAGGTTCGTGAATCAACCAGTGGCCAAGTCTTACTTCCCGACGAAGTAAAAATCTGTGAAAGTGAGTTATAGTCCCACTTTTAAAATCTAATATTTTTGGGATGAGAATACATGCAGGTTTTATAAATGATTTACAAAATAGACACAAGTACGTGAAACTACATTCTATGGTTGAATTATCAAAATCGAATATGCCCCTTTTTATTAAGTCTGGTAATCTAAGAATTAGGGAACAGACACCCTAATTGACGCGAATCCTAAAGATAGATCTATTGGGCCTAACAAACCCCATCCAAAGTACCGGATGCTTTAGTACTTCGAAATTTATATCATATCCGAAGGGTGTCCCGGAATGATGGGGATATTCTTATATATGCATCTTGTTATTGTCGGTTACCAGGTGTTCACCATATGAATGATTTTTATCTCTATGTATGGGATGTGTATTGAAATATGAAATCTTGTGGTCTATTGTTACGATTTGATATATATAGGTTAAACCTATAACTCACCAACATTTTTGTTGACGTTTTAAGCATGTTTATTCTCAGGTGATTATTAAGAGCTTCCGCTGTCGCATACTTAAATAAGGACAAGATTTGGAGTCCATGCTTGTATGATATTGTGTAAAAACTGCATTCAAGAAACTTATTTTGTTGTAACATATTTGTATTGTAAACCATTATTTAATGGTCGTGTGTAAACAGGATATTTTAGATTATCATTATTTGATAATCTACGTAAAGCTTTTTAAACCTTTATTGATGAAATAAAGGTTATGGTTTGTTTAAAAATGAATGCAGTCTTTGAAAAACGTCTCATATAGAGGTCAAAACCTCGCAACGAAATCAATTAATGTGGAACGTTTTTAATCAATAAGAACGGGACATTTCACTTAATGATATATTTACTTATCATAGTATCATGTTAACTATATATATATCCATATATATGTCATCATATAGTTTTTACAAGTTTTAACGTTCGTGAATCACCGGTCAACTTGGGTGGTCAATTGTCTATATGAAACATATTTCAATTAATCAAGTCTTAACAAGTTTGATTGCTTAACATGTTGGAAACATTTAATCATGTAAATATCAATCTCATTTAATATATATAAACATGGAAAAGTTCGGGTCACTACAATTGTTACAACTTAAGGACTTCGGGGGTTGACGATACATATAAAGTTCATCGGGGTTGGAATTAGATTTCTCTATTTTTATGCCCTTTCCCTTATTATTTTCTTTTGCCTTTTTAAATTCAGTTGGGGTAATTTCTATAACATCATCGAAATTCTCGTCGGAATCCGATTCATCGGAGAATTGGTAATCCTCCCAATATTTTGCTTCCTTGGCGGAAACACCATTGACCATAATTAACCTTGGTCGGTTGGTTGAGGATTTTCTTTTACTTAACCGTTTTATTATTTCCCCCACCGGTTCTATTTCTTCATCCGGTTCCGATTCTTCTTCCGGTTCCGACTCTTCTTCCGGTTCCTCTTCGGGAACTTGTGAATCAGTCCACGAATCATTCCAATTTACATTTGACTCTTCATTATTATTAGGTGAGTCAATGGGACTTGTTCTAGAGGTAGACATCTATCACATAATATCAAACGCGTTAAGAGATTAATATATCACATAATATTCACATGTTAAAAATATATAGTTTCCAACAAAATTTGTTAAGCAATCATTTTTCAAATAAACACGGTTGAAGTCCAGACTCACTAATGCATCCTAACAAACTCGATAAGACACACTAATGCAAAATTCTGGTTCTCTAAGACCAAAGCTCGGATACCAACTGAAATGTCCCGTTCTTATTGATTAAAAACGTTCCACATTAATTGATTTCGTTGCGAGGTTTTGACCTCTATATGAGACGTTTTTCAAAGACTGCATTCATTTTAAAACAAACCATAACCTTTATTTCATCAATAAAGGTTTAAAAAGCTTTACGTAGATTATCAAATAATGATAATCTAAAATATCCTGTTTACACACGACCATTACATAATGGTTTACAATACAAATATGTTACAACAAAATAAGTTCTTGAATGAAGTTTTTACACAATATCATACAAGCATGGACTCCAAATCTCATCCTTATTTAAGTATGCGACAGCGGAAGCTCTTAATAATCACCTGAGAATTAAACATGCTTAAAACGTCAACAAAAATGTTGGTGAGTTATAGGTTTAACCTATATATATCAAATCATAATAATAGACCACAAGATTTCATATTTCAATACACATCCCATACATAGAGATAAAAATCATTCATATGGTGAACACCTGGTAACCGACATTAACAAGATGCATATATAAGAATATCCCCATCATTCCGGGACACCCTACGGATATGATATAAATTTCGAAGTACTAAAGCATCCGGTACTTTGGATGGGGTTTGTTAGGCCCAATAGATCTATCTTTAGGATTCGCGTCAATTAGGGTGTCTGTTCCCTAATTCTTAAATTACCAGACTTAATAAAAAGGGGCATATTCGATTTCGATAATTCAACCATAGAATGTAGTTTCACGTACTTGTGTCTATTTTGTAAATCATTTATAAAACCTGCATGTATTCTCATCCCAAAAATATTAGATTTTAAAAGTGGGACTATAACTCACTTTCACAGATTTTTACTTCGTCGGGAAGTAAGACTTGGCCACTGGTTGATTCACGAACCTATAACAATATATACATATATATCAAAGTATGTTCAAAATATATTTACAACACTTTTAATATATTTTGATGTTTTAAGTTTATTAAGTCAGCTGTCTTCGTTAGTAACCTACAACTAGTTGTCCACAGTTAGATGTACAGAAATAAATCGATAAATATTATCTTGAATCAATTCACGACCCAGTGTATACGTATCTCAGTATTGATCACAACTCAAACTATATATATTTTGGAATCAACCTCAACCCTGTATAGCTAACTCCAACATTCACATATAGAGTGTCTATGGTTGTTCCGAAATATATATAGATGTGTCGACATGATAGGTCGAAACATTGTATACGTGTCTATGGTATCTCAAGATTACATAATATACAATACAAGTTGATTAAGTTATGGTTGGAATAGATTTGTTACCAATTTTCACGTAGCTAAAATGAGAAAAATTATCCAATCTTGTTTTACCCATAACTTCTTCATTTTAAATCCGTTTTGAGTGAATCAAATTGCTATGGTTTCATATTGAACCCTATTTTATGAATCTAAACAGAAAAAGTATAGGTTTATAGTCGGAAAAATAAGTTACAAGTCGTTTTTGTAAAGGTAGTCATTTCAGTCGAAAGAACGACGTCTAGATGACCATTTTAGAAAACATACTTCCACTTTGAGTTTAACCATAATTTTTGGATATAGTTTCATGTTCATAATAAAAATAATTTTCTCATAATAACAACTTTTAAATCAAAGTTTATCATAGTTTTTAATTAACTAACCCAAAACAGCCCGCGGTGTTACTACGACGGCGTAAATCCGGTTTTACGGTGTTTTTCGTGTTTCCAGGTTTTAAATCATTAAGTTAGCATATCATATAGATATAGAACATGTGTTTAGTTGATTTTAAAAGTCAAGTTAGAAGGATTAACTTTTGTTTGCGAACAAGTTTAGAATTAACTAAACTATGTTCTAGTGATTACAAGTTTAAACCTTCGAATAAGATAGCTTTATATGTATGAATCGAATGATGTTATGAAAATCATTACTACCTTAAGTTCCTTGGATAAACCTACTGGAAAAGAAAAAAATGGATCTAGCTTCAACGGATCCTTGGATGGCTCGAAGTTCTTGAAGCAGAATCATGACACGAAAACAAGTTCAAGTAAGATCATCACTTGAAATAAGATTGTTATAGTTATAGAAATTGAACCAAAGTTTGAATATGATTATTACCTTGTATTAGAATGATAACCTACTGTAAGAAACAAAGATTTCTTGAGGTTGGATGATCACCTTACAAGATTGGAAGTGAGCTAGCAAACTTGAAAGTATTCTTGATTTTATGTAACTAGAACTTGTAGAATATATGAAGAACACTTAGAACTTGAAGATAGAACTTGAGAGAGATCAATTAGATGAAGAAAATTGAAGAATGAAAGTGTTTGTAGGTGTTTTTGGTCGTTGGTGTATGGATTAGATATAAAGGATATGTAATTTTGTTTTCATGTAAATAAGTCATGAATGATTACTCATATTTTTGTAATTTTATGAGATATTTCATGCTAGTTGCCAAATGATGGTTCCCACATGTGTTAGGTGACTCACATGGGATGCTAAGAGCTGATCATTGGAGTGTATATACCAATAGTACATACATCTAAAAGCTGTGTATTGTACGAGTACGAATACGGGTGCATACGAGTAGAATTGTTGATGAAACTGAACGAGGATGTAATTGTAAGCATTTTTGTTAAGTAGAAGTATTTTGATAAGTGTATTGAAGTCTTTCAAAAGTGTATAAATACATATAAAAACACTACATGTATATACATTTTAACTGAGTCGTTAAGTCATCGTTAGTCGTTACATGTAAGTGTTGTTTTGAACCCTTTAGGTTAACGATCTTGTTAAATGTTGTTAACCCAATGTTTATAATATCAAATGAGATTTTAAATTATTATATTATCATGATATTATCATGTATGAATATCTCTTAATATGATATATATCCATTAAATGTCTTTACAACGATAATCGTTACATATATGTCTCGTTTAAAAATCATTAAGTTAGTAGTCTTGTTTTTACATATGTAGTTCATTGTTAATATACTTAATGATATGTTTACTTATCATAGTATCATGTTAACTATATATATATCCATATACATGTCATCATATAGTTTTTACAAGTTTTAACGTTCGTGAATCACCGGTCAACTTGGGTGGTCAATTGTCTATATGAAACATATTTCAATTAATCAAGTCTTAACAAGTTTGATTGCTTAACATGTTGGAAACATTTAATCATGTAAATATCAATCTCAATTAATATATATAAACATGGAAAAGTTCGGGTCACTACAAAAGGGGAAAGCTAAGTCCTCGTTTTGTTGGACCATTTGAGATTATTGAGAGAGTTGGACCGGCAGCTTATCGTTTGAAGTTGCCACAAGAACTCAGTGCTGTTCATGATGTTTTTCATGTATCGAACCTAAAGAAGTGTTTGGCCGAAGCCGATAAGACTATTCCTTTGGAAGAACTTCATGTTGATAAGCAACTACACTTTATTGAGGAACCTATTGAAATTATGGATCGAGAAGTTAAGACTCTTAAGCAGAGCCGAATTCCTATTGTTCGGGTGAGATGGAACGCCAGACGCGGTCCCGAGTTCAATTAGAAGCGTGAAGATCAGATGAAGCAGAAGTACCCGCATTTGTTTCCAGATGCTGAGTCAACCTCTGCACCTGCTTAAATTTCGGGACGAAATTTCCGTAACGGGAAGGTACTGTCACGACCCTACTTTTTCCGTTATCTTTTCCGTTAATTATTTAACGACCGTTAACTGTTAATTGTGTTACGTCATTTCATAACCTATATTATTATTTTAGTAATAATATATTAATTATTATGTGTTATGTGAATATATGTATTCATATTTTAAATCGTACGTTTATACGAATCGCGGATTTCTATCCGGCGAATCTTTTCGGTTTTTAAACCAACGGTCGCGTTTTTGGGATATTTAAATCCTATTTATTTTAAATATGATATTTTAAGGTCATATAATTATATAGTGTGTGATGATCCGGGAATTTCTGACCAAATTTAAACCTGAATCTTATTTGATTTCGATACGATGAGCAAAGTCTATAATGTTGAGTGACGAAGTTTGTAAACTATATTCATATGCATTTGATCTTTGACTATGATTCACGAACAATTATTCGTAAATAAATATACATATATATGAAGATACATATAGGAATATATAAGGTTATGATTTAATAAGGTATACTTTTAATTAATTTGAATTTAATAACTAGGATAATTAAGCTACTATTAATATATGTATATATATAAATATATATATATTATTATAAATCTATATATATGATTTCCATGTATAATTAAAATATTGTATTATATATAAAATGTATAAATAATAAATATTTAATAAAAGTTATTGAATATGATTATTAAATATTACATAATTAATAATAAGTTTGAATATAATTGTTATATTAATATTATTACTTTTACTTCCATTATTATTATTAATATTTCATTAATATTAATATTTGTATCATTAATAATTCAATTTGTAAGATAATATAAATATATATATGTATATATATATGTATGATGAAATTTGATATGAATAGATTGTTATATCATTATTTTTTTTTTTTGTAACATTATCATTATCATTAATAATTGTATTATTATAACTAGTATTATTATAAATAATATTATTAGAATCATTAATATCTTTCTTTTTAAAATTATAAAAAAATCAGTATTACTGTTATTGTTTTAATAACATCAAATTATTATTATTATTATTCCTAATAATATTATTATCACTAGAAATATTATTATTGTTATTATCATTTTTATTATTATCATTATTAATTATTATTGTTAATATAATTATTATTATTAGGATTATTATTATAAAAATACTTATCTATTTATTTATACTAATTATATTATATTTTATATAAATTAAATTTATAAAAGCAGGTACATAAATTTGGAGTCTGTAATCAATCTGTTTCAACTTTATCTTTTTTCTGTTACTCTCCATTCCCGTGATTAAAACACTGTCGACACACCACTTATGTATCAATCATCTCTTCTTTTTCATAATACACGAATTCTCCATCATTTGTGTCGATTATAGCAGTGAGTACCCATTCCTATCTGTTTAAATTAATTTTTTTTTCTTTTTACAGTTCATTAACCCGTACGTTCAATTTTTTTTTTTTTCCATAAAATAAATTCGAATAACATTAAAAAAAATCTATAAGTGCAGTTGTGTTAGGAAACCTTTACTCAATCTTTCTTCATAATTTCATCCCTCAATTCTTGATATCGAGCTTTAATTTTGAAGTCAAACTTAATTGTCAAAAAGTCAAACAAGATGGTTTTTGGTGAAATTCGGACATGTTTTAGAGATTTGAGTTAAATTGATGTTTGATAAAGTTTTGTTGATCGATTTGAAATACAATTCGTGTTGTAAGTTTGTTCTAAAACGTTACCAATCGCGAAATCAATATTTTTTGTTTTGTTCTTACCGTCGCTGCAGCTTTTTTTTCTCTTCTGTTTTTATATTTTTTTTTGTTGTTTTAATGAATCTATTAATTTAATTCAAAAATTAAAGTCGTTTTCTGTTTGGTATATGAGAACAATGAGTGATTGTTTTGATTATATATATTTTGGGTCGATTGTGTAGATGATGATGGAGAGGAAACCCTATTAGACAGAAGGTTTAAAATAAACTGGATTCAAATAATAACACATAAAATGATATGGCAGAATGGTTTAGGTAGATGGTGGGGATTCGAGGGGTCTCGAGTTCAAGTCCCGCTGGTGACATCTTTTTATTTTTCAGCCATTTTGAGAGGTAGTGGTCTTTATATTTATTATTATTATTTATTATTATTATTATTATTATTATTATTATTATTATTATTATTATTATTATTATTATTATTATTATTATTATTATTATTATTTATTGTTATTATTATTATTAGTTGTTGTTATTATTATTATTATGATAATTGTTGTTACTCCTAAAATGATAGAAGTACTATTATTATTAATCACATTAAGAGATATTATTATTGTAATTATTAAAATAAGTATTATAGTTACAATTGCAATTAAGATTTTTATTATTGCTATTACTAACATTATTATCCTTACTAGTAATATCATTATGTAGTATCGTTATAAATGCTAACATTATTAATAAAAAGATTGTTGTTGTTATTATTATAAACATTAAGTATCATGTATTTTTTTATCAAAGGTATTATTTTCGTTACTGTTATTATCAAACTTTTCGTTTTATTTAAAAACTACAGTTATTATCATTATTATTAATAAAGTTATTATTATTATTAGTAAATCATTATTTTTATCAAAAACTATCTTTCAAATAGATAAATACTTTATGCATAAATATACTCTTTACATATACTATAATTATAAATAAAACTTCATATAACTATATATATATATCAAATTTATTAAGATCATTTATATAAATACTTATAAAATGACAAACTATCGATTTTAAATGTAGCACTAAATAATTACGTATATAAATATGGACATATTAATATAACTATACAAATAATAAATCAATTTGAATATATACACAAATCAACTATACATAATATATAAATTAAAATATAATAAAAAAATATTTATTCGATTACTAATATATATATATATATATATATATATATATATATATATATATATATATATTAATGAATATACAAATGATATAGGTTCGTGAATCCGAGGCCAACCCTGCATTGTTCCGTTGTTCAATATAGTCATATGTATTTTTACTACAAAATACATTAGGTGAGTTTCATTTGCCTTTTTAACCTTACATCCACCGATATACAAATCCGTTCACCACAGAATAACCATATTCATCCAATTACATATTTGGATTTTGACCTATCAGAATCCAACAAGTGGCATAATGAAGAAAACATTGGACAAAATAAAAGTTGTTAGAAACAAACAAATTAACTAATTGAAATTTTGTTAAGAATCCACGCTAACTGTTCCTAGCTAACTGATTACATTTTAGTTATCGCAGTTTATTTATCGCAATTTAATTATCGCAATTTTATTTATCGTTATTTAATTTCCGTTATTTACTTTACGCATTTAATTTATCGTCATTTAATTTCTGTTATTTATTTTACGCACTTTAAATATCGGGACACGTATACAAGGTTTTGACATATCATATCGACGCATCTATATATATTATTTGGAATCACCATAGACACTCTATATGCAGTAATGATCGAGTTCTCTATACAGGGTTGAGGTTGATTCTCAAATAATATATATACTTTGAGTTGTGATCGAGTCTGAGACATGTACACGGGTCACGATACATATTAATTAATTCGAATATTATATATTAAACTATATATGAATTATTGGACTGTAAACTGTGGACTATCCACTGTGGACTGCCGACATTGGACAATTAAAATGAATTAAAATATTGAATATAACATATGAAACTAAATAATTCTTCAAGTTTGCCACTTGATTTCATCTTAAACCTCATTTATATCTTGACGATCAGCGTTCAAACCTTTCATGATTCTTAAAAACACCTCAATCGAGAGTTTGAACCAACCGCACTTCATATATGAAAGAAAAGGTTGATGCATATAGTCATACACCTGAGAAACTCTCAACAACTAAGTAAACATTTAACACGTAGCTGTGCTAATTCCTTTAGTGTTATTATTACCCAAAATAACTTTACGATCCCTTTTCAAGGTAGCCAATTTTGTCACAGCTCCAGCAAATCAACTTCGACTTTTCATTCGAAGTAGCCTTACTATAATCCTGATATATACGATTACCCTTTTAATACCGGAGAATTCTTTTATATTCCACCATATTACCAGCAGACATACCAGCAACCTCGTTACTTCTTGGCTTAAATCTCTCTGACAAATCATTATATTTATTCATTGAAACCCTATCATATAATCATCCGCATCTTGTAACAAGAACTGCCATACCAATTACCGGGAATCAACAATCATTACTTTGAAAACTCATAGCATAGCTACATCAACAGTTATATGTATGACATTTATCTCTAAGAATTACGATCTAACATTCTGAAATTCTGAAAAGCACTTAGTCACAAATCAATACTCTGAATGTTGAAAAAGCTGAATGAAGCAGCAGAAACCATAGACAACCGTAAATGACCTTAATCATCGGAAGTTTGATGATAAAGAATAGTATGTTAGAAAAGCTCAGAAAAATTGGAACTGGAAAACGGATTGAGCTAACCACGAAGGAGACCAAGGACAAATACAAGGACCAAACCCTATATTCAAAGAATTCAGGTAATTCTTGATTCGTTGAAATCTTTAGTGAATATCTTACTCCGAAGTCATGTTAAAATCTTACGGAAAATATTTCTCCATCAACCATCGAACTTAGAAATTCCAAAATATCATCATCAATATCTTCGATATTTCTGTGGATATTTTCATAAATATTCTCGTCCGAAATTATATACCTCCTTATGCTTCCCGTGTATCATTATATTGGGAACATTCAATAGAAAATTTAGTACCGAAAAGAAGATTATGCGAAACTAGGAAGAAAGCCGTGGACAAATCACAAAGAATAAGTTTGACTTTAAAGAATCCAAATGATTCAATGTCTGCTAAAGTCTTTAGTGAATATCTTGCTCCTTACTCTAAACCCTTGCAGCCAATAGTTTCTATCATCCTCTGATCTTAGATATTCTGAGATATTATCATATCTTTCATTATAAATATCCTCGATATTTATGAATATATTTTTATAACTAATACTATCTGAAATCATTTATCTCTTCGTGCTATCAGTGTTACATCATATAGAAACTATTAGTTTCTATATTTTGTAAACTTTCGAGCTTAAAATATGAATGTTATTGAAGTAATGTTGGGGACTGATGCATGAGTTAGTATAATATAATGACACTTGATCAACGTGATTATATTACAGTAAGTCATGCTGAGTTTCTAATGGGACGGGATGATTTACAGATCATAACGTCATCATGTGCCATGTTACATAACTCTGTCATTCTGTTTAACTTCTGAACGTATCAAGAAAGTATATTCTTGATAGTTCTATTCTCAGTGAACCTGGTAAAGTTAACAAATCAAATTGTGCTATTACGTTCCTTCTTATTTAGAACATTAATAATGTTCATTCTGAAACTTATATCTACGAATTCTGGACCATTACAAGAGATGCCAAATCGCCAGAAGAAGAAACGAAGGGACAAAGCTCTGAAATAGAAATTGGAGTATAAATCGCAGCAAATAGGAGGGAGTATTAATTGTGGATGACAATGATTATAGAAACAGAAAGGGGGACATTGAAATATAAGGAGAGATATGAGGCCCGATAACAACGCATAAATTACAAACCGTGTATATCAATGTTTATCGCAACATAAAGACACGGAAAAATTAAAAACACTATAACCCCAAGAGCAAAGTAGAAGTAACCAGATTCCTCGGGTGGAAGTTGGAAAAGGAGAATGATTGTTACGATAGTAAGGATAAGGACAAGGATTAGAACTGGATTAAGCATTTTCACAATCTTTTGGATATATGAACTAAGAAAGAAAGTAGAAGAATGGTGAGAATAATGGAACGGAAGAGCTTAATTAATAATGGAAATATCAGACAGAGTAATCAAGGCAGATCACCGTATTTAATTATAGAGATCTTAATTTCCATAAATCCCGAAGAATCAAATCTTTTAGATTTCGAAGATTTTCTTCAAATTCCTTGAATTCCGGAATTCAACCCCCTATGCCAAAAGTTAAGGTGCACCTTACTTTCTAAATTCAATCGCGACTACGTCAAAAGTTATGGAAAATCTCCATTCCTTCATCTCGATCTTTTATGATAGCTTCATTCATACGCTTTGATTAATCGAATCATTCTATCCAAATTACTCAATGATGATGAAACTTAATTTATCAACTCATATTCGTCATGAAAACATGTTTATTGTTAGCCATGACCACCTCACTCAAATTTCGGGACGAAATTTCTTTAACGGGTAGGTACTGTGATGACCCGGGAATTTCTAACCAAATTTAAACCTGAATCTTATTTGATTTCGATACGATGCGCAAAGTCTGTAATGTTGAGTGACGAAGTTTGTAAACTATATTCATATGCATTTGATCTTTGACTATTCCCGACGATTCACGAACAATTATTCGTAAATAAATATACATATATATGAAGATACATATAGGAATATATAAGGTTATGATTTAATAAGGTATACTTTTAATTAATTAGAATTTAATAACTAGGATAATTAAGCTACTGTTAATATATGTATATATATAAATATATATATTATTATAAATCTATATATATGATTTCCATGTATAATTAAAATATTGTATTATATATAAAATGTATAAATAATAAATATTTAATAAAAGTTATTGAATATGATTATTTAATATTACATAATTAATAATAAGTTTGAATATAATTGTTATATTAATATTATTACTTTTACTTCCATTATTATTATTAATATTTCATTAATATTAATATTTGTATCATTAATAATTCAATTTCTAAGATAATATATATATATATATATATATATATATATATATATATATATATATATATATATATATATATATATATATATATATATATATATATATATATATATATATATATATATATATATATATATATATATATGTATATATATGATGAAATTTGATATGAATAGATTGTTATATCATTATTTTTTTTTTAACATTATCATTATCATTAATAATTGTATTATTATAACTAGTATTATTATAAATAATATTATTAGAATCATTAATATCTTTCTTTTTAAAATTATAAAAAAAATCAGTATTACTGTTATTGTTTTAATAACATCAAATTATTATTATTATTATTCCTAATAATATTATTATCACTAGAAATATTATTATTGTTATTATCATTTTTATTATTATCATTATTAATTATTATTGTTAATATAATTATTATTATTAGGATTATTATTATAAAAATACTTATCTATTTATTTATACTAATTATATTATATTTTATATAAATTAAATTTATAAAAGCAGGTACATAAATTTGGAGTCTGTAATCAATCTGTTTCCACTTTATCTTTTTTCTGTTACTCTCCATTCCCGTGATTAAAACACTGTCGACACACCACTTATGTATCAATCATCTCTTCTTTTTCATAATACACGAATTCTCCATCATCTGTGTCGATTATAAAAGTGAGTACCCATTCCTATCTGTTTAAATTCATGAATTTTTTTTTCTATTTACAGTTCATTAACCCGTACGTTCAATTTTTTTTTTGCCATAAAATAAATTCGAATAACATTAAAAAAATCTATAAGTGCAGTTGTGTTAGGAAACCTTTACTCAATCTTTCTTCAAAATTTCATCCTTCAATTCTTGATATCGAGCTTTAATTTCAAAGTCAAACTTAATTGTCAAAAAGTCAAACGAGATGGTTTTTGGTGAAATTCGGACATGTTTTAGAGATTTGAGTTAAATTAATATTTGATAAAGTTTTGTTGATCGATTTGAAATACAATTCGTGTTGTAAGTTTGTTCTAAAACGTTACCAATCGCGAAATCAATATTTGTTTTTTGTTCTTACCGTCGCTGCAGCTTTCTTTTTTTCTGTTTTTTTATATATATTTTTTTGTTGTTGTTTTAATGAATCTATTAATTTAATTCGAAAATTAAAGTCGTTTCCTGTTTGGTATGAGAACAATGAGTGATTGTTTTGATTATATATATTTTGGGTCGATTGTGTAGATGATCATGGAGAGGAAACCCTATTAGACAGAAGGTTTAAAATAAACTGGATTCAAATAATAACACATAAAATGATATGGCAGAATGGTTTAGGCAGATGATGGGGATTCGAGGGGTCTCAGGTTCGAGTCCCGCTGGTGACATCTTTTTATTTTTCAGCCATTTTGAGAGGCAGTGGTCTTTATATTTATTATTATTATTTATTATTATTATTATTATTATTATTATTATTATTATTATTATTATTATTATTATTATTATTATTATTATTATTATTATTATTATTATTATTATTATTATTATTATTATTATTATTTATTGTTATTATTATTATTAGTTGTTGTTATTATTATTATGATAATTGTTGTTACTCCTAAAATGATAGAAGTACTATTATTATTAATCACATTAAGAGATATTATTATTGTAATTATTAAAATAAGTATTATAGTTACAATTACAATTAAGATTTTTATTATTGTTATTACTAACATTATTATCCTTACTAGTAATATCATTATGTAGTATCGTTATAAATGCTAACATTATTAATAAAAAGATTGTTGTTGTTATTATTATAAACATTAAGTATCATGTATTTTTTTATCAAAGGTATTATTTTCGTTACTGTTATTATCAAACTTTTCGTTTCATTTAAAAACTACAGTTACAATCATTATTATTAATAAAATTATTATTATTATTAGTAAATCATTATTTTTATCAAAAACTATCTTTCAAATAGATAAATACTTTATGCATAAATATACTCTTTACATATACTATAATTATAAATAAAACTTCATATAACTATATATATATATATCAAATTTATTAAGATCATTTATATAAATACTTATAAAATGACAAACTATCAATTTTAAATGTAACACTAAATAATTACGTATATAAATATGGACATATTAATATAACTATACAAATAATAAATCAATTTGAATATATACACAAATCAACTATACATAATATATAAATTAAAATATAATAAAAAAATATTTATTCGATTACTATTATATATATATATATATATATATATATATATATATATATATATATATATATATATATATATATATATTAATAGATATACAAATGATATAGGTTCGTGAATCCGAGGCCAACCCTGCATTGTTCCATTATTTAATATAGTCATATGTATTTTTACTACAAAATACATTAGGTGAGTTTCATTTGCCTTTTTACCCTTTATATTTTTGGGCTGAGAATACATGCGCAACTTTTATAACTGTTTTATGAAATAGACACAAGTATCTAAAATTACATTCTATGGCTGGATTATTAAATCGAATATGCCCCTTTTATTAAGTCTGGTAATCTACGAATTAGGGAACAGACACCCTAATTGACGCGAACTCTAAAGATAGATCTATCGGGCCCAACAAGCCCCATCCAAAGTACCGGATGCTTTAGTACTTCGAAATTTATATCATGTCCGAAGGAGGATCCCGGAATGATGGGGATATTCTTATATGTATATTGTGAATGTCGGTTACCAGGTGTTCAATCCATATGAATGATATTTTTTCTCTATGCATGGGACGTATGTTTATGAGAAATGGAAATATGAAATCTTGTGGTCTATTAAAATTTATGAAATGATTATTTATGTTAAATTAATGAACTCACTAACCTTTTGGTTGACACTTTAAAGCATGTTTATTCTCAGGTACGAAAGAAATCTTCCGCTGTGCATTTGCTCATTTTAGGGATATTACTTGGAGTCATTCATGACATATTTCAAAAGACGTTGCATTCGAGTCGTTGAGTTCATCAAGATTATTATTAAGTCAATTATATTTGGATATATTATGAAATGCTATATATGTCTGTCAACTATCGATGTAACGAAAGTTTGTCTTTTAAAAACGAATGCAATGTTTGTAAAATGTATCATATAGAGGTCAAGTACCTCGCGATGTAATCAACTGTTGTGAATCGTTTATAATCGATATGGACTTCGTCCAGATGGATTAGGACGGGTCCTTTCATAGTGTATTTATATTTATTTTTCGTCGCGCGTTTGTTATCTTTCCGAATTTTTAATCGCGTAAGTGCGTTTTCGCGTTTCGGGTTTCGTTCGGGCATTCGGGCCACAAGCTTTCTTCCATTTATCAACTTGGCCCACCATGGGGCCCACCCCATCCCAATTTTGGCCGAAACCAAGGAGGGGAGGGAGAATACTCCCCATATTTCTTTTTTTTGGCAATTTATTTTATCACTTCCTCATTTATCTAAACCTAAATTATATTTTGCTCTCTTCTCCTCTTCCATTGTCCCCTAACCCTCACCTACCACCACCATAACATCATCATCTTCGTCAATTTTCATAGCTTGGATCAAGGATTGTTATACATCAACGCGTTCCTCGTTCCGTTCTCTACGCGATTATACTTCTCGTTTCTTGATTAGGGTATAAACCCTAACCCTAGAACTTTTAATTTTTCCTTAATTTTCTGTATTTTGATGATTTATTAATAGTATGATGATTATTGGTTGTTGTAATGTTGATTGTATGCGTAGAATTACTTGTTTTCGGTTTGATATATTTGGGACAGCAGCTTGTTCGTGTGTTTCTGACTTTGTAACTGATGCTGATCATAAAATAAAGTATATAAATGAGTTCCTCTCATCAAGACATTAATTTTAGACACCGGATTCATGTCGTTTCGATTACCGAAACCCTAGTTATGATCAAAGTTGTATTTTATTAAGATTGAATGTGATTTTGGTATGAACCAGGTATGGTCCGACTTTGTGACCATATTTGGTGACTTTAGGGTGTGTTAGTATATTAGAACTGATGGTGGGACGAACTTTCATGTTCGGGTCATCTCAATCCGAGCCACGAATCACCCGTTACGTCTAAAACACGTTTTTGATTGAATTGAAGTTGCAAGTAGTGTGTTGGCTGTATAACATGACTTGTGGACTATTCTTGGGGTGTTCTTGAGTGTACCAAAGTGTCGGGTGGTTTACTTAGGCGGAGATATATGTAAGGCTCGCCGAAAACCGACACCCGGGGCTTAGGATACGACCCGATGAACTTTTGATTTAAAACTTTTGACTAATTATTAAACTTAGGATATAAATAATGGATTTCATTATAATTTAATTAATTATGATAAAAAAGTAATTATTATTATTTACAAATTATGATATATATATTTATTATATCATTTAATTAATACTTATGATTTAATTAACATTTTAATTAAACATATGATTAATAATACTTCATTATTAATGGAAAATACTTATGATAAGTATTAAACTTATATTATGAGATTATTATAATAAGACTTGTAATAAGGATTAATTAATTATTTAATTATTACAAGACTTAGTTATTATTTAATTATAATTTAATTATTAAATACTTATGATTTAATAATTATAATTAGAAACTTATGATATGATTAATAATTCATTATTAATTAATAATACTTATGATACGATTTAAAAATTATTATTAATTAATAATACTTACATTATGACTAATATTTAATTAATTAATTAAATACTTATGTTATATTAATTATATCATTTAAACTTATATTAACTTTAATAATTCATTTTAATTTAATTAAACTTATGTTATGACATAATTAGACATATTTAACTTTAATAAACGTTATCACTTATATTATTACTATAAATTACACTTTTAAAATTTACGTTGACTATGTTTGACCAAGGTTGACTTTTGAGTTGACTTTCGGTTGACTTTGCCTTTCAGTTGACTTTTTTTGACTTTCTAATTAAGGAAACTTTCCTAACTTATAAACTTTCCTAATATAGCAACTTTCTAAATTTGGAAACTTTCCAAAAATAGAAACTTTCCAAAAATAGAAACTTTCCAAAAATGGAAACCTGCTAAAAATAGAAACTTTCTAAAAATAGAAAGTGTGTGTCCGTAAGCTGTTCCGATCAAACCGATGCATATTGAGTATGGTTCTATGACTACTTGCAACATGTAAAATAGCTATCATACTAAGACTTGACCTAAGTTAGTTATTTATATTGACCTGCTTTATTTATAGGTCAGCGTTGTGATCGTTCCTGATCACTGTACTACATTTGCTGTTCGCTTAATTGTGTTGGTTACTTCATTACTATTAAGGTGAGTTATAGTCCCGTTTTTACATACTTTTCAAAGTATATTTTTGGGATGTGATTACATGCATTTTATTTCACATTTAGACACAAGTGACAATTAAATTTAAATTATTCATTGTGAGTTGGACAAAAATATTCCGTATTCTGGTAACTATAATCATTGATTTCTACCGGTGAACGCGAATCCTACGGATAGATCTATCGGGTTTGACAACCTCATTTCGAGCTAGTCGCGCTAGCAATTTATAATTGGAATGTTTAGTACTTCGTATTTTGTTGTAGATACACTGTCCAATGCATATTTTTATTGTGTTTGGCAAGGGTAAATAAAGGGTTAAGTGGTTACCAGGTGGCTCATTGATAATGTAATAATGTTTAATGTTTTCTAACATTTTTAAATCTTGTGGTCTAAAGTTTATTCAATTATTTAAACCTATAATTCACTCAACCTTTGTGTTGACAGTTTACTCGCATGTTTTCACAGGTGCTTGAGTTTATGTGATGCTTTCGCTGTGTTTAGAAGAGTCTGCATGCATTTGGGCAGATTTTTATGAAACAATTTATGAAACTTTAGCTTGCATTCGGTTTTTGAATAATTAATACTTGTGGGTTGTTGACAATGTTTTTGTGTCAACTTTGGATTATTAATATGTTGAGTTACTTTTAAACTACATATTTTGGTATGCTTTCCTTTTTGGGAAACTTTTGAAATAAAAGAATGCAATGTCGTTTGTTAAATTCATTTAAGTTCGATCAAGCTGTGGGATCAAGTGACGGAGCCGTATAGTGTTTTGACGGGGCCATCACACAGAGCCAACTACGAGAACTGCTAGACCGTAGATTTATTCAACCAAGTTTCTCACCTTGGGGCGCACCTATTTTGTTTGTGAAGAAGAAGGACGGATCCTTCTGCATGTGTATCGACTACCATGAACTCAACAAATTGACAATCAAGAATCGGTATCCTCTTCCCCGTATTGACGATATTTTTGATCAACTACAAGGATCGAGCGTTTACTCTAAGATCAATTTAAGATCCGGTTATCACCAGTTGAGGGTGAAAGAAAGCGATGTGATGAAGACTGCATTCAGAACTCGTTATGGTCATTATGAGTTTCTCGTGATGCCATTCGGGTTAACCAATGCACCTGCCGTGTTCATGGATCTCATGAATCGTGTCTACAAGCAATACCTGGATAAGTTCGTTATCGTCTTCATAGATGATATCCTCATCTACTCTAAGAGCGAAGAAGAGCATGAGCAACATTTTCGATTAGTGCTTGAACTCTTGAGACAAGAGCAACTTTATGCGAAATTCTCCAAGTGTGAATTTTGATTGAAGGAAGTCCAATTTCTGGGTCATGTTGTGAGCGACCAGGGTATCAAAGTTGATCCCGCCAAGATTAAAGCTATCAGCAAGTAGGAAACCCCCGCTACTCCAACTTACATTCGCCAATTTCTAGGTCTCGCCGGTTACTACCGAAGATTTATTGAAGGTTTCTCTCTAATTGCGCGTCCTTTGACCGCGTTGACTCACAAAGGGAAGAAGTTCATTTGGGAACCCGCACAGGAATCAGCATTTCAAACCTTGAAGAAGAAGTTTACCACCGCACATATCTTATCTCTTCCTGAAGGCAGTGACGATTTCGTCGTTTATTGCGATGCTTCGAAAAGTGGTTTTGGTTGTGTACTGATGCAAAGATCAAAGGTTATTGCCTATGCTTCTCGTTAACTAAAGATCCACGAGCAAAACTACACTACTCATGATCTTGAACTGGGAGCCGTTGTCTTCGCATTAAAACTGTGGAGACACTATCTTTATGGAACTAAGATCACTATTTTCACCGATCATAAAAGCCTCCAACACATCTTCGATCAGAAGCAACTAAATATGAGACAACATTGATGGATTGAGACGCTGAACGACTATGATTGTGAACTTCGTTATCACCCTGGCAAGGCCAATGTTGTAGCTGACGCTTTAAGCCGAAAGGAGAGGATGGCACCTCTTCGTGTTCGGGCTCTGAACATCACCATCCATTCAAATCTCAACAGCCAGATCCGAGTATCCCAAGATGAGGCTCTCAAGGAGGAGAATATATCTCAAGAACACTTGAACATTCTCGTCTCTCGATTCGAGGTTAGGGAAACTGGACTCCGATGTTATGCCGGAAGAATTTGGGTACCTCATTATGGAGATCTACGAAGCCTTATACTTGATGAAGACCACAAGTCGAGATATTCGATTCACCTCGGAGCGGGCAAGATGTACCATGATCTTAAAGAACAGTATTGGTGGCCGAATCTTAAGAAGGACGTTGTGACTTATGTTGGTAAGTGTTTGACTTGCTCAAAAGTTAAGGCCGAACATCAAAGACCTTCTGGATTACTTCAATAATTGGAAATCCGATAATGGAAGTGGGAGAGGATAACAATGGACTTCATTACTAAGCTACCAAAGACGGTGGGCGGATATGATACCATCTGGGTTATCGTTGACCGTCTTACTAAATCTGCACACTTCTTAGCCATGAAGGAAACGGATACGATGGAGAGACTTGCTCAACTATACATCAAATAGGTTGTATCTCGTCATGGTGTACCTTTATCGATCATCTCAGATCGCAATCCCCGTTTTGCTTCCAGATTTTGGCGTTCCTTACAAGAAGCCATGGGAACTCGTCTCGACATGAGTACAACTTATCACCCACAGACCGATGGACAAAGTGAACGAACAATTCAGACTTTGGAGGACATGTTGCGTGCATGTGTTATTGATTTCAGAAAGTCCTGGGAAAGGCATTTGCCGCTAGCCGAATTCTCCTACAACAACAGTTATCACTCGATCATTAATGTCGCACCTTTTGAAGCGTTGTATGGCCACAAGTGCCGATCTCCTATTTGTTGGGCCGAAGTAGGCGAAAAGCAAATCACTGGACCCGAGGTAGTCCATGAAACAACGGAGAAGATTGCGCAAATCCAAGCTAGACTTAAGACGGCCCGTGATCGTCAGAAGAGTTATGCCGATCTTAAACGTAAAGACTTTGAATTCAACGTCGGTGACCGTATAATGTTGAAGGTTGCACCTTGAAAGGTGTGATCAGTTTTGGAAAACGTGGAAAGTTAAACCCACGATACATTGGTACTTTTGAAATCTTGGAGCCTGTTGGACCCGTTCCTTAGAGTGTGGATCTCCCAACTCAATTAAGCTCAGTTCATCCTACCTTCCACGTATCAAATTCAAAGAAGTGTCTTGCTGCACCGGAACTTATCATACCACTGGAAGAACTTACGATTGATGACAAACTCCACTTCGTGGAAGAGCCTGTCGAAATTATGGACCGTGAGGTCAAAACTTTGAAATGCAACAAGATTCCGATCGTCCTCACCTTTTCCCAACTCCTCCATCTACCTCAGCTTAAAATTTTGGAACGAAATTTTCTTTAACAGGTGGGTAATGTAACAACCCGGAATTTTCCAATGTTTATTATTAATATTTATTATTAATACTTGCGCCTTATTAAATGTATTTCTATGCATTTACTTGTTATCATGCATAACCTTACTTGGCCCGACTAGTCTTTGTGACACGCGTACTTTTCCCGAATAATATTTTTGAATATTATTTACATTCATGATTAATTTTTATTAATCATTCTTAATTAACTAAGATTAGTGGTTAACTACTTGGGCTTTTATATTACTTGTTGGTAACTTGGGCTTGGACTTTTATTTTATAGCTAGTAAGCCCACGCTACACATTATTGGACTTGTAAGCCCAACATATTAACTAGTATTACATTAAGTATAAGCATGGATTAATTAGCTTAATTTAGAGACAAACCTTACAAGCATGCTACACCTTTCTCCATACACTTTAACCTTATTACTCTTCCTAGCTTTTCCCATCCTTCCCATGCAAGAAAGTTGGCTAATTGAGTTCCCTTTATACTACTCCTAACCGTCGACCACATGTGTGCAACAAGAGAGTTCATTTTCAATTTCCTTATTACATGTTACTTGTATTTCATTTCCTTTTCACACACATTCAAACAACACTTCAAACTCTCTCAACTTTTCTTTCTTTTCTTGTAAGTTACAACATTATTTTTTTCTTTCTTTTGCTTCTAAAAACCGAACCATGTACTCATCATCATCATTCTTACTTGTTAAATTACTTATTGTTATTTGTTGTTAGAGATCAAACTTACTAGCTTGCATCTCCATGAATCTTGTTTTCTTCACTCTTTTGTTGATGAAGAACCAAGAACAAGAACTCAAACTTGTTAGTTTGTAGTTCTACTCTTAAGTGTTTTCAAGACTAAAAGTTCATAAGTTTTATAATCTTCTTTGTTTTCATGTTTGTAGACTTGAATTCTTAAGATTCAAAACTTTAGTTTGAATCTTCTCAAGTATGAAGCAAATATAAACATAATACTTGTAGATCTAGTTTATTTATTCATTTTTACTTACTTTATATTTGGGTTTGATTGTTCATGGTCAAGTATTACTAGTTAAAACTTGATCTCATACTTCTTGAAACCAAAGTTAACTTTGTAAGTTCAAGAACATGGAAGTTTAACTTTCTAGTTACAACTTCATATACTTGTGTTGGATTTAACTTAAGAACTTTAGATCTAGACTTTTGGGTCTAGAATCTTCAAGATCTAACTAAGAACTATGTTCTACAACCTAAAATCTTGTTTGCTTAATTTTAATTTCAAGTTGTAGCTTAATATTACTTGTATAACTCTTGTATGTGTTGGATCTAAGATTTGGATGTAACTTTGGTTCATCAAACTTCATACAACTCTTAAGTGAGTTGTGCTACATGTCTTAGACTTACACTTGTGTCATGATAGTTAAAACTTGGTAAATATTACTTTTAGAGTTCATGTATGTGTCGGATCTAAGATCTTGATGTAACTTTGGTTCATCAAACTACTTGCAACACTTAAATGAGTTGTGCTACTCATCTTAGACTTACACAAGTTTTATGATGGTTAAAACTTGGTTAAGATGATGCAAACACATCAACGAGTTGTACACTTGAAGCTATATGCATCATGGATGAGAACTGTGATGAGCATCGAGCACCAAGAACCCACCGGAACACTCTACTTACTTTTTTATGGGTCTGACCCGACCACCTGGGCTACTGTAAAGCTGATTTTAAGTTATCTCTGTTCGAGTAGATAATTTTTCGTTTAAGACTCGTTTTAATCCGAGTTACGGTTTAGGATCTATGGCCCTCCGAGAGTCACTATGTCCTTTTAACGTTGCGCTAAAAATTCTGACCTACTCGCACTTAAACCGTCACCACGGTCAAACGAAGACGAGTTTGGTTCTGGAATTTTTACAGCAACTAAAGAACTTATATACGGAGCCATGGCCACTGGTCTCACCTCATTTCAGTAGATATAGAGGTCGTGGTGACTGATCAAAATCAGCCTTTGTTTTAAACTCTTTTCATGAACGAAACTTACTTTACACCTTTTGTTTGATGATGATTGATGATGACCTTTAAGACCTAATTTACATACTTTTAAACCTATTGGGACGATTTACTGACTTAGTAACTTTTGACTTAGGTTGAGGACTTTCCAGACCTACATACTTGCTTACCTTTCCCGTGTCAACTTTACTACTACTTAACCACTGTGAGTTATATCATCCTTTTTTACTTTAACTATTTTGGGAACTGAGAATACATGCACATTTTACGTTTTACATACTAGGAACGAGTACTTAAACTTATATATGTGTGGGTTATACAACGGCATAAACATTCCCTTTAGCTCGGTAACGTTTAGTCATTGATTTTTGAACCGGTGAACGCGAATCTTAGATATGGATCCATAGGGTTTGACATCCCCACTCGGGCTAGTCGCGCTAGCATTTAACGGGTGTTTAATACTTCGTAAACATACGCACTCGCCAAGTGTACTTTCATTGGGTTATAAACGTTAAGTTAGTTACCAAGTGCCCACGGTTAAACATATACTTTACATACTGTTTTGAAACGCTCTTTATAGCACTGAAATCTCGTGGCCTACCTTACATTACTGTTATACTTAAACTATAGCTCACCAACCTTTGTGTTGACGTGTGTTGACGTTTTTAAGCATGTTTTTCTCAGGTGCTTAAGGTTACTTCCGCTGTTGTACTAGTCATGCTTTGTAGACACCCGCTATGCTTACTAGAGTTTCCACAGCATGAAATGTTTATTTGCATTCAAACTTATTTACTTATGAAACAATGATTTGTAACGACCTAAGGGTCACGTACTATTATCTTTGCTTCTATTCATAGGAGCATACTTTTGGTTGTAAAACATTTGACGTTGGTTATAACGTCACCTTTTATCATGAATGCAAACTTGTTTTGAAAACGCATATAGTGTTTGACCTTGTAATGATCCTGTTGTTGATGGTCCGTACATGTTGATTTAGTACGGGGCTCACAGCTTTTAAGACCCATTTACACACTTTAACCTTTCAAAACCCTAGGTTGGTCATCTTTGACTGTTCATGACCCAAACTTACCCAAAAACCCCCAAATCACTAATAATAGGGTTTTAGGTTCATTTCTAACCGAAACCCTAACCCTTAAACTAATCAAAATAAAGAAATCAAGGTTAAGAATTACCAACACAATCACCACGTAGCTAGCGGCTAGATGAATGACTTTAAAACTCGTACTAAGACCCGATTCAACCTCCTTCTTCCTTTAATGGAGCTCTCTCACTCTAGAACCTCCTCTCTCTCTAGGATTTAATGGAAGATGATAAAGTTGATGGAAAAGGAGTAATGAGGCTCACCAAAACTGATCTAGGGTCTCAAAGTCGTCCACAATGTGAAATTACCAAGTTACCCCTTTTAAATAACAAAAACACAAAAGTTGGCACGTCAGGCCATCTGGACGGCGTCCAAAATTCTGGACGGCGTCCAGCCCTTTAAACTGGGACGGCGTCCAAACCTGTTGGACAGCGTCCAACACAACTGGGAAAAACTGGATCTTACAACTCTCCCCCACTTGAACCGGATTGCGCCCTCGCAATCTACGCCGCATGACAAGCAGGAAGATAGACCAAAACAAACTCTTCGGGCTCCCAAGTGAACTCGGAACCTATACTTCGACGCCATTGAACCTTATAAGTCCTCACCTCTTTATTTCTCAATCTTTTCACTTTTTCGTCAAGTATAGCAACCGGCTCCTCAACATACTCTAACTTATTGTTTAGCTCAATTTCATCTAATGACACCCATGAAGAATCATCCGCAAGACACTTACGGAGATGGGAAACATGAAATGTATTATGGATCCCCGCAAGTTCCTCGGGTAATTCCAAACGATATGCGACTTCGCCCACACGAGCTAAAACTTTAAATGGCCCAATAAACCGAGGAACTAACTTTCCCCGTTTTTGAAATAGAATAATACCTTTCCATGGTGAAATCTTAAGCATCACCATATCACCTTCTTGAAATTCGATCATTCGTCTTCGCTTGTCGGCATACGACTTTTGTCTATCTTGAGCCTTTTTCAAATGAGTCCGAATCATATCGATTTTGCTATTCGTTTCTAAAACCAAATCGGTACTCCCAATTTTCTTTTGTCCCACTTCACCCCAACAAATTGGAGTTCGACACCTTCGCCCATAAAGCATCTCATAAGGTGGCATCCGGATACTAGTATGATAACTATTATTGTACGAGAATTCCACCAAAGGCAAGTGCTCATCCCATCTACCACCAAAATCAATAATACACGCCCGTAACATATCCTCTAAGGTTTGATTCGTACGTTCGGTTTGACCGTCCATTTGAGGATGATACGTCGTGCTCAATTTTAATTGTGTACCCATATCGTCATGAAACTTTTCCCAAAACCGAGATGTAAAACGGGCATCTCCATATCGTCATGAAACTTTTCCCAAAACCGAGATGTAAAACGGGCATCTCGATCCGAAATAATAGATATAGGAACCCCATGCCAAGCGACTACTTCCTTGATAAACAATTTAGCCAAGGTTTCCGACGATATCGCTTCCCGAATATGAAGAAACAAAGAACTTTTTGTCAATCGGTCAACTATCACCCAAATTGAATCAAATTGGGTTCTCGCCGTCTTTGGTAACTTTGTGATAAAATCCATGGTAATGTGCTCCCATTTCCACTTGGGGATTTCTAACGGTTGTAACTTACCATACGGCTTTTGGTGTTCGGCTTTAACTTGCAAACACGTGAGGCATTGCTCAACATACTTAACAACATCACGTTTCATGCCTGGCTACCAATACTCCTTCCTTAAATCAAGATACATTTTTGTTGCACCCAGATGAATGGAATACTTTGACTTATGTGCTTCATCAAGTAGCGCTCGTCGATAGTCCCCCATCTTAGGCACCCACACTCTTCCTTGAAAAGACAACAAACCACGCGAGCCCATAGTAATGAACTTCGATTGCCCCACTATTCGTTCTGCATTCTTGTTGTGAATGTAAGCCTCTATTTGAAACACACCAAGTTTTTCAAGAAAACCGTTAGTAATAATCATACGTAACAATCCCAATCGTAACGCCGGGTGGTGACTCTTTCGACTTAGCGCATCCGCGACCACATTTGCCTTGACCGGATGATAAAGTATTTCACAATCATAATCTTTTACCACATCCATCCACCTACGTTGATGATAATTCAAATCTCTTTGGTTAAAGAGGTGTTTCAAACTCTTATGATCCAAATAAATCATACTCTTGACACCATACAAGTAATGGCACCAAATTTTCAATGCATGCACAACCGCCACCAACTCAAGATCATGAGTCGGATATCTCGTTTCATGCTCCTTTAATTGTCGAGAGGCGTAAGCGTTGACTTTACCTCTTTACATTAGAACACACCCGAGTCCATTTAAAGATGCGTCACAATAAACCGTCATGTCTTCTACCCCTTCCGGCAACACTAACACCGGCGCTTGACATAACTTCTCTTTTAACAATTGAAAAGCAATTTCTTGCTCGTTCTCCCAATTAAACCTAGCATTCTTTCTCGTCAATTTCATCAATGGAGAAGCAATCTTGGAAAAGTCTTGGATAAAGTGACGATAATAACCGGCTAATCCGAGAAAACTTCGGATTTCCGTAGGCATAGTCGGTTGTCCCCAACTCTTCACCGTCTCAATCTTCCCCGGATCTACTTGAATACCATCCTTGTTCACAATATGACCAAGGAATTGAACTTCCCTTAGCCAAAATTCACATTTAGAGAACTTTACGTACAACTTCTCCTTTCGTAACGTCTTCAATACATCCCACAAATGATGTTCATGTTCGTTCATACTCTTTGAATAAACAAGTATGTAGTCAATGAACACAATTACCAACTTGTCCAACATAGGTTGACATACTCGGTTCATAAGGTCCATGAATGCCGCCGGTGCATTCGTAAGACCAAAAGGCATAACTACAAACTCAAAATGCCCATAACTCGTTCGAAACGCCGCTTTCTCGATATCTTCCTCACGGACCCGCATTTGGTGATAGCCGAACCGTAGGTCGATTTTAGAGAAATACGTTGCACCTTGGAGTTGGTCAAACAAATCGTCAATCTGAGGTAATGGATAACGATTCTTGATCGTCACTTTATTCAACTCTCGATAATTGATGCGCATCCGCATAATACCATCCTTCTTCTTTACGAATAAAACCGGAGCACCCCACGGCGAAGCACTCGGTCGAATGAAACCCTTCTCAAGTAACTATTGGGTTTGATTTAACAACTCTTGCATTTCTGTTGGTGTTAAACGATAAGGAGTTTTAGAAATGGGGGTAGCCCCCGGAACCAACTCAATGCGAAATTCAACTTGTCTCTCCGCCGGAACACCCGGTAACTCGTCCGGAAAAACGTCTTCGAATTCACTAACCACCGGAATTTCACGAATGGGTGGTGGCTCATCACAAGTATCAACAACATGGGTAAGAAAAGCCATGCCACCACTATCAAGGAAACGACGTGCCCGTGCAAAAGTGCATATCGGCACAAGTCTTCTACGCTTATCACCGTGAATAATTAACTATCCCCCACTTGGGGTCTTCACACGAATACATTTTTCAAGGCATGCAATATCGGCTCTATGATGATCGAGCCAATCCATACCGACAACGATATCAAAATCACCCAAAGTCATCGGGATAAGATCAATCTTAAAGTTTTCGGCACCAAAAATGACATCACAATTTTTACACACATCAACCACTAGCACCGTCTTGCCGTCTGCTATTTCAACTTCTACCGGACGACTTAACTTAGCTAACGGTCTATTAAGTCTAGCTACAAATTTTGGAGACACAAACGACAAATTTTCACCGCTATCAAATAGAATCCTTGCTCGATTTGAGTTAACCATTAAAGTACCTGAGACAACTTCGTTGGATTACTTGGCCTCATCATTGGTCATCATGTAATTGCGACCCCTAGCCGTACCCGCCGCTCTCTCCAACTTCTTAACATGATCATTATTCAAATCGAGACATTCCGGCCACTTGTGCCCCTCTTTACCACAATTATAACAAGTAAGCTTGGCCGACGCGTTGGTACAATCACGGGCTATGTGCCCTCTTTGATTACAATTATAACATGTGGGTCTGAAACCCCCGGAAGCACCCTTCTTCACACTATTAACGCTTTCGGAGCCTTTCTTGTTCTTTTTATTTGAAAAGTTCGAATAACTCGAACCTTTAAACTTTCTCTTTAAAAAAGTGAATTTGCTTTTTCTTGGAACCTTCGGCTCAAAACCCCTCGCCAATTCGTATAAATCTTCAAAAAACTTAGCCATTCCCCGGCTAATCTTACCCTTCAACTCATCACCTAAAGTACGGTAGAAATCTAGCATCAACTTGTGATCATCACCAACATACTCCGGACAAAAACGAGTCTTTGCCAAGAAGGTAGACTTGAGAGTAACCAAGTTCATTGAACCTTGTCGCAAATTGAGCAACTCGTCCCGGATTTTATCAAGATCGAAAGAAGTTCAGTATTCTTGGAAAAATTCCTTCTTAAATTCCTCCCATGTTAAGCTTATGCATTGCTCTTCACCATATAATTTGATTTTATCGTCCCACCACAACTTGCCCTCTTCGCGCAACATGCTAGACCCATACCTCGTCTTCTTCTCGGGAGGACACTCCGCGGTACGGAACGCCCCCTCGATATCGGAAATCCAACAAGTGCTTTTCAATGGATCCCTCACCCCATTAAACATCGGAGGTTGATTTTCCGTGAAATGTTTGTAGTGGAAGTCCCGCCTTCCACCCCTACCATTACCTTCACCCCCTTCGCCTCGAGGATAAATGTTTCTAGCTTCTAAAACCTCCTCTATTGCGGCTTTAATTTGTTCATTGATCATTTCGATCACTTATCCATCAACCAACTCTTGGAAGACCTTTCGAACATCGTCAAGAAAATCCTTTTTTAGCCTTTTAAAGATGGCCTCAACCTTGGCCGTGAGTTCAACGTCCTCACTCGTACTTCCGTCATTGGTGTCGTGTCTATTTCTCATCTTCATTCTATAAAACGAAGTAAATTAAGCAACAAGACAAAAGAACTTAACACATATGTATATACATATACACCACACTACCCCATCTTGCTCAACAATCTTCGTACATCGCTTGTTTGACACGATTTGAACCCGTAACAATGGTAGCTAATCATTGTTAAGCGAGCACGTCGCATTAACTTGCTAGTACAATGCCTATCTCGCTTGATGATTGCTAACACAACACAAAACGATTAGCGTAAAGTTCGTTCACATAAACCTAATCACTAATCAACACTCGGTCCGACCCGTCTCCTATAAGTCCCGCATAAAAACGCATACACAAATAAGTCTAAGTCTAGGCACCTATCTCAAGTCGCCTAAATCCCTTAGAAGTTAGTCCTGGATAGTTATTCCTGAAAGCTTCTTCAATTCTTTTTGATAAAACTGGTGGAAGTTTTGTGAAGAATTTATCAGTTATGGCTGGAAAGAAAAGTCTTCCTGACTTACTGGCAAGGATTCTGAATTCATCTATGAATTTCCAAAGATCCTTCGTGTTTTCACATGTTAATCTTTCCAGGTTTCTATATGACCTATCTTTCTCTTCTGTGGATCCTCTATAGGGATCTTCCATGATGATTATTTGACGTAATTGTGAGGTGATGTTTTGAGGGTTATCCGCCATTGCTTCAAGTGCCAAATATGCTTCCGGGTATGCTGTCTGCCATTTTTGCGACATAATCTTTTCATTTTCTCCTAGGAGATTTTCAACGAAATTCATCTTAGCTTTATTATCGGACCGGACCATGTTGTAACGACCCGACCTCGCTTTACCAAAAACACACTAAATTGTTTTTTCTGGTGCAGCACATCTGGACGGCATCCAGATATCTGGACGGCGTCCAACAATGAAGGGTAGGATGGTGTCCAGCAGATCTAGACGGCGTCCAGTTTGCCTTCCAGCTGCTGTCCCCGGGTCCAACATACACGAGTGGAAATCCCGCTTCCCGACACATTTAAACGAAAACCTTTTCACAACATACCACAATATAATAAACTAAGAGGTTTTCATCATCAAACCAAGTTTTACAACACCGGGCCCACATTGGCCCGAATTACGCGTTTCGTTCAAAAATACAAGTTTCGACCATACTAGTTTAATTTCCAAACGACACTAGATCATGGTGTTTGGGGTTAAACTACCCAAATCTTGGTCGAACTTCTAAAAGCTAAACACCCAAAAGCATCCCCTATCAATACAAGCGGGAGACCACTAATCCAACTGAATACCTTTGCCTTTGTCCACGCCGGAGCCTAAAAAGGTAAACAACGAGAGGGTAAGCGAACGCTTAGTGAATGCAATAATTATACATATACATATACAACCTATCTACTTGCAATCACATCCACCAAATACCTCATACGAACTTGTAACACAAATAGCATGTCATCAAACCCGTAATACTAACAAGTCGTACATTATCACAAAATCGCATTAGCATACACTCAACTCAATATATATAATATGCTAAACAATCAACAATCTCAATATGGTTAACCATAAACGCTATGGTGCTACCGGCTCGTGGTTCACACCATACGCAATTGAGTCATACTCTTTTATAGTGCTACCGGCTCGTGGTTCACACTTTGTTTTATAGTGCTACCGGCTCGTGGTTCACACTCGATGCTACCGGCTCTTGGTTCACATCTTAGTTTATAGTGCTACCGACTTGTGGTTCACACTTGATGCTACATGCTCGTGGTTTACATCTTATCACACACATGTTATGGCACTACCGGCTCGATAGTTTATGCCATAACACCCACAAATAAACACGCCATATACACATATGTGTAATTACTCCACTCACCTTAAAGTCTTCGTGAGAGTTAACCGAGCTTGCAACCTTCAATGTAACGTACCTATTACATTAGGCACATAATCAATCACACAATCGAATTGGGTCAACTAACTCACTCAACATCCTAGCATCGTTTTGACCCTTGGTGAAAATTCGACCCATTTGCACCTTCAACCCTAAGATTAGGTCAACTTCGCCAAAACCCTAACGCTAGCTAATTATGATCTTAACCCTTTAATACTCACTAGTTTAGTGTGTTTTCATAGTCATTTCATAACCTAGGTTGCCCAAGACCCATTTGACCCATCTCAAGGTCAACACACCCATTTGGGTCACCCACACCCTAATGCTACCCACTAACATTAACTACTAAGCGTGCTAGTGATTTACTAAGCTTTTAAGACCCATTTACACACTTTAACCTTTCAAAACCCTAGGTTGGTCATCTTTGAGTCTTCTTGACCCATACTTACCCAAAAACCCCCCAAATCACTAATAAAAGGGTTTTAGGTTCATTTCTAACCCAAACCCTAACCCTTAAACTAATCAAAATAAAGAAATCAAGGTTAAGAATTACCAACACAAACACCACGTAGCTAGCGGCTAGATGAACGACTTTAGAACTCACACTAAGACCCGATTCAAACTCCTTCTTCCTTTAATGGAGCTCTCTCACTCTAGAACCTCCTCTCTCTCTAGGATTTAATGGAAGATGATAAAGTAGATGGAAAAGGAGTAATGAGGCTCACCAAAACTGATCTAGGATCTTAAAGTCGTCCATAATGTGAAATTACCAAGTTACCCCTTTTAAATAACAAAAACACAAAAGTTAGCTCGTCAGGCCATCTGGACGCCGTCCAAAATTCTGGAAGGCGTCCAGCCCTTCAAACTGGGACGGTGTCCCACCCTGTTGGACGGCGTCCAACACAACTTGGAAAAACTAGATCTTACACATGTTGAACTATTTAATTGATTAATAGTTATTGATTCCCATCTCGCTATTACATCTGGCCATAAGCCCGGATCAGATGGTAATACCAACATGGCTCGTGTATCAACTAAATCTGGTGGCAGTGTCCATTGCGAGTTATAATACCTCCCGTAATTGATTATCCGAGTTGTGTATGTTTTGGCTAACTCCTCTCGCCGGAGGGTAGACTAGTGGCCCCATGGTTGTATCTTGAGGAGGATTGTACATGCTTGATTCAGAAGTTGAAGGGAAGGCAAAATTATATTTTCCTACCTTTTGAATGAGTTCTCGGACCTTTGGATAGTCCATGTCATCAAAAGTTTCAGTTTCAATTGTAGTATGAAATATTTGTTCTTCTTCCTCCCCCTGCTTTTGAGGAAATGCTATGATATGAAGCATTTCCAATTTCTCATGTATGTCTTCCTCTTCCGGTTGTTCTAAATCTTCTTCTTTTATGAAAATGTTTCCTTCTTGTGAATTGTCTTCATAATCATCCCATCATGTGGCAATAATCTGGTCTATTGGAGTTGAATCTATAGGAGTATCATATCGGACATAATATCCCATTTTCCCGAGTGTTCTCCAAGTGTTGACCAATTTTCTGATTTTCTTCTTTGCTTTTTCTTGGGTTTATTGCCTTTCTTTATTTTGTTTAGGGGTTCTTCAGCTACCTTTGTGCTTCAGCAAGACATTCTTTACAGAAACATACATCACATAGGATGTGCATCTCTTCTTGTTGGTGGGTTTCTTCTTGTTGTGTCATCATACCTATGAATTGTTCTTCATCTTCACTTATATGTTCATAGGTTTCTCTATCATGACTATCAACAGAGAATCTTGGTGGTTGTGGGTTATTCTTGTAAGATCTAAACCTTAGACTAGTTGATTTATCTAGTCTTTGGCTTACTTCTACCCTTGCAGGAACTCGAATGGTGGTAAGAGATGATGGTTTTAAATTCCAGCTTCTTCCTTCCAAATCTTCTATACTTCTCCTTTCACCAGGAATTGGTGTTATTCCATTTGTGGCCAAATGATCTACCACGTTTTCTACACTGTATTGGAAACTAGTGTAACTAGTGTTTGAAATTCTTCCTAAAAGACCAACTGTGATGAGAAGATTACTTTCTCCTACTTGCCACTCTTCATATCCATGTATTTGAATAACAACTTGGATGTGGTTATGGAAGTCATCTATGCTAAGTACCATGTCTGGAACCATATAAATGAGTTGGGTTCCTGCTGAAATCGACTTCCATAGTTCCAATGATCTGTCGATCATCTCCCCATCTGGTGTCTCTAAGGACAACTAGAGTAGTTGTGCCAGCTCCTCTTCTATGTAGTGCATGAAGTCGTATCATGAACATTCCCAAGTAGATATGTTGCATATCAGTTGCTCGCAATCTTTGGTAACTTTGCTGATTACAGAGTCTTAAATCAGTTTGTGATTCTCCTACACAGAGTACTCTTTGCTCTGAGTAGTGTTGGTAGACTCTATGCCTGACAGTTTGATTATTACTGCCATAAAGTACCTCAGCTGGTACCAATTACGCTATTCTTTGTCTAGATATTTCTAGTTGCTGATCTGGATTTAGCTCAGACTCCAAACTTCTTCTATAACCTCTTCCCAGTCTTTTGTTTATTGCTCGATTAAAGTTATGCATTCTCCTTTCACTTGTTCGATAGTTTCTAATCTGATCTTCTTGTGTAGGAATATCTGTTTGTATTTGAGCATATGCAGATCTGCTTAATACACTTGGCCTTAACCCAAAACTCATTTTTACGTCTTTAGAAGGACTTCCTTTTCGTATTCTTCTCTAAAGATCTTGTTTGGATCTTTAAATACGTAAATCGGTCCTCGTTTTCCTTCTTGAGCTTTTCCTTTAATAGACAAGTTGTCTAACCTTTTTCTAAGACTTTCTATAGAATCTTCTAAATTTATTGGTCCACCTTCACTCTTATTTAAGATTTCTACACTTTGTCTTAACTTTATAATTTCTTCTTCAAGCTCTTCGATCTTTTGAGATTACTTTGTGAGGAGATAGATGAGTGTATTATTTTGTTTGACAATCGCTGTATTAAGAGAGATTGCCCCTGTCTTGTACTCAGAATGTCTAATAAAGCTAAGTGCTGGTGGCTCTATTTCTTCAGTTGCCTTTACCGCTTCCCGATATTCTGAGCTAGCTCTTTGGTTAGCTATGCTCATCCAGAGATGAAGGCCTTAACTTCTTGCAAAAGGTGTTCTACCTTTTGTAATTTGTCTTTAAGATCTTCTGAGAGTTTAAGGGTTTGTTGAGTAATTTCGTTGACTTGGTTTAGAACTTGCTTTTTGGTGAGGGGTTTGGATTCTTGGATTTATGAAGAGATTTGTTTTAGGCTTTTTGTGATTTCACTCTGGGTTGTACGTATATTTTCCTCACACTTATCAAGGAGTTGTTCTAATTTTTCAAGGTTTTGACTAATTTGATGAAAAGTTTTAACAGGGATTTTTGCAAAAAAGAGATATTCTATTGTAAATACAAGAAATATTATTACTAATATCAAAACGACTATGTTTTTGACTTTCAGATAAATTTATAAATTCAAGGTCAACAGTTTTGGAATGCTCATACCAATCCTTTATTGATTTTTAAAATGCTCAGTCATGGATAAAGACTTGAAAACATCTATAAAAATTATTTTTACCAATCCCAAACCGATCCCGCGACTCAATACCAATCCCTAAGACCGATCCCAATCTCAGCTTTCCGATAATACCTTTTCTTCTTAAACTCCGTACTTGACATTTTGAAAGGGGATACAGAGGGGATATCTTTATTGGGGATAAAACCAAAATTTTTAGAAAATTTTTAAATAATTAAAAATAACTGATCATTTAAAACAACTAATAATAGATTTGTAAGGACAATCATTCACCGTTAACCTTGAATAGGAGGCTTAGCCTGCCATTAAGCTTATAAAACTTTGTTTACAAGCTCTGATACCAAGAACGGTTGTCCCAAAAATATAAAATTAAAGATTATGATGATAATGGATCGCTACTTCTATATCAGTACAAAGTTATAAACTGAAATACAAAAGTATTAAAATAGATTGGTAAGACAAAGTATTTATAAAACACACCTTGATATTGCACTTGAAAATTTTACAAACGTTGAGAGAGAAGTGTATATGCTTCGATGCCTCTCAAATGAAATTACATAAGCTTATATAGGCGAATTCAAATGGAATATTCCACCAAATATTCACCTAATAATTCAAGCGTACCTAATACGCATTATTTAGACACAATTTTCCACGTTCGAGACCCACTACTTTTGACCTTAAAGAAAAGGTCTGGCCCCACATAATAATTCACACACATTATTGATACAATAATTGACGATAATTTCTACACACGGGACCTATATATAATGACTTTTATTTTTCACCGTTTAATTTTTAGAAATGTGGTCTCCACCACGCTTCGCTGGTTACTCTGATGATTCCCTTTTATAATTTACAGTACCGGGGGTATGTTATTGGTGGTCCCCATCTGGCGTCTCTAAGGAAAACTAGAGCAGTTGTGCCAACTCCTCTTCTATGTAGTGCATGAAGTCTTATCATGAACATTCCCAAATAGATATGTCTAGCAGTGACAAAGGATTTACTAGGAGATGCTGTACAGTTAAAGAAAAGGAAGAATGGTTACGAGCAAATAATCTAGATTTCAAGCCATTGCCAAGAATATATAATTAACCATTCATCTTTCAAGAACCAGGAGCCCTCTACAGATACTACCCAAGTTTGTCTCTAAGAAATTGAACGTGATGCAACAGCAAATGCAGTTGTAGCTATGCAAAACCTCCAAACAATTCTGGACTTTAAAGCCCAAGTCTGTCTCTCAAAAGCAACAAGAGATAACTTCTATGGAGACCATTGGCACGATGTCAAAAGAAAAAAATAAGCAACGAATTGGGCCGATACCCAAACTAAATACAAACAAATATTCAAGGCCCAAGCTAAGTTTCCAGAAGCTGACGCGAGGGACGATGAAATTTCTAGACGACAACAACTTCATAATACATCTATGAAATATAATCAAGCATTATGGCTAGTGGACGTAAACTGGGGACCACCAATAACATACCCCCGGTACTGTAAATTATAAAATGGAATCATCAGAGTAACCAGCGAAGCATGGTGGAGACCACATTTCTAAAAATTAAACGGTGAAAAATAAAAGTCATTATATCTGGCACCACATAATAATTCACACACATTATTGATACAATAATTGACGATAATTTCTACACACTATATAAATTATAACTCAAAACTATAGTTTAAGTTGTATGAGTCAAACTAAATCTCATATGGCCTTCAAATAACTCTTGCCTATATTATTGATATATGTGACTGAAACGACTCGTCCATATGACTATAAGCGCAGTACGTTATTCATTGGTCTCATAGCAAAGTATTTGACCTCTATATGATACGTTTTAGAAAAATATTGCATTCGTTTCATAAAAAAAAACACACCATTATTATACATAATGCATGTTTTAAACAAGTGGGTGATTATTTAAGAAATAATCCCCATGATACATCACTTACCAAATACTACACACATGACATAACAGTCGAATATAATACAAGACAAAGGTTTTATTGAATGCAATACTTCATTTAAACAAAAGCATAAGACTCCATGCACAGCTTGCTCAGATTATGCAACAGCGGAAGACTTTCTTAAGGACCTGAGAATAAACATGTTTAAATAGTCAACACAAAGGTTGGTGAGATATATAGGTTTAGCATCGATATAAATATAGACCACAAGATTTCACAGTTATCAATATATGTACACTCGCAAGTGTATAAAAGTATTCTATAAGTTGTTAAGCGCTTCGGTAACCATACTTAACAATTAATGTAGCATATTCCCTTTATTATGAAATCTTCCTACACTGTACCAAATGTAGTAAAAACAAAGTACTATGCAACCGTTTATGATACTAGAGCGATTAGCCTGGTTGGGGTTGTCAAACCCGATAGATCTATCAATAGGATTCGCGCTTACATGTTCTTACAACATGTAAATATTAGTTACCAAGCTATTAGGGAAGATATGCAAAGTGGTACAACTCAACGTAGAATATATTTTAAGTACTTGTGTCTATGGCGTAAAATATAAAATGCATGTACTCTCATCCCAAAATATTTGTAGAGTTTAAAAATGGGACTATATACTCACGGTAGTAAAAGTATATTAATAATAAGTTTTCAGCTTATTAAAAATATGGTCGTCATCCTTGGATTCACAAACCTAAAACAATAATAATGATTCAGATAATAATACGACATGTGAATAAAATAAAACAAGTTCATAGAATACTTATATATTAATTTTTAACATTTTTATGTTAGTAGTCCTTTGTTAGTAGTCCAAAATAGTCCGAAATGTCCAACAGTCCAATAATCGGTATATATATAATCTTAGAATTACCCCACGACGTATTGTATACGTATTGTCTTTGCATCAACCCAGAGACATATTGTATACGTATTGTCTTAGAATTTATCAAAATGTATTGTATACTTATTGTCTTAGTATTTATCAAAACGTATTGTATACTTATTGTCATGGAATGTACCAAGATTATTATATATATACAATCTCGGAATTAACTAAGATTATAATATTTTGTTATACTAATGATAACATGTCCAAATATATATAGGATATAGGAAAAGTTAGCAAGGATATGGTTGAATAGTTTTACAA
Organism: Rutidosis leptorrhynchoides; assembly: GCF_046630445.1. Lineage (NCBI taxonomy): Eukaryota > Viridiplantae > Streptophyta > Magnoliopsida > Asterales > Asteraceae > Rutidosis > Rutidosis leptorrhynchoides. Next base: position 271,644,413 of record NC_092335.1, read on the forward strand.
TATAAATTTCGTCCATACAACGTTAATTTTAGCAGATTTTATTTTGCTCGCCAAATATTCATTACAACTCCGTTTAAAGTGAATCAAATTGCTATGGATTCCTCAAGAAGTTAATTTTTCAAAAATAATTCAAAAAGTTCATCCCATGTATTAATATTCAGAGTTTTACCCTCTTTTTGTGCCGGTGGACAGATTTGGAAGAATCCCGGCACCCACCCAATATATGATTTTTGATAAAATACTTCCACTTTGTCTAAAATCATGAAAAAAATACTGGAAGTCTTATTTACATATATTAACATATTTTCAAAGTCTTAGCCTTGAACTCAAAGTCTAAGATAGGTTTTTAATTCCCAACCCAAAACAGCCCGCTTTTTACCGAATGGAGATTAAAAGATATATGTTAAGTTTCAAGGTGTTCTTCATATGTACAAGTTATAAGTTCTTATATTAACTTAATATAATGTCATAATACATATAAATAAGTGTTATTAGGGTTAAGTTAGAAAGATTAGATTATTTTTCAAACAAGTTTAGAATTAACTAAACTATGTTCTAGTTTATAAACTCTTATATAGATAGCTATAAACATATGAATTAAACAAGAGTTGAAGTAGAGTTTTTACCTCAAGTTTAGAATGTAAAGTTACTGGAAAGAAGTAGTAGAAAAAAACTTGAGAGAGTTCTTGCAAGTGTGTATGAGAATTGGAAGTAAAATTTGGAAAATGAATGTGTAAAAATAAGTTAGAAATTGTGCTTATTTATAGGCTTGAAAATTTGGTTTTTAGTGAAAATATCTAAGAAAAGTTAAAATGTAATATGTCATGGATGATATATTAAATTGATTTGGTCATGTATGACATATTACACAAATAATTGCAGATTTCTATTGGTATATACCAATAGTAAATACTTCTAGAAGCTGTGTATAATACGGGTAAAAATGTCGTATGAATGCGAGTAGAATTCTTGAGGAAATTGAATGAAAATACGAGTATAGCTATACTTTATATGTATTGATATATTATAAAGTGTATTTAATACTTGTAAAGGTGTATTTACACTCGTAATACATTATATGTAAATACATTTTAACATAAGTTAATTTCGTCGTTTAAATAGTAACATATATATTGTTCAAAAACTCTTTAAATTAGTAGTATGAAAATATATATATATATATAATACTTTGTTAATATACTTAATGAGATATTTAATTATCATATTTTTAAGTTAAATATATATAAATCCATATATATACACAATAATTAACCAATTAAACAATTAAATCAATGACGTTCGTGAATCGTCGAAATAAAAGGGTGACCAAAAGCTTGTGTAAAACTCTTTCCGGAGATTCAAGACTTATTAAAATTCATTGATTATCAAGTCACAATTATTAAATCATGTAAATAGTATAATTAAGTAGTCGGAAAAATTCGGGTCGTTACAGTACCTACCCGTTAAAGAAATTTCGTCCCGAAATTTGTTCGAGATCGTCATGGCTGACAATAAGTATGTTTTCATGACGAATACGAGTTGAAAATTTAGAGTTTTATCATCAATGAGTAATATGAATAAAACAATTCGATTATGTGAAGTGTATGAGTAAAGCTATCGCAAAATATTGAAATGAGGAAAGTAAAGATTCGTCTTAACTTTTGACGTCATCACAATTGATTTTCGGATTAAAGAAAATCTTTGTAATCTTAATAAGATTTGATTCTTTGGTAATTAATAAAATTAGAATTTTCTTCGATTAGGTGTGTAATCTGCCTCGATTGCTATGTCTGATATATCGCTATAAATTAACACCCCCTTCGTTTCCTTATTTCCACATCTCTCATCTTCTATACTTTCTTCCTTAATTCATACTTCCAAAACATTCATCAATATGCTCCATCCGGTTCTAATCCTTGATATACTCCTAACTTTTATATCCGTCATTCTTCTTTTTCATCTGCCGCCGAAAGAATCTATTCACTTCTACTATACTCTTGGTTTTATAGTGTTTTTAGTTCTCCCGTGTCTTTTCGTTGCAATACATATTGATATACACGATTTGTAATTTATGTATTGTCATCGGGCCTTATATCTTTCCTTATTTTTCGGAGTCCCTGCTCCTGTTTTTCCATAATCATTGACATCTACGGTTAATGGTCTTTCTGTTTGCTGCGATTTATACCCCATTTCTATTTCGGAGCTTCATGCTTTTGTTTTCTTTTCGCAAGTAATAGTCCAGAATTTGTAGGTATGGAGTTTCGAATTATCATAATATACAAAGTAGAAAGGAAAGGTAGTAACACAATTTGATTTGTTAAATTACCAGAATATCCGAAAAAGACCGAATCATCAAGAAAATATTTTCTTGATATTTTTTAGAGGTTTAATAGAATGCAAGAGTCGTGTAACATGGCACATGATGACGTTATGATCTGTAAATCATCACATTCCATTTGGGAACTCAGCATGACTTACTGTAATATAATCATGTTGATCAAGTGTCATTATATTATACTAACTCATGCTTTAGTTCCCAACACTACTTCAAAAATATTCATATTTTAAACTCAAAGGTTTCAGAATTTAGAAACTAAAATAGTTTCTTTTATGATGTAACACAGATAACGCGAAGAGGTAAATGATTTTGGATAACAATAGTTATGAAGATATCTTCAGAAACATCGAAGATATTTATAATGAAAGATATGATGATATCTTAGAATATCTAAGATCAGAGGATAATGAAGAATATTGTCCGCAAGAGTTGAGAGTAAGGAGCAAGGTATTCGCTAAAGACTTCAGCAGACACTGAATCATTTGGATTCTTTGAAGGTAGATTTAGTCTTTGTGATTTGTCCACAGCCTCCTTCATGGTTTGCTCAATCCGTTTTTCAATTCTAAACCTTCTCTTTTTCTGAGGTTTGCCAACACACTATTCTTTATCATCAAACTTTTCACTGTTACAGTTGTCTACAGTTTCTACTGCTTCATTCAGCTTTTTCAAAATTCAAGGTATTGATTCGTAGACTGGGTGCTTTTCAGAAATTCAGAATTGAAGATCAAAATTTCCAGGAGTTACACATTATATGTATACATATAATAGAAGTGAAAACGCTGTGAGATTTGAGATTGATGATTGATGATTCCAGGTAATTGGTATGGCAATTATTGTTACAGGATGTAGGTAGGTACATCATAGGGTTTCATGAATAATATAGATATTTTTCAGAGAGACTAAAGCCGAAGTTGCTGGTACATCTGGTGATAATATAGTGGAATATAAAAGGTGCTCCGGTAACGATGGCGAAAGGGTAATGTATATATTGAGGTTATAATACGACTAATCCGACTGAAAAGTCGAAGTTGACTTGCTGGAGCCGTGACAAAACTGGCTACTTTGAAAAGGAATTGCAAGGTTATTTTCGGCAACAACAACGCTAATGGCTCACGGAATTGTGTTAAACTTCTACTTAGGTTCCGGGAGTTTTCCAGATGCATGATTGTGGATAACATGTGGTTGGATCATCATCTCGATTATTTCTTAATTGAGGTGTTTTCAAGAATCATGAAGGGTTTGAATGTAGATTGCAATGAATTTTTGAATAACATAAAATTTTTTTTATGGGTTTAATGAATAGAAGTGATGTTTTAGTACAGTTTTGAAGTCAAAGTATAGCTTTAAAAGATGTAGAGATTTAAGAGTGATGTCACCCGTTAAGTCTTGACTTGGATTCTGATCTGTCAAAATTAGAATATGAAATTGAATTTGGATGAGAATGGTTGTTTTTGATTTCTATGAAAGAATGTATATCGTTGTGAAAGTAGTGAGTATAGTTGATGATTGCTGAATCAGATTCGAAGAATGTAATATATTAATTGTGAATTTATATATCTCTCGGGTATTACCTACCCATTAAAAGTTTCACAAGTAATATTTTGGTACAGGAGAATTTTTATTACAGTCTTTATGAAAATATATGTATATTTTCTTCAGATGTAATACATATTTGATGAGTTAATATTAAATTAAGCTCATTTGATTTTCGGCTGGAATTAGAAATTAATAATCTCTAAAACAATAGAGATTACATAATCTTCGCGGAGTATTTCACTAATGTAATCAATACTTTATTATTTATTCTTATTGACATTCCTTTGTGACGGATGTTGATGCTTGTGAATTCTTGAGAACTTCGTAAGATATGAATGATGTTTTCTAGAAAGCTTCAAGTATATCTAAGTGTAAAATCAAATATGTAATTGAATAATACACTTAGTTTATTATGAAACGGAATTCATGGAGTTGAAACAAAGGTCGTAGTTAACGATGGTTAAGTTGTTAAGGAAGGATGTACATCATAGCATATTAGTAATATGAATTTAACTGAGTAGTATCTACCTTTATTTAATTCATACATAATAGCTTAGTACGGAAAGATATATTATGATCTCAAAATTCATATATATATAAAATATACATATAATTTCTTCTGGGGGAATGAGTGAATACTTCATAACTCGTTGATACAATATATTCGTTGTTGATTTGTGATGATGTTGATGATTATGGAATTGGCGGAGCTCGTAGTGCTACAGGTTTTGTCGGTGTTGGTGATACTGATGGTGATGCTGGTGGTACTACCGGTGGTGCTTGTATAACTAGTCTAGCTTGTAAACCATGCACCATTCTTGTCAGGGTGTCTACTCTTCCTTCTATAATTTCGGTCCACTCATCTGATTTATGGTTAAGATTGGAATAGATAATCACTAACACTTTAGAGATTACATAATTGCCGCAGAATTTTTCTCCAATGAAGTTATGAATCAATACTTCATCGTTGATTTTTATTAGTACTCCTTGGTATCTATGGTGCATATGACGTTGATGCTCGAGGTACAGATTGTGACGTTGAGGTGTGGGATGCGGATGTTGTTGTTGATGGTGGTAATGGTACTGTTGATGTTGCTGAAGGTGGTACTGTTGATGCTGGTGATGCTGCTGGTGCTTGTAACCTTTGCACCGTATTCTCCAAAGCTACTACCCGAGTGCGAAGCTCGTTGATTTCTTCTATTACACCGGGATGATTGTCGGTTCGGACGAGCGGATGAATAAGATCTAGAATGTGAGATAGTATATAATCGTGACGAGATACTCTGAAAATGAGAGAGAAAATGGTGTTTCGAACAGGTTCGCCGGTAAGTGCTTCAGGTTCTTCGCCAAGAGGGAAATGTGGTGGATGGAAGGGATCACCTTCTTCTTGTCTCCAATGATTAAGTAGACTGCAAACCCATCCCTAATTCATCCAGAATAGATGATGGCTAATTGGTTGATCCATTCTAGTCACACTGGTTTCGAAGCTCGAGTGAAACTCCATATCGGAATCCGAGGGACTTGAACTAGTAGCGAGTTCCATTTCATACGATTGAATAAAGAATTTTTCGATATGAAATGATTTTCGGCTATCGGATGGTATTCTAATTACATAGAATATCTAGATATATATAGAACAAAAGATTTCGTAGATTACTGAGGAATTTACGAAATATGTCAGGCAAAGTTTACAGTAACAGATATGCTAAGATATGAATTTTGTCTATACACTATCTATGCAATAATTGCAGTAAGACATGTCAAGACTTAAGATGATAAACATGTAATTTCCGACAAAAAATGATAAGCAAAACTTTTGATATGTAGACATGGCCAAAGTCCAGACTCACTAATGCATCCTAACAACTATCAGTTAGAGACACTAATGCAAGACCTAGTTCGCTAAGACCACAACTCTAATACCAACTGAAATGACTCGTCCATATGACTATAAATGCAGTACATTATTCATTGGTCTCATAGCGAAGCATTTGACCTCTATATGATACGTTTTAGAAAAATATTGCATTCGTTTCATAAAAAACACCATTATTATACATAATGCATGTTTTAAACAAGTGGGCAATTATTTAAGAAATAATTCCCATGATACATCGGTTACCAAATACTACACACATGACATAACAGTCAAAAATAATACATGACAAAGGTTTTATTGAATGCAACACTTCATTTAAACAAAAGCATGAGACTCCATGCACAGCTTGCTCAGATTATGCAACAGCGGAAGACTTTCTTAAGGACCTGAGACTAAACATGATTAAACAGTCAACACAAAGGTTGGTGAGATATATAGGTTTAGCATCGATATAAATATAGACCACAAGATTTCATAGTTATCAATATATGTACACTTGCAAGTGTATAAAAGTATTCTATAAGTTGTCGAGCGCTTCGGTAACCATACTTAACAATTAATGTAGCATATTTCCTTTATTATGAAATCTCCCTACACTATACCAAGTGTAGTAAAAACGAAGTACTATGCAACCGTTTACGATACTAGAGCGACTAGCCCGGTTGGGGTTGTCAAACCCGATAGATCTATCAATAGGATTCGCGCTTACACGTTCTTACAACATGTAAATATTAGTTACAAAGCTATTAGGGAAGATATGCAAAGTGGTACAACTTAACGTAGAATATATTTTAAGTACTTGTGTCTATGGCGTAAAACATAAAATGTGTGACAACCCGAAAATTTTCGACCAAATTTAAACTTTAATCTTTATATATTCCCGACACGATAAGCAAAGTTGTAAGTTGAATCTCAAAGATTTTTTTTAAACTATGTTCATACATTCATTTAAACCTCGACCAAGTTTCTATGATTCACGAACCATTATATGAACAAATATGATTATATATGTATATGTGTATATATTATAACTTGAAAACATTAACAAGTATTAGACGTATAATACTTTACATGAACGTTGTTGTTTTAAAATATATTTAAAATAATTTTCGACGGGATTAAATGATAATATTAAATGATTGAATTATTAGATACATTGAATTACGATTACGAGTCTCTGTTAAGAGGTCCACTTTGAAATAGAAAACCTTTTCTTTTTAACGGTATCCGGAATATTTAGTAAAAGTGATTTACAAAAGTGTCATTAACGAGAGTTAGTCAAAAGTTAGTAATCATTTCCGTTTAAATTTCAAAAGTGTACTTTACTTTGATTAACTAGTGTCCGTTGATAAATCAACCATTTAGTTTTTCATATTAAAAACATTGTTTGGTAGAATAACTACTAATATTTAAAAAGAGTTAAATTATATAAAACGAACTTTGAAATATAATTGGTTTTGAAAGACTAAATATTATATCATTAGATAAATATTTCGAACATATATATTATGTACAAATTTACAATTTATATATATATATATATATATATATATATATATATATATATATATATATATATATATATATATATATATATATATATTAACTTAGTCATAAAACGTCCTGATTTAAAATAAAATATTTTGACAAACAACGAGCCACTGATTTATAGAAGAAAATGACCACAACACTCAATTATATAAGCTACATTTTTTATAAAGTAATTTATTGATGAAAAAGTCAAATTATTAATAAAGGTACACGTCGCGTAACGAAAAAGGATAGTTTTCTAAACGTACGAAAGTGCGCTCGAAAAACCGAAAGTGGTACATGAGTCGAGTGACAAAGTACGAGTCATTTTTGTAAAAATTATATTTTTACCACGAACGTAAATATAATATAATATATAAGTAATTATATAATAAAATATAATATAAATATAATAATAATATAAAGTGTCGGCAAGAATTTTATCATGGATATGAGCTGTAAAAAGGCTTCATTCGATCGCATGGTGTAGCCACACCAACTTCATGCGATCGCATGGCTAGGTTTGGTGGCTCAGCTGCTTAAAGTTTGAACGAATTCAGTTTTGTGCACACACACACATATCACTCTATATCTCTCTATCTAGGATATTACTCCGTATGTATATATTTATTTTATTTATTATTATTATTAACAAATATTATTATTTTTAATCTAAAATATTATTAGTAGTATATTACATAAAATGCTACGACAAGGGTACGCGCGAGTTATTTTAAAACACATTTTGGAAGCGGGATAGGGATAAGGAAATTATGGGTTGTAGCTATGGAGGTGATGGGTGTGGTTCATGGGTATGCTCATGAGGTCAATCTAGTGTTTATCATCTCCGTTGTGTCTACGTACCTTTCCTGCAATATTGAATCTCAATATTGATACGTGAGTACTCGTAAATAAATTTTTACATACATATAGTGTATCCCTGACTAGTGCTCGAGTATATAGGATTATGTATGCTTGTACTTCTAATATTGCCCTTAGATAGGTTGTGTTGGACCTTGAATTAGTTAAACCTGCGGTTGAGATAAGGTATAAGATATGCATGTCCTTGGAAAGCTAGCGAGAAATTAAGAACTTTTCCTTTAGATACCGAATGGTTTCGATGAACGGATTAGAAGTTATAGTCAATTAAATCTTTGTATTATTATTAAAAATAATTATTTTTATCGTCGTTATTATCATCGTTCTAGTTTTATCTTATTATTATTATTATTATTATTATTATTATTTTTATCAATAAAAGGGATTTATCATTGAAAATTATTATTTTTATCGTTATTATTGTTAAACTTATAAATAGTATTATCATTATTATTATTATTATTATCATTAATATATATATATATATATATATCATTATTCAAAAATGGTTATTGTTATTATTATTATTATTATTATTATATTATCATTAAAAAATTATTAGTATTATCGTTAATAAAGTCATAGTAATTATTATTATTAGTATTATTGTAATTAAAACTAATATTAGTAACACCTACTTATTTTGATTACTATTATTATCGTTATTATGAACACGATGTAAAAGACGATTAAAAGCTATTAAACGAAACGATTAGGAATTAATGAGTAAGAGCATGATGATGAAACTAATATATTATAAGCTATTGATTTAGATAAAATTATTGTTCTTATTATTTTTATCATTACTATTATTATTAAAAGTATCGTTGGTATTAAAACTATCATTTTAATGAAAATTATCATTTTAATAGAAATGTCATTGTTACTATAAAATATCATTATTATTATCAATTTAAATAGAATTATTATTTTTAAAGATAATATTAAAAAGTATCGTAAATATTAAAGTTATCATAATTAGAATTATCGTTTTATCATAATGTCATCTTAGAAGTTATAAATATTGATATTTTTATAATAATAATAATTATTACAAAATAATACAACTTTTACTTACTATTATTATAGATATTATTTTATCAAATAAATATGTGATACAAACAAATTTTACTACGTGTAATAAATTACTTTAATAAATATTATCTTTATGATATTAAATGAACTCTATAAATTTTATTACTTAATATATATAAAAGTATATTTTAGTATATAAATTTTAATATGAAATTTTATTTATTAATAAATGAATTATATTATTTACTATAATAAATATTTTAAAAATATTTAAAAATATAAGACGACGATATTTAAAATATATTATAACTATGTATAAATTTTAGAAATCATTTTGAGTCAAATTAATTTTTGTTGACTTTTACATATTAGTCTCGAGCATTAGGATTGTGGTACACTATGACCTGACTCAATTGCTAGACAAATATTGTCCAACATATATATATATATATATATATATATATATATATATATATATATATATATATATATATATATATATATATATATATATATATATATATATATATATATATAATTAATTTAGGTTCGTGAATCCGAGGCCAACCTTGCACTTGTTTAATGACGTTATATGTATTTTTACTACGAAATACAATATGTGAGTTTCATTTTCCTTTTTACCCTTTATATTTTTGGGCTGAGAATACATGCGCAATTTTTATAAATGTTTTACGAAATAGACACAAGTAATTGAAACTACATTATATGGGTGAATGACCGAAGCCGAATATTCCCCTTTTGCTTGGTAACCAAAGAATTTGTAAACCGATCTACTAATTGACGCGAATCCTAAAGATAGATCTATTGGGCCTAACGAACCCCATCCAAAGTACCGGATGCTTTAGTACTTCGATGTTGTTTTATCATGTCCGAAGGATTTCCCGGAATGATAGGGGATATTCTTATATGCATCTTGTTAATGTCGGTTACCAGGTGTTCACCATATGAATGATTATTTTTGTCTCTATGCATGGGACGTATATTTATGAGAACTGGAAAAGAAATTCTTGTGGTTTATTAAAATGACGAAAATGAATGATTATGATAAACTAATGAACTCACCAACCTTTTGGTTGACACTTTAAAGCATGTTTATTCTCAGGTACAAAAGAAATCTTCCGCTGTGCATTTGTTTGTTTTAAAGACATTACTTGGAGTCTTTCATGACATATTTCGAAGAACGTTGCATTCGAGTCATTGAGTTCATCAAAGATTGCTATTAAGTCAATTTATAATTGGATAGTAGATATTATGAAATGGTATGCAAGCCTGTCAATTTTCGATGTAAAGGAAGTTTGTCTTTTAAAAACGAATGAAATGTTTGTAAATGTATCATATAGAGGTCAAGTACCTCGCGATGTAATCAACTATTGTGAATCGTTTATAATGTATATGAACGGGTCCTTTCAGTTGGTATCAAAGCGGTGGTCTTAGCGAACCAGGTCTACATTAGTGTGTCTAACTGATAAGTCGTTAGGATGCATTAGTGAGTCTGGACTTCGACTGTGTCTGCATGTCAAAAGTTTTGCTTATCATTTCTAGTAGGAAATCATCTGCTTATCATCCTTAAGAAATTACCTGCTTATCATTTTTAGTCTAGACACGTCTTGCTACATTAATTGCATGAGTAGTGTATAGACAAAATTCATATCTTAGCGTATCTGCTAAATCATATCTTATCGTATCTGTTACTTTAAACTTTGCATGACATATCCCGCAAATTCCTCCGTAATTTACGAAATATTTTGCTCTACATATATAGATATTCTATGTAATTACAATATCATCCGATAGCCAGAAGATCATTTCATATCGAAAAAAAATTATCCTTTATCCAATCGTAAGAAATGGAATTCGTCGTTAGTTCAAGTCACTCGGATTCCGAAATGGAATCTCACTCAAGCTCTGAAAGCAGTGTAACCGGAATGGATCAACCAATCAGTCATCACCTATTCTGGATGAATTGGGGATGGGTTCGTAGCTTCCTCAATCATTGGAGACAAGAAGAAGGCGATCCTTTCCATCCACCACATTGCCCTCTTGACGAAGAACCTGAAGCACTTACCGGCGAACCTGTCCGAAACACCATTTTCTCTCTCATTTCCAGAGTATCTCGTCACGATTATATACTACATCAAATTCTAGATTTTATTTATCCGCTCGTCCGAACCGACAATCACCCCGGTGTAATAGAAGAAGTCAACGAGCTTCGTGCTCTGGTAGTGGCTTTGGAGAATATGGTGCAGAGATTACAAACACCAGCAGCAGCACCAGCAGTAGCACCGGTACCACCATCATCAACGCCAATAGTACCATTACCACCTCCAACCACAACCGCGTCATAAACCTTAACTTCACAATCTGTCCCACGAGCATCAACGTCATACGCACCATTGATACCAAGGAGTACCAACAACAATAACTGACGAAGTATTAACTCATAACTTCACTGGGAAAACATTCCGCGATGATTATGTAATCTCTAAAGTCTTAGAGATTATCTAATCTAGCCCTAACCATAAATTAGTTAAGAAAACCAAAATGATAGAAGGAAGAATAAAAACCCGAACAAAAATGGTGTGTGATTAACAAGCTAAACTTGTTTTACCAACAACATCAACAGTACCGTCAGTGTCACCAGCATCGTCAGTACAGTCAACATCAGAATCAACAACACCTATAACATCACAAACTCCATCAGTACAAGAATCACTGTGGACAGCATTACGAATCAATAATGCGTATATTGTATCAACGAATTATGAAGAATTAACTCATTCCCTCTGAAGAAATTATATGTATATTATATATATATATATATATATATATATATATATATATATATATATATATATATATATATATATATATATATATATATATATATATATATATATATATATATTGAAATAAAAATAAATCTTTCCATGCTAAGCTATTGTGTGTGAATCTTAACTACTCGGTTAATTCATATTACAAATATACAATAATGTACGTCCTTCGCCCGCAACTTAACTATCGTTAACTACAATCTCTGTCTCAATTCAACAAATTCTAATTCATAATAAATCAAGTATATATTTGATTTTACACTTTCATCATCGATGTACCCGAAACTTTTCAGATAACATCATTCGTACTTTGCGAAGTTCACAAGAATTTAACGAAAACCAACATCACGCCTCAACAAATAACGAAGTATTGATTCATAATTTCAATATTATTGAAGAAATACTTATGTAATCTCTAAAACCTTCAAGAGATCATTCAATTCTGGTTCCAACCGTAAATCGAATGAGTTTAATTTAGTATTAACTCATTAAAATCTATGTTACATCTGAGTAGAATATATACATATATAGTTTCATAAAGACTGTAATAAAATTCTTATGTACAAAATATTAATTGTGAAATTTTTTTTAACGGGTAGGTAATACCCGAGAGATATATATTCACAATTAATATGTTACATTCTTCAAATCAGATTAAGTAAATTATCAACTATACTTCCTACTTTCACAATAATATACATTCCTTTATAGAAAATCAAAACAACCATACTCATTCAAACCCAATTACATATTCTGATTTTGAAACCTCAGAATTCAATTCGAGATATAATCGGTACCATCACTTTTAGATTCCTACATCTTTCAAAGCTATACTTTGACTTTAAAACTGTGTTAGAACATCAAATGTATATTAACAATTACAATCTGTGTTCAGACCCTTTGAAAATTTCTGAAGACACTTCAAATAATGAGCAATTGAGATGATGATCCAACCACATATTACCCACAGTTATGTACTTAAAAAGCTCTTGAAACCAAAGTCATAATTCAACACATATCTGTGTTAAATCCTTTGGCATTTATTAGCAAAAATAACTTTGCAATTCCTTTTTCAAAGTATCAAATTCTATCATAGCTCCAGCAAGACAACTTCGGTTTTTCATTCGGAGTATCCTTATCATAATCTTGATAAATATGTTTCCCTTTCGCCATTGTTACCAGGGAACCTTTCATATCTCACCACATTAGCTGTAAACTTATTAGCAACTGTAATGATCTGAGATTTTCCGAAAAATCATTATATTTATCAAAACCCCATCATTTACTCATTCGCATCTTGTAACGAGAATTGACATACAAATCATCGGGAATTAACAATCAGTTTTTTGAAATCTCGCAGCATGTCCACGCCAACAGATATATGTGTATATATAACGTCTATCTCCTGGACTTACATACTTGAATGTGAAGTTTCTGAAAAACACCCTAAACTGCAGAATAGTTCTCGAAATTGTTGATGAAGCAGCAAAAACTATAAAATGACCTTAACAGTAAAAAGTTTGATAATAAAGAGTAGTGTGTTGGAAGAGCTCAGAAAAAGAAAAGAGTTGGAACTGGAAAACGGATTGAGCAAAGCATGAAGGAGGCTGTGGACAAATCACAAAGGCTAAACCTGCCTTCAAAGGATCCAAATGATTCAGTATCTGCTGAAGTCATTATCGAATACCTTGCTCCTGACTCTAAACCCTTGCGGACAATATTCTTCATCATCCTCTGATATTAGAAATCCTAAGATATCATCATATCTTTCATTATAAATATCCTCCATATTTCTGAAGATATTTTCTTAATTTTTCTTATTTGAAATCATTTACCTCTTCGCGCTATCTGTATCACATCATAAAAGAAACTATTTTAGTTTCTAAATTCTAAAACATTCAAGTTTAAAATAGGAATATTTTGAAGTAGTGTTGGGAACTGAAGCATGAATTAGCATAATATAATGACACTTGATCAACGTGATTATATTACAGTAAGTCATGCTGAGTTTCAAAATGGAACGTGATGATTCACAGATCATAACATCATCATGTGCCATGTTATACGACTCTTGTATTCTATTTAACCTCTAAAATATCAAAAAAATATTTCTTGATGATTCGGCCTTTTTCAAGATATTCTGGTAATTTGACAAGTCAAGATCGTGCAATCACAATTTCCTTCCTAGAACATTAACAATGTTCATTCTGAAATTCATATCTGTGAATTCTGGACCATTACAAGCGGTGCTTAATCGCAAGAAGAAGAAACGAAAGGACAAAACTCCGAAATAGAAATTGGAGTATAAATTGCAGCAAATAAAAGAAAGCATTAACTGTGAATGACAATGATTATAGAAGACAGAAGTAGAGATTTTGAAATATAAGGGAAGATATAAAGCCCAACGACAAACCAGAAATTATAAACCATATATATTGATGCATATAGCAATATAAATACACGGGAGAACTAGAAACACTATAAACCCAAGAGTATATTAGAAGTAAATAGATTCTTCCAGCGGTAGATGAAAAAGAAGAATGACCGATATGAAAGTTAGAAGTATATCGAGAATCAGAACTGGATAGAGCATATTCAATATGAGTTGAGGGGGAAAGAATATAAGGTGATGAAACATGACTAGAAACTTAGAAATCAACAGATTTAACTTACACAATGGCGGAATAAGTGAATCAAACCCTCTAGTGAATAGGTTAAGTTTTTTTTTGGATTAATTTAGTCAAACCACAACTAAATCAAGTGTGATTAGATCAACACCTAGAGCTATTATTCACCACCTGGGTGATTTGGACTGAGAGAGAATCGGAGGAGCTCACCAGATCTGAGTGTGTGTAACAAATGAGAGGCTTAACTTAAAATGAAGAACATAAGACTTTATATACCCCTGCTGTTGACTCACCCGTACAATTCATCCATCACATGTACGAGTTGGTTTCATCAGCCATTCGGGTGATCACTCACTCGTGTCTTCTCATTTAGGTTGTAATTGTGACTTAGCTCAGCATCAACTGTGCGTATGAGCCTGTCAGCCGTACTAGTTGTAGTGACCCGAACTTTTCCATGTTTATATATATTAATTGAGATTGATATTTACATGATTAAATGTTTCCAACATGTTAAGCAATCAAACTTGTTAAGACTTGATAAATTGAAATGTGTTTCATATAGACAATTGACCACCCAAGTTGACCGGTGATTCACGAACGTTAAAACTTGTAAAAACTATACGATGACATATATATGGTTATATATATAGTTAACATGTTTTTATTATAAGTATGTATCTCATTAGGTATTTTAACAATAAGTTATATACATAAAAATGAGAGTATTAATTTAAGAAACTCGAAAACGATATATATAACGATTATCGTTATAACAACGTCTTACTAGGTACATATGAATCATATTAAGATATTGATACACTTGGTTAATTATGTTAAATGATAAGTAAATATATTATTAAGTGTATTAACAATGAAATACATATGTAAAAATAAGACTACTAACTTAATGATTTCGAAACGAGACATATATGTAACGATTATCGTTGTAACGACATTTAACTGTATATACATCATACTGAGATATATTATATATCATAATATCATGATAATATAACAATTTAACATCTCATTTGTTATAATAAACAATGGGTTAACAACATTCAACAAGATCATTAACCTAAAGGTTTCAAAATAACATTTACATGTAACGACTAACGATGACTTAACGACTCAGTTAAAATGTATATACATGTAGTGTTTTAATATGTATTCATACACTTTTGAAAGACTTCAAGACACTTATCAAAATACTTCTACTTAACAAAAATGCTTACAATTACATCCTCGTTCAGTTTCATCAACAATTCTACTCGTATGCACCCGTATTCGTACTCGTACAATACACAGCTTTTAGATGTATGTACTATTGGTATATACACTCCAATGATCAGCTCTTAGCAGCCCATGTGAGTCACCTAACACATGTGGGAACCATCATTTGGCAACTAGCATGAAATATCTCAAAAAATTACAAAAAATATGAGTAATCATTCATGACTTATTTACATGAAAACAAAATTACATATCCTTTATATCTAATCCATACACCAACGACCAAAAACACCTACAAACACTTTCATTCTTCAATTTTCTTCATCTAATTGATCTCTCTCAAGTTCTATCTTCAAGTTCTAAGTGTTCTTCATATATTTTACAAGTTCTAGTTACATAAAATCAAGAATACTTTCAAGTTTGCTAGCTCACTTCCAATCTTGTAAGGTGATCATCCAACCTCAAGAAATCTTTGTTTCTTACAGTAGGTTATCATTCTAATACAAGGTAATAATCATATTCAAAATTTGGTTCAATTTCTATAACTATAACAATCTTATTTCAAGTGATGATCTTACTTGAACTTGTTTTCGTGTCATGATTCTGCTTCAAGAACTTCGAGCCATCCAAGGATCCGTTGAAGCTAGATCCATTTTTCTATTTTCCAGTAGGTTTATCCAAGGAACTTAAGGTAGTAATGATGTTCATAACATCATTCGATTCATACATATAAAGCTATCTTATTCGAAGGTTTAAACTCGTAATCACTAGAACATAGTTTAGTTAATTCTAAACTTGTTCGCAAACAAAAGTTAATCCTTCTAACTTGACTTTTAAAATTAACTACACACATGTTCTATATCTATATGATATGATAACTTAATGATTTAAAACCTGGAAACACGAAAAACACCGTAAAACCGGATTTACGCCGTCGTAGTAACACCGTGGGCTGTTTTGGGTTAGTTAATTAAAACCTATGATAAACTTTGATTTTAAAGTTGTTATTCTGAGAAAATGATTTTTATTATGAACATGAAACTATATCCAAAAATTATGATTAAACTCAAAGTGGAAGTATGTTTTCTAAAATGGTCATCTAGACGTCGTTCTTTCGACTGAAATGACTACCTTTACAAAAATAACTTGTAACTTATTTTTCCGACTATAAACCTATACTTTTCTGTTTAGATTCATAAAATAGAGTTCAATATGAAACCATAGCAATTTGATTCACTCAAAACGGATTTAAAATGAAGAAGTTATGGGTAAAACAAGATTGGATAATTTTTCTCATTTTAGCTACGTGAAAATTGGTAACAAATCTATTCCAACCATAACTTAATCAACTTGTATTGTATATTATGTAATCTTGAGATACCATAGACACGTATACAATGTTTCGACCTATCATGTCGACACATCTATATATATTTCGGAACAACCATAGACACTCTATATGTGAATGTTGGAGTTAGCTATACAGGGTTGAGGTTGATTCCAAAATATATATATTTTGAGTTGTGATCAATACTGAGATACGTATACACTGGGTCGTGGATTGATTCAAGATAATATTTATCGATTTATTTCTGTACATCTAACTGTGGACAACTAGTTGTAGGTTACTAACGAGGACAGCTGACTTAATAAACTTAAAACATCAAAATATATTAAAAGTGTTGTAAATATATTTTGAACATACTTTGATATATATGTATATATTGTTATAGGTTCGTGAATCAACCA
The DNA here is from genome assembly GCF_046630445.1 of Rutidosis leptorrhynchoides. NCBI lineage: Eukaryota > Viridiplantae > Streptophyta > Magnoliopsida > Asterales > Asteraceae > Rutidosis > Rutidosis leptorrhynchoides. The sequence continues at coordinate 271,662,071 of NC_092335.1, forward strand.
GTGGCCAAGTCTTACTTCCCGACGAAGTAAAAATCTGTGAAAGTGAGTTATAGTCCCACTTTTAAAATCTAATATTTTTGGGATGAGAATACATGCAGGTTTTATAAATGATTTACAAAATAGACACAAGTATGTGAAACTACATTCTATGGTTGAATTATCGAAATCGAATATGCCCCTTTTTATTAAGTCTGGTAATCTAAGAATTAGGGAACAGACACCCTAATTGACGCGAATCCTAAAGATAGATCTATTGGGCCTGACAAACCCCATCCAAAGAACCAGATGCTTTAGTACTTTGAAATTTATATCATATCCGAAGGGTGTCCCGGAATGATGGGGATATTCTTAAATATGCATCTTGTTAATGTCGGTTACCAGGTGTTCACCATATGAATGATTTTTATCTCTATGTATGGGATGTGTATTGAAATATGAAATCTTGTGGTCTATTATTATGATTTGATATATATAGGTTAAACCTATAACTCACCAACATTTTTGTTGACGTTTTAAGCATGTTTATTCTCAGGTGATTATTAAGAGCTTCCGCTGTCACATACTTAAATAAGGACGAGATTTGGAGTCCATGCTTGTATGATATTATGTAAAAACTGCATTCAAGAAACTTATTTTGTTGTAACATATTTGTATTGTAAACCATTATGTAATGGTCGTGTGTAAACAGGATATTTTAGATTATCATTATTTGATAATCTACGTAAAGCTTTTTAAAACCTTTATCTATGAAATAAAGGTTATGGTTTGTTTTAAAAATGAATGCAGTCTTTGAAAAATGTCTCATATAGATGTAAGACCCGAATATTTATTTTATATACTTGTTTATAAAAGACATATGAGATCGGGCTTCGTTTAATATTTATATGGAATTAATATGCAAAGGAATTTGGTTCAGCTGTGTTGCGCGCCGCGCAGGGTTGGGGCGCGCCGCGCCGATTGCTGCTGACAGAACCCTCTTTATTTTTAATTGCTTTAATGAGGGGTAAAACGGTAAAATCACATGGGGCCGGATTTGTGAGGCTTATGAGCTAGTTTGGATCAGTTTTGGATCCCATTCACATCCACTCATCATCTTCATCCATTCTTAGAGAGAGAGAGAGAGGCTTAGAGAGAGATTGAAGGTTTTGGTGAGGAAGAAGCTTGAATCGTTCAAAGTCTCGGGTTTTAAAGTTGTTCTCCTCATTCCTAGCTACGTTGTGGTGGTATTGGTAAGCTCAAACTCTGAATTTCATTTGTTTAACTTGATATTCAATTTAGGGTTTTGAGTTAATTGGTTGAGTAACCCACTTAGGTGATGAAATGGGTTTATGGTGACTAGTTATTCTTATCTTAGAGAACCAGAAAATTTGCATTAGTGTGTCTTATCGAGTTTGTTAGGATGCATTAGTGATTCTGGACTTCGACCGTGTTTTCTTTAAAAATGATTGCTTAACATTTTTGTTGGAAACTATATATTTTTAACATTTGAATATTATGTGATATATTAACCTCTTAACGTGTTTGATATTATGTGATAGATGTCTACCTCTAGAACAAGTCCCATTGACTCACCTAATAATAATGAAGAGTCAAATGTAAATTGGAATGATTCGTGGACTGATTCACAAGTTCCCGAAGAGGAACCGGAAGAAGAGTCGGAACCGGAAGAAGAATCGGAACCGGAAGAAGAATCGGAACCGGAAGAAGAATCGGAACCGGTGGGGGAAATAATAAAACGGTTAAGTAAAAGAGAATCCTCAACCAACCGACCAAGGTTAATTATGGTCAATGGTGTTTCCGCCAAGGAAGCAAAATATTGGGAGGATTACCAATTCTCCGATGAATCGGATTCCGACGAGAATTCCAATGATGTTATAGAAATTACCCCAACTGAATTTAAAAAGGCAAAAGAAAATAATAAGGGAAAGGGCATAAAAATAGAGAAATCTAATTCCAACCCCGATGAACTTTATATGTATCGTCAACCCCCGAAGTCCTTAAGTTGTAACAATGACCCGGGAACCTCTAAACCACCAGGTTTTTCTAAACCAATGTGGACAACGATGGCTCGTATTAGGGGAACATCATATATCCCTAGAAACTTGGCAAAACGAACCAAAACCGAAGAAGAAGAAACGAGCGAGTCGGAATAAGATAGTTGTATTCGTGTGGTGTAATATATGTAATATAGTGTTCTTATGCTTTATGATATATGTAAAAATTGCTTGTATTAATAAGTATTTTTTTTTATGAATCTAACTCTTGTCTATTTTACAGTTTAAAAACACAAAATGGATAGACAACCCAATATTTTAAGAGACCTACCCGGAGACATGATTGATGAAATCTTGTCTAGAGTCGGCCAGAATTCCTCGGCATAACTATTTAAGGCGAGATCAGTTTGTAAGACATTCGAAGAACGTTCCAAGAATGTCTTGGTTTATAAAAGACTTTCGTTTGAAAGATGGGGGATATCACATTGGGAAACCCATAAGTTACGATGTGTTTACTTTGACACATATATTGCGGGGAACCCAAATGCTATTTTACGCAACGGGTTAAGAAATTATTTTGACTCAATATATCCGAATATTGGACTTCGTGATTTAGAAAAAGCGGCTAACATGCAACATAAAGAAGCATGTTATGCTTATGGATTAGTAATGTTCGCTTCTCACCAAAGTGAGAACAAGAACATCGGGCTACAACTATTAAACAAAACGTTTCCACAAGTGACGGAGTCGGTAATTGGGGTAAGAAATGAGGTTTTTAGATTATTACGGGACTGTTGGACATTACGTAACCCTCGTCCCTTTGACGACGTTACAACACGCTGTCTTATCAACGGCCATAACGGTTATGTTCCACAAGACCAAGGATGGGAAGTAGTCCTAGTAAAACCAGAATGCATGACTTGTTTCTGGACGTATGAATTACGTGTCTTTATTGCCTTTGCTGAACGACTTGTGTACTAGCTAGAATTATCTTCACAACTATCTTGTATCAAAGTTATTGTGTGCTATATTTCATGCTTTATGTAAAATAAGCGGTATTGTAAGTTTGTAAAATATTGTATAAAAGTTTGAACGCGAAATATTATTATAATCAGTTTTTCATATAGAATTGTAGTAGTTGAATTGTATATTAGCTACTAAGTATGAACTTAACGGGTAGGTACTACCCGAATTTAAACTTATAAAACGCTAATATGAAGAAAAAGCTTTTATAAATGAGTTCATATTATGCTACGAAATACTATTAACTACTCTTAATATTCTGTATGATTAACTTGTTCCATTTGACTATTTTGAAGGAAATGGCACCGACTACTCGACACACCGTGAATATGAATGAAGAGGAATTCCGTACTTTTCTAGCTTCAAACATAGCCGCAGTACAGGCTGCGCTACATACCAACAATAACCTTGGATCTAGCAGTACAGGAAATCGTGTAGGATGCACCTACAAATAATTCACTGCCTGCAAACCTTTGGAATTTGATGGAACCGAAGGACCGATCGGATTGAAACGGTGGACCGAGAAGGTCGAATCGGTGTTTGCCATAAGTAAGTGTACTGAAGAGGACAAAGTGAAGTACGCTACGCATACCTTCACAGGTTCTACATTAACATGGTGGAATACCTATCTAGAGCAAGTGGGACAAGACGATGCGTACGCACTACCGTGGTCAGCATTCAAGCACTTGATGAACGAGAAGTACCGTCCCAGAACCGAGGTCAATAAGCTCAAGACAGAACTTAGAGGGTTACGAACCCAAGGATTTGATATTACCACGTACGAAAGACGATTCACAGAATTGTGCCTATTGTGTCCGGGAGCATTCGAAGATGAGGAAGAGAAGATCGACTCATTTGTGAAACGATTACCGGAAAGAATCCAAGAAGATATAAGTTCACACGAGCCCGCCTCTATACAACAGGCATGTAGAATGGCTCACAAACTAGTGAACCAGATTGAAGAAAGAATTAAAGAACAGACTGCTGAAGAGGCCAATGTGAAGCAAGTCAAAAGAAAGTGGTAGGAAAACGGTGATAAGAATCACCAATACAACAACAACAACAACAACAGCAACAGCAACAACAACAATCATCCCAACAACAATAATAACCGCAACAACAACAACAATCAGAAGCAGCTATGCCAAAGGTGTGAAAAGTATCACTCGGGGTTCTGCACCAAATTTTGCAACAAGTGTAAAAGAAATGGTCATAGCGCGGCGAAGTGTGAGGTCTACGGACCAGGGGTTAATAGAACGAAAGGAATAAATGGTGTCGGAACGAGTAATGGCGGAGCAAGTAGTGTCGGAGCAAGTTATGCCAATGTAGTTTGTTATAAATGTGGAAAACCGGGCCACATTATTAGAAATTGCCCGAACCAGGAGAACACGAATGGACAAGGCCGCGGAAGAGTTTTCAATATTAATGCGGCAGAGGCACAGGAAGACCCGGAGCTTGCTACGGGTACGTTTCTTATTGACAATAAATCTGCTTACGTTTTATTTGATTCGGGTGCGGATAGAAGCTATATGAGTAGAGATTTTTGTGCTAAATTAGGTTGTCCATTGACGCCTTTGGATAGTAAATTTTTACTCGAATTAGCAAATGGTAAATTAATTTCAGCAGATAATATATGTCGGAATCGAGAAATTAAACTGGTTAGCGAAACATTTAAGATTGATTTGATACCAGTAGAGTTAGGGAGTTTTGATGTGATAATCGGTATGGACTGGTTGAAAGAAGTGAAAGCAGAGATCGTCTGTTACAAAAATGCAATTCGCATTATACGAGAAAAAGGAAAACCCTTAATGGTGTACGGAGAAAAGGACAACACGAAGCTACATCTTATTACTAATTTGAAGGCACAAAAACTAATAAGAAAAGGTTGCTATGCTATTCTAGCACACGTCGAGAAAGTACAAACTGAAGAAAAGAGCATCAATGATGTTCCCATTGCAAAAGAATTTCCCGATGTATTTCCGAAAGAATTACCGGGATTACCCCCACATCGATCCGTTGAATTTCAAATAGATCTTGTACCAGGAGCTGCACCAATAGCTCGTGCTCCTTACAGACTCGCACCCAGCGAGATGAAAGAACTGCAAAGCCAATTACAAGAACTTTTAGAGCGTGGTTTCATTCGACCAAGCACATCACCGTGGGGAGCTCCTGTTTTGTTTGTCAAGAAGAAAGATGGTACATTCAGGTTGTGTATCGACTACCGAGAGTTGAACAAACTTGCCATCAAGAACCGCTACCCACTACCGAGAATCGACGACTTATTTGATCAACTACAAGGCTCATCTGTTTATTCAAAGATTGACTTACGTTCCGGGTATCATCAAATGCGGGTGAAAGAAGATGATATTCTAAAGACTGCTTTCAGAACATGTTACGGTCATTACGAGTTTATGGTCATGCCGTTTGGTTTAACTAATGCACCAGCTGTGTTCATGGACCTTATGAACCGAGTGTGTGGACCATACCTTGACAAGTTTGTCATTGTTTTCATTGATGACATACTTATTTACTCAAAGAATGACCAAGAACAAGGTGAACATTTGAGAAAGGTGTTAGAAGTATTGAGGAAGGAAGAATTGTACGCTAAGTTTTCAAAGTGTGCATTTTGGTTGGAAGAAGTTCAATTCCTCGGTCACATAGTGAACAAAGAAGGTATTAAGGTGGATCCGGCAAAGATAGAAACTGTTGAAGAGTGGGAAACCCCGAAAACTCCGAAACACATACGCCAGTTTTTAGGACTAGCTGGTTACTACAGAAGGTTCATCCAAGACTTTTCCAGAATAGCAAAACCCTTGACTGCATTAACGCATAAAGGGAAGAAATTTGAATGGAATGATGAACAAGAGAAAGCGTTTCAGTTATTGAAGAAAAAGCTAACTACGGCACCTATATTGTCATTGCCTGAAGGGAATGATGATTTTGTGATTTATTGTGACGCATCAAAGCAAGGTCTCGGTTGTGTATTAATGCAACGAACGAAGGTGATTGCTTATGCGTCTAGACAATTGAAGATTCACGAACAAAATTATACGACGCATGATTTGGAATTAGGCGCGGTTGTTTTTGCATTAAAGACTTGGAGGCACTACTTATATGGGGTCAAAAGTATTATATATACCGACCACAAAAGTCTTCAACACATATTTAATCAGAAACAACTGAATATGAGGCAGCGTAGGTGGATTGAATTGTTGAATGATTACGACTTTGAGATTCGTTACCACCCGGGGAAGGCAAATGTGGTAGCCGATGCCTTGAGCAGGAAGGACAGAGAACCCATTCGAGTAAAATCTATGAATATAATGATTCATAATAACCTTACTACTCAAATAAAGGAGGCGCAACAAGGAGTTTTAAAAGAGGGAAATTTAAAGGATGAAATACCCAAAGGATCGGAGAAGCATCTTAATATTCGGGAAGACGGAACCCGGTATAGGGCTGAAAGGATTTGGGTACCAAAATTTGGAGATATGAGAGAAATGGTACTTAGAGAAGCTCATAAAACCAGATACTCAATACATCCTGGAACGGGGAAGATGTACAAGGATCTCAGGAAATATTTTTGGTGGCCGGGTATGAAAGCCGATGTTGCTAAATACGTAGGAGAATGTTTGACGTGTTCTAAGGTTAAAGCTGAGCATCAGAAACCATCAGGTCTACTTCAACAACCCGAAATCCCAGAATGGAAATGGGAAAACATTACCATGGATTTCATCACTAAATTGCCAAGGACTGCAAGTGGTTTTGATACTATTTGGGTAATAGTTGATCGTCTCACCAAATCAGCACACTTCCTGCCAATAAGAGAAGATGACAAGATGGAGAAGTTAGCACGACTGTATTTGAAGGAAGTCGTATCCAGACATGGAATACCAATCTCTATTATCTCTGATAGGGATGGCAGATTTATTTCAAGATTCTGGCAGACATTACAGCAAGCATTAGGAACTCGTCTAGACATGAGTACTGCCTATCATCCACAAACTGATGGGCAGAGCGAAAGGACGATACAAACGCTTGAAGACATGCTACGAGCATGTGTTATTGATTTCGGAAACAGTTGGGATCGACATATACCGTTAGCAGAATTTTCCTACAACAACAGCTACCATTCAAGCATTGAGATGGCGCCGTTTGAAGCACTTTATGGTAGAAAGTGCAGGTCTCCGATTTGTTGGAGTGAAGTGGGGGATAGACAGATTACGGGTCCGGAGATTATACAAGAAACTACCGAGAAGATCATCCAAATTCAACAACGGTTGAAAACCGCCCAAAGTCGACAAAAGAGCTACGCTGACATTAAAAGAAAAGATATAGAATTTGAAATTGGAGAGATGGTCATGCTTAAAGTTGCACCTTGGAAAGGCGTTGTTCGATTTGGTAAACGAGGGAAATTAAATCCAAGGTATATTGGACCATTCAAGATTATTGATCGTGTCGGACCAGTAGCTTACCGACTTGAGTTACCTCAACAACTCGTGGCTGTACATAACACTTTCCACGTCTCGAATTTGAAGAAATGTTTTGCTAAAGAAGATCTCACTATTCCGTTAGATGAAATCCAAATCAACGAAAAACTTCAATTCATCGAAGAACCCGTCGAAATAATGGATCGTGAGGTTAAAAGACTTAAGCAAAACAAGATACCAATTGTTAAGGTTCGATGGAATGCTCGTAGAGGACCCGAGTTCACCTGGGAGCGTGAAGATCAGATGAAGAAGAAATACCCGCATCTATTTCCAGAAGATTCGTCAACACCTTCAACAGCTTAAAATTTCGGGACGAAATTTATTTAACGGGTAGGTACTGTAGTGACCCGAACTTTTCCATGTTTATATATATTAATTGAGATTGATATTTACATGATTAAATGTTTCCAACATGTTAAGCAATCAAACTTGTTAAGACTTGATAAATTGAAATGTGTTTCATATAGACAATTGACCACCCAAGTTGACCGGTGATTCACGAACGTTAAAACTTGTAAAAACTATACGATGACATATATATGGTTATATATATAGTTAACATGTTTTTATTATAAGTATGTATCTCATTAGGTATTTTAACAATGAGTTATATACATAAAAATGAGACTATTAATTTAAGAAACTCGAAAACGATATATATATAACGATTATCGTTATAACAACGTCTTACTAGGTACATATGAATCATATTAAGATATTGATACACTTGGTTAATTATGTTAAATGATAAGTAAATATATTATTAAGTGTATTAACAATGAAATACATATGTAAAAATAAGACTACTAACTTAATGATTTCGAAACGAGACATATATGTAACGATTATCGTTGTAACGACATTTAACTGTATATACATCATACTGAGATATATTATATATCATAATATCATGATAATATAACAATTTAACATCTCATTTGTTATAATAAACAATGGGTTAACAACATTCAACAAGATCATTAACCTAAAGGTTTCAAAATAACATTTACATGTAACGACTAACGATGACTTAACGACTCAGTTAAAATGTATATACATGTAGTGTTTTAATATGTATTCATACACTTTTGAAAGACTTCAAGACACTTATCAAAATACTTCTACTTAACAAAAATGCTTACAATTACATCCTCGTTCAGTTTCATCAACAATTCTACTCGTATGCACCCGTATTCGTACTCGTACAATACACAGCTTTTAGATGTATGTACTATTGGTATATACACTCCAATTATCAGCTCTTAGCAGCCCATGTGAGTCACCTAACACATGTGGGAACCATCATTTGGCAACTAGCATGAAATATCTCATAAAATTACAAAAAATATGAGTAATCATTCATGACTTATTTACATGAAAACAAAATTACATATCCTTTATATCTAATCCATACACCAACGACCAAAAACACCTACAAACACTTTCATTCTTCAATTTTCTTCATCTAATTGATCTCTCTCAAGTTCTATCTTCAAGTTCTAAGTGTTCTTCATATATTTTACAAGTTCTAGTTACATAAAATCAAGAATACTTTCAAGTTTGCTAGCTCACTTCCAATCTTGTAAGGTGATCATCCAACCTCAAGAAATCTTTGTTTCTTACAGTAGGTTATCATTCTAATACAAGGTAATAATCATATTCAAACTTTGGTTCAATTTCTATAACTATAACAATCTTATTTCAAGTGATGATCTTACTTGAACTTGTTTTCGTGTCATGATTCTACTTCAAGAACTTCGAGCCATCCAAGGATCCGTTGAAGCTAGATCCATTTTTCTATTTTCCAGTAGGTTTATCCAAGGAACTTAAGGTAGTAATGATGTTCATAACATCATTCGATTCATACATATAAAGCTATCTTATTCGAAGGTTTAAACTCGTAATCACTAGAACATAGTTTAGTTAATTCTAAACTTATTCGCAAACAAAAGTTAATCCTTCTAACTTGACTTTTAAAATTAACTACACACATGTTCTATATCTATATGATATGATAACTTAATGATTTAAAACCTGGAAACACGAAAAACACCGTAAAACCGGATTTACGCCGTCGTAGTAACACCGCGGGCTGTTTTGGGTTAGTTAATTAAAAACTATGATAAACTTTGATTTTAAAGTTGTTATTCTGAGAAAATGATTTTTATTATGAACATGAAACTATATCCAAAAATTATGATTAAACTCAAAGTGGAAGTATGTTTTCTAAAATGGTCATCTAGACGTCGTTCTTTCGACTGAAATGACTACCTTTACAAAAACGACTTGTAACTTATTTTTCCGGCTATAAACCTATACTTTTCTGTTTAGATTCATAAAATAGAGTTCAATATGAAACCATAGCAATTTGATTCACTCAAAACGGATTTAAAATGAAGAAGTTATGGGTAAAACAAGATTGGATAATTTTTCTCATTTTAGCTACGTGAAAATTGGTAACAAATCTATTCCAACCATAACTTAATCAACTTGTATTGTATATTATGTAATCTTGAGATACCATAGACACGTATACAATGTTTTGACCTATCATGTCGACACATCTATATATATTTCGGAACAACCATAGACACTCTATATGTGAATGTTGGAGTTAGCTATACAGGGTTGAGGTTGATTCCAAAATATATATAGTTTGAGTTGTGATCAATACTGAGATACGTATACACTGGGTCGTGGATTGATTCAAGATAATATTTATCGATTTATTTCTGTACATCTAACTGTGGACAACTAGTTGTAGGTTACTAACGAGGACAGCTGACTTAATAAACTTAAAACATCAAAATATATTAAAAGTGTTGTAAATATATTTTGAACATACTTTGATATATATGTATATATTGTTATAGGTTCGTGAATCAACCAGTGGCCAAGTCTTACTTCCCGACGAAGTAAAAATCTGTGAAAGTGAGTTATAGTCCCACTTTTAAAATCTAATATTTTTGGGATGAGAATACATGCAGGTTTTATAAATGATTTACAAAATAGACACAAGTATGTGAAACTACATTCTATGGTTGAATTATCGAAATCGAATATGCCCCTTTTTATTAAGTCTGGTAATCTAAGAATTAGGGAACAGACACCCTAATTGACGCGAATCCTAAAGATAGATCTATTGGGCCTAACAAACCCCATCCAAAGAACCAGATGCTTTAGTACTTCGAAATTTATATCATATCCGAAGGGTGTCCCGGAATGATGGGGATATTCTTAAATATGCATCTTGTTAATGTCGGTTACCAGGTGTTCACCATATGAATGATTTTTATCTCTATGTATGGGATGTGTATTGAAATATGAAATCTTGTGGTCTATTATTATGATTTGATATATATAGGTTAAACCTATAACTCACCAACATTTTTGTTGACGTTTTAAGCATGTTTATTCTCAGGTGATTATTAAGAGCTTCCGCTGTCGCATACTTAAATAAGGACGAGATTTGGAGTCCATGCTTGTATGATATTATGTAAAAACTGCATTCAAGAAACTTATTTTGTTGTAACATATTTGTATTGTAAACCATTATGTAATGGTCGTGTGTAAACAGGATATTTTAGATTATCATTATTTGATAATCTACGTAAAGCTTTTTAAAACCTTTATCTATGAAATAAAGGTTATGGTTTGTTTTAAAAATGAATGCAGTCTTTGAAAAACGTCTCATATAGATGTAAGACCCGAATATTTATTTTGTATACTTGTTTATAAAAGACATATGAGATCGGGCTTCGTTTAATATTTATATGCAAAGGAATCTGGTTCAGCTGTGTTGCGCGCCGCGCAGGGTTGGGGCGCGCCGCGCCGATTGCTGCTGACAGAACCCTCTTTATTTTTAATTGCTTTAATGAGGGGTAAAAGGGTAAAATCACATGGGGCCGGATTTGTGAGGCTTATGAGCTAGTTTGGATCAGTTTTGGATCCCATTCACATCCACTCATCATCTTCATCCATTCTTAGAGAGAGAGAGAGGCTTAGAGAGAGATTGAAGGTTTTGGTGAGGAAGAAGCTTGAATCGTTCAAAGTCTCGGGTTTTAAAGTTGTTCTCCTCGTTCCTAGCTACGTTGTGGTGGTATTGGTAAGCTCAAACTCCGAATTTCATTTGTTTAACTTGATATTCAATTTAGGGTTTTGAGTTAATTGGTTGAGTAACCCACTTAGGTGATGAAATGGGTTTATGGTGACTAGTTATTCTTGTCACTTGGCGGGTTTTGGGTTGGATGACGTTTTGGCCTTGATTAGGCTTTGGTTTGGAGTTTAATCACTTGGATTAGTGATTATGGAAGTATTGGAACCCATTTAGGGTAATTTGGGTGACTAATTGTGACTTTGGGTCAAATTAGGTTTTGGTGGTAATTATGACCCGATTGGCGAATTAATGAGGTTTATAAATTTAAAATGGATTAAGTTGAAGTATTAAACCGAGTTAAATGTGTTTTGGTGTCAAACTTGTAAAGGATGAGATTTTGACCTTTATGGGTCAAAATTAGGGTTTAAGTGTCAAAATGGGTATGACACGTGTTTAACACTTGAGTTCGGGTTTATTTAGCATATTATGACCATTCTCACTTGTGTTAGTGATTATTGGTTAGTTCGGATACGGTTTGTGCTTGGAAGTGCATTTGGGTCGAAATTGCACTAAGGGTCAAATTGGGTGGTTTGTAAATCCATCCTAATTGTGTTGTGATATTTGTGATAATGGAATAGGTACTTTCCATTGACGAGTTGCGGATTACTTGGAAGCTTTCTTCAAGACTTCAAGGTGAGTGATAATATCCTATGTGCATATGTATGTGTAGGATGGGTGCGGGTCGGGTGAAGTGATTCTCGGTTATAGAGCTCACTTCACATATAGGTGGACTTGATGGACTTGTGTATAAGTCCAATTGGCACGGTTGTGCGTTTTGGTTGACCATCTTTGACGAGGTGCACATTTTGTGTGCACATTATCACACATGGTTGTGATTTGGTTGTTATAACCCTAATGGCGAAGGGTTGATATGGTTGTGTTGTGGATGACCCCGATGTGGTGGATTTTATAATCCCGTGACCGTGGGATTTAGTAATGAGAAATGAATCTCGGGTAGTGCGGATTCATGGTGACTCGGGTTGTTCGGTCACCTTATTGAGGTAGTGGATCTCGGGTAGTGCGGATTCACGATGACTCGGGTTGTTCGGTCATCTTATGGTTGAGAAGTGAATTTCGGGTTGTGCGAATTCACAAGGCTCGGGTTGTTCGGCCAATGTTCGTGTGATTGAGGTTAAGGGGTTAACCTTGTGTATTATTATTATTGTATTATATTAATGTGTTGTTGTGTTGTAGCTAACCCTCCGGGTGTAGCTATTTGGCGATGTTTACTTTGTCGTTGGTGGACTATCTTTTGTGTTGTATCTTTAGCTCGTTGCTTAGATCGTACGGTATGCTTAGTGTAGATGCTTTATACTTGGATGCGTCGGTATGCGGTATTTGTTTTGTGTGGCGTATTCATTTTATACATATATATGTATGTAGTATATTATCATTCACTAAGCATTAGCTTACCCTCTCGTTGTTGACTCTTTTTATAGATTGCATGCGGATGGTGGCTCGGGTAAGCGCGAGGACTAGAAGACTTGCATAGTTGCTTTAGTGACTTGCTTTTGGATTGTTTAGGATTGGGTAGTGTATTCCCGATCGCCATGCTCGGCTTTGTTTTGTATTAAAATCTTAAAGTCGAAAATTGTATTTTTGGTACTTAAGGTGGTAATATGGGTCGATGTCGGACCCATTCCGCAAACTTAATTTTATTAATTAAACGTGCTAGTTTTATATATATGAATTCATGGTTGAAAGCGTTTTGGCTAAAAATGTCGGGAACTAGTCGAACATTTTCGTTAAATTGACTTCCGGGGACAGCAGGCTGTCCAGGTGGTTTGGCGCGCCGCTCAACCACCTGGCGCGCCGCGCAATTGAACTGCACCAGAAATTTTTTTTTTTGTTGTAAAATTTAACGGGAATTGTCGTGGTTTGGTTTGGGTTGTTACAAGTGGTATCAGAGCATGGTCTAAGGGATTTAGGTGACTTGAGATAGGTGCCTAGACTTAGACTTTTGTGTGCGCGTAATTTGTTGCGGGACTTGTAGGATTACGGGTCAGGAACGGGTTTAGTTAGTGCCTTGTTTATAGGTCGACTAACGTTTATATTAGTAATGCGGATATTATTAATATATTATTTGTGTTGTGGTGTAATTCTCGCGTGTGCTTCTATCGCGTAGAATTTTGTTTGTGTTTGTTTATAGCATCGAGCGAGGCGGTCGTTGTACTAACGAGTCGATGCGGCGTGCGTGCGTAATAAGAACTTGCAGACCTTATTACGGGTGCAAATCGTGTCTAACAAGTGATGTACGACGAGTGTTTAGCAAGATGGGAGGGTGTTGTGCGTGTCGCTTTATACGTGCGTGGACTAATCGTTTTGCATTCTTTAGAATGACGACGTGAAACGAGACCGAGACGAACGACACGGAATTTAACGCTAGAGTTACGGCCGCCGTTGCGGAGCAAATGAGGGCGTTTCGAGAAGAAATGGATGGGAAGTATTCCGAATTCCAAAATAGGGGTGAAATGGAGCGTTGTCTTAAGAGCTTCATGAGGACTAAACCCCCTATGTATGATGGGAAACCGGATCCTTTGGTGAGTACAACTTGGGTTTCGGATGTCGAAGGGTGTTTTCGTACTATGGAATGCCCACCCGAGAAAAAGACGAGACTCGCTACTAGTTTGTTGCGAGGTAGGGCGAAGGATTGGTTGGATGGCAAGATTGATCTTGTCGGTGGTGAGACGTTTATGGCATTATCATGGGACGAATTTAAGGAGGAATTCTTCGAGGAGTTCCGAACTTCAGCCGATTTATCGGAATTGCGTTGTGAGTTGCGAAATTTGCAACAGGGTTCTATGGACTTGAATACTTTAAAGACGACTTTTATGTCGAAGGCTCGTTTTTGCCCGGAATATTTGGGGAACGATCGTTTGTTGATGGAGGATTTCTATCGAACTTTGAGCGATGACTTGAAAAGAAAAATTAGCCGGGGTTACGCGAAGTCGTTTGCGGAGTTATTTGCGGTGGCTAGAGGTTTCGAGTCTTATACGCGATCGAAAAAGGCCGAACCTTCAAGTGAGAGAAGGGTTATTTCTTATGGTGCTCCGAGTAAGAGGACTAAGGGTCCGAGTGCGAGTACGAGTAATGTGGTAAAGGGCGCGGTGGATTCTCGTGCGCCTAGGTGTTTCAATTGTGGCGTTAGGGGTCACAAGTTGTGGGAATGCACAATGCCGAGAAGTAATGACGGAATGTGCTACTATTGTCATAAAGAGGGACATCGCAAGCCGGATTGTCCCGAGTTGGCGACGGCGAATGCCGCAAGGAGACGTTGAGGTACGTTTCGTTTTAATATATATGTCTTTTGAATATTTATTTATGTAGCGTTTAGGTTCGGATTTGTTAGATGCATTGTGTTGTGCATGTTATTGTTAAGGGTGACGTTCCTAATGGAAGTACCCTGTGACGATGTTTGATTTTTGGGACGAAGGGCGTAAGACTTGGTGCAACCAAGCATTCCTTAGTATTTGGGAAATGTTACTACCAAGCCACGGAAATGGATTTGGTGTTCGATTGTTAAGCGCGTGTTCGCTTCTGTGTTGAAGTGATGAACCATGGGATTCGTCGGGTGATTGGAACCTTTAAGATCGAGTGTTTAAAATCTTGACATATGTTGGTAATGGAGTCTTTATGACGCGACATTAGGTGCCTCTTTTATACCAACCAGCGTGGTGTCGACTCCGATTGTGTTGTGGTTACATTGTACTTAGGGTCCCGGGAGAAACCCTTAGGTACATGAGTGACTAAGTGAAACTTGACAAACTAAAGCAATTGGATAATTGCGAGGGTATGGTTTGTGTAATCGTGCTACACTTTTCGTTCGAAGTGTTTAAGGATTGATTGAAATCCTTTGTATACTCAAGGTTGGAGCAAGGTGTAGTGATGGGTCGTATGTACCCAATCGTCGGTAAAGTCTACCTTTGGTAGCATTGTACGGTTGTACGAGTTGTGAGATAGGAACGTGGTTCCAAGTGGGGGAGTCGCACTCCCGCACGAGGAAGTTTTAGTGTGATATTTCGGATGATGCTTTTGGTAGATCCGGAAATTTTTGTCGAGACCTAGTTTTGGTCGATTTGTGGTAGGGTACGATTTCGGATAAATTGTACTTATGGTTTGGATTGGAATTACCACCGAGGTGGTAATGTGGTAAATCTCGTTGAGAGATAATGGACGTGTTTGGTGAGCAAGGTGAAATCCTTCGGTTAAGGAAGGTGTGTGTCGGGTTCTCTTTTGGAGAATTCTTGTTCGGTACCTATGCTTGATATAGGTGGTTCTTGCTTGATTATGGTATGTGATTGATGAAGCATGACTTTCGGAGTCCGCTGACTTCATCATGGGATTGACGATTAATGAAGCATGATCTTCGGGTCCGCTGACTTCATTATGGTATGGTTGATTGATGGAGCATGATCTTTAGGGTCCGCTGACTTCATCATGGGAGTACGTGATTGATGGAGCATGATCTTTAGGGTCCGCTGACTTCATCATGAGCGTGGTGTTGAGATCGGTGAAGCATGATCTTCGGGTCCGCTGACTTCATCTGGTATTGAGATTGGTGGAGCATGACCTTCGGGGTCCGCTGACTTCATCAAGAGAGTTGTGTTGTGGGACGTGAATATCGGGTTGTTCGTATTCACAATATTTCGGGTAGTACGATTGTCCCTGTTGGTTGGGCTCATAGTTTGAGGTAGTGAATGTCGGGTAGTTCGGATTCACTAAGGCTCAGGTTGTACGGCCATCCTCGGTTACACTATGTGGCAGTGGTAGTGAATATCGGTTTGCGCGTATTCACGATGACTCGGGTTGTGCGGTCATTCTGTTATGAGATATATGGATTGGGTTGGTGGATTTCGGGTTGTGCGAATTCACTAAGGTTCGGGTTGTTTCGACCATCCTCCATATGTGTTTTGGCTCGGGTTGTTTCGGCCATGTTGAGTTGTGATCTATCGGTTGTTTTATACACCGATGGTGGGGTCATGAGGACCGTGTGGTTTGATCTATTGGTTGTTTTATACGCCGGTAGTGGGGTCGTGAGGACCATGTTGTGTGATTAGTGATGCGATAGCCGTGTTTCGCTCACATGTTGTCACGGGTGTGACGAGAGTTGATTTTGTACACCTTCAGGTTTAGCGTTGCCATAATCGTTTTGGACGCTATCGGTTTCTAACCGTTGGATTATGATGTTACAGTAGTGGCGTATTGGTCGTATAGCGCACTACAAAGGATGTCTAGTGATTGGTGTTATCCGCAAGGATCCGCAAGGAATTAATATCTCGGTATGAGATTGGTTGGGTTTTTCCCAGTGTTAGGGAATGAGCATGGTGTTAGTGCTCGGATTGTGGATTTGATAAATCGCGAGTGACGATTTAGTTGTGGAAGGCGATTCGTTGGGAAAAATTGCTTAGGAAAGTCGGATTGGACTTATGTTGAGGACCGTAGAGTGGAGTCCGTTTGGTCAAGTGATGAGGATCACGAGGACGTGATCGAGTTTAAGTGGGGGAGAGTTGTAAGACCCGAATATTTATTTTGTATACTTGTTTATAAAAGACATATGAGATCGGGCTTCGTTTAATATTTATATGGAATTAATATGCAAAGGAATCTGGTTCAGCTGTGTTGCGCGCCGCGCAGGGTTGGGGCGCGCCGCACCGATTGCTGCTGACAGAACCCTCTTTATTTTTAATTGCTTTAATGAGGGGTAAAAGGGTAAAATCACATGGGGACGGATTTGTGAGGCTTATGAGCTAGTTTGGATCAGTTTTGGATCCCATTCACATCCACTCATCATCTTCATCCATTCTTAGAGAGAGAGAGAGGCTTAGAGAGAGATTGAAGGTTTTGGTGAGGAAGAAGCTCGAATCGTTCAAAGTCTCGGGTTTTAAAGTTGTTCTCCTCGTTCCTAGCTACGTTGTGGTGGTATTGGTAAGCTCAAACTCCGAATTTCATTTGTTTAACTTGATATTCAATTTAGGGTTTTGAGTTAATTGGTTGAGTAACCCACTTAGGTGATGAAATGGGTTTATGGTGACTAGTTATTCTTGTCACTTGGCGGGTTTTGGGTTGGATGACGTTTTGGCCTTGATTAGGCTTTGGTTTGGAGTTTAATCACTTGGATTAGTGATTATGGAAGTATTGGAACCCATTTAGGGTAATTTGGGTGACTAATTGTGACTTTGGGTCAAATTAGGTTTTGGTGGTAATTATGACCCGATTGGCGAATTAATGAGGTTTATAAACTTAAAATGGATTAAGTTGAAGTATTAAACCGAGTTAAATGTGTTTTGGTGTCAAACTTGTAAAGGATGAGATTTTGACCTTTATGGGTCAAAATTAGGGTTTAAGTGTCAAAATGGGTATGACACGTGTTTAACACTTGAGTTCGGGTTTATTTAGCATATTATGACCATTCTCACTTGTGTTAGTGATTATTGGTTAGTTCGGATACGGTTTGTGCTTGGAAGTGCATTTGGGTCGAAATTGCACTAAGGGTCGAATTGGGTGGCTTGTAAATCCATCCTAATTGTGTTGTGATATTTGTGATAATGGAATAGGTACTTTCCATTGACGAGTTGCGGATTACTTGGAAGCTTTCTTCAAGACTTCAAGGTGAGTGATAATATCCTATGTGCATATGTATGTGTAGGATGGGTGCGGGTCGGGTGAAGTGATTCTCGGTTATAGAGCTCACTTCACATATAGGTGGACTTGATGGACTTGTGTATAAGTCCAATTGGCACGGTTGTGCATTTTGGTTGACCATCTTTGACGAGGTGCACATTTTGTGTGCACATTATCACACATGGTTGTGATTTGGTTGTTATAACCCTAATGGCGAAGGGTTGATACGGTTGTGTTGTGGATGACCCCGATGTGGTGGATTTTATAATCCCGTGACCGTGGGCTTTAGTAATGAGAAATGAATCTCGGGTAGTGCGGATTCATGGTGACTCGGGTTGTTCGGTCACCTTATTGAGGTAGTGGATCTCGGGTAGTGCGGATTCACGATGACTCGGGTTGTTCGGTCATCTTATGGTTGAGAAGTGAATTTCGGGTTGTGCGAATTCACAAGGCTCGGGTTGTTCGGCCAATGTTCGTGTGATTGAGGTTAAGGGGTTAACCTTGTGTATTATTATTATTGTATTATATTAATGTGTTGTTGTGTTATAGCTAACCCTCCGGGTGTAGCTATTTGGCGATGTTTACTTTGTCGTTGGTGGACTATCTTTTGTGTTGTATCTTTAGCTCGTTGCTTAGATCGTACGGTATGCTTAGTGTAGATGCTTTATACTTGGATGCTTCGGTATGCGGTATTTGTTTTGTGTGGCGTATTCATTTTATACATATATATGTATGTAGTATATTATCATTCACTAAACATTAGCTTACCCTCTCGTTGTTGACTCTTTTTATAGATTGCATGCGGATGGTGGCTCGGGTAAGCGCGAGGACTAGAAGACTTGCATAGTTGCTTTAGTGACTTGCTTTTGGATTGTTTAGGATTGGGTAGTGTATTCCCGATCGCCATGCTCGGCTTTGTTTTGTATTAAAATCTTAAAGTCGAAAATTGTATTTTTGGTACTTAAGGTGGTAATATGGGTCGATGTCGGACCCACTCCGTAAACTTAATTTTATTAATTAAACGTGCTAGTTTTATATATATGAATTCATGGTTGAAAGCGTTTTGGCTAAAAATGTCGGGAACTAGTCGAACATTTTCGTTAAATTGACTTCCGGGGACAGCGGGCTGTCCAGGTGGTTTGGCGCGCCGCGCACCCACCTGGCGCGCCGCGCAATTGAACTGCACCAGAAATTTTTTTTTTTGTTGTAAAATTTAACGGGAATTGTCGTGGTTTGGTTTGGGTTGTTACAATAGAGGTCAAAACCTCGCAACGAAATCAATTAATATGGAACGTTTTTAATCAATAAGAACGGGACATTTCACTAGTGAGGCTTCACTCATACGTCTGACTAAGTCTAACATAGTCAAACATCCAAATCTCGTTCCTGTAGTTCCTGTAACCACATACAAACACGGATAGGATAATAATGAAAAATCATGGTGGCCTGTAAACTGTTGTACCTGTAATGGACGTGTGTAGATGTCTAGAGACTTGCATAAAATGCATCAACAGAAGGTGTGAGGTGTAAGGAAACGAAGGAAGTGAATTTATAAGAAAATCTCCGACAGAACAATTAAAATGGACAATCGCATTTAAAGCGGATCCTAATTCCCTTGGTTACCGGAGAATCAAATCTTATTACGAAGATTTTCTTCAAATCCCTTGAAATCTGGAAATCAATCATATCTACGACAAATGATAAGATGAATCTACACCTACTCATTTCACTCTTCTATGTTAGCTTCATTCGTACTCTTCATATAAATGGATTATTTATCCAAATTATTCGCTGATGATAAAACTATAATTTTCAGCCCGTATGCATCAAGAAAACATATTTATTATCATTCACGACCTTTCCAGAGAAATTTCGGGAAGAAATTTCTGTAACGGGTGGGTACTGTGACAACCCAGAAATTTCCGGCCAAATTTAAACTTTAATCTTTATATATTCCCAACACGATAAGCAAAGTTGTAAGTTGAATCTCAAAGATTTTTTTTAAACTGTGTTCATACATTCATTTAAACCTCGACCAAGTTTCTATGATTCACGAACCATTATATGAACAAATATGATTATATATGTATATGTGTATATATTATAACTTGAAAACATTAACAAGTATTAGACGTATAATACTTTACATGAACGTTGTTGTTTTAAAATATATTTAAAATAATTTTCGACGGGATTAAATGATAATATTAAATGATTGAATTATTAGATACATTGAATTACGATTACGAGTCTCTGTTAAGAGGTCCACTTTGAAATAGAAAACCTTTTCTTTTTAACGGTATCCGGAATATTTAGTAAAAGTGATTTACAAAAGTGTCATTAACGAGAGTTAGTCAAAAGTTAGTAATCATTTCCGTTTAAATTTCAAAAGTGTACTTTACTTTGATTAACTAGTGTCCCTTGATAAATCAACCATTTAGTTTTTCATATTAAAAACATTGTTTGGTAGAATAACTACTAATATTTAAAAAGAGTTAAATTATATAAAACGAACTTTGAAATATAATTGGTTTTGAAAGACTAAATATTATATCATTAGATAAATATTTCGAACATATATATTATGTACAAATTTACAATTTTAAATATATATATATATATATATATATATATATATATATATATATATATATATATATATATATATATATATATATATATTAACTTAGTCATAAAACGTCCTGATTTAAAATAAAATATTTTGACAAACAACGAGCCACTGATTTATAGAAGCAAATGACCACAACACTCAATTATATAAGCTACATTTTTTTATAAAGTAATTTATTGATGAAAAAGTCAAATTATTAATAAAGGTACACGTCGCGTAACGAAAAAGGCTAGTTTTCTAAACGTACGAAAGTGCGCTCGAAAAACCGAAAGTGGTACATGAGTCGAGTGACAAAGTACGAGTCATTTTTGTAAAAATTATATTTTTACCACGAACATAAATATAATATAATATATAAGTAATTATATAATTAAATATAATATAAATATAATAATAATATAAAGTGTCAGCAAGAATTTTATCATGGATATGAGCTGCAAAAAGGCTTCATGCGATCGCATGGTGTAGCCACACCAAATCCATGCGATCGCATGGCTAGGTTTGGTGGCTCAGGTGCTTAAAGTTCGAACGAATTTAGTTTTGTGCACACACATATCACTCTATATCTCCCTATCTAAGATATTACTCCGTATGTATTTATTTATTTTATTTATTATTATTATTAATAAATATTATTATTATTAATCTAAAATATTATTAGTAGTATATTACATAAAATACTACGACAAGGGTACGCGCGAGTTATTTTAAAACACGTTTTGGAAGCGGGATAGGGATAAGGAAATTATGGGTTGTAGCTATGGAGGTGATGGGTATGGTTCATGGGTATGCTCCTCAGGTCAATCTAGTGTTTATCATCTCCGTTGGGTCTACGTACCTTTCCTGCAATATTGAATCTCAATATTGATACGTGAGTACTCGTAAATAAATTTTTACATACTAATAGTGTATCCATGACTAGTGCTCGAGTATATAGGATTATGCATGCTTGTACTTCTAATATTGCCCTTAGATAGGTTGTGTGGACCTTGAATTAGTTAAACCTACTGTTGAGATAAGGTATAAGATATGCATGTCCATGGAAAGCTAGCGAGAAATTAAGAACTTTTCCTTTAGATACCGAATGGTTTCGATGAACGGATTAGAAGTTATAGTCAATTAAATCTTTGTATTATTATTAAAAATGATTATTTTTATCGTCATTATTATCGTCGTTCTAGTTTTATCTTATTATTATTATTATTATTATTATTTTTATCAATAAAAGGGATTTATCATTGAAAATTATAATTTTTATCGTTATTATCGTTAAAGTTATAATTAGTACTATTATTATTGTTATTATCATTAATATATATATATATATATATATATATATATATATATATATATATATATATATCATTATTCAAAAATGGTTTTTGTTATTATTATTATTATATTATTATTATTATTAAAATAATTATTAGTATTATCGTTAATAAAGTCATAGTAATTATTATTATTATTAGTATTATTGTAATTAAAACTAATATTAGTAACACCTAATTATTTTGATTACTATTATTATCGTTATTATGAACACGATGTAAAAGACGATTAAAAGCTATTAAACGAAATGATTAGGAAATAATGAGTAAGAGCATCATGATGAAACTAATATATTATAAACTATTGATTTAGATAAAATTATTGTTCTTATTATTTTTATCATTACTATTATTATTAAAAGTATCGTTGGTATTAAAACTATCATTTTAATGAAAATTATCATTTTAATAGAAATGTCATTGTTACTATAAAATATCATTCTTATTATCAATTTAAATAGAATTATTATTTTTAAAGATAATATGAAAAAGTATCGTAAATATTAAAGTTATCATAATTAGAATTATCGTTTTATCATAATGTCATCTTAGAAATTATAAATATTGATATTTTTATAATAATAATTATTATTACAAAATAATACAACTTTACTTACTATTATTATAGATATTAATTTATCAAATAAATATGTGATACAAACATATTTTACTACGTGTAATAAATTACTTTAATAAATATTATCTTTATGATATTAAATGAACTCTATAAATTTTATTACTTAATATATATAAAAGTATATTTTAATATATAAAACTTAATATGAAATTTTATTTATTAATAAATAAATTATATTATTTACTCTAATAAATCTTTTAAAAATATTTAAAAATATAAAACGACGATATTTAAAATATATTATAACTATGTATAAATTTTGAAAATCTTTTTGAGTGAAATTGATTTATGTTGACTTTTGCATATTAGTCTCGAGCATTAGGATTGTGGTACACTATGACCTGACTCAATTGCTAGACAAATATTGACCAATATATATATATATATATATATATATATATATATATATATATATATATATATATATATATATATATATATATATATATATTATCAATTTAGGTTCGTGAATCCGAGGCCAACCTTGCACTTGTTCAATGACGTTATATGTATTTTTACTACGAAATACAATAGGTGAGTTTCATTTGCCTTTTTACCCTTTATATTTTTAGGCTGAGACTACATGCGCAATTTTTATAAATGTTTTACGAAATAGACACAAGTAATTGAAACTACATTATATGGGTGAATGATCGAAGCCGAATATGCCCCTTTTGCTTGGTAACCTAAGAATTAGTAAACCGATCTACTAATTGACGCGAATCCTAAAGAAAGATCTATTGGGCCTAACGAACCCCATCCAAAGTACCGGATGCTTTAGTACTTCGATGTTGTTTTATCATGTCCGAAGGATTTCCCGGAATGATAGGGGATATTCTTACATGCATCTTGTTAATGTCGTTTACCAGGTGTTCACCATATGAATGATTATTTTTGTCTCTATGAATGGGACGTATATTTATGAGAATTGGAAATGAAATTCTTGTGGTCTATTAAAATGACGAAAATGAATGATTATGATAAACTAATGAACTCACCAACCTTTTGGTTGACACTTTAAAGCATGTTTATTCTCAGGTATAAAAGAAATCTTCCGCTGTGTATTTGTTTGTTTTAAAGACATTACTTGGAGTCTTTCATGGCATATTTCGAAGAACGTTGCATTCGAGTCATTGAGTTCATCAAAGATTACTATTAAGTCAATTTATAATTGGATAGTAGATATTATGAAATGGTATGAAGCCTGTCAATTTTTGATGTAAAGGAAGTTTATCTTTTAAAAATGAATGCAATGTTTGTAAATGTATCATATAGAGGTCAAGTACCTCGCGATGTAATCAACTATTGTGAATTGTTTATAATGTATATGAACGGGTCCTTTCAAAATGCATGTATTCTCATCCCAAAATATTTGTAGAGTTTAAAAATGGGACTATATACTCACGGTAGTAAAAGTATATTAATAATAAGTTTTCAGCTTATTAAAAATATGGTCGTCATCCTTGGATTCGCGAACTTATAACAATAATAATGATTCAGATAATAATACGACATGTGAATAAAATAAAACAAGTTCATAGAATACTTATATAGTAATTTTTAACATTTTTATGTTAGTAATCCTTTGTTAGTAGTCCCAAATACTCCGAAATGTCCAACAGTCCAATAATCGGTATATATATAATTTTAGAATTACCCCACGACGTATTGTATACGTATTGTCTTTACATCAACCCAGAGACGTATTGTATACGTATTGTCTTAGAATTTATCAAAACGTATTGCATACTTATTGTCTTAGGATTTATCAAAACGTATTGTATACTTATTGTCATGGAATGTACCAAGATTATTATATATATACACAATCTCAGAATTAACTAAGATTATAATATTTTGTTATACTAATGATAACATGTCCAAATATATATAGGATATAGGAAAAGTTAGCAAGGATATCGTTAATATAGTTTTTACAATATAAATTTTGTCCATACAACGTTAATTTTAGAAGATTTTGTTTTGCTCGTCAAATATTCATTACAACTTCATTTAAAGTGAATCTAATTGCTATGGATTACTTAAGAAGTTAATTTTTCAAAAAAAATTTGAAAAGTTCAGCCCATGTATTAATATTCAGAGTTTTACCCTCTTTTTGTGCCGGTAGACAGATTTGGAAGAATCCCGGCACCCACCCAATATATGATTTTTGATAAAATACTTCCACTTTGTCTAAAATCATGAAAAAAATACTGAAAGTCTTATTTACATATGTTAACATATTTCCAAAGTCTTAGCCTCGAACTCAAAGTCTAAGATAGGTTTTTAATTCCCAACCCAAAACAGCCGCTTTTTTACCGAATGGAGATTAAACGATATATGTTAAGTTTCAAGGTGTTCTTCATATGTACAAGTTATAAGTTCTTATATTAACTTAATATAATATCATAATACATATAAATAAGTGTTATTAGAGTTATGTTAGAAAGATTAGATTAGTTTTTCAAACAAGTTTAGAATCAACTAAACTATGTTCTAGTTTATAAACTCTTATATAGATAGCTATAAACATATGAATTAAACAAGAGTTGAAGTAGAGTTTTTACCTCAAGTTTAAAATGTAAAGTTGCTGGAAAGAAGTAGTAGAACAAAACATGAGAAAGTTCTTGCAAGTGTGTGTCAGAATTGGAATTAAAATTTGGAAAATGAATGTGTAAAAATGAGTTAGAAATGGTGCTTATTTATAGGCTTAAAAATTTGGTTTTTAGTGAAAATATCTAAGTTAAGTTAAAATGTAATATGTCATGGATGACATATTAAATGGATTAGGTCATGGATGACATATTACACAAATAATTGCAGATTTCTATTGGTATATACCAATAGTAAATATTTCTAGAAGCTGTGTATAATACGGGTAAAAATGCTGTATGAATGCGAGTAGAATTCTTGAGGAAATTGAACGAAAATACGAGTATAGCTACCATTTATATGTATTGGTATATTATAAAGTGTATTTAATACTTGTAAGGATGTATTTACACTCGTAATACATTATATGTAAATACATTTTAACATAAGTTAATTACGTAGTTTAAATAGTAACATATATATTGTTCAAAAACTCTTTAAATTAGTAGTATGAAAAAATATATATAATACTTTGTTAATATACTTAATGAGATATTTAATTATCATATTTTTAAGTTAAATATATATAAATCCATATATATACACAATAATTAACCAATTAAACAATTAAATCAAGTTATGACGTTCGTGAATCGTCGGAATAAAAGGGTGACCAAAAGCTTGTGTAAAACTCTTTCCGTAGGTTCAAGACTTATTAAAATTAATTGCTTATCAAGTCGGAATTATTAAATCATGTAAATAGTATAATTAAGTAGTCGGAAAAATCCGGGTCGTTACAGTGAACTTAATTTCCTTATAATCATACCATTCTCTATTTCATTTTCATTTGAATTTTCATTACAATCCCAACATCCTTCATAATCTCATATACACAATCCAATCTAACCCCTAATGTTGCAGTTACAAATGGAATTTCGGCTTGATGACTTGCTGTTGCACCAAATCCAATAACAACTTACTGAAAACCACATGAGCTCTGATGCGTGTTGTGCATATATATCTTTTACCCTCTAAATTTATATATGATTCAAAAACTACAAATAAGCACACACAACTAACGAGCACTTAGAACCCGGTTATTATAGCACTTTAATGTAAGTATTCTTATCAAGTTCATCCCAAGAGAGCGGTGTAAGTCGAATATTTGTAACTATCGATTGTCCTAGAGTATGTTTGATTGGGGGGTTTTAATTGATATTAATTAACAACTAAAACTTGCACAATTAACAAACTTAAACTTAACAAGTAAACTAGTAGCAAGAAACAAGTAACGAAGTATTAAGACTTAAATCAAATTAACTAAGACCTGTTCACTTATCTAATCCTCTCTATGCTTGGCTTGCCCCTTTTTCCCTATTTTGCTATCTCATTCGTTGTTGAACTATTAAACGTTTAGCATCACTACTAAACCCCAAATCAAATAACACTCTGCGAATTCACATAAGCATTGTATTCTAGGATCGATTTAAGCAAGATTTGGTCATTGAAATTGAGCTTGGGTTAAAATCACTTAAAACCTCCAACTATCAAAATCACTTAAGATAATCGGCACTACTATGTTGACTAAAGGCCAATTGAAAACCAAACTAGATCAAGAACACAATCACTTGCAATTCCTAAGCTAGTTGTCTAGATCACCTAAGGTGTTGAAGCACACATTAATTCACTTCTCAAATCACTAAGAGAGCTACTCAAAATATGTAATCAAAGTCAAGCCTAAAACAAACTCATAGCAATGGATCTTTAGCAAACTCAACAACACATGATCATGTATTTCATTCAAACAAAATTATTCAATTGATTTTGGGGCAAACACTAGCATTAGTGATTCATAGGTAAGAAAACACAAGAGATTTAGCCAATCATGGCTAAGATTAAACTAATAATAAGTATAGAAATGTAAACAATAATCATCTTCAAGTTATTACAAGTAATCAATACAAAATATGAAAAGAAAAGTGAAGATTACAACCCAAAATGTAAAGAAGATGAAGATCTAAACTAAACAATGATGGATCTTGAGCTAGCTTCCCTCAATCCACCCTTAAACACCAATGGATGATGAAATTAGGGTTTTGTATGTGAAATTCGGACCTAAGGCAGCTGCTCTCTAAAGATGCATATGAGAAATGACCTAATCTTGTCCCTTTTATAGTGCTAAAAATCTGGGCTGAAACAGCGACAGGAGCACCGCTTTTGAATCAGGAGCGGCGCAAAATGTAAAGAAGATGAAGATCTAAGCTAAACAATGATGGATCTTGAGCTAGCTTCCCTAAATCCACCCTTAAACACCAATGGATGATGAAATTAGGGTTTTGTATGTGAAATTCGGACCTAAGGCAGCTGCTCTCTAAAGATGCATATGAGAAATGACCTAATCTTATCCCTTTTATAGTGCTAAAAATCTGGGCTGAAACAGCGACAGGAGCGCTGCTTTTGAATCGGGAGCGGCGCTTTTGGCTTTAATGGAGAGCGGCACTTTTGATCAGGAATGAAGCTTTTGGCTCGAATCAGGGGCGACGCTTTTGGCTGAATTGGAGCGGCGCTTCTGGCATTAGGAATGACGCTTTTGCTCACTGGAGGAAAATGGAGCTGAAATGTGCATAAGAACGTCGCTTTTGCAGTTGGTGCGGCGCTTTTGCTCCACATGAGCGACACCCTTATTTGAGGAGCGGCGCTTTTTGAGCTGATTCAGCACTTTCGAATTCCTTAGCCAATTTTGCCCAAGATTTGGTCAATTTTACACCAAATCAAGTTCTTAGCTCTCAAATTACCATTTAGCTCAATATCACACAAAATAGACTCCAAGA
The DNA here is from genome assembly GCF_046630445.1 of Rutidosis leptorrhynchoides. Lineage (NCBI taxonomy): Eukaryota > Viridiplantae > Streptophyta > Magnoliopsida > Asterales > Asteraceae > Rutidosis > Rutidosis leptorrhynchoides. Next base: position 271,690,378 of record NC_092335.1, read on the forward strand.
TAGTCATAAACCGAACAAAGTGAGGTAGATATCGCGAGATAAAACATATATAAATAGAGCGATATCAAACCCCCTACATTTGAGTCTTTGTTTGTCCTCAAGCAAACAATCAATAATATAAGCTTTGGAGATAGAGAACAAATAAAGTGAACAATGCCAAAGCGCGAAAAGTTTTGGGCTCAAAGTGGTACCTCCCATGACATGCACTTGATGGCTGAAGTGTTCTCCAAAAACTTGCACTTGCTTAGGGCCAAGCACAAACATCATCTTCTTCTACTAACACAAGCTTAACTCAAGCTCCAAATAACCTCTTCAACTATTCATGACATCAAATCTTCAATCCTCAATCAATCACAAAAACATTTCAAGCCTAATTCTACCCGAACCAATCATTCCCCCAGCTAAAGTCAACTTCCTCGTCGAGAAGGTCATCAAACACCAATCAATAAGTATCAAATCTTCACAAACTCGAACTAGACCTCATTGACCTTGACCAAATATGTAGGATTCACGGGATAGCCATAAACTCATCAAACTAATCAATCACATTAAATACAAACTTGCTCAAACAGACTCAAAGTGTACTCAAAATATGTAGAATGCACCCCAAAATGAATAAGGGCCATGAAATTGTACAAATCACCACTAATAATGAAATACATCGTGCAAAGAATATGCTTCTAAAAAGAATGCTCACCTCATCAACACGCAATGGCTATCCCTCTTTCATCTCCATGCCCCCAAAACACCTATTTTCATCAATTCCAATAATGATCGTCAATTCCAAATATATGCAGTCAATTCCAAATGATAATCGTCAATTCCAAGAATAGGGTTAAGGTGGGTGTACCAAAGGTAAGGGACTGGGTACCCCACCTTTAATTGGTCACCTGGGCACGGGGTAACCGACACTCATCAAGTTTTCTATCACAACTCTATGATTTCTCTCATAGTAGGACGAAAGCATTGACATATGTTCGTGGAATTAGGGCCCCACGTGGCTAAATAAGAGAATCCACCTATTCCAAATTTTTAAGCACTAGGTAGAGTTTAACTTGCTTTAAGAGGATTGTGCTTGACTTGGGAAACTTTACTCCCAAGCTTGGAACAACATAACTTGGAAGACTTTACTTCCAAGTTTGGAAGACTTTACTTCCAAAATGAAATATTAGGAGTGTCATAGCTTGAAGCTTGTATTCACTCATCTACTTCCTACATATCAAGCTTTTATGCTTATTTTAAGAAAAGGTAGGAAGTAGTTACTACCTTTCCGTTAGTTGATTGAACAAGGGTGCCATAGCTTTTGGCTATGGATTGTGTTGTCTAGCAACACTAGCACGAAGCCATTGCTCCTAAAAAGGATAGTACTTAGTGAAGCGCGGTGGCTCCTCTTTCAATGGTGTGATACATCGGTTGAAACATTGTGAAATGATGAGACAACCAATTTCAATATGAAATGGTGTAGATTAGGAAGTCTCCTACACCAAGAAAACTGAAATTTGGGAGACTTGACTCCCTACAATGGATGGGCTTCGATAGGTCAGATCAAAGTGAGATTAGAAGATGTGATGAGTTAGAGTGAGATTCGGTAAGTGAAGAACATATTCGGTAAAAGAGAGACTCGGTAAAATTACATTCCACAGCTTCTAGAACTCTGTTACAATACAATGGCTATCTAATTAGGACTACTTAGGTTCCTTATATAGCTTTCTTCTAAGGAACCTTCATTTAGGCTTATTTCACATTAACTGTAACACCGTACTTTTTACATACACATTTTTTTAAGATACAGCGGAAGACTTATTAATTTACATATCATATATTATGTACAAAAACATATGATTACACAAAACACTGGTGTTACGTTATTACTACAACAATTCAAACATATTGATTATTACAAAAACATCAAAGTGACACTGTGTCAAACATCTTCAGTTGTCCCGCAAAACCCACCATAAGCCGCTAATCTATACCTGCAGGGCAAAACACTGTGGGCGAATTAGCATAACGCTAAGTGAATGGTAATATCTAGGTGGACATCACTACAAGCATCAAGCACAGCTTAAAGGCACGGGTCACTAATCAGTTAAAGTCATACACAAGAGGATCGGCAACCCATAGCTGATCAAGCTAGAATATACCGATAGTCCACACTACTGAGTCACTGGTATAGTCTTCCAGACGTGACACACTCATCATTCATACTATACCACTAATCAGTAACACTTGGACCCAATACTGTGACGAACCGAAAATTTCCGACCAAATTTAAACTTAATCTTTGTATGATTTCGGCACGATAAGCAAAGTCTGTAATGTTGAGTTTCAAAATTTTTTAACTGCTTCCTTATATTCAATTGACCTTCGACTGTTCTCAACGATTCTCGAACAACTATTTGTAAATAGATAAATATATATTTCAATATATATAGATATGTATGTATCTAAAGTCTAAATTTAAAATACTATATGCTTTAGTTAACTGTGTAAAATAAAAATAAAATATAATATTATTACTAAAATAAATACATATAAAGTATATTAAAAATAAATATTTAATGATCGTAATACTCGTTTGATGTTCCAATTGATATTACACAAGATAAATTCAAACTTATATGATTTTAAAATAAACGGTGATCCGAAAATGAGTTATATAAACTATAGGCTTATTAAAAATATAATTAGGAACTATTTGTTTAATTTTAAAAAATTTTATATTTTACTTAGGAGTTGGGAGTAAATAATTAATGTAATTTTTATTTTATAGTTTATGATCGAATTTCATACCATAATGACCAAAATAAATAAATATAGTTAATTTAAAATTTTGGGATTTTTGTGAGAACTTTTGTCCGCCACTGAGTAACAACGGAGTACGAAATAATAGTTCGTAAAAACTGTCGGTAATTAGAATCCAAATATTGAGGCTGCATACTGTATGTGCACGATTTAATTCATTCATTGAATGTCTATTATTATAATATTATTATTTATATATTGATTGATATCGATTACTGTAATTGTATGTATATGTAATATGCATACATAATTATCGCATTAATCACATATCACACCACCACTTCTTATCTAGTTCTTCTACCATTTACAAACCAACTACATACTTCTGTTTTCAGGTTCCCATCATCTTATGAACATCATCAACACGTCATCTTTAATAACCCATCAACTAGTTACTGTCACAGTCTCTACTACTATCTTTTGTGTTATTGTTCAAACACCCATCTAAAACCACCATCGTTGCTTCATCAACCATCAAACCATCACCACTCTATTTCAACAAACCTTATGTACATGAAACTGGGAAAGCCGCTGGTACTTTTACTTTAATCGAGCTAGCTATCCTTCTATTTTGTTTATAGCCATAACCATCGAAACCAATACTACACATTGATTTCTTTTATTTTTCTGTTTAAGTCGAGCAAAACGTCACCTTCCTTGCTTCCTCTCTTCTTCCTTTACGAATGCAACCATCGACAAACCACTACAAATCATCACTTTACACAACCAACAGCCACCTTCGCTACGTACCCCAAACAACCACCACCATTCCTTTATCCTTCTCTCTATTTTTATGGTTTTAGACAACCATCACCTTTAACACCCACCAACACCCGCCACCTTTAATCTACAATCACCACCACCGCCTTGTCACCATCATTAGTTATTTTAAACCGCTGCTACTGGTTTTGTTTTCATGATACTTTTCTTGCTAAAAACAACGAATAGAATATTGATATAGATGATAAGATAGAAGAGGTGGTCCTGTTAATTTCTTTTAGTTAGAGTACAGTCGTTTCAACAAACCCATTTAAATCAATAACCTTTTAAAGCACTATTTTTTCTCGGTTATAATATCAACACCGACACCTCCCAAAAAGCTGATCAAACAGCCTCTCGTTCCATTTCAACTTTAAAAACATGTTATTGGGCAGTAAGATTTGATGTTGGGCTGAAATTTTCTACTTGGGCCGATTATTGTTGTTTGAGGTTGGGCCGAATTAAGTTAGTGTGGACTAGTGAAATCTTATAGAATTTTTCTTGGGCCGAAGACCCATCATACACACACACACTTGCTATAATTTAGATGATGACATAATGATGATGATCATGATATGAGAATATTATGATAATCACGTTTATGTTGAGGGAAAGTAAAATAGATTGATGTTAAAATGTTGATAATGATAAAAGATAATAGGTGATAGGATGATAAGTGAAAATCATGATCGCGATGACCATGATGTAATGATGTTGATATTGACGATGATAATGATGATGAGTATGTTAATGGTGAGATGTTGATGATGTTAGTGATACTTGATGAAGATATAATGAGGGTGATGAGATAAGATTGGTAACCGTGAGATTTGATGACATGTATCATGATAAGGATAATGGTTATGATGACAAGGACGAATTGATGATGATAACAGGAGATTAACGAATGATGTATGATGATTTCATGAAATATGATGTTAGATGATGATCATGGAGATGTGTGATGTTAGTAATGATGATGAGAAAATAATAAACAGTTTGTATAGGTTAATTAAATAATCGAGCGAGTTATTAGAAAAAGTATCGAGCAGTGCATTGGTGTAGTGGTATGTTTGTTAAGCGAGAGGTCATGGGTTCGAGCCCGGGCAGTGAAGTATTTTTTTTTAGAAGATTGTTTCTTCAAAGGTTGTATTCTAAAATTTTATTATTATTATTATTATTATTATTATTATTATTATTATTATTATTATTATTATTATTATTATTATTATTATTATTATTATTATTATTATTATTATTATTATTATTATTATTATTAGTATTATTATTATTATTATTATTATTATTATTATTATTATTATTATTATTATTATTATCATCATCAATATAAGCATCATTATTAGAATTATTATTATTATTATCATTTTTAATATTATCATAATTTTTTTAAGAGAACCATTATTTTTTTTTAAATTATCATTTAACATTATTATTATTATTATTACCAATATTAGTATTATTATTATCATTATTATTATTATTATTTTCATATTAACAATATTATTATTACAAATTAAATATATAAGATATATATAATTTAAGATATAATATATAAATTTGTTCGATTACGATTATATGTGTTAATAGATATACAATTGATATAGGTTCATGAATTCGAGGTCAACCCTGCATTATTCAGTATCGTCGTATGAATATTTTTACTACAAAATATCGTATTGTAAGTTTCATTTGCTCCCTTTTTAAATACTTTTGCAATATATATTTTGGGACTGAGAATACATGCGCGGCTTTTATAACTGTTTTATGAAATAGACACAAGTACTTGAAACTACATTCTATGGTTGAATTATTATACCGGATATCACCCTTTTTAGCTTGGTAGCTTAAGAATTAGGGAACTGGCCCCTAATTGACGCGAATCCTAAAGATAGATCTATGGGCACTAACAAGCCCATTCAGAGAATTTGAACCTCTTTAGTACTTCGATTTTATCATGTCCGAAGGGAGTCCCAGAATGATGGGGATATTCTATATGCATCTTATTAAGGTCGGTTACCAGGTGTTCACCATATGAATGATTTTTATCTCTATGTATGGGATATATATTTATGAGAAATGGAAATGAAAATCTTGTGGTCTATTAAAATTATGGAAATGATCGATTATGACGAACTAATGAACTCACCAACCTTTTGGTTGACACTTTAAAGCATGTTTATTCTCAGGTATTAAAGAAATCTTCCGATATGCATTTGCTCATTTTAAAGATATTACTTGGAGTCATTCATGGCATATTTCAAAAGACGTTGCATTCAATTCATTGAGTTCAAAAAGGATTATTATTAAATAAATGATAGATTAAGTCATTTATAGTTTGGATATTATGAAATGGTTTGAGTGCCTGTCAACTTACGAGGAAATGAAAGTTTGTCTTTTCAAAACGAATGCAATGTTTGTAAAATGTATCATATAGAGGTCAAATACCTCGCAATGTAATCATATGTTATTGTATTCATCCTAATGGATTAGGAAGGGTTGCCACATGTGGTATCAGAGCGGTGGTCTTAGCGAACCAGGTCTTGCATTAGTGTGTCTAACTGATAGTTGCTTAGATGCATTAGTGGGTCTGGACTTCGACCGTGTCTGCATGTCAAACGTTTTGCTTATCATTTCGTGTCGAAAATTACCTGCTTATCATTCTTAGGGAATCAATTGCTTATCATTCTTAGTATAGACACATCTTAGTGTAGTTAGTGCATCGATAGTGTATAGACAAAATTCATATCTTAGCGTATCTGTTACTATAGACTTTGCCTGACAGCTTTCGTAGATTCCTCCGTAACTTATGAAATTTTAGTATGATATATGCATATGTAAAATTATGTATTACAGGATACTAATCTACATCCTATAATCTAATTCATATCAAAAATCCTCCATCTGATCGTACGAGATGAATCTCTCAACCAGTTCGAATTCCTCGGATTCCGACAGCTATTCTGTTATGGATTTCGACTCGAACTCTGAATACAGTGTAACCGGAATAGATCAACCAATTATCCATCATCAGTTCTAGATGAATTGAGGATGGGTTCGTAGTCTATTAAATTATTGGAGACAAGAAGAAAGTTATCCTTTCCACCCACCAACCTGCACTCTTGGCGAAGAACCTGAAGCACTTACTGGCGAACATGTTCGAAACATCATTTTCAGCCTCATTTCCAGAGTAGCTCGACACGATTATATTCTATCCACAATTCTAAACGTTATTCATCCGCTCATTCCGACCGACAATCATCCTGGAATATTAGAAGAAGTCAACGAACTTCGCGCTCGAGTAATCAATTTGGAGAATATGGTGCAAAATTTACCAGCTTCAGCAACATCACCAGCACCAACAGTACCATCAATAACAGCACCATTTCCATCAACAATCCATGCCTCAACATCTCATTCTGTACCTCGAGTATAATCATCGTTCAACGTATCGTTCAACATCAATTATCTTCATTCGACATGGCGATTATGTAATCTCTAATGTTTTAGAGATTATATATTCTTGTTCTAACGATAAATCAAATATGTTTAATATCATATTGACTCATTAAATCCATGGTTACATATGAAGAAAATATATATGTATATATGTTTTCATAAAGATTGTAATTAAAAATTCTTTTGTAAAGACTGTTAATGGTGAAAATATTTTAACGGGTAGGTAATACCCTAGAAATATTTAGATTTCACATTAATAAGTTACACTGTACATTGTTCGAATCTGATTCAACAGTCATTTACTATCCTACTTACATCCACAAGATATACGAATCCGTTCACCACAGAATAACCAATTTCATTCAATTTCATATTTGGATTTTGATTATCAGAATCCAACAAGTGGCATAATGAAGAAAACATTAGACAAATAAAATTTGTTAGAAACAAACAAATTAACTATGAGAAATTTTGTTAAGAATCCACGCTAACAAAATCCTAGCTAACTGTTCCTAGCTAACTGTTAATTTCTTATTACATTTATTTATCTCAATTTAATTATCGCAAATTTAATTCTTGCAATTTTATTTATCGTCATTTAATTTATGTTATTTATTTTACGCACTTTATTTATCGTCATTTAAATACTATTATTTACGCATTTTAAATATCGGGACATGTATACCAGGTTTTGACATATCATATCGACGCATCTATATATATTATTTGGAATAACCATAGACACTCTATATGCGGTAATGATCGAGTAAGATATACAGGGATGAGGTTGATTCTAAAATAATGTGTATACTTTGAGTTGTGATCGAGTCTGAGACATGTATACAATGGGTCACGATATGTATTAATTAATTCGAATATTATATATATGAATTGTTAAATTACTAACTGTGGACTACTAACTGTGGACAACCAACATTGGACAATTAAAATGAATTAAAATATTGATTATAAGATATGAAACTAAACAATTCTTCAAATTTGCCACTTGATTTCATCTTAAACCTCATTTGTATCTTGATAATTCCAATCTGCTTTCAAACCTTTACGAATCTTGAAAACACCTCAATCGAGAGGATGAACCAACCGCACTTCATTTACGAAAGAAAAGATTAATGCATATAGTCATGCACCTGAAAACACTCAGAACCTGAGTAAACATTTAACACGTATCCGCGTCAGATTATTTGGCATTTATTAGAAAAATAACTTTGCGATTCCTTTTTAAATTAGTCAGTTTTGTCACAGCTCCAGCAAGTCAACTTTGACTTTTCAGTTGAAACAGTCTTATTATAACCTCGATATAGACGTTGCCCTTTCGTCATCGTTACCGGAGAACCTTTTATATTTCACCACATTAGCAATAAACTTACTCCACTGATCTTTGATTTTTTCAAAAAATCATTATATTTATCAAAATCCCATCATTTATTCATCTGCATCTTGTAACGAGAATTGTCATACCAATCATTGGGAATTAGCAATCATTATTTTGAAAGCTCGCAGCATGTCTACGCCAACAGTTATATGTGTACATATAACGGACTTACATACTTCGAATGTGAAGTTTCTGAAAAACACCCCGAACTGCGGAATAGTTCTCGAAATGCTGATGAAGCAATAAAAACTATAAACGACCTTAACAGTAAAAAGTTTGATGATAAAGAATAGTATGTTGGCAAAGCTCAGAAAAATAGAAGGTTTGGAACTGGAAAACGAATTGAGCAAAGTATGAAGGAGGCTGTGGACAAATCACAAAGACTAAACCTGCCTTCAAAGAATCCAAATGATTCAGTATCTGCTGAAGTCATTAACGAGCACCTTGCTCATGATTTTAAACCCCTGTGGACAATATTCTTCATCATCCTCTGATAATAAAAATTCTAAGATATCATCGCATCTTTCATTATAAATATCCTCCATATTTCTGAAGATATTTCCATAAATTATTCTTATCTGAAATCATTCACCTCTTTGCGTTATCTGTATTACATCATAAAAGAAACTATTTTAGTTTCTAAATTCTGAAACTTTCGAGTTTAAAAAAATATGAATGTTTTGAAGTGGTGTTGGGAGCTGAAGCATGAGTTAGTATAATATAATTACACTTGATCAACGTGATTATATTACAGTAAGTCATGTTGAGTTTCTAAATAGAACGTGATGATTCACAGATCATAACGTCATCATGTGACATGTTACACGACTCTTGTATTCTACTTAACCTCTAAACATATCAAGAAAATATTTTTCTTGGTGATTCGGTCTTTTCCGAGGTATTCTGGTAATTTGACAAATCAAGATCGTGCTATTACCATTTCTTTCTTAGAACATCAACTATGTTCATTTTGAAATTCATACCTACGAATTCTGGACCATTATTCGCTTGACTTAAAGTCGGGAAGAGAAAAAAAAAGGATGGAATTCCAAAGTATAAAGGAAATGGAGAGGGTGGATTTATAGTGAAATATCAGACAGAGCAATCAAAATAGATTATCGCATTTAACCAAAGAAGATTCTAATTTCTTTATTTACCGAAAAATCAAATCTTATTACAAAGATTTTCTCTAAATCTCCTGAACTTGGGAAATCACACTATCTATGTCAAAAGATATGCTGAATCTACAGTTATTCATTTCACTCTTTTGTGATAACTTCACTCGTACTCATCACATAAATGAATTATTTTATACATATTACTCACTGATGATAAAACTCTTCTTATCAACTCATATTCGTCATAAAAAGTTGTTTATTGTTAACTATGACAACTCCACTCAAATTTCGGGACGAAATTTCTTTAACGGGTAGGTGCTGTGACGACCCGGAAATTTCTGACCAAATTTAAACTTAATCTTTGTATGATTTCGACACGATAAGCAAAGTCTGTAATGTTGAGTTTCAAAATTTTTGAACTGTTTCCATATATTCAATTGACCTTCGACTGTTCTCGACGATTCACGAACAACTATTTGTAAATAGATAAATATATATTTCAATATATATAGATATGTATGTATCTGAAGTCTAAATTTAAAATACTATATGCTTTAGTTAAATATGTAAAATAAAAATAAAATATAATATTATTACTAAAATAAATATATATAAAGTATATTAAAAATAAGTATTTAATGATCGTAATACTCGTTTGATGTTCCGATTGATATTACACAAGATGAATTCAAACTTATTTGATTTTAAAATAAACGGTGATCCGAAAATGAGTTATATAAACTATAGGCTTATTAAAAATATAATTAGGAACTATTTGTTTAATTTTAAAAATTTTTATATTTTACTTAGGTGTTGAGAGTAAATAATTAATGTAATTTTTATTTTATAGTTTATGATCGAATTTCACACCATAATGACTAAAATAAATAAATATAGTTAATTTAAAAATTTGGGATTTTTCTGAGAACTTTTGTCCACCACTGAGTAACAACGGAGTACGAAATAATAGTCCGTAAAAATTGTCGGTAATTAGAATCCAAATATTGAGGTTGCATACTGTATGTGCACGATTTAATTCATTCATTAAATGTCTATTATTATTATATTATTATTTATATATTGATTGATATCGATTACTGTAATTGTATGTATATGTAATATGCATACATAATTATTGCATTGATCACATATCACACCACCACTTCTTATCTAGTCCTTCTACCATTTACAAACCAACTACATACTTCAGTTTTCTGGTTCCCATCATCTTATCAACATCATCAACATGTTATCTTCAATAACCCACCAACTGGTTACTGTCACGGTCTCTACTACTATCTTTTGTGTTATTGTTCGAAGACCCATCTAAAACCACCATCGTTGCTTCATCAACCATCAAACCATCACCACTCTATTTCAACAAACCTTATGTATATGAAACTGGGAAAGCCGCTGGTACTTTTACTTTAATCGAGCTACCTATCCTTCTATTTTGTTTATAGCCATAACCATCGAAAACAATACTACACATTGATTTCTTTTATTTTTCTGTTTAAGTCGAGCAAAACGTCACCTTCCTTGCTTCCTCTCTTCTTCCTTTACGGTTGCAACTAACGACAAACCACCACAAATCATCACTTTACACAACCAACGGCCACCTTCGCTACGTACCCCAAACAACCACCATCATTCCTTTATCCTTCTCTTTATTGTTACGGTTTTAGACAACCATCACCTTGAACAGCCACCAACACCCGCCACCTTTAATCTACAATCACCACCACCGCCTTGTCACCATCATTAGTTATTTTAAACCGCTGCTACTGCTTTTGTTTTCATGATACTTTTCTTGCTAAAAACAACGAATATAATATTGATATAGATGTTAAGATAGAAGAGGTGGTCCCATTAATTTCTTTTAGTTAGAGTAGGGTCGTTTCAACAAACCCATTTAAATCAATCACCTTTTAAAGCACTATTTTTTTCGGTTATAATATCGCCACCGACACCTCCCAAAAAGCTGATCAAACAGCCTCTCGTTCCATTTCAATTTTAAAAACATGTTATTGGGTAGTAAGATTTGATGTTGGGATGAAATTTTCTACTTGGGCCGATTATTGTTGTTTGAGGTTGGGCAGAATTAAGTTAGTGTAGACTAGTGAAATCTTATAGAATTTTCTTGGGCTGAAGACCCATCACACACACACACACACACACACACACTTGCTATAGTTTAGATCATGACATAATGATGATGATCATGATATGAGAATATTATGATAATCACGATTATGTTGAGGGCAAGTAAAATAGATTGATGTTAAGATGTTGATAATGATAAAAGATAATAGATGATAGGACGATAAGTGAAAATCATGATCACGATGACCATGATGTAATGATGTTGATATTGACGATGATAATGATGATGAGTATGTTAATGGTAAGATGTTGATGATGTTAGTGATACTTGATGAAGATATAATGAGGGTGATGAGATAAGATTGGTAACCGTGAGATTTGATGACATGTATCATGATAAGGATAATGGTTATGATGACAAGGACGAATCTATGATGATAACAGGAGATTAACAAATGATGTATGATGATTTCATGAAATATGATGTTAGATGATGATCATGGAGATGTGTGATGTTAGTGATGATGATGAGAAAATAATAAACAGTTCGTATATGTTAATTATATAATCGAGCGAGTTATTAGAAAAAGTATCGAGCATTGCATTGGTGTAGTGGTATGTTTGTTAAGCGAGAGGTCATGGGTTCGAGCCCGGGCAGTGGCGTATTTTTTTTTAGAAGCTTGTTTCTTCAAAGGTTTTATTCTAAAATTTTATTATTATTATTATTATTATTATTATTATTATTATTATTATTATTATTATTATTATTATTATTATTATTATTATTATTATTATTATTATTATTATTATTATTATTATTAGTATTATTATTATTATTATTATTATTATTATTATTATTATCAATATAAGCATCATTATTAGAATTATTATTATTATTATTATCATTTTTAATATTATCATAATTATTTTTTTAAGAGAACCATTATTTTTTTTTAAAATTATCATTTAAGATTATTATTATTATTATTACCAATATTAATATTATTATTATTATCATTATTATTATTATTATTATTTTCATATTAACTATATTATTATTACAAATTAAATATATAATATATATATAATTTAAGATATAATATATAAATTTGTTCGATTACGATTATATGTGTTAATAAATATACAATTGATATAGGTTCGTGAATCCGAGGTCAACCCTGCATTGTTCAGTATCGTCGTATGAATATTTTTACAAAATATCGTATTGTGAGTTTCATTTGCTCCCTTTTTAAATGCTTTTGCAATATATATTTTGGGACTGAGAATACATGCGCTGCTTTTATAACTGTTTTACGAAATAGACACAAGTACTTGAAACTACATTCTACAGTTGAATTATTATAACGGATATCACCCTTTTTAGCTTGGTAGCCTAAGAATTAGGGAACTGACCCCTAATTGAAGCGAATCCTAAAGATAGATCTATGGGCACTAACAAGCCTCAGTCAGAGAATTTGAACTGCTTTAGTACATCGATTGTATCATGTCCGAAGGGAGTCCCGGAATGATGGGGATATTCTATATGCATTTTGTTAAGGTCGATTACCAGGTGTTCACCATATGAATGATTTTTATCTCTGCGTATGGGATGTATATTTATGAGAAATGGAAATGAAAATCTTGTGGTCTATTAAAATTATGGAAATGATCGATTATGACAAACTAATGAACTTACCAACCTTTTGGTTGATATTTTAAAGCATGTTTATTCTCAGGTATTAAAGAAATCTTTCGCTGTGCATTTTCTCATTTTAAAGATATTACTTGGAGTCATTCATGGCATATTCCAAAAGACGTTGCATTCAAGTCATTGTTTTCAATAAGGATTATTATTAAATAAATGATAGATTAAGTCATTTATAATTTGGATATAATGAAATGGTTTGCATGCCTGTCAACTTACGAGGAAATGAAACTTTGTATTTTCAAAACGAATGCAATGTTTGTAAAATGTATCATATAGAGGTCAAATACCTCGCAATGTAATCATATGTTATTGTATTCGTCCTTAAGGATTAGGACGGGTCGCCACAAATACTTTTACCTTTAATACACAAGGTAAATAGCATTAACCTCTTGCATCGGAATTCACCATCGACATTAGCACTGGGTGCGCACATAATCACATATAGTCACGATACTGGTCACAGACTCATTACACAGTCTAATTATAAGCATGGCACAGATCACTATACTTGTCATTGTATAATCACATCCATAAAGATAATCTCACTCACCTAGAAGCTCAAGCACTCAGTTGTCTTATATCAATGAGTCTTCTCCGTTCCTTTATTACTTGAGAATCCATACATACACAAGTCAGTCATGGCATCATAGTCCTTAGTTTATAAACGGACAGCATAACAACTAGAAAACAGTCAATTAAATAGCAATTCATGTTCTGATATGCAACCGTGCGGTTGTACATGCATCCGTACTGGTACACCATGTGACCGTGCTGTTGCACATGATATCATCACGGTTGAAGGTTATTAATCCGGTTGCACAACACCACTGCACCCATACGACTGCACATGCACCTGTACGGTTGCATCCTTTATCTGCACGGTTGCAAACTGCAACCGTACGGTTGTGTTCTTCAACTGTAACAAACCCTAAACCCTAAACCCTAAACCCTACTTATGGGTTTTTCACTCAATCACTCAATTCTTGTTCCCAAACTAGTTTTTGACACTACAAATGACCATATATCATTCACTACTATGTTTAGGCTATAAACCCATCAATTTGACACTCAAAACAACATCAAATCTTGACTTTTGATTTCAAAATACTCTTTTTATCAAGACCACACAAAAACTCAATTTTCAAGAGATTTAGATCATGAAATCAGTCATGCTTTACCTTATAATGATCAGTAGAACACAATAAACAAGATTATGTGACTGATTTGAGTTTACAAGTGATTTGAAGAATTAGGGTTTGAGTAGAGAAAGGAAGAACGAGTCGGTGTGTGTTTAGGAAAAATATCTCAAATGAGATAAGTCACAAATTTATTAAAGGGTTTAAAACCCGCACCCCATAACACACGGGTATTTATCAGCTATCTGAAATACGAAATCCTCAATAACTTATTCATTTTAAGTCCAAATCACAAAAGGAAATATGTTCTGTGACCCTTGTCACAAAACGCACATTATCCCATACACAATAATTATAAAACACATAATTATTAAAATCACTATATCACAGAAGGGTAAATAGGTCATTACCTACTAGGCCCAAAGCTAGGCTGTTACAAATCTACCCCCTTAAGAAGATTCCGTCCTCGAAATCTGGTCACGGTCAAATAGAAGAGGGTACCTAGAGGTCATTAACTCCCTAGTCTCCTACGTCAGATTGGTGCCTAAACTATGCTTCCATTCTACAAGCACCATTGAAATCTGCTTCTTGTGCAACTTAGTCACTTTTCTATCGACGATTCTCACTGGTTCTTCTACCAATTTCTTACTAGAATCTACTTTCAGATCTTGTAGAGGAAGAATCTGAGTTTCTTTGTCTACTTTACACTTACGAATATATGCAGATGTTAAATGTATCATGAATACCTGCTAACTCTGGAGGAAGATCTAACACTACAGTTTGATGATCGTTTAGCACTTGACGGATTCTAAAAGGACCAATGTACCTTGGAGCTAGTTTTCCTCGTTTACCAAATCGAATTACACCTTTCCACGGTGACACTTTTAAGTACACACGTTTGCCCATGGTAAACGTCACTGGTCATCGACGAGGATCGGCATACATCTTTTGTCGATCCCTAGCAGCTTTCAACTTTTCACGTGCAATAGCCACTTTTTTTGCAGTTTGCTGCATAATTTCCTGACCCGCAAACTATTTTTCACCTGCTTCCAACCAACACGATGGAGTTCTACACTTTCTATCATACAATATTTCAGATGGCGGCATGCCTATACTCGAATGCAAGGAGTTGTTGTACGCAAATTCGACCAATGGCAGATGAAAATCCCACGATCCACCATATTCTAACACACAAGCCTTTAACGTATCCTCTAAAGTCTGAATAGTTTGTTCACTTTGACCGTCAGTCTGAGGATGATAGGATGTACGAAGGTTGACAAAAGTACCCAAATTTTCTTGTAGACTATTTTAGAAACTAGACACAAATCGGGAATCTCTATATGACACAATAGACAACGGTATCCCATGTCGCGATACTATTTTATTCAGGTACAACTGAGCTAATTTGGTCAATGAACCTGTTTCACTAGTAGCTAAAAAATGCGCACTTTTGGTTAACTAGTCCACTATTACCCAAATCATATCATTTCCTTTCTGGGTTCTGGGTAGTTTTGTCACAAAATCCATGGTGATATGTTCCCATTTCCACTCTGAAATCTTTAATTGACGCAAAGACCCATACGGTTTCTGGTGTTCTGCTTTCACTTGGGCGCAAATATGACACTTTTCCACGTATTGCGCGATGTCTGCTTTCATAGTTGGCCACCAATATAACACTTTCAGATCATGGTACATTTTTGTACTACCGGGATGCATAGATAATCTTGATTTATGTGCTTCATTTAAGATTAAATCCCTCAATCCTCCAAATAACGGCACCCAAATTCGTTTATGATAAGTCTTTAATCCTTGAGAATCATTCATCAATTCTTCGTTTCTTTTCACCATTAACTCAGATTTCAAATGTTCATCTTGTAATGCTTCGAGTTGAGCTATCTTTAGTCGATCCACTAAATCAGACACAATCTCAAATCGCATAAACTTTATATTGTCAGCGGATTTCTTACGACTTAACGCATCAGTCATGATGTTTGCCTTGCCAGGATGATATCTGATCTCACAGTCGTAGTCCTTAATTAGTTCTTGCCACCATCTCTAGCGCATAATCATCTCTTTCTGCGAAAAGATATACTGTAAACTTTAAAGATCGGTGCATATAACATAATGCATACCATAAAGATAATGCCCTCCACAACTTTAACGTAAACACTACTGCAGCTATTTCTAAGTCGTGTGTTGGGTAATTCTTTGCACTTGGTTTTAACTGTCGAGACGCATATGCAATTACACGATCTCTTTGCATTAATACACAGCCCAAACCGGATAAAGACGCGTCGTAATACACAACGAAGTCATCGGATCCCTCAAGTAAGGCTAACACTAATTTTTGACACAACAAACTTTTCAAAGTCTGAAACACAGCTTCCTGTTCATTACCCCACTGAAAAGACACATCCTTTCTAGTTAAATTTGTCAAAGTACTTGCAATCTTTAAAAAATCTTTATTAAATCGTCGGTAGTAACCGGCTAATCCTAGAAAACTCTTGATTTCTGTCGGATTCTTTGGTGAATTCTAATTCATCACATCTTCAATTTTAGACGGATCCACTTTTATACCTTCTTCATAGATAATATGACCCAAAAATTGAACTTCACGTAACCAGAACTCACACTTGGAAAACTTTGCATACAATTGTTCACGTTTTAAAAGTTCCAACACTTGTCTTAAATGCTCAGCATGCTCAGATTCGGTTTTGGAGTACACCAAAATGTCACCAATGAACACGATAACAAATTTATCCAAACACGGTTTACACACCCTATTTATAAGATCCATGAAAATTGCTGGAGCGTTGGTTAACCCAAACGGCATCACTAAGAACTCATAATGGCCATAACGAGTACGAAATGTAGTCTTAGGAATGTCAGATTCAGCAACACGAACCTGGTGATATCCCGAACGTAGATCTATTTTCAAAAAGAATAAAGCTCCTTGAAGCTGATCAAACAAGTCATCTATCCTCGGAAGTGGATACTTATTCTTCACTGTTCTTTTATTTAGTTCACGATAATCTATACACATTCGGAGCGTACCATCTTTCTTTTTCACGCATAACACTGGTGCACCCCACGGCGAAGAACTCGGACAAATGAACCTGCGGTCCAACAGTTCTTAAATTTGGGACATCATTTCATGAATCTCTGAAAGAGCTAATCTATACAGAGCTTTAGCAACTGGCGTAGCCCCTGGCACTAACTCGATCTTATATTCAATTTCCCTGATCGGCGGTAAGCCTGACAATTCATCTGGGAACACTTCTGGATATTCAGACACCATTGGAATATCGGACACTACTTTCTTTTCATTTTTTACATCAATCACATAATCTAAGAAAGAATCACATCCCTTTGCCAAAGATTTCTGAGCTTTCATCATTGACAATAATGGACAACAGAACCCGCTACGATCACCACGAGCCACTACCCGTTTTCCACCGGCCACTAGGAAATAGATAACTTTCCTATCTTACTTAATATCAGCCTTATGGTCACTAAGCCAATTCATTCCTAACACTACATCAAAGCTTGGTATAGGCATCACTAAGCAAGTTATAGGGAAAAGACTACCCTCTATGTCAATAGCAATTCCAGACATAAACTTTGTGACTGGAACAGTTCTACCATTACCCGCTTCGACACTTAAGGGTTCATTTATTACATTAACAGGCACATTTAACTTAGCACAAACTGTAGTTGACACAAATGAGAGATTTTCTCCACAGTCAAATAGTACACAAGCCAGCACATAATTTACTAAGAATATACCCTTGATTGCATCGTCAGTAGCAGTGGCAGCGTCTACTGACATCTGAAAGGCTCTAACTGTAGTGACCCGGACTTTTTCATGATTATATATTATATGAGATTAATATTTACATGAATAAATGTTTCCAACATGTTAAGAAATTAAACTTGTTAGGACTTGACCAATTGAAACGGATTTTGTGTTAACGTTTGACCACCCAGTTTGTCCGATGATTCACGAACGTTATAACTTGTATATGACATGATATGATATATATGAACATATATATATGTTTAACATGATGAAATGATAACCAAGTATCTCATTAAGTATATTAACAATGAACTTTATACATAAAACAAGACTACTAACTTAAGGAATTCAAAACGATATCTATATGTAACGATTATCGTTGTAATAACGTCCTAATATTTATATATCATATTAACATATATTAGTACATCATGTTATCATGATAATGTAACAATTTAACATCTCATTATATATAATAACAATGGGATTAATTACATTTAATGAAATCGTTAACTTAAAGGTTCCGAAATGGCATGTACATGTAACGACTAACGATGCCTTAACGACTCAGTTAAAATGTATATACATGTAGTATATTAGGATGTATCATTACACTTTTGAAAGACTTCATGACACATATCAAAGTACTTCTACTTAACAAAAATGCTTACAATTGAATTCTCATTCATTTTCATCAACAATTCTACTCGTATGCACCCGTATTCGTACTCATACAATACACAACTCCTAGATGTATATATACTATTGGTATATATACTTTAATTATCAACTCTTAGCAGCCTTATTGAGTCACCTAAACATGTGATAACCATCATTTGGCAACTAGCATGAAATATCTCACAAAATTACAAACTAATGGAGCATATATGGACACCCCTAGTTCACGTCCCATTTCACCAACCATAACACTTTCATTTTTCAATTTTTATGCATCAAACACATCTCTCTCAAGTTCTCTCTTCTTGTTATAAGTTTTCTTCATCATCTTCATCAAAATCTATATCAATCTAGCTCATAAATCCATACATAAATCAACTTACAAAACAACTACTCAAGAACAGATCAAGAACACTTTCAAGTTTACAAGTCTAATTCCAAGCTTTCTAATCCATTCCAATCAATCATCTAAGATCAAGAAACCTTTGTTATTTACAGTAGGTTATATTTCTAATTCAAGGTAATATTCATATTCAAGCTTTGATTCAATTTCTATAACTATAACTATCTTAATTTGAGTAGTAATCTTACTTGAACTTGTTTTCGTGTCATGATTCGGCTTCAAGAAATTTCAAGCCATCCAAGATCCTTTGAAGCTCTAGATCATTTCTTGTTATTTCCAGTAGGTTTACCTACTATACTTGAGGTAGTAATGATGTTCATAACATCATTCGATTCATATATATAAAACTAACTTATTCGAAGATTATAACTTGTAATCACTAGAACATAGTTTAGTTGATTCTAAACTTGTTCGCAAACAAAGTTAATCCTTCTAAATTAACTTTTAAAATCAATAAAAACATGTTCTATATCTATATGATATGCTAACTTAATGATTTACAACCTGGAAACACGAAGAACACCATAAGACTGGACATACGCCGTTGTAGTAAATCCGGGATCTGTTTTGGGTTGGAAAAATAAAAACTATCTTAATCTTTGAATTTGAAGTTTGTTTTCTAGAAAAATGATATTTTATATGAACATGATACTATATCCAAAAATCATGGTTAAACTTAAAGTGAAAGTATGTTTTTCAAAATGGTCATCAAGATGTCGTTCTTTTGACTACCTCTTTAAAAAATGACTTGTAACCTGTATTTCTGACTATAAACTTATACTTTTTTTGTTTAGTTTCATAAATTTCAATTCACTATGAAACCATAGCAACTTGATTCACTCAAAACGGATTTATAACGAAGAAATTATGGGTAAAACAAAATTGGTTAGATTTACTAGTTTAGCTACGAAAATTTTATAACAAATCTATACTAACCATAACTTAACTAACTTATATTATATTATACATGTAATCTAACATATATTTTGTAATCTTGATAGACCATAGACACGTATACAATGTTTTGACATATCATATCGACGTCATCTATATATATTATTTGCAACAACCATAGACACTCTATATGCGGTAATGCTCGAGTTAGCTATACAGGGTTGAGGTTGATTCTAAAATAATATACATACCTTGAGTTATGATCGAGTCTGAGACTTGTATACACTGGGTCGTGGATTGATTCGAGATAATATATATTGATTTATTTCTGTACTACTAACTATGGACAACTAATTGTGGACTACTAACGTTGGAATGTTAACTTAACAAATTTAAATCGTTAAAACGTAATAAAATATGTTGAGAATATATTTTGATCATACTTTGATATATATGTATATATTTGTTATAGGTTCGTGAATCGACCCGTGGCCAAGTCTAATTCTCGACGAATTGAAATATGTGAAAGTGAGTTGTAGTCCCACTTTTAAAATCTAATATTTTTGGGATGAGAATACATGCAGTTTTATAATTGTTTTACAAAATAGACACAAGTACGCGAAACTACATTCTATGGTTAGATTATTAAATTGAATATCGCCCCTTCAAGTCTGATAACCTAAGAATTAGGGAAATGGCCCCTAATTGACGCGAATCCTAAAGATAGATCTATGGGCCTAACAAACCCCATTCTGGAATTTGGAATGCTTTAGTACTTCGATTTAAATGGTGATTGCGATTGCCAATATTTATGGCATACTTGCGAGTATGCAGGGGATATTCTATATGCATTATGTTAATGTCGGTTACTAGGTGTTCATCATACGAATGATTTTTATACACTTGCGAGTGTATGATTATTTATTAATGAAATCTTGTGGTCTAATATTACAATTTGATACATATATGTTAAACCTATAACTCACCAACATTTTTGTTGACGTTTTTAAGCATGTTTATTCTCAGGTGATTATTAAGAGCTTCCGCTGTTGCATGCTAATTAAGGACAAGATTTGGAGTCAGCATGCTTGTGTAATATTGTTTAAACACTGCATTCGGAAAATAAATTATTGTAAAATATTATTGTGGACCATTATGTAATGGTCGTGTGTAAACGCTATATTTTTTTATTATCATTACTTGATAATCGACGTAATACTTTTTAAACCTTTATCGATAAAATAAAGGTTATGGTTTGTTTTAAAAATCGAATGAAGTGTTTGAAACACATCTCATATAGAGGTCAAAACCTCACAACGAAACTAATTAATATAAAAAGTTTATAATCAATATGAACGGGACATTTTAGTTGGTATACGAGCGTTGGTCTTAGAGAACCAGAAATTTGCATTAGTGTGTCTTATCGAGTTTGTTAGGATGCATTAGTGAGTCTGGACTTCGACCGTGTTTTTCTTTAAAAACGATTGCTTAACATGTTTGTTGGAAACTATATATTGTTAACATGTAAATAATATGTGATATATTAATCTCTTAACGTGCTTACTATTGTGTGATAGATGTCTACCTCTAGTACAAATCCCATTGACTCACCTAATAATAATGAAGAGTCGAATGTATTTTGGGAAGATTCACAAATTCCGAAAGAAGAAGAAGAAGAACCGGAAGAAGAGGAACCGAAAGAAGAGGAACCGGAAGAAGATGTTTCGGAGGAGGAAATATTAAGAACCACAGAAAAACAGATAATTAAAAAAAAAATCCTCAACCAATGGACCAAAGTTAAAAATGGTCAATGGTGTTTCCGCCAAGGAAGCAAAATATTGGCAAAATTACAAATTTTCTGATGAATCGGATTCCGATGAGAATTCCGATGATGTTATAGAAATTACCCCGGCTCAAATTAATAAGGCAAAAGAAAATAATAAGGGAAAAGCTATCAAAATAGAAAAACCCGAGTCCAAAACCAATGAACTATATGTTAACATGAAATATCCCGATGGGATATATCGTAAACAACCGTATTTCTTAAACTTTAACAATAACCCGGGAACATCTAAGCCACCAGGATTTTCTTTATTATTTTTGAAAAGTACGGCTTGTATTAGAGAAGCACCATGTGTCCCTAGGAAATTAGCAAAACGAACCAAGTCCGAGGAGGAGGAAAATCTAGTGATTCAGAATAAAGAATTGTAATCATGTTGTAGTGACCCGAACTTTTCCATGTTTATATATATTAAATGAAATTGTTATTTACATGATTAAGTGTTTCCAACATGTTAAGCAATCAAACTTGTTAAGACTTGATTAATTGAAACAGGTTTTATATAGACAATTGACCACCCAAGTTGACCGGTGATTCACGAACGTTAAAACTTGTAAAAACTATATGATGTCATATATATGGATATATATATATATATATATATATATATATATATATATATATATATATATATATATATATATATATAGTTAACATGGTATTATGATAAGTAAACATATCATTAAGTATATTAACAATGAACTACATATGTAAAAACAAGACTACTAACTTAAGGATTTCGAAACGAGGCATATATGTAGCGATTATCGTTGTAACGACATTTACATGTATATATATCATATTAAGATATATTAATACATCATAATATCATGATAATGTAATAATTTAACATCTCATTTGATATAATAAACAATGAGTTAACAACACTTAACAGGATCGTTAATCTAAAGGCTTCAAAACAACATTTACATGTAACGACTAACGATGACTTAACGACTCAGTTAAAATGTATATACATGTAGTGTTACGACTAACGATGACTTAACGACTCAGTTAAAATGTATATACATGTAGTGTTTTAATATTTATTCATACACTTTTGAAAGACTTCAAGACACTTATCAAAATACCTCTACTTAACAAAAATGCTTACAATTACATCCTCATTCAGTTTCATCAACAATTCTACTCGTATGCACCCGTATTCGTACTCGTACAATACACAGCTTTTAGATGTATGTACTATTGGTATATACACTCCAATGATCAGCTCTTAGCTACCCATGTGAGTCACCTAACACATGTGGGCACCATCATTTGGCAACTAGCATGAAATATCTCATAAAATTACAAAAATATTAGTAATCATTCATGACTTATTTACATGTAAACAAAATTACACATCCTTTATATCTAATCCATATACCAACGACCAAAAATACCTACAAACACTTTCATTCTTCAATTTTCTTCATATAATTGATTTCTCTTAAGTTCTATCTTCAAGTTCTAAGTGTTCTTCATAAATTCTATAAGTTCTAGTTTCATAAAAGCAAGAATACTTCCAAGTTTGCTAGCTTACTTCCAATCTTGTAAACTGATCATCCAACCTTAAGAAATATTTCTTATTTACAGTAAGATATCTTTCTAATACAAGGTAATACTCATATTCAAACTTTGATTCAATTTCTATAACTATAACAATCTTATTTCGAGTGGAAATCTTACTTGAACTTGTTTTCGTGACATGATTCTGCTTCAAGAACTTTCAAGCCATCCAAGGATCCTTTGAAGCTAGATCTATGTTTCTCATTTCCAATAGGTTTATCCACAAAACCTGAGGTAGTAATGATGTTCATAACATCATTCGATTCATATATATAAAACTACCTTATTCGAAGGTTTAAACTTGAAATCACTAGAACATAGTTTAGTTAATTCTAAACTTGTTCACAAACAAAAGTTAATCCTTCTAACTTTACTTTTAAAATCAACTAAACATATGTTCTATATGTATATGATATGCTAACTTAATGATTTAAAAACTATGATAACAATTCTGGGAAAATGATAACTATGGTAACACCGCGGGCTATTTTGGGTTTGATAATTAAAAACTATGATAAACTTTGATTTAAAAGTTGTTCTTCTGGGAAAATTATTTTTCTTATGAACATGAAACTATATCCAAAAATCATGGTTAAACTCAAAGTGGAAGTATGTTTTTCAAAATGGTATTATGTAATCTTGGGATACCATAGACACGTATGCAAATGTTTTGACATATCATATCGACCCATGTATATATATTATTTGGAACAACCATAGACACTCTATATGCAGTAATGTTGGAGTTAGCTATACAGGGTTAAGGTTGATTCCAAAAATATATATACTTTGAGTTGTGATCTAGCCTGAGACGTGTATACACTGGGTCGTGGATTGATCCAAGATAATATATATCGATTTATTTCTGTACATCTAACTATGGACAACTAGTTGTAGGTTACTAACGAGGACAGCTGACTTAATAAACTTAAAACATTAAAACGTATTAAAAATGTTGTAAATATATTTTGAACATACTTTGATATATATGTA
The DNA here is from genome assembly GCF_046630445.1 of Rutidosis leptorrhynchoides. Lineage (NCBI taxonomy): Eukaryota > Viridiplantae > Streptophyta > Magnoliopsida > Asterales > Asteraceae > Rutidosis > Rutidosis leptorrhynchoides. Next base: position 271,715,056 of record NC_092335.1, read on the forward strand.
CATATTTGTTATAGGTTCGTGAATCGACTAGTGGCCAAGTCTTACTTCCCGATGAAGTAAAAATATGTGAAAGTGAGTTATAGTCCCACTTTTAAAAATCTAATATTTTGGGATGAGAATACATGCAATTTTATAAATGATTTACGAAATAGACACAAGTAAATGAAACTACTTTATATGGGTGAATGATCGAAGACGAATATGCCCCTTTTTAGCTTGGTAGCCTAAGAATTTGGGAACAGACCCCCAAATTGACGCGAATCCTAAAGATAGATCTATCGGGCCCAACTAGCCCCATTCTGGAATTTAGAATGCTTTAGTACTTCGAAATTATCATGTCCGATGGGTGTCCCGGAATGATGGGGATATTCTATATGCATCTTGTTAATGTCGGTTACCAGGTGTTCACCGTATGAATGATTTTTATCTCTATGTATAGGATGTATTAAAATATGAAATCTTGTGGTCTATTATTATGATTTGATAATATATAGGTTAAACCTATAACTCACCAACATTTTGTTGACGTTTTAAGCATGTTTATTCTCAGGTGATTATTAAGAGCTTCCGCTGTTGCATAATAAAATAAGAAAAAGATTTGGAGTCCATGCTTGTAAGATATTATTTAAAAACTGCATTCAAGAAACTTATTTTTGATGTAATATATTCTTATTGTAAACCATTATGTAATGGTCGTGTGTAAATGGTATATTTTAGATTATCATTATTTGATAATCTATGTAATGCTTTTTAAACCTTTATCGATAGAATAAAGGTTATGGTTGTTTTAAAAATGAATGCAGTCTTTGAAAAACGTCTCATATAGAGGTCAAAACCTCCCAACGAAATCAATTAATATGGAACGTTTATAATCAATATGAACAGGACATTTCAGTTGGTATCCGAGCGTTGGTCTTAGAGAACCAGAAAATTTGCATTAGTGTGTCTTATCGAGTTTTTAGGATGCATTAGTGAGTCTGGACTTCGACCGTGTTTTCTTTAAAAATAATTGCTTAACATTTTTGTTGGAAACTATATATTATTAACATGTAAATATTATGTGATATATTAATCTCTTAACGTGTTTGATATTGTGTGATAGATGTCTACCTTTTGTACGAATCCTATTGACTTACCTAATAATAATGAAGAGTCGAATATATATTGGGAAGATTCACAAATTCTTGAGGAACCGGAAGAAGAGGAACCAGAAGAAGAGGAACCGGAAGAAGAGGAATCAGAAAAGGAGGAACCGAAAGAAGAAGAGGTTCTGGAGGAAGAAATATTGATACCTATAGTAAATCGATTAAATAAAAGAAAATTCTCAACCAATGGACCAAAGTTAATAATGGTCAATGGTGTTTCAGCTAAGGAAGCAAAATATTGGGAAGATTACCAATTCTACGATGAATCGGATCCCGATGAGGATTCCGATGATGTTATAGAAATTACCTCGACCCAATTTAATAAAGCGAAAGAAAATAATAAGGGAAAAGGTATAAAAATAGAGAAACCCGATTCCAACCCCGATGAACTTTATATGTATCGGCAACATCCGTATTTCCTGAAATGTAACAATGACTTGGGAACCTCTAAACCACCAAGTTTTTCTAAACCATTGTGGAAAATGACGGCTCGTATTAGAGGAACACCATATATTCCTAGAAAATTAGGAAAACGAACCAAGTCCGAAGAAGAAGAAACCAGTGATTCAGATTAGAGGGTTGTAATCATGTTGTGTATTATATGTATTGTAGTTTGCTTGTACTTTTATGTTCTATGTAAAAATTGCTTGTATTGTTTGTTAATTATCTTTTATGAATTTAATCCTTGTCTATTTTATAGTATAAAAACAAAATGGACGTTAAGGGTAGACAACCGAATATTTTAGAAGATCTACCAGAGGATATGATTGAGGAAATCTTGTCTAGAGTCGGTCAGAATTCATCAGCACAATTAATTATGGCAAAATTAACTTGTCAAACATTTGAAAGACTTTACAGAAATGCCTTAGTTTATAAAAGGCTTTCCTTTGATAGGTGGGGTATATCACATTGGGGAGACCGTAAGTTACGCCGTGTTTTCTTTAAAGCGTTAAATGCGGGGAACCCAAATGCAATTTTACGCTACGGGTTAAGAACCTATTTTGACTCAACATATCCCAACATAGGATTTCGTGAATTAGAAAGAGCTTCTAACATGCAACATAAAGAAGCATGTTATGCTTACGGGTTAGTGATGTTCGCTTCTTACCAAAGTGAGAAAAAGAACACCAGATTGCAGCTTTTAAATAAAACCTTCCCACAAGTGACGAATTCAGTAGTTGGGGTGAGAAACAAGGTTTTTAGACTATTACGAGGCTGTTGGACATTATGAAACCCTCGTCCTTTTGACGACATTACAACATGCTGCCTAGCCAATGGTCATAACGGTTATTTTCCACAAGACCAAGGATGGGAAGTCGTCTTAGTAAAACCAGAATGCATGAATTGTTTCTGGACTTATGAATTACGTGTCTTTATTTCCTTTGCTGAACAACTTGCGTATTAACTAGATTTATCTTCAAAACTGTCCTGTATCAAATTGTACTATATTTATTGTTATATGTAATATAGCAATGTTGTAAGTTTGAAGAATATTTATATATGATATATTATTATAATCAGTTTTTCTTATGGAATTGTAGTAGTTGAATTGTATATTAGCTACTAAGTATGAACTTAACGGTTAGGTAATACCCGAATTTAAACTTATAAAACGCTAATATGAAGAAAAAGCTTTTATAAATGAGTTCATATTATGCTACGAAATACTATTGACTACTCTTAAATTCTATATGATTAACTTAATTCTTTTGGCTATTTTTGAAGGAAATGGCTCCGACGACTCGTCAGAATTTGAACATGAGCGAGGAAGACTTTCGTGTTTTCCTTGCAGCAAACATAGCCGCAGTACAGATTGCGATGCAAAATAACAATAACTTTGGATCTAGCAGTGGAACTAATTCCACAAGAAATCGTGTAGGATGCTCGTACAAAGAATTCACTGCCTGCAAACCTTTGGAATTTGATGGAACTGAAGGACCAATTGGATTAAAATGGTGGACCGAGCAAGTCGAATCGGTGTTTGCCATAAGTAAGTGTACTGAAGAGGATAAAGTTAAGTACGCTATGCATACCTTCACAGGTACTACGTTAACGTGGTGGAACACCTATCTTGAACAAGTAGGACAAAATGCTGCTTACGTACTACCGTGGTTGGCATTCAAGCAATTGATGAACGAGCAGTACCGTCCTAGAAACGAAGTCAATATGCTCAAGGTAGAGCTTAGAGAGTTACGAACACAAGGGTTCGACATTACCACATATGAACAACGATTTACAGATTTATGCCTATTATGTCCAGGAATGTTCAAAGATGAAGAAGAAAAGATCGACGCGTTTACAAAAGGGTTACCAGTAAGGATTCAAGAAGATGTGAGTTCACACGAGCCCGCTTCTACAAAAAAGGAAAGTCGAATGACTCATAAACTCATAAATCAGATTGAGGGAAGAATTAAAGAGCAGGCGGCCGAAGAAGCCAACACGAAACAACTCAAGAGAAACTGGGAAGAAACCAGTGACAAGGGTCACCAATAGAACAACAACAACAATTACAACCACAACCGCAACAACAATCGCAACAATAACCGCAATCCCAACAATAACTACAACAAATGTTCCAACAACAAAAACAATTACAACAACCGTTCCAACAACAATAACAATCCCAACAACAACCTCAATAACAACAACGGCAACAAAAACCAAAAATACCAAAGGTGTGAAGAGTGTAGTGACCCGAACTTTTCCATGTTTATATATATATTAATTGAGATTGATGTTTACATGATTAAATGTTTCCAACATGTTAAGCAATCAAACTTGTTAAGACTTGATTAATTGAAATAGGTTTCATATAGACAATTGACCACCCAAGTTGACCGGTGATTCACGAACGTTAAAACTTGTAAAAAAACTATATGATGACATATATATGGTTATATATATAGTTAACATGATATTATGATAAGTAAACATATCATTAATTATATTAACAATGAACTACATATGTAAAAACAAGACTACTAACTTAATGATTTTGAAACGAGACATATATGTAACGTTTATCGTTGTAACGACATTTAATGTATATATATCATATTAAGAGATATTCGTACATCATAATATCATGATAATATAATAATTTAAAATCTCTTTTGATATTATAAACATCGGGTTAACAACATTTAACAAGATCGTTAACCTAAAGGTTTCAAAACAACACTTACATGTAACGACTAACGATGACTTAACGACTCAGTTAAAATGTATATACATGTAGTGTTTTAATATGTATTTATACACTTTTGAAAGACTTTAATACACTTATCAAAATACTTCTACTTAACAAAAATGCTTACAATTACATTCTCGTTCAGTTTCATCAACAATTCTACTCGTATGCACCCGTATTCGTACTCGTACAATACACAGCTTTTAGATGTATGTACTATTGGTATATACACTCCAATGATCAGCTCTTAGCAGCCCATGTGAGTCACCTAACACATGTGGGAACCATCATTTGGCAACTAGCATGAAATATCTCATAAGATTACAAAAATATGAGTAATCATTCATGACTTATTTACATGAAAACAAAATTACATATCCTTTATATCTAATCCATACACCAACGACCAAAAACACCTACAAACACTTTCATTCTTCAATTTTCTTCATCTAATTGAACTCTCTCAAGTTCTATCTTCAAGTTCTAAGTGTTCTTCATAAATTCCAAAAGTTCTAGTTTCATAAAATCAAGAATACTTTCAAGTTTGCTAGCTCACTTCCAATCTTGTAAGGTGATCATCCAACCTCAAGAAATCTTTGTTTCTTACAGTAGGTTATCATTCTAATACAAGGTAATAATCATATTCAAACTTTGGTTCAATTTCTATAACTATAACAATCTTATTTCAAGTGATGATCTTACTTGAACTTGTTTTCGTGTCATGATTTTGCTTCAAGAACTTTGAGCCATCCAAGGATCCATTGAAGCTAGATCCATTTTTCTCTTTTCCAGTAGGTTCATCCAAGGAACTTAAGGTAGTAATGATGTTCATAACATCATTCAATTCATACATATAAAGCTATCTTATTCGAAGGTTTAAACTTGTAATCACTAGAACATAGTTTAGTTAATTCTAAACTTGTTCGCAAACAAAAGTTAATCCTTCTAACTTGACTTTTAAAATCAACTAAACACATGTTCTATATCTATATGATATGCTAACTTAATGATTTAAAACCTGGAAACACGAAAAACACCGTAAAACCGGATTTACGCCGTCGTAGTAACACCGCGGGCTGTTTTGGGTTAGTTAATTAAAAACTATGATAAACTTTGATTTAAAAGTTGTTATTCTGAGAAAATGATTTTTATTATGAACATGAAACTATATCCAAAAATTATGGTTAAACTCAAAGTGGAAGTATGTTTTCTAAAATGGTCATCTAGACGTCGTTCTTTCGACTGAAATGACTACCTTTACAAAAACGACTTGTAACTTATTTTTCCGACTAGAAATCTATACTTTTTTTGTTTAGATTCATAAAATAGAGTTCAATATGAAACCATAGCAATTTGATTCACTCAAAACGGATTTAAAATGAAGAAGTTATGGGTAAAACAAGATTGGATAATTTTTCTCATTTTAGCTACGTGAAAATTGGTAACAAATCTATTCCAACCATAACTTAATCAACTTGTATTATATATTATGTAATCTTGAGATACCATAGACACGTATACAATGTTTCGACCTATCATGTCGACACATCTATATATATTTCGGAACAACCATAGACACTCTATATGTGAATGTTGGAGTTAGCTATACAGGGTTGAGGTTGATTCCAAAATATATATAGTTTGAGTTGTGATCAATACTGAGATACGTATACACTGGGTCGTGGATTGATTCAAGATAATATTTATCGATTTATTTCTGTACATCTAACTATAGACAACTAGTTGTAGGTTACTAACGAGGACAGCTGACTTAATAAACTTAAAACATCAAAATATATTAAAAGTGTTGTAAATATATTTTGAACATACTTTGATATATATGTATATATTGTTATAGGTTCGTGAATCAACCAGTGGCCAAGTCTTACTTCCCGACGAAGTAAAAATCTGTGAAAGTGAGTTATAGTCCCACTTTTAAAATCTAATATTTTTGGGATGAGAATACATGCAGGTTTTATAAATGATTTACAAAATAGACACAAGTACGTGAAACTACATTCTATGGTTGAATTATCGAAATCGAATATGCCCCTTTTTATTAAGTCTGGTAATCTAAGAATTAGGGAACAGACACCCTAATTGACGCGAATCCTAAAGATAGATCTATTGGGCCTAACAAACCCCATCCAAAGTACCGGATGCTTTAGTACTTCGAAATTTATATCATATCCGAAGGGTGTCCCGGAATGATGGGGATATTCTTATATATGCATCTTGTTATTGTCGGTTACCAGGTGTTCACCATATGAATGATTTTTATCTCTATGTATGGGATGTGTATTGAAATATGAAATCTTGTGGTCTATTGTTACGATTTGATATATATAGGTTAAACCTATAACTCACCAACATTTTTGTTGACGTTTTAAGCATGTTTATTCTCAGGTGATTATTAAGAGCTTCCGCTGTCGCATACTTAAATAAGGACAAGATTTGGAGTCCATTCTTGTATGATATTGTGTAAAAACTGCATTCAAGAAACTTATTTTGTTGTAACATATTTGTATTGTAAACCATTATGTAATGGTCGTGTGTAAACAGGATATTTTAGATTATCATTATTTGATAATCTACGTAAAGCTTTTTAAACCTTTATTGATGAAATAAAGGTTATGGTTTGTTTAAAAATGAATGCAGTCTTTGAAAAACGTCTCATATAGAGGTCAAAACCTCGCAACGAAATCAATTAATATGGAACGTTTTTAATCAATAAGAACGGGACATTTCAGTTGGTATCCGAGCGTTGGTCTTAGAGAACCAGAAAATTTGCATTAGTGTGTCTTATCGAGTTTGTTAGGATGCATTAGTGAGTCTGGACTTCGACCGTGTTTTCTTTAAAAATGATTGCTTAACATTTTTGTTGGAAACTATATATTTTTAACATATGAATATTATGTGATATATTAATCTCTTAACGTGTTTGATATTATGTGATAGATGTCTACCTCTAGAACAAGTCCCATTGACTCACCTAATAATAATGAAGAGTCAAATGTAAATTGGAATGATTTGTGGACTGATTCACAAGTTCCCGAAGAGGAACCGGAAGGAGAGTCGGAACCGGAAGAAGAATCGGAACCGGAAGAAGAATCGGAACCGGATGAAGAAATAGAACCGGTGGGGGAAATAATAAAACGGTTAAGTAAAAGAAAATCCTCAACCAACCGACCAAAGTTAATTATGGTCAATGGTGTTTCCGCCAAGGAAGCAAAATATTGGGAGGATTACCAATTCTCCGATGAATCGGATTTCGACGAGAATTCCGATGACGTTATAGAAATTACCCCAACTGAATTTAAAAAGGCAAAAGAAAATAATAAGGGAAAGGGCATAAAAATAGAGAAATCTAATTCCAACCCCGATGAACTTTATATGTATCGTCAACCCCCGAAGTCCTTAAGTTGTAACAATGACCCGGGAACCTCTAAACCACCAGGTTTTTCTAAACCAATGTGGACAACGATGGCTCGTATTAGGGGAACATCATATATCCCTAGAAACTTGGCAAAACGAACCAAAACCGAAGAAGAAGAAACGAGCGAGTCGGAATAAGATAGTTGTATTCGTGTGGTGTAATATATGGAATATAGTGTTCTTATGCTTTATGATATATGTAAAAATTGCTTGTATTAATAAGTATTTTTTTTATGAATCTAACTCTTGTCTATTTTACAGTTTAAAAACACAAAATGGATAGACAACCCAATATTTTAAGAGACCTACCCGGAGACATGATTGATGAAATCTTGTCTAGAGTCGGCCAGAATTCTTCGGCACAACTATTTAACGCGAGATCAGTTTGTAAGACATTCGAAGAACGTTCCAAGAATGTCTTGGTTTATAAGAGACTTTCGTTTGAAAGATGGGGGATATCACATTGGGAAACCCATAAGTTACGATGTGTTTACTTTGACGCATATATTGCGGGGAACCCAAATGCTATTTTACGCAACGGGTTAAGAAATTATTTTGACTCAATATATCCGAATATTGGACTTCGTGATTTAGAAAAAGCGGCTAACATGCAACATAAAGAAGCATGTTATGCTTACGGATTAGTAATGTTCTCTTCTCACCAAAGTGAGAACAAGAACATCGGGCTACAACTATTAAACAAAACGTTTCCACAAGTGACGGAGTCGGTAATTGGGGTAAGAAATGAGGTTTTTAGATTGTTACGGGACTGTTGGACATTACGTAACCCTCGTCCCTTTGACGACGTTACAACACGCTGTCTTATCAACGGCCATAACGGTTATGTTGCACAAGACCAAGGATGGGAAGTAGTCCTAGTAAAACCAGAATGCATGACTTGTTTCTGGACGTATGAATTACGTGTCTTTATTGCCTTTGCTGAACGACTTGTGTACTAGCTAGAATTGTCTTCACCACTATCTTGTATCAAAGTTATTGTGTGCTATATTTCATGCTTTATGTAAAATAAGCGGTATTGTAAGTTTGTAAAATATTGTATAAAAGTTTGAACGCGAAATATTATTATAATCAGTTTTTCATATAGAATTGTAGTAGTTGAATTGTATATTAGCTACTAAGTATGAACTTAACGGGTAGGTACTACCCGAATTTAAACTTATAAAACGCTAATATGAAGAAAAAGCTTTTATAAATGAGTTCATATTATGCTACGAAATACTATTAACTACTCTTAATATTCTGTATGATTAACTTGTTCCATTTAACTATTTTGAAGGAAATGGCACCGACTACTCGACACACCGTGAATATGAATGAAGAGGAATTCCGTACTTTTCTAGCATCAAACATAGCCGCAGTACAGGCTGCGCTACATACCAACAATAACCTTGGATCTAGCAGTACAGGAAATCGTGTAGGATGCACCTACAAAGAATTCACTGCCTGCAAACCTTTGGAATTTGATGGAACCGAAGGACCGATCGGATTGAAACGGTGGACCGAGAAGGTTGAATCGGTGTTTGCCATAAGTAAGTGTACTGAAGAGGACAAAGTGAAGTACGCTACGCATACCTTCACAGGTTCTGCGTTAACATGGTGGAATACCTATCTAGAGCAAGTGGGACAAGATGATGCGTACGCACTACCGTGGTCAGCATTCAAGCACTTGATGAACGAGAAGTACCGTCCCAGAACCGAGGTCAATAAGCTCAAGACAGAACTTAGAGGGTTACGAACCCAAGGATTTGATATTACCACGTACGAAAGACGATTCACAGAATTGTGCCTATTGTGTCCGGGAGCATTCGAAGATGAGGAAGAGAAGATCGACGCGTTTGTGAAAGGATTACCGGAAAGAATCCAAGAAGATATAAGTTCACACGAGCCCGCCTCCATACAACAGGCATGTAGAATGGCTCACAAACTAGTGAACCAGATTGAAGAAAGAATTAAAGAACAGACTGCTGAAGAGGCCAATGTGAAGCAAGTCAAAAGAAAGTGGGAGGAAAACGGTGATAAGAATCACCAATACAACAACAACAACAATTACAACAATAATCGCAACAATTATCCCAACAATCGCAATATCAATCGCAACTACAACAAACGGCCCAACAACAACAACAACAACAACAACAGCAACTACAACAATCATCCCAACAACAATAATAACCGCAACAACAACAACAATCAGAAGCAACTATGCCAAAGGTGTGAAAAGAATCACTCGGGGTTCTGCACCAAATTTTGCAACAAGTGTAAAAGAAATGGTCATAGCGCGGCGAAGTGTGAAGTCTACGGACCAGGGGTTAATAGAACAAAAGGAACAAATGGTGTCGGAACGAGTAATGGCGGAGCAAGTAGTGTCGGAGCAAGTTATGCCAATGTAGTGTGTTATAAATGCGGAAAACCAGGCCACATTATTAGAAATTGCCCGAACCAGGAGAACACGAATGGACAAGGCCGTGGAAGAGTTTTCAATATTAATGCGGTAGAGGCACAGGAAGACCCGGAGCTTGTTACGGGTACGTTTCTTATTGACAATAAATCTGCTTACGTTTTATTTGATTCGGGTGCGGATAGAAGCTATATGAGTAGAGATTTTTGTGCTAAATTAAGTTGTCCATTGACGCCTTTGGATAGTAAATTTTTACTCGAATTAGCAAATGGTAAATTAATTTCGGCAGATAATATATGTCGGAATCGAGAAATTAAACTGGTTAGCGAAACATTTAAGATTGATTTGATACCAGTAGAGTTAGGGAGTTTTGATGTGATAATCGGTATGGACTGGTTGAAAGAAGTGAAAGCGGAGATCGTTTGTTACAAAAATGCAATTCGCATTATACGAGAAAAAGGAAAACCCTTAATGGTGTACGGAGAAAAGGGCAACACGAAGCTACATCTTATTAGTAATTTGAAGGCACAAAAACTAATAAGAAAAGGTTGTTATGCTGTTCTAGCACACGTCGAGAAAGTACAAACTGAAGAAAAGAGCATCAATGATGTTCCCATTGCAAAAGAATTTCCTGATGTATTTCCGAAAGAATTACCGGGATTACCCCCACATCGATCCGTTGAATTTCAAATAGATCTTGTACCAGGAGCTGCACCAATAGCTCGTGCTCCTTACAGACTCGCACCCAGCGAGATGAAGGAACTGCAAAGCCAATTACAAGAACTTTTAGAGCGTGGTTTCATTCGACCAAGCACATCACCGTGGGGAGCTCCTGTTTTGTTTGTCAAGAAGAAAGATGGTACATTCAGGTTGTGTATCGACTACCGAGAGTTGAACAAACTTACCATCAAGAACCGCTACCCACTACCGAGAATCGACGACTTATTTGATCAACTACAAGGCTCGTCTGTTTATTCAAAGATTGACTTACGTTCCGGGTATCATCAAATGCGGGTGAAAGAAGATGATATTCCAAAGACTGCTTTCAGAACACGTTACGGTCATTACGAGTTTATGGTCATGCCGTTTGGTTTAACTAATGCACCAGCTGTGTTCATGGACCTTATGAACCGAGTGTGTGGACCATACCTTGACAAGTTTGTCATTGTTTTCATTGATGACATACTTATTTACTCAAAGAATGACCAAGAACACGGTGAACATTTGAGAAAAGTGTTAGAAGTATTGAGGAAGGAAGAATTGTACGCTAAGTTTTCAAAGTGTGCATTTTGGTTGGAAGAAGTTCAATTCCTCGGTCACATAGTGAACAAAGAAGGTATTAAGGTGGATCCGGCAAAGATAGAAACTGTTGAAAAGTGGGAAACCCCGAAAACTCCGAAACACATACGCCAGTTTTTAGGACTAGCTGGTTACTACAGAAGGTTCATCCAAGACTTTTCCAGAATAGCAAAACCCTTGACTGCATTAACGCATAAAGGGAAGAAATTTGAATGGAATGATGAACAAGAGAAAGCGTTTCAGTTATTGAAGAAAAAGCTAACTACGGCACCTATATTGTCATTGCCTGAAGGGAATGATGATTTTGTGATTTATTGTGACGCATCAAAGCAAGGTCTCGGTTGTGTATTAATGCAACGAACGAAGGTGATTGCTTATGCGTCTAGACAATTGAAGATTCACGAACAAAATTATACGACGCATGATTTGGAATTAGGCGCGGTTGTTTTTGCATTAAAGACTTGGAGGCACTACTTATATGGGGTCAAAAGTATTATATATACCGACCACAAAAGTCTTCAACACATATTTAATCAGAAACAACTGAATATGAGGCAGCGTAGGTGGATTGAATTATTGAATGATTACGATTTTGAGATTCGTTACCACCCGGGGAAGGCAAATGTGGTAGCCGATGCCTTGAGCAGGAAGGATAGAGAACCCATTCGAGTAAAATCTATGAATATAATGATTCATAATAACATTACTACTCAAATAAAGGAGGCGCAACAAGGAGTTTTAAAAGAGGGAAATTTAAAGGATGAAATACCCAAAGGATCGGAGAAGCATCTTAATATTCGGGAAGACGGAACCCGGTATAGGGCTGAAAGGATTTGGGTACCAAAATTTGGAGATATGAGAGAAATGGTACTTAGAGAAGCTCATAAAACCAGATACTCAATACATCCTGGAACGGGGAAGATGTACAAGGATCTCAAGTAACATTTTTGGTGGCCGGGTATGAAAGCCGATGTTGCTAAATACGTAGGAGAATGTTTGACGTGTTCTAAGGTCAAAGCTGAGCATCAGAAACCATCAGGTCTACTTCAACAACCCGAAATCCCGGAATGGAAATGGGAAAACATTACCATGGATTTCATCACTAAATTGCCAAGGACTGCAAGTGGTTTTGATACTATTTGGGTAATAGTTGATCGTCTCACCAAATCAGCACACTTCCTACCAATAAGAGAAGATGACAAGATGGAGAAGTTAGCACGACTGTATTTGAAGGAAGTCGTCTCCAGACATGGAATACCAATCTCTATTATCTCTGATAGGGATGGCAGATTTATTTCAAGATTCTGGCAGACATTACAGCAAGCATTAGGAACTCGTCTAGACATGAGTACTGCCTATCATCCACAAACTGATGGGCAGAGCGAAAGGACGATACAAACGCTTGAAGACATGCTACGAGCATGTGTTATTGATTTCGGAAACAGTTGGGATCGACATCTACCGTTAGCAGAATTTTCCTACAACAACAGCTACCATTCAAGCATTGAGATGGCGCCGTTTGAAGCACTTTATGGTAGAAAGTGCAGGTCTCCGATTTGTTGGAGTGAAGTGGGGGATAGACAGATTACGGGTCCGGAGATTATACAAGAAACTACCGAGAAGATCATCCAAATTCAACAACGGTTGAAAACCGCCCAAAGTCGACAAAAGAGCTACGCTGACATTAAAAGAAAAGATATAGAATTTGAAATTGGAGAGATGGTCATGCTTAAAGTTTCACCTTGGAAAGGCGTTGTTCGATTTGGTAAACGAGGGAAATTAAATCCAAGGTATATTGGACCATTCAAGATTATTGATCGTGTCGGACCAGTAGCTTACCGACTTGAGTTACCTCAACAACTCGCGGCTGTACATAACACTTTCCACGTCTCGAATTTGAAGAAATGTTTTGCTAAAGAAGATCTCACTATTCCGTTAGATGAAATCCAAATCAACGAAAAACTCCAATTCATCGAAGAACCCGTCGAAATAATGGATCGTGAGGTTAAAAGACTTAAGCAAAACAAGATACCAATTGTTAAGGTTCGATGGAATGCTCGTAGAGGACCCGAGTTCACCTGGGAGCGTGAAGATCAGATGAATAAGAAATACCCGCATCTATTTCCAGAAGATTCGTCAACACCTTCAACAGCTTAAAATTTCGGGACGAAATTTATTTAACGGGTAGGTACTGTAGTGACCCGAACTTTTCCATGTTTATATATATATTAATTGAGATTGATGTTTACATGATTAAATGTTTCCAACATGTTAAGCAATCAAACTTGTTAAGACTTGATTAATTGAAATAGGTTTCATATAGACAATTGACCACCCAAGTTGACCGGTGATTCACGAACGTTAAAACTTGTAAAAAAACTATATGATGACATATATATGGTTATATATATAGTTAACATGATATTATGATAAGTAAACATATCATTAATTATATTAACAATGAACTACATATGTAAAAACAAGACTACTAACTTAATGATTTTGAAACGAGACATATATGTAACGTTTATCGTTGTAACGACATTTAATGTATATATATCATATTAAGAGATATTCGTACATCATAATATCATGATAATATAATAATTTAAAATCTCTTTTGATATTATAAACATCGGGTTAACAACATTTAACAAGATCGTTAACCTAAAGGTTTCAAAACAACACTTACATGTAACGACTAACGATGACTTAACGACTCAGTTAAAATGTATATACATGTAGTGTTTTAATATGTATTTATACACTTTTGAAAGACTTTAATACACTTATCAAAATACTTCTACTTAACAAAAATGCTTACAATTACATTCTCGTTCAGTTTCATCAACAATTCTACTCGTATGCACCCGTATTCGTACTCGTACAATACACAGCTTTTAGATGTATGTACTATTGGTATATACACTCCAATTATCAGCTCTTAGCAGCCCATGTGAGTCACCTAACACATGTGGGAACCATCATTTGGCAACTAGCATGAAATATCTCATAAGATTACAAAAATATGAGTAATCATTCATGACTTATTTACATGAAAACAAAATTACATATCCTTTATATCTAATCCATACACCAACGACCAAAAACACCTACAAACACTTTCATTCTTCAATTTTCTTCATCTAATTGAACTCTCTCAAGTTCTATCTTCAAGTTATAAGTGTTCTTCATAAATTCCAAAAGTTCTAGTTTCATAAAATCAAGAATACTTTCAAGTTTGCTAGCTCACTTCCAATCTTGTAAGGTGATCATCCAACCTCAAGAAATCTTTGTTTCTTACAGTAGGTTATCATTCTAATACAAGGTAATAATCATATTCAAACTTTGGTTCAATTTCTATAACTATAACAATCTTATTTCAAGTGATGATCTTACTTGAACTTGTTTTCGTGTCATGATTTTGCTTCAAGAACTTTGAGCCATCCAAGGATCCATTGAAGCTAGATCCATTTTTCTCTTTTCCAGTAGGTTCATCCAAGGAACTTAAGGTAGTAATGATGTTCATAACATCATTCGATTCATACATATAAAGCTATCTTATTCGAAGGTTTAAACTTGTAATCACTAGAACATAGTTTAGTTAATTCTAAACTTGTTCGCAAACAAAAGTTAATCCTTCTAACTTGACTTTTAAAATCAACTAAACACATGTTCTATATCTATATGATATGCTAACTTAATGATTTAAAACCTGGAAACACGAAAAACACCGTAAAACCGGATTTACGCCGTCGTAGTAACACCGCGGGCTGTTTTGGGTTAGTTAATTAAAAACTATGATAAACTTTGATTTAAAAGTTGTTATTCTGAGAAAATGATTTTTATTATGAACATGAAACTATATCCAAAAATTATGGTTAAACTCAAAGTGGAAGTATGTTTTCTAAAATGGTCATCTAGACGTCGTTCTTTCGACTGAAATGACTACCTTTACAAAAACGACTTGTAACTTATTTTTCCGACTAGAAATCTATACTTTTTTTGTTTAGATTCATAAAATAGAGTTCAATATGAAACCATAGCAATTTGATTCACTCAAAACGGATTTAAAATGAAGAAGTTATGGGTAAAACAAGATTGGATAATTTTTCTCATTTTAGCTACGTGAAAATTGGTAACAAATCTATTCCAACCATAACTTAATCAACTTGTATTATATATTATGTAATCTTGAGATACCATAGACACGTATACAATGTTTCGACCTATCATGTCGACACATCTATATATATTTCGGAACAACCATAGACACTCTATATGTGAATGTTGGAGTTAGCTATACAGGGTTGAGGTTGATTCCAAAATATATATAGTTTGAGTTGTGATCAATACTGAGATACGTATACACTGGGTCGTGGATTGATTCAAGATAATATTTATCGATTTATTTCTGTACATCTAACTATAGACAACTAGTTGTAGGTTACTAACGAGGACAGCTGACTTAATAAACTTAAAACATCAAAATATATTAAAAGTGTTGTAAATATATTTTGAACATACTTTGATATATATGTATATATTGTTATAGGTTCGTGAATCAACCAGTGGCCAAGTCTTACTTCCCGACGAAGTAAAAATCTGTGAAAGTGAGTTATAGTCCCACTTTTAAAATCTAATATTTTTGGGATGAGAATACATGCAGGTTTTATAAATGATTTACAAAATAGACACAAGTACGTGAAACTACATTCTATGGTTGAATTATCGAAATCGAATATGCCCCTTTTTATTAAGTCTGGTAATCTAAGAATTAGGGAACAGACACCCTAATTGACGCGAATCCTAAAGATAGATCTATTGGGCCTAACAAACCCCATCCAAAGTACCGGATGCTTTAGTACTTCGAAATTTATATCATATCCGAAGGGTGTCCCGGAATGATGGGGATATTCTTATATATGCATCTTGTTATTGTCGGTTACCAGGTGTTCACCATATGAATGATTTTTATCTCTATGTATGGGATGTGTATTGAAATATGAAATCTTGTGGTCTATTGTTACGATTTGATATATATAGGTTAAACCTATAACTCACCAACATTTTTGTTGACGTTTTAAGCATGTTTATTCTCAGGTGATTATTAAGAGCTTCCGCTGTCGCATACTTAAATAAGGACAAGATTTGGAGTCCATTCTTGTATGATATTGTGTAAAAACTGCATTCAAGAAACTTATTTTGTTGTAACATATTTGTATTGTAAACCATTATGTAATGGTCGTGTGTAAACAGGATATTTTAGATTATCATTATTTGATAATCTACGTAAAGCTTTTTAAACCTTTATTGATGAAATAAAGGTTATGGTTTGTTTAAAAATGAATGCAGTCTTTGAAAAACGTCTCATATAGAGGTCAAAACCTCGCAACGAAATCAATTAATATGGAACGTTTTTAATCAATAAGAACGGGACATTTCAAAGAGTACCACCAGAATGGGTTCTGCATGACATTTTGCACCAAGTGTAAAAGAACTGGCCATGGTGCAAAAAAGTGTGAGGTCTACGGACCAAAGTTTAACAGAACTAAAGGAACAAATAGTGGCGAAACAAGTAATGCCACCTTTGTTTGTTATGGATGTGGAAAACCGGGCCACATTAGAAGTAATTACCCGAATCAGGGGAATACTAATGGGCATGGCCGTGGAAGAGTTTTCAATATTAATACGGCAGAAGCACAGGAAGACCCGGAGCTTGTTACAGGTACGTTTCTTATTGATAATAAATCTGCTTATATTTTATTTGATTCGGGTACGGATAGAAGCTATATGAGTATAGATTTTTGTGCTAAGTTAAGTTGCCCATTGACGCCTTTGGATAGTAAATTTTTACTCGAATTAGCAAAATGTAAATTAATTTCAGCAGATAATATATGTCGGGATAGAGAAATTAAACTGGGGGATGAAAAGTTTAAAATTGATTTAATACCAGTCGAGTTAGGGAGTTTTGATGTAATAATTGGTATGGACTGGTTGAAAAAGGTGAGAGCAGAGGTCGTTTGTTACAAAAATGCGATTCGCATTATGCGTGAAAAGGGAAAACCTTTAACGGTGTACGGAGAGAAGAACAATGCGAAATTAAATCTTATTAGTAGTTTGAAGGCGCAGAAACTAATAAGAAAAGGTTATTACGTCATTCTAGCACACATCAAGGAAGTTAAACTTGAAGAAAAGAACATCAGTAATGTTGCTGTAGTAAAAGAATTTCCCGATATATTTCCGAAAGAATTACCGGGATTACCTCCACACCGATCCGTTGAATTTCAAATAGATCTTGTACCGGGAGCTGCACCAATAGCTCGTGCTCCATACAGACTAGCACCCAGCGAAATGAAGGAACTTCAAAGCCAATTACAAGAACTTCTAGAGCGTGGTTTCATACGACCAAGTACATCACCATGGGGAGCTCTTGTTTTGTTTGTCAAGAAGAAGGATGGTACATTTAGGTTGTGTGTCGACTACCGAGAGTTGAACAAATTTACCATCAAGAACCATTACCCACTACCGAGAATCGACGACTTATTTGATCAACTACAAGGCTCGTCGGTTTATTCGAAGATTGATTTACGTTCTGGGTATCATCAAATGCGGGTGAAGGAGGATGATATTCCAAAGACTGCTTTTAGGACGCGTTACGGTCATTACGAGTTTATGGTTATGCCGTTTGGGTTGACTAATGCACCAGCTGTGTTCATGGACCTCATGAACCGAGAGTGTGGACCATACCTTGACAAGTTTGTCATTGTTTTCATCGATGACATACTTATTTACTCAAAGAATGACCAAGAGCATGAAGAACATTTGATAAAAGTGCTAGAGTTGTTAAGAAAAGAATGTAGTGACCTGAACTTTTCCATGTTTATATATATTAATTGAGATTGATATTTACATGACTAAATGTTTCCAATGTGTTAAGCAATCAAACTTGTTAAGACTTGATTAAATGAAATAAGTTTCATATAGACAATTGATCACCCAAGTTGACCGGCGATTCACGAACGTTACAAAATTGTGAAAACTACATGTTGTGGTATATATAGACATATATATATAGTTGACATGAGATTATGATGAGTAAGTATCTCACTAAGTATATTAACAATGTGTGATATACATAAGAAATGAGATTACTAAGTTAAGAAACTCGAAATGATATATATAACGATTATTGTTATGATAACGTCTACTAAATACATATGTATCGTATTAAGATATTGATACACTATATTTAACATGATAAAATGATATTTAAATATATCATTAAGTGTGTTAACAATGAACTACATATGTAAAAACAAGACTATTAACTCAAGAATTACGAAACGAGACTTATATGTAACGATTATCATTGTAACGATATTTTAATGTATGTATCATATTAAGAGATATTCATGCATCATAATATCATGATAATATAATAATTTAACATCTTATTTGATATAATAAACATTGGGTTAACAACATTAATTGAGATCGTTAACTTAAAGGTTTCAAAATAACACTTACATGTAACGACTAATGAAGACTTAATGACTCCATTATAATGTATATACATGTTGTGTTTTGATATGTATTCTTACACTTTTGAAAGACTTCAAGACACATATCAAAGTACTTCTACATAACAAAAATGCTTACAATTACATTCTCGTTTAGTTTCATCAACAATTCTACTCGTATGCACCCGTATTCGTACTCGTACAATACACAGCTTTTAGATGTATATACTATTGGTATATACACTCCAATGATCAGCTTTTAGCAGCCCATGTGAGTCACCTAACACATGTGGGAACCATCATTTGGAAACTAGCATGAAATATCTCATAAAATTACAAAAATATTAGTAATCATTCATGACTTATTTACATGAAAACAAAATTACATATCCTTTATATCTAATCGATATACCAACGACCAAAAACACCTACAAACACTTTCATTCTTTAATTTTCTTCATCTAATTGATCTCTCTCAAGTTCCATCTTCAAGTTCTAAGTATTCTTCATAAATTCCATAAGTATAGTTTCATAAAAATCAAGAATACTTCCAAGTTTGCAAGTCTACTTCCAAGCTTTCAAATCCATTCCAAGTAATCATCTAAGATCAAGGAACCTTTGTTACTTATAGTAGGTTATATTTCTAATTCAAGGTAATATTCATATTCAAACTTTGATTCAATTTCTACAACTATAACAATCTTATTTCGAGTGAAAATCTTACTTGAACTGTTTTCGTGTCATGATTCTGCTTCAAGAACTTTCAAGCCATCCAAGGATCCTTTGAAGCTAGTAATGATGTTCATAACATCATTCGATTCATACATATAAAGCTATCTTATTCAAAGGTTTAAACTTGTAATCACTAGAACATAGTTTAGTTAATTCTAAACTTGTTCGCAAACAAAAGTTAATCCTTCTAACTTGACTTTTAAAATCAACTAAACACATGTTATATATCTATATTATATGCTAACTTAATGATTTAAAACCTGGAAACACGATGAACACCATAAAATCGGATATACGCCGTCGTAGTGAAACCGGGGGCTGTTTTGGTTTGGATAATTAAAAACTATGATAAACTTTGATTTAATAGTTGTTCTTCTGGAAAAATGATTTTTCATATGAACATGAAACTATATCCAAAAATCTTGGTTAAATTCAATGTGAAATTATGTTTTTCAAAATGGTCATCAAGATGTCGTTCTTTCGACAGAAATGACTACCTCTTTAGTAATTGACATGTAACTTAAATTTCTGACTATAAACCTATACTTTTTCTATTTGGATTCTTAAATTAGAGTTCAATATGAAACCATAGCAATTTGACTCACTCAAAACGGATTTAAAATGAAGAAGTTATGGGTAAAACAAGATTGGATATTTTTAGCCACGGGAAATGTTTAACAAATCTATACAAATCATATCCTAGCTAACTTATATTGTATTATACATGTATTCTAATATATTATCTAATCTTGGGATACCATAGACACGTATGCAAATGTTTTGACGTATCATATCGACCCATGTATATATATTATTTGGAACAACCATAGACACTCTATATGCAGTAATGTTGGAGTTAGCTATACAGGGTTAAGGTTGATTCCAAAAATATATATACTTTGAGTTGTGATCTAGCCTGAGACGTGTTGTAGTTACCCGAAATTTTCCATGTTTATATATATTAAATGAAATTGTTATTTACATGATTAAGTGTTTCCAACATGTTAAGCAATCAAACTTGTGAAGACTTGATTAATTGAAATAGGTTTCATATAGACAATTGACCACCCAAGTTGACCGGTGATTCACGAACGTTAAAACTTGTAAATACTATATGATGACATATATATGGTTATATATATAGTTAACATGATATTATGATAAGTAAACATATCATTAAGTATATTAACAATGAACTACATATGTAAAAACAAGACTACTAACTTAATGATTTTGAAACGAGACATATATGTAATGATTATCGTTGTAACGACATTTAATGTATATATATCATATTAAGAGATATTCGTACATCATAATATCATTATAATATAATAATTTAAAATCTCTTTTGATATTATAAACATTGGGTTAACAACATTTAACAAGATCGTTAACCTAAAGGTTTCAAAACAACACTTACATGTAACGACTAACGATGACTTAACGACTCAGTTAAAATGTATATACATGTAGTGTTTTAATATGTATTCATACACTTTTTAAAGACTTCAAGTCACTTATCAAAATACTTCTACTTAACAAAGATGCTTACAATTACATCCTCGTTCAGTTTCATCAACAATTCTACTCGTATGCACCCGTATTCGTACTCGTACAATACACAACTTTTAAATGTATGTACTATTGGTATATACACTCCAATGATCAGCTCTTAGCAGCCCATGTGAGTCACCTAACACATGTGGTAACCATCATTTGGCAACTAGCATGAAATATCTCATAAAATTACAAAAATATGAGTAATCATTCATGACTTATTTACATGAAAATAAAACTACATATCCTTTATATCTAATCCATACACCAATGACCAAAAACACCTACAAACACTTTCATTCTTAAATTTTCTTCATCTAATTGATCTCTCTCAATTTCTATCTTCAAGTTCTAAGTGTTCTTCATAAATTCCAAAAGTTCTAGTATCATAAAATCAAGAATACTTTCAAGATTGCAAGTTTACTTCCAAGTTTTCTAAATCCATTCCAAGTAATCATCTAAGATCAAGAAACCTTTGTTACTTACAGTAGGTTATCTTTCTAATACAAGGTAATAATCATATTCAAACTTTAATTCAATTTCTATAACTATAACAATCTTATTTCGAGTGGAAATCTTACTTGAAATTGTTTTCGTGTCATGATTCTGCTTCAAGAACTTTCAAGCCATCCAAGGATCCTTTGAAGCTAGATCCATTTTTTTCATTTCCAGAAGGTTTATCCAAGGAACTTGAGGTAGTAATGATGTTCATAACATCATTCGATTCGTACATAAAAAGCTGTCTTATTCAACGTTAAAAACTTGTAATCACTAGAACATAGTTTAGTTAATTCTAAACTTGTTCGCAAATAAAGTTAATCCTTCTAACTAGACTTTTAAAATCAACTAAACACATGTTCTATATTTATATGATATGCTAACTTAATGATTTAAAATCTGGAAACACGATAAACACCATAAAACTGGATATACGCCGTCGTAGTAAAACCGGGGGCTGTTTTGGTTGGGATAATTAAAAGCTAAGAAGAACTTTGATTTAAAAGCTATACTTCTGGAAAAATGATTTTTCTTATGAACATGAAACTATATCCAAAAATCATGGTTAAACTCAAAGTGAAAGTATGTTTTTCAAAATGGTCATCAAGATGTCGTTCTTTCGACGGAAATGACTACCTCTTTCAAAAATGACTTGTAACTTGTATTTCCGACTATAAACTTATACTTTTTCTGTTTAGATTCATAAATTTAAGTTCAATACGAAACCGTGGCCACTGGAATCACTCAAAACGGATTAGAAACGAAGAAATGGCGAGTAAAACAAGATTGATAAAAACTACTCATTTTACCTACGTGAAAGTTAGTAATAAATCTATTCCAACCATAACCTAATCAACTTATATTGTATATTATGTAATCTTGAGATACCATAGACACGAATACATTGTTTCGACCTATCATGTCGACCCATCTATATATATATATTGTGGAACAACCATAGACACTCTATATGTGAATGTTGGAGTTAGCTATACAGGGTTGAGGTTGATTCCAAAATATATATATAGTTTGAGTTGTGATCAATACTGAGATACGTATACACTGGGTCGTGGATTGATTCAAGATAATATTTATCGATTTATTTCTGTACATCTAACTGTGGACAACTAGTTGTAGGTTAATAACGAGGACAGCAGACTTAATAAACTTAAAACATCAAAATGTATTAAAAGTTTTGTAAATATATTTTGAACATACTTTGATATATATGTATATATTGTTATAGGTTTGTGAATCAACCAGTGGCCAAGTCTTACTTCCCGACGAAGTAAAAATCTGTGAAAGTGAGTTATAGTCCCACTTTTAAAATCTAATATTTTTGAGATGAGAATACATGCAGGTTTTATAAATGATTTACAAAATAGACACAAGTACGTGAAACTACATTCTATGGTTGAATTATCGAAATCGAATATGCCCCTTTTTATTAAGTCTGGTAATCTAAGAATTAGGGAACAGACACCCTAATTGACGCGAATCCTAAAGATAGATCTATTGGGCCTAACAAACCCCATCCAAAGTACCGGATGCTTTAGTACTTCGAAATTTATATCATGTTCAAAGGGTGTCCCGGAATGATGGGGATATTCTTATATATGCATCTTGTTAATGTCGGTTACCAGGTGTTCACCATATGAATGATTTTTATCTCTATGTATGGGATGTGTATTGAAATATGAAATCTTGTGGTCTATTGTTACGATTTGATATATATAGTTTAAACCTATAACTCACCAACATTTTTGTTGATGTTTAAAGCATGTTTATTCTCAGGTGAATACTAAGAGCTTCCGCTGTTGCATACTAAAATAAGGACAAGATTTGGAGTCCATGTTTGTATGATATTGTGTAAAAACTGCATTCAAGAAACTGATTTCGATGTAACATATTTGTATTGTAAACCATTATGTAATGGTCGTGTGTAAACAGGATATTTTAGATTATCATTATTTGATAATCTACGTAAAGCTTTTTAAACCTTTATTTATGAAATAAAGGTTATGGTTTGTTTTAAAAAATGAATGCAGTCTTTGAAAAACGTCTCATATAGAGGTCAAAACCTCGCAACGAAATCAATTAATATGGAACGTTTTTAATCAATAAGAATGGGACATTTCAGTTGGTATCCGAGCGTTGGTCTTAGAGAACCAGAATTTTGCATTAGTGTGTCTTATCGAGTTTGTTAGGATGCATTAGTGAGTCTGGACTTCGACCGTGTTTACTTGAAAAATGATTGCTTAACAAATTTTGTTGGAAACTATATATTTTTAACATGTGAATATTATGTGATATATTAATCTCTTAACGCGTTTGATATTATGTGATAGATGTCTACCTCTAGAACAAGTCCCATTGACTCACCTAATAATAATGAAGAGTCAAATGTAAATTGGAATGATTCGTGGACTGATTCACAAGTTCCCGAAGAGGAACCGGAAGAAGAGTCGGAACCGGAAGAAGAATCGGAACCGGAAGAAGAAGAACCAGTGGGGGAAATAATAAAACGGTTAAGTAGAAGAAAATCCTCAACCAACCGACCAAAGTTAATTATGGTCAACGGTGTTTCCGCCAAGGAAGCAAAATATTGGGAGGATTACCAATTCTCCGATGAATCGGATCCCGACGAGGATTCCGATGATGTTATAGAAATTACCCCAACTGAATTTAAAAAGGCAAAAGAGAACAATAAAGGAATGTGCATAAAAATAGAGAAATCTGATTCTAACCCCAATGAACTTTATATGTATCGTCAACACCCGTATTTCTTAAGTTGTAACAATAACCCGGGAACCTCTAAACCACCAGGTTTTTCTAGACCAATGTGGAAAACGACGGCTCGTATTAGGGGAACATCATATATCCCTAAAAACTTAGCAAAAAGAACAAAGTTCGAAAAAGAAGAAACGAGTGAGTCGGAAGAAGATAGTTGTATTTGTGCAGTGTAATATATGTAATATAGTGTGCTTATGCTTTACGATATATGTAAAAATTGTTTATATTAATAAGTATCTTTTATGAATCTAACTCTTGTCTATTTTACAGTATAAAAACACAAAATGGATAGACAACCCAATATTTTAGAAGACTTACCCGGAGACATGATTGATGAAATCTTTTCTAGAGTCGGTCAGAATTCCTCGGCACAACTATTTATGGCAAAATCAGTTTGTAAGACATTCGAAGAACGTTCCAAGAATGCCTTGGTTTATAAAAGGCTTTTGTTTGAAAGATGGGGGATATCACATTGGGAAACCCATAAGTTACGATGTGTTTACTTTGACGCGTATATTGCGGGGAACCCAAATGCTATTTTACGCAACGGGTTAAGAAATTATTTTGACTCAATGTATCCGAATATAGGACTTCATGATTTAGAAAAAGCGGCTAACATGCAACATAAAGAAGCATGTTATGCTTATGGATTAGTAATGTTCGCTTCTCACCAAAGTGAGAAAAAGAACATCGGGCTACAACTATTAAACAAAACGTTCCCACAAGTGACGGAGTCAGTAACTGGGGTAAGAAATGAGGTTTTTAGGTTATTTTGATACTGTTGGTCATTACGTAACCTTCGCCCTTTTGACGACGTTACAACACGTTGTCATACTATCGGTCACAACGGTTACGTTCCGCAAGACCAAGGATGGGAAGTGGTATTAGTAAAACCAGAATGCATGACTTGTTTCTGGACGTATAATTACGTGTCTTTATTGCCTTTGCTGAACGCCTTATTTATTAACTAGAATTATCTTCGCAACTACTTTGTATCAAAGTTTTATGTGCTATATTTCATGTTATATGTAAAATAGCGGTATTGTAAGTTTGCAAGTTATTATATAAAGGTTTGAATATGATATATATATATTTTTTTGTGATTAGTTTTTCATATAGAATTGTAGTAGTTGAAATGGTATGTTAGCTATTAAGTATGAACTTAACGGGTAGGTACTACCCGAATTAAAGAGTATAAAACGCTAATATGAAGAAAGAGCTTTTATAAATAAGTTCATATTACGCTACGAAATACTATTGACTACTCTTGATATTCTATATGATTAACTCGTTTCATTTGACTATTTTGAAGGAAATGGCACCGACTACTCGACACACCTTGAATATGAGTGAAGAGGAATTTCGTGCCTTTCTTGCTTCAAACATAGCCGCAGTACAGGTTGCGCTACATACCAGCAATAACCTTGGATCTAGCAGTACAGGAAATCGTGTAGGATGCACCTACAAAGAATTCACTGCCTGCAAACCTTTGGAATTTGATGGAACTGAAGGACCGATCGGATTGAAACGGTGGACCGAGAAGGTCAAATCGGTGTTTGCCATAAGTAAGTGTACTGAAGAGGACAAAGTGAAGTACGCTACGCATACCTTCACAGGTTCTGCATTAACATGGTGGAATACCTATCTAGAGCAAGTGGGACAAGATGATGCTTACGCACTACCGTGGTCAGCATTCAAGCACTTGATGAACGAGAAGTACCGTCCCAGAACCGAGGTCAATAAGCTCAAGACAGAACTTAGAGGGTTACGAACCCAAGGATTTGATATTACCACGTACAAAAGACGATTCACAGAATTGTGCTTATTATGTCCGGGAGCGTTCGAAGATGAGGAAGAGAAGATCGACGCGTTTGTGAAAGGATTACCGGAAAGAATCCAAGAAGATATAAGTTCACACGAGCCCGCCTCCATACAACAGGCATGTAGAATGGCTCACAAACTAGTGAACCAGATTGAAGAAAGAATTAAAGAACATACTGCTGAAGAGGCCAATATGAAGTAAGTCAAAAGAAAGTGGGAGGAAAACAGTGATAAGAATCACCAATACAACAACAACAACAACAATTACAACAATAATCGCAACAACTATCCCAACAATCGCAACATCAATCGCAACTACAACAAATGGCCCAACAACAACAACAACAACAACAACAACAACAACAGCAACTACAACTACAACAATCATCCCAACAACAATAATAACCGCAACAACAACAAAAATCAGAAGCAGCTATGCCAAAGGTGTGAAAAGTATCACTCGGGGTTCTGCACCAAATTTTGCAACAAGTGTAAAAGAAATGGTCATAGCGCGGCGAAGTGTGAGGTCTACGGACCAGAGGTTAACAGAACGAAAGGAACAAATGGTGTCGGAACGAGTAATGGCGGAGCAAGTAGTGTCGGAGCAAGTTATGCCAATGTAGTTTGTTATAAATGTGGAAAATCGGGCCACATTATTAGAAATTGCCCGAACCAGGAGAACACGAATGGAAAAGTCCGCGAAAGAGTTTTCAATATTAATGCAGCAGAGGCACAGGAAGATCCGGAGCTTGTTACGGGTACGTTTCTTATTGACAATAAATCTGCTTACGTTTTATTTGATTCGGGTGCGGATAGAAGCTATATGAGTAGAGATTTTTGTGTGCTAAATTAAGTTGCCCATTGACGCCTTTGGATAGTAAATTTTTACTCGAATTAGCAAATGGTAAATTAATTTCAGCAGATAATATATGTCGGAATCGAGAAATTAAACTGGTTAGCGAAACATTTAAGATTGACTTGATACCAGTAGAGTTAGGGAGTTTTGATGTGGTAATCGGTATGGACTTTTTGAAAGAAGTGAAAGCAGAGATCCTTTGTTACAAAAATGCAATTTGCATTATACGAGAAAAAGGAAAACCCTTAATAGTGTACGGAGAAAAGGGCAACATGAAGCTACATCTTATTAGTAATTTGAACGCACAAAAACTAATAAGAAAAGGTTGCTATGCTGTTCTAGCACACGTCGAGAAAGTACAAACTGAAGAAAAGCGCATCAATGATGTTCCCGTCGCAAAAGAATTTTCCGATGTATTTCCGAAAGAATTACCGGGATTACCCCCACATTGATCCGTTGAATTTCAAATAGATCTTGTACCAGGAGCTGCACCAATAGCTCGTGCTCCTTACAGACTCGCACCCAGCGAGATGAAAGAAATGCAAAGCCAATTACAAGAACTTTTAGAGCGTGGTTTCATTCGACCAAGCACATCACCGTGGGGAGCTCCTGTTTTGTTTGTCAAGAAGAAAGATGGTACATTCAGGTTGTGTATCGACTACCAAGAGTTGAACAAACTTACCATCAAGAACCGCTACCCACTACCGAGAATCGACGACTTATTTGATCAACTACAAGGCTCGTCTGTTTATTCAAAGATTGACTTACGTTCCGGGTATCATCAAATGCGGGTGAAAGAAAATGATATTCCAAAGACTGCTTTCAGAACACGTTACGGTCATTACGAGTTTATGGTCATGCCGTTTAGTTTAACTAATGCACCAGCTGTGTTCATGGACCTTATGAACCGAGTGTGTGGACCATACCTTGACAAGTTTGTCATTGTTTTCATTGATGACATACTTATTTACTCAAAGAATGACCAAGAACACGGTGAACATTTGAGAAAGGTGTTAGAAGTATTGAAGAAGGAAGAAGTGTACGCAAAGTTTTCAAAGTGTGCATTTTGGTTGCAAGAAGTTCAATTCCTCGGTCACATAGTGAACAAAGAAGGTATTAAGGTGGATCCGGCAAAGATAGAAACTGTTGAAAAGTGGGAAACCCCGAAAACTCCAAAACACATACGCTAGTTTTTAGGACTAGCTGGTTACTACAGAAGGTTCATCCAAGACTTTTCCAGAATAGCAAAACCCTTGACTGTATTAACGCATAAAGGGAAGAAATTTGAATGGAAGGATGAACAAGAGAAAGCGTTCCAGTTATTGAAGAAAAAGCTAACTACGGCACCTATATTGTCATTGCCTGAAGGGAATGATGATTTTGTGATTTATTTTGACGCATCAAAGCAAGGTCTCGGTTGTGTATTAATGCAACGAACAAAGGTGATTGCTTATGCGTCTAGACAATTGAAGATTCACGAACAAAATTATACGACGCATGATTTGGAATTAGGCGCGGTTGTTTTTGCATTAAAGACTTGGAGGCACTACTTATATGGGGTCAAAAGTATTATATATACCGACCACAAATGTCTTCAACACATATTTAATCAGAAACAACTGAATATGAGGCAGCGTAGGTGGATTGAATTGTTGAATGATTACGACTTTGAGATTCGTTACCACCCGGGGAAGGCAAATGTGGTAGCCGATGCCTTGAGCAGAAAGGACAGAGAACCCATTCGAGTAAAATCTATGAATATAATGATTCACAATAACCTTACTACTCAAATAAAGGAGGCGCAACAAGGAGTTTTAAAAGAGGGATATTTAAAGGATGAAATACCCAAACGATCGGAGAAGCATCTTAATATTCGGGAAGACAGAACCCGGTATAGGGCTGAAAGGATCTGGGTACCAAAATTTGGAGATATGAGAGAAATGATACTTAGAGAAGCTCATAAAACCAGATACTCAATACATCCTGGAACGGGGAAGATGTACAAGGATCTCAAGAAACATTTTTGGTGGCCGGGTATGAAAGCCGATGCTGCTAAATAAGTAGGAGAATGTTTGACGTGTTCTAAGGTCAAAGCTGAGCATCAGAAACCATCAGGTCTACTTCAACAACCCGAAATCCCGGAATGGAAATGGAAAAACATTACCATGGATTTCATCACTAAATTGCCAAGGACTGCAAGTGGTTTTGATACTATTTGGGTAATAGTTGATCGTCTCACCAAATCAGCACACTTCCTGCCAATTAGAGAAGATGACAAGATGGAGAAGTTAGCACGACTGTATTTGAAGGAAGTCGTCTCCAGACATGGAATACCAATCTCTATTATCTCTGATAGGGATGGTAGATTTATTTCAAGATTCTGGCAGGCATTACAGCAAGTATTAGGAACTCGTCTAGACATGAGTACTGCTTATCATCTACAAACCGATGGGCAGAGCGAAAGGATGATACAAACGCTTGAAGACATGCTACGAGCATGTGTTATTGATTTAGGAAACAGTTGGGATCGACATCTACCGTTAGCAGAATTTTCCTACAACAACAGCTACCATTCAAGCATTGAGATGGCGCCATTTGAAGCACTTTATGGTAGAAAGTGCAGGTCTCTGATTTGTTGGAGTGAAGTGGGGGATAGACAGATTACGGGTCCGGAGATAATATAAGAAACTACCGAGAAGATCATCCAAATTCAACAACGGTTGAAAACCGCCCAAAGTCGACAAAAGAGCTACGCTGACATTAAAAGAAAAGATATAGAATTTGAAATTGGAGAGATGGTCATGCTTAAAGTTGCACCTTCAAAAGGCGTTGTTCGATTTGGTAAATGAGGGAAATTAAATCCAAGGTATATTGGACCATTCAAGATTATTGATCGTATCGGACCAGTAGCTTACCGACTTGAGTTACCTCAACAACTCGCGGCTGTACATAACACTTTCCACGTCTCAAATTTGAAGAAATGTTTTGCTAAAGGAGATCTCACTATTCCATTAGACGAAATCCAAATCAACGAAAAACTTCAATTCATCGAAGAACCCGTCGAAATAATGGATCGTGAGGTTAAAAGACTTAAACAAAACAAGATACCAATTGTTAACGTTCGATGGAATGCTCGTAGAGGACCCAAGTTCACCTGGGAACGAGAAGATCAGATGAAAAAAAAATACCCGCACTTATTTCCAGAAGATACGTCAACACCTCCAACTGCTTAAAATTTCGGGACGAAATTTATTTAACGGGTGGGTAATGTAGTGACCCGAACTTTTCCATGTTTATATATATTAAATGAAATTGTTATTTACATGATTAAGTGTTTCCAACATGTTAAGCAATCAAACTTGTGAAGACTTGATTAATTGAAATAGGTTTCATATAGACAATTGACCACCCAAGTTGACCGGTGATTCACGAACGTTAAAACTTGTAAAAACTATATGATGACATATATATGGTTATATATATAGTTAACATGATATTATGATAAGTAAACATATCATTAAGTATATTAACAATGAACTACATATGTAAAAACACGACTACTAACTTAATGATTTTGAAACGAGACATATATGTAACGATTATCGTTGTAACGACATTTAATGTATATATATCATATTAAGAGATATTCGTACATCATAATATCATGATAATATAATAATTTAAAATCTCTTTTGATATTATAAACATTGGGTTAACAACATTTAACAAGATCGTTAACCTAAAGGTTTCAAAACCACACTTACATGTAACGACTAACGATGACTTAACGACTCAGTTAAAATGTATATACATGTAGTGTTTTAATATGTATTCATACACTTTTGAAATACATCAAGACACTTATCAAAATACTTCTACTTAACAAAGATGCTTACAATTACATCCTCGTTCACTTTCATCAACAATTCTACTCGTATGCACCCGTATTCGTACTCGTACAATACACAGCTTTTAGATGTATGTACTATTGGTATATACACTCCAATGATTAGCTCTTAGCAGCCCATGCGAGTCACCTAACACATGTAAGAACCATCATTTGGCAACTAGCATGAAATATCTCATAAAATTACAAAAATATGAGTAATCATTCATGACTTATTTACATGAAAATAAAATTACATATCCTTTATATCTAATCCATACACCAACGACCAAAAACACCTACAAACACTTTCATTCTTCAATTTTCTTCATCTAATTGATCTCTCTCAAGTTCTATCTTCAAGTTCTAAGTGTTCTTCATAAATTCCAAAAGTTCTAGTTTCATAAAATCAAGAATACTTCCAAGATTGCAAGTTTACTTCCAAGTTTTCTAAATATATTCCAAGTAATCATCCAAGATCAAGAAACCTTGGTTACTTACAGTAGGTTATCTTTCTAATACAAGGTAATAATCATATTTAAACTTTAACTCAATTTCTATAACTATAACAATCTTATTTCGAGTGGAAATCTTACTTGAAATTGTTTTCGTGTCATGATTCTGCTTCAAGAACTTTCAAGCCATCCAAGGATCCTTTGAAGCTAGATCCATTTTTTTCATTTCCAGTAGGTTTATCCAAGGAAATTTAGGTAGTAATGATGTTCATAACATCATTCAATTCGTACATAAAAAGCTGTCTTATTCAACATTATAAACTTGTAATCACTAGAACATAGTTTAGTTAATTCTAAACTTGTTCGCAAATAAAGTTAATCCTTCTAACTAGACTTTTAAAATCAACTAAACACATGTTCTATATCTATATGATATGCTAACTTAATGATTTAAAATCCGGAAACACGATAAACACCATAAAACTGAATATACGCCGTCGTAGTAAAACCGGGGGCTGTTTTGGTTGGGATAATTAAAAGCTAAGAAGAACTTTGATTTAAAAGCTATACTACTCTGGAAAAATTATTTTTCTTATGAATATGAAACTATATCCAAAAATCATGGTTAAACTCAAAGTGAAAGTATGTTTTTCAAAATGGTCATCAAGATGTCGTTCTTTCGACGGAAATGACTACCTCTTTCAAAAATGACTTGTAACTTGTATTTCCGACTATAAACTTATACTTTTTCTGTTTAGATTCATAAATTTAAGTTCAATACAAAACTGTGGCCACTGGAATCACTCAAAACGGATTAGAAACGAAGAAATGGCGAGTAAAACAAGATTGATAAAAACTACTCATTTTACATACGTGAAAGTTAGTAATAAATCTATTCCAACCATAACCTAATCAACTTATATTGTATATTATGTAATCTTGAGATACCATAGACACGTATACAATGTTTCAACCTATCATGTCGACCCATCTATATATATATTGCGGAACAACCATAGACACTCTATATGTGAATGTTGGAGTTAGCTATACAGGGTTAAGGTTGATTCCAAAATATATATATAGTTTGAGTTGTGATCAATACTGAGATATGTATACATTGGGTCGTGGATTTATTCAAGATAATATTTATCGATTTATTTCTGTACATCTAACTGTGGATAACTAGTTGTAGGTTACTAACGAGGACAGCTGACTTAATAAACTTAAAACATCAAAATGTATTAAAAGTTTTGTAAATATATTTTGAACATACTTTTATATATATGTATATATTGTTATAGGTTTGTGAATCAACCAGTGGCCAAGTCTTACTTCCCGACGAAGTAAAAATCTGTGAAAGTGAGTTATAGTCCCACTTTTAAAATCTAATATTTTTGGGATGAGAATACATGCAGGTTTTATAAATGATTTACAAAATAGACACAAGTACGTGAAACTACATTCTATGGTTGAATTATCGAAATCGAATATGCCCCTTTTTATTAAGTCTGGTAATCTAAGAATTAGGGAACAGACACCCTAATTGACGTGAATCCTAAAGATAGATCTATTGGGCCTAACAAACCCCATCCAAAGTACCGGATGCTTTAGTACTTCGAAATTTATATCATATCCGAAGGGTGTCCCGGAATGATGGGGATATTCTTATATATGCATCTTGTTAATTTCGGTTACCAGGTGTTCACCATATGAATGATTTTTATCTCTATGTATGGGATGTGTATTGAAATATGAAATCTTGTGGTCTATTGTTACGATTTGATATATATAGGTTAAACCTATAACTCACCAACATTTTTGTTGACGTTTAAAGCATGTTTATTCTCAGGTGAATACTAAGAGCTTCCGCTGTTGCATACTAAAATAAGGACAAGATTTGGAGTCCATGTTTGTATGATATTGTGTAAAAACTGCATTCAAGAAACTGATTTCGATGTAACATATTTGTATTGTAAACCATTATGTAATGGTCGTGTGTAAACAGGATATTTTAGATTATCATTATTTGATCATCTACGTAAAGCTTTTTAAACCTTTATTTATGAAATAAAGGTTATGGTTTGTTTTAAAAATGAATGCAGTCTTTGAAAAACGTCTCATATAGAGGTCAAAACCTCGCAACGAAATCAATTAATATGGAACATTTTTAATCAATAAGAACGGGACATTTCACGTGTATACACTGGGTCGTGGACTGATTCAAGATAATATATATCAATTTATTTCTGTACATCTAACTGTGGACAACTAGTTGTAGGTTACTAACGAGGACAGCTGACTTAATACACACAAATCTTTAAAACATAATAAAAATGGTCGTAATTATATTTTGATCATACTTTGATATATATGTACATATTTGTATAGGTTCGTGAATCGATCCGTGGCCAAGTCTTATTTTTGAGGAAGGAAATATCGGTGAAAGTGAGTTATAGTCCCACTTTTAAAATCTAATATTTTTGGGATGAGAATACATGCAGGTTTTATAAATGATTTACAAAATAGACACAAGTATGTGAAACTACATTCTATGGTTGAATTATCGAAATCGAATATGCCCCTTTTTATTAAGTCTGGTAATCTAAGAATTAGGGAACAGACACCCTAATTGACGCGAATCCTAAAGATAGATCTATTGGGCCTAACAAACCCCATCCAAAGTACCGGATGCTTTAGTACTTCTAAATTTATATCATATCCGAAGAGTGTCCCGGAATGATGGGGATATTCTTATATATGCATCTTGTTAATGTCGGTTACCAAGTGTTCACCATATGAATGATTTTTATCTCTATGTATGGGATGTGTATTGAAATATGAAATCTTGTGGTCTATTGTTACGATTTGATATATATAGGTTAAACCTATAACTCACCAACATCTTTGTTGACATTTAAAGCATGTTTATTCTCAGGTGAATATTAAGAGCTTCCGATGTTGCATACTAAAATAAGGACAAGATTTGGAGTCCATGTTTGTATGATATTATGTAAAAACTGCATTCAAGAAACATATGTCGATGTAATATATTTCTATTGTAAACCATTTCTATTGATAATCTACGTAATGTTTTTAAAACCTTTATTGATAAAATAAAGGTTATGGTTGTTTTAAAAATGAATGCAATCTTTGAAAAAACGTCTCATATAGAGGTCAAAACCTCGCAACAAAATCAATTTATATGGAACGTTTATAATCAATATGAACGGGACATTTCAGTTGGTATCAGAGCATTGGTCTTAGACAACTAGAAAATTTGCATTAGTGTGTCTTATCGAGTTTGTTAGGATGCATTAGTGAGTCTGGACTTCGACTGTTTTTTTTTTAAATGATTGCTTAACTTTTTAGTTGGAAACTATATATTATTAACATGTAAATATTATGTGATATATTAATCTCTTAACATGTTTGATATTGTGTGATAGATGTCTACCTCTAGCACAAATCCCATTGACTCACCTAATAATAAAGAAGAGTCAAATATATATTGGCAAGATTCACAAGTTCCCGAAGAACCGGAAGAAGAGGAAATGGAACTGGAAGAAGAGGAACCGGAAGAAGAGGAACCAGAAGAAGATGAACCGGAAGAAGAAGAGGTTCCGGAGGGGGGAATAGTAGGAGCCACAGAAAACCGGTCAAATAAAAGGAAAATCCTCAACCAATGGACCAAAGTTAATAATGGTCAATGGTGTTTCCGCTAAGGAAGCAAAATATTGGGAAAATTACCAATTTTTCGATGAATCGGATCCTGATGAGGATTCCGATGATGTTATAGAAATTACCCCGACCCAATTTAATGAGGCAAAAGAAAATAATAAGGGAAAAGGCATCAAAATATAGAAATCTGATTCCGACCCCGATGAATTTTATATGTACCGTCAACACCCGTATTTTCAATATCGTGACAATAACCCGGGAACCTCTAAACCACCAGGTTTTTCTAAACCAATGTGAAAAATGACGACTCGTATTAGAGGAACATCATATATCCCTAGAAGATTAGGAAAAAGAACCAAGTCCGAAGAAGAAGAAACCAGTGATTCAGATTAGAGGGGTGTGAGCATGTTGTGTAATAAATGTATTGTAGTGTGCTTATACTTTTATGTTCTATGTAAAAATTGCTTGTATTTTTTGTTATTACGAATCTAATCCTTGTCTATTTTACAGTATAAAAACAAAATGGACGTTAAGGGTAGACAACCGAATATTTTAGAAGACCTACCAGAGGATATGATTGAGGAAATCTTGTCTAGAGTCGGTCAGAATTCATCAGCACATTTAGTTATGGAAAAATTAACTTGTCAAATATTTGAAAGACTTTCCAGAAATGCCTTAGTTTATAAAAGGCTTTCCTTTGATAGGTGGGGTATATCATATTAGGGAGACTTTAAGTTACGCCGTGTTTTTTTTAAAGCGTTAAATGCAGGGAACCCAAATGTAATTTTACGCTACGGGTTAAGAACCCATTTTGACTCAACATATCCCAACATAGGATTTCGTGAATTAGAAAGAGCTTCTAACATGCAACATAAAGAAGCATGTTATGCTTACGGGTTAGTGATGTTCGCTTCTTACCAAAGTGAGAAAAAGAACATCGGATTGCAGCTTTTAAATAAAACTTTCCCACAA
Organism: Rutidosis leptorrhynchoides; assembly: GCF_046630445.1. NCBI lineage: Eukaryota > Viridiplantae > Streptophyta > Magnoliopsida > Asterales > Asteraceae > Rutidosis > Rutidosis leptorrhynchoides. Next base: position 271,751,321 of record NC_092335.1, read on the forward strand.
GTGACAGATTCAGTAGTTGGGGTGAGAAACAAGGTTTTTAGATTATTACGGGGCTGTTGCACATTACGAAACCCTCGTCCTTTTGACGACATTACAACATGATGCCTAGCTAATGGTCATAACGGTTATTTTTCACAAGACCAAGGATGGGAAGTCGTCTTAGTAAAACCAGAATGCATGACTTGTTTCTGGACTTATGAATTACGTTTCTTTATTTCCTTTGCTGAATAACTTGCGTATTAACTAGATTTATCTTCAAAACTGTCATGTATCATAGTGTACTATATTTCATGTTATATGTAATATAGCGAAGTTGTAAGTTTGAAGAATATTTGTATGTGATATATTATTATAATCAGTTTTTCATATGGAATTGTAGTAGTTGAATTGTATATTAGCTACTAAGTATGAACTTAACGGGTAGGTAGTACCCAAATTTAAACTTATAAAACACTAATATGAAGAAAAAGCTTTTATAAACGAGTTCATATTATGCTACGAGATACTATTGACTACTCTTAATATTCTGTATGATTAACTTGTTTCATTTGACTATTTTGAAGGGAATGACACCGACTACTCGACACACCTTGAATATCAGCGAAGAGGAATTTCGTGCCTTTCTTGCTTCAAACATAGCCGCAGTACAGGTCGCGCTACATACCAACAATAACTCTGAATCTAGCAATACAGCTAACGGCGCGAGAAATCGTGTAGGATGCTGCTACAAGGAATTCACTGCCTGCAAACCTTCAGAATTTGGTGGGACCGAAGGACCAATCGGATTGAAACGGTTGACCGAGAAAGTTGAATCGGTGTTTCCCATAAGTAAGTGTGCTGAAGGAGACAAAGTAAAGTACGCTACGCATACCTTCACAGGTATTGCGTTAACATGGTGGAATACCTATCTAAAGCAAGTGGGACAAGATGCTACTTACGCGCTACTGTGGTCAGCATTCAAGCACTTGATGAACGAGAAGTACCGTCCCAAAACCGAGGTCAATAAGCTCAAGTCAGAACTTAGAGGGTTACGAACACAGGGATTCAATATTACTTCGTACGAAAGACGATTCATAGAATTGTGCCTATTGTGTCCAAGAGCGTTCGAAGATGAGGAAGAGAAGATCGACGCGTTTGTGAAAGGGTTACCGGAGAGAATCCAAGAATATATAAGTTCACACGAGCCTGCCTCCATACAAAAGGCATGTAGAATGGCTCACAAACTAGTAAACCAGATTGAGGGAAGAATTAAAGAGCAGGCGGCCGAAGAGCCCAACGTGAAGCTAGTCAAAAGAAAGTGGGAAGAAAACAGTGATAAGAGTCACCAAAACAACAACAACTATCCCAACAATCGTAACATCAATTGCAACTACAACAACAACAACAACAACAACAACTACAACAATCATCCCAATAACAATTACAACCGCAACAACAACAACAATAATCAGAAGTAGCTATGCCAAAGGTGTGAAAAGTATCACTCGGGGTTCTGCACCAAATTTTGCGACAAGTGTAAAAGAAATGGTCATAGCGCGGCGAAGTGTGAGGTCTACGGACCAGGGGTTAACAGAACGAAAGGAACAAATGGTGTCGGAATGAGTAATGACGGAGCAAGTAGTGTCGGAGCAAGTTATGCTAATGTAGTTTGTGATAAATGTGGAAAACTGAGCCACATTATTAGAAATTTCCTGAACCAGGAGAATACGAATGGACAAGGCCGCGAAAGAGTTTTCAATATTAATGCAGCAGAGGCACAGGAAGACCCGGAACTTGTTACGGGTACATTTCTTATTGACAATAAATCTGCTTACGTTTTATTTAATTCGGGTACGGATAGAAGCTTTATGAGTAGAGATTTTTGTGCTAAATTAAGTTGTCCATTGACGCCGTTGGATAGTAAATTTTTACTCGAATTAGCAAACGGTAAATTAATTTCAGCAGATTATATATGCCGGAATCGAGAAATTAAACTGGGTAGCGAAATATTTAAGATTAATTTGATACCAGTAGAGTTAGAGAGTTTTGATGTAATAGTTGGCATGGACTGGCTGAAGGAGATGAAAGCAGGGATCGTATGTTACAAAAATGCAATTCGCATTGTATGAGAAGAAGGATAACCCTCAATGGTGTACGGAGAAAAGGGAAACACGAAGCTACATCTTATTAGTAATTTGAAGACACAAAAACTAATAAGAAAAGGTTTCTATGCTGTTCTAGCACACGTCGATAAAGTACAAACTGAAGAAAAGAGCATCAATGATGTTCCCATCGCAAAAGAATTTCCCGATGTATTTTTGAAAGAATTACCGGAACTACCTCCACATCGATCTGTTGAATTTCAAATAGATCTTGTACCAGGAGCTGCACCAATAGCTCGTGTTCCTTACAGACTCGCACCCAGCGAGATGAAAGAATTACGAAACCAATTACAAGAACTTTTGGAGCGTGGTTTTATTCGATCAAGCACATCACCGTGGGGAGCTCCTGTTTTGTTTGTCAAAAAGAAGGATGGTACATTCAGGTTGTGTATCGACTATAGAGAGTTGAACAAACTTACCATCAAGAACTGTTATCCACTACCGAGAATCGATGACTTATTTGATCAACTACCAAGCTCGTCGATTTATTCAAAGATCGATTTATGATCCAGATATCATCAAATGCTGGTGAAGGAGGATGATATTCCGAAGACGGCTTTTAGAACACGTTACAGTCATTATGAGTTTATGGTTATGCCATTTGGAGTAACTAACGCGCCAGCTGTGTTCATGGAGCTCATGAACCGAGTGTGTGGACCATATCTTGACAAGTTTGTCATTGTCTTCATCGATGACATACATATTTACTCGAAAAATGATCAAGAGCACGAAGAACATTTGAGAAAAGTGCTAGAATTATTGAGGAAGGAAAAACTGTACGCTAAGTTTTCAAAGTGTGCATTTTGGTTGAAAGAAGTTCAATTCCTCGGTCACATAGTGAGCAAAGAAGGTATTTGGGTTGATTCGACGAAGATTGAAACCGTTGAGAAGTGGGAAACATCGAAAACTCTGACGCAGATATGCCAACTTTTAGGATTGGCTGGTTACTACAGAAGATTCATCCAAGATTTTTCCAAAATAGCAAAACCCTTGGCTGCATTAAAGCATAAAGGGAAGAAACTTGAATGGAAGGATGAGCAAGAGAAAGCGTTTCAGTTGTTAAAGAAAAAGTTAACTACAGCACCTATATTGTCATTGCCTGAAGGGAATGATGATTTTGTGATTTATTGTGACGCCTCAAAGCAAGGTCTCGGTTGTGTTTTAATGCAACGAATGAAGGTAATTGCTTATGCATCCAGACAATTGAAGATTCATTAGCAGAATTATACGACTCATGATTTGAAATTGGGCGCTGTTGTTTTTGCATTAAAAATATAGAGGCACTATCTATATGGGCTCAAATGTACCATATATACCGACCACAAAAGTCTCCAACATATATTTAATCAAAAACAACTGAACATGAGATAACGTAGGTGGATTGAGCTGTTAAATGATTACGATTTTGAGATTCGTTACCAGCCGGGGAAGGCAAATGTGGTAGCCGACGCCTTAAGTAGAAAGGACAGAGAACCTATTCGAGTAAAAGCTATGAATATAATTATTCATACTAATCTTACTACTCGAATAAAAGAGGCGCAACAAGGAGTTTTAAAGGAGGGAATTTGAAGAAGGAAATAGCCAAAGGATCAGAGAAACATCTTAATATTCGGGAAGATGGAACTCGGTATAGGGCTGAAAGAATTTGGATACCAAAGTTTGGAGATGTGAGAGAAATGGTACTTAAGGAAGCACATAAAAATAGATATTCAATACATCCCGGAGCGGGAAAGATGTACAAAGATCTCAAGAAATATTTTTGGTGGCCGGGTATGAAAGCCAATATTGCTAAATACGTAGGAGAATGTTTGACGTGTTCTAAGGTAAAAGCTAAACATCAGAAACCATCAGGTCTACTTCAATAACCTGAAATCCGAGAATGGAAATGGGAAATAATTACCATAGATTTCATTACAAAATTGCGAAACACTGCAAGTGGTTATGATACTATTTGGGTAATGGTAGATCGTCTCACCAAATCAGCACACTTTTTACCAATGAGGGAAGATGATTAAATGGAGAAGTTGGCGCGATTGTACTTGAAAGAAGTCATCTCCAGACATGGGATATCAGTCTCTATTATCTCTGATAGGGATGACAGATTTGTTTCAAGGTTTTGGCAGACGTTACAACAAGCATTGGGGACTCGTCTAGTCATGAGTGCTACCTATCATCCACAAACCTATGAGCAGAGTGAAAGAATTATACAGACACTTGAAGACATGCTACGAGCATGTGTTATTGATTTTGGAAACAGTTGGGATCGACATCTACCGTTAGCAGAATTTTCCTATAACAACAGTTACCATTCGAGTATTGAGATGGCGCCGTTTGAAGCACTTTATGGTAGAAAGTGCAGGTCTCCGATTTGTTGGAGCAAAGTGGGGGATAGACAAATTATAGGTCCAGAAATTATTCAAGAAACTACTGAGAAAATTATTCAAATTCAACAACGGTTGAAAACTGCCCAGAGTCGACAAAAGAGCTACGCTGACAGTAAAAGAAAAGATATAGAATTTGAAATTGGTGACATGGTCATGCTTAAAGTGTCACCTTGGAAAGGTGTTGTTCATTTTGGAAAACGGGGAAAATTAAACCCGAGATACATTGGGCCATTCAAGATTATAGATCGTGTCGGGCCAATAGCTTACCGACTTGAATTACCTCAACAACTCGCCGGCGTACATGATACTTTTCACGTATCGAATCTGAAGAAATGCTTAGCCAAAGAAGATCTCAGTTTTCCTTTAGACGAAACCTAAATCAATGAAAAACTTCAATTCATTGAAGAATCCGTCGAAATAATGGATCGTGAGGTTAAAGGACTTAAGCAAAACAAGATACCGATTGTTAAGGTTCGATGGAATGCTAGTAGGGAACCCGAGTTCACCTAGGAGCATGAAGATCATATAAAGAAGAAATACGCACACTTATTTCTATAAGATTCGTCAACACCTTCAACAGCCTGAAATTTCGGGACGAAATTTATTTATCGGATAGGTACTATAGTGACCCGAACTTTTCCATGTTTATATATTATGTGAGATTGATATTTACATGACTAAATGTTTCCAACATGTTAAGCAATCAAACTTGTTAGGACTTGACTAATTGAAACGGATTTTGTGTTAACGTTTGACCACCCAGTTTGTCCGATGATACACGAACGTTATAACTTGTATAAGACATGATATGATATATATGAACATATATATACGTTTAACATGATGAAATGATAACTAAGTATCTCATTATGTATAATAACAATGAACTTTATACATAAAACAAGACTACTAACTTAAGGAATTCAAAACGATATCTATATGTAACGATTATCGTTGTAATAACGTCCTAATATTTATATATCATATTAAGATATATTATTACATCATGTTATCATGATAATGTAGCAATTTAACATATCATTAGATATAATAACAATGGGATTAATTACATTTAACGAAATCATTAACTTAAAGGTTCTGAAACGACATGTACATGTAACGACTAACGATGACTTAACGACTCAGTTAAAATGTATATACATGTAGTATATTAGGATGTATCATTAAAATTTTTAAAGACTTAATGACACATATCAAAGTACTTCTAGCTAACAAAAATTCTTACAATTGAATTCTCATTCATTTTCATCAACAATTCTACTCGTATGCACCAGTATTCGTACTCGTAGCAGCTTATTCATTTAAAATGTATATACTATTGGTATATACACTTCAATTATCAACTCTTATCAGCCTGAATGAGTCACCTAAACATGTGGGAATCATAATTTGGCAACTAGCATAAAATATCTCACAAAATTATAAACTAATGGAGCATATATGGACACCCCTAGTTCACGTCCCATTTCACCAACCATAACACTTTCATTTTTCAATTTTATGCATCAAACACATCTCTCTCAAGTTTTATCTTCATGTTCTAAGTGTTCTTCATCATCTTCATTCTAAATTTACATCAATCTAACTCATAAATCCATACATAAATCAACTTACAAAACAACTACTCAAGAACACATTCCAATCCATTCCAATCAATCATCTAAGATCAAGAAACCTTTGTTATTTACAGTAGGTTATCTTTCTAATTCAAGGTAATATTCATATTCAAGCTTTGATTCAATTTCTATAATTATAACTATCTTAATTCGATTAGTAATCTTATTTAAACTTGTTTTCGTGTCATGATTCTGCTTCAAGATCTTTCAAGCCATCCAAGATTCTTTGAAGCTCTAGATCATTTCTTGTCATTTCCAGTAGTTTTACCTACTATACTTGAGGTAGTAATGATGTTCATAACATCATTCGATTCATATATATAAAACTATCTTATTCGAAGATTATAACTTGTAATCACTAGAACATAGTTTAGTTGATTCTAAACTAGTTCACAAACAAAATTAATCCTTCTAAAATAACTTTTAAAATCAACTAAACACATGTTCTATATCTATATGATATGCTAACTTAATGATTTACAACCTGGAAACACGAAGAACACCCTAAAACCGGACATACACCGTTGTAATAAAACCGGGGGCAGTTTTGGGTTGGAAAAATAAAAACTATCTTAATCTTTGAATTTGAAGTTTGTTTTCTGGAAAAATGATATTTCATATGAACATGATACTATATCCAAAAATCATGGTTAAACTTAAAGTGAAAGTATGTTTTTCAAAATGGTCATCAAGATGTCGTTCTTTCGATGGAAATGACTACCTCTTTCAAAAATGACTTGTAACATGTATTTCCGACTATAAAATTATACTTTTTCTATTTAGTTTCATAAATTTTAGTTCATTATGAAACCATAGCAACTTGATTCACTCAAAACGGATTTATAACGAAGAAATTATGGGTAAAACAAAATTCGTTAGATTTACTAGTTTAGCTACGAAAATTTTATAACAAATTTATACTAACCATAACTTAACTAACTTATATTGTATTATACATGTAATCTAACATATATTATGTAATCGGGATAGACCATAGACACGTATACAATGTTTTGACATATCATATCGACGTCATCTATATATATTATTTGGAACAACCATAGACACTCTATATGCGGTAATGCTCGAGTTAGCTATACAGGGTTGAGGTTGATTCCAAAATAATATATATACCTTTAGTTGTGATCAAGTATGAGACTTATATACACTGGGTCGTGGATTGATTCGAGATAATATATATTGATTTATTTCTGTACTACTAACTGTGGACAACTAATTGTGGACTACTAATGTTGGACTGTTAACTTAACAAATTTAAATCATTAAAACATAATAAAATATGTTGAGAATATATTTCGATCATACTTTAATATATATGTATATATTTGTTATAGGTTCGTAAATCGACCCGTGGTCAAGTCTAATTCTCGACGAATTGAAATATGTGAAAGTGAGTTATAGTCCCACTTTTAAAATCTAATATTTTTGGGATGAGAATACATGCAGTTTTATAAATGTTTTACAAAATAGACACAAGTACGCAAAACTACATTCTATGGTTAGATTATTAAACCGAATATCGCCCCTTCAAGTCTGGTAACCTAAGAATTAGGGAAATGGCCCCTAATTGACGCGAATCCTAAAGATAGATCTATGGGCCAAACAAACCCCATTCTGGAATTTGGAATTCTTTAGTACTTCGATTTAAATGGTGATTGCGATTGCCAAAATTTATGGCATACTTGCGAGTATGCGGGGGATATTCTATATGCATTATGTTAATGTCGGTTACCAGGTGTTCATCATACGAATGATTTTTATACACTTGCGAGTGTATGATTATTTATTAATGAAATCTTGTGGTCTATTATTACAATTTGATACATATAGGTTAAACCTATAACTCACCAACATTTTTGTTGACATTTTTAGGCATGTTTATTCTCAGGTGATTATTAAGAGTGATATGCCACTAACGGACGGTTTTATTTGTACGGTGTCATTAGGTCGCAGGATGTCCGATTCGGTAGCACACAGTGTCTTCGTTTATTTATATTTTTGTGGGGCCTAAATTTACTTTTACCTTCTAAGGTGTAGAAGGTGTAAGTTAACCTAGTGTCGTATTTTTATACTAATTAACGATTTGAAGATCAAGTGGATAATTATATTTTAGTTAAATTACCTGGATAAAAGATAGTAGTTGATTTTAGCTAAAGGTCCTAAATGCAGAAAAGTAAATAAAGTGGAAGGATATCCGGAGTATGCAGATCAGGGAAATGTTGACCAAGATATCATTATTGGGTTAGGGAAAGGTAATTATGCTTATGTTAAGACTATGCTTGGCATGATGTATATCTGGTTGGATGAGCCAATTACACAGACCTACTTGTCTCTGAACTCTCGGAGTTCTCTTTGAGCAGCGAGAAGTATGTCACTTGGTCGTATAATTGAAAGGTAACAATACGTCGGAGGTTATCCTCAGTAAAGTACTAGGTTGGTTAGTGAGTTAAGCTCTAATCCTAACCCTCGTTATCAGTTTAGGTAACTGAATAATAACGTGCCGTGTTGATTGAACACTTATCACAAACGGAAGAAATCCGTCAGTTTAAGTTGGCAAAACCTTAAATGAAAACTAACAACCATTCCATCATACTAACGAGATCACAACAATTCAAACATTATACAGCATCACAGTTAATATACTGATAGTAAAGCAGATAGAAACCTAATGAATACCTAAACAGTTGATATGACTAAGACCTAGGGCAACAATCAGACAAGAACATGCAATAGGCTTGGGTCATACAGTAAAGGTACTAACTAGATCTTAACATCTCCTAAGAGGTCTGTTCGGAACAGTCAATAGGCATACTAGGTCATCATGTCTCAATTCCTAAATTCCGTGTCCTAAAAGTGCATTAGATGCCTCTCGGGAACTCCGATCATGCCGAGTTCATAGAATCTTCAAATACAGTATAACCAGGGGTCTTAATCCTATGAAGTAGCTAATTTCATATAGGTGGACAAGTCCTGATCACAACCTAGGTTGGTCAATCCTTAAGATGCTAGCATACAGATCTATCAGACTTCCTAGTTCAGCATTATAACAGTAATCGTACTAAATTAATATAATTACGCTAACCCAAACTTCTATCATGGCAACATACAGATTAATTAAGCTATCATGGCAATATCAGAATGTATTATTAAACATAAAAAGTAAGAACACATGTTTAATACAAAAGACAAGCGTTTCGGATAAAAACCTGAAAAGGCCGAAGAAATCTGCCCGAGAACGCAGGGACTCGCCGGGATATCCTCCGAAAAATAAAAGCTAAGATAACTACTAGTAAAAACTAACTAAAAGCTTGAAAATATGAAATGAATTACAAAATTGAGTGTGCGTTGGAATGGATGGAGAGAGCCCTTTAAATAGACTCCATTTTTACCTGCAAACGGCTGGCAAGCCGTTTGGCAGGCCGTATTTGGCAGGCCGTTTGGCAGGCCGTATTTGGCAGGCCATTTGCAAGGCAAGCCGTTTATCGAGCCCGTTTGCCTGACCGTTTGGCAGGCCGTTTTCCATACTGGCAAGCCGTTTGGCAAGTCGTATGGCAGGCCGTTTTTGGGCCTGGTCAGCCTTGATTCACTGGATCGTAACTTGATTTCTTGTCTTTCACCATTTTTGCTCTAGAATCTTTGTTTTAGCTCCGTTTTACTTGATTCTTTTTGCGTCGCCTTCATAATTACTTAATCTACAAAATCAACCAAAAAAGCGATAATTTTGCTGACAAAGTTTAAATCTTTATTGTTCTAGGGCTTAATTTAGGGATAAAAAAATGTGACTTTTTGCCCGATATCAAAGAGCTTCCGCTATTGCATGCTAATTAAGGACCAGATTTGGAGTCATCATGCTTGTATAATATTGTTTAAAGACTGCATTCGGAAAATAAATTTTTGTAAAATATTATTGTGAACCATTATGTAATGGTCGTGTGTAAACGCTATATTTTTTATTATCATTACTTGATAATCTACATAATGCTTTTTAAACCTTTATCGATAAAATAAAGGTTATGGTTTGTTTTAAAAATCGAATGCAGTCTTTGAAAAATGTTTCATATAGAGGTCAAAACCTCGCAACGAAACCAATTAATATGAAACGTTTATAATCAATATGAACGGGACATTTCTTGCGCTTCTGCCCCACAGAGGAAGCAGATGATCCACTAGCTGACACATCACGTACCCCTGACCCGGACCTCGTCCCGAAATAACTCTTTCTTACAGCTGGATACTCTGCATATCTGTGACCCTCTTTATGACAGTTCATTATTCTTAAATGAACAATCTTGAGGCTCATGTCCCACTATACCACAACGCAAACATCGTTTCGTTAATGTTGAGCACTGCCCACTGTGCGAAGACTTACACGTTCTACACCATGTCTTCTGACTGCTTGACACTGACCCACCATGGCTAGATTGCCCTTTTGGCTTAAACCGACTTGATTTCTTTGATTGCTGGCTAGACTGGTTTGCCACTGGTTTCACTTGCGACACACTTTCAGTTTTCACACTTCTGGCCGCCTTAATATCACTTTCAGTTATCTTTTCCAACATATGCGCTTGTGACAAAGTAGTAGCAAGTCTTGCAATCGTGCGATACTCAGGTCGCAAAATTTCTACAAACTGTTACACTCTGGAGTGTTCGTCAGGTATTCCACTGATGCGCGAACCTTAATTTGTCCATAAACTGCTCAAACGCTTCATCGACTGTCATATCTTCAGTCATTGTCATTTGTATGAACTCTTGCTTCAATCGATTGATATCAAATGCAGTGCAGTACTGTTCCTGGACCTTTGCAGCAAATTGTTCCCAAGTGACCTTATTGAGTTGCTCTTCGAACAACGGAGTACTAATTGTATCCCAACAAACCATAGCTCAATTCTTTAGCAGTAGGCTGGCATAAGTTACCCGCAATTCTGGTTCACATTGACAGGCTTTCAGTGCCCGTTCAACTTCCCTTAGCCAATTCATTGTCATAGTCGGATCGCGATGACCTGAATACTCAGAGCGCTTGCAGTCCATAAACTGATTGAACGTACACTTTTCTTCTCCTTCACCACTTGCTAAAACATAGGAGTTTGAAATGGATTCGTTGTCGCGTACTGATATTGAAGAGGGTACATGTATTGTTGGGAAGATTGATATGGCACTTGAGGTATAACTTGAGGTTGAGACTGGAATGGTTGAGAAGCACTACCCGATGGGCTAGATGTATACTGAGTACCAGTAAACCCTCAAGGTATCGGTGGATCATTAGCTTCGGACACCACAGTTGAATGCCTGATGTGGGCCTCCAATTCCTTTATCTTTTCTCGAGTTTCCTGTAATTGACTTTCTAGCGGATGAACATATTCATCTGGATCACTTTCTGGACAATGTTCCACTGATGGCGCTCTAAATATTCCGGGTCCGGGAGTCACAGGGGCATCGTTATTTCTGGTCTGGTCAGCCATACCTTTCTGCAAACACATCATCTCACAAAAAGCTTAATTGATAACCTGTTAGCACCTATCACTAAGAACAATCATCACAGTTGCAGGTTATTAATCCGGTTGCACAACACCACTACACTTGTACTGTTGCACATGCACCCGTACGGTTGCATCCTTTATCCGTACGGTTGCAAACTGCAACCGTACGGTTGTGTTCTTCAATTGTAACAGCAGGTTACTTACCGGTTTTTCACTCAATCACTCAATTCTTGTTCCCAAACTCGTTTTTGACACTACAAATGACCATATATCATTCACTACTATGTTTAGGCTATAAACCCATCAATTTGACATTCAAAACAACATCAAATCTTGACTTTTGATTTCAAAATACTCTTTTTATCAAGACCACACAAAAACTCAATTTGCAAGAGATTTAGATCATGAAATCTGTCATGGTTTACCTTATAATGATCAGTAGAACACAATAAACAAGATTATGTGACTAATTTGAGTTTACAAGTGATTTGAAGATTTAGGGTTTGAGTAGAGAAAGGAAGAACGAGTCGGTGTGTGTTTAGGAAAAATATCTCAAATGAGATAAGTCACAAATATATTAAAGGGTTTAAAACCTACACCCCACAACACACGGGTATTTATCAGTTATCGGAAATACGAAATCCTCAATAACTTATTCATTTTAAGTCCAAATCACAAAAGGAAATATGTTCTGTGACCCTTGTCACAAAACGCACATTATCCCATAAACAATAATTATAAAACACAAAATTATTAAAATCACTATATTAGCACAGAAGGGCAAATAGGTCATTACCTACTGGGCCCAAAGCTAGGCTGTTACATTAATACTACACATACTTTGGGGTCCTAACAATTTCCCCCTTAGTGTTAAATGTGAAAATTACAATGTAATCCTATTGATATATCTAAAAGAACTTTGTTCCTCTGAAGTGAGCTTTGGATTTGAATCCTCTGAGACTCTGATATCTTCTTATGTTCACTCTTGTTTTGAGATGACTCTTCAATCTCGTGAGAATGTATTTGACAATCTTATTATCTTCAGATGAATAGCATTTGTTGATCATTCTCAATCTCAAGTATTTAAAAGCATACATCAACATTCCATCTGAGTATCTTCTGAAGTCTGAAACTCTGATGAAGACCTTTGTGTAGATAGAATTGAAAAATACAAACCCATATGGACAGTCACTTACTTCAAGTAAGGACATATATCTTGGCTCTTCAATCACTTGATTTGGCGGTTTGATTCCGATCTTTTTGCGTCCAGATTCCAACCCCATCTGAAAGTCATGAATAGACATCCATCTCATTGAGTCAAGAATAAATCTGTAGACTGCTTTCATTGCAGTAGCATGATAAATTGTCATAGATTCATTCAGTTCTATTAAGTAATTGTAGATGTAGATAATGTCGTCCATCTTTAATATGTCAAAATCCACTTTCGAGAATTGATAGTCCTCATCATCCATTCTTGTCACATAAAACAGTGGCATCTTCACTCCATCCTTGTTAATCATCAAAATCTTGTTAATGCTTTTGATTTCTGAATTCCGCTGTTCTTGAAGTTTCTCTTCATTCTTCAATTTAAATTTGTCGCGAACATTCAGATAAGCTTTGAGATATTCCGGTTTCTTATGATATTTCCATGCACCCAGAACACTCATTGAGGCAACAAGGACGAGATCAAAATCACCATAAATCTTATAAGCTTGTTGTTCTATAAATGGTGAATGAAGAATCAACTTCTCTTCATGCTCATCAAGTTGATAATTAGCATCACGTTCAAGGATAATTTCTGCAGTTTGAAATGGAACATTAAGATCAGGAGGAGTCGTAGTATCTTCTTTGCCATTTGAGAAAATCTCCTTCTCAAAGTGTATCCCAAATTCATCGGTTGGAGATGTCATGTTGACAAATTGATGTTCATTAAACTCATTAGCGACACTAGACCCCCTCAAAATGTTTTCAATATTATCAAAATTTCGATTGTCCTCTGGAGCTGACTTGTTCTCTGTTTGATTAGCTGAATCCATAATCATTAACGTCCATGAGTCACCCTCTCTCTGAACTTCCGATTCATCTAGAAAACGTTCACATTGAATCACCTCAATTTCATCACTTTCAGAATCAGATATTTCAACTACATCGTGATCCCAATGTTGACTAGACGAACCAGCTTCCTAAGTTGATCGTTGAAAATCACTGGACCCATAACCATGTCTATTCTCCCCCTCATGAAGATTATCGGGATCGAAATCATCATGGTCAGGCATATGAATTAGTCTAGGTGACTTACATTGAGATAAATAATAAACTACTTTTGCTTGCTCAAGATAAATCATCATAGTACCGCGAACTTCATCAAGATCAGTTCGTTTAGCAAATTCAGCAAGATATAGCTCCTCCACCTCATTGTCAGAGAGATATTTGAATCCATATTTGTTTGAAATATGAGAAGGTGACCCAGTTGGTGAAACAACTGTGTAACCATGAATAGTATCTGCATTAGCAGCAACTGTTGAAGGTGATGTCGGTGAAATTGTTTGAGTTGCCGTGAGAGCTGGTAAGGATAAGCATGTGGTATTATTCTTATATGTAGGGGGATACATACTACTAGTCAGATTCGTGATATCCCCTTCTGATGGAGGTTGGGCACGGAGTTGTCACCGACGAAGATTCTTTCGAATCAACCGCCTCCATGACTTTAGTCTCATGGGACTCTGATAGAGTAGCAGAACTACTCGTCGGTTTAGCTCTCGTAGAAATATTACTATCTCCGACTCCTGAAATCATTGATATACCATGCGGTGGCACATCTCTTTCAGCTAAAGACTCATCCACCAGACCCAAAGATTCAGAATCTGGAAGAGAAGTGGTTTGAACCAATGGATTAATTCTTGAACAAAAGGAACAGTCTGCTGGAAGTCTGATAAATATCTTAAAGGATTGTCATGTTGACTCGTTTCCATGGGACTCGGCAGCTCATCAAGATAAGCTGGACCTCCAGGCCCTGTTGTACGTTGAGGTATTACAACATCACTTAGATGATGTATATCAAGAGGATTTCTGGCTGATACATATAGTGCCTTTTCAAGGTTTTTCGGCTCCCATTCGGCCGTTGTGACTTCAATGATTGAGTTTCCTCAATCGATTGAGTCAACACAGACTTTACTGCAGAGGAAGACTTTACTTCCTTATTTGCTGAAGCACCTTGCTGAGTATGATTTATTATTAAGTCCTGATTATGTTGGATGGGCAGATTGGTCTTTTTACCATCCGTGCTTTCAGCTCTCTTGCCTACCGAAGCTTGCGCTTTATTTAGCGTAGGGCTTACTGTTATTATTAGATGTGATACGGATATGGGTGAAGGTGACCTAACAGGTTTTAGGTCTTGGTTCGTATCACCAATGGTTTGAGTAACTGTTTGGTGTACGATAGGAGTCATAGTCCTAGATCTAGTTACGTGTTGGGTTGGCGGAGTCTGAATCATTTCATCTGAGAAATATCGTGTCGTCATCTTCGATAATTCAGGAGATGATTCAGTTGCTGATGAATCGGTGTCACTGCTCTCCTCAGGTGTGGTTTATAGGGCTAGGTTCCCTGATCCTCACGGGTTGAGCTTGTTGTGCTACCCTAGGACGTTTAAGGTTTATCCTGAGTAAAGGATTAGCTAGCCCGGGTGGTTGAACTATGGGTTCCTCTACAACATCTGGGGATGGAACAGTGGCTGGTTCAACTTGTTCATGTTGTAATGGGTTCAGAAGAGGTATACTTACTGAAAATTCCCATTCTTATTGATTAAAAACGTTCCATATTAATTGATTTCATTGAGAGGTTTTGACCTCTATATGAGACGTTTTTCAAAGACTGCATTCATTTTTAAAACAAACCATAACCTTTATTTCATAAATAAAGGTTTAAAAAGCTTTACGTAGATTATCAAATAATGATAATCTAAAATATCCTGTTTACACACGACCATTACATAATGGTTTACAATACAAATATGTTACATCAAAATCAGTTTCTTGAATGCAGTTTTTACACAATATCATACAAACATGGACTCCAAATCTTGTCCTTATTTTAGTATGCAACATCGGAAGCTCGTAGTATTCACCTGAGAATAAACATGCTTTAAACGTCAACAAAAATGTTGGTGAGTTATAGGTTTAACCTATATATATCAAATCGTAACAATAGACCACAAGATTTCATATTTCAATACACATCCCATACATAGAGATAAAAATCATTCATATGATGAACACCTGGTAACCGACATTAACAAAATGCATATATATATAAGAATATCCCCATCACTCCGGGACACCCTTCGGATATGATATAAATTTCGAAGTACTAAAGCATCCAGTATTTTGGATGGGGTTTGTTAGACCCAATAGATCTATCTTTAGGATTCACGTCAATTAGGGTGTCTGTTCCCTAATTCTTAGATTACCAGACTTAATAAAAAGGGGCATATTCGATTTCGATAATTTAACCATAGAATGTAGTTTCACGTACTTGTGTCTATTTTGTAAATCATTTATAAAACCTGCACGTATTCTCATCCCAAAAATATTAGATTTTTAAAAGTGGGACTATAACTCACTTTCACAGATTTTTACTTCGTCGGGAAGTAAAACTTTGCCACTGGTTGATTCTCGAACCTATAACAATATATACATATATATCAAAGTATGTTCAAAATATATTTACAACACTTTTAATATATTTTGAAGTTTTAAGTTTATTAAGTCAGATGTCTTCGTTAATAACCTACAACTAGTTGTCCACAGTTAGATGTACAGAAATAAATCGATAAATATTATCTTGAATCAATCCACGACCCAGTGTATACGTATCTCAGTATTGATCACAACTCAAACTATATATATTTTGGAATCAACCTCAACCCTGTATAGCTAACTCCAACATTCACATATAGAGTGTCTATGGTTATTCCGAAATATATATAGATGTGTCGACATGATAGGTCGAAACATTGTATACGTGTCTATGGTATCTCAAGATTACATAATATACAATAAAAGTTGATTAAGTTATGGTTGGAATAGATTTGTTACCAATTTTCACGTAGCTAAAATGAGAAAAATTATCCAATCTTGTTTTACCCATAACTTCTACATTTTAAATCCGTTTTGAGTGAATCAAATTGCTATGGTTTCATATTGAACTCTATTTTATGAATCTAAACAGAAAATGTATAGGTTTATAGTCGGAAAAATAAGTTACAAGTCATTTTTGTAAAGGTAGTCATTTCAGTCGAAAGAACGACGTCTAGATGACCATTTTAGAAAACATACTTTCACTTTGAGTTTAACCATAATATTTGGATATAGTTTCATGTTCATAATAAAAATCATTTTCCCAGAATAAAAACTTTTAAATCAAAGTTTATCATAGTTTTTAATTAACTAACCCAAAACAGCCCGCGGTGTTACTACGACGGCGTAAATCCGGTTTTACGGTGTTTTTCGTGTTTCCAGGTTTTAAATCATTAAGTTAGCATATCATATAGATATAGAACATGTGTTTAGTTGATTTTAAAAGTCAAGTTAGAAGGATTAACTTTTATTTGCGAACAAATTTAGAATTAACTAAACTATGTTCTAGTGATTACAAGTTTAAACCTTTGAATAAGATAGCTTTATATGTATGAATCAAATGATGTTATGAACATCATTACTACCTCAAGTTCCTTGGATAAACCTACAGGAAATGAGAAAAATAGATCTAGCTTCAAAGGATCCTTGGATGGCTTGAAAGTTCTTGAAGCAGAATCATGACACGAAAACAATTTCAAGTAAGATTTCCACTCGAAATAAGATTGTTATAGTTATAGAAATTGAATTAAAGTTTGAATATGATTATTACCTTGTATTAGAAAGATAACCTACTGTAAGTAACAAAGGTTTCTTGATCTTGGATGATTACTTGGAATGGATTTAGAAAACTTGGAAGTAAACTTGCAATCTTGGAAGTATTCTTGATTTTATGAAACTAGAACTTTTGGAATTTATGAAGAACACTTAGAACTTGAAGATAGAACTTGAGAGAGATTAATTAGATGAAGAAAATTGAAGAATGAAAGTGTTTGTAGGTGTTTTTGGTCGTTGGTGTATGGATTAGATATAAAGGATATGTAATTTTGTTTTTATGTAAATAAGTCATGAATGATTACTCATATTTTTGTAATTTTATGAGATATTTCATGCTAGTTGCCAAATGATGGTTCCCACATGTGTTAGGTGACTCACATGAGCTGCTAAGAGCTGATCATTGGAGTGTATATACCAATAGTACATACATCTAAAAGTTGTGTATTGTACGAGTATGAATACGGGTGCATACGAGTAGAATTGTTGATGAAACTGAACGAGGATGTAATTGTAAGCATTTTTGTTAAGTAGAAGTATTTTGATAAGTATCTTAAAGTCTTTCAAAAGTGTATGAATACATATTAAAACACTACATGTATATACATTTTAACTGAGTCGTTAAGTCATCGTTAGTCGTTACATGTAAATGTTGTTTTGAAACCTTTAGGTTAACGATCTTGTTGAATGTTGTTAACCCATTGTTTATTATAACAAATGAGATGTTAAATTGTTATATTATCATGATATTATTATATATAATATATCTTAGTATGATATATACAGTTAAATGCCGTTACAACGATAATCGTTACATATATGTCTCGTTTCGAAATCATTAAGTTAGTAGTCTTATTTTTACATATGTATTTCATTGTTAATACACTAAATAATATATTTACTTATCATTTAACATAATTAACCAAGTGTATCAATATCTTAATATGATTCATATGTACCTAGTAAGACATTGTTATAACGATAATCGTTATATATATCGTTTTCGAGTTTCTTAAATTAATAGTCCCATTTTTATGTATATAACTCATTGTTAAAATACCTAATGAGATACATACTTATAATAAAATCATGTTAACTATATATATAACCATATATATGTCATCGTATAGTTTTTACAAGGTTTAACGTTCGTGAATCACCGGTCAACTTGGGTGGTCAATTGTCTATATGAAACCTATTTCCATTAATCAAGTCTTAACAAGTTTGATTTCTTAACATGTTGGAAACACTTAATAATGTAAATATCAATTTCATTTAATATATATATATATATATATAAACATGGAAAAGTTCGGGTCACTACAGTACCTACCCGTTAAATAAATTTCGTCCCGAAATTTTAAGCAGTTGGAGGTGTTGACGTATCTTCTGGAAATAAATGCGGCTATTTCTTCTTCATCTGATCTTCACGCTCCCAGGTGAACTCAGGTCCTCTACGAGCATTCCATTGAACCTTAACAATCGGTATCTTGTTTTGTTTAAGTCTCTTAACCTCACGATCCATTATTTCGATGGGTTCTTCAATGAATTGAAGTTTTTCATTGATTTGGATTTCGTCCAACGGAATAGTGAGATCTTCTTTAGCAAAACATTTCTTTAAATTTGTGACGTGGAAAGTGTTATGTACAGCCGCGAGTTATTGAGGTAGCTCCAGTTGGTAAGCTACTGGTCCGACACAATCTATAATCTTGAATGGTCCAATGTACCTTGGATTTAGTTTTCCCCGTTTACCAAATCGAACAACGCCTTTCCAAGGTGAAACCTTAAGCATGACCATTTCTCCAATTTCAAACTCTATATCTTTTCTTTTACTGTCCGCGTAGCTCTTTTGTCGACTTTGGGCGGTTTTCAATCTTTGTTGAATTTGGATGATTTTCTCGGTAGTTTCTTGTATTATCTTCGGACCCGTAATCTATCTATCCCCCACTTCACTCCAACAAATCGGAGACCTGCACTTTCTACCATAAAGTGCTTCAAACGGCGCCATCTCAATGCTTGAATGGTAGCTGTTGTTGTAGGAAAATTCTGCTAACGGTATATGTCGATCCCAACTATTTCCGAAATCAATAACACATGCTCGTAGCATGTCTTCAAGCGTTTGTATCATCCTTTCGCTCTATCCATCAGTTTGTGGATGATAGGCAGTACTCATGTCTAGACGAGTTCCTAATGCTTGCTGTAATGTCTTCCAGAATCTTGAAATAAATCTGCCATCCCTATCAGAGATAATAGAGATTGGTATTCCATGTCTGGAGACGACTTCCTTCAAATACAGTCGTGCTAACTTCTCCATCTTGTCATCTTCTCTTATTGGCAGGAAGTGTGCTGATTTGGTGAGACGATCAACTATTACCCAAAAAGTATCAAAACCACTTGCAGTCCTTGGCAATTTAGTGATGAAATCCATGGTAATATTTTCCCATTTCCATTCCGGGATTTCAGGTTGTTGAAGTAGACCTGATGGTTTCTGATGTTCAGCTTTGACCTTAGAACACGTCAAACATTCTCCTACGTATTT
Organism: Rutidosis leptorrhynchoides; assembly: GCF_046630445.1. NCBI lineage: Eukaryota > Viridiplantae > Streptophyta > Magnoliopsida > Asterales > Asteraceae > Rutidosis > Rutidosis leptorrhynchoides. Next base: position 271,771,426 of record NC_092335.1, read on the forward strand.
AGCAACATCGGCTTTCATACCCGGCGACCAAAAATGTTTCTTAAGATCCTTGTACATCTTTCCCGTTCCAGGATGTATTGAGTATCTGGTTTTATTAGCTTCTCTAAGTACCATTTCTCTCATATCTCCAAATTTTGGTACCCAAATCCTTTCAGCCCTATACCGGGTTCCGTCATCCCGAATATTAAGATGCTTCTCCGATCCTTTGGGTATTTCATCCTTTAAATTTCCCTCTTTTAAAGCTCCTTGTTGCGCCTCCTTTATTTGAGTAGTAAGGTTATTGTGAATCATTATATTCATAGATTTTACTCGAATGGGTTCTCTGTCCTTCCTGCTCAAGGCGTCGGCTACCACATTTGCCTTCCCCGGGTGGTAACGAATCTCAAAGTCGTAATCATTCAACAATTCAATCCACCTACGCTACCTCATATTCAGTTGTTTCTGATTAAATATGTGTTGAAGACTTTTGTGGTCGGTATATATAATACTTTTGACCCCATATAAGTAGTGCCTCCAAGTCTTTAATGCAAAAACAACCGCGCCTAATTCCAAATCATGCATCGTATAATTTTGCTCGTGAATCTTCAATTGTCTAGACGCATAAGCAATCACCTTCGTCCGTTGCATTAATACACAACCGAGACCTTGCTTTGATGCATCACAATAAATTACAAAATCATCATTCCCTTCAGGCAATGACAATATAGGTGCCGTAGTTAGCTTTTTCTTCAATAATTGAAACGCCTTTTCTTGTTCATCCTTCCATTCAAATTTCTTCCCTTTATGCGTTAATGCAGTCATGGGTTTTGCTATTTTGGAGAAATCTTGGATGAATTTTCTGTAGTAACCAGCCAATCCTAAAAATTGACGTATATGCTTCGGAGTTTTTGGGGTTTCCCACTTTTCAACGGTTTCGATCTTTGCCGGGTCCACCTGGATACCTTCTTTGTTCACTATGTGACCGAGGAATTGAACTTCTTCCAACCAAAATGCACACTTTGAAAACTTAGCGTACAGTTTTTCTTTCCTCAATACTTCTAGCACTTTTCTCAAATGTTCTTCGTGCTCTTGATCATTCTTTGAGTAAATAAGTATGTCATCGATGAAAACAATGACAAACTTGTCAAGATATGGCCCACACACTCGGTTTATAAGGTCCATGAACACAGCTGGTGCGTTAGTCAATCCAAACGGCATAACCATAAACTCGTAATGACCATAACGCGTCCTAAAAGCAGTTTTTGGAATATCATCCTCCTTTACTCGCATTTGATGATATCCAGAACGTAAATCGATCTTCGAATAAATCGACGAGCCTTGTAGTTGATCAAATAAGTCATCAATTATCGGCAGTGGATAACGGTTTTTGATGGTAAGTTTGTTCAACTCTCTGTAGTCAATACACAACCTAAATGTACCATCCTTCTTCTTGACAAACAAAACAGGAGCTTCCCATGGTGATGTGCTTGGTCGAATGAAACCACGTTCTAATAGTTCTTGCAGTTGGCTTTGCAGTTCTTTCATCTCGCTGGGTGCGAGTCTATAAGGAGCACGAGCTATTGGTGCAGCTCCTGGTACAAGATCTATTTGAAATTCAACAGATCGATGTGGAGGTAGTCCCGGTAATTCTTTCGGAAATACATTGGGAAATTCTTTTGCGACGGGAACATCATTGATACTCTTTTCTTCAGTTGTACTTTCTCGACGTGTGCTAGAACAGCATAGCAACCTTTTCTTATTAGTTTTTGTGCCTTCAAATTACTAATAAGATGTAGCTTCATGTTGCCCTTTTCTCCGTACACCATTAAGGGTTCTCCTTCTTCTCGTACAATGCGAATTGCATTTTTATAACATACGATCTCTGCTTTCACCTTCTTCAGCCAGTCCATGCCAACTATTACATCAAAACTCCCTAACTCTACTGGTATCAAATCAATCTTAAATATTTCGCTACCCAGTTTAATTTCTCGATTCCGGCATATATTATCTGCTGTAATTAATTTACCATTTGCTAATTCGAGTAAAAATTTACTATCCAAAGGCGTCAATGGGCAACTTAATTTAGCACAAAAATATCTACTCATATAGCTTCTATCCGCACCCGAATCAAATAAAACGTAAGCAGATTTATTGTCAATAAGAAACGTACCCGTAACAAGCTCCGGGTCTTCCTGTGCCTCTGCCGCATTAATATTGAAAACTCTTCCGCGGCCTTGTCCATTCGTGTTCTCCTGGTTCGGGCAATTTCTAATAATGTGGCCCGGTTTTCCACATTTATAACAAACCACATTGGCATAACTTGCTCTGACACTACTTGCTCCGCCATTACTCGTTTCGACACCATTTGTTCCTTTTGTTCTGTTAACCCCTGGTCCGTAGACCTCACACTTCGCCGCGCTATGACCATTTCTTTTACACTTGTTGCAAAATTTAGTGCAGAACCCCGAGTGATACTTTTCACACCTTTGGCATAGCTGCTTCTGATTGTTGTTGTTGTTACAGTTGTTATTGTTATTGGGATGATTGTTGTAGTTGCTGTTGTTGTTGTTGTTGTTGTTGTTGTTGTTGTTGTTGTTGTTGTTGTTGTTGTTGTTGGGCCGTTTGTTGTAATTACGATTGATGTTGCGATTGTTGGGATAGTTGTTGCGATTATTGTTGTAATTGCTGTTGTTGTTGTATTGGTGATTCTTATCACCGTTTTCCTCCCACTTTCTTTTGACTTGCTTCACATTGGCCTCTTCAGCCGACTGTTCTTTAATTCTTTCCTCAATCTGGTTCACTAGTTTGTGAGCCATTCTACATGCCTGTTGTATGGAAGCGGGCTCGTGTGAACTTATATCTTCTTGGATTCTTTCCGGTAATCCTTTCACAAACGCGTCGATCTTCTCTTCCTCATCTTCGAACGCTCCCGGACACAATAGGCACAATTCTGTGAATCGTCTTTCGTACGTGGTAATATCAAATCCTTGGGTTCGTAACCCTCTAAGTTATATCTTGAGCTTATTGACCTCAGTTCTGGGATGGTACTTCTCGTTCATCAAGTGCTTGAATGCTGACCACGGTAGTGCGTACGCATCATCTTGTCCCACTTGCTCTAGATAGGTATTCCACCATGTTAATGCAGAACCTGTGAAGGTATGCGTAGCGTACCTCACTTTGTCCTCTTCAGTACACTTACTTATGGCAAACACCGATTCGACCTTCTCGGTCCACCGTTTCAATCCGATCGGTCCTTCGGTTCCATCAAATTCCAAAGGTTTGCAGGCAGTGAATTCTTTGTAGGTGGATCCTACACGATTTCCTGTACTGCTAGATCCAAGGTTATTGTTGGTATGTAGCGCAGCCTGTACTGCGGCTATGTTTGAAGCTAGAAAAGTACAGAATTCCTGTTCATTCATATTCACGGTGTGTCGAGTAGTCGGTGCCATTTCCTTCAAAATAGTCAAATTGAACAAGTTAATCATACAGAATATTAAGAGTAGTTAATAGTATTTCGTAGCATAATATGAACTCATTTATAAAAGCTTTTTCTTCATATTAGCGTTTTATAAGTTTAAATTCGGGTAGTACCTACCCGTTAAGTTCATACTTAGTAGCTAATATACAATTCAACTACTACAATTCTATATGAAAAACTGATTATAATAATATTTCGCGTTCAAACTTTTATACAATATTTTACAAACTTACAATACCGCTTATTTTACATAAAGCATGAAATATAGCACACAATAACTTTGATACAAGATAGTTGTGAAGATAATTCTAGCTAGTACACAAGTCGTTCAGCAAAGGCAATAAAGACACGTAATTCATACGTCCAGAAACAAGTTATGCATTCTGGTTTTACTAGGACTACTTCCCATCCTTGGTCTTGTGGAACATAACCATTATGGTCGTTGATAAGACAGCGTGTTGTAATGTCGTCAAAGGGACGAGCGTTACGTAATGACCAACAGTTCCGTAACAATCTAAAAACCTCATTTCTTACCCCAATTACCGACTCCATTACTTGTGGGAACGTTTTGTTTAATAGTTGTAGCCCGATGTTCTTGTTCTCACTTTGGTGAGAAGCGAACATTACTAACCCGTAAGCATAGCACGCTTCTTTATGTTGCATGTTAGCCGCTTTTTCTAAATCATGAAGTCCTAAATTCAGATACATTGAGTCAAAATAATTTCTTAACCCATTGCGTAAAATAGCATTTGGGCTCCCCGCAATATATGCGTCAAAGTAAACACATCGTAACTTATGGATTTCCCAATGTGATATCCCCCATCTTTCGAACGAAAGCCTTTTATAAACCAAGGAATTCTTGGAACGTTCTTCGAATCTCTTACAAACTGATCTCGCCTTAAATAGTTGTGCCGAGGAATTCTGACCGACTCTAGACAAGATTTCATCAATCATGTCTCCGGGTAGGTCTCTTAAAATATTGGGTTGTCTATCCATTCTGTGTTTTTATACTGTAAAATAGAGAAGAGTTAGATTCATAAAAAAAAATACTTATTAATACAAGCAATTTTTACATATATCATAAAGCATAAGCACACTATATTACATATATTACACCACACGAATACAACTATCTTATTCCGACTCGCTTGTTTCTTCTTTTTTGGTTTTGGTTCGTTTTGACAAGTTTCTAGGGATATATGATGTTCCCCTAATACGAGCTGTCATTTTCCACAACGGTTTAGAAAACCTGGTGGTTTAGAGGTTCCCGGGTCATTGTTACAACTTAAGGGCTTCGGGGGTTGACGATACATATAAAGTTCATCGGGGTTGGAATTAGATTTCTCTATTTTTATGCCCTTTCCCTTATTATTTTCTTTTGCCTTTTTAAATTCAGTTGGGGTAATTTCTATAACATCATCGGAATTCTCGTCGGAATCCGATTCATCGGAGAATTGGTAATCCTCCCAATATTTTGCTTCCTTGGAGAAAACACCATTGACCATAATTAACCTTGTTCGGTTGGTTGAGGATTTTCTTTTACTTAACCGTTTTATTATTTCCCCCACCGGTTCTATTTCCTCCTCCGGTTCCTCCTCTTCCGCTTCTGATTCTTCTTCCGGTTCCGACTCTTCTTCCGGTTCCTCTTCGGGAACTTGTGAATCAGTCCACGAATCATTCCAATTTACATTTGACTCTTCATTATTATTAGGTGAGTCAATGGGACTTGTTCTAGAGGTAGACATCTATCACATAATATCAAACGCGTTAAGAGATTAATATATCACATAATATTCACATGTTAAAAATATATAGTTTCCAACAAAATTTGTTAAGCAATCATTTTTCAAGTAAACACGGTCGAAGTCCAGACTCACTAATGCATCCTAACAAACTCGATAAAACACACTAATGCAAAATTCTGGTTCTCTAAGACCAACGCTCGGATACCAACTGAAATGTCCCGTTCTTATTGATTAAAAACGTTCCATATTAATTGATTTCGTTGCGAGGTTTTGACCTCTATATGAGACGTTTTTCAAAGACTGCATTCATTTTTAAAACAAACCATAACCTTTATTTCATAAATAAAGGTTTAAAAAGCTTTACGTAGATTATCAAATAATGATAATCTAAAATATCCTGTTTACACACGACCGTTACATAATGGTTTACAATACAAATATGTTACATCGAAATCAGTTTCTTGAATGCAGTTTTTACACAATATCATACAAACATGGACTCTAAATCTTGTCCTTATTTTAGTATGCAACAGCGGAAGCTCTTAGTATTCACCTGAGAATAAACATGCTTTAAACGTCAACAAAAATGTTGGTGAGTTATAGGTTTAACCTATATATATCAAATCGTAACAATAGACCACAAGATTTCATATTTCAATACACAACCCATACATAGAGATACAAATCATTCATATGGTGAACACCTGGTAACCGACATTAACAAGATGCATATATATATAAGAATATCCCCATCATTCCGGGACACCCTTCGGATATGATATAAATTTTGAAGTACTAAAGCATCCGATACTTTGGATGGGGTTTGTTAGGCCCAATAGATCTATCTTTATTATTCGCGTCAATTAGGGTGTCTGTTCCCTAATTCTTAGATTACCAGACTTAATAAAAAGGGACATATTCGATTTCGATAATTCAACCATAGAATGTAGTTTCACGTGCTTGTGTCTATTTTGTAAATCATTTATAAAACCTGCATGTATTCTCATCCCAAAAATATTAGATTTTTAAAAGTGGGACTATAACTCACTTTCACAGATTTTTACTTCGTCGGGAAGTAAGACTTTGCCACTGGTTGATTCACGAACCTATAACAATATATACATATATATCAAAGTATGTTCAAAATATATTTACAACACTTTTAATATATTTTGATGTTTTAAGTTTATTAAGTCAGCTGTCCTCGTTAGTAACCTACAACTAGTTGTCCACAGTTAGATGTACAGAAATAAATCGATAAATATTATCTTGAATCAATCCACGACCCAGTGTATACGTATCTCAGTATTGATCACAACTCAAACTATATATTTTTTAGAATCAACCTCAACCCTGTATAGCTAACTCCAACATTCACATATAGAGTGTCTATGGTTGTTCCGAAATATATATAGATGTGTCAACATGATAGGTCGAAACATTGTATACGTGTCTATGGTATCTCAAGATTACATAATATACAATACAAGTTGATTAAGTTATGGTTGGAATAGATTTGTTACCAATTTTCACGTAGCTAAAATGAGAAAAATTATCCAATCTTCTTTTACCCATAACTTCTACATTTTAAATCCGTTTTGAGTGAATCAAATTGCTATGGTTTCATATTGAACTCTATTTTATGAATCTAAACAGAAAAAGTATAGGTTTATAGTCGGAAAAATAAGTTACAAGTCTTTTTGTAAAGGTAGTCATTTCAGTCGAAAGAACGACGTCTAGATGACCATTTTAGAAAACATACTTCCACTTTGAGTTTAATCATAATTTTTGGATATAGTTTCATGTTCCTAATAAAAATCATTTTCCCAGAATAACAACTTTTAAATCAAAGTTTATCATAGTTTTTAATTAACTAACCCAAAACAGCCCGCGGTGTTACTACGACGGCGTAAATCCGGTTTTACGGTGTTTTTCGTGTTTCCAGGTTTTAAATCATTAAGTTAGCATATAATATAGATATAGAACATGTGTTTAGTTGATTTTAAAAGTCAAGTTAGAAGGATTAACTTTTATTTGCGAACAAGTTTAGAATTAACTAAACTATGTTCTAGTGATTACAAGTTTAAACCTTCGAATAAGATAGCTTTATATGTATGAATCAAATGATGTTAACAACATCATTACTACCTCAAGTTCCTTGGATAAACCTACTAGACATGAGAAAAATAGATCTAGCTTCAAAGGATCCTTGGATGGCTTGAAAGTTCTTGAAGCAGAATCATGACACGAAAACAATTTCAAGTAAGATTTCCACTCGAAATAAGATTGTTATAGTTATAGAAATTGAATTAAAGTTTGAATATGATTATTACCTTGTATTAGAAAGATAACCTACTGTAAGTAACAAAGGTTTCTTGATCTTGGATGATTACTTGGAATGGATTTAGAAAACTTGGAAGTAAACTTGCAATCTTGGAAGTATTCTTGATTTTATGAAACTAGAACTTTTGGAATTTATGAAGAACACTTAGAACTTGAAGATAGAACTTGAGAGAGATCAATTAGATGAAGAAAATTGAAGAATTAAAGTGTTTGTAGGTGTTTTTGGTCGTTGGTGTATGGATTAGATATAAAGGATATGTAATTTAGTTTTCATGTAAATAAGTCATGAATGATTACTCATATTTTTGTAATTTTATGAGATATTTCATGCTAGTTGCCAAATGATTGTTCCCACATGTGTTAGGTGACTCACATGGGCTGCTAAGAGCTGATCATTGGAGTGTATATACCAATAGTACATATATCTAAAAGCTGTGTATTGTACGAGTACGAATACGGGTGCATACGAGTAGAATTGTTGATGAAACTGAACGAGGATGTAATTGTAAGCATTTTTGTTAAGTAGAAGTATTTTGATAAGTTTCTTGAAGTCTTTCAAAAGTGTATGAATACATATTAAAACACTACATGTATATACATTTTAACTGAGTCGTTAAGTCATCGTTAGTCGTTACATGTAAATGTTGTTTTGAAACCTTTAGGTTAACGATCTTGTTGAATGTTGTTAACCCATTATTTATTATAACAAATGAGATGTTAAATTGTTATATTATCATGATATTATGATATATAATATATCTTAGTATGATATATATACAGTTAAATGCCGTTACAACGATAATCGTTACATATATGTCTCGTTTCGAAATCATTAAGTTAGTAGTCTTATTTTTACATATGTATTTCATTGTTAATACACTTAATAATATATTTACTTATCATTTAACATAATTAAACAAGTGTATCAATATCTTAATATGATTCATATGTACCTAGTAAGACGTTGTTATAACGATAATCGTTATATATATCGTTTTCGAGTTTCTTAAATTAATAGTCTCATTTTTATGTATATAACTCATTGTTAAAATACCTAATGAGATACATACTTATAATAAAATCATGTTAACTATATATATAACCATATATATGTTATCGTATAGTTTTTACAAGTTTTAACGTTCGTGAATCACCGGTCAACTTGGGTGGTCAATTGTCTATATGAAACCTATTTTAATTAATCAAGTCTTAACAAGTTTGATTACTTAACATGTTGGAAACACTTAATCATGTAAATAACAATTTCATTTAATATATATATATATATATATATATATATATATATATATATATATATATATATATAAACATGGAAAAGTTCGGGTCACTACACTTACCGCCTCAAAATAATAACGCATTCGAGCATCTTGGGGTTCAGCTAGCCTCTCTAGCCAATTTAGAATAGGCGCAGTGAACTGATTGTCAGAAATCACTGGGATATTCATCTTTGACTCCCCAAATCTCTTCATCTGTAATCCATGCGTACCTGCTAAAAAAATATTTGCATCTCTGCAAGCATTAATAGCATCATGAATAAAGATACTGAAAAAACTTTCACAAGGAATGTAGGAACTCCTTGGTTTATCCACTTGTGCTTTAACTAGATCCTAAAAGAGTTATGCATAGTCTGGAGTTTCCACTCTTGTGTATGAGTAGAAAAGCTTGAGCATCAGCACAGTCAGGGTATCATATCCACTCCTTGTCATCAGCAAACATCTGTTGATGATCGAGAAGATCACATACCACCGGGAGTGCAAGTACTTCTTTTGAAATTTAGCCTGTGGAACATTGTTAGCTCACTATAACCAAGCTGAAAAATTGAGCTCATCATTTGCTGAGTAGCTGGAAGAGCAGGAGCATTCTGTACCAGAGGAAGCTGAAAGATCCTCCTGAAGTCAGCTTTAGTAATTCTTCTAAATCCATGTAACCCTCTCAACTCGAATTCAAATCTAGCTGGTTCTCCATGTGGATTGGCAGTTGTAGGTTGTGTAGCCTCAATAAACATGATTGTTCTATATAGAAGCTCTAAGTCTATAACTGGCACAATAACAGTTGAGCTTAGTGGAGGCCATAATGTATGCTTCTCCAGAATTGCAATCCAGTAGTTGCATGGAATATGTAGTGACCCGAACTTTTCTATGTTTATATATATTAAATTAAATTGATATTTAGATGATTAAGTGTTTCCAACATGTTAAGCAATCAAACTTGTTAAGACTTGATTAATTGAAATAGGTTTCATATAGACAATTGACCACCCAAGTTGACCGGTGATTCACGAACGTTAAAACTTGTAAAAACTATATGATAACATATATATTTTTATATATATAGTTAACATGATATTATGATAAGTAAGTATCTCATTAGGTATTTTACCAATGAGTTATATACATAAAATTGTGTTTAATGAATTAAGAAACTCGAAACGATATATATAACGATTATCGTTATAACAGCGTCTTACTAATTACATATGAATCATATTAAGATATTGTTACACTATGTTTAATCATGATAAATGATAATTAAACATATCATTATGTATATTAACAATGAACTACATATGTAAAAACAAGACTACTAACTTACGGATTTCGAAACGAGACATATATGTAACGATTATCGTTGTAACGACATTTAAATTTATATATATCATATTAAGATATATTAATATATCATAATATCATGATAATATAATAATTTAACATCTCATTAGATATAATAAACATTGGGTTAACAACATTTAACAAGATCATTAACTTAAAGGTTTCAAATCAACATTTACATGTAACGACTAAAGATGACTTAACGACTAAGTTAAAATGTATATACATGTAGTGTTTTAATATGTATTCATACACTTTTGAAAGACTTCAAGACACTTATCAAAATACTTATACTTAACAAAAATTCTCACAATTACATCCTTGTTCAGTTTCATCAACAATTCTACTCGTATGCACCCGTATTCGTACTCGTACAATACACAGCTTTTAGATGTATGTACTATTGGTATATACACTTCAATGATCAGCTCTTAACAGCCCATGTGAGTCACCTAACACATGTGGGTACCATCATTTGGCAACTACTGTGACGACCCGGAAATTTCCGACCAAATTTAAACTAAATCTTTTTATGATTTCGACATGATAAGAAAAGTCTGTTAGGTTTAGTCTCAAAATTTGTGAATTGTTTACATGAAACCATTTGACCTTTGACTGTTCCCGACGATTCACGAACAATTGTGTGTAAATATATATATAGTTTCTACACCTAATTAATATTATATGTATATTGCATTATATATAAAATATATAAAAATTAAATAATCGATATGTGTTATTATATATATTAGATATTATTAAAAATTACATACTTAATAATATGTAATATCAACATATTAAATTTACTTACAAACTTAAAACATAATAACATTATTATTACTTACATTAAAATAAAGATTAATATTAATACCAGAATTAATAGTATTATTAATATTATTATATAGATATAAAATGTGATACATTAAATTGTTATAATTATTACTAATATTATTGCTACTATTATCAATATAATTATTATTATACTTAGTAGTAAATTATAATTTTTGTCATTAATATTATTATAGTTATCATTATATTTATTATTATTATTATTATTATTATTATTATTATTATTATTATTATTATTATTATTATTATTATTATTATTATTATTATTAATATTATCATATTATCTTTTCCATTAATATTATTATTATTATTAACATCATTATTATTAATAATTATTATAACCATTGCTATTAATATCATTATTATTATTATTATTAATTATATTAATAACAGTATAATAAAAATATCTATATTTATAAATGAGTAATAATAATAAAGCAAATAAATATTAACATCAGATACAAACAAATCTGTTATATATCGACATCCCTTTAATTTTTTTAGTTGATTTCTTGTCTAGTGGAAATATTCCTGTCTTAGTTGTTACATGTCGAAATCGAGATTTCAATACAAACAACCTGATCAATAGTAGAAATCGTACGATTATGTTAGCCATCATTATCTGACTTATTACTTTCTTGTTTTCTTCTTCTTGTCTGAAGAATCATGTTACATGTCGACTTTACAATTGTAATAAATTAATGTTATGGCATCAATCAACTACACCATATAACCCTCGACTAATCTAGTGCTATTGAGAAAGGAAGAAACAGAAATTGAAAGAACCACCCTATTGAACACCCATCACTGATTTCTGCTACATACTTGTTTCTTCTTCAAAGGTACCTACTATTGCCTTCATATTTCATTAACTACTGTTGTTTCTTATTCGATCGATCAACCAAACATCACACAAACTTCCTTTCTTTTGTTTTCTAATTCATATATATACAGATCGTCACCTTTAATCATCAATCTCTATCTTGTAACCACCACCACCATTAAACCCGTTGAAATTTTATATAGCATTTTGTTTCTCCTTCTCTCTTTATGAACCCACAAACCTCATCATTTATAATTAACCTAAACCGCCACCAACATTATATTATTGTTACTGCTGTACAAATTAAAACCCCATTTAAAACCATTTTTTTTCTTTCTTTCTCTTTACTCTTTCTTCTGGAACGGTTTGAAGCTAAACCTATTAAACTGTTACCTGTTTTTGACTTGGCTGCTGCCTTACGAAAACCAACCCATATCCTCACTAAAGTTAATGAGAAGGTTAAATGATGAAATAATAAACATGAAAGATGAGTTACGCGAATAAATGGCAACGAAATTACTTTTCTGTTTTAAATACTCAAGTGTTCTTTTAATGCTTTCAAGCTGTATTGGTTTGGGAAACTACTTAATGGCCGACAATTGTGACACATTTTCCTTCATTATTTAGTCACTGCTTTACAAGATGAATGGAACTACAAGTGGCCGCTAGATTCAAAAAAAAAAAAACATAAAGCCTTTTGAATTATAAAAAGGCACGAAGTCTTTATTATTTTTGCTGTGGGATCGGACGGATAGAAAGAGGAGAAAAGAGAATGAATTTCTTATCGTTATGTTATTGGACTCAAGTGGATTAGGTTGTGGTGGGACTAGATACAAGAATTGGCAGACAAAAAGGAAAATTAAAAAGGTGTGCTTGACAAATTGGATATATATATTAGTATTAGTATTTTACAGCAAATTTAATTAAGCAAGTGGGACATGGGGCCTTCATAGTCGACCATAATGGAATACAAGGGAGTCGTTGTATTTTTTTTAATCCTGCTGCCATTCGATATCAGATCACACCCATATTAATCGCTATTGGGCTATTAACATGATTGGGCTGATTATTTAATGTTGGGCCGAGACACATTTATGTTGTTGGACTGTGAACATCAAAACAGAAACTGTGCTTAAAAGAAAATGTCATCCTATCTAAAGTAGATGTAAAGGGGCAGATGAATGGTTAGAGGTGTTTGGTTTAGCTGAGAGGTCATGGGTTCAATCCCTTACTGTGGAATTCCTTTTTAGAAAAAGAAGGGGATTAAGGACTGAAATAATACGGGGTATAAGTAATTGGGTTGAGTATATTGACAGTAAAACAGAATTGGAGTAACGGGTTTAGGGGTGTTTCGTGTTAGCGAGAGGTCGGGAGTTTGAGCTTGGGCAGAGGCAAATCTTTTTAGGAAAGCTTTTAAGGTAGTTTTAATTATTATCATTATTATTATTATTATTATTATTATTATTATTATTATTATTATTATTATTATTATTATTATTATTATTATTATTATTATTATTATTATTATTATTATTATTATTATTATTATTATTATATTATTATTATTATTATCAACATTAGTAATAGTATTATAATTAGGAATATTATTAGTGGTATCATTATTATAAATTTTTTTTTTACTTTTATTAAAACTATCACTTTATATCAAAATTATCATTTCTATTATTATCATTATTATTATTATTCTTATTAGTAACGTTATTTTTATTATCATATTTATTTATAGTATCATTTTTACTAAAATTCTAAAAATTATTAAAAACTACCATTTTATTATATTATAACAAATAAAGATTTATACATAAAATATAGTTATATTACCTATAACTATATATTAAATATATTAACATATTTATATATATATATATATATATATATATATATATATATATATATATATATATAGTATATAATTTAAGATATAATATATAGACAAAATATAATACAAATTCTATATAAACTACAACACTAAGTACATAAACCTTATATAATTAATAGATGTAATTATTTGATTACCATTATATGTGTTAATATATATAGTATTGATATAGGTTCGTGAATCCGAGATCAACCCTACTTGTTCAATGTCGTCATATGTATTTTTACTACATAATACAGTATGGTGAGTTTCATTTGCTCCCTTGTTACTCTTTACGTTTTTGGGCTGAGAATACATGCAAATGCTTTATTACTGTTTTTACAATATTTATATGCGTGAGTTTCATTTGCCCTTTTTACTCATTACGTTTTTGGGCTGAGAATACATGCAAATGCTTTATTAACTGTTTTACAATATTTATATGTGTGAGTTCATTTGCTCCCTTTTTACTCACTACATTTTTGGGCTGAGAATACATGTAAATGCTTTATTAACTGTTTTATAATATTTATATGCGTGAGTTTCATTACTCCCTTTTTATATATATATTTTTGGGACTGAGAATACATGCGCTGCTTTTATAAATGTTTTACGATATAGACACAAGTAATCAAAACTACATTCTATGGTTGAATTATCGAAGTCGAATATGCCCCTTTTTATTAAGTCTGATAATCTAAGAATTAGGGAACGGACACCCTAATTGACGCGAATCCTAAAGATAGATCTATCGGGCCCAACAAGCCCCATCCAAAGTACCGGATGCTTTAGTACTTCGAAATTATATCATGTCCGAAGGGTTTCCCGGAATGATAGGGGTTATTCTTATATGCATCTTGTTAATGTCGGTTACCAGGTGTTCAATCCATATGAATGATATTTTGTCACTATGCATGGGATGTATTTTATGAGAAATGGAAATATGAAATCTTGTGGTCTATTAAAATGATGAAATGATTAATTATGACAAACTAATGAACTCACCAACCTTTTGGTTGACACTTGAAAGCATGTTTATTCTCAGGTATGAAAGAAATCTTCCGCTGTGCATTTGCTCATTTTTGAGATATTACTTGGAGTAATTCATGACATATTTCAAAAGATGTTGCATTCGAGTCATTGAGTTCATCAAGATTATTATCAAGTCATTCATAGTTGGATATATTAGGAAATGGTATGCATGTCGTCAACTTTTGATGTAATGAAAGTTTGTCTTTTAAAAATGAATGCAATGTTTGTAAAATGTATCATATAGAGGTCAAGTACCTCGCGATGTAACCAAATGTAATGCATTCGTCTGGATGGATTAGGACGGGTCCTTTTAGTTGGTATTAGAGCGGTGGTCTTAGCGAACCAGGTCTTGCATTAGTATGTCTAACTGATAGTTGTTTGGATGCATTAGTGAGTCTGGACTTCGACCGTGTCTGCATGTCAAAAGTTTTGCTTATCATTTCTAGTCGGAAATCATCTAGTTATCATCCTTAGGAATTTACCTGCTTATCATTCTTAGTCTAGACATGTCTTACTGCCTCTATTGCATAGACAGTGTATAGATAAATTCATATCTTAGCGTATCTGTTATTGTTACCTTTGCCTGACAGCTTCCGTAGATTCCTCCGTAACTTATGGGATTTTAGTATTATATATGCATATGTAAATTATGTATTGTAGAGTACTAACCTACATCCTATAACCTATTTCTTATCGAAAATCCTTCATCTGATCGTACAAGATGAATACCTCAACCAGTTCGAGTTCTCAGATTTCGATAGCTATTTCGACAGTTATTCCGACAGCTATTCCGACATGGATGTTCACCTAAGCTCCGAAAACAGCGTCACTAGAATGGATCAATCAGTCATCCCCAATTCATCTGATGAGTTTGTAGTCGATTTAACCAATGGAAACGAGAAGAAGGCGATACTTTCCATCAACCAAATTTCCTCTTGACGAAGAACCTGAAACTCTTACCGGCGAACCAATCCGAAACACCATTTTCACCCTTATTTCCCGAATATCTCGCCACGATTATATTCTATCTAAAATTCTAAAACTTATTCATCCGTTTGTTCCAATTGACAATCATCCCGGTGTAATAGAAGAAGTCAACGAGCTTCGCACCCGAGTTGTAGCCTTGGAAAATATGGTGCAATATTTACCTGCTTCAGCAACATCACCGGCACCAACAATACCATCAGTAACAGCACCAGTACCATCAACAATCCATGCCTAAACATCTCATTCTATACCTCGAAGTATAATCCTCGTTCTACGTATCGTTCTATATCATTTATCTTCGTTCGATATGGCGATTATGTAATCTTTAATGTCTTAGAGATTATATATTCTTGTTCTAACGGTAAATCAAATGAGTTTAATATCATATTGACTCATTAAATCCATGATTACATCTGAAGAAAATATATATGTATATATATTTTCATAAAGATTGCAATTAAAATTCTTTCGTACAAACTGTTAATGGTGAAAATATTTTAACGGGTAGGTAATACCCGAGAAATATTTAGATTTCACATTAATAAGTTACACTGTACATTATTCAAATCTGATTCAACGGTCATTTACTATCCTACTTACATTCACAGATATACGAATTTATTCACCAAAGAATAACCATTTTCATTCCAATTCAATTTCATATACGAGTTTCTGCCGATCAAAATTCAAGCCAAGATTTGACAAGTGGCATAACGAAGAAAATAATGAACAAAAATAAAACTGATTAGTAACCAATTAATTAACTACGTAAAAATTTTAAACCTATACTAACCAAATCCTAGCTGACTGTTCCTAGATAACTGTTCCTATATGATTATATCCTTATAATATACTAGTTTTGGTTGAACTATTGGACTATTGGACTACTATCATGGACAATTAAAAAGTATTAAAAAAGTAGGAAATAGTAATTACAACACATTTTTACTTAAAAGATAGTAAATAAATTACATCTACTACAGTTAAATATTTCCTCAAGTTGCCACTTGATTTAATCTTAAACATCCTTTGTAACTTGATTTCATCTTAGACCTCATTTATATCTTGACAATTACAATCTGCGTTCAAACCTTTCATGATACTTGAAAACACCTCAATCGAGAGGATAAACCAACCGCATTTCATCTACGGAAGGAAAGGTTTATGCATATAGTTATGCACTTGAAAACACTCGGAACCTGAGTAAACGTTTAACACGTATTCGTAGTAGCTCCTTTGGCGTTGTTATTACCGAAAAATTTTTACAATTCCCCTCCAAATTAGCCAATTTTGTCACAGCTCCAGTAACACAACTTCGACTTTTCATTCAAAAACAACCTTATTATAACCTTGATATATATGCGTGCTCATTTATTGATACCAGAGAACTTTTTATATTCCACCATACTACCATCAGCGTTTAATCATCTAAAAACATAATTCTCCTGAAACCACGTCGAATTGATAACCGACGATTCAGATATGGATGCATTAAATGCAAATGAAACAATAAAATTGTAGATGGCCTAAATTGCCAAGAGTTGATGATAAAGAATGGAGTGTTGGGAACGCTTGGTAGAAAATTTAGTACTGAAAAACGGATTAAGCTAACCATGAAGGAGACCAAGGACAAATACACGGACCAAACCCTATATTTAAAAAAAATAAATAAATAAATAAATAAAAAAATAAATCTGGATTCGATGAAATCTTTAGAGTATATCTTGCTTCGAAGTCATGTTAAAATCTTGCGGAAAATTTTTCTTCACCAACCTTCGAACTTAGAAATTCCAAAATATCATCATAAATATCTTCGATATTTCTGAGAATATTTTCATAAATATTCTTGTCTGAAATTATCTACCTCTTCATGCTTTCTGTATTCCATGATATTGGAAACTCTTATAAAATCTAAGTATAAATTAAGAATGAATTCTGGAGAAGTGTAGGGAATTGAAGCATGAGTTAGTATAATATAATGGCGCTTGGCCAACGTGATTATATTACAGTAAGTCATGCTGGAAGTTCTAGTGAAACGTGATGATGGTTCACAGTAACCCATACCCTCATCATGTGCCATGTTACATAACTCTTTCATTCTACTTAAACTCCGAACATATCAAGAAAATATATTCTTGATAGTTCTATACTCTATGATTCTGGTAATTTGACAAATCACATCATGCTATTACCATTTCCATCTTAGAATGTTAGCCATGATCATTCAAAATTCAAAGATTTAATCTACAAAACCGAGACATCTTGATCGCTTTACTTCCGGTCGGGAAGAGAAAACAAAAGCATGGAGCTCCGAAATATAAGCACGACAACATAGAAATTACAACGGTGTATATCAAGGCGTATAGCAATATAAAGACACGGGAGAATTATTAATACAACAATCCCAAGAGCGAAGAAGAAGTAAACAGATTCCTCCGGTGGGAGTTGGAATAGAAGGATGATTGTCGCGATAATCAGAATGAGGTCAATAATCAGAACCGGATTAAGCATTTTCACAATCTTTTGGAAGTATGAATTAAGGAAGAAAGTATAGGAGTGGTAAAAATAATGGAACGGAAGAAGTTCATTTATAGTGAAAATACCAGACAAAGCAATTGAGACAGATCATCGTATTTAATTATAGAGATCTTAATTTCCATAAATTCCGAAGAATCAGATCTTATAGATTTCCAAGATTTTCTTTTAAATCCCTTGAATTCCAGAATTCAATCGAGACAACGTCAAAAGACGAACCTTATTTTCCTAAATTCAAACATGACTACGTCAAAAGTTATGATGAATCTTTATTTCTTCATCTCACTCTTTTGTGACAGCTTCACTCGTACGCTTCACATAATAAAATTGTTTTATCTATATTACTCAATAATGATAAAACTTTATTTATCAACTTATATTCGTCATAAAAACATCTTTATTGTTAGCCATGACAACCACACTCAAATTTCGGGACAAAATTTCTTTAACGGGTAGGTACTTTGACGATTTGGAAATTTCTGACCAAATTTAAACTAAATCTTTGTATGATTTCGACATGATAAGCAAAGTCTGTTATGTTTAGTCTCAAAATTTGTGAACTGTTTACATGAAACCATTTGACCTTTGACTGTTCCCGACGATTCATGAACAATTGTGTGTAAATATATATATAGTTTCTACACCTAATTAATATTATATGTATATTGCATTATATATAAAATATATAAAAATTAAATAATCGATATGTGTTATTATATATATATTAGATATTATTAAACATTACATACTTAATAATATGTAATATCAACATATTAAATTTACTTACAAACTTAAAACATAATAACATTATTATTACTTATATTAAAATAAAGATTAATATTAATACCAGAATTAATAGTATTATAAATATTATTATATAGATATAAAATGTGATACATTAAATTGTTATAATTATTACTAATATTATTGCTACTATTATCAATATAATTATTATTATACTTAGTAGTAAATTATAATTTTTTTCATTAATATTATTATAGTTATCATTATATTTATTATTATTATTATTAATATTATCATATTATCTTTACCATTAATATTATTATTATTATTAACATCATTATTATTAATAATTATTATTACCATTGCTATTAATATCATTATTATTATTATTAATTATATTAATAACAGTATAATAAAAATATCTATATTTATAAATGAGTAATAATAATAAAGCAAATAAATATTAACATCAGATACAAACAAATCTGTTATATATCGACATACCTTTAATTTTTTTAGTTGATTTCTTGTCTGGTGTAAATATTCCTGTCTTAGTTGTTACATGTCGAAATCGAGATTTCAATACAAACAACCTGATCAATAGTAGAAATCGTACAATTATGTTAGCCATCATTATCTGACTTATTACTTTCTTGTTTTCTTCTTCTTGTCTGAAGAACCATGTTACATGTCGACTTTACAATTGTAATAAATTAATGTTATGGCATCAATCAACTACACCATATAACCCTCGACTAATCTAGTGCTATTGAGAAAGGAAGAAACAGAAATTGAAAGAACCACCTTATTGAACACCCATCACTGATTTCTGCTACATACTTGTTTCTTCTTCAAAGGTACCTACTATTGCCTTCATATTTCATTAACTACTATTGTTTCTTATTCGATCGAACAACCGAACATCACACAAACTTCCTTTCTTTTGTTTTCTAATTCATATATATACAGATCGTCACCTTTAATCATCAATCTCTATCTTGTAACCACCACCACCATTAAACCCGTTGAAATTTTATATAGCATTTTGTTTCTCCTTCTCTCTTTATGAACCCACAATCCTCATCATTTAGAATTAACCTAAACCGCCACCAACATTATATTATTGTTAATGCTGTACAAATTAAAACCCCATTTAAAACCATTTTTTTTCTTTCTTTCTCTTTACTCTTTCTTCTGGAATGGTTTGAAGCTAAACCTATTAAACTGTTACCTGTTTTTGACTTGGCTGCTGCCTTACGAAAACCAACCCATATCCTCATTAAGGTTAATGAGAAGGTTAAATGATGAAATAATAAACATGAAAGACGAGTTACGCGAATAAATGGCAACGAAATTACTTTTCTGTTTTAAATACTCAAGTGTTCTTTTAATGCTTTCAAGCTGTATTGGTTTGGGAAACTACTTAATGGCCGACAATTGTGACTCATTTTCCTTCATTATTTAGTCACTACTTTACAAGATGAATGGAACTACAAGTGGCCGCTAGATTCTAAAAAAAAACATAAAGCCTTTTGAATTATAAAAAGGCACGAAGTCTTTATTATTTTTGCTGTGGGATCGGACGGATAGAAAGAGGAGAAAAGAGAATGAATTTCTTATCGTTATGTTATTGGACTCAAGTGGATTAGGTTGTGGTGGGACTAGATACAAGAATTGGCAGACAAAAAGGAAAATTAAAAAGGTGTGCTTGACAAATTTGATATATATATTAGTATTAGTATTTTACAGCAAATTAAATTAAGCAAGTGGGACATGGGGGCTTCATAGTCGACCATAATGGAATACAAGGGAGTCGTTGTAATTTTTATTTTTTTTAATCCTGCTGCCATTCGATATTAGATCACACCCATATTAATCGCTATTGGGCTATTAACATGATTGGGCCGATTATTTAATGTTGGGTCGAGACACATTTATGTTGTTGGACTGTGAACATCAAAACAGAAACTGTGCTTAAAAGAAAATGTCATCCTATCTAAAGCAGATGTGAAGGGGCAGATGAATGGTTAGAGGTGTTTGGTTTAGCTGAGAGGTCATGGGTTCAATCCCTTACTGTGGAATTCCTTTTTAGAAAAAGAAGAGGATTAAGGACTGAAATAATACGGGGTATAAGTAATTGGGTTGAGTATATTGACAGTAAAACAGAATTCGAGTAACGAGTTTAGGGGTGTTTCGTGTTAGCGAGAGGTCGGGAGTTTGAGCTTGGGCAGAGGCAAATCTTTTTAGGAAAGCTTTTAAGGTAGTTTTAATTATTATTATTATTATTATTATTATTATTATTATTATTATTATTATTATTATTATTATTATTATTATTATTATTATTATTATCAACATTAGTAATAGTATTATAATTAGGAATATTATTAGTGGTATCATTATTATAAATTTTTTTTTTACTTTTATTAAAACTATCACTTTATATCAAAATTTTCATTTCTATTATTATACATAAAATATATTTATATTACCTATAACTATATATTAAATATATTAACACACACACACACACACACATATATATATATATATATATATATATATATATATATATATATATATATATATATATATATATACAAATTAAACATATATATAGTATATAATTTAAGATATAATATATAGACAAAATATAATACAAATTCTATATAAACTACAACACTAAGTACATAAACCTTATATAATTAATAGATGTAATTATTTTATTACCATTATATGTGTTAATATATATAGTATTGATATAGGTTCGTGAATCCGAGATCAACCCTACTTGTTCAATGTCGTCATATGTATTTTTACTATAAAATACAGTATGGCGAGTTTCATTTGCTCCCTTGTTACTCTTTACGTTTTTGGGCTGAGAATACATGCAAATGCTTTATTAACTGTTTTACAATATTTATATGCGTGAGTTTCATTTGCCCTTTTTACTCTTTACGTTTTTGGGCTGAGAATACATGCAAATGCTTTATTAACTGTTTTACAATATTTATATGTGTGAGTTGATTTGCTCCCTTTTTACTCATTACATTTTTGGGCTGAGAATACATGCAAATGCTTTATTAACTGTTTTATAATATTTATATGCGTGAGTTTCATTACTCCCTTTTTATATATATATTTTTGGGACTGAGAATACATGCGCTTTTATAAATGTTTTACGATATAGACACAAGTAATCAAAACTACATTCTATGGTTGAATTATCGAAGTCGAATATGCCCCTTTTTATTAAGTCTGGTAAAATAAGAATTAGGGAACAGACACCCTAATTGATGCGAATCCTAAAGATAGATCTATCGGGCCCAACAAGCCCCATCCAAAGTACCGAATGCTTTAGTACTTCAAAATTATATCATGTCCGAAGGGTTTCCCGGAATGATAGGGGTTATTCTTATATGCATCTTGTTAATGTCGGTTACCAGGTGTTCAATCCATATGAATGATATTTTGTCTCTATGCATGGGACATATTTTATGAGAAATGGAAATATGAAATCTTGTGGTCTATTAAAATGATGAAATGATTAATTATGACAAACTAATGAACTCACCAACCTTTTGGTTAACACTTGAAAGCATGTTTATTCTCAGGTATGAAAGAAATCTTCCGCTGTGCATTTGCTCATTTTAGAGATATTACTTGGAGTCATTCATGACATATTTCAAAATATGTTACATTCGAGTCATTGAGTTCATCAAGATTATTATCAAGTCATTCATAGTTGGATATATTAGGAAATGGTATGCATGTCGTCAACTTTTGATGTAATGAAAGTTTGTCTTTTAAAAACGAATGCAATGTTTGTAAAATGTATCATATAGAGGTCAAGTACCTCGCGATGTAACCAAATGTAATATATTCGTCCGGATGGATTAGGATGGGTCCTTTCAACTAGCATGAAATATCTCATAAAATTACAAAAATATGAGTAATCATTCATGACTTATTTACATGAAAACAAAATTACACATTCTTTATATCTAATCCATATACCAATGACCAAAAACACCTACAAACACTTTCATTCTTCAATTTTATTCATCTAAGTGATCTCTCTCAAGTTCTATCTTCAAGTTCTAAGTGGTCTTCATAAATTCTATAAGTTCTAGTTTCATAAAATCAAAGAATACTTCCAAGTTTGCTAGCTTACTTCCAATCTTGCAAAGTGATCATCCAACTTCAAGAAATCTTTCTTATTTACAGTAAGATATCTTTCTAATACAAGGTAATACTCATATTCAAACTTTGATTCAATTTCTATAACTATAACAATCTTATTTCGAGTGGAAATCTTACTTGAACTTGTTTTCGTGTCATGATTCTGCTTCAAGAACTTTCAAGCCATCCAAGGATCCTTTGAAGCTAGATCTATTTTCCTCATTTACATAGGTTTATCCACAAAACCTGAGGTAGTAATGATGGTCATAACATCATTCGATTCATATATATATAAAACTACCTTATTCAAAGGTTTAAACTTGAAATCACTAGAACATAGTTTAGTTAATTCTAAACTTGTTCGCAAACAAACGTTAATCCTTATAACTTGAATTTTAAAATCAACTAAACACATGTTCTATATCTATATGATATGCTAACTTAATGATTTAAAACCGAAAAACACGAAAAAACCGTAAAACCGGATATACGCCGTTGTAGTAACACCGCTGGCTGTTTTGGGTTAGTTAATTAAAAACTATGATAAATTTTGATTTAAAAGTTGTTCTTCTGGGAAAATAATTTTTCTTATGAACATGAAACTATATCCAAAAATCATGGTTAAACTCAAAGTGGAAGTATGTTTTCCGAAATGGTCATCTAGACGTCGTTCTTTCGACTGAAATGACTACCTTTACAAAAATGACTTGTAACCTGTAATTCCGACTATAAACTTATACTTTTTCTGTATATATTCATAAAATTAAGTTCAATATGAAACCATAGCAATTAGATTCACTCAAAATGGATTTAAAACGAAGAAGTTATGGGTAAAACAAGATTGGTTATTTTTGCTTGTTGTAGCTACGTGAAAATTGTTAACAAATCTATATTAATCATATCCTAGCTAACTTATATTGTATTATACATGTATTCTAATATATTATGTAATCTTGGGATACCATAGACACGTATGCAAATGTTTTGACATATCATATCGACTCATCTATATATATTATTTGGAACAACCATAAACACTCAATATGCAGTAATGTTGGAGTTAGCTATATAGGGTTGAGGTTGATTCCAAAAATATATATAGTTTGAGTTATGATCTAGCCTGAGACGTGTATACACTGGGTCGTGGATTGATTCAAGATAATATATATCGATTTATTTATGTACATCTAATTATGGACAACTAGTTGTATGTTACTAACAAGGACAGCTGACTTAATAAACTTAAAACACTAAAACGTATTAAAAATGTTGTAAATATATTTTGAACATACTTTGATATATATGTACATATTTGTTATAGGTTCGTGAATCGACCAGTCGCCAAGTCTTACTTCCCGACGAAGTAAAAATCTGTGAAAGTGAG
This sequence comes from Rutidosis leptorrhynchoides, assembly GCF_046630445.1. Classification (NCBI taxonomy): domain Eukaryota; kingdom Viridiplantae; phylum Streptophyta; class Magnoliopsida; order Asterales; family Asteraceae; genus Rutidosis; species Rutidosis leptorrhynchoides. The sequence goes on from NC_092335.1 coordinate 271,796,016, forward strand.
TTATAGTCCCACTTTTAAAATCTAATAATTTGGGATGAGAATACATGCAGTTTTATAAATGTTTTACGAAATAGACACAAGTAAATGAAACTACATTATATGGGTGAATGATCGAAGCCGAATATGCCCCATTTGCTTGGTAGCCTAAGAATTAGTAAACTGATCTACTAATTGACGCGAATCCTAAAGATAGATCTATTGGGCCTAACGAACCCCATCTAAATTACCAGATGCTTTAGTACTTCGAATTCGTTTTTATCATGTCCGAAGGATTTCCCGGAATGATAGGGGATATTCTTATATGCATCTTGTTAATGTCGGTTACCAGGTGTTCACCATATGAATGATTTTTATCTCTATGTATGGGATGTATATTGAAATATGAAATCTTGTTGTCTATTATTATGATTTGATAATATATAGGTTAAACCTATAACTCACCAACATTTTTGTTGACGTTTTAAGCATGTTTATTCTCAAGTGATTATTATGAGCTTCCGTTGTTGCATACTAAAATAAGGACAAGATTTGGAGTACATGCTTGTATGATATTATGTTAAAACTACATTCAAGAAACTTATTTTTGATGTAATATATTCTTATTGTAAACCATTATGTAATGGCCGTGTGTAAACGGTATATTTTAGATTATCATTATTTGATAATCTACGTAATGCTTTTTAAACCTTTATAGATAAAATAAAGGTTATGGTTGTTTTAAAAATGAATGCAGTCTTTGAAAAACGTCTCATATAGAGGTCAAAACCTCGCGACGAAATCAATTAATATGGAACGTTTATAATCAATATGAATGGGACATTTCAGTTGGTATCCGAGCGTTGGTCTTAGAGAACTAGAAAATTGCATTAGTGTGTCTTACCGAGTTTGTTAGGATGCATTAGTGAGTCTGGACTTCGACCGTGTTTTTCTTCAAAAACAATTGCTTAACATTTTTGTTGTTGGAAACTATATATTATTAACATGTAAATATTATGTGATATATTAATCTCTTAACGTGTTTGATATTGTGTGATAGATGTCTACCTCTAGTACAAATCCCATTTATTCACCTAATAATAATGAAGAGTCGAATATATTTTGAGAAGATTCACAAATTCCCGAAGAGGAACTGGAAGAGGAGTAACTGGAAGAGGAGGAACCGGAAGAAGAGGAACCAGAAGAGGATGAATCGGAAGAGGAGGAACCAGAAGAAGAAGAGGTTCCGGAGGAAGAAATATTGATACCTATAGTAAATCGATAAAAAAAAAATCCTCAACCAACGGACCAAAGTTAATAATGGTCAATGGTGTTTCCGCCGAGGAAGCAAAATATTGGGAAGATTACCAATTTTCCGATGAATCGGATCCCGATGAGGATTCCGATGATGTTATAGAAATTACCGCGACCCAATTTAATAAAGCGAAAGAAAATAATAAGGGAAAAGGTATAAAAATAGAGAAACCAGATTCCAACCCCGATGAACTTTATATGTATCAACAACATCCGTATTTCCTAAAATGTAACAATGACCCGGGAACCTCTAAACCACCAGGTTTTTCTAAACCATTATGGAAAACGACGGCTCGTATTAGAGGAACACCATTTATTCCAAGAAATTTAGGAAAACGAATCAAGTTCGAAGAAAAAGAAACCAGTGATTCAGATTAGAAGGTTGTAATCATGTTGTGTATTATATGTATTGTAGTGTGCTTGTACTTTTATGTTCTATGTAAAAATTGCTTGTATTGTTTGTTAATTATCTTTTACGAATCTAATCCTTGTCTATTTTACAGTATAAAAACAAAATGGACGTTAAGGGTAGACAACCGAATATTTTAGAAGACCTTCCAGAGGATATGATTGAGGAAATCTTGTCTAGAGTCAGTCAGAATTCATCAGCACATTTAGTTATGGTGAAATTAACTTGTCAAACATTTGAAAGACTTTCCAGAAATGCCTTAATTTATAAAAGGCTTTCCTTTGATAGGTGGGGTATATCACATTGAGGAGACTGTAAGTTACGCCGTGTTTTCTTTAAAGCATTAAATGCGGGGAACCCAAATGCAATTTTACGCTACGGGTTAAGAACGTATTTTGACTCAACATATCCCAACATAGAATTTCATGAATTAGAAAGAGCTTCTATCATGCAACATAAAGAAGCATGTTATGCTTACGGGTTAGTGATGTTCTGAAAGGATCCGAAACTAATCATCCGGACGTTGTCCATATTGATTACAAACGAATTACAATAGTTGATAACATTGCCAGGTACTTGCCCTCTATATGATACATCTTACAAACGTTGCATTTATTCTTAAAAGGCAATCTATAGTTACATCCATAATTGACATATTCGCCTGATATTTCATAATATTCAAATGACCTAAACCGCCATTTACTTAATAATAGTCTCTATGAACTTCAATGACTCGAATGCAACGCCTTATGATATAAGTCCTTAATGGCCTCAAGTAGTATCCTTAGTACGAGATAATGCACAGCGGAAGACTTAATTCATACCTGAGAATAACATGCTTTAAAATGTCAACATAAAGTTGGTGAGATATAGGTTTAATGTCGACAGCGATATAAATATAGACCACAAGATTTCATATATAAACATTTTAATAAAAATATTCTAAGTGGTTGAGCACTTGGTAACCATACTTAACAATTAATCACGTCGCATATTCCCTTTAATATGAAATCTTACTACACTGTACCAAGTGTAGTCACGAAACGAAGTACTGTGCAACCGTTGAATACTGGTCGTCCAGTCCGGTTGGAGTTGTCAGGCCCGATAGATCTATCAACAGGATTCGCGTTTACAATACCGCTGTAAATATTAGTTACCAAGCTACAGGGAAGTATGCCAGCGGTACAACTCAACGTAGAATATATTTTTCAGTTACTTGTGTCCATAACGTAAAACATAAAATACATGTATTCTCATCCCGAAATATTTAGAGTTTAAAAGTGGGACTATATACTCACTTTCGTCTTGAAGATATATATAATTTGACTTGGTCTCCGGTTGATATCACGAACCTATCCATATATAATATATCAATACCTTTTCTTTTTAAACAAACGTCACATATATATACTTGTTATACTTTTAATACTTTGAATAATTCCTTAGTCCGTAGTTAGCAGCTCGTTGTTAGTAATTCAATTTTAATGGTTCATTTTTAGATGTTTAATATACCCGCAATGAAATAAATAAAACCCCCAACGAAATAAATAAAACCCCATCGTATATGTATTGGTCGAGATTAATCTTGACCCACGGTACCGGTGTTGTCAAATGACGTGTTGCGTACATAAAGTACCGGTGTTGTCAAATGACGTGTTGCGTACAAACATGGGGTCTTATGATTAATCTTCTCGTGTTGTTTACGGGTGATCCTGAACCATATAAAATTGAATTATAAGTACATATATATAAAAATATCATGTTATCTTAGAAATATGCGATTTATTTAATTTTTCCCAATTAATCCCGAAGTTAAACAAGTCTAGGATAACCAATTTTGTTTCGGTCATAGTTTCTTCGTTACAAATCCGTTTTCGTTGATTCAACTTGCCATCTCCTTGGATCGAGTCCCTATTTAAGACTATGAACTGAAAATACCTTGGTTTGTATTCAAAATCACACGGCATAGGTGAAACTTTAGTGAAACTTATGAAGTTAAACATTTTTGTTACAAAAAAAAATAACACTTAATGACCATTTTTCTAAAAATACTTATACTTTGAATTAAATCATGAAATTTTTATGTGTTAACATATTTATAGTAAAAATCATTTTTCCAGAACATAAACCTCCAATTCAAAGTTTAAGATAGTTTTTAATTATCCAACCCAAAACAGTCCCCGGTTACACTCCGACGTCGTAAAAACAGTTTTTAAGATATTCTTTGAAAAACCAAGTTATACCTTGTTAAGTTAGCATATATTTAAGTTATATTACAGGCCTTGAAGTATTTTAAAAGTTAAGTTAGAAGGATCTATTTAGTTTTCAAACAAGTTTGAAAACTTTCAAACTATGTTCTTGTTGTTAAAATTGTATACCACAAAATATGATAGCTATATATATATGAATCGAATAAGGTTATGAACATAGGTACTACCTCAAGTTCCTTGGACAAGGTTGCTGTAAAAGAGGAGTAAAAAGCTAGAACCAAAAGGGTGATGGAATTAGATGAAAGATTGGAAGTAAGTTTGTGTTCTTGGAAGGATTTCTTGAAGTGTTTTTGTATGGTTTTCTTATGGTGTTTAAGTAAGGTTTTTGAAGCTAAATGATGGGGAAAATGCTTGGAGATGATCAAGTATGAAGTTAAGAGTATTTTGAGAGAGAAATAGAAGTGTAAGTATGAGAAAATGGGGTGAAGAAATGGTGTGCATGCATAAAAACGTTTTTAGGTTATAAAGGAAAAAAAAGATACCTAACTTTGTTTTCTTGCTAAATAATTCATGCTACTTGACAAATGGTTGGTTCCACATGTTTCTTAATCATTTAAGGCTGCTAAGGAGCAGATTTTTATTGGTATATACCAATAGTAAATACATCTAGAAGCTGCGTATGATACGGGTACATATACCCTAGGTATACGTATAGAAATCTTTGAGAAAACGGAACGAGGATTCAAATATAGCTATCTTTTGTAAATATACTTATATTGTTTTATGTATTTAAGTCTTTAAAAGTGATTAAATACATTACTTATACGATATATGTATAAACATTATAGGTCATAAGTATTTAAGTCAAATAACGTTACGTATGGTTATTGTTTTGAAAACTTAAGTTAGTAGTTTCAAAATATACTTATAACTTATTGTTATTAATACAAAATGAGATATTAAAACATTCTTAGATCATGTTAAATATGTATATATACATATATATACACAAACGTATAATTATCATATATTGTATAGTTCGTGATATCATCGGTCAAACTAGACGGTCAAACATTGTGTAAAACTCTTTTCGAAAACATAAGTCTCAACAATTTGGATTTCTTATCATGTTGGTAAGGTTTAATTTATGTAAATATTAATCTTATAAGTATAGAACGATCGAAAAAGTGCTGGTCAACTTTAGGGTTTTTGCTTATCGTGTCAGAACCATATAGAGATTAGAGTTTAAATTTGATCGGAAATTTCCGGGTCGTTACAGTACCCACCCGTTAAAGAAATTTCGTCCTCGAAATTTGGTAGAGGTTGTCATAAATAACAATAGGAATGTTTTCATGACGAATATGAGGTAATAATGAAATTTTATCATTATTGAAAGATTTAGATAAAACGATTCGGTTATGTGAGACGCACGAGCGAAGCTATCACAAAAGAGTGAAATGAGTAAATATAGAATTGTTGTAACCGATGACGTGATTATGATCGATTTCCGGGATTTAAGGGTTTTAAAGAAAATCTTATATAATAAGATTTAGTTTTGCGGCGATCAGGATCTTCTTTGATTTAACGTGGCAATCTGTTTTGATTTCTTTGTCGAATATTTCACTATAAATTTACCTCCTTCCCTTTCTTTCTTCCCACATCTTCTATTCTTTCTCTTTAGTTCCTACTTTAAGACATTCGCTAATATGCTCCATCCCATTCTAATCCTTGTTATATTTCTAACTTTCATATCTTTCATTCTTCTTTTTCATCTATCACCAGAAGAATCTATTCTCTTTTATCATTTCCTTGGAATTATAATGTTTTTAATTCTCCCGTGCCTTTACGTTGCAATACGTATTGATATGCACGGTTTGTAGTTTCGGGGTTGTTGTTAGGTTTTATACCTTCCCTTATATTTCGATGTTCCTACTCCCGTCCCTTAAAATCATTGTCATCCACAGTTAATGCTCTCTCTTATTTGCTGTGGTTTATGTTCCTATTTCTATTCTGAGGTTTTGTCCCTTCGTTTCTTCTTCCCGTCCTCGAGCCAAGCGTACAATGGTCCGAAATTCGTAGGTAGGAAATTTGGAATGAACCTAGCTATTGGTTTTAGAATGAAATTGTAATGGCACGATCTTGATTCGTTAAATTACTCGAATATTCCGGAAAAATAGAACTATCAAGGTGATACGTTCTAATATGTTTGGAGACTTGATAGAATGTAAGAGCCGTGTAACATGGCACATGATGACGGTACTGTGAATCATCACATTCCATTAGAAACTTAACATGACTTACTGTAATATAATGAAGTTGATCAAGTTTCATTATATTATACTAATTCATGCATCAGTTCCCAACACTACTTCAAATCATTTATATTTTAATCTCGGAGGTTTCAGAATTTAGAAATTAACACAGTTTCTTTTATATTGTAACGCAGATGTTACGGAGAGATAAATGATCGCAGATAGGAATAGTTGTAAAAATATCTCCAGAAATATGAAAAATATGTATAACGAATGATATGAAGATATCTTATAATATCTAAGATAAGATGATGATGAAAAATATCATCCGGGCAAGGTTTTGAATAAAGAGTAGGGTTCTTACTGACGGTTTCAGCAGGTACGGAATCGTTTGTATTCTTTGAGAGCAGGTTCAGTCCCTGTGATTTATCCACAGCCTCTTTCATACTTTGCTTCATCCGTTTTCTAGTTCCAAACTTTTTTTTTTTTTTTTCAGCTTTACCACCTTACTATTCTTTGTCATCAAACTTTTGACCGTTAAATTCGTTTACAGTTTTTGCTGCTTCGTTAGCATTTCAAGAACTATTTCATAGTCCCGGGTGTTTTTCAGAAACTTCACGTTCAGATTATGAAATTCTTAGGGATAGACATTATAGATATGATGGAAGAAGTTCCGCGAGATTTTCAAAATACTGATTGTTGATTTCGCCAAAAGGATAACGATCTGCTGGTGCACCTGTTGATGTTGTCGAGGGATATAAAAGGTTTTCCGGTAATGACGGCGAAAGGACAAAGTATAAATATCATGATTATAATAGAAATAATCTCACTGAAAAGTCGAAGTGGAGCTGTGACAAAATTAACTTCTTGAAAAGGAATTGTAGGGTTGTTCTTGCTAATAAATGGCAAAGGATTCAATACGTTATGTGTTAAATTATGAATTTGGGTTCGAGAGTTCTTCAGGTGTATAACTGTATGTATAAATCTTCATTCCGTAGGCGAGGTGCGGCGGGTTCAACTTCTCGGTCGAGGTGTTTTCAGGAATCATGCAAGGATTTGAATGCGAATTGTAATCGTCAAGTTACGAATGAGGTTTAAGATAAAATCAAGTGGCAAGCTTGAAGAATTGTTTAGCTTCATATGTTACAATCAACATTTTAATTCATTTTAATTGTCCAGAGTTAGCCGGAACAGTTAGCGTGGAATCCTTAATAGATTTTTAATTAGTTAAATCGTGTGTTTCTAACAATTTTTTTTTTTGTCCAATGTTTTCTTCTTTATGCCACTTGTTGGATTCTGGTAGGTCAAAATCCGAATATGAAATTTGATTGAAAATGGTTATTCTGGGGTGAGCGGATACGAATATCGGTGGTTGTAAGTAAGATAATAGATAACCGTTGAATCAGATTCAAGAATGTACAATATAACTTATTAATGTGAATTCTAAATATTCCTCGGGTACTACCCACCCGTTAAAATATTTTCATCATTAATAGTTTGTACGAAGGAATTTTTAATTACTATCTTTATGAAAATATACTTGCATATATATTTTCTTCAGAGATAATCATAGATTTAATGAGTCAATAAGATATTAAACTCATTTGATTTATCGTTAATTCTAGATTACATAATCTCTAAGACTTTAGAAATTACATAATCGTCATACGATACGTAAAGCGAAGATAATCGATGTAGAATGATATATAGAACGAAGATCATACTCGAAGTACAGATATTGAGTCGTGTGATGTTGATATTCGAGATACAGATTGTGATGTTGAGATTTAAGGCGCGGTTGTGATTGGGGTGATAAAGGTACTGTCGGCGTTGACGATGGTAGTACGGATTATGCTGCTGGTGCTGCTGTTGGTGTTTGTAACCTTCGCACCATATTCTCCAAAACCACTACCCGAGCACGGAGTTCGTTGACTTCTTCTATTATATCGGGATGATTGACGGTTGGAACGAGCGAATGAACAAGATTTGAAATATGGGATAGTATGTAATCATGACGAGATACTCTAGAAATGAGCGAGAAAATGGTGTTTCGAATAGGTTCGCCGGTAAGTGCTTCAGGTTCATCGTTAAGAGGACAATTTGGTGGATGGAATGGATCACCTTCTTCTTGCCTCCAGAAATTTAGTATATTACGAACCCATCCCCAATTCATCCAGAATAGATGATGGGAAATTGGTTGATCCATTCCGGTAACGCTGTTCTCGGAGCTCGAATGGAAATCCATATCAGCGAAGCTATCGAAGTCGGAGGAATTTGAGCTGGATGAAGAATCCATCTTGTATGGTCGGAGAAATGAATTTTTGGTTTGGAATAGATTATAGGAGTTGGGTTTGGTACTCTTCAATACATAATTTACATATGTATATATAATATCAAAATCCCATGAATTACGGAGAATCTTTGAAATACGTCAGGCAATGTCTATCGTAACAGATACGCTAGGATATGAATTTTGTCTATACACTATCGATGCACTAAATGCAGTAAGACGTGTCTAGACTTAAGAATGATAAGCAGGCAGTTCCCTAAGAATGATAAGCAGATGATTTCCGACTAGGATTGATAAGCAAAACTTTTGACAGGCAGACACGGTCAAAGTCCAGACTCACTTAATGTATCCTAACAACTACTAGTTAGACACACTAATGCAAGGCCTGGTTCGCTAAGACCAACGCTCTGATACCAACTGAAAGGATCCGAAACTAATCATCCGGACGTTGTCCATATTGATTACAAACGAATTACAATAGTTGATAACATTGCGAGGTACTTGCCCTCTATATGATACATCTTACAAACGTTGCATTTATTCTTAAAAGGCAATCTATAGTTACATCCATAATTGACATATTCGCCTGATATTTCATAATATTCAAATGACCTAAACCGCCATTTACTTAATAATAGTCTCTATGAACTTCAATGACTCGAATGCAACGCCTTATGATATAAGTCCTTAATGGCCTCAAGTAGTATCCTTAGTACGAGATAATGCACAGCGGAAGACTTAATTCATACCTGAGAATAACATGCTTTAAAATGTCAACATAAAGTTGGTGAGATATAGGTTTAATGTCGACAGCGATATAAATATAGACCACAAGATTTCATATATAAACATTTTAATAAAAATATTCTAAGTGGTTGAGCACTTGGTAACCATACTTAACAATTAATCACGTCGCATATTCCCTTTAATATGAAATCTTACTACACTGTACCAAGTGTAGTCACGAAACGAAGTACTGTGCAACCGTTGAATACTGGTCGTCCAGTCCGGTTGGAGTTGTCAGGCCCGATAGATCTATCAACAGGATTCGCGTTTACAATACCGCTGTAAATATTAGTTACCAAGCTACAGGGAAGTATGCCAGCGGTACAACTCAACGTAGAATATATTTTTCAGTTACTTGTGTCCATAACGTAAAACATAAAATACATGTATTCTCATCCCGAAATATTTAGAGTTTAAAAGTGGGACTATATACTCACTTTCGTCTTGAAGATATATATAATTTGACTTGGTCTCCGGTTGATATCACGAACCTATCCATATATAATATATCAATACCTTTTCTTTTTAAACAAACGTCACATATATATACTTGTTATACTTTTAATACTTTGAATAATTCCTTAGTCCGTAGTTAGCAGCTCGTTGTTAGTAATTCAATTTTAATGGTTCATTTTTAGATGTTTAATATACCCGCAATGAAATAAATAAAACCCCCAACGAAATAAATAAAACCCCATCGTATATGTATTGGTCGAGATTAATCTTGACCCACGGTACTGGTGTTGTCAAATGACGTGTTGCGTACATAAAGTACCGGTGTTGTCAAATGACGTGTTGCGTACAAACATGGGGTCTTATGATTAATCTTCTCGTGTTGTTTACGGGTGATCCTGAACCATATAAAATTGAATTATAAGTACATATATATAAAAATATCATGTTATCTTAGAAATATGCGATTTATTTAATTTTTCCCAATTAATCCCGAAGTTAAACAAGTCTAGGATAACCAATTTTGTTTCGGTCATAGTTTCTTCGTTACAAATCCGTTTTCGTTGATTCAACTTGCCATCTCCTTGGATCGAGTCCCTATTTAAGACTATGAACTGAAAATACCTTGGTTTGTATTCAAAATCACACGGCATAGGTGAAACTTTAGTGAAACTTATGAAGTTAAACATTTTTGTTACAAAAAAAAATAACACTTAATGACCATTTTTCTAAAAATACTTATACTTTGAATTAAATCATGAAATTTTTATGTGTTAACATATTTATAGTAAAAATCATTTTTCCAGAACATAAACCTCCAATTCAAAGTTTAAGATAGTTTTTAATTATCCAACCCAAAACAGTCCCCGGTTACACTCCGACGTCGTAAAAACAGTTTTTAAGATATTCTTTGAAAAACCAAGTTATACCTTGTTAAGTTAGCATATATTTAAGTTATATTACAGGCCTTGAAGTATTTTAAAAGTTAAGTTAGAAGGATCTATTTAGTTTTCAAACAAGTTTGAAAACTTTCAAACTATGTTCTTGTTGTTAAAATTGTATACCACAAAATATGATAGCTATATATATATGAATCGAATAAGGTTATGAACATAGGTACTACCTCAAGTTCCTTGGACAAGGTTGCTGTAAAAGAGGAGTAAAAAGCTAGAACCAAAAGGGTGATGGAATTGGATGAAAGATTGGAAGTAAGTTTGTGTTCTTGGAAGGATTTCTTGAAGTGTTTTTGTATGGTTTTCTTATGGTGTTTAAGTAAGGTTTTTGAAGCTAAATGATGGGGAAAATGCTTGGAGATGATCAAGTATGAAGTTAAGAGTATTTTGAGAGAGAAATAGAAGTGTAAGTATGAGAAAATGGGGTGAAGAAATGGTGTGCATGCATAAAAACGTTTTTAGGTTATAAAGGAAAAAAAAGATACCTAACTTTGTTTTCTTGCTAAATAATTCATGCTACTTGACAAATGGTTGGTTCCACATGTTTCTTAATCATTTAAGGCTGCTAAGGAGCAGATTTTTATTGGTATATACCAATAGTAAATACATCTAGAAGCTGCGTATGATACGGGTACATATACCCTAGGTATACGTATAGAAATCTTTGAGAAAACGGAACGAGGATTCAAATATAGCTATCTTTTGTAAATATACTTATATTGTTTTATGTATTTAAGTCTTTAAAAGTGATTAAATACATTACTTATACGATATATGTATAAACATTATAGGTCATAAATATTTAAGTCAAATAACGTTACGTATGGTTATTGTTTTGAAAACTTAAGTTAGTAGTTTCAAAATATACTTATAACTTATTGTTATTAATACAAAATGAGATATTAAAACATTCTTAGATCATGTTAAATATGTATATATACATATATATACACAAACGTATAATTATCATATATTGTATAGTTCGTGATATCATCGGTCAAACTAGACGGTCAAACATTGTGTAAAACTCTTTTCGAAAACATAAATCTCAACAATTTGGATTTCTTATCATGTTGGTAAGGTTTAATTTATGTAAATATTAATCTTATAAGTATAGAACAATCGAAAAAGTGCTGGTCAACTTTAGGGTTTTTGCTTATCGTGTCAGAACCATATAGAGATTAGAGTTTAAATTTGATCGGAAATTTCCGGGTCGTTACATGTTCGCTTTTTACCAAAGTGAGAAAAAGAACATTGGATTGCAACTATTAAATAAAACCTTCCCACAAGTGACGGATTCAGTAGTTGAGGTGAGAAACAAGGTTTTTAGATTATTACGGGGCTGTTGGACATTACCAAACCCTCATCCTTTTGACGACATTACAACATGCTGCCTAACCAATGGTAAGAACGGTTATTTTCCACAAGACCAAGGATGGAAAGTCCTCTTAGTAAAACCAGAATGCATGATTTGTTTCTGGATTTATGAATTACGTGTCTTTATTTCCTTTGCTGAACAACTTGCGTATTAACTAGATTTATCTTCAAAACTGTCCTTTATCAAAGTGTACTATATTTCATGTTATATGTAATATAGCGATGTTGTAAGTTTGAAGAATATTTATATGTGATATATTATTATAATCAGATTTTCATATGGAATTGTAGTAGTTGAATTGTATATTAGCTACTAAGTATGAACTTAACGGGTAGGTAGTACCCGAATTTAAACTTATAAAACGCTAATATGAAGAAAAAGCTTTTATAAATGAGTTCATATTATGCTACGAAATACTATTAACTACTCTTAATATTCTGTATGATTAACTCGATTCAGTTGGCTATTTTGAAGGAAATGGCATCGACTACTCGACACACCATGAATATGAGCGAAGAGGAATTTCGTACCTTTCTTGCTGCAAACATAGCCATAGTACAGGCTGCGCTACATACCAACAATAACTCTGAATCTAGCAATGCAGCTAACGGCGCAAGAAATCGTGTAGGATGCTCCTACAAAGAATTCACTACCTGCTAACCTTTGGAATTTGATGGAACCGAAGGACCAATTGGATTGAAACGGTGGACCGATAAAGTCAAATCATTGTTTGTAATAAGTAAGTGTACTGAAGAGGACAAAATTAAGTACGCTACGCATACCTTCACAGGTACTGTGTTAACGTGGTGGAACACCTATCTTGAACAGGTAGGACGAAATTCTGCTTACGCACTACCGTGGTCGGCATTCAAGCAATTGATGAACGAGCAGTACCGTCCTAGAAACGAAGTCAATAAACTCAAGGCATAGCTTATAGAGTTACGAACACAAGGGTTCGACGTTACCACATATGAACGACGATTCACAGAGTTGTGCCTATTGTGTCCGGGAGCATTCGAAGATCAAGAAGAGAAGATCGACGCGTTTGTAAAAGGGTTACCAGTAAGGATTCAAGAAGATGTGAGTTCACATGAGCCCGCTTCTATACAGAAGGCAAGTTGAATGGCTCATAAACTCATAAATCAGATTGAGGGAAGAATTAAAGAGCAGGCGGCCGAAGAAGCCAACACGAAACAACTCAAGAGGAAGTGGGAGGAAAACGGTGACAAGAGGCACCAGTACAACAACAACAACAATTACAACCACAATCGCAACAACTATCCCAACAACCGCAACAACAATCGCAACAATAACCGCAATCCTAACAATAACTACAACAAACATCCGAACAACGACAACAACTACAACAACCGTTTCAACAACAATAACAATCCCAATAACAACCTCAATAACAACAACGGCAACAAAAACCAAAAACAGCCATGTCATAGGTGTGAAGAAAATCATCAGGGGTTTTGCACGATATTTTGCAACAGATGTAAAAGAAATGGTCATAGCACGACAAAGTGTGAGGTCTACAGACTAAAGTTTAACAGAACTAAAGGAACAAATAATGTCGGAACAAGTAATGCCGAAACGAATAGTGTCGGAGCAAGTAATACCAACGCTGTTTGTTATAAATGTGGAAAACTGGGCCACATTATTAGAAATTGCCCGAATCAGGGGAATACTAATGGGCAGGGCAGTGGAAGAGTTTTCAATATTAATGCGGCAGAACCACAGGAAGACCCAGAGCTTGTTACGGGTATGTTTCTTATTGACGATAAATCTGCTTATGTTTTATTTGATTCGGGTGCGGATAGAAGCTATATGAGTAGAGAATTTTGTACTAAATTAAGTTGCCCATTGAATCCTTTGGATAGTAAATTTTTACTTGAATTAGCAAACGGTAAATTAATTTCAGCAGATAATATATGTCGGGAGAGAGAAATTAAACTGGGAGATGAAACGTTTAAAATTGATTTAATACCAGTCGAGTTAGGAAGTTTTGATGTAATAATTGGCATGGACTGGTTGAAAAATGTGAGAGCAGAGGTCGTTTGTTACAAAAATGCGATTCGCATTATGCGTGAAAAAGGAAAACCTTTAATGGTGTACGGAGAAAAGAACAACGCGAAATTAAATCTTATTAGTAGTTTGAAGGCGCAAAAACTAATAAGAAAAGGTTGTAACGTCATTCTGGCACACATCGAGGAAGTTAAACCTGAAGAAAAGAACATCAGTGATGTTCCCGTCGCAAAAGAATTTCCCGATGTATTTCCGAAAGAATTACCGGGATTACCCCCACATCGATCCGTTAAATTTCAAATAGACCTTGTACCAGGAGCTGCACCAATAGCTCGTGCTCCATACAGACTGGCACCCAACGAAATGAAAGAATTACAAAGTCAGTTACAGGAACTTTTAGAGCGTGATTTCATTCGACCAAGCACATCACCATGGGGAGCTCCTGTTTTGTTTTTCAAGAAGAAAGATGGTACATTCAGGTTGTGTATCGACTACAGAGAGTTGAACAAACTTACCATCAAGAACCGCTACCCACTACCGAGAATCGATGACTTATTTGATCAACTACAAGGCTCGTCTGTTTATTCAAAGATCGATTTATGTTCTGGATATCATCAAATGCGGGTAAAGGAGGATGATATTCCAAAGACTGCTTTTAGGACACGTTACGGTCATTACGAGTTTATGGTTATGCCGTTTGGATTGACTAACGCACCAGCTGTGTTCATGGACCACATGAACTGAGTGTGTGGGCCATATCTTGAATGGTTTGTCATTTATTTCATCGATGACATACTTATTTACTCGAAGAATGATCAAGAGCACGAAGAACCTTTGAGAAAAGTGTTAGAGTTGCTGAGAAAAGAAAAACTGTACGTTAAGTTTTCAAAGTGTGCATTTTGGTTGGAAGAAGTTCAATTCCTAGGTCACATAGTGAACAAAGAAGGTATTCAGGTGGATCCAGCAAAGATTGAAACCGTTGAAAAGTGGAAAACCTCAAAAACTCCGAAACACATACGCCAGTTTTTAGGACTACCTGGTTACTACAGAAGGTTCATCCAAGACTTTTCTAGAATAGCAAAACCCTTGACTGCATTAACGCATAAAGGGAAGAAATTTGAATGGAAAGATGAACAAGAGAAAGCGTTTCAATTGTTAAAGAAAAAGTTAACTACGGCACCTATATTGTCATTACCTGAAGGGAATGATGATTTCGTGATATATTGTGATGCCTCAAAGCAAGGTCTCGGTTGTGTATTAATGCAACGAACGAAAGTAATTGCTTATACATCTAGACAATTGAAGATTCACGAACAGAATTATACGATGCATGATTTGGAATTAGGCGCGGTTGTTTTTGTATTAAAGACTTGGAGGCACTACTAATATGGGGTTAAAAGTATTATATATACCGACCACAAAAGTCTTCAACACATATTTAATCAGAAACAACTGAATATGAGGCAGCGTAGGTGGATTGAATTATTGAATGATTAAGACTTTGAGATTCGTTACCACCCGGGGAAGGCAAATGTGGTAGCCGACACCTTGAGCAGAAAGGACAGATAACCCATTCGAGTAAAAGCTATGAATATAATGATTCACACTAACCTTACTACTCAAATAAAGGAGGCGCAACAAGGAGTTTTAAAAGAGGGAAATTTAAAGGATGAAATACCCAAAGGATCGGAGAAGCATTTTAATATTCGGGAAGATGGAACCCGGTATAGGGCTGAAAGAATTTGGGTACCAAAATTTGGAGATATGAGAGAAATGGTACTTAGAGAAGTTCATAAAACCAGATACTCAATACATTCTGGAACGGGGAAGATGTACAAGGATCTCAAGAAACTTTTTTGGTGGCCAGGTATGAAAGCCGATGTTGCTAAATACGTAGGGGAATATTTGACGTGTTCTAAGGTCAAAGCGGAGCATCAGAAACCATCAGGTCTACTTCAACAACCCGAAATCCTGGAATGGAAATGAGAAAACATTACCATGGATTTCATCACTAAATTGCCAAGGACTGCAAGTGGTTTTGATACTATTTGGGTAATAGTTGATCGTCTCACCAAATCAGCACACTTCCTGTCAATAAGAGAAGATGACAAGATGGAGAACTTAGCACAACTGTGATTGAAGGAAGTCATCTCCAGACATGGAATACCAATCTTTATTATCACTGATAGGGATGGCAGATTTATTTCAAGATTCTGGTAGACATTACAGCAAGCATTAGGAACTCGTCTAGACATGAGTACTGCCTATCATCCACAAACTGATGGGCAAAGTGAAAGGACGATACAAACGCTTGAAGACATGCTACGTGCATGTGTTATTGATTTCGAAAACAGTTAGGATCGACATCTACCGTTAGCAGAATTTTCCTACAACAACAGCTACCATTCAAGCATTGAGATAGCGCCGTTTGAAGCACTTTATGGTAGAAAGTACAGGTCTCCAATTTGTTGGAGTGAAGTAGGGGATAGACAGATTACGGGTCCGGAGATAATACAAGAAACTACCGAGAAGATCATCCAAATTCAACAACGGTTGAAAATCGCCCAAAGTCGACAAAAGAGCTACGCCGATATTAAAAGAAAAGATATAGAATTTGAAATTAGAGAGATGGTCATGTTTAAGGTTGTACCTTGGAAAGGCGTTGTTCGATTTGGTAAACGAGGGAAATTAAATCCAAGGTATATTGGACCATTCAAGATTATTGATCGTGTCGGACCAGTAGCTTACCGACTTGAGTTAGCTCAACAACTCGCGGCAGTACATAACACTTTCCACATCTCGAATTTGAAGTCATGTTTTGCTAAATAAGATCTCAATATTCCGTTAGACGAAATCTAAATCAATGAAAAACTTCAATTCATCGAAGAACCCATCAAAATAATGGATCGTGAGGTTAAAAGACTTAAACAAAACAAGATACCAATTGTTAAGGTTTGATGGAATGCTCGTAGAGGACCCAAGTTCACCTGGGAACAAGAAGATCATATGAAGAAGAAATACCCGCACTTATTTCCAGAAGATACGTCAACACCTCCAACTGCTTAAAATTTCGGGACGAAATTTATTTAACGGGTAGGTACTGTAGTGACCCGAACTTTTACATGTTTATATATATTAAATGAAATTGATATTTACATGATTAAGTGTTTCCAACATGTTAACCAATCAAACTTGTTAAGACTTGATTAATTGAAATAGGTTTCATATAGACAATTGACCACCCAAGTTGACCGGTGATTCACGAACGTTAAAACTTGTAAAAATTATATGATGACATATATATGATTATATATATAGTTAACATGATATTATAATAATTAATTATCTCAATAGGTATTTTAATAATGAGTTATATACATAAAATTGTGTTTAATGAATTAAGAAACTCGAAACGATATATATAACGATTATCGTTATAACAACGTCTTACTAATTACATATGAATCACATTAAGATATTGTTACACTATGTTTAATCATGATAAATTATAAGTAAACATGTTATTATGTTTATTAACAATGAACTACATATGTAAAAACAAGACTACTAACTTAAGGATTTCGAAACGAGACATATATGTAACGATTTTCGTTGTAACGACATTTAAATGAACATATATCATATTAAGATATATTAATATATTATAATATCATGATAATATAATAATTTAACATCTCATTAGATATAATAAACATTGGGTTAACAACATTTAACAAGATCGTTAACTTAAAGGTTTCAAATCAACATTTACATGTAACGACTAACGATGACTTAACGACTAAGTTAAAATGTATATACATGTAGTGTTTTAATATGTATTCATACACTTTTGAAAGACTTCAAGACACTTATCAAAATACTTATACTTAACAAAAATGCTCACAATTACATCCTCGTTTAGTTTCATCAACAATTCTACTCGTATGCACCCGTATTCGTACTCGTACAATACACAGCTTTTAGATGTATGTACTATTGTTATATACACTTCAATGATTAGCTCTAAGCAGCCCATTTGAGTCACCTAACACATGTGGGAACCATCATTTGGCAACTAGTATGAAATATCTCAAAAAATTACAAAAATATGAGTAATCATTCATGACTTATTTACATGAAAACAAAATTACACATCCTTTATATCTAATCCATATACCAACGACTAAAAACACCTACAAACACTTTCATTCTTCAATTTTCTTCATCTAAGTGATCTCTCTCAAGTTCTATCTTCAAGTTCTAAGTGGTCTTCATAAATTCTATAAGTTCTAGTTTCATAAAATCAAGAATACTTCCAAGTTTGCTAGCTTACTTCCAATCTTGTAAAGTGATCATCCAACTTCAAGAAATCTTTTTTATTTACAGTAAGATATCTTTCTAATACAAGGTAATACTCATATTCAAACTTTGATTCAATTTCTATAACTATAAAAATCTTATTTCGAGTGGAAATCTTACTTGAACTTGTTTTCGTGTCATGATTCTGCTTCAAGAACTTTCAAGCCATCCAAGGATTCTTTGAAGCTAGATCTATTTTTCTCATTTCCATAGGTTTATCCACAAAGCCTGAGGTATTAATGATGTTCATAACATCATTCGATTCATATATATAAAACTACCTTATTCGAAGGTTTAAACTTGAAATCACTAGAACATAGTTTAGTTAATTCTAAACTTGTTCGCAAACAAACATTAATCCTTATAACTTGACTTTTAAAATCAACTAAACACATGTTCTATATCTATATGATATGCTAACTTAATGATTTAAAACCGAAAAACACGAAAAACACCGTAAAACCGGATATACGCCGTTGTATTAACACCGCGGGCTGTTTCGGGTTAGTTAATTAAAAACTATGATAAATTTTGATTTAAAAGTTGTTCTTCTGGGAAAATGATTTTTCTTATGAACATGAAACTATATCCAAAAATCATCGTTAAACTCAAAGTGGAAGTATGTTTTCCAAAATGGTCATCTAGACGTCGTTCTTTAGACTGAAATGACTACCTTTACAAAAACGACTTGTAACCTGTAATTCCGACTATAAACTTATATTTTTTATTTATAGATTCATAAACTTAAATTCAATATGAAACCATAGCAATTAGATTCACTCAAAACGGATTTAAAACGAAGAAGTTATGGGTAAAACAAGATTGGTTATTTTTGCTTGTTGTAGCTACGTGAAAATTGGTAACAAATCTATATTAATCATATCCTAGCTAACTTATATTGTATTATACATGTATTCTAATATATTATGTAATCTTGGGATACCATAGACACGTATGCAAATGTTTTGACATATCATATCGACCCATCTATATATATTATTTGGAACAACCATAGACACTCTGTATGCAGTAATGTTGAAGTTAGCTATACAGGGTTGAGGTTGATTCCAAAAATATATATCGTTTGAGTTGTGATCTAGCCTGAGACGTGTATACACTGGGTCGTGGAATGATTCAAGATAATATATATCGATTTATTTCTGTACATCTAATTATGGACAACTAGTTGTAGGTTACTAACAAGGACAGCTGACTTAATAAATGTAAAACACTAAAACGTATTAAAAATGTTGTAAATATATTTTGAACATACTTTGATATATATGTACATATTTGTTATAGGTTCGTGAATCGACCAGTGGCCAAGTCTTACTTCCCGACGAAGTAAAAATCTGTGAAAGTGAGTTATAGTCCCACTTTTAAAATCTAATAATTTGGGATGAGAATACATGCAGTTTTATAAATGTTTTACGAAATAGACACAAGTAAATGAAACTACGTTATATGGGTGAATGATCGAAGCCGAATATTCCCCTTTTGCTTGGTAGCCTAAGAATTAGTAAACCGATCTACTAATTGACGCTAAACCTAAAGATAGATCTATTGGGCCTAACGAACCCCATCCAAAGTACCGGATGCTTTAGTACTTCGAATTCGTTTTTATCATGTCCAAAGGATTTACCGGAATGATAGGGGATATTCTTATATGCATCTTGTTAATCTCGGTTACCAGTTGTTCACCATATGAATGATTTTTATCTCTATATATGGGATGTATATTGAAATATGAAATCTTGTGGTCTATTATTATGATTTGATAATATATAGGTTAAACCTATAACTCACCAACATTTTTGTTGACGTTTTAAGCATGTTTATTCTCAGATGATTATTAAGAGCTTCCGCTGTTGCATACCAAAATAAAGACAAGATTTGGAGTCCATGCTTGTATGATATTATGTAAAAACTGCATTCAAGAAACTTATTTTTGATGTAATATATTCTTATTGTAAACCATTATGTAATGGTCGTGTGTAAACGGTATATTTTAGATTATCATTATTTGATAATCTACGTAATGCTTTTTAAACCTTTATAGATAAAATAAAGGTTATGGTTGTTTTAAAAATGAATGCAGTCTTTGAAAAACGTCTCATATAGAGGTCAAAAACCCGCGACAAAATCAATTAATATGGAACGTTTATAATCAATATGAACGGGACATTTCAGAATATTGGTTTCAGAATTGATGAAGTGATTGTTCGTCATTTAGCTGTATAAATACGAAATAGAAGACCACAAGATGTTATCATAAAGCATATATCTCTATTCTTATTTCCTTTGAAAACCTTTGAAATTTTCCAATTTTGAAATTTTATGGATTTTTGAAGTTATACAAATCATTTATTCCACTTATGTACCAATCATTTAACAAACATGATATTCAAATAAGATTCAACACATTACAAAAGCATCATGCATAATCAAATAAGTAACACAAAGAATCAGAACAACACTTAGTCAATTTTTCAACATGTGTCAAGCAGATTCGGTATTCATGAAATATTCCAGATTCAGTAACCAAAATTGCCTGAGTTTTTCATTTCAATGATTGAGAATAAACATGTTAAGTGTTTCAAGTCAAAAACCAAATTATTTCAAAGTACCAAATACCAGACTCGATAACAAGCCAAGAACAGATTCGGTAACTTCAAAATTCACAGATAATCACTCAAACATGCATATTCAGTCTCATATCATGCAAAAGCATAACCATAATCAATTAACAACTCAATTAAATCAGAAAAACATGTTAGTTATTTGAACAGACTCGATACTATAGCATGAACACATTCGGTATATACAGAATCCATCAAACAATCAATTAAATATGCAATCCGACTCGGTCAATTGATAGATCAATCAATTTAACATCGATTAGACAAGATTTCATGTTAATCAACCTAATAAATTTAGTTTAATCTAAGATTAAAGATTTCAGACTTAGATTCGGTATACTCAATAATTTTTCAAAATTAACTGTAATAATTTGTTGTTATTGATCTTTTCTGGTTTATATTCATTCATTTATCTCATATCTATAACATGTGTATATTAAACTTGATTAAAATGAAGAAATACCAACGATTTGAAGATAGAGAAGGACGAATTCGTTAGATTAAGCAGATTTGGTAAGTTTAATCAGATTCGGTATGCAATTAACTCAATGTGAGAGAAAGTTTGACTTTTACCCTCCTATTTATCGATACCGAATACGTTTAAAAACATGGGCCTTACCGAATGGGCCAATTTTACCGAATGCAGTCCATTTTCAAAAGTTAATCAATTTGACTTCAAATTTTGACAATTCTTAAATAAGGATTTTCAAGTTTATCATATTTTCAATGAAAGACATTTCTGAGACATTTTGAAAGTTTTAGAACTTATTAAATCTGCACTGTTGGTTGTCAGATTCGGTATAATGTTAAAAATAACATTTATTCAGAGAAAACAATTCTTTTTGGATTTTATCTTTTCCAATTTTTAAGAATTTTCAA
The DNA here is from genome assembly GCF_046630445.1 of Rutidosis leptorrhynchoides. Lineage (NCBI taxonomy): Eukaryota > Viridiplantae > Streptophyta > Magnoliopsida > Asterales > Asteraceae > Rutidosis > Rutidosis leptorrhynchoides. The sequence continues at coordinate 271,817,942 of NC_092335.1, forward strand.
AAACAAAATTTATACTTAGAAAAATTTGAAATATGTACAAAGTACAAATTTTCAATGATAACAATTTTAAAACGGGTTGCATACTGAGATGTATACAAGCCAAAGTGAATATTTTCAATTTAAAACAAGAGTTTTTATGAATTCACTTTTTGAAAATCAATTTTGTTTTTAATTTTCTCCCTTTCTCCCCCTCAAAATGTGTTATACAATCAAATTAATCATCATTTTGATCTTTCTAAGAAAATTTAATAACTCCCCCTTGAAATATGATATCAATCAGTTACCTTCCCCTTTCGTAACTATTGAAAAATAAACCCAGGAAGTTATCAGAAATCTAAAGACTCCCCCTTGAAAGATAATATCTAAAGCATAAGATATCAGTTGCTCCCCTAGAAAAGAATTACTCCCCCCTAAACACAAGATCCCAGGTATAAGTCCCAATTTAGCTAAGGAAAGTTAAGCACTATACTCTACCATGCCAATTTCTTTTATCAAGAACTTTAGCCTAAGTTCATCTAAGGGTTTAGTGAACATGTCAGCTAATTTCATTTTGGTAGGCACAAAGTATAACTCTACATCTCCTTTTTCTACATGGTCCTTAATGAAATGATAACGAATATCTATGTGTTTAGTCTTAGAATATTGGACTGGGTTGCTAGTTATTGTAATTGCACTCTGTGAATCATAGTATGTCGGGGTCTTAGTGATCTTAAAGCCATAATCTAGGAGTTGAGTTTGCATCCACAAAACTTGTGAACAACAATGAGCTGCAGTAATATACTCAGACTCAGTAGTTGATAAAGAAACACAGTTTTGTTTCTTAGATGACCAACCAACTAACATATTCCCCAACATCTGGATTGATCCTAATGTGCTTTTTCTATTAACATGGCAACCTCCATGATCCGCATCAGTATAAGCAGTGAGATTGAAATCGGATCCATGTAGATACCATATTCCAAGATTAGGAGTACCTTTTAGGTACTGAAAATGTAGTGACCCGAACTTTTCCATGTTTATATATATTAATTGAGATTGATATTTACATGATTAAATGTTTCCAACATGTTAAGCAATCAAACTTGTTAAGACTTGATTAATTGAAATAGGTTTCATATAGACAATTGACCACCCAAGTTGACCGGTGATTCACGAACGTTAAAACTTGTAAAAAAACTATATGATGACATATATATGGTTATATATATAGTTAACATGATATTATGATAAGTAAACATATCATTAATTATATTAACAATGAACTACATATGTAAAAACAAGACTACTAACTTAATGATTTTGAAACGAGACATATATGTAACGTTTATCGTTGTAACGACATTTAATGTATATATATCATATTAAGAGATATTCGTACATCATAATATCATGATAATATAATAATTTAAAATCTCTTTTGATATTATAAACATTGGGTTAACAACATTTAACAAGATCGTTAACCTAAAGGTTTCAAAACAACACTTACATGTAACGACTAACGATGACTTAACGACTCAGTTAAAATGTATATACATGTAGTGTTTTAATATGTATTTATACACTTTTGAAAGACTTCAATACACTTATCAAAATACTTCTACTTAACAAAAATGCTTACAATTACATTCTCGTTCAGTTTCATCAACAATTCTACTCGTATGCACCCGTATTCGTACTCGTACAATACACAGCTTTTAGATGTATGTACTATTGGTATATACACTCCAATGATCAGCTCTTAGCAGCCCATGTGAGTCACCTAACACATGTGGGAACCATCATTTGGAAACTAGCATGAAATATCTCATAAGATTACAAAAATATGAGTAATCATTCATGACTTATTTACATGAAAACAAAATTACATATCCTTTATATCTAATCCATACACCAACGACCAAAAACACCTACAAACACTTTCATTCTTCAATTTTCTTCATCTAATTGAACTCTCTCAAGTTCTATCTTCAAGTTCTAAGTGTTCTTCATAAATTCCAAAAGTTCTAGTTTCATAAAATCAAGAATACTTTCAAGTTTGCTAGCTCACTTCCAATCTTGTAAGGTGATCATCCAACCTCAAGAAATCTTTGTTTCTTACAGTAGGTTATCATTCTAATACAAGGTAATAATCATATTCAAACTTTGGTTCAATTTCTATAACTATAACAATCTTATTTCAAGTGATGATCTTACTTGAACTTGTTTTCGTGTCATGATTTTGCTTCAAGAACTTTGAGCCATCCAAGGATCCATTGAAGCTAGATCCATTTTTCTCTTTTCCAGTAGGTTCATCCAAGGAACTTAAGGTAGTAATGATGTTCATAACATCATTCGATTCATACATATAAAGCTATCTTATTCGAAGGTTTAAACTTGTAATCACTAGAACATAGTTTAGTTAATTCTAAACTTGTTCGCAAACAAAAGTTAATCCTTCTAACTTGACTTTTAAAATCAACTAAACACATGTTCTATATCTATATGATATGCTAACTTAATGATTTAAAACCTGGAAACACGAAAAACACCGTAAAACCGGATTTACGCCGTCGTAGTCACACCGCGGGCTGTTTTGGGTTAGTTAATTAAAAACTATGATAAACTTTGATTTAAAAGTTGTTATTCTGAGAAAATGATTTTTATTATGAACATGAAACTATATCCAAAAATTATGGTTAAACTCAAAGTGGAAGTATGTTTTCTAAAATGGTCATCTAGACGTCGTTCTTTCGACTGAAATGACTACCTTTACAAAAACGACTTGTAACTTATTTTTCCGACTAGAAACCTATACTTTTTTTGTTTAGATTCATAAAATAGAGTTCAATATGAAACCATAGCAATTTGATTCACTCAAAACGGATTTAAAATGAAGAAGTTATGGGTAAAACAAGATTGGATAATTTTTCTCATTTTAGCTACGTGAAAATTAGTAACAAATCTATTCCAACCATAACTTAATCAACTTGTATTATATATTATGTAATCTTGAGATACCATAGACACGTATACAATGTTTCGACCTATCATGTCGACACATCTATATATATTTCGGAACAACCATAGATACTCTATATGTGAATGTTGGAGTTAGCTATACAGGGTTGAGGTTGATTCCAAAATATATATAGTTTGAGTTGTGATCAATACTGAGATACGTATACACTGGGTCGTGGATTGATTCAAGATAATATTTATCGATTTATTTCTGTACATCTAACTGTGAACAACTAGTTGTAGGTTACTAACGAGGACAGCTGACTTAATAAACTTAAAACATAAAAATATATTAAAAGTGTTGTAAATATATTTTGAACATACTTTGATATATATGTATATATTGTTATAGGTTCGTGAATCAACAGTGGCCAAGTCTTACTTCCCGACGAAGTAAAAATCTGTGAAAGTGAGTTATAGTCCCACTTTTAAAATCTAATATTTTTGGGATGAGAATACATGCAGGTTTTATAAATGATTTACAAAATAGACACAAGTACGTGAAACTACATTCTATGGTTGAATTATCAAAATCGAATATGCCCCTTTTTATTAAGTCTGGTAATCTAAGAATTAGGGAACAGACACCCTAATTGACGCGAATCCTAAAGATAGATCTATTGGGCTTAACAAACCCCATCCAAAGTACCGGATGCTTTAGTACTTCGAAATTTATATCATATCCGAAGGGTGTCCCGGAATGATGGGGATATTCTTATATATGCATCTTGTTATTGTCGGTTACCAGGTGTTCACCATATGAATGATTTTTATCTCTATGTATGGGATGTGTATTGAAATATGAAATCTTGTGGTCTATTGTTACGATTTGATATATATAGGTTAAACCTATAACTCACCAACATTTTTGTTGACGTTTAAAGCATGTTTATTCTCAGGTGAATATTAAGAGCTTCCGCTGTTGCATACTAAAATAAGGACAAGATTTGGAGTCCATGTTTTGTATGATATTGTGTAAAAACTGCATTCAAGAAACTGAATTCGATGTAACATATTTGTATTGTAAACCATTATGTAATGGTCGTGTGTAAACAGGATATTTTAGATTATCATTATTTGATAATCTACGTAAAGCTTTTTAAACCTTTATTTATGAAATAAAGGTTATGGTTTGTTTTAAAAATGAATGCAGTCTTTGAAAAACGTCTCATATAGAGGTCAAAACCTCGCAACGAAATCAATTAATATGGAACGTTTTTAATCAATAAGAACGGGACATTTCAGTTGGTATCCGAGCGTTGGTCTTAGAGAACCAGAAAATTTGCATTAGTGTGTCTTATCGAGTTTGTTAGGATGCATTAGTGAGTCTGGACTTCGACCGTGTTTACTTGAAAAATGATTGCTTAACATTTTTGTTGGAAACTATATATTTAACATATGAATATTATGTGATATATTAATCTCTTAACGTGTTTGATATTATGTGATAGATGTCTACCTCTAGAACAAGTCCCATTGACTCACCTAATAATAATGAAGAGTCAAATGTAAATTGGAATGATTTGTGGACTGATTCACAAGTTCCCGAAGAGGAACCGGAAGAAGAGTCGGAACCGGAAGAAGAATCGGAACCGGAAGAAGAATCGGAACCGGATGAAGAAATAGAACCGGTGGGGGAAATAATAAAACGGTTAAGTAAAAGAAAATCCTCAACCAACCGACCAAAGTTAATTATGGTCAATGGTGTTTCCGCCAAGGAAGCAAAATATTGGGAGGATTACCAATTCTCCGATGAATCGGATTCCGAAGAGAATTCCGATGATGTTATAGAAATTACCCCAACTGAATTTAAAAAGGCAAAAGAAAATAATAAGGGAAAGGGCATAAAAATAGAGAAATCTAATTCCAACCCCGATGAACTTTATATGTATCGTCAACCCCCGAAGTCCTTAAGTTGTAACAATGACCCGGGAACCTCTAAACCACCAGGTTTTTCTAAACCAATGTGGACAACGACGGCTCGTATTAGGGGAACATCATATATCCCTAGAAACTTGGCAAAACGAACCAAAACCGAAGAAGAAGAAACGAGCGAGTCGGAATAAGATAGTTGTATTCGTGTGGTGTAATATATGTAATATAGTGTTCTTATGCTTTATGATATATGTAAAAATTGCTTGTATTAATAAGTATTTTTTTTTATGAATCTAACTCTTGTCTATTTTACAGTTTAAAAACACAAAATGGATAGACAACCCAATATTTTAAGAGACCTACCCGGAGACATGATTGATGAAATCTTGTCTAGAGTCGGCCAGAATTCTTCGGCACAACTATTTAAGGCGAGATCAGTTTGTAAGACATTCGAAGAACGTTCCAAGAATGTCTTGGTTTATAAGAGACTTTCGTTTGAAAGATGGGGGATATCACATTGGGAAACCCATAAGTTACGATGTGTTTACTTTGACGCATATATTGCGGGGAACCCAAATGCTATTTTACGCAACGGGTTAAGAAATTATTTTGACTCAATATATCCGAATATTGGACTTCGTGATTTAGAAAAAGCGGCTAACATGCAACATAAAGAAGCATGTTATGCTTACGGATTAGTAATGTTCGCTTCTCACCAAAGTGAGAACAAGAACATCGGGCTACAACTATTAAACAAAACGTTTCCACAAGTGACGGAGTCGGTAATTGGGGTAAGAAATGAGGTTTTTAGATTATTACGGGACTGTTGGACATTACGTAACCCTCGTCCCTTTGATGACGTTACAACACGCTGTCTTATCAACGGCCATAACGGTTATGTTGCACAAGACCAAGGATGGGAAGTAGTCCTAGTAAAACCAGAATGCATGACTTGTTTCTGGACGTATGAATTACGTGTCTTTATTGCCTTTGCTGAACGACTTGTGTACTAGCTAGAATTGTCTTCACAACTATCTTGTATCAAAGTTATTGTGTGCTATATTTCATGCTTTATGTAAAATAAGCGGTATTGTAAGTTTGTAAAATATTGTATAAAAGTTTGAACGTAAAATATTATTATAATCAGTTTTTCATATAGAATTGTAGTAGTTGAATTGTATATTAGCTACTAAGTATGAACTTAACGGGTAGGTACTACCCGAATTTAAACTTATAAAACGCTAATATGAAGAAAAAGCTTTTATAAATGAGTTCATATTATGCTACGAAATACTATTAACTACTCTTAATATTCTGTATGATTAACTTGTTCCATTTAACTATTTTGAAGGAAATGGCACCGACTACTCGACACACCGTGAATATGAATGAAGAGGAATTCCGTACTTTTCTAGCTTCAAACATAGCCGCAGTACAGGCTGCGCTACATACCAACAATAACCTTGGATCTAGCAGTACAGGAAATCGTGTAGGATGCACCTACAAAGAATTCACTGCCTGCAAACCTTTGGAATTTGATGGAACCGAAGGACCGATCGGATTGAAACGGTGGACCGAGAAGGTTGAATCGGTGTTTGCCATAAGTAAGTGTACTGAAGAGGACAAAGTGAAGTACGCTACGCATACCTTCACAGGTTCTGCGTTAACATGGTGGAATACCTATCTAGAGCAAGTGGGACAAGATGATGCGTACGCACTACCGTGGTCAGCATTCAAGCACTTGATGAACGAGAAGTACCGTCCCAGAACCGAGGTCAATAAGCTCAAGACAGAACTTAGAGGGTTACGAACCCAAGGATTTGATATTACCACGTACGAAAGACGATTCACAGAATTGTGCCTATTGTGTCCGGGAGCATTCGAAGATGAGGAAGAGAAGATCGACTCGTTTGTGAAAGGATTACCGGAAAGAATCCAAGAAGATATAAGTTCACACGAGCCCGCCTCCATACAACAGGCATGTAGAATGGCTCACAAACTAGTGAACCAGATTGAAGAAAGAATTAAAGAACAGACTGCTGAAGAGGCCAATGTGAAGCAAGTCAAAAGAAAGTGGGAGGAAAACGGTGATAAGAATCACCAATACAACAATAACAGCAATTACAACAATAATCGCAACAATTATCCCAACAATCGCAACATCAATCGCAACTACAACAAACGGCCCAACAACAACAACAACAACAACAACAACAACAACAATCATCCCAACAACATTAATAACCGCAACAACAACAACAATCAGAAGCAGCTATGCCAAAGGTGTGAAAAGAATCACTCGGGGTTCTGCACCAAATTTTGCAACAAGTGTAAAAGAAATGGTCATAGCGCGGCGAAGTGTGAGGTCTACGGACCAGGGGTTAATAGAACGAAAGGAACAAATGGTGTCGGAACGAGTAATGGCGGAGCAAGTAGTGTCGGAGCAAGTTATGCCAATGTAGTTTGTTATAAATGTGGAAAACCAGGCCACATTATTAGAAATTGCCCGAACCAGGAGAACACGAATGGACAAGGCCGTGGAAGAGTTTTCAATATTAATGCGGTAGAGGCACAGGAAGACCCGGAGCTTGTTACGGGTACGTTTCTTATTGACAATAAATCTGCTTACGTTTTATTTGATTCGGGTGCGGATAGAAGCTATATGAGTAGAGATTTTTGTGCTAAATTAAGTTGTCCATTGACACCTTTGGATAGTAAATTTTTACTCGAATTAGCAAATGGTAAATTAATTTCAGCAGATAATATATGTCGGAATCGAGAAATTAAACTGGTTAGCGAAACATTTAAGATTGATTTGATACCAGTAGAGTTAGGGAGTTTTGATGTGATAATCGGTATGGACTGGTTGAAAGAAGTGAAAGCGGAGATCGTTTGTTACAAAAATGCAATTCGCATTATACGAGAAAAAGGAAAACCCTTAATGGTGTACGGAGAAAAGGGCAACACGAAGCTACATCTTATTAGTAATTTGAAGGCACAAAAACTAATAAGAAAAGGTTGCTATGTTGTTCTAGCACACGTTGAGAAAGTACAAACTGAAGAAAAGAGCATCAATGATGTTCCCATTGCAAAAGAATTTCCCGATGTATTTCCGAAAGAATTACCGGGATTACCCCCACATCGATCCGTTGAATTTCAAATAGATCTTGTACCAGGAGCTGCACCAATAGCTCGTGCTCCTTACAGACTCGCACCCAGCGAGATGAAAGAACTGCAAAGCCAATTACAAGAACTTTTAGAGCGTGGTTTCATTCGACCAAGCACATCACCGTGGGGAGCTCCTGTTTTGTTTGTCAAGAAGAAAGATGGTACATTCAGGTTGTGTATCGACTACCGAGAGTTGAACAAACTTACCATCAAGAACCGCTACCCACTACCGAGAATCGACGACTTATTTGATCAACTACAAGGCTCGTCTGTTTATTCAAAGATTGACTTATGTTCCGGGTATCATCAAATGCGGGTGAAAGAAGATGATATTCCAAAGACTGCTTTCAGAACACGTTACGGTCATTACGAGTTTATGGTCATGCCGTTTGGTTTAACTAATGCACCAGCTGTGTTCATGGACCTTATGAACCGAGTGTGTGGACCATACCTTGACAAGTTTGTCATTGTTTTCATTGATGACATACTTATTTACTCAAAGAATGACCAAGAACACGGTGAACATTTGAGAAAGGTGTTAGAAGTATTGAGGAAGGAAGAATTGTACGCTAAGTTTTCAAAGTGTGCATTTTGGTTGGAAGAAGTTCAATTCCTCGGTCACATAGTGAACAAAGAAGGTATTAAGGTGGATCCGGCAAAGATAGAAACTGTTGAAAAGTGGGAAACCCCGAAAACTCCGAAACACATACGCCAGTTTTTAGGACTAGCTGGTTACTACAGAAGGTTCATCCAAGACTTTTCCAGAATAGCAAAACCCTTGACTGCATTAACGCATAAAGGGAAGAAATTTGAATGGAATGATGAACAAGAGAAAGCGTTTCAGTTATTGAAGAAAAAGCTAACTACGGCACCTATATTGTAATTGCCTGAAGGGAATGATGATTTTGTGATTTATTGTGATGCATCAAAGCAAGGTCTCGGTTGTGTATTAATGCAACGAACGAAGGTGATTGCCTATGCGTCTAGACAATTAAAGATTCACGAACAAAATTATACGACGCATGATTTGGAATTAGGCGCGGTTGTTTTTGCATTAAAGACTTGGAGGCACTACTTATATGGGGTCAAAAGTATTATATATACCGACCACAAAAGTCTTCAACACATATTTAATCAGAAACAACTGAATATGAGGCAGCGTAGGTGGATTGAATTATTGAATGATTACGACTTTGAGATTCGTTACCACCCGGGGAAGGCAAATGTGGTAGCCGATACCTTGAGCAGGAAGGACAGAGAACCCATTCGAGTAAAATCTATGAATATAATGATTCATAATAACATTACTACTCAAATAAAGGAGGCGCAACAAGGAGTTTTAAAAGAGGGAAATTTAAAGGATGAAATACCCAAAGGATCGGAGAAGCATCTTAATATTCGGGAAGACGGAACCCGGTATAGGGCTGAAAGGATTTGGGTACCAAAATTTGGAGATATGAGAGAAATGGTACTTAGAGAAGCTCATAAAACCAGATACTCAATACATCCTGGAACGGGGAAGATGTACAAGGATCTCAAGAAACATTTTTGGTGGCCGGGTATGAAAGCCGATGTTGCTAAATACGTAGGAGAATGTTTGACGTGTTCTAAAGTCAAAGCTGAGCATCAGAAACCATCAGGTCTACTTCAACAACCCGAAATCCCGGAATGGAAATGGCAAAACATTACCATGGATTTCATCACTAAATTGCCAAGGACTGCAAGTGGTTTTGATACTATTTGGGTAATAGTTGATCGTCTCACCAAATCAGCACACTTCCTACCAATAAGAGAAGATGACAAGATGGAGAAGTTAGCACGACTGTATTTGAAGGAAGTCGTCTCCAGACATGGAATACCAATCTCTATTATCTCTGATAGGGATGGCAGATTTATTTCAAGATTCTGGCAGACATTACAGCAAGCATTAGGAACTCGTCTAGACATGAGTACTGCCTATCATCCACAAACTGATGGGCAGAGCGAAAGGACGATACAAACGCTTGAAGACATGCTACGAGCATGTGTTATTGATTTCGGAAACAGTTGGGATCGACATCTACCGTTAGCAGAATTTTCCTACAACAACAGCTACCATTCAAGCATTGAGATGGCTCCGTTTGAAGCACTTTATGGTAGAAAGTGCAGGTCTCCGATTTGTTGGAGTGAGGTGGGGGATAGACAGATTACGGGTCCGGAGATTATACAAGAAACTACCGAGAAGATCATCCAAATTCAACAACGGTTGAAAACCGCCCAAAGTCGACAAAAGAGCTACGCTGACATTAAATGAAAAGATATAGAATTTGAAATTGGAGAGATGGTCATGCTTAAAGTTTCACCTTGGAAAGGCGTTGTTCGATTTGGTAAACGGGGGAAATTAAATCCAAGGTATATTGGACCATTCAAGATTATTGATCGTGTCGGACCAGTAGCTTACCGACTTGAGTTACCTCAACAACTCGCGGCTGTACATAACACTTTCCACGTCTCGAATTTGAAGAAATGTTTTGCTAAAGAAGATCTCACTATTCCGTTAGATGAAATCCAAATCAACGAAAAACTCCAATTCATCGAAGAACCCGTTGAAATAATGGATCGTGAGGTTAAAAGACTTAAGCAAAACAAGATACCAATTGTTAAGGTTCGATGGAATGCTCGTAGAGGACCCGAGTTCACATGGGAGCGTGAAGATTAGATGAAGAAGAAATACCCGCATCTATTTCCAGAAGATTCGTCAACACCTTCAACAGCTTAAAATTTCGGGACGAAATTTATTTAACGGGTAGGTACTGTAGTGACCCGAACTTTTCCATGTTTATATATATTAATTGAGATTGATATTTACATGATTAAATGTTTCCAACATGTTAAGCAATCAAACTTGTTAAGACTTGATTAATTGAAATAGGTTTCATATAGACAATTGACCACCCAAGTTGACCGGTGATTCACGAACGTTAAAACTTGTAAAAAAACTATATGATGACATATATATGGTTATATATATAGTTAACATGATATTATGATAAGTAAACATATCATTAATTATATTAACAATGAACTACATATGTAAAAACAAGACTACTAACTTAATGATTTTGAAACATATATGTAACGTTTATCGTTGTAACGACATTTAATGTATATATATCATATTAAGAGATATTCGTACATCATAATATCATGATAATATAATAATTTAAAATCTCTTTTGATATTATAAACATTGGGTTAACAACATTTAACAAGATCGTTAACCTAAAGGTTTCAAAACAACACTTACATGTAACGACTAACGATGACTTAACGACTCAGTTAAAATGTATATACATGTTGTGTTTTAATATGTATTTATACACTTTTGAAAGACTTCAATACACTTATCAAAATACTTCTACTTAACAAAAATGCTTACAATTACATTCTCGTTCAGTTTCATCAACAATTCTACTCGTATGCACCCGTATTCGTACTCGTACAATACACAGCTTTTAGATGTATGTACTATTGTTATATACACTCCAATGATCAGCTCTTAGCAGCCCATGTGAGTCACCTAACACATGTGGGAACCATCATTTGGAAACTAGCATGAAATATCTCATAAGATTACAAAAATATGAGTAATCATTCATGACTTATTTACATGAAAACAAAATTACATATCCTTTATATCTAATCCATACACCAACGACCAAAAACACCTACAAACACTTTCATTCTTCAATTTTCTTCATCTAATTGAACTCTCTCAAGTTCTATCTTCAAGTTCTAAGTGTTCTTCATAAATTCCAAAAGTTCTAGTTTCATAAAATCAAGAATACTTTCAAGTTTGCTAGCTCACTTCCAATCTTGTAAGGTGATCATCCAACCTCAAGAAATCTTTGTTTCTTACAGTAGGTTATCATTCTAATACAAGGTAATAATCATATTCAAACTTTGGTTCAATTTCTATAACTATAACAATCTTATTTCAAGTGATGATCTTACTTGAACTTGTTTTCGTGTCATGATTTTGCTTCAAGAACTTTGAGCCATCCAAGGATCCATTGAAGCTAGATCCATTTTTCTCTTTTCCAGTAGGTTCATCCAAGGAACTTAAGGTAGTAATGATGTTCATAACATCATTCGATTCATACATATAAAGCTATCTTATTCGAAGGTTTAAACTTGTAATCACTAGAACATAGTTTAGTTAATTCTAAACTTGTTCGCAAACAAAAGTTAATCCTTCTAACTTGACTTTTAAAATCAACTAAACACATGTTCTATATCTATATGATATGCTAACTTAATGATTTAAAACCTGGAAACACGAAAAACACCGTAAAACCGGATTTACGCCGTCGTAGTAACACCGCGGGCTGTTTTGGGTTAGTTAATTAAAAACTATGATAAACTTTGATTTAAAAGTTGTTATTCTGAGAAAATGATTTTTATTATGAACATGAAACTATATCCAAAAATTATGGTTAAACTCAAAGTGGAAGTATGTTTTCTAAAATGGTCATCTAGACGTCGTTCTTTCGACTGAAATGACTACCTTTACAAAAACGACTTGTAACTTATTTTTCCGACTAGAAACCTATACTTTTTTTGTTTAGATTCATAAAATAGAGTTCAATATGAAACCATAGCAATTTGATTCACTCAAAACGGATTTAAAATGAAGAAGTTATGGGTAAAACAAGATTGGATAATTTTTCTCATTTTAGCTACGTGAAAATTAGTAACAAATCTATTCCAACCATAACTTAATCAACTTGTATTATATATTATGTAATCTTGAGATACCATAGACACGTATACAATGTTTCGACCTATCATGTCGACACATCTATATATATTTCGGAACAACCATAGACACTCTATATGTGAATGTTGGAGTTAGCTATACAGGGTTGAGGTTGATTCCAAAATATATATAGTTTGAGTTGTGATCAATACTGAGATACGTATACACTGGGTCGTGGATTGATTCAAGATAATATTTATCGATTTATTTCTGTACATCTAACTGTGGACAACTAGTTGTAGGTTACTAACGAGGACAGCTGACTTAATAAACTTAAAACATAAAAATATATTAAAAGTGTTGTAAATATATTTTGAACATACTTTGATATATATGTATATATTGTTATAGGTTCGTGAATCAACAGTGGCCAAGTCTTACTTCCCGACGAAGTAAAAATCTGTGAAAGTGAGTTATAGTCCCACTTTTAAAATCTAATATTTTTGGGATGAGAATACATGCAGGTTTTATAAATGATTTACAAAATAGACACAAGTACGTGAAACTACATTCTATGGTTGAATTATCAAAATCGAATATGCCCCTTTTTATTAAGTCTGGTAATCTAAGAATTAGGGAACAGACACCCTAATTGACGCGAATCCTAAAGATAGATCTATTGGGCTTAACAAACCCCATCCAAAGTACCGGATGCTTTAGTACTTCGAAATTTATATCATATCCGAAGGGTGTCCCGGAATGATGGGGATATTCTTATATATGCATCTTGTTATTGTCGGTTACCAGGTGTTCACCATATGAATGATTTTTATCTCTATGTATGGGATGTGTATTGAAATATGAAATCTTGTGGTCTATTGTTACGATTTGATATATATAGGTTAAACCTATAACTCACCAACATTTTTGTTGACGTTTAAAGCATGTTTATTCTCAGGTGAATATTAAGAGCTTCCGCTGTTGCATACTAAAATAAGGACAAGATTTGGTGTAGTGACCCGAAAATTTCCAATCAAATTTAAACTTTAATCTTTATATGTTTCCGACACGATAAGCAAAATCTGTAGTGTTAAGTCTCGAATGTTTTGAAAACTGTGTTCATACATTCAATTGACCTTCGACTGCTTTCAACGATTCACGAACAATTAATAGAGATGTGTATGTATATATAATAATAATTTGAAATATAATTTTGAAGTATTATAATAATTATTATTTAAAATATATTTATATCTCTAATATATAAATAAGGTATATTAAAAATAAATATTGTAGTACTCGTTTAATGTTCCGATTAATATTAAGCAAGTTAAATTCAAACATATATAATTTTAAAATAAACGGTGATCCGGAAATGAGTTCTATAAATTTTAGACTTACTACAAATGTATTTAGGAACTAGATATTTAGTTTTAACACTTTTTATATTTTACCCATAAATGAGAGGGACAGTCGATGTAATTTTTATTTATTAAATTAATAACTGAATTTTATACCATAATGACCCAGATAAATAAATATAGTTAATTTAAAAATATGGGATTTTTCTGAAAGACTTTTTTTATCCGCCATTGATTGACAACGGAGCACGATACATAGTCCGTGAAAACTGTCGGCATAAAAAAAAATTTAGATTACAGGCTGCTTAACTATTGAGAATACTATTTACTACTGTGCTTAATTGATAAATTAGTTTACTATGCTTGTTTGATTCTTGTTTGATTCCTACACGTTTAACAAATATGTAAGTTAACTATATTATATCTATGATATTACTGTATCACTTTTGACATTCATTTGATTTTAGGAGATATTATTGTGGACATCTTTTGTTTCCACTTAAACTAATCTATTATCTATTATCTATATTATATGCTATGCCTTTACTTAGATAGATATGTATGAATGATACATAGAGGAACTCACGGGCACTAGTTTCCTTCTTCTTTATTACTCATCTCCTACTTTTATATTAAGTTGAACCACAACCGAGAGTCACCAAGACACCACACAATTTGTTGCTTCTACTTCTATTTTCTATTTTCGTTCAACCACCAAGACTCAACGGAGACTATCACAAACCCAATTACTTCCTATTAACCTACTGCTATGATCTTATTCAAATTCTATTTTGATTCACAGTTAACCCACAATCCACTTGACTATTCATCCCTACTCGTTTTATAATCTTAACTGAACACCTTGCTTTTGTGAGATGTATTTTTCGACCAAAGAACCACCACATCAATGGTGGTGACTGAATCATTGCTGCTACTGTCTTCTACTCATCACCACATCTCTCCCTCTCCTAATTCTTGTAACCAAGAAACATAACAACCACCTTCCATGTCTCCTGCTTCTATTCCTTGAGGTTGTAACCATCGGCACCCATATATTCCTGTAACCTGTCTTATACCGCAACCAATCTGTTTCGAACAAGCTACAGCCGCTACAGCCTACTGCTATTTATACTTGTTCAATCGTGAAACAACCATAACGCTACCATGATCCGGTTCATGTATAAATTCATGATATCTCGAAGTATTAGACAATGGTTTTCTTTTGCTGAAAAGTTGAGGGAAGACGTCACCATTAGTATTATATCTTGGTGGCAGACAATCAATTAGCCAAAGACCCTACTTATTATATTGTTCCATTCGGTTGACAAGAAGGTAGATCCCTACATGCACTTTATTTATAAATATGATATGTATCCTAAGTGGTGCTATGGGCCGTTTCCATTTTGGGTCATAATCGAGAGCCTGTTAAGGTTTTCTGTTAGGCTAAATAGAATATTGATGATAATTAAAAAAAAAAAAAAAAAGAGAAAACGATGATACATGAAATGATATATTATGTTGATGAGACTAGGAAAACAGAAAAGGTAATCATGATTGGGATAACATATTGATTAGGAATGGTGATCGAAAAACAAGAGTGGGAAACATGCTAGGAAAGTGGGATCTTAATTTATATCCTTGTGGGGGACGATTATGATTATGAAAATCATGAAGTAGGGTTTGTGTTGAATTAAAAAGGTTTAGATAAAGTTAGCAGTGAGGCTCATAACCTTTACTAGTTCGACCCATAATCAGGAATATGCTCATTTTCTTTATATAACCGGGACCCAAAAAGTTCTTAAAGCACTAGATATGTATGATGAACGAAACGAATAAAATTGATGATATAGACAATACATATGATGATGATGATTGGCTACGTGATAATGAAACTGTGTTGATAAATACATCTCTTTTCTGTTTAATCTCCTGGCTAGCGTACCAGATCAAGAATCCATGGATCGAATTAGTTATAGGGCTTATGAGATCTACTTAATTTAATTTGGGCCGAAGTTAAATTTTCTGTTGGGCTTGGCCTATTCGAATTGGAAACAGAGAAATGGTTTATGTAAATATTAAACCGGGGTTTAATTAGAAAAGAAGGGTTGGTGGAATGGTTAAGTTGATGTGGGTGAGCTAGAGGTCGCGGGTTCGAGTCTCCTCCTTGGTGGATTATTTCTTTTAAAACCTTTAGAGGTAGTTTTCATATTTCTATTATTAGTACTATTATTATTATTATTATTAGTACTATTATTATTATTTATTATTATTATTATTATTATTATTGTTACTATTATTATTATTATTATCATTAAAATTATCATTTTAAAATTTTTATTATTAACAAAAGTATTTTTGTAAAATTATCATTTTTATTACTATCATAAGTATTATCATTATTACTACCATTAATAACATTCTTATTGATTATATTATTACTACAAATGTAATAAAATCGTATACATAAATATTTTTTATATAACAAATTTTGATTTAACCATATAATACTAATTATACAGATATATATATATATATGTATTAGTATGATTATATGTATAAATATTAATATACAAAATAACTATATATAAACTTTGAAATAACAAATATATTACTAAATTAAATAAGTAATAAATAAACTAGTTTAATTAATATTACATGTTAATCATATGTGTTAATATACATACTTGATATAGGTTCGTGAATCCGAGGTCAACCCTACATTTGTTCAATATCGTCATATGTATTTTACTACAAAATACAGTATGGTGAGTTTCATTAATCCCTTTTTAAATGCTTTTGCAATATATATTTTTGGGACTGAGAATACATGCGCTATTTTTATAACTGTTTTACGAAATAGACACAAGTAATTGAAACTACATTATATGGTTGAATGATCGAAATCGAATATGCCCTTTTTTATATAGTCTGGTAATCTAAGAATTAGGGAACAGAAACCCTAATTGACGCGAACTCTAAAGATAGATCTATCGGGCTCAACAAGCCCCATCCAAAGTACCGGATGCTTTAGTACTTCGAAATTTATATCATGTCCGAAGGAGGATCCCGGAATGATGGGGATATTCTTATATGCATATTGTGAATGTCGGTTACCAGGTGTTCAATCCATATGAATGATTTTTAGCTCTATGTATATGATGTGTATTGAAATATGAAATCTTGTGGTCTATTAAAATAATGGAAATGATTGTTATGATAAACTAATGAACTCACCAACCTTTTGGTTGACACTTTAAAGCATGTTTATTCTCAGGTACGAAAGAAATCTTCCGCTGTGCATTTTCTCACTTTAAAGATATTACTTGGAGTCATTCATGACATATTTCAAAAGACGTTGCATTCGAGTCGTCGAGTTCATCAAGATTATTATTAAGATAATTATAATTAGATATATTATGAAATGGTATGCATATCGTCGATTTTTGATGTAAGGAAGTTTGTCTTTTCAAAACGAATGCAATGTATGTAAAATGTATCATATAGAGGTCAAGAACCTCGCGATGTAATCAACTATTGTGAATCGTTTGTAATCGATGTGGACTTTGTCCGGATGGATTAGGACGGGTCATTTCAGTTGGTATCAGAGCGGTGGTCGTAGCGAACCAGGTCTGCATTAGTGTGTCTAACTGATAAGTCGTTAGGATGCTTTAGTGAGTCTGGACTTCGACCGTGTCTGCATGTCCAAAGTTTTGCTTATCATTTTGTGTCGAAAATCATCTGCTTATCATCCTTAGGGAATTACCTCCTTATTATTCTTAGTCTAGACACGTTTTACTGCATTGACTGCATGAATAGTGTATAGACAAAAATTCAGATCTTAGCGTATCTGACAATTCATATCTTAGCGTATCTGACAATTCATATCTTAGCGTATCTGACAATTCATATCTTGGCGTATCTGTTACTGTAGACCTTGCCTGATATCTCTCGTAAATTTCTCCTCAATTTAAGGGATCCTGGTACTATATATATCTATGTAAATTATGCATTGAGAATACCATCCAACTATCAATTACTATCACTAAACTCTTCATATCAAAAATCTTTCCTGAGATCGCGTAAGATGGCCTCTACGAATCGACCAAATTCCTCTGACTCCGAAGATAGCGTGACAGGAGCACATCAATCAATCAACTATCGTGATTACTGGAGAAAATGGGGGTGGGTTCGCGACATACTCACCCTATGGAGAAGGGAAGAAGGTACTCCATATCATGAATCAAATCTACCACCTAACCTTGGAGTACTCGACCCGCTCACTGGCGAACCTGTTCGCAACACCGTTTATACCCTTTTTGCCAGAATTTTTCGTCTTGAGACTACCATTAATGGAACTAGAAAAGATATCCAATCTCTACCTCACATTGATAACCAACCAGGGTTAGTAGAAGAAGTTAAAGAACTCCGAGCTCGAGTGTTAACTTTAGAGAGCACGGTACACAGTTTGCAAGCATCAGCAGTATCATCAACAGCACTAGTACCACCAACAACAACATCCGCATCACCAGCTTCAACACCTCATTCTGTACCTCGAGTATAATCATCGTTCCACATGACGTTCTACATCATTTATCTTCGTTCGACATGATGATTATGTAAACTCTAATGTTTTAGAGATTATATCTACTTGTTCAAACGGTAAATCAAAAGAGTTTAATATCATATTGACTCATTAAATCCATGGTTACATCTGAAGAAAATATATATGTAAGTATATTTTCATAAAGATTGTGATTAAAAATTCTCTTGTACAAACTGTTAATGGTGAAAATATTTTAACGGGTAGGTAATACCCGAGGACTATTTAAATTTCACATTAATAAGTTACATTGTACGTTCTTCAAATCTGTTTCAACAGTCATATACTATCCTACTTACATCCACCGATATACAAATCCGTTCACCACAGAATAACCATATTCATCCAATTACCTATTTGGATTTTGACCTATCAGAATCCAACAAGTGGCATAATGAAGAAATAATGGACACAATAAAAAATGATTAGAAACAGATTAATTAACAATATGAAATTCTATTTAAGAATCCACGCTAACAAAATCCTAGCTAACTGTTCCTAGCTAACTGTTAATTCCGTATCGCATTTAATTTATCGCAATTTAATTATCGCAATTTATTTTATCGTAATTTATATTCTCGTAATTTTATTTATTGTCATTTAATTTCTGTTATTTATTTTACGCAATTTAAATATCGGGACACGTATACAAGGTTTTGACATATCATATCGATGCATCTATATATATTATTTGAAATCACCATAGACACTCTATATGCAGTAATGATCGAGTTCTCTATACAGGGTTGAGGTTGATT
Source organism: Rutidosis leptorrhynchoides (assembly GCF_046630445.1). Classification (NCBI taxonomy): domain Eukaryota; kingdom Viridiplantae; phylum Streptophyta; class Magnoliopsida; order Asterales; family Asteraceae; genus Rutidosis; species Rutidosis leptorrhynchoides. The sequence goes on from NC_092335.1 coordinate 271,837,442, forward strand.
CTCAAATAATATATATACTTTGAGTTGTGATCGAGTCTGAGACATGTACACGGGTCACGATATTTATTAATCAATTCAAATATCATATATTAAATTATATATGAATTACTGGACTGTTACTGTGAAATATCAACTGTGGACTACCAACACTGGACAATTAAAATGAATTAAAATATTGATTATAACATATGAAACTAAACAATTCTTCAAGTTTGCCACTTGATTTCATTTTAAACCCCATTCGTATCATCACAATTACAATCTGCGTTCAAACCTTTCATGATTCTTGAAAACACCTCAATCGAGAGGATGAACCAACCGCACTTCATTTACGGAAGGAAAGAGTTATGCATATAGTTGTGCACCTGAGAAACTCTCGGCAACTGAGTAAAAGTTTAACATTTAGCCGCGTCAGATCCTTTGACATTTATTAGCAAAAATAACTTAGTAATCTCTTTCCAAAGTAGCAAATTTTGTCACAGCTTCAGCAAATCAACTTCGACTTTTCGTTCGAAACAACCTCATTATCACCTTGACTAATATGTATGTTCATTTATTGTTACCGGGAACCTTTTATATTCCACCATATTACCGTCAGCGTTTAATCATCTAAAAAATACAACTTTCTTGAAATCATCTCGGATCGATAACAAATGATTCAGATAGGGTAGCAGTAAATGTAGAGGAATCGACAATAAGTACTTTGAAAACTCACAGCATATCTACATCAACAGTTATATGTATGACATTTATCTCTTAGAATTATGATCTCTCATTCTAAAATTCTGAAAAACACTCAGTCACAAATCAATACTCTGAATGTTGAAAAATCTGAGTGAAGCAGCAGAAACTGTAGATAACCGTAAACGACCATAATCATCGAAAGTTTGATGATAAAGAATAGTATGTTGGAAAAGCTCAGAAAAGTTGGAACTGGAAAACGGATTGAGCTAACCATGAAGAAGACCAAGGATAAATACAAGGACCAAACTCTATATTCAAAGAATCCAGGTAAATCTGGATCCGATGAAATCTTTAGAGAATATCCTGCTCCAAAGTCATGTTAAGATCTTGCGGAAAAATTTTTCCTCATCAACCATCGAACTTAGAAATTCCAAAATATCATCATCAATATCTTCGATATTTCTGAGGATATTTTCATAAATATTCTCGTCCGAAATTATATACCTCCTCGTGCTTCCTGTGTATCATTATATTGGAAACATTCAATAGAAAATTTAGTACCGAAAAGCTGATTATGTGAAACTATGAAGAAAGCCGTGGACAAATCACAAAGAATAAGTTTGACTACAAAGAATCCAAATGATTCAATGTCTGCTAAAGTCTTTATTGAATATCTTACTCCTTACTCTAAACCCTTGCAGATAATAGTTTCTATCATCCTCTGATCTTAAATATTCAAAGATATTATCGTATCTTTCATTATAAATATCCTCGATATTTTTGAATATATTTTCATAACTAATCTTATCTGAAATCATTTATCTCTTTGAGATATCAGTGTTACATCATATAGAAACTGTTAGTTTCTATATTCTGTAAACTTTCGAATTTAAAATATGAATGTTTTTGAAGTAGTGTTGGGAACTGATGCATGAGTGAGTATAATATAATGACACTTGATCACCGTGATTATATTACAGTAAGTCATGCTGAGTTTCTAATGAAATGTGATGATTCACAGATCATAACGTCATCATGTGCCATGTTACACGACTCGTTCATTCTACTTCACCTCCGAATATATCAAGAAAATATATTCTTGATAGTTCTATTCTCAGTGATTCTGGTAATTTGACAAATCAAACCGTGCTATCACATTCCTTCCTGCTTCGAACATTATAATCATTCGAGACTCTATATCTACAATTCTGGACCATTATTCGCTTGACTTGAAGTCGGGAAGAGGAAACAAAAGCATAAAGCTTTGAAATATAAGGGAGAATATAAAGCTCGATAACAACACATAAATTACAAACCGTGTATATCAATGTTTATCGCAACATAAAAACATGGGAGAATTAAAAACATTATAAACCCAAGGGTGAAGTAGAAGAAAGCAGATTCCTCTGGTGGAAGTTGGAAAAGGAGAATGATCATTGTGATAGTTAGAATAAGAACAAGGATCAGAACTGGATTAAGCATTTTCACAAACTTTTGGATGTATGAACTAAGAAAGAAAGTATAGAAATGGTGAAAGTAATAGAACGGAAGAAGTACATTTATAGTGAAAATACCAGACAAAGAAATCAAGGCAGATTTCCACATTAATTATAGCGATCTTAATTTCCTTATTCGCCGAAGAATCAAATCTCTTAGATTTCAAAGATTTTCTTTAAATCCCTTGAATTCCGGAATTCAATCGCGACTACGTCAAAAGTTATGGAAAATCTCCATTTCTTCATCTCGATCTTTTGTGATAACTTCATTCATACGCTTCGATTAATCGAATCATTTAATCCATATTACTCAATGATGATAAAAACTCTATTTATCAACTTATATTCGTCATGAAAACATTTTTATTGTTAACCATGACCACCTCACTCAAATTTCGGGACGAAATTTCTTTAACGGGTAGGTACTGTAGTGACCCGAAAATTTCCAATCAAATTTAAACTTTAATCTTTATATGTTTCCGACACGATAAGCAAAATCTGTAGTGTTAAGTCTCGAATGTTTTGAAAACTGTGTTCATACATTCAATTGACCTTCGACTGCTTTCAACGATTCACGAACAATTAATAGAGATGTGTATGTATATATAATAATAATTTGAAATATAATTTTGAAGTATTATAATAATTATTATTTAAAATATATTTATATCTCTAATATATAAATAAGGTATATTAAAAATAAATATTGTAGTACTCGTTTAATGTTCCGATTAATATTAAGCAAGTTAAATTCAAACATATATAATTTTAAAATAAACGGTGATCCGGAAATGAGTTCTATAAATTTTAGACTTACTACAAATGTATTTAGGAACTAGATATTTAGTTTTAACACTTTTTATATTTTACCCATAAATGAGAGGGACAGTCGATGTAATTTTTATTTATTAAATTAATAACTGAATTTTATACCATAATGACCCAGATAAATAAATATAGTTAATTTAAAAATATGGGATTTTTCTGAAAGACTTTTTTTATCCGCCATTGATTGACAACGGAGCACGATACATAGTCCGTGAAAACTGTCGGCATAAAAAAAAATTTAGATTACAGGCTGCTTAACTATTGAGAATACTATTTACTACTGTGCTTAATTGATAAATTAGTTTACTATGCTTGTTTGATTCTTGTTTGATTCCTACACGTTTAACAAATATGTAAGTTAACTATATTATATCTATGATATTACTGTATCACTTTTGACATTCATTTGATTTTAGGAGATATTATTGTGGACATCTTTTGTTTCCACTTAAACTAATCTATTATCTATTATCTATATTATATGCTATGCCTTTACTTAGATAGATATGTATGAATGATACATAGAGGAACTCACGGGCACTAGTTTCCTTCTTCTTTATTACTCATCTCCTACTTTTATATTAAGTTGAACCACAACCGAGAGTCACCAAGACACCACACAATTTGTTGCTTCTACTTCTATTTTCTATTTTCGTTCAACCACCAAGACTCAACGGAGACTATCACAAACCCAATTACTTCCTATTAACCTACTGCTATGATCTTATTCAAATTCTATTTTGATTCACAGTTAACCCACAATCCACTTGACTATTCATCCCTACTCGTTTTATAATCTTAACTGAACACCTTGCTTTTGTGAGATGTATTTTTCGACCAAAGAACCACCACATCAATGGTGGTGACTGAATCATTGCTGCTACTGTCTTCTACTCATCACCACATCTCTCCCTCTCCTAATTCTTGTAACCAAGAAACATAACAACCACCTTCCATGTCTCCTGCTTCTATTCCTTGAGGTTGTAACCATCGGCACCCATATATTCCTGTAACCTGTCTTATACCGCAACCAATCTGTTTCGAACAAGCTACAGCCGCTACAGCCTACTGCTATTTATACTTGTTCAATCGTGAAACAACCATAACGCTACCATGATCCGGTTCATGTATAAATTCATGATATCTCGAAGTATTAGACAATGGTTTTCTTTTGCTGAAAAGTTGAGGGAAGACGTCACCATTAGTATTATATCTTGGTGGCAGACAATCAATTAGCCAAAGACCCTACTTATTATATTGTTCCATTCGGTTGACAAGAAGGTAGATCCCTACATGCACTTTATTTATAAATATGATATGTATCCTAAGTGGTGCTATGGGCCGTTTCCATTTTGGGTCATAATCGAGAGCCTGTTAAGGTTTTCTGTTAGGCTAAATAGAATATTGATGATAATTAAAAAAAAAAAAAAAAAAGAGAAAACGATGATACATGAAATGATATATTATGTTGATGAGACTAGGAAAACAGAAAAGGTAATCATGATTGGGATAACATATTGATTAGGAATGGTGATCGAAAAACAAGAGTGGGAAACATGCTAGGAAAGTGGGATCTTAATTTATATCCTTGTGGGGGACGATTATGATTATGAAAATCATGAAGTAGGGTTTGTGTTGAATTAAAAAGGTTTAGATAAAGTTAGCAGTGAGGCTCATAACCTTTACTAGTTCGACCCATAATCAGGAATATGCTCATTTTCTTTATATAACCGGGACCCAAAAAGTTCTTAAAGCACTAGATATGTATGATGAACGAAACGAATAAAATTGATGATATAGACAATACATATGATGATGATGATTGGCTACGTGATAATGAAACTGTGTTGATAAATACATCTCTTTTCTGTTTAATCTCCTGGCTAGCGTACCAGATCAAGAATCCATGGATCGAATTAGTTATAGGGCTTATGAGATCTACTTAATTTAATTTGGGCCGAAGTTAAATTTTCTGTTGGGCTTGGCCTATTCGAATTGGAAACAGAGAAATGGTTTATGTAAATATTAAACCGGGGTTTAATTAGAAAAGAAGGGTTGGTGGAATGGTTAAGTTGATGTGGGTGAGCTAGAGGTCGCGGGTTCGAGTCTCCTCCTTGGTGGATTATTTCTTTTAAAACCTTTAGAGGTAGTTTTCATATTTCTATTATTAGTACTATTATTATTATTATTATTAGTACTATTATTATTATTATTTATTATTATTATTATTATTATTGTTACTATTATTATTATTATTATCATTAAAATTATCATTTTAAAATTTTTATTATTAACAAAAGTATTTTTGTAAAATTATCATTTTTATTACTATCATAAGTATTATCATTATTACTACCATTAATAACATTCTTATTGATTATATTATTACTACAAATGTAATAAAATCGTATACATAAATATTTTTTATATAACAAATTTTGATTTAACCATATAATACTAATTATACAGATATATATATATATATGTATTAGTATGATTATATGTATAAATATTAATATACAAAATAACTATATATAAACTTTGAAATAACAAATATATTACTAAATTAAATAAGTAATAAATAAACTAGTTTAATTAATATTACATGTTAATCATATGTGTTAATATACATACTTGATATAGGTTCGTGAATCCGAGGTCAACCCTACATTTGTTCAATATCGTCATATGTATTTTACTACAAAATACAGTATGGTGAGTTTCATTAATCCCTTTTTAAATGCTTTTGCAATATATATTTTTGGGACTGAGAATACATGCGCTATTTTTATAACTGTTTTACGAAATAGACACAAGTAATTGAAACTACATTATATGGTTGAATGATCGAAATCGAATATGCCCTTTTTTATATAGTCTGGTAATCTAAGAATTAGGGAACAGAAACCCTAATTGACGCGAACTCTAAAGATAGATCTATCGGGCTCAACAAGCCCCATCCAAAGTACCGGATGCTTTAGTACTTCGAAATTTATATCATGTCCGAAGGAGGATCCCGGAATGATGGGGATATTCTTATATGCATATTGTGAATGTCGGTTACCAGGTGTTCAATCCATATGAATGATTTTTAGCTCTATGTATATGATGTGTATTGAAATATGAAATCTTGTGGTCTATTAAAATAATGGAAATGATTGTTATGATAAACTAATGAACTCACCAACCTTTTGGTTGACACTTTAAAGCATGTTTATTCTCAGGTACGAAAGAAATCTTCCGCTGTGCATTTTCTCACTTTAAAGATATTACTTGGAGTCATTCATGACATATTTCAAAAGACGTTGCATTCGAGTCGTCGAGTTCATCAAGATTATTATTAAGATAATTATAATTAGATATATTATGAAATGGTATGCATATCGTCGATTTTTGATGTAAGGAAGTTTGTCTTTTCAAAACGAATGCAATGTATGTAAAATGTATCATATAGAGGTCAAGAACCTCGCGATGTAATCAACTATTGTGAATCGTTTGTAATCGATGTGGACTTTGTCCGGATGGATTAGGACGGGTCATTTCATTTGGAGTCCATGTTTTGTATGATATTGTGTAAAAACTGCATTCAAGAAACTGAATTCGATGTAACATATTTGTATTGTAAACCATTATGTAATGGTCGTGTGTAAACAGGATATTTTAGATTATCATTATTTGATAATCTACGTAAAGCTTTTTAAACCTTTATTTATGAAATAAAGGTTATGGTTTGTTTTAAAAATGAATGCAGTCTTTGAAAAACGTCTCATATAGAGGTCAAAACCTCGCAACGAAATCAATTAATATGGAACGTTTTTAATCAATAAGAACGGGACATTTCAGAAAAATCCTAACCACTGCTTTAGAGTGGGATTTCTTAGGGTTTGACTGAAAGTGAGCACAGACAGTTACAAAAAGTGTAATGTCTGGTCTAATTGCAGTCAGATACATTAAAGAGCCAACCATGCTTCGATGAAGCGTAATGTCAAAGGGTTCCCCATTAGCATCAGCATCCAGTAATGTCCTCGTTGGGGGTTGTCATTGGCTTTAAAGCAGTCATTTTAAAACGTTTTAGCATATCATTGATATACTTTGTTTGACTGATAAAAATCCCGTGTGGTAATTGTTTTACTTGTAACGCCAATAAGAAATTAATCTGGTCAAGCATGCTCATTTCGAATTTGTTGGCCATAAGGTCACTAAATTATTTGCATAGGCCCGGGGACGTGGAACTAAAAATAATATCATCAACATAACTTTGAACCAAGAGAATGTGACCGTGGTTTTTACGGATGAAGAGTGTTGTATCAATTGTTCAACGAGAGAAGCCATTATCCAGCAAGTACTTTGTCAAGGTCTCGTACCATGCACGCGGAGCTTGCTTTAGACCGTACAAAGCTTTCACCAAGTAGTATAGATGGTTTGGATGAATGGGATTAACACAGCCTTCTGGTTGATCAACATATACTTCCTCTTAAAAATGACCATTCAGAAAAGTAGTTTTGACATCCATTTGAAACACCGTGAACTTCATATGAGAAGCAAATGCAAGGAATAGATGAATAGCCTCAATCCTAGCAACCAGAACAAACGTTTTGTAATAATCAATACTCACTTGTTGTCGATATCCATTGGCCACAAGACGTGCCTTATTTCTAACCACAATTCCATTAGAATCCTTCTTGTTCATAAAAATCCACTTAACCCATATTGGTCGTTGACCCGCTGGTCTTGGAACTAATTACCATACTTTCAAAAGATCAAACTGATTGATCTCCTCTTGCATTGCTACTACCCAGTTCGGATCTAGTAAAGCTTGAGCAATCGTTGTTGGTTTAATCTTACTAAGAAAGGCAGTGTATAAACACGTATTCCGAGTAGCCCTTCGAGTTGAAACTGGAGCAGATGCATCACCAATGATAAGATCAATTGGATTACTTTTAGTCCATCCGTTGTTATGTGGAAGAGGTTGTACATCAGTGGTATCCATTGAAACATCAACCGTTGTTGACGTCGAGCCATGATCCTCTTGTGCTGATGTAACATTGTCTAATGGATTCATTTGAGTATCTGGAGAAATAACTGAAGTTGTATCAACGGATGTATCTTGAATTGGTTTAAGATAATCATCAAGAGGTAGGAGGGAGGATGAACAAGCAGTAGGTGAATCAGTTGGTGCTGTATTTTCATTATAGAGACTTAGTTGAGTCTCCACAGTAGTTGACTGTGATGGTGTAACCGGTACGGCTTGAACATCTGAATTCCGTTGAGGAGCATAAAGACTATCAAACAAGATATCCAGTTCCTCTGTTGTAACCATCGGAACACCCTTCTTCAAGAAAATTAAATTTTGCACGGAAGAAGTAGTAGCCAGGTTACGATCGGGTTTTGAACCGAGTTGTTCAAAAGCCATTCCCCATAATTCATCGAAATTGACATTGATGCTTTCCTTGATCGTCTTTGTCCGTTTGTGATAGACACGATAGGCAAATTTGTTCGAAGAATAACCGAGAAATATGGCTTGATCGCCATGAGGATCAAACTTTCCGAGACTGTTAAAATTGTTAAGCACATAGCATATACAACAAAAGAAACGAAAATATTTGACATTCGGGCGTCTACCATATAGTAACTCATAAGGAGTTTTGTTAAAACGTTTATTAATGATACAATAATTTTAGGTATAACATGCAGTTAAAATGGCCTCCCCCCACATTTTCGGAGGTAGTTTGGAGTAGGCAAGCATTGTTCGAGCTGCCTCGCACAACGTACGATTACGTCGTTTGACTACTCCATTCTGTTGGGGGGTTCGTGCAGCAGAGAAATGATGTTCAATGCCTTGGTATTTCAAACAAGTATCAAGCAGGTCATTCTTAAATTCCGTCTCATTATTAGTTCGGATGCTCTTAACATGTTTGTTAAAAGAGCGTTGAGTCTTTTTGATGAACTCAATGATAATGATGGGGGTTTTTGACTTAGTTCTCATCAGAAATGTAACGACCCAACCCGTTATCCAACCGAAACACGCTTATTTTTATTTTAATTTTTTTTTACAAAATCAGGTTTTTGGCCAAATGGAGCACAGCTCCAAAATGGGGCGCGCCGCTCCATATCCTGCTGTCTGAAATGTCATTTTCACGCGAAAAGATCTCTCGCTTCTCGACACTTTTAGACGAAACGGTTTTCACAACACATTATAGTAAGTAAAACTAACACATTTTCATAATAAAACAAGTTTTACGACACCGGGCCCACATCAGCCCGTTTTACGAATTACGCACAAAATATAATTTTCGACCACATAAGTTTAACACATAATAAAGACCGAGCATGGTGATTGGGGATACGGTACCCAATCCTAATTAATCCAAAAGCACGTCTTCTAAAGCAACCTACGCAATTCACTAGTTCCCATACTTAATCGAGCCTCCACCTCCACGCGAATCTATAAAAATGTAAACAACGAGAGGGTAAGCTAATTCTTAGTGAGTATAAACATACTATATACATACATATACATAAAATGAATACGTACAACCAACACGTATAGTAAACACATACCACATACCGAGTATAACTAAGCAAATCTATACATAACGTACCACCAAGCCAAATCCGCAAGATTAGCTACAACATACAACAAGTATATACACATACACAGAATAACCAAAACACCAAGGTTAACCCTTAACCTTATACTTATGAAGGTTGGCCGAACAACCTGAGCCTTAGTGAATTCACACTACCCGAGATTCACTTCCTTCACCGCTTCAACAACCGAGGTTGGCCGAACTACCCGTGCCTTAGTGAATTCGCACTACCCGAGATTCACCACCTCATCAATAAGATGACCGAACTACTCGAGTCATCATGAATCCGCACTACCCGAGATTCATTTCCTCAACATCATCAACATCGACGGGATTGGCCCAACATGTCAACATGAACCCGTATACTCTCAGATTCACTACCCCAAGGGTGGTAACCCAAAACGCATAAGCATACAACATGGACTCAACTCCAAGAATCCATTCTCACATCACATGTAGAGTGAATCCGAGCAAAGATCACCCTACCAACCCGCATCCATCCTATGCATACATACGCATATAATATATTTACACTCACCTTGAAATCTTGATGGATGCACAAACCAAAATCTGCAATCCCCAAAGGAACGTAACTATTCCGTTTATCACATAACAAACAACATAATTAGGGTGGATTACAAGCCAACCCATCGTGACACCTAGTGCAATTTCGACCCAATTGCACTTTCAAACACAAACCATGCCTAAACTTACCAATTATAATAACCCTTACTTTTCCACCCTGAATTTACTATATTACCCTTGGGGTTTCAATGTCTTGTATCATTAGGATTGTTATCCGGATAATAAATGTCCAGAGATATTAATTTCTCGTAATTAATAAACATAAACCCTAACCATAATTAATGACATAAAACCCTAAACATTTATTAACATCATAACCTTAAACATTTATTAATTATAACCCTAACCCTAATTAGAAATAAATACTGTAAACCCTAATTATTCTAAAACCATAACCCTAAATAGTAATTCATTATACAAACCTTAATTCTAAAATTAATTTAGTACATGAATTATTAATATTATGAATATATATGTGAACTATGATGAAAGTGTTACATAACTAACCTAGTAAAAAAATTATTATATGATAAGTAAGGTGGCATAATTATAAATAATAAAAACTATAAGTTAGTAATTTAAAAATAAAAGTTTAATATTATTAAATATCTAAAATATAAATAAATATATATTAATTTCATATTTAATATTTAATTAAAAATAAAAATGGAATAATCAAAATTCTAGAATAATCTTCTTCTTATCTACTAAAAAAAAGTATATATATTTATGTAAACTCTAGGCCGAAAGAAAAAAAAAAGGGGGATACACTTTAAATTTTTTTTTAACTTCATGGATGGATAAGATGTTGACCAAATAATTATTCAACAAAATTTAAAAATGTATCTACAAGACTCGGCTTCTTCTACTGCTTTTTATTTTTTATTATTTTTTTTCAATTAATTAATTTTAACAAGATTTTATCCTATAAATACTACTAGTTAACTTCTAACTTTTTTATCACACACACTTACTTCTTTTTTCCTCTCAAGATATCTACGAAAGTTGGAGGTACAATATTTTCTCCTTTTCATATTTTTTTCGGTTTATATTTCTTTTTTTGCTGATTACATTTTTGTTGTTGTTTTAATTTGATATTAATTTATATTTCAATATTAAAATTTATATGATGATACTATAATTAATCCTAAATATTATAGTATGTTATAGAATTGTTTTTATGAATTTAATATTCAAATTTTATTTTAAATACAATTAAAAAAAATATAATATATATGTGTATATACTCGAATTAAATAACAAATAAATATATATAATTGATAAAAATAATTTTTACAGGTTCATAAAGATTAGTATGATATAATAGTACTCAAAAATAATTTTGTAGATTTTATAAATATTTAAATTCGAATTATCATGTATTTAATGAGTATATATATCGAATACATTGTGAAAATGGAAATTAAATGTTATAAATACTTATAATTTGTTATAATAATTTTTACAGAGGTTAGATGATATATAAAAGTTATTGGAAGAGAAAAATTAATTATTATAACATTTTATATATTTATCTTATATTTAAATGATTACCGAATTAATCTAATGTATAAAAACGAATTTAAATTAGATAAAAAAAACTCATATCAGTAGGTATTACTTGGGAATTATTTATAACAGTAGCGTTACTCATAAAAATAATTATAATAAGTTTTGTAATATTATTTATATTTAATTACGAATTAAGTAGTGATTAAACACAAAAACTATGTGAAATTCATAATAAATATTAAACAGAAATAAAAATAATTATAATAAATTTATCTGCGATAATTATAATAGTATAAAGCTGCAAAAATTATAAAAAATAAATAAATAGGTCGATTAGTATTTAATATAAATTTGTTTGTGTTTATTTGTAAAACGAGAAGGATAATGAAAGAAATACAAAATAAATACCAAAGTTTATTAAATCTGATAATATGAAATTTTTTTATAATCATTAGTATGTATAGCTACTGTAAAAATTATAAAAATTAATTTTAAATTAATATATCCTATTTATTCAATTATAATTTGAATTGAATGGCTAAATGATAAGAAAATATTAAATAAATAATATATTTATATAAAATTCGAATTTATAATTTTTCTAACATATTTACAGAATATAGAACCTATAAAAAGTATAAAATTATTTAATTAGGTCGATTTAATAATTATTAACTAATTAACCTTGATTAAAGTGAATCGAATATGTATATATAAAGAAAATGCAAAATAAATATAAAAATGAGCTATATTTATATTTATAAAGTTTTACACAGTTTAAAATACTTAAATAAAATTATAAAAATTTTATTTATATTTATTTGATATTTATTATAATTAAAAACGAATTTAAGGGGATAAATAATAAGTATAATGTTTATAATATAAGTTAATAATAATATAATAATAATAATAATAATAATAATAATAATAATAATAATAATAATAATAATAATAATAATACATTATTAATAAATACTTACATTATAACTTATTAAAATACTTTAGTTATTTTATAATAATTAAAAGTTAATAAGAATTCATAATACTAACCATAGTAATACATTATTTATAAATAATTATAGGGTAATTATTACTACTTTTATTATAAGTATGATTTAGATAAATATTAAGTCATTAATAAATAAATATAATATAATAATAACATAGATTAAGACTTAAACTTAAAGTGAAAGTTTTAATCAAAAGATAACGTGCACTATATACGAACCTCACTGCTACTTACGGCCTAGGGTGGTCCTTGTTGCCTTATGGAAACCGCTTGTGGATCTCGAATGCCAAGACTTCGATTCTGGTCAAGAGTCCTGGGCACCCGGTAACAACAGATCATCAGAGTGATTTATCTGATAGTAACGAGGTTTGGGTAAAGGTGTACAATGTCTTATGAAACATTATGACCCGAACATCCCAAATTGGAAACTTACTATAGATGGAAACTTTTCAAAAATAGTAACTTTTCAAAAAAAAAAAAATTGAACTCTTTTAGTAAACCATCACTACGAATATAGGTTGCTATACTTGTAAGTATACTTATATCCGTTCTTTCGTTCTATCTCTAGGTTGAGATTCCCGGTCTACTACTTCCGTTCATTCATTTTGTTCGTGGAATAACTCTTCTTGCTACTAAGGTGAACTTCATAGCCCCATTTTTCCATATTTATTGATTTTATAAATCTTCGGGTGAGACACATGCTTGTATTTAACTGATTTACAATTTAGACACAAGTGCCTAAACTTTTTGATATGCAACTTCATGAGATTATTGTTAACTTGTATTCTTACATGCAAATCCCCGCCATAAAATCGTTAATTACTGGAATTAAAATGTTGTAAGTTTAATTATTGTGAGTAGGCCTATTGAGAGCGACGTCTCTACCCATTGACTGATCGTCAAGGGGGTACATAATAATGATTACCGACACCCGTACAGTATCAGGGGTGAATGTTTAGCACGATATTATAACTCATGGCATATTGAATATTTTTGTTTTGAATTAAATCTTGTGGTCTAAAACCTTATTAATTATATAAACCTATGATGTTCACTCAACCATTGTGTTGATGATTTTATGCATCTTTGTCTCAGGTGAAGATTAGCTTATGTGATGCCCTATGTTGCTTAGTTAGCTGATGCATTGAAGTCCACATATTTAGAACTCATTATTTATTGAACGTTGTTAATTACATTTGGTTTTATTATGTAAAACACTATTTCATTTCCGCTGCAATAAGGTTATTCTTTTAATAAAACGTCTCATTTAGAGTCGTTCTCGCTTATATACTTGTGTTGTGATATTGTGAAGTCATATTTACCCCCGGCCCTATTTGGGGGTATGACACCAATAATCACCAACTAGAGTGATAATGGTTCCAATAATGCCAATCAATCTTAATCATAAGTGTTAAATGAAATGTCCCGTTCATATTGATTATAAACGTTCCATATTAATTGATTTCGTCGCGAGGTTTTGATCTCTATATGAGACGTTTTTCAAAGACTGCATTCATTATTAAAACAACCATAACCTTTATTTTATCTATAAAGGTTTAAAAATCATTACGTAGATTATCAAATAATGATAATCTAAAATATACCGTTTACACACGACCATTACATAATGGTTTACAATAAGAATATATTACATCAAAAATAAGTTTCTTGAATGCAGTTTTTACATAATTTCATACAAGCATGGACTCCAAATCTTGTCCTTATTTTGGTATGCAACAGCGGAAGCTCTTAATAATCACCTGAGAATAAACATGCTTAAAACGTCAAAAAAATGTTGGTAAGTTATAGGTTTAACCTATATATTATCAAATCATAATAATAGACCACAAGATTTCATATTTCAATATACATCCCATACATAGAGATAAAAATCATTCATATGGTGCATACCTGGTAACCGACATTAACAAGATGCATATAATAATATCCCCTATCATTCCGGGAAATCCTTCGGACATGGTAAAAACGAATTCGAAGTACTAAAGCATCCGGTACTTTGGATGGGGTTCGTTAGGCCCAATAGATCTATCTTTAGGATTCTCGTCAATTAGTAGATCGGTTTACTAATTCTTAGGTTACCAAGCAAAAGGGGCATATTCGGCTTTGATCATTCACCCATATAATGTAGTTTCAATTACTTGTGTCTATTTCATAAAACATTTATAAAACTGCATGTATTCTCATCCCAAAATATTAGATTTTAAAAGTGGGACTATAACTCACTTTCACAGATTTTTACTTCATCGGGAAGTAAGACTTGGCCACTGGTCGATTCACGAACCTATAACAAATATGTATATATATATCAAAGTTTGGTCAAAATATATTTACAACATTTTTAATACATTTTACTATTTTAAATTTATTAAGTCAGTTGTCCTCATTAGTAACCTATAACTAGTTGTCTACAGTTAGATGTATAGATATAAATTGATATATATTATCTTGAATCAATCCACGACCCAGTGTATACACGTCTTAGGCTAGATCACAACTCAAAGTATATATATTGTTGGAATCAACCTCAACCCTGTATAGCTAACTCCAACATTACTGCATATAGAGTGTCTATGGTTGTTCCAAATAATATATATACATGGGTCGATATGATATGTCAAAACATTTGTATACGTGTCTATGATATCCCAAGATTACATAATATATTAGAATACATATATAATACAATATAAGTTAGCTAGGATATGGTTTGTATAGAATTGTTACAATATTTCCCGTAGCTACAACAATCATAAAATATCCAATCTTGTTTTACCCATAACTTCTTCGGGTTACAAGTCATTTTTGTAAAGGTAGTCATTTCAGTCGAAAGAACGACGTCAAGATGACCATTTTGGAAAACATACTTCCACTTTGAGTTTAACCATGATTTTTGGATATAGTTTCATGTTCATAAGAAAAATCATTTTCCCAGAAGAACAACTTTTAAATCAAAGTTTATCATAGTTTTTAATTAACTAACCCAAAACAGCCCGCGGTGTTACTATGACGGCGTATATCCGGTTTTACGGTGTTTTTCGTGTTTTCAGGTTTTAAATCATTAAGTTAGCATATCATATAGATATATAACATGTGTTTAGTTGATTTTAAAAGTCAAGTTAAAATGATTAACTTTTGTTTGCGAACAAGTTTAGAATTAACTAAACTATGTTCTAGTGATTTCAAGTTTAAACCTTCGAATAAGGTAGTTTTATATATATGAATCGAATGATGTTATGAACATCATTACTACCTCAGGTTTTGTGGATAAACCTACTAGATATGAGAAAAATAGATCTAACTTCAAAGGATCCTTGGATGTCTTGAAAGTTCTTGAAGCAAAATCATGACATGAAAACAAGTTCAAGTAAGATTTCCACTCGAAATAAGATTGTTAAAGTTATAGAAATTGAATCAAAGTTTGAATATGAGTATTACCTTATATTAGAAAGATATCTTACTATAAATAAGAAAGAATTCTTGAGGTTGGATGATCACTTTACAAGATTGGAAGTAAGTTAGCAAACTTGGAAGTATTCTTGATTTTATAAAACTAGAACTTATAGAATTTATGAAGAACACGTAGAACTTGAAGATAGAACTTGAGAGAGATCAATTAGATGAAGAAAAATGAAGAATGAAAGTGTTTGTAGGTGTTTTTGGTCATTGGTATATGGATTAGATATAAAGGATGTGTAATTTTGTTTACATGTAAATAAGTCATGAATGATTACTCATATTTTTGTAATTTTATGAGATATTTCATGCTAGTTGCCAAATTATGGTTGCCACATGTGTTAGGTGACTCACATGGGCTGCTAAGAGCTGATCATTGGAGTGTATATACCAATAGTACATACATTTAGAAGCTGTGTATTGTACAAGTACGAATACGGGTGCATACGAGTAGAATTGTTGATGAAACTGAACGAGGATGTAATTGTAAGCATTTTTGTTAAGTAGAAGTATTTTGATAAGTGTCTTGAAGTCTTTCAAAAGTGTATGAATACATATTAAAACACTACATGTAAATACATTTTAACTGACTCGTTAAGTCATCGTTAGTCGTTACATGTAAGTGTTGTTTTGAAACCTTTAGGTTAACGATCATGTTAAATGTTGTTAACTTATTGTTTATTATATCTAAAGAGATGTTAAATTATTACATTATCATAATATTATGATGTATTAATATATCTTAATATGATATATATACAATTAAATGTCGTTACAACGATATTCGTTACATATATGCCTCGTTTCGAAATCATTAAGTTAGTAGTCTTGTTTTTACATATGTAGTTCATTGTTAACATAATTAATGATATTTTTACTTATAATAATATCATGTTAACTATATATATATATCTATATATATGACATCATATAGTTTTTACAAGTTTTAACATTCGTGAATCACCGGTCAACTTAGGTGGTCAATTGTCTATATGAAACATATTTCAATTAATCAAGTCTTAACAAGTTTGATTGCTTAACATGTTGGAAACACTTAATCATTTAAATATCAATTTCATTTAATATATATATAAACATGGAAAAGTTCGGGTCACTACAGTACCTACCCGTTAAATAAATTTCGTCCCGAAATTTTAACCAGTTGGAGGTGTTGACGTATCTTCTGGAAATAAGTGCGGGTATTTCTTCTTCATCTGATCTTCTCGTTCCCAGGGGAACTCGGGTCCTCTACGAGCATTCCATCGAACCTTAACAATTGGTATCTTGTTTTGCTTAAGTCTTTTAACCTCACGATCCATTATTTCGATGGGTTCTTCGATGAATTGAAGTTTTTCATTGATTTGGATTTCATCTAACGGAATAGTGAGATCTTCTTTAGCAAAACATTTCTTCAAATTCGAGACGTGGAAAGTGTTATGTACAGTCGCGAGTTGTTGAGGTAACTCAAGTCGGTAAGCTACTGGTCCGACACGATCAATAATCTTGAATGGTCCAATATACCTTGGATTTAATTTCCCTCATTTACCAAATCGAACAACGCCTTTCCAAGGTGCAACTTTAAGTATGACCATCTCTCCAATTTCAAATTCTATATCTTTTCTTTTAATGTCAGCGTAGCTCTCTTGTCGACTTTGGGCGGTTTTCAACCGTTGTTGAATTTGGATAATCTTCTCGGTAGTTTCTTGTATTATCTCCGGACCTGTAATCTGTCTATCCCCCACTTCACTCCAACAAATCGAAGACCTGCAATTTCTAAAATAAAGTACTTCAAATGGCACCATCTCAATGCTTGAATGGAAGCTGTTGTTGTAGGAAAATTCTGCTAACGGAAGGTGTCGATCCCAACTGTTTCCGAAATCAATAACACATACTCGTAGCATTTCTTCAAGCGTTTGTATCGTCCTTTCGCTCTGCCCATCAGTTTGTGAATGATAGGTAGTACTCATGTCTAGACGAGTTCCTAATGCTTGCTGTAATGTCTGCCAGAATCTTGAAATAAATCTGCCATCCCTATCAGAGATAATAGAGATTGGTATTCCATGTCTGGAGACGACTTCCTTCAAATACAGTCGTGCTAACTTCTCCATCTTGTCATCTTCTCTTATTGGCAGGAAGTGTGCTGATTTGGTGAGACGATCAACTATTACCCAAATAGTATCAAAACCACTTGCAGTCCTTGGCAATTTAGTGATGAAATCCATGGTAATATTTTCCCATTTCCATTCCGGGATTTTGGGTTGTTGAAGTAGACCTGATGGTTTCTGATGCTCAGCTTTGACCTTAGAACACGTCAAACATTCTCCTACGTATTTAGCAACATCGGCTTTCATACCCGGCCACCAAAAATGTTTCTTAAGATCCTTGTACATCTTTCCCGTTCCAGGATGTATTGAGTATCTGGTTTTATGAGCTTCTCTAAGTACCATTTCTCTCATATCTCCAAATTTTGGTACCCAAATTCTTTCAGCCCTATACCGGGTTCCGTCTTCCCGAATATTAAGATGCTTCTCCGATCCTTTGGGTATTTCATTCTTTAAATTTCTCTCTTTTAAAACTCCTTGTTGCGCCTCCTTTATTTAAGTAGTAAGGTTATTGTGAATCATTATATTCATAGCTTTTACTCGAATGGGTTCTCTGTCCTTTCTGCTCAAGGCGTCAGCTACCACATTTGCCTTCCCTGGGTGGTAACGAATCTCAAAGTCGTAATTATTCAACAATTCAATCCACCTGCACTGCCTCATGTTCAGTTATTTCTGATTAAATATCTGTTGAAGACTTTTGTAGTCGGTATATATAATACTTTTGACCCCATATAAGTAGTGCCTCCAAGTCTTTAATGCAAAAACAACCGCGCCTAATTCCAAATCATGTGTCGTATAATTCTGCTCGTGAATCTTCAATTGTCTTGACGCATAAGCAATTACCTTCGTTCGTTGCATTAATACACAACCGAGACCTTGCTTTGAGGCGTCACAATATATCACAAAATCATTATTTCCTTCCGGTAATGACAATATAGGTGCCGTAGTTAACTTTTTCTTTAACAATTGAAACGCTTTTTCTTGTTCATCCTTCCATTCAAATTTCCTCCCTTTATGCGTTAATGCAGTCAAGGATTTTGCTATTTTGTAAAAATCTTGGATGAATCTCCTGTAATAACCAGCTAGCCCTAAAAATTGTCGTATGTGTTTCGGAGTTTTCGGGGTTTCCCACTTTTCAACGGTTTCAATCTTTACTGGATCCACCTGAATACCTTCTTTGTTCACTATGTGACCGAGGAATTGAACTTCTTCCAACCAAAATGCACACTTTGAAAACTTCACGTACAGTTTTTCTTTCCTTAACAACTCTAGCACTTTTCTCAAGTGTTCTTCATGCTCTTGGTCATTCTATGAGTAAATAAGTATGTCATCGATGAAAACAATGACAAACTTGTCAAGGTATGGTCCACACACTCGGTTCATGAGGTCCATGAACACAGCTGGTGCGTTAGTCAACCCAAACGGCATAACCATAAACTCATAATGACCGTAACGCGTCCTAAAAGCAGTCTTTGGAATATCATCCTCCTTCACCCGCATTTGATGATACCCAGAACGTAAATCAATCTTCAAATAAACCGACGAGCCTTGTAGTTGATCAAATAAGTCATCGATTCTCGGTAGTGGGTAGCGGTTCTTGATGGTAGGGTTGTTCAACTCTCGGTAGTCGATACACAACCTAAATGTACCATCCTTCTTCTTGACAAACAAAACAGGAGCTCCCCACGGTGATGTGCTTGGTCGAATGAAACCACGCTCTAAAGTTCTTGTAATTGGCTCTGAAGTTCCTTCATTTTGCTAGGTGCGAGTCTGTATGGAGTACGAGCTATTGGTGCAGCTCTCGGTACAAGGTCTATTTGAAATTTAACGGATCGGTGTGGAGGTAGTCCCGGTAATTCTTTCGGAAATACATCTGGAAATTCTTTTACGACGGGAACATCATTGATGTTCTTTTCTTCGAAATTGACTTTCTCGACTTGTGCTAGCACAGCATAGCAACCTTTTCTTATTAGTTTTTGTGCCTTCAGGTTACTAATAAGATTTAACTTCGCATTGCTCTTTTCTCCGTACACCATTAAGGGTTTTCCATTTTCTCGTATAATGCGAATTGCATTTTTGTAACAAACGATCTCTGCTTTCACTTCTTTCAACCAGTCCATACCGATTATCACATCGAAACTCCCTAACTCTACTGGTATCAAGTCAATCTTAAATGTTTCGCTAACCAGTTTAATTTCTCGATTCAGACATATATTATCTGCTGAAATTAATTTACCATTTGCTAATTCGAGTAAAAATTTACTATCCAAAGG
Organism: Rutidosis leptorrhynchoides; assembly: GCF_046630445.1. NCBI lineage: Eukaryota > Viridiplantae > Streptophyta > Magnoliopsida > Asterales > Asteraceae > Rutidosis > Rutidosis leptorrhynchoides. The sequence goes on from NC_092335.1 coordinate 271,857,998, forward strand.
CGTCAATGGGCAACTTAATTCAGCACAAAATTCTCTACTCATTTAGCTTCTATCCGCACCCGAATCAAATAAAACATAAGCAGATTTATCGTCAATAAGAATCGTACCCGTAACAAGCTCCGGGTCTTCCTGTGCTTCTGCCGCATTAATATTGAAAACTCTTCCACAGCCCTGCCCATTAGTATTCCCCTGATTCGGGCAATTTCTAATAATGTGGTCCGGTTTTCCACATTTATAACAAACAGCGTTGGTATTACTTGCTCCGACACTATTCATTTCAGCATTACTTGTTCCGACATTATTTGTTCCTTTAGTTCTGTTAAACTTTGGTCCGTAGACCTCACACTTTGTCGCGCTATGACCATTTCTTTTACACCTGTTGCAAAATGTCGTGCAAAACCCCTGATGATTTTCTTCACAACTATGACATGGCTGTTTTTGGTTTTTGTTGTCGTTATTGTTATTGAGGTTGTTGTTGAGATTGTTATTGTTGTTGAAATGGTTGTTGTAGTTGTTGTTGTTGAGATGTTTGTTGTAGTTATTGCTAGGATTGCGGTTATTTTTGCGATTGTTGTTGCGGTTGTTGGGATAGTTGTTGCGATTGTGGTCGTAATTGTTGTTGTTGTTGTACTGGTGACTCTTGTCACCGTTTTCCTCCCACTTCCTCTTGAGTTGTTTTGTGTTGGCTTCTTCGGCCACCTGCTCTTTAATTCTTCCCTCAATCTGATTTATGAGTTTATGAGCCATTCGACTTGCCTTCTTTATAGAAGTAGGCTCGTGTGAACTCACATCTTCTTGAATCCTTACTGGTAACCCTTTTTTTTTTGAACGGCTATTTGCATCAGCGTATCATTTATTTCAACGACACTCATCATTTGCACACACACACGCTAGGAGAAAACTACTTCACACCCTTTGACACGGAGTACCCAGGTGCTTTGGACCGAACCACGTAATACAGCCCGAAATGGAACTGAAAACGGGCCCATGTGATAAGCCCACAATATGAAACTTAGCACAGGGATCCTTGAGAAAACCTCCCTCCACAGGAATCGAACCCCCGCCTAATCGTTATAGAACAAGGGGCCCGCCCACACTTGAGCTTCTACCACTCAGGCTACTGCCTTGGTGGTTGGTAACCCTTTTACAAACGCGTCGATCTTCTCTTCTTCATCTTCGAATGCTCCCGGACACAATAGGCACAACTCTGTGAATCGTCGTTCATATGTGGTAACGTCGAACCCTTGTGTTCGTAACTCTCTAAGTTCTGCCTTGAGTTTATTGACTTCGTTTCTAGGACGGTACTGCTCGTTCATCAATTGCTTGAATGACAACCAAGGTAGTGCGTAAGCAGCATTTTGTCCTTCCTGTTCAAGATAGGTGTTCCACCACATTAACACAGTACCTGTGAAGGTATGCATAGCGTACTTAACTTTGTCCTTTTCAGTACACTTACTTATGGCAAACACTGATTCGAATTTCTCAGTCCACCGTTTCAATCCAATTGGTCCTTCGGTTCCATCAAATTCCAAAGATTTGCAGGCAGTGAATTCTTTGTAGGAGCATTCTACACGATTACTTGCGCCGTTAGCTTCATTGCTAGATTCAGATTTATTGTTGGTATGTAGCGCAGCCTGTACTGCGGCTATGTTTGCAGCAAGAAAGGTACGAAATTCTTCTTCGTTCATATTCATGGTGTGTCAAGTAGTCGGTGCCATTTCCTTTAAAATAGCCAACAGAATTGAGTTAATCATATAGAATATTAAGAGTAGTCAATAGTATTTCGTAGCATAATATGAACTCATTTATAAAAGCTTTTTCTTCATATTAGCGTTTTATAAGTTTAAATTCGGGTACTACCTACCCGTTAAGTTCATACTTAGTAGCTAATATACAATTCAACTACTACAATTCCATATGAAAAACTGATTATAATAATATATCACATATAAATATTCTTCAAACTTACAACATCGCTATATTACATATAACATGAAATATTGTACACTTTGATACAGGACAGTTTTGAAGATAAATCTAGTTAATACGCAAGTTGTTCAGTAAAGGAAATAAAGACACGTAATTCATAAGTCCAGAAACAAGTCATGCACTCTGGTTTTACTAAGACGACTTTCCATCCTTGGTCTTGTGGAAAATAACCGTTATGACCATTGGCTAGGCAGCATGTTGTAATGTCGTCAAAAGGACGAGGGTTTCGTAATGTCCAACAGCCCCATAATAATCTAAAAACCTTGTTTCTCACCCCAACTACTGAATCCGTCACTTGTGGGAAGGTTTTATTTAAAAGTTGCAATCCGATGTTCTTTTTCTCACTTTGGTAAGAAGCGAACATCACTAACCCGTAAGCATAACATGCTTCTTTATATTGCATGTTAGAAGCTCTTTCTAATTCACGAAATCCTATGTTGGGATATGTTGAGTCAAAATAGGTTCTTAACCCGTAGCGTAAAATTGCATTTGGGTTCCCCGCATTTAACGCTTTAAAGAATACATGGCGTAACTTACGGTCTCCCCAATGTGATATACCCCACCTATCAAAGGAAATCCTTTTATAAACTAAGGCATTTCTGGAAAGTCTTTCAAATGTTTGACAAGTTAATTTCGCCATAGCTAAATGTGCTGATGAATTCTGACCGACTCTATACAAGATTTCCTCAATCATATCCTTTGGTAGGTCTTCTAAAATATTCGGTTGTTTACCCTTAACGTCCATTTTATTTTTATACTGTAAAATAGACAAGGATTGGATTCGTAAAAGATAATTAACAAACAATACAAGCAATTTTTACATAGAACATAAAAGTACAAGCACACTACAATACATATAATACACAACATGATTACAACCCTCTAATCTGAATCACTGGTTTCTTCTTCTTCGGACTTGGTTCATTTTCCTAATTTTCTAGGAATATATGGTGTTCCTCTAAAACGAGCCGTCGTTTTCCACAATGGTTTAGAGAAACCTGGTGGTTTACAGGTTCCCGGGTCATTGTTACATTTTAGGAATCGGGTTTCTCTATTTTTATACCTTTTCCCTTATTATTTTCTTTCACTTTATTAAATTGGGTCGAGGTAATTTCTATAACATCATCGGAATCCTCATCGGGAAATTGGTAATCTTCCCAATATTTTGCTTCCTCGGCGGAAACACCATTGACCATTATTAACTTTGGTCCGTTGGTTGAGGATTTTCTTTTATTTAATCGATTTACTATAGGTATCAATATTTCTTCCTCCGAAACCTCTTCTTCTTCCGGTTCATCCTCTTCCGGTTCCTCCTCTTCTGATTCCTCTTCTTCCGGTTCCTCTTCTTCCGGTTCCTCTTCTTCCGGTTCCTCTTTTTCTGGTTCCTCTTCGGGAATTTGTGAATCTTCCCAAATTATATTCGACTCTTCATTATTATTAGATGAGTTGATGGGATTTGTACTAGTGGCAGACATCTATCACACAATATCAAACACATTAAGAGGTTAATATATCACATAATATTTACATGTTAATAATATATAGTTTCCAACAAAAGTGTTAAGCAATCGTTTTTAAAGAAAACACGGTCGAAGTCCAGACTCACTAATGTATCCTAACAAACTCGATAAGACACACTAATGCAAATTTCTGGTTCTCTATGACCAACGCTCGGATACCAACTGAAATGTCCCGTTCATATTGATTATAAACGTTCCATATTAATTGATTTCATCGCGAGGTTTTGACCTCTATATGAGACGTTTTTCAAAGACTGCATTCATTTTTAAAAAAACCATAACCTTTATTTTTATCTATAAAGGTTTAAAAATCATTACGTAGATTATCAAATAATGATAATCTAAAATATACCTTTTACACAAGACCATTACATAATGGTTTACAATAAGAATATATTACATCAAAAATAAGTTTCTTGAATGCAGTTTTTACATAATTTCATACAAGCATGGACTCCAAATCTTGTCCTTATTTTAGTATGCAACAGCGGAAGCTCTTAATAATCACCAGAGAATAAACATGCTTAAAACGTCAACAAAAATGTTGGTGAGTTATAGGTTTAACCTATATATTATCAAATCATAATAATAGACCACAAGATTTCATATTTCAATATACATCCCATACATAGAGATAAAAATCATTCATATGGTGAACACCTGGTAACCGAAATTAACAAGATGCATATAAGAAATCCCCAATCATTCCTGAAATCCTTCGGACATGATAAAAACGAATTCGAAGTACTAAAGCATCCGGTACTTCGGATGGGGTTCGTTAGGCCCAATAGATCTATCTTTAGGATTCGCGTCAATTAGTAGATCGGTTTACTAATTCTTAGGTTACCAAGCAAAAGGGGCATATTCGGCTTCGATCATTCACCCATATAATGTAGTTTCAATTACTTGTGTCTATTTCGTAAAACATTTATAAAACTGCATATATTCTCATCCCAAAATATCAGATTTTAAAAGTGGGACTATAACTCACTTTCACAGATTTTTACTTCGTCGGGAAGTAAGACTTGGCTACTGGTCGATTCGCGAACCTATAACAAATATGTACATATATATCAAAGTATGTTTAAAATATATTTACAACATTTTTAATACGTTTTACTATTTTAAATTTATTAAGTCAGCTGTCCTCGTTAGTAACCTACAACTAGTTGTCTACAGTTAGATGTACAGAAATAAATTGATATATGTTATCTTGAATCAATCCACGACCCAGTGTATACATGTCTCAGGCTAGATCACAACTCAAAGTATATATATTTTTAGAATCAACCTCAACCCTGTATAGCTAACTCCAACATTACTGCATATAGAGTGTCTATGGTTGTTCCAAATAATATATATACATGGGTCGATATGATATGTCAAAACATTTGCATACGTGTCTATGATATCCCAAGATTACATAATATATTAGAATACATATATAATACAATATAAGTTAGCTAGGATATGGTTTGTATAGAATTGTTACAATATTTCCTGTAGCTACAACAATCAAAAAATATCCAATCTTGTTTTACCCATAACTTCTTCGTTTTAAATCCGTTTTGAGTGAATCAAATTGCTATGGTTTCATATTGAACTCTATTTTATGAATCTAAAGAGAAAAAGTATAGGTTTATAGTCAGAAATATGGGTTACAAGTCGTTTTTGTAAAGGTAGTCATTTCAGTCGAAAGAACGACGTCTAGATGACCATTTTGGAAAACATACTTCCACTTTGAGTTTAACCATGATTTTTGGATATAGTTTCATGTTCATAAGAAAAATCATTTTCCCAGAAGAACAACTTTTAAATCAAAGTTTATCATAGTTTTTAATTAACTAACCCAAAACAGCCCGCGGTGTTACTACGACGCCGTATATCCGATTTTACGGTGTTTTTCGTGTTTTCAGGTTTTAAATCATTAAGTTAGCATATCATATAGATATAGAAAATGTGTTTAGTTGATTTTAAAAGTCAAGTTAGAAGGATTAACTTTTGTTTGCGAACAAGTTTAGAATTAACTAAACTATGTTCTAGTGATTTCAAGTTTAAACCTTCGAATAAGGTAGTTTTATATATATGAATCGAATGATGTTATGAACATCATTACTACCTCAAGTTTTGTGGATAAACCTACTGGATATGAGAAAAATAGATCTAGCTTCCAAGGATCCTTGGATGGCTTGAAAGTTCTTGAAGCAAAATCATGACATGAAAACAATTTCAAGTAAGATTTCCACTCGAAATAAGATTGTTAAAGTTATAGAAATTGAATCAAAGTTTGAATATGAGTATTACCTTATATTAGAAAGATATATTACTGTAAATAAGAAAGATTTCATGAGGTTGGATGATCACTTTACAAGATTGGAAGTAAGCTAGCAAACTTGGAAGTATTCTTGATTTTATGAAACTAGAACTTATAGAATTTATGAAGAACACTTAGAACTTGAAGATAAAACTTGAAAGAGATCAATTAAATGAAGAAAAATGAAGAATGAAAGTGTTTGTAGGTGTTTTTGGTCGTTGGTATATGGATTAGATATAAAGGATGTGTAATTTTGTTTACATGTAAATAAGTCATGAATGATTACTCATATTTTTGTAATTTTATGAGATATTTCATGCTAGTTTCCAAATGATGGTTCCCACATATGTTAGGTGACTCACATGGGCTGCTAAGAGCTGATCATTGGAATATATATACCAATAGTACATACATTTAGAAGCTGTGTATTGTACGAGTACGAATACTGGTGCATACGAGTAGAATTGTTGATGAAACTGAACGAGGATGTAATTGTAAGCATTTTTGTTAAGTAGAAGTATTTTGATAAGTGTCTTGAAGTCTTTCAAAATTGTATGAATACATATTAAAACACTGCATGTAAATACATTTTAACTGAGTCGTTAAGTCATCGTTAATCGTTACATGTAAGTGTTGTTTTGAAACCTTTAGGTTAACGATCATGTTAAATGTTGTTAACCCATTGTTTATTATATCTAAAGAGATGTTAAATTATTACATTATCATGATATTATGATGTATTAATATATCTTAATATGATATATATACAATTAAATGTCGTTACAATGATATTCGTTACATATATGCCTCGTTTCGAAATCATTAAGTTAGTAGTCTTGTTTTTACATATGTAGTTCATTGTTAACATACTTAATGATATTTTTACTTATCATAATATCATGTTAACTATATATATATATCCATATATATGACATCATATAGTTTTTACAAGTTTTAACATTCGTGAATCACCGGTCAACTTGGGTGGTCAATTGTCTATATGAAACCTATTTCAATTAATCAAGTCTTAACAAGTTTGATTGCTTAACATGTTGAAAACACTTAATCATGTAAATATCAATTTCATTTAATATATATATAAATATGGAAAAGTTCGGGTCACTACATTAAACACCTATCTTGCCCAAGATGACACCTAAACCCTAATTTTGACTCATTTCAAAATTAGTCAATCAAAATACCCAAAATGGTTTCCAATGCTTCCATAATAACTAACACTAGTGATTATACACCATTTACAAGCCTTAAACATGTTTAAATCATCAACCAACCCAAAACCCGCCAAGTATCAAAAATAACTAGTCACCATAAACCCACTTCATCATTTAAATGGGTTTTACAACTAACAAGCTCAAAACCCTAACATTGAATCTCAAATCAAACAATGAAATTCAGAGTTAGAACTTACCACAACAAACAAAACATAGCTAGGAGTGAGGTGAACAACTTTAACACTCGAGCTTTTGATCAATTCAAGCTTCTTCTTCCCCAAAACCCCAAATCTCTCTAGATATCTCTCTCTTAATAAGAATGGATGAGAGAGTTTAGTGGATGTGAAAGTGATCCAAAATTGGATCAAAACCAGCTGATATGGCCTCAGATCCGGCCTCAAGTGAAATGACCAAAAAGCCCCTCATTTAACTCAAATTAGTAAAAGACAAGAAAGCTGTCCCAGGTGATGTGCGTGGCGCGCGCCCATAACCCTGCGCGGCGCGCAAGATGCTCAATTCAGTCTGTCAGCTTTTAAATTTATACCACGCTTCAAATTTATACCACGCTTCACACACTTAATGTACACCCTAAATACTTTATGTACAATAAATTTTTGGGTCTTACAACTCTCCCCCACTTAAAGTCGATCACGTCCTTGTGATCCTCGTCACTTAACCGACCGAACCCACACTCTATGTTCCTCAACATACGTTCCAAACTAACTTCTACCAATTTATCATTAACTCGAAGATTATTCCATTTATCCATTACACACATGCACGCATTCTGGAACATGCAATGCACACAACATCTGAAGTCTACTACAATCGCCTAGCATACGCGGAAACATCATGTTTTCTTCCAACTTCTCTAGGTAATTCTTCTCAATGAATCTCCTTCAACACTAAATCATCACGCGCTATTTATCAATTCCACAAATTCGAGCACTAAAACTTGCTCAATCCCTCCAGTCGGGAAAACTCAACCAATCTCGTACTGAGATATCAACCCTTTAGCGTACCCCTACCGAGTACCATGCTAATAGTAACCACGTCCCAACATAAGGTCAAAAACCAAACCGATGAAGACCGAGTAAAAGTGAACCCTTACGGATAACACTTACCACTTAACATCCCTTATAGTGCGAAATACGACCAATACGCAACTATCTTAACATCATAAGCAAACGGCTAAAACCGATAGCATCCAAAATGACCATGGCAATGCAAATCCCAAGGTGTACAAACCGACTATTGTCACACCCTCAACAATCATGTGAGCGAAACATGGCAATCGCATCACTAATCACACCAAAGATGTCCAAAAAAACAAGAGCCTAAACATATATGGAGGATGGTCGAAACAACCCGAACCTTAGTGAATTCGCAACAACCCGAAATTCACCAACCCAATCCAATTTTTCTACAACGAAATGACCGCACAAATCGAGTCATTGTGAATACGCGCAAACTGATATTCACTACCTCAACCACATAGTATAACCGAGGATGGCCGTGCAAACCGAGCCTTAGTGAATCTGAACCACCTGACATTCACTACCTCAAACTATGAGTCTGACCAACAGGGACAATCGTGAAATGACCCGTTCATAGCGATTATAAACGTTTCATATTAATTGATTTCTTTGCGAGGTTTTGACCTCTATATGAGACGTTTTTCAAAGACTGCATTCAATTTTAAAAACAAACCATAACCTTTATTTTATCGATAAAGGTTTTTAAAGCATGACGTAGATTATCAAGTAATGATAATCTAGAATATAACTTTTTACACACGACCATTACATAATGGTTTATAATAATATTACACATCAATTAAATTCTAAGAATGCAGTTTTTAAACAATATTATACAAGCATGCAGACTCCAATTCCTGTCTTTATATAGCATTGAACAGCAGAAGCTTCTTAATAATCACCTGAGAATAAACATGTTTAAAACGTCAACAAAAATGTTGGTGAGTTATAGGTTTAACCTATATGTTATCAATTCATAATAATAGACCACAAGATTTCATTTTTCATAAGTAACATACAGGCATATAGCTATCTGTATAAAAATCATTCATATGGTGAACACATGGTAACCGACATTAACAAGATGCATATAGAATATCCCCATCATTCCGGGACAACCATCGGACATGATAAACTCGAAGTACTAAAGCATTCCAAATTCCAGAATGGGGGTTATTAGTTCTCGTAGATCTACCTTTAGGATTCTCGTCAATTAGGGGCCAGTTCCCTAATTCGTAGGCTACCAAGCTAAAAGGGGCATATTCGATTACAATCATTCAACCGTAAAATGTAGTTTCATGTACTTGTGTCTATTTTTTAAAACATTTATAAAACTGCATGTATTCTCATCCCAAAAATATTAGATTTTAAAAGTGGGACTATAACTCACTTTCACAGATTTTTACTTCGTCGGAATTTAAGACTTGGACACGGATCGATTTGAAGCATCCCGTTCATATCGAATATAAACGTCATGTACTCATTGGTGTCATTGCGTGGTATTGACCTCTATATGTGACATTTTTAAAAAAAATCTGCATACGTTTTTTTGATACAAACCATAATCTTTATTATAACCAAAGGCTTAAAAAACATAATAATGATTATCGTTTAGCGATAATCTTAGTCTTACAAACTTTACATTTGATAATAACAATACGTTTTCCAACATATTTCACATTACAAATCTTCAGATATGCAGGTTTATTTTTGACACAAATATGCATACTCCAAATCTTGCTTAAATTCGGCATAATGCAATGGAAGCTTTTATTTATCACCTGAGAATAAACATGCTTAAAACGTCAACATAAAGTTGGTGAGATATAGGTTTAATGCTAGCAGCGTTATAAATATAGACCACAAGATTTCATATACTTAAACGTTTTAATAAAAATATTATAAGTGATTGAGCACTTGATAACCATACTTAACATTTAATCAACGTCGCATATTCCCTTTATTATGAATTTCACTACACCGTACCAAGTGTAGTCACCGAAATGACGTACTGTACAACAGTTGAATACTGGTCGTCCAGTCCGGTTGGGGTTGTCAGGCCCGATAGATCTATCAACATGATTCACGTTTATAATACCGCATGTAAATAGTAGTTACCAAGTTACAGGGAAGTATGTCAGTGGTACAACTTAACGTAGAATATATATTTTTAATCACTTGTGTCCATAACGTAAATCATAAAATGCATGTATTCTCATCCCGAAATATTTAGAGTTTAAAAGTGGGACTATATACTCACTTTTGTCTTGAAGATATATAACACGACTTGGTCTCCGATAGATATCACGAACCTAACCATATATATAATATATTAACATATTTTCTTTTCAAATAATTGTTACATATATACTTATAATACTTTTAATATCTATTAGTCCGTAGTTAGCAATCTGATGTTAGTGGTCCACAATTAGTTGCTCAATAAAATAAATAATGATCGGAATTAATCTTGACCCATAGTACCGTGTTGTCGAATGACGTGTTGCGTACATAAAGTACCGTGTTGTCAAATGACGTGTTGCGTACAATCATGAGGTCTTATAATTAATCTTCTTGTGTTGTTTACGGGTGGTCCTGAAATATGTAAAATCAAATCATGAGTAAATATATATAAAATATCATGTTAATTAGCCAAGATATGATTAGTTTGGTTTTAGTCAAAATATTTTCGTAGCTAAACTAGCTTCGGATACCCGATTTTGTTTTAGTCGTAGTTTCTTCAATACAACTCCGTTTTTGTTGGTTCAACTTGCCACTTCCTTGGATCGAGCCATTATTTATGAATATCAACTGTAAATACCTTAGTTTGCATTTAAAATCACAGGTTATAGGTCAAACTTGGGTGAATCTTATGAAAGTGCTCATTTCCATCATAAAAACAACATCTAGATGATCATTTTTATAAAAATACTTACACTTTGAGTGATACCATGAGATTTTTATATATTAACATATTCATAAGAAATATCATTTTTCCAGAATATAAACTTCCAATTCATATTTTAAGATGGTTTTTAATTATCCAACCCAAAACAGCCCCCGGTTGCACTCCGACGACGTAGACTCAGTTTTAAGGTGTTCTTTGTAAAAACAAGTTCTATCTTGTTAAGTTAGCATATCATTATGATATATTACAGGTCTTGAAGTGTTTTAAAAGTCAAGTTAGAAGGATCTATTTAGTTTGCGAACAAGTTTGAAATCATTCAAACTATGTTCTTGTTGTTATATATTCGTAGTAAGATAGTTATATATGAATTGAACAAGATGATGAATCAAGGTTATACCTTAAGTATGATGAAGAAAGTTACTGAATAAACAAGATATGATCTTATTCTTGATGACTTGAAAGATTAAGAAGTGAAATCATGAAAAGAAACAAAGGTTGTAAGTAAGTTTATATCTTGATTTACGATAATTAACTTACATGAATTGAATCAAAGTTTGAACATAGTTTTACCTTGATTATGAAGCTAGAAACTTACGAAGACCTTGAAGAACACTTGAAGGTTGAAGATGAGAGAGTTTAGAAGATCATTTAGCTTGAAAGAAAGCTGTTATGAAAGTGTATGTATGTGTATGTAAATCGTGTATATGCATGTATATATAAGGATTTTTGTTTTGATTTTTAGCTCATAAGTCTTCCTAGATGTTAACACTTGATCCCACATGTTGTTGACTAACAAAGGCTGCCAAGAACATATAATTGAGGTCTAATAATTGGTATTTATCAATAGTAAATACATCTAGAAGCTGCGTACAATACGGGTACATATACCCTAGGTATACGTGTAGAAATCTTGAGGAAACGGAACGAGCATTCAAATATAACTATCTTTTGTGAATATACTTATATTGTTTTATGTATTTAAGCCCTTTAAAAGTGATTAAAAACATATTTATACGATACTTGTATAAGCATTATAGGTTATAGGTATATATGTCAAAGAACGTTACGTATAGTTATCATTTTGAAAACTTAAGTTAGTAGTCTCAAAGTATACTTATAACTCATTGTTATTAGTACACAATGAGATGTTAAATCATCCTTAGATCATGTTAAATATGTATAAATATGTATATTTACACAATCGTATAATTATCGTATGTTATATAGTTCGTGAAATCATCGGTCAAATTGGACGGTCAAACGTTGTGTAAAACTCTTTTCAAAAGCATAAGACTCAACAATTTGGATTGCTTATCATGTTGGTAATGTTTAATTTATGTAAATATTAATCTCATATGTATAAAACGATCGGAAAAATTCGGGTCGTTACAGTACCTACCCGTTAAATAAATTTCGTCCCGAAATTTTAAAGTTGTACCTATTTTGTGTTCTCGGGAAACAAATGTGGGTACTTTTGTATCATCTGATCCTCTCATTTCCAAGTAAACTCAGGACCCCTTCGAGCATTTCAACGAACCTTAATGATTGGTATGTTGCTCTGCTTGAGCTGTTTAACTTCACGGTCTATGATTTCAACTGGTTCTTCTATGAATTGTAGTTTCTCGTCGACTTGGATTTCTTCAAGAGGAATGGTGAGGTCTTCCTTTGCAAGACACTTCTTAAGGTTTGAAACGTGAAACGTATTATGTACTCCGGCGAGTTGTGGTAACTCAAGTCGATAAGATACATGTCCAATGCGTTCGATGATCTTGAACGGGCCTACATACCTTGGGTTCAGTTTACCCCTTTTGCCGAAATGTATTACACCTTTCCAAGGTGACACCTTTAGCATAACCATGTCACCGATCTGAAACTCTAATGGTTTCCTTCAGACATCGGCGTAGCTCTTTTGGCGACTACGGGCTGTTTTCAATCTCTCCTTGATTTGTACTATCTTCTCAGTAGTTTCGTGTATGATCTCGGGACCAGTTAATCATCGATCTCCTAATTCATTCCAATAGATAGGGATCTACACTTCCTTCTATACAGTGGTTCAAATGGTGCAGCTTTAATGCCCGCATGATAACTATTATTATCCTGAGCATGTCTTCAAGAGTTTGAATTGTTCTTTCACTCTGCCCGTCAGTTTGTGGATGATATGCGGTACTCATATCCAAACGAGTTCCCAGGGCCTCCTGTAGTGATTGCCAGAACTTTGATGTAAATCTACTATCACGATCGGATATAATGGAAATAGGTATTCCATGCCTTGAAACAATTTCCTTTATGTATAATCGTAATAGTTTCTCCATTCTATCCGTTTCTTTTATAGGCAAGAAATGTGCAGATTTAGTGAGACTATCAACTATTACCCAAATGGTGTCATAACCCCATGCAGTCTTGGGTAACTTCGTGATAAAATCCATGGTAATACCGTCCCACTTCCATTCTGGGATTTCTGGTTGTTGAAGTAACCCTGACAGCTTCTGGTGTTCTGCTTTGACTTTGGAACAAGTTAAACATTCCTCGACATATGTTGCAACATCTGTCTTTAAATAAGGCCACCAATAATGTGTCTTAAGATCTTGATACATCTTTCCAACTCCAGGATGTATCGAGTATCTTGTCTTATGTGCCTCGTTCAATATCAACTTCCTTAATCCACCCAACTTTGGTACCCAAATACGTTTTGCAAAATATCGAATTCCATCTTCCCGTATAATGAGTTGCTTCTCATACTTCTTCATTATTTCATTTCCTATGTTTTCTTTAGTAAGAGCTTCTCGTTGAGCCTCTTTGATTTGTGAGTTGAGATTCATGCGAATTTTTATGTTCATCGCTCGTACTCGAATTGGCTCTCGTTCCTTTCTACTTAGAGTGTCGGCCACTACATTCGCTTTCCCGGGATGATAGTGAATCTCACAATCATAGTCGTTTATCAGCTCAACCCACCTACGTTGCCTCATGTTCAGATGTTTTTGATCAAAAATATGTTGAAGGCTTTTATGATCGATAAACACAGTGCATTTAACCCCATATAAGTAGTGTCTCCATATCTTCAATGCAAACACTACTGCTCCTAGTTCTAGATCATGCGTCGTATAATTTCGCTCGTGAATCTTCAATTGTCGGGATGCGTACACAATAACTTTCTTTCGTTGCATAAGGACGCAACCAAAACCTTGTCGCGAAGCATCACAATATATCTCAAAATCATCATTCCCTTCAGGTAACGATAAAATAGGCGCCGTAGTAAACTTCTTCTTTAGTAATTGAAATGCACTCTCCTGCTCAGAAGTCCATTCGTACTTCTTTCCTTTTTGCGTTAACGCTGTTAATGGTTTCGCTATTCGGGAAAAATCTTGAATAAACCTTCTATAATAACCGGCTAAACCCAAAAATTGACTTATTTGTGTTGGTGTCTTAGGAGTCTCCCATTTTTCAATGGCCTCAATTTTAGCTAGATCAACCTAAATTCCATTGCTACTAACAACGTGGCCAAGAAATTGCACTTCTTTCAACCAAAATGCACACTTAGAAAATTTGGCGTATAACTGTCTTAACAATTCTAATACCAACCTTAAATGCTGCTCATGCTCTTGCTCATTTTTGAAATAGATAAGAATATCGTCAATGAAAACGATAAAAAACTTATCTAGATACGGACTACAAACACGATTCATGAGGTCCATGAATACAGCTGGCGCATTCGTCAATCCAAACGGCATGACCAAAAATTCATAATGACCGTAGCGTGTCCGAAAAGCAGTTTTTGGAATATCTTCTTCTTTGACGCGTAGTTGATGATAGCCCGATCTTAGGTAGATTTTCGAGTAAACACATGATCCTTGCAGTTGATCAAATAAGTCGTCAATTCTCGGTAGTGGATACCGATTCTTAATAGTTAACTTATTTAATTCACGGTAATTTATACACATTCAGAAGGATCCATCTTTCTTCTTGACGAATAAAATCGGAGCTCCCCACGCTGAAGTGCTCGGTCGAATGAAACCACGGTCCAGTAATTCTTGTAACTGGCTTTGTAACTCTTTCATCTCAGATGGTGCAAGTCTGTATGAAGCACGAGCCACTGGTGCAGCTCCAGGTACTAGATCTATTTGAAATTCTACAGATCTAAATGGAGGTAATCCCGGCTACTCTTCCGAAAAGACTTCAGGAAAATCTCTTGCCACAGGCACGTCGTTGACGCACTTCTCTTTTTCTTTTGTTTTGACTTTATTAACATGTTTTAGGATAGCATAGCACCCTTTCTTCAAGCACTTTTGAGCTTTCAAACAGCTAATGAGTTTTAACTTTAAGTTACCCTTCTCTCCATAAATCATTACTGGCATTTTATCTTTACGAGGAATGCGAATTGCCTTCTTGGCACACATAACTTCAACTCCTATTTTGGACATCCAGTCCATGCCGATTATTACGTCAAAACTTCTTAATTCTACGGGTATCAAATCAATTTTAAACGTTTCTCCGGCTAAATTTATTTTACAATCACGGCAAATTTTATCGGCTTTAATTAGTTTACCATTAGCTAACTCAATCATGTACTTAGCATCTAGAGGTAATGATGAACAATTCAATTTAGCGTAAAAGTCTCTACACACGTAACTTCTATCAGCACCAGTATCAAATATAATAGATGCTGATAAGTTATTAATGGTAAACGTACCCGTAACAAGCTCCGGGCCTTCACATGCCTCTCTAGCATTAATAATAAATGCTCTTCCACGTGTGGGTCCGTTATTCTTCTCTGGATTCGGGCACTGGCTCTTAATGTGACCCTGTTTCCCACATCCATAACAAGTAACAGTGGCCAGGGCAGTTCTATTTGCATTGGTGGCAGGAGTCTTGGTGCCATTTGTATTTGTAACGAGAATCCTACAATCTTCACCAAGATGACCCCTTCGATTACAATTGTTGCACACCACATTACAATAACCAGAGTGATATTTGTGGCATCTGTTACATAAATGATTTTGTCCTTTGAAACATGAGCTTGAACCACTACCCGCACCTTGCGTGGTTTCTTGTTTCTTGTTGGATTGTTGATGATTACCTTCCCACTTTCTTTTGTTTTCCGATGTCTTGACATCGGTGTTCTTATCCAAAATAATCTGGTCCATCAACTCATTTGCCATGGTGATGGCTTCATGAATAGTCTTAGGTTTCGATGCTGTAACATTTGCCTTGACATTTTTAGGCAAACCATCTTTGTACAGTTATATCTTCCGTTCTTAGGTTGGAACCAATTCGGGACATAGCAAAGCTAATTCCATGAATCACTGATTGTAGTTGGTGAGTTCAGTACCAACAACTTTCAGGCTTCATAATTCAGCTTCCAACTTCCTAACCTCGTTCCTTGGACAATACTCGTTGATTAGCATTGTTTTGAATTCTTCCCATGGAGTATCATAAGCTACATCTCCTCCTACGGCCTTCACATAGTTTTTACACCACGTGAGTGCACTATCTTGTAAGGTGCACGATGCATACTTGGTCATGTCCTTCTCAATACAACCACTGATTTTAAACACAAACTCAATCTTTTCGATCCACCGGGTTAAACCGATTGGTCCTTCTGTTCCACTGAATGATGAGGGCTTACAACCTTGAAAAGTTTTGTAGGTGCATCCCACATGAGGATTTGGGTTAACTGCAGCACCTCTTGTAGCCTCGACCCATAACATTCTATCGTTCACTCGCTGATTGATGAGTTCCTCGATTTCTTGTTCTGTCATTCGGTTCAATCGCGCCATATTCTTCAATAAGAATGAAAAAAAATAATTATTCACATAGAATATTATAGATGTAGTGTGTATTTACAGTACATCGTAGCTTATTAATAATATGAACCAGTTATTATTATAAAAGCCTTTTCTTCCTATTAACATTTTATAATTATATCTAGGGTAGTACCTACCCGTTAAAGTTCATACTTAATAGCTTAGTATGGAAATTAATTACTACCATCCAAATAATACTCCACCATGGAAAATTATTGCATTTCACACTTCACTATTTTACATATGCTTATCTTACATCAAACATTAAGCAAACCACACTAGTAATATTATACAAAACGTTATATGATCCCATGGTTTAAAACAACAGCGCATCATTTAGCCTATATCCCAAAACGTTTGTGTTCAGGGAATCGCTTAACGCTAATCCTAGCTGTCTCCCTACATTTTGGCTGAGGGGCCGAAGAACTGGATACCGGGATAGAACTAATAGGAATAGCGGGAATAGGGGTGGAAGTGTCTGGTAGAGTTGGTGCCACAACATCCTCACTAAACTAGGGATTTGGATTTTCCAATTCAGTAGCCTTTCATTTCTTTCCTCGTTCGAACTTGTCTTTCGTAATTTCCTGTATTTCTTCCTCCTCAGGATCACTTTCCGGTTCCTCTTCAATTGATTCATCCAGAATTTGTGAGGCTTCCCCAAAGGTGTTGTTTTCATCGTATGAATGGTTAATGACTAGAACACTATCTGAGGATTCTGGTTCAAAGTCGCTGAATGTGATAACAAGTTCTAAGCCAGATATCTATCACACAACAAATAGCACGTTAGTACCACATAATATTTACATATTAATGTTTAACCAACAAGGATAAGCAATAGTTTTCGAAATCAAACACGGTCAAAGTCCAGACTCACTAATGCATCCTAACAAACTCGATAAGACACACTAATGCAAATTTTCTGGTTCTCTAAGACCAAAGCTCTGATACCACCTGAAGCATCCCGTTCATATCGAATATAAACGTCACGTACTCATTGGTGTCATTGCGAGGTATTGACCTCTATATGTATCATTTTTTAAAAAAATCTGCATACGTTTTTATGATACAAACCATAATCTTTATTATAACCAAAGGCTTAAACAACATAATAATGATTATCGTTTAGCGATAATCTTAGTCTTACAAACTTTACATTTGATAATAACAATACGTTTTCCATCATATTTCACATTACAAATCTTCCGATATGCAGTTTTATTTTTGACACAAATATGCATACTCCAAATCTTGCTTAAATTCGGCATAATGCAGCGGCAGCTTTTATTTATCACTTGAGAATAAACATGCTTAAAATGTCAACATAAAGTTGGTGAGATATAGGTTTAATGCTAGCAGCGTTATAAATATAGACCACAAGATTTTATATACTTAAACGTTTTAATAAAAATATTCTAAGTGATTGAGCACTTGATAACCATACTTAACATTTAATCAACGTCGCATATTCCCTTTATTATGAAATTTCACTACACCGTACCAAGTGTAGTCACCGAAATGAAGTACTGTGCAACTGTTGAATACTGGTAGTCCAGTCCGGTTGGGGTTGTCAGGCCCGATAGATCTATCAACAGGATTCACGTTTACAATACCGCATGTAGATAGTAGTTACCAAGTTACAGGGAAGTATGCCAGTGGTACAACTCAACGTAGAATATATATTTTTAATCACTTATGTCCATAACGTAAATCATAAAATGCATGTATTCTCATCCCGAAATATTTAGAGTTTAAAAGTGGGACTATATACTCACTTTTGTCTTGAAGATATATAACACGACTTGGTCTCTGATAGATATCACGAACCTAACCATATATATAATATATTAACATATTTTCTTTTCAAATAATCGTTACATATATACTTATAATACTTTTAATATCTATTAGTCCGTAGTTAGCAATCTGATGTTAGTGGTCCACAATTAGTTGCTCAATAAAATAAATAAAGACCCCATCGTATTCGTATTGATTGGAATTAATCTTGACCCATGGTACCGTCTTGTCAAATGACGTGTTGCGTACATAAAGTACCGTGTTGTCAAATGACGTATTGCGTACAATCATGAGGTCTTATAATTAATCTTCTCGTGTTGTTTACGGGTGGTCCTGAAATATGTAAAATCAAATCATGAGTAAATATATATAAAATATCATGTTAATTAGCCAAGATATGATTAGTTTGGTTTTAGTCAAAATATTTTCGTAGCTAAACTAGCTTCTGATACCCGATTTTGTTTTAGTCGTAGTTTCTTCAATACAGCTCCGTTTTTGTTGGTTCAACTTGCCACTTCCTTGGATCGAGCCATTATTTATGAATATGAACTGTAAATACCTTAGTTTGCATTCAAAATCACAGGTTATAGGTCAAACTTGGGTGAATCTTATGAAAGTGATCATTTCCATCATAAAAACAACATCTGGATGATCATTTTTATAAAAATACTTACACTTTGAGTTATACCATGAGATTTTTATATATTAACATATTCATAAGAAATATCATTTTTCCAGAATATAAACTTCCAATTCATAGTTTAAGATGGTTTTTAATTATCCAACCCAAAACAGTCCTCGGTTGCACTCCGACGACGTATATTCAGTTTTAAGGTGTTCTTTGTAAAAACAAGTTGTATCTTGTTAAGTTAGCATATCATTATGATATATTACAGGTCTTGAAGTGTTTTAAAAGTCAAGTTAGAAGGATCTATTTATTTTGCGAACAAGTTTGAAATCATTCAACCTATGTTCTTGTTGTTATATATTCGTAGTAAGATAGTTATATATGAATTGAACAAGATGATTAACTAAGGTTATACCTTAAGTATGATGAAGAAAGTTACTGAATAAACAAGATATGAACTTGTTCTGGATGACTTGGAAGATTAAGAAGTGAAATCATGAAAAGAAACAAAGGTTGTAAGTAAGTTTATTTCTTGATTTAAGATAATTAACTTACATGAATTGAATCAAAGTTTAAACATAGTTTTACCTTGATTATGAAGCTAGAAACTTATGAAGACCTTGAAGAACACTTGAAGGTTGAAGATGAGAGAGTTTAGAAGATCATTTAGCTTGAAAGAAAGTTGTTATGAAAGTGTTTGTATGTGTATGTAAAACGTGTATATGCATGTATATATATGGATTTTTGTTTTGATTTTTAGCTCATAAGTCTTCCTAGATGTTAACACTTGATTCCACATGTTGTTGACTAACAAAGGCTGCCAAGAACATATAATTGAGGTCTAATAATTGGTATTTATCAATAGTAAATACATCTAGAAGCTGCGTACAATACGCGTACATATACCCTAGGTATACGTGTAGAAATCTTGAGGAAACGGAACGAGCATTCAAATATAACTATCTTTTGTGAATATACTTATATTGTTTTATGTATTTAAGCCCTTTAAAAGTGATTAAATACGTTATTATACGATACATGTATAAGCATTATAGGTTATAGGTATATATGTCAAAGAACATTACGTATAGTTACCGTTTTGAAAACTTAAATTAGTAGTCTCAAAGTATAATTATAACTCATTGTTATTAGTACATAATGAGATGTTAAATCATCCTTAGATCATGTTAAATATGTATAAATATGTATATGTACACAATCGTATAATTATCGTATGTTATATAGTTCGTGATATCATCGGTCAAATTGGACGGTCAAACATTGTGTAAAACTCTTTTCAAAAACACAAGACTCAACAATTTGGATTGCTTATCATGTTGGTAATGTTTAATTTATGTAAATATGAATCTCATATGTATAAAACGATCGGAAAAATCCGGGTCGTTACACGATTCACGAACCTATAACAAATATATACATATATATCAAAGTATGATCTTAATATATTCACAACATTTTTATTATGTTTTAATGATTTAAGTTTATTAAATTAGCGGTCCAACATTAGTAATCTACAACTAGTTATCCATAGTTAGATGTACAAAAATAAATCAATATAAATTATCTCGAATCAATCCACGAACCAGTGTCTACAAGTCTCAGACTAGATCATAACTTAAAGTATATATATTATTTTGGAATCAACCTCATCCATGTATAGCTAACTCAAGCATTACTGCATATGGAGTGTATATGGTTGTTCCAAATAATATATATAGATGGGTCGATATGATATGTCAAAACATTGTATACGTGTCTATGGTCTATCAAGGTTACATAATATGTTAGAGTACATGTATAATACAATATAAGTTAGTTAAGTTATGGTTAGAATAGATTTGTTACAAATTTCACGTAGCTACAACAAGCAAAAATATCCAATTTTGTTTTACCCATAACTTCTTCGTTTTAAATCCGTTTTGAGTGATTCAAGTTGTTATGGTTTCACAATGAACTGAAATTTAAGAAAACTAAACAGAAAAAGTATAAGTTTATAGTTAGAAATACAGGTTACAAGTCATTTTTGTAAGAGGTAGTCATTTCAGTCGAAAGAACGACGTCTTGATGACCATTTTGAAAAGCATACTTCCACTTTGAGTTTAACCATGATTTTTATATATAGTTTCATGTTCATAAGAAAAATAATTTTCCCTGAAGGACAACTTTTAAATCAAAGTTTATCATAGTTTTTAATTATCTAACCCAAAACAGCCCGCAGTGTTACTATGACGGCGTATGTCCGGTTTTACGGTGTTCTTCGTGTTTCCAGGTTTTAAATCATTAAGTTAGCATATCATAAAGATATAGAAAATGTGTTTAGTTGATTTTAAAATTTAAGTTAGAAGGATTAACTTTGTTTGCGAACAAGTTTAGAATTAACTAAACTATGTTCTAGTGATTACATGTTATAATCTTCGAATAAGATAGTTTTATATATATGAATCGAATGATGTTATGAACATCATTACTACCTTAAGTTTAGTAGGTAAACCTACTGGAAGTGACAAAAAATGATTTAGCTTCAAAGGATTCTTGGATGGCTTGAAAGTTCTTGTAGTAGAATCATGACACAAAAAAAAGTTCAAGTAAGATTTTTGCTCGAATTAAGATAGCCTACAGTAATGGAAATTGAATCAAAATTTGAATATGAATATTACCTTGAATTTGAAAGATAACCTACAGTAAATAACAAAGGTTCCTTGATCTTAGATGATTACTTGGAATGGATTAGAGAGCTTGGAAGTAGACTTGTAAACTTGAAAGTGTTCTTGAAGTTTACTTGAGTAGTTGTTTTGAAAGTTGATCTAGGTTAGCTAGATTGAGCTAGATTTTGATGAAGATGGTGAAGAACACTTATAACAATGGAAGAACACTTGAGAGAGAGTTGTTTGATGCAAAAATAATTGAAAATGAATGTGTTTGTGATGAGTACTAAAAACGTGCACTAGCTAGTCAATATAAGGTCACATTAGTTTGTTATTTTGTGTAATCATTCATGCTAGTTGCCAAATGATGGTTCCCACATGTCTTGGTGACTCACAAGGGCTGCTAAGAGCTGATCATTGAAGTGTATATACCAATAGTAAATATATATAGAAGCTGTGTATTGTACGAGTACAAATACGAGTGCATACGAGTAGAATTGTTGATGAAAATGAATGAGAATGTAATTGTAAGCATTTTTGGTAAGTAGAAGTACTTTGATATGTGTCTTGAAGTCTTTAAACAGTGTACTAATACATCTTAATACACTACATGTATATTCATTTTAATTGAGTCGTTAAGTCATCGTTAGTCGTTACATGTAAGTGTTGTTTTTGAAAGCTTTAAGTTAACGATCTCATTTAATGTTGTTGAAAGATTTAAATCAAATTTTAACACATTTTTAATAAAGCGATATTAACTCAGCCAGGGGCTCTGCCCCTTGGAACCCGCCAGGGGTTGCCACCCCTTGGACCTCGCTATCGGGGGCGGTGCCCCCGAACCTCCGTCATAAACAAGATAAGTTCAAACAAGTGTGCACTTCACACTTTCCCAAACTTGTTCGATATTTATCAAGGTTATTTTGGTTAACAAATTAATCACATTACACTTAAATCATATTGGTGACACAAATCACCAACAATGAATATATCTTAATATGATATATATACATTAAAATGTCGTTACAACGATAATCGTTACATATATGTCTCGTTTTTAAATTCTTAAGTTAGTAATCTAGTTTTTACAAGTTCTAACGTTCGTGAATCGCCGGTCAACTTGGGTAGTCAATTGTCTACATGAAACCTATTTCAATTAATTAAGTCTTAACAAGTTTGATTGCTTAACATGCTGGAAACATTTAATCATGTAAATATCAATTTCATTTAATATATATAAACATGAAAAAGTTTGGGTCTCTACAATTCGTACTACCCGAAATATTGTGAATACGAACAACCCGATATTCACGTCCCAAATCACAACGCAAGTAATGGTACTCCCATTCCGATATTGTTATACGATACCGATATAACACTACTCCCAAGGTGAAGTTAGCGGACCAAGTCAACGGCCATAACCCACCAATCACAAACGCTCTTTTGGCCTCAATCAACGAGTGGTGTAGCATCTCGCACTGCACACACCATAGTGAATCCTGACGGAATACACTAACCAATCACCACAAACAAAAGTATATACACATATTTAGAATCATTCCACACCGCCTGGAATTTCCGCACACGAATTATACGCACGCACGAACATCACTATCACAATCGATCCAAAAACCACCTATATCGCACATAGGCACAACAATAATTCACTAGAAGAGAATTCGACACGCACATCCCTTAACCGGGGATCCCACCTTACTCGTCAAACACGTCCACTTATCTTCCAAAGAGATTAACCATATTACCACCTTGGTGATAATCTAAATCCAAACCATAAGTACAATTTATTCCAAACCGTACTTTTAACACAATCGACCAACGTAGGTCTCAACTCTAGCCTCAAATCTATACCAGCGTTGTCCAATATTAACTCACTAGAACATCTTCATGCGAGAATACAACTTCCCCACTTAGAACTCCATTCCGTAACCACATCATCGAGATAAAAGTATCCCATGAAACCACTATCCACTCATTGTTGACTTAGTCAACCGCCGAGTCCGTCTCCGTCTCACCGAGACTCATACAACCAACATGCTAAAGAAAGACAAGTTCCATCCGTCTTGTATTCCATAATATACACATCACAATACCTTGCTCTATCCTTTAGCACACGAAGGATTTCAGATTATCGTTCGCTACTACCACCTAAGTATTTACCAAATCGTACAAGTATCACTCTAGCAATCACCGGGTTGCTATCACTTGTAACTTTCACACCATCACTCAAGCACCTAAGGGTTTCTTATCGGTACCCTAAGTTCAACGTAACCGCAACACCATCGGAGTTGAATACCACGCTGGTAGGTATGAAAGAGGCACCTAACATTGCGTTACGTAGACTCCATTACCCACATACATCGAGATCAAACACTCAATCTCTCGGGTTCCATCCACCCGATGAACCTCATGGTCCCACCATCCTCAACACAAAAGCGAACACGCGCTTAACAACCGAATACCAAAGCCCATTCCCAAGGCTTGGTAGAAACATTTCCCAAACAATAAGGAATGCTTAGTTGCACCAAGTCTTACGCCCTTCATGTGATGACCCAGAAATTTCCAACTGAATTTAACCCTTATCCTTGAATTATTCCAACACGATAAGCAAAGTTTGTTAAGTTGAATCTTAAAAATCTTAAAATGTGTTCATACATTCATTTAACCTTGA
This sequence comes from Rutidosis leptorrhynchoides, assembly GCF_046630445.1. Taxonomy (NCBI): domain Eukaryota; kingdom Viridiplantae; phylum Streptophyta; class Magnoliopsida; order Asterales; family Asteraceae; genus Rutidosis; species Rutidosis leptorrhynchoides. The sequence continues at coordinate 271,882,573 of NC_092335.1, forward strand.
CCAAATTACGACGATTCTCGAAACATTAAGCAAATGAATATGATTATATATATGTATATGTGTATAGATTATAACTTGAAATGTTAACAAAGTATTTAAATGAATAATACTTTACATGAACATACTTGTTTAATATATTTATCGACGAGATTAAAAGGTAATATCAAAAGATTAATTTATCAGATACATTGTATGATTATGAGTCTCTGTTGAGAGGTCCACTTTGATTTAGGAAATCTTTCCATTTTAACAATATTCAGAAAATGGTAAAGTGAATTACAAGTTGAAAATATAGTTGTTAAAGTAGCATTATTATTACTTTCATTAACATTAATATTAATAATTGTATCATTACTATTATTATATAAGTATATATATATATAAGAATATATTGTTAATAATATTATTATCAATAAAATTAATGTTATTATAACTAATAATATTATTGGTACCACTAATAATAAAAATATTTTATTCAATGATTTATATATTATTAATATCAAAATATAATACATAAATATGAAATTGATATATATATATAAATATTATTATTACAAATATTAATCTAATTAGTATTATTCTTATAATATTCATTAATAATATATTCAATACTTTTATTTATCTTTCTTCTAGTATAAATATTGATAAAATTATTATTAATACAATTATTATTATTATAAATTCTATTATTAGTGTTCTTATTAAAGTTAATAATATTAATGAATTCTATTAATAAATATATATTATAAATTAATATTACAGAATTAATATAACAATTATGTGAATCCAGATTTATATAAATATAAATACGGATATACTTATAAATAAATATAAAAATAGATTTATATATATACATATATATAAGCATAAATTCGATTAAACCTATAATTAAATAAAAATTTCGCGAATTCAGTTTCCTATCATGATCAGAAGTTATTCCTGCATATACTCCCAATTCAGATACGAACAAAATCTATTGAAAGTTCCTTTCAAACTTTATCTATTTTATTTATATTTCTGTACTGGGTAAACTAAAATCTGTTGACTCCTTTATTCTTCTAAAATTCAATTTAGCCATTAATTATAAACCATACAACCTTATACTACCAATTACCAACTCCCATTTATCCTCTACAGCTTTACAATTGTCAAAAATAATCAGAAAAGGGAACGTAACAGGGTTACTGCCCTGTTCGAGTTTCATTTTTCAAAAACCTTCGAATTGTTGTTTTATTTAAAATCTATTAATGCAGTAATGTTATAAACACTTCGTTCAATAAATCTGGAAAGTTACAAGTCTTAATTTTTCATATCGAAATCCAATTTTGAAGTCAAATGTTAAATTTAAAAAGTCGACATTATTGTTCTTCGCGAAATTGAAACTCGTATTAATGTTTATGTTTCAATTAATTGCTCAGAAAGATTCTAGGGATATTTTGATACCTATGTCGTGAAGAAATTTTTGGTTATAACTGTCTTAATTTTGAAATTGGGTATTGAGTTCATCGTGTCTTCGTATGAACTGCTACTGCATTTTTTTGTTGTTTTTTCTGTTCTAATAAACCTTAACAGTTAAAATGAGTCGTTTTAGTTTCAATTACGAGTTTTAACAAAAAACAATTTAAGTTGTTGTTGGTTCTGATCTCTGGTCCAGAGAATGATAGGAGAAGAAGATAAACATATTTAAACGGGTTTTATAAAATAAAAAACTGGTATTAGTTTGGAAAGACGAGCCAGCCCAGCTGGTTTGATTGTATTGCGGTTTAGCGAGAGGTCCAGGGGTCGAGCCCAAGCAGTGACATTCTTTTTGGAACTTGTTAATTTGAGGTAGTTATCATATTATTATTATTATTATTATTATTATTATTATTATTATTATTATTATTATTATTATTATTATTATTATTATTATTATTATTATTATTATTATTATTATTATTATTAATATTATTATTATTATTATTATTATTATTATTAATATTATTATTATTATTATTATTATTATTATTATTATTATCATTATTATTATTATTATTATTATTATTATTATTATTATTATTTTTGTTATTGTTGTTGTTATTATTATTAATAATTATTGTTAACATGTTAATAGAAATAATAGGATTAGTATTATTATTCTTATTATAATTCTTGTTAAATATTATTATTTTGATATCATGTAAACACTATCAACATTATTATTAGAATATTTATATTTTTCACTAAGATTATTATCACAACTATTAAAACTAATACTAGAATCAATATAAATATTAGAATTATTATTATAAACATAATTATCATTATTAATATAAGCAGTAGTAATAAAATGGTTAAAATTATTATTATTATTAAGTATTAGGATTATTATTATTATTATTATTATTATTATTATTATTATTATTATTATTATTATTATCATCATTATTAGAAACATAATAAAATTATTATTATAAACATTATAATTAGTGACAAAATAATACAACTTATTATTTTTTTTTTAAATATTAGTAATTGTATCATTTTTAGTACTATTATTATTATTATTATGAATATGTTTAGGATTATTATTATTGTTACCATAAAACAATACAAGTTATTATTACTCTCACTAATATTAGTATAAATATCATTTTCATTACAAATAAATATTTTGTACCTAAAATATACTTAATACATATATTATAATCATATTAATAGTTTATATATCACATATCAAATATAATAACATTATTTATATAAATACTTATATATATAACAAATTAAGAATATTTTCATATAATACAACCCATATATATATATATATAGAGATATATTAATATAACCAAATATATAGATATTAAACATTTTAAATATATATACACAAACTAAATAAGTATAATATATAATTCAAATTATATATATAAACTTGTTCGAATACGATTATACATTTTAATATATATATATACAAATAATATAGGTTCGTGATTCTGAGGCCAACCCTACCTTTGTCCATTGTCGTTATATGTATTTTTACTACAAAATACATTAGGTGAGTTTCATTTACCTTTTTACCCTTTTATATTTTTGGGCTAAGAATACATGCACAATTTTTATAAATGTTTTACGAAATAGACACAAGTAATCGAAACTACATTATATGGTTGAATTATCAAAATCGAATATGCCCCTTTTTATTAAGTCTGGTAATCTAAGAATTAGGGAACATAAACCTAATTGACGCGAATCCTAAAGATAGATCTATCGGGCCCAACAAGCCCCATCCAAAGTACCGGATGCTTTAGTACTTCGAAATTTATATCATGTCCGAAGGAGGATCCCGGAATGATGGGGATATTCTTATATGCATATTGTGAATGTCGGTTACCAGGTGTTCAATCCATATGAATGATATTTTTGTCTCTATATATGGGACGTATGTTTATGAGAAATGGAAATATGAAATCTTGTGGTCTATTAAGACTATGAAATGATTATTTATGAAAAACTAATGAACTCACCAACCTTTTGGTTGACACTTGAAAGCATGTTTATTCTCAGGTACAAAAGAAATCTTCCGCTGTGCATTTGTTCATCTTAGAGATATTACTTGGAGTCATTCATGACATATTTCAAAAAACATTGCATTCAAGTCGTTGAGTTCATCAAGATTATTATTATTAAGTCAATTATAGTAAGATATATTACGAAATGGTATGCATGTTGTCAACTTTTGATGTAGTGAAAGATTGTCTTTTTTAAAAACGAATGCAAAGTTTGTAAAATGTATCATATAGAGGTCAAGTACCTCGCGATGTAATCAACTATTTTGAATCATTTATAATCGATATGGACTTCGTCCGGATGGATTAGGACGGGTCGCTTCAGTTGGTATCAGAGCGGTGGTCTTAGTGAACCAGGTCTTCCATTAGTGTGCGTAACTGATAGTCATTAGGATGCATTAGTAAGTCTGGACTTCGACCGTGTCTGCATGTCAAAAGTTTTGCTTATCATTTTTTGTCGGAAATCATTTGTTTATCATCCTTAGGAAATTACCTGTTTATCATTCTTAGAGAATCACTTGCTTATCATCCTTAGTCTAGACACATCTTATTGCATTGACTGCATGATTAGTGTATAGACAAAATTCATATCTTAACATATCTGCTAATTCATATCTTAGCGTATCTGTTATTGTAAACTTTGCCTGACATTTTCTGTAGATTCCTCCGTAACTTATGGGACTTTAGTATTATATATACATATGTAAATTATGTATTGCAGGGTACTTATCTATATCCTATAATCTATATTTTATCGAAAATCCTTCATCTGATCGTACTAGACGAATCCCTCAACCAGTTCAAATTCCTCTGATTCCGATAGCTATTCCGATATGGAGTTTCACCTAAGCTCCGAAAGCAGTGTCACCAGAATGAATCAATCAATCATCCATCCCCAATTCATCTGATGAGTTTGTAGTCGACCTAATCAATGGAGACGCGAAAAAGGCGATCCCTTCCACCAACCGAATTCAACTCTTGACAATGAAACTGAAACGTTTACCGGCGAATCTATCTGAAACACCATTTTCAGCCTCATTTCCAGAGTAGTCGACACGATTATATTCTATCCACAATTCTAAACCTTATTCATCCACTTGTTCTGACCGAAAATCATCCCGGAGTAACACAAGAAGTCAACAAACTTCACACTCGAGTAATCAATTTGGAAAATATGGTGCAAAATGTACCAGCTTCAACAACATCACCGACACCAACAGTACCATCAGTAACAGCACCAGTACCACCAACAACCCAAGTTTCAACAATCCATGCCTCAACATCTCATTCTGTACCTCGAGAATAATTAGCGTTCTACGAATTGTTCTACATCAATTATCTTTGTTCGATATGGCGATTATGTAATCTCTAATGTTTTAGAGATTATATATTCTTATTCTAACGGTAAATCAAATGAGTTTAATATCATATTAACTCATTAAATCCATGATTACATCTGAAGAAAATATATATGTATATATGTTTTCATAAAGATTTTAATTAATAATTCTTTTGTACAAACTGTTAATGGTGAAAATATTTTAACGGGTAGGTAATACCCGAGGAGTATTCAGATTTCACATTACTAAGTTACACTGTACATTCTTCGAAGCTGATTCAACAGTCGTTTACTATCCTACTGACGTCCACCGATATACAAATCCGTTCACGACAGAATAACCATATTCATCCAATTTCATATTTGGATTTTGATTTATCAAAAAAAATAAAAAAAAATCAAGTGGCATAATGAAGGAAACATTTGACAAAATACAATTTGTTAGAAACAAACAAATTAACTATGAGAAATTTTGTTAAGGATCCACGCTAACTGTTCCTAGCTAATTGTTCCCAGCTAACTAATTACACTTTATTTATCGCAATTTAATTATCGCAATTTACATTCTCGCAATTTTAATTATCGTCATTTAATTTCTGTTATTTACTTTACGCACTTTATTTATCGTCATTTAATTTCTGTTATTTACTTTACGCACTTTATTTATCGTCATTTAATTTCTGTTATTTATTTTACACACTTTAAATATCGGGACACGTATACAAGGTTTTGACATATCATATCGACCCATCTATATATATTATTTGGAATAACCATAGACACTCTATATGCAGTAATGCGGGAGTTAGCTATACAAGATTAAGGTTGATTCTATAATAATATATATAGTTTGAGTTGTGATCGAGTCTGAGACATGTACACGGGTCACGATACTTATTAATTAATTCGAATATTGTATATGAATTAGTGAATTTTTAACTGTGGACTATCGACTGTGGACTAATAACATTGGTCAATTAAAATGAATTAAAATATTGTTTATAACATATGAAACTAAACATTTCTTCAAGTTCGCCACTTGATATTATCTTAAATCTCATTTGTATATTGACGATTACAATCTGCGTTCAAACCTTTTATGATTCTTGAAAACACCTCAATCGAGAGAATGAACCAACCACACTTCATCTACGGAAGAAGAGATTGATGCATATAGTTATGCACTTGAAAACTCTCGGAACCTGAGTAAACGTTTAACAAGTATCTGTGCTAGCTCCTTTGGCATTGTTATTACCGAAAATAACTTTACAATCCCTCTTCAAAGTAGCCAATTTTGTCACAGCTTCAACAAATCAACTTCGACTTTCATTCGGATTAGCCTTATTATAATCTTGATTATATAAGTTACCTTTCGTCATCGTTACCGGAGGATCGTTTATATTTCACCACCTTAGCAGTAAATTTACCAGCAATTTCATTGATCTCTGACCTTCCGAAGAATCATTATGTTAATTGAAACCCTATCATATACTCATCCGTATCTTGTAACGAAAATTGCCATACCAATTACCAGGGTTTAGCAATCAGTATTTTAAAATCTCGCAGCATGTCTACATCAACAGTTATATGTATACATATAACAATTATCTCCTAGAATTACGATCTTCAATTCTAAAATTTTGAAAAACACCCAGCCTACAAATCAATACATTGAACTTTGAAAAAGCTGAATGAAGTAGCAGAAACTCTTGGAAACCATAGATGACCTTAATCGTCGAAAGTTTGATGATAAAGAATGGAGTATTGGAAGCACTCAATAGAAAATTTAGTACCGAAAAGCGGATTATGTGAAACTATGAAGGAAACTGTGGACAAATCACAAAGAATAAGTTTGACTTCAAAGAATCCAAATAATTCAATGCCTGCTGAAGTTTTTTAGTGAATATCATGCTCCTTGCTCTAAACCCTTGCAGATAATAGTTTCTATCATCCTCTGATCTTAGATATTCCGAGATATTATCGTATCTTTCATTATAAATATCCTCCATATTTCTGGATATATTTTTATAAATATTCTTATCTAAAATCATTAATCTCTTCCTACTATCAGTGTTACATTATATAGAAACTATTAGTTTCTATATTCTGTAAACTTTCGAGCTTAAAATATGAATGTTATTGAAGTAATGTTGGGAACTGATGCATGAGTTAGTATAATATAATGACACTTGATCAACGTGATTATATTACAGTAAGTCATGCTGAGTTTCTAATGGAATGTGATGATTCATAGTACCATCATCATGTACCATTTACACGACTCTTACATTCTAACCAATCTCCAAACATATTAAGAACATATCTTCTTGATAATTCTATCTTTCCGGATATTCTGGTAATTTACCAAATCAAGATCGTGCCATTACGATTTCCTTCTTAGAACACTAACTATGTTCATTTCAACTTCTATACCTACGAATTTCAGACCATTATCCGCTTGACTTGAAGTCGGGAAGAGGAGACAAAAGTATGGAACTCTTGAATATAAAAGAAAATATAAAGCTCGACAATAACACATTAGTTACAAACCGTGTATATCAATACGTATTGCAACGTAAAGACACGGGAAAACTAGAAACACTATAAACCCAAGAGTATAGTAGAAGTGAATAGATTCTTTCGGCGGTAGATGAAAGAGAGGAATGACAGATATAAAAGTTAAGAGTATATAAAGGATCAGAACGGGATGGAGCATATTGACGAATATTTTAAAGTACGAATTAAGAAGAAAGAATAGAAGAAGTGAGATATGGAAAATAAGGAAGAGAAGGGGGTGAATTTATCGTAAAATATCCGTCAGAGCAATCAAAACAGATGATCGCATTTAAAGCGGATCCTAATTCCCTTGATTACCGAAGAATCAAATCTTATCACGAAGATTTTCTCCAAATCCCTTAAACTTCGAAAATCAACCATAGCTACGTCAAAGGATATGACGAAACATTATTTTCTCATTTCACTCTTTTGTGATAGCTTAACTTATACTCCTAGAGTAATCGAATTGTTTTATCTATATTACTCAATGATGATAAAACTCTATTTATCAACTCATATTCGTCATAAAAACATTCTTATAGTTAGCCATGACGACCTCGATCAAATTTTGGGACGACATTTCTTTTAACGGGTAGGTACTGTGATAACCCGGAAATTTCCGACTGAATTTAACCCTTATCCTTGAATTATTCCGACACGATAAGCAAAGTTTGTTAAGTTGAATCTTAAAAATCTTAAAATGTGTTCATACATTCATTTAACCTTGACCAAATTACGACAATTCACGAACCATTAAGCAAATGAATATGATTATATATATGTATATGTGTATAGATTATAACTTGAAATGTTAACAAAGTATTTAAATGAATAATACTTTACATGAACATACTTGTTTAATATATTTATCGACGAGATTAAAAGGTAATATCAAAAGATTGATTTATCATATACATTGTATGATTATGAGTCTCTGTTGAGAGGTTCACTTTGATTTAGGAAATCTTTCCATTTTAACAATATTCAGAAAATGGTAAAGTGAATTACAAGTTGAAAATATAGTTGTTAAAGTAGCATTATTATTACTTTCATTAACATTAATATTAATAATTGTATCATTACTATTATTATATAAGTATATATATATATATATATATATATATAGATAAGAATATATTGTTAATGATATTATTATCAATAAAATTAATGTTATTATAACTAATAATATTATTGGTAACACTAATAATAAAAATATTTTATTCAATGATTTATATTTTATTAATATCAAAATATAATACATAAATATGAAATTGATATATATATAAATATATTATTATTAAAAATATTAATCTAATTAGTATTATTCTTATAATATTCATTAATAATATATTCAATACTTTTATTTATCTTTCTTCTAGTATAAATATTGATAAAATTATTATTAATACAATTATTATTATTATAAATTCTATTATTATTAGTGTTCTTATTAAAGTTAATAATATTAATGAATTCTATTAAGAAATATATATTATAAATTAATATTACAGAATTAATATAACAATTATGTGAATCCAGATTTATATAAATATAAATACGGATATACTTATAAATAAATATAAAAACAGATTTATATATATACATATATATAAGCATAAATCCGATTAAACCTATTATTAAATAAAAATTTCGCGAATTCAGTTTCCTATCATGATCAGAAGTTATTCCTGCATATACTCCCAATTCAGATACGAACAAAATCTGTTGAAAGTTCCTTTCAAACTTTATCTATTTTATTTATATTTCTGTACTGGGTAAACTAAAATCTGTCGACTCTTTATTCTTCTGAAATTCAATTTAGCCATTAATTATAAACCATACAACCTTATACTACCAATTACCAACTCCCATTTATCCTCTACAGCTTTACAATTGTCAAAAATAATCAGAAAAGGGAACGTAACAGGGTTACTGCCCTGTTCGAGTTTCATTTTTCAAAAACCTTCGAATTGTTATTTTATTTAAAATATATTAATGCAGTAATGTTATAAACACTTCGTTCAATAAATCTGGAAAGTTACAAGTCTTAATTTTTCATATCGAAATCCAATTTTAAAGTCAAATATTAAATTTAAAAAGTCAACATTATTGTTCTTAGCGAAATTGAAACTCGTTTTAATGTTTATGTTTCAATTAATTGCTCAGAAAGATTCTAGGGATATTTTGATACCTATGTCATGAAGAAATTTTTGGTTATAACTGTCTTAAATTTGAAATTGGGTATTGAGTTCATCGTGTCTTCGTATGAACTGCTACTGCGTTTTTTTTGTTTTTTTCTGTTCTAATAAACCTTAACACTTAAAATGAGTCATTTTAGTTTCAATTACGAGTTTTAAAACAAACAATTTAAGTTGTTATTGGTTCTGATCTCTGGTCCAGCGAATGATAGGAGAAGAAGATAGAAACAGATTTAAATGGGTTTTATAAAATAAAAACTGGTATTAGTTTGGAAAGATGAGCCAGCCCAGCTGGTTTGATTGTATTGCGGTTTAGCGAGAGGTTCAGGGGTCGAGCCCGAGCAGTGACATTCTTTTTGGAACTTGTTAATTTGAGGTAGTTATCATAATAATAATAATAATATTATTATTATTATTATTATTATTATTATTATTATTATTATTATTATTATTATTATTATTATTATTATTATTATTATTATTGTTGTTGTTGTTGTTGTTGTTGTTGTTGTTGTTGTTGTTGTTATTATTATTATTAATAATTGTTGTTAACATGTTAATAGAAATAATAGGATTAGTATTATTATTCTTATTATAATTCTTGTTAAATATTGTTATTTTGATATCATGTAAACACTATCAACATTATTATGAGAATATTTATATTTTTCACTAAGATTATTATCACAACTATTACAACTAATACTAGAATCATTATAAATATTAGAATTATTATTATAAACATAAGTATCATTATTAATATAAGCAGTAGTAATAAAATGGTTAAAATTATTATTATTATTAATTATTAGGATTATTATTATTATTATTATTATTATTATTATTATTATTATTATTATTATTATCATCATCATTATTAGAAACATAATAAAATTATTATTATAAACATTATAATTAGTGACAAAATAATACAACTTATTATTATTTTTGTAAATATTAGTAATTGTATCATTTTTAGTACTATTATTATTATTATTATTATTATGAATATGTTTAGGATTATTATTATTGTTACCATAAAACAATACAAGTTATTATTACTCTCACTAATATTAGTATAAATATCATTTTCATTACAAATAAATATTTTGTACCTAAAATATACTTAATACATTTATTATAATCATATTAATAGTTTATATATCACATATCAAATATAATAACATTATTTATATAAATACTTATATATATAACAAATTAAGAATATTTTCATATAATACTAACCATATATTTATAGAGATATATTAATATAACCAAATATATAGATATTAAACATTTTAAATATATATACACAAACTAAATAAGTATAATATATAATTCAAATTATATATATAAACTTGTTCGAATACGATTATACATTTTAATATATATATATATATATATATATATATATATATATATATATATATATATATATATATATATATATATATATACAAATGATATAGGTTCGTGAATCCGAGGCCAACCCTACCTTTTTCCATTGTCGTTATATGTATTTTTACTACAAAATACATTAGGTGAGTTTCATTTACCTTTTTACTCTTTATATTTTTAGGCTGAGAATACATGCACAATTTTTATAAATGTTTTACAAAATAGACATAAGTAATCAAAACTACATTATATGGTTGAATTATCAAAATCGAATATGCCCCTTTTTATTAAGTTTGGTAATCTAAGAATTAGGGAACAGACACCCTAATTGACGCGAATCCTAAAGATAGATCTATCGGGCCCAACAAGCCCCATCCAAAGTACTGGATGCTTTAGTACTTCGAAATTTATATCATGTCCGAAGGAGGATCCCGGAATGATGGGGATATTCTTATATGCATATTGTGAATGTCGGTTACCAGGTGTTCAATCCATATGAATAATATTTTTGTCTCTATGTATGGGACGTATGTTTATGAGAAATGGAAATATGAAATCTTGTGGTCTATTAAGACTATTAAATGATTATTTATGATAAACTAATGAACTCACCAACCTTTTGGTTGACACTTGAAAGCATGTTTATTCTCAGGTATGAAAGAAATCTTCCACTGTGCATTTGCTCATCTTAAAGATATTACTTGGAGTCATTCATGATATATTTCAAAAACGTTGCATTCGAGTCGTTGAGTTCATCAAGATTATTATTATTAAGTCAATTATAGTAAGATATATTACGAAATGGTATGCATGTTGTCAACTTTCGATGTAATGAAAGATTGTCTTTTTGAAAACAAATGCAATGTTTGTAAAATGTATCATATAGAGGTCAAGTACCTCGCGATGTAATCAACTGTTGTGAATCATTTATAATCGATATAGACTTCATCCGGATGGATTAGGACGGGTCGCTTCACTTCGTCCGTCAATCCAAATGCCACCGTAGGGTAATCCTATTAGGGATGTCACCCATAACAATAATATGCACAGCACAATGCATTTAACAAACCCAAACTCTTCGGTACACAATAAATAATTAAGGACATATTTATTAAAATGAAAAGTACCTTAATGTCTCCTTGCGGCATTCGCCGCCGCCAACTCGGGACAATCCGGCTTGCGATGTCCCTCTTTATGACAATAGTAGCACATTCCGTCATCACTTCTAGGCATTGTGCACTCCCATAACTGGTGGCCCCTAACGCCACAGTTGAATCATCTAGGTGAACGAGAACCCATCGTGCCTTTCCCCACATTACCCATATTTGCACTTTCACCCTTAGTTTTCTTACTTGGGGCACCATACGAATCAACCATTCTCTTACTTGAAGGTTCACTAATCATCGATCGTGAATGCGATTCAAAACCCCTAGCCACCGCGAACAACTCCGCAAATGACTTCACTTGACCCCTGCTAATTCTGTTCCGTAAGTCATCATTCAAAGTTCGATAGAAATCCCCCATCAAAGCATGATCATTCCCAATATACTCCGGGCAAAAATGAGCCTTCGCCATAAACGTCGTCTTGAGAGTATTCAAGTCCATAGATCCTTGTCGCAAATTTAGGAACTCATCACGCAAATATGACAAATCATCTTGTGTCTGGAACTCCTCGAAGAATTCCTTCTTAAAATCGTCCCACGATAACCCCATAAATGACTCACTACCAACTATCAATTTTACCATCCAGCCAATCCTTCACAATACCCCGTAACAAGCTAGTAGCGAGTCTTGTCCTCTTCTCGGGAGGGCATTCAATAATGTGAAAACACCCTTCGACATCCGAAATCCATGTTGTGCTTATCAAAGGATCCGGTTCCCCGTCATACATCGGAGGTTTAGTCCTCATGAAGCTCTTATGACAACGCTCCATTTCACCCATTTGCTCCTCAACGGCGGTCGCAACTCTAGCATTAAACTCATCTTCGTCGCTTCGATTCGCCTTGAAGTCCCGTTTCTCGTATTCATTCTATAGAATGCAAACGTTTAAACAATGAACGCGTAAAACCACACACGCAACATCGCCCCATCTTGCTTAATAATCGTCTTACATCACTTGTTAGACACGATTTGTACTCGTAACAATGGTAGCTAGTCATTATTACGTGCACACGCCATCTCAACTTGTTAGTACAATGACTACCTTGCTCGATGATATTCGCAAAAGCAAACATAAACACAAATACAACGCGATATAAACATACACAAAACGATATCAGGATGCAAGCTATAATCCTAGTTAGTTCGCCTACAAATTAAGGCACTAACTACAACCCGTTCTGACACGTACTCCTACAAGTCCCGTAACAAATAAGCACACGAAAGTCTAAGTCTAGGCACCTATCTCAAGTCACCTAAATCCCTTAGACCATGCTCTGATACCACTTGTAACGACTCAACCCGTTATCCAACCGAAACACGCTTATTTTTTTATAAACAATCCAGATTCAGCAAATGGAGCGGCGCCCCCCAGTGTGGAGCGGCGCTCCAAATTGGCCTGTCCACTTCTCTTTTAAGCACGTTCGTAAAACACGTTTCCCAACCCTTTTAAATTTAACCGATCGTCATACAACATTAAGTTAAGTATTCTAAACATGTTTTTATAATAAATCACGTTTTACGAATGTGCTTAAAAGGGAAGTGGACAGGCCACTTTGGAGCGTCACTCCACACTGGGGCGAGCCGCTTCATTTGCTGAATCTGGACTGTTTATAAAAAAAAGCGTGTTTCGGTTGGATAACGGATTAGGTCGTTACAACGGGATGGGCCCATAACCAATAGGTCCCAGGATCAAAACCTGGCTCTGATACCACTTGTAACGACCCAACCCGTTATCCAACCGGAACACGCTTAATTTTTTTATATTTTTTTTTACAAAATCAGGTTTTTGGCCAAATGGAGCGCCGCTCCAATATGGGGCGCACCGCTCTATATCCTGCTGTCCGAAATGTCATTTTCACGCAAAAAGATCTCCCCCTTTCCCGACACTTTTAGACGAAACGGTTTTCACAACACATTATAGTAAGTAAAACTAACACGTTTTCATAATAAAACAAGTTTTACGATACCGGGTCCACATCTGCCCGTTTTACGAATTACTTACAATATACAATTTTCGACCACATGAGTCTAACACATAATAAAGACCGAGCATGGTGATTGGTGATACGCTACCCGATCCTAATCAATCCAAAAGCACGTCTTCTAAAGCAACCTACACAAGTCACTAGTTTCCATGCTTACCCGAGCCTCCACCTCCACGCGAATCTATAAAAATGTAAACAATGAGAGGGTAAGCTAATGCTTAGTGAGTATAAACATACTATATACATACATATGCATAAAATGACTACGTACAACCAACACATATAGTAAACACAAACCGCATACCGAGTATAACTAAACAAAGCTATACATAACGTACCAACAAGCCAAATCCTCAAGATTAGCTACAACATACAACAAGTATATACGTATACACAGAATACCCAAAACACCAAGGTTAACCCCTTAACCTTATACCTATGAAGGTTGGCCGAACAACGCGAGCCTTAGTGAATTCGCACTACCCGAGATTCACTTCTTTCATCGCTTCAACAACCGAGGTTGGCCGAACTACCCGTGCCTTAGTGAATTCGCACTACCCGAGATTCACCATCTCATCAATAAGATGACCGAACTACCCGAGTCATCATGAATCCGCACTATCCGAGATTCATCTCCTCAACATCATCAACATCGACGGGATTGGCCCAACATGCCAACGTGAATTCGTATACTCCAAAGATTCACTACCCCAAGGGTGGTAACTCAAAATGCATAAGCGTACAACATGGACTCAACTTCAAGGATCCATTCTCCCATCACATGTAGAGTGAATCCGAGCAAGGATCACCCTACCAACCCGCACCCATCCTATGCATACATACGCATATAATATATTTACACTCACCTTGAAATCTTGATGGATGCACAAACCAAAATTAGCAATCGCCAAAGGAACGTACCTATTCCATTTATCACATAACAAACAACACAATTAGGGTGGATTACAAACCGACCCATAATGACACCTAGTGCAATTTCGACCCAATTGCACTTTCAAACACAAACCATGCCCAAACTTACCAATAATCACCAACTAGAGTGATAATGGTTCTAATAACGCCAATCAATCCCAATCATATGTGTTAAACACCTATCTTGCCCAAGATGACACATAAACCCTAATTTTGACCCATTTCAAAATTAGTCAATCAAAACACCCAAAATGGTTTCCAATGCTTCCATAATCACTAACACTAGTGATTATACACCATTTACAAGCCTTAAACATGGTTAAATCATCAATCAACCTAAAACACGCCAAGTATCAAAAATAACTAGTCACCATAAACCCACTTCATCGTAAATGGCTTTTACAACTAACAAGCTCAAAACCCTAACATTGAATCTCTAATCAAACAATGAAATTCGAAGTTAGAACTTATCACAACAACCAAAACGTAGCTAGGAACAAGGTGAACAACTTTAACACTCGAGCTTTTGATCGATTCAAGCTTCTTCTTCCCCAAAACCCCAAAAATCTCTCTAGAAATCTTTCTCTCTCTCTCTAAGAATGGATGAGAGTGTTTAATGGATGTGAAAGTGATCCAAAGTTGGATCCAAACCAGCTGATATGGCCTCAGATCAGGCCTCAAGTGAAATGACCAAGAAGCCCCTCATTTAACTTAAATTAGAAAAAGACAAGAAATCTGTCCCAGGTGATGTGCGCGGCGCGCACCCATAACCCTGCGCGGCGCGCAAGATGCTCAATTCAGTATGTCAGCTTCTAAATTTATACCACGCTTCAAATTTATACCACGCTTCACACACTTAATGTACACCATAAATACTCTATGTACAATAAATATTTGGGTCTTACATGAAAAATCCATATAAATCGGGTATAGTCATCTACAATGACAAGCACATGTTTCCGAGCACCGAGGCTAGAAATTCTCGTGGGTCCACATTGTAGTGACCCGAACTTTTCCATGTTTATATATATTAATTGAGATTGATATTTACATGATTAAATGTTTCCAACATGTTAAGCAATCAAACTTGTTAAGACTTGATAAATTGAAATGTGTTTCATATAGACAATTGACCACCCAAGTTGACCGGTGATTCACGAACGTTAAAACTTGTAAAAACTATACGATGACATATATATGGTTATATATATAGTTAACATGTTTTTTTATAAGTATGTATCTCATTAGGTATTTTAACAATGAGTTATATACATAAAAATGAGACTATTAATTTAAGAAACTCGAAAACGATATATATAACGATTATCGTTATAACAACGTCTTACTAGGTACATATGAATCATATTAAGATATTGATACACTTGGTTAATTATGTTAAATGATAAGTAAATATATTATTAAGTGTATTAACAATGAAATACATATGTAAAAATAAGACTACTAACTTAATGATTTCGAAACGAGACATATATGTAACGATTATCGTTGTAACGACATTTAACTGTATATACATCATACTGAGATATATTATATATCATAATATCATGATAATATAACAATTTAACATCTCATTTGTTATAATAAACAATGGGTTAACAACATTCAACAAGATCATTAACCTAAAGGTTTCAAAATAACATTTACATGTAACGACTAACGATGACTTAACGACTCAGTTAAAATGTATATACATGTAGTGTTTTAATATGTATTCATACACTTTTGAAAGACTTCAAGACACTTATCAAAATACTTCTACTTAACAAAAATGCTTACAATTACATCCTCGTTCAGTTTCATCAACAATTCTACTCGTATGCACCCGTATTCGTACTCGTACAATACACAGCTTTTAGATGTATGTACTATTGGTATATACACTCCAATGATCAGCTCTTAGCAGCCCATGTGAGTCACCTAACACATGTGGGAACCATCATTTGGCAACTAGCATGAAATATCTCATAAAATTACAAAAAATATGAGTAATCATTCATGACTTATTTACATGAAAACAAAATTACATATCCTTTATATCTAATCCATACACCAACGACCAAAAACACCTACAAACACTTTCATTCTTCAATTTTCTTCATCTAATTGATCTCTCTCAAGTTCTATCTTCAAGTTCTAAGTGTTCTTCATATATTTTACAAGTTCTAGTTACATAAAATCAAGAATACTTCCAAGTTTGCTAGCTCACTTCCAATCTTGTAAGGTGATCATCCAACCTCAAGAAATCTTTGTTTCTTACAGTAGGTTATCATTCTAATACAAGGTAATAATCATATTCAAACTTTGGTTCAATTTCTATAACTATAACAATCTTATTTCAAGTGATGATCTTACTTGAACTTGTTTTCGTGTCATGATTCTGCTTCAAGAACTTCGAGCCATCCAAGGATCCGTTGAAGCTAGATCCATTTTTCTATTTTCCAGTAGGTTTATCCAAGGAACTTAAGGTAGTAATTATGTTCATAACATCATTCGATTCATACATATAAAGCTATCTTATTCGAAGGTTTAAACTCGTAATCACTAGAACATAGTTTAGTTAATTCTAAACTTGTTCGCAAACAAAAGTTAATCCTTCTAACTTGACTTTTAAAATTAACTACACACATGTTCTATATCTATATGATATGATAACTTAATGATTTAAAACCTGGAAACACGAAAAACACCGTAAAACCGGATTTACGCCGTCGTAGTAACACCGCGGGCTGTTTTGGGTTAGTTAATTAAAAACTATGATAAACTTTGATTTTAAAGTTGTTATTCTGAGAAAATGATTTTTATTATGAACATGAAACTATATCCAAAAATTATGATTAAACTCAAAGTGGAAGTATGTTTTCTAAAATGGTCATCTAGACGTCGTTCTTTCGACTGAAATGACTACCTTTACAAAAACGACTTGTAACTTATTTTTCCGACTATAAACCTATACTTTTCTGTTTAGATTCATAAAATAGAGTTCAATATGAAACCATAGCAATTTTATTCACTCAAAACGGATTTAAAATGAAGAAGTTATGGGTAAAACAAGATTGGATAATTTTTCTCATTTTAGCTACGTGAAAATTGGTAACAAATCTATTCCAACCATAACTTAATCAACTTGTATTGTATATTATGTAATCTTGAGATACCATAGACACGTATACAATGTTTTGACCTATCATGTCGACACATCTATATATATTTTGGAACAACCATAGACACTCTATATGTGAATGTTGGAGTTAGCTATACAGGGTTGAGGTTGATTCCAAAATATATATAGTTTGAGTTGTGATCAATACTGAGATACGTATACACTGGGTCATGGATTGATTCAAGATAATATTTATCGATTTATTTCTGTACATCTAACTGTGGACAACTAGTTGTAGGTTACTAACGAGGACAGCTGACTTAATAAACTTAAAACATCAAAATATATTAAAAGTGTTGTAAATATATTTTGAACATACTTTGATATATATGTATATATTGTTATAGGTTCGTGAATCAACCAGTGGCCAAGTCTTACTTCCCGACGAAGTAAAAATCTGTGAAAGTGAGTTATAGTCCCACTTTTAAAATCTAATATTTTTGTGATGAGAATACATGCAGGTTTTATAAATGATTTACAAAATAGACACAAGTATGTGAAACTACATTCTATGGTTGAATTATCGAAATCGAATATGCCCCTTTTTATTAAGTCTGGTAATCTAAGAATTAGGGAACAGACACCCTAATTGACGCGAATCCTAAAGATAGATCTATTGGGCCTAACAAACCCCATCCAAAGAACCGGATGCTTTAGTACTTCGAAATTTATATCATATCCGAAGGGTGTCCCGGAATGATGGGGATATTCTTAAATATGCATCTTGTTAATGTCGGTTACCAGGTGTTCACCATATGAATGATTTTTATCTCTATGTATGGGATGTGTATTGAAATATGAAATCTTGTGGTCTATTATTATGATTTGATATATATAGGTTAAACCTATAACTCACCAACATTTTTGTTGACGTTTTAAGCATGTTTATTCTCAGGTGATTATTAAGAGCTTCCGCTGTCGCATACTTAAATAAGGACGAGATTTGGAGTCCATGCTTGTATGATATTATGTAAAAACTGCATTCAAGAAACTTATTTTGTTGTAACATATTTGTATTGTAAACCATTATGTAATGGTCGTGTGTAAACAGGATATTTTAGATTATCATTATTTGATAATCTACGTAAAGCTTTTTAAAACCTTTATCTATGAAATAAAGGTTATGGTTTGCTTTAAAAATGAATGCAGTCTTTGAAAAACGTCTCATATAGAGGTCAAAACCTCGCAACAAAATCAATTAATATGGAACGTTTTTAATCAATAAGAACGGGACATTTCAGTTGGTATCAGAGCGTTGGTCTTAGAGAACCAGAAAATTTGCATTAGTGTGTCTTATCGAGTTTGTTAGGATGCATTAGTGATTCTGGACTTCGACCGTGTTTTCTTTAAAAATGATTGCTTAACATTTTTGTTGGAAACTATATATTTTTAACATTTGAATATTATGTGATATATTAATCTCTTAACGTGTTTGATATTATGTGATAGATGTGTACCTCTAGAACAAGTCCCATTGACTCACCTAATAATAATGAAGAGTCAAATGTAAATTGGAATGATTCGTGGACTGATTCACAAGTTCCCGAAGAGGAACCGGAAGAAGAGTCGGAACCGGAAGAAGAATCGGAACCGGAAGAAGAATCGGAACCGGTGGGGGAAATAATAAAACGGTTAAGTAAAAGAGAATCCTCAACCAACCGACCAAGGTTAATTATGGTCAATGGTGTTTCCGCCAAGGAAGCAAAATATTGGGAGGATTACTAATTCTCCGATGAATCGGATTCCGACGAGAATTCCAATGATGTTATAGAAATTACCCCAACTGAATTTAAAAAGGCAAAAGAAAATAATAAGGGAAAGGGCATAAAAATAGAGAAATCTAATTCCAACCCCGATGAACTTTATATGTATCGTCAACCCCCGAAGTCCTTAAGTTGTAACAATGACCCGGGAACCTCTAAACCACCAGGTTTTTCTAAACCAATGTGGACAACGACGGCTCGTATTAGGGGAACATCATATATCCCTAGAAACTTGGCAAAACGAACCAAAACCGAAGAAGAAGAAACGAGCGAGTCGGAATAAGATAGTTGTATTCGTGTGGTGTAATATATGTAATATAGTGTTCTTATGCTTTATGATATATGTAAAAATTGCTTGTATTAATAAGTATTTTCTTTTATGAATCTAACTCTTGTCTATTTTACAGTTTAAAAACACAAAATGGATAGACAACCCAATATTTTAAGAGACCTACCCGGAGACATGATTGATGAAATCTTGTCTAGAGTCGTCCAGAATTCCTCGGCGCAACTATTTAAGGCGAGATCAGTTTGTAAGACATTAGAAGAACGTTCCAAGAATGTCTTGGTTTATAAGAGACTTTCGTTTGAAAGATGGGGGATATCACATTGGGAAACCCATAAGTTACGATGTGTTTACTTTGACGCATATATTGCGGGGAACCCAAATGCTATTTTACGCAACGGGTTAAGAAATTATTTTGACTCAATATATCCGAATATTGGACTTCGTGATTTAGAAAAAGCGGCTAACATGCAACATAAAGAAGCATGTTATGCTTACGGATTAGTAATGTTCGCTTCTCACCAAAGTGAGAACAAGAACATCGGGCTACAACTATTAAACAAAACGTTTCCACAAGTGACGGAGTCGGTAATTGGGGTAAGAAATGAGGTTTTTAGATTATTACGGGACTGTTGGACATTACGTAACCCTCGTCCCTTTGACGACGTTACAACACGCTGTCTTATCAACGGCCATAACGGTTATGTTCCACAAGACCAAGGATGGGAAGTAGTCCTAGTAAAACCAGAATGCATGACTTGTTTCTGGACGTATGAATTACGTGTCTTTATTGCCTTTGCTGAACGACTTGTGTACTAGCTAGAATTATCTTCACAACTATCTTGTATCAAAGTTATTGTGTGCTATATTTCATGCTTTATGTAAAATAAGCGGTATAAAAGTTTGAACGCGAAATATTATTATAATCAGTTTTTCATATAGAATTGTAGTAGTTGAATTGTATAGTAGCTACTAAGTATGAACTTAACGGGTAGGTACTACCCGAATTTAAACTTATAAAACGCTAATATGAAGAAAAAGCTTTTATAAATGAGTTCATATTATACTACGAAATACTATTAACTACTCTTAATATTCTGTATGATTAACTTGTTCCATTTGACTATTTTGAAGGAAATGGCACCGACTACTCGACACAACGTGAATATGAATGAAGAGGAATTCCGTACTTTTCTAGCTTCAAACATAGCCGCAGTACAGGCTGCGCTACATACCAACAATAACCTTGGATCTAGCAGTACAGGAAATCGTGTAGGATGCACCTACAAAGAATTCACTGCCTGCAAACCTTTGGAATTTGATGGAACCGAAGGACCGATCGGATTGAAACGGTGGACCGAGAAGGTCGAATCGGTGTTTGCCATAAGTAAGTGTACTGAAGAGGACAAAGTGAAGTACGCTACGCATACCTTCACAGGTTCTGCATTAACATGGTGGAATACCTATCTAGAGCAAGTGGGACAAGACGATGCGTACGCACTACCGTGGTCAGCATTCAAGCACTTGATGAACGAGAAGTACCGTCCCAGAACCGAGGTCAATAAGCTCAAGACAGAACTTAGAGGGTTACGAACCCAAGGATTTGATATTACCACGTACGAAAGACGATTCACAGAATTGTGCCTATTGTGTCCGGGAGCATTCGAAGATGAGGAAGAGAAGATCGACTCATTTGTGAAAGGATTACCGGAAAGAATCCAAGAAGATATAAGTTCACACGAGCCCGCCTCTATACAACAGGCATGTAGAATGGCTCACAAACTAGTGAACCAGATTGAAGAAAGAATTAAAGAACAGACTGCTGAAGAGGCCAATGTGAAGCAAGTCAAAAGAAAGTGGGAGGAAAACGGTGATAAGAATCACCAATACAACAACAACAGCAATTACAACAATAATCGCAACAATTATCCCAACAATCGCAACATCAATCGCAACTACCACAAATGGCCCAACAACAACAACAACAACAACAACAGCAACAGCAACTACAACAATCATCCCAACAACAATAATAACCGCAACAACAACAACAATCAGAAGCAGCTATGCCAAAGGTGTGAAAAGTATCACTCGGGGTTCTGCACCAAATTTTGCAACAAGTGTAAAAGAAATGGTCATAGCGCGGCGAAGTGTGAGGTCTACGGACCAGGGGTTAATAGAACGAAAGGAACAAATGGTGTCGGAACGAGTAATGGCGGAGCAAGTAGTGTCGGAGCAATTTATGCCAATGTAGTTTGTTATAAATGTGGAAAACCGGGCCACATTATTAGAAATTGCCCGAACCAGGAGAACACGAATGGACAAGGCCGCGGAAGAGTTTTCAATATTAATGCGGCAGAGGCACAGGAAGACCCGGAGCTTGTTACGGGTACGTTTCTTATTGACAATAAATCTGCTTACGTTTTATTTGATTCGGGTGCGGATAGAAGCTATATGAGTAGAGATTTTTGTGCTAAATTAGGTTGTCCATTGACGCCTTTGGATAGTAAATTTTTACTCGAATTAGCAAATGGTAAATTAATTTCAGCAGATAATATATGTCGGAATCGAGAAATTAAACTGGTTAGCGAAACATTTAAGATTGATTTGATACCAGTAGAGTTAGGGAGTTTTGATGTGATAATCGGTATGGACTGGTTGAAAGAAGTGAAAGCAGAGATCGTCTGTTACAAAAATGCAATTCGCATTATACGAGAAAAAGGAAAACCCTTAATGGTGTACGGAGAAAAGGGCAACACGAAGCTACATCTTATTAGTAATTTGAAGGCACAAAAACTAATAAGAAAAGGTTGCTATGCTGTTCTAGCACACGTCGAGAAAGTACAAACTGAAGAAAAGAGCATCAATGATGTTCCCATTGCAAAAGAATTTCCCGATGTATTTCCGAAAGAATTACCGGGATTACCCCCACATCGATCCGTCGAATTTCAAATAGATCTTGTACCAGGAGCTGCACCAATAGCTCGTGCTCCTTATAGACTCGCACCCAGCGAGATAAAAGAACTGCAAAGCCAATTACAAGAACTTTTAGAGCGTGGTTTCATTCGACCAAGCACATCACCTTGGGGAGCTCCTGTTTTGTTTGTCAAGAAGAAAGATGGTACATTCAGGTTGTGTATCGACTACCGAGAGTTGAACAAACTTACCATCAAGAACCGCTACCCACTACCGAGAATCGATGACTTATTTGATCAACTACAAGGCTCATCTGTTTATTCAAAGATTGACTTACGTTCCGGGTGTCATCAAATGCGGGTGAAAGAAGATGATATTCTAAAGACTGCTTTCAGAACACGTTACGGTCATTACGAGTTTATGGTCATGCCGTTTGGTTTAACTAATGCACCAGCTGTGTTCATGGACCTTATGAACCGAGTGTGTGGACCATACCTTGACAAGTTTGTCATTGTTTTCATTGATGACATACTTATTTACTCAAAGAATGACCAAGAACACGGTGAACATTTGAGAAAGGTGTTAGAAGTATTAAGGAAGGAAGAATTGTACGCTAAGTTTTCAAAGTGTGCATTTTGGTTGAAAGAAGTTCAATTCCTCTGTCACATAGTGAACAAAGAAGGTATTAAGGTGGATCCGTCAAAGATAGAAACTGTTGAAAAGTGGGAAACCCCGAAAACTCCGAAACACATACGCCAGTTTTTAGGACTAGCTGGTTACTACAGAAGGTTCATCCAAGACTTTTCCAGAATAGCAAAACCCTTGACTGCATTAACGCATAAAGGGAAGAAATTTGAATGGAATGATGAACAAGAGAAAGCGTTTCAGTTATTGAAGAAAAAGCTAACTACGGCACCTATATTGTCATTGCCTGAAGGGAATGATGATTTTGTGATTTATTGTGACGCATCAAAGCAAGGTCTCGGTTGTGTATTAATGCAACGAACGAAGGTGATTGCTTATGCGTCTAGACAATTGAAGATTCACGAACAAAATTATACGACACATGATTTGGAATTAGGCGCGGTTGTTTTTGCATTAAAGACTTGGAGGCACTACTTATATGGGGTCAAAAGTATTATATATACCGACCACAAAAGTCTTCAACACATATTTAATCAGAAACAACTGAATATGAGGCAGCGTAGGTGGATTGAATTGTTGAATGATTACGACTTTGAGATTCGTTACCACCCGGGGAAGGCAAATGTGGTAGCCGATGCCTTGAGCAGGAAGGACAGAGAACCCATTCGAGTAAAATCTATGAATATAATGATTCATAATAACCTTACTACTCAAATAAAGGAGGCGCAACATGGAGTTTTAAAAGAGGGAAATTTAAAGGATGAAATACCCAAAGGATCGGAGAAGCATCTTAATATTTGGGAAGACGGAACCCGGTATAGGGCTGAAAGGATTTGGGTACCAAAATTTGGAGATATGAGAGAAATGGTACTTAGAGAAGCTCATAAAACCAGATACTCAATACATCCTGGAATGGGGAAGATGTACAAGGATCTCAGGAAATATTTTTGGTGGCCGGGTATGAAAGCCGATGTTGCTGAATACGTAGGAGAATGTTTGACGTGTTCTAAGGTCAAAGCTGAGCATCAGAAACCATCAGGTCTACTTCAACAACCTGAAATCCCAGAATGGAAATGGGAAAACATTACCATGGATTTCATCACTAAATTGCCAAGGACTGCAAGTGGTTTTGATACTATTTGGGTAATAGTTGATCGTCTCACCAAATCAGCACACTTCCTGCCAATAAGAGAAGATGACAAGATGTAGAAGTTAGCACGACTGTATTTGAAGGAAGTCGTATCCAGACATGGAATACCAATCTCTATTTTCTCTGATAGGGATGGCAGATTTATTTCAAGATTCTGGCAGACATTACAGCAAGCATTAGGAACTCGTCTAGACATGAGTACTGCCTATCATCCACAAACTGATGGGCAGAGCGAAAGGACGATACAAACGCTTGAAGACATGCTACGAGCATGTGTTATTGATTTCGGAAACAGTTGGGATCGACATCTACCGTTAGCAAAATTTTCCTACAACAACAGCTACCATTCAAGCATTGAGATGGCGCCGTTTGAAGCACTTTATGGTAGAAAGTGCAGGTCTCCGATTTGTTGGAGTGAAGTGGGGGATAGACAGATTACGGGTCCGGAGATTATACAAGAAACTACCGAGAAGATCATCCAAATTCAACAACGGTTGAAAACCGCCCAAAGTCGACAAAAGAGCTACGCTGACATTAAAAGAAAAGATATAGAATTTGAAATTGGAGAGATGGTCATGCTTAAAGTTGCACCTTGGAAAGGCGTTGTTCGATTTGGTAAATGAGGGAAATTAAATCCAAGGTATATTGGACCATTCAAGATTATTGATCGTGTCGGACCAGTAGCTTACCGACTTGAGTTACCTCAACAACTCGCGGCTGTACATAACACTTTCCACGTCTCGAATTTGAAGAAATGTTTTGCTAAAGAAGATCTCACTATTCCGGTAGATGAAATCCAAATCAACGAAAAACTTCAATTCATCGAAGAACCCGTCGAAATAATGGATCGTGAGGTTAAAAGACTTAAGCAAAACAAGATACCAATTGTTAAGGTTCGATGGAATTCTCGTAGAGGACCCGAGTTCACCTGGGAGCATGAAGATCAGATGAAGAAGAAATACCCGCATCTATTTCCAGAAGATTCGTCAACACCTTCAACAGCTTAAAATTTCGGGACGAAATTTATTTAACGGGTAGGTACTGTAGTGACCCGAACTTTTCCATGTTTATATATATTAATTGAGATTGATATTTACATGATTAAATGTTTCCAACATGTTAAGCAATCAAACTTGTTAAGACTTGATAAATTGAAATGTGTTTCATATAGACAATTGACCACCCAAGTTGACCGGTGATTCACGAACGTTAAAACTTGTAAAAACTATACGATGACATATATATGGTTATATATATAGTTAACATGTTTTTATTATAAGTATGTATCTCATTAGGTATTTTAACAATGAGTTATATACATAAAAATGAGACTATTAATTTAAGAAACTCGAAAACGATATATATAACGATTATCGTTATAACAACGTCTTACTAGGTACATATGAATCATATTAAGATATTGATACACTTGGTTAATTATGTTAAATGATAAGTAAATATATTATTAAGTGTATTAACAATGAAATACATATGTAAAAATAAGCTACTAACTTAATGATTTCGAAACGAGACATATATGTAACGATTATCGTTGTAACGACATTTAACTGTATATACATCATACTGAGATATATTATATATCATAATATCATGATAATATAACAATTTAACATCTCATTTGTTATAATAAACAATGGGTTAACAACATTCAACAAGATCATTAACCTAAAGGTTTCAAAATAACATTTACATGTAACGACTAACGATGACTTAACGACTCAGTTAAAATGTATATACATGTAGTGTTTTAATATGTATTCATACACTTTTGAAAGACTTCAAGACACTTATCAAAATACTTCTACTTAACAAAAATGCTTACAATTACATCCTCGTTCAGTTTCATCAACAATTCTACTCGTATGCACCCGTATTCGTACTCGTACAATACACAGCTTTTAGATGTATGTACCATTGGTATATACACTCCAATGATCAGCTCTTAGCAGCCCATGTGAGTCACCTAACACATGTGGGAACCATCATTTGGCAACTAGCATGAAATATCTCATAAAATTACAAAAAATATGAGTAATCATTCATGACTTATTTACATGAAAACAAAATTACATATCCTTTATATCTAATCCATACACCAACGACCAAAAACACCTAAAAACACTTTCATTCTTCAATTTTCTTCATCTAATTGATCTCTCTCAAGTTCTATCTTCAAGTTCTAAGTGTTCTTCATATATTTTACAAGTTCTAGTTACATAAAATCAAGAATACTTTCAAGTTTGCTAGCTCACTTCCAATCTTGTAAGGTGATCATCCAACCTCAAGAAAACTTTGTTTCTTACAGTAGGTTATCATTCTAATACAAGGTAATAATCATATTCAAACTTTGGTTCAATTTCTATAACTATAACAATCTTATTTCAAGTGATGATCTTACTTGAACTTGTTTTCGTGTCATGATTCTGCTTCAAGAACTTCGAGCCATCCAAGGATCCGTTGAAGGTAGATCTATTTTTCTATTTTCCAGTAGGTTTATCCAAGGAACTTAAGGTAGTAATGATGTTCATAACATCATTCGATTCATACATATAAAGCTATCTTATTCGAAGGTTTAAACTCGTAATCACTAGAACATAGTTTAGTTAATTCTAAACTTGTTCGCAAACAAAAGTTAATCCTTCTAACTTGACTTTTAAAATTAACTACACACATGTTCTATATCTATATGATATGATAACTTAATGATTTAAAACCTGGAAACACGAAAAACACCGTAAAACCGGATTTACGCCGTCGTAGTAACACCGCGGGCTGTTTTGGGTTAGTTAATTAAAAACTATGATAAACTTTGATTTTAAAGTTTTATTCTGAGAAAATGATTTTTATTATGAACATGAAACTATATCCAAAAATTATGATTAAACTCAAAGTGGAAGTATGTTTTCTAAAATGGTCATCTAGACGTCGTTCTTTCGACTGAAATGACTACCTTTACAAAAACGACTTGTAACTTATTTTTCCGACTATAAACCTATACTTTTCTGTTTAGATTCATAAAATAGAGTTCAATATGAAACCGTTATGGGTAATGAAGAAGTTATAAACCTATACTTGCAATTTGATTCACTCAAAACGGATTTAAAATGAAGAAGTTATGGGTAAAACAAGATTGGATAATTTTTCTCATTTTAGCTACGTGAAAATTGGTAACAAATCTATTCCAACCATAACTTAATCAACTTGTATTGTATATTATGTAATCTTGAGATACCATAGACACGTATACAATGTTTCGACCTATCATGTCGACACATCTATATATATTTCGGAACAACCATAGACACTCTATATGTGAATGTTGGAGTTAGCTATACAGGGTTGAGGTTGATTCCAAAATATATATAGTTTGAGTTGTGATCAATACTGAGATACGTATACACTGGGTCGTGGATTGATTCAAGATAATATTTATCAATTTATTTCTGTACATCTAACTGTGGACAACTAGTTGTAGGTTACTAATGAGGACAGCTGACTTAATAAACTTAAAACATCAAAATATATTAAAAGTGTTGTAAATATATTTTGAACATACTTTGATATATATGTATATATTGTTATAGGTTCGTGAATCAACCAGTGGCCAAGTCTTACTTCCCGACGAAGTAAAAATCTGTGAAAGTGAGTTATAGTCCCACTTTTAAAATCTAATATTTTTGGGATGAGAATACATGCAGGTTTTATAAATGATTTACAAAATAGACACAAGTATGTGAATCTACATTCTATGGTTGAATTATCGAAATCGAATATGCCCCTTTTTATTAAGTCTGGTAATCTAAGAATTAGGGAACAGACACCCTAATTGACGCGAATCCTAAAGATAGATCTATTGGGCCTAACAAACCCCATCCAAAGAACCGGATGCTTTAGTACTTCAAAATTTATATCATATCCGAAGGGTGTCCCGGAATGATGGGGATATTCTTAAATATGCATCTTGTTAATGTCGGTTACCAGGTGTTCACCATATGAATGATTTTTATCTCTATGTATGGGATGTGTATTGAAATATGAAATCTTGTGGTCTATTATTATGATTTGATATATATAGGTTAAACCTATAACTCACCAACATTTTTGTTGACGTTTTAAGCATGTTTATTCTCAGGTGATTATTAAGAGCTTCCGCTGTCGCATACTTAAATAAGGATGAGATTTGGAGTCCATGCTTGTATGATATTATGTAAAAACTGCATTCAAGAAACTTATTTTGTTGTAACATATTTGTATTGTAAACCATTATGTAATGGTCGTGTGTAAACAGGATATTTTAGATTATCATTATTTGATAATCTACGTAAAGCTTTTTAAAACCTTTATCTATGAAATAAAGGTTATGGTTTGTTTTAAAAATGAATGCAGTCTTTGAAAAACGTCTCATATAGAGGTCAAAACCTCGCAACGAAATCAATTAATATGGAACGTTTTTAATCAATAAGAACGGTACATTTCACACATAAGTCTATATGCAATAATTACAAAGACGATGATGTACTGGGTTTTGCTTAAGTGGATGATTGGTCCGTTTCAGCTTACCCATCGCACATGATGGACACACATGATGCTTATCATTTCGAAAACTAGGAATACCATTAACTAGGTCTTTAGAGACTAGTCCATTAATACCCTTGTAATTCAGGTGTGACATCCTGTGATGCCATAACCATGAATTTTCTTTTGTTGAACGGGTAGCCAAACATATGTTTCCATGTGATGGTGCATCATTGAGGTCAATAATATAAAGTGAAGCACACCGTTTACCAACAAGGAGATCATTTCCATCGGTGGATTGCACCGAGCATTGACGACGTTCAAACAGAACTTTGAGATCACCGTCACAAAATTGGCTGAAACTAAACAAACTGCACCACAAACCCCCAACATATGAGACTCGTTTGATCATTATGCCATTTTTCACATAATCTCCATAACCCATTATCACTGCAATCTTGTCATTTCCAAACGTAACCGTTCCTAGGAATTTTTCAACAAAATTGACAAGCAAGGATTTATCGTCCGTCATGTGTCGAGAACAACCGGAGTCGATATACCACACACAGACATCGAAACCCTGACAATGTTAATTTTCCTAGAGTTTAGGTACCCAAAGTTTCTTGGGTCCTCTACAGTTAGTATCAACAAAAAACTTTGGATCACAAATCAATGTATCACATAAAGCAGCATGCAATTTAGACATTAAAGCATTATCTAAAGCCACATTACATGAAGCATCATAAGCGATATCAAGTTTTACATCATCATCATCAGAAGTCTTTACACACAATTTATTCCAAGTAGATGTTTTGTTCACACAAGAGAATTGAAAAATATGCGATGACTTCCTAGGTCAACTAGCAGATTTCTTGGTTTGGTTTGCTACTTTCTTAGTCGTGGATTTAGGAACCCATACAGACTTGTAATTCAAGTTAGGATTATAACCTGTGACACGAAAAACACCTTTGTTAGTTAGATATCCAAACTTTTCAGTTATGACTTGAGTATTTCTATTTTGCAAAATTTTCATTTTTATTTTACATTTCCTTGCATCATACTCACTCAAATTAGATTTTGGACTCGTGGTTTGTTTTGAAGACTTCTTTGGTTTTGGTAAAAGACTTTCCTTTGTATGCTTTGTCATTAACATCAGAGGAAGTTTTTCACTTGAACATGAACCATCTGGATGATGTACCTTCTTCACAATGAATTGTGGTAAAGGTGTAACCTTTGAAACTCTTTTCTCAAATTGAGATCGTAAAGGATTTTTAAGAATGGTAATGGGTGTTGAAACTTTAGAACATTTAATAGTGATTTACCCTTAACCGTCTTATCAATCCCGCCAGTACACTCAGAAACAGTATTCGTACACTTAGTAAGAATTTATGATGTGTGTGCTTGCATAGCTATCTGTTGTGTTGTTGCCTGTTTTAGTTGATGATGTGTGCAGGGTAGTATATGAAATAGTTATATTTTTATTGCGAAATACTATTAAATACGATACAATTTTACACAAGTTATTTATTTATTTATTGAATGGATATACCTAAACCTTGCTACAACACTTAGGCAGTGTACCTAATCGTAGAGTAGTGTAGTTTTTAGTAAGTCCGGTTCGTTCCACAAGGATACAACTAATTTTAACGCTATATTTATTTTAATATATATTTGTATAAATATATATAAGTAGTATTATTATTGTTATAAAAAGGGGGTTTTTACCGTTTAATGACCGGTTTGTCAATTTTATGTCTTAAGTCGCAATTAAGACCTAATGTAAAATATTAAATATACAAATGACTTAATTTAAAGCGTAAAGTAAATGATGATAAATAAAAGTGCGATAAATAAAAGTGCAATAAATTAAAGTACGATAAATAAAATGGCGATAAATAAAAGTACGATGAAATATGAAATAAAGGAATTATGCTTATTTAAACTTCTGTAATCATGATGTTCGACGTGTTGATTTTAATTTATTACCATGGGTTATTTGTCCTTTGTCCTGGATTATTCGATATGTCCATCTGGTTTTTGTCCATAACAGTCCATCAGTCATAAATATAACGTGCGAGTATCCTCTTCAAATTATCCTTATACCCGAAGTCAAATATTCCAACTAATTAGGGACTTAAACTGTAATAAGGTCTTAATACTATGTTTAATAATTACACCAGGATATCGGCTGCGTGTAACACAAGGTTTTAATACTTTGTTAACAATTACGCCAAGTGTCCTTGTACATAATCCACCACTGTTTTAATGAGTCCATTGACTATTAATCCATCCCCGTGTCCGGTTAAATGAATGATTATTAGTACTTATAAATATCCCGCCCATCGTGTCCGATCGAGTATATGTGGTTATTTATAATTACCTCAAATTGTAAATCTCTATATTAAATTAACGAACTATCATTCAGTTAAACAAATATAAAGACCATTAATAGCCCATAGTCCAATTTTCATAAGTGTCGTTCTTTTGTCCAAACCCCAATTATGGTACAAAGCCCAATTACCCAATCTTAATATTTAGCTCAACATCACGATTACTTCGGCTTAAATAAGCATAATAATAATTTAGCTATGACACATTAATTTAAAAATGTTGAACATAACTTACAATGAGTATTAATCGCGTAGTGTTACACGGACAGAATTTTGACTTACAAACTTAAAACATTCGCCACTATAACCTTATTATTATTAATCTTAAATTAAAATTAAAATTAAAATTATAAATATAAATATATATTAAAACACCCGTTCCTAATCCATCCGGACAAAGTCCATATCGATTATAAATGATTCACAATAGTTGATTTCATCGCGAGGTACTTGACCTCTAAATGATACATTTTACAAACATTGCATTCGTTTTAAAAGACAACCTTTCATTTACATCGAAAGTTGACGGCATGCATACCATTTTATAATATATCTATCTATAATTGACCTAATAATAATCTTGATGAACTCAACGCCTCAAATGCAACGTTTTTTGAAATATGCCATGAATGACTCCAAGTAATATCTTTAAAATGAGCAAATACACAGCGGAAGATTTCTTTCATACCTGAGAATAAACATGCTTTAAAGTGTCAACCAAAAGGTTGGTGAGTTCATTAGTTTAACATAAATAATCATTTCCATCATTTTAATAGACCACAAGATTCTCATTTCTCATAAATATACGTCTCATGCATAGAGACTAAAATAATCATTCATATGGATTGAACACCTGGTAACCGACATTCACAATATACATATAAGAATATCCCCATCATTCTGGGATCCTCCTTCGGACATGATATAAATTTCAAAGTACTAAAGCATCCAGTACTTTGGATGGGGCTTGTTGGGCCCGATAGATCTATCTTTAGAGTTCGCGTCAATTAGGGTGTCTGTTCCCTAATTCTTAGATTACCAGACTTAATAAAAAGGGCATATTCGATTAGATAATCCAACCATAGAATGTAGTTTCGATTACTTGTGTCTATTTCATAAAACATTTATAAAAACAGCGCATGTATTCTCAGTCCCAACAATATATATTGCAAAAGCATTTAAAAAGGGATTAATGAAACTCACCTAATGTATTTTGTAGTAAAAATACATAGAACGACATTGAATAAGTATAGGGTTGGCCTCGGATTCACGAACCTATATCAGTTATATGTATATTAACACATATAATAGTAGTTGAACAATTTATATACGTATTTATTAATGATATCATTTATAACTTATGTGTTTCATTCAAATATTTTAATATTACCAATAATGATATATTAATAATAATGATACTTATTAATGATATTGATAATACTATTAAGGATAATATTCATAAAAATAATAATACTAATATTGTTAAAAATAATGGTTTTTACTAATAATAATACTTATTGATAACACTTAGAAATAACAAAAATGATAAAAATATTAATTATACCAATAATATATTTACTAATATAGGTAATAATAATAATTACTTAATAACTGTAATAAATAATAATAATAAAACTAATAGTAATAATAATAATAATAATGAAGTAATGATAGTAGTAAAAAGATTATACCTCATAAGAATAGCCAAAAAAAATATAGTTACTCTGTCCAGGCTCGAACCTGAGGCCTCTCGCTCACCTGTCAACACTCCAAACCATAGCTCCGATGCTTCTTTTCTGACTTAAACACAACCTAAATGCTTTTACCCTATACTATCTGTCTGTCTCTTCCTCTTCTTAAACTTACACATGCCTAGTAACAATCATAATCATCATCCATCATCTACTAACTATTTTCATCATCATTGTCTTGATATATAGCTTATCATTATCATATCATGTACCCTTATTACCATCACCATATCTTTATTAATATCAATATCATAATCTATCATCTTTTAGTTACGAACTATCATAATCATGTTAACATTATCATTAATCTCGTCACCTTCATCAACTCATATCATCATTTATTCATCATGCCATGATCATTCAACCATCACTTTCATACGTAAAAAAAAATAACGATACAGTTGCAGCCAAAAAGGCCTTTGTACAGCAACAACCTGCTGGAGTTTGGGCTTTGATAGAATAGGTAATCCAACAGAAAAATAAATGAGGATCTTGGCCCAAATTCCATCAACCTACTTACCTTAATCGGCCCAATCCCAAAATCCATATATCTAACGCATATTTTGCTGCAATTTGAACCTAGGATTCCAAGAAGAACACGTCTATAATCCCGTCCACACCACTCACTTAACATCCCAATTTATATTCATTCAATCATACGTTTACGTTAGTTTATATCTTTTAAAAGCTTAAGTTCAACATGTCACCAAAATCGTTCTTATTATTGTAATATGAACAGATAAAAGAAGCTGCAAATTGCAGCAGTTTACCAGGTACAGAAAATGAATAAGCAGCGGTAGCTTGCTAAACGGTGAAGAAAAAGGGTTGATCTTGGTGAAGGGTTTTAGTCGGTTACACGGGACAAACAACGATTGGGTGTGGCTTTTTGGTTCATTGAATCGAAATAGAAAGGAAAGAGAAAAATGTTACAGCAGGAGTATATGAAAATGGTGATTGGTGTTAACGGGTTCTTGTTGTTTCGCACACCTACATAAAAGAAAGGTGGTAGCCACCATGATTGTTCATGGTATCGGTTTTCAGCTGAACCCAGAAACAAAAATAGCATAAATGGGGTTCAAAGATCGCAAGTGATGGCGTTTGTTGTTGGTTTTCGAAGATGGTCTAGGTGGTGAGTGACGGTTGTAGTTAAACAAAAAAAGGTAGATGGGTGTTCGTTTGAGCTGGGTTCTCGATGCTATGGTGGCAGATGGTGATAATCTTATTCGTGGGGTTTGGTTTGAATCATGATCGAAACAGGTAATCCACAAGAAAAGTTTTGGATTGCATCGGAAAACAGGTACTTTTTAATTTAAATAACCGTTATCGAAATCACAGTAGAAGGTTAGTCGTTTTATCATGATTATCTTTATTCTATCTTTATATCTCACCTTCATCATCTATGTAATCATCTTCAAACACGATCATTATCACAGGTAAACGAGTTAGTGACAGAATATAGATGATGGTGATCGTGAGGGTTTTCTTGGATAAAGATAGGAGAGAGAGAGTGGTGATTTGGTTGTAGTCGTGGGTTCGTGTATAGGTTGTGGTGTTCGATCATTATGAAAGAAACAATAGGAATTTGCGAGACACAGAGGTGGTTAATGGTGATCTCTCGGTGGTGTTGGTATGAGGGTGAAGAAGAGTGGTGAATGGGAGTGGTGCTCCCGGTTGAAGATGAAACATATTAATATCTCTAGATATGCACAAGTATGTATATTACATATATGTTTATGGGAGTGGTTGTTTAACAAGGAAGAAAGAAAAGAAAGGTACAAGTGAATTGATAGTGGGTGTCGATTGGAAAATCTTACTCAAACAAAATAATTAAAAGGCAGATAAAGACCTCTAACAACTTTGTACTACTGATAACGATGTATAACAATTTTTGACAAGCAACAAAAGATTAAACAGATTGATTGAGATATGCCATTGGATTTTACTGATATCGAATCCCTAATTAAGATAATACAGATGATAACATGAAAACAGATGCAAGTGGTTTTGTCAAAGAATTAGAAAAAGTGGAAAAGTAGGAGAATTATTGAGAACAAAAATCCAATTCATTCAATTAATGTATTTCGAATAGTAATAATAATATAATTATTTAACAGAACGTGCAATGAACTGGCAGCCATGAATTATTAATTTGAATTTCATTCACGGACTGGATTTAATTATTCATACTAGGACAATTTGTGTGTGATTACACAAGAAACAAAACATCGAGACAAAATTGAGAAGAGTGGATGTGGTGGTACATTACAGTTATAATCTCACACTTACATTTAGTTAAACAACTTTTCAAATATCATGGTCCACCGTCATTATACACTCAAATAATGTTTGTATTGCATATTGACTAATTTTGAATGAAGTAATATATAAATAAGTGCAAGATACGGGCAATGAAGTAAACTTATTTAATACTTTTAAATACATATATCAATATCTCATATGAACTATACGTTGTACAATAGATTCTATTACGTATTTATATATATTAAATATATAAAACTAAAAATTTGATATAAAATAAATTTGTACACTTAATATCTTATTAATGTTTTTAAAGTGTGTTTTTGTAATTGATTATATTCGAAACACTTTACATACATACATTATATGTATATGTATATATATATATATATACACACACACATTCTAATAACAAGTTTTATTATATCGTATATTATTTTACATATTCAATTATAACAACTAAATCATATAATAGTTTATTAATGTAATTCAAGTTATTATTTATATCCATATATTTACATATACATATCTATTTACAAACAATTGTTCGTGAATCATTGGGAATGGTCGAAAGGTAATTGAACACATGAATATAGTTTCAAACTTTTCAAAACTCAACATTACAGATTTTTGCTTATCGTGTCGGTAACATATAAAGATTAAAGTTTAAATTTGATCAGAAATTTCCGGGTCATCACAGTACCTACCTGTTAAAGAATTTTCATCCCAAAATTTGATCGAGGTCGTCATGGCTAACTATAAAAATGTTTTCATGACGAATATGAGTTGATAAATAGTTTTATCATCATTGAGTAATATGGATAGAAATAATTCGATTATTCGAAGAGTGCGAATGAAGCTATTCACAAAAGAATGAAATGAGAAACAAAGATTTGTTTTTAACTTATTGACGTAGTCCAGTTTAAATTTAGAAAATAAGGCGCGTCTTTAACTTTTGACATTGCCTTGGTTGAATTCCGGAATTTAAGGGATTTAAAGAAAATCTTGAAGATCTATAAAATCTGAATCTTCGGGATTTATGGAAATGAAGATCTCTTTAATTAAATACGGTGATCTGCCCCGATTACTACGTCTGATATTTTCTTTATAAATTTACCTTTTCCGTTCCATTTATTTTCACCACTTCTATACTCAATTCCCAAATTCAAAAGATTTATGAAAATACTTAATCCAGTTCTGATCTTTGTTCTTATTCTAACTATCGCCATGATCGTTCTTCTTTTCCAACTTCCACCAGAGGAGTCTACTTTTCTACTTTCCCTCGGGATTATAATATTTTTAATTCTCCCGTGTCTTTATGTTGCGATAAACATTGATATACACGGTTTGTAATTTGGGTGTTGTTATCGAGCATTATATTCTCCCTTATATTCCAAAGCTCTATGCTTTTGTTTTCTCTTCCCGACTTCAAGTCAAGCGAATAATGGTCCAGAATTTGTAGATATAGAGTTTCGAATGCTTATAATGTTCAAAGCAGGAAGGAACGTGATAGCACGATTTGATTTTCAAATTTATCAATCGTCACGGAAGAGAGAACCATCAAGAATACATTTTCTTGATTTGTTCAGGAGTTAAGTAGAATGAAAGAGTTATGTGACATGGCATATGATGACGTTATGATCTGTGAATCATCACGTCCCATTAGAAACTCAGCATAACTTACTGTAATATAATCACGTTGATCAAGTGTCATTATATTATACTAACTCATGCATCAGTTCCCAACATTACTTCAATAACATTCATATTTTAAGCTCGAAAGTTTACAGATTATAGAAACTAACAGTTTCTATATGATGTAACACTGATAGCACGAAGAGATTAATGATTTCAGATAAGAATAGTTATGAAAATATCTTCAGAAATATGAAGGATATTTATAATGAAGATACGATGATATCTTGGAATTTCTAATATCGATGGATGATGAAGAAAATTTATCCGTAAAGGTTTAGATTCGAAAGCAAGGTATTCGCTAAAGATTTCATCAGAAACAGAATCATTTGGATTCTTTGAAGTCAAACTTATTCTTTGTGATTTGTCCACGACTTCCTTCATAGTTTTGCATAATCCGCTTTTCGACACTAATTTTCTATTGAGTGTTTCTAATACAATGATACACAGGAAGCACGGAGAGGTATATAATTTCGGACGAGAATATTTATGAAAATATCCTCAGAAATATCGAAGATATTGATGATGATATTTTAGAATTTCTAAGTTCGATGGTTGATGGAGAAATATTTTCCGTAAGATTTTAACATGACTTCGGAGCAAGATATTCTCTAAAGATTTCAACGGATCTAGATTTATCTGGGTTCTATGAATTTAGGGTATGTTACTTGTATTTCTCCTTGGTTTCCTTTATGGTTAGCTCAATCCGTTTTCCAGTTCCAACTTTTCTGAGCTTTTCCAACATACTATTCTTTATCATCAAACTTCCGATGATTAAGGTCGTTTACGGTTGTCTATGGTTTCTGCTGCTTCATTCAACTTTTTCAACATTCATAGTATTGATTTGTGACAGAGTGCTTTTCAGAATTTCAGAATGAGAGATCATAATTCTAAGAGATAAATGTCATACATATAACTGTTGATGTAGATATGATGTGAGTTTTTAAAGTACTGATTGCTGATTCCCGGTAATTGGTATGGCAGTTCTCGTTACAAGATGCGGATGAGTATATGATAGGGTTTCAATGAATAAATATATTGATTTGTTAGAGGGATCTAAGCCAAGAAGCAACGAGGTTGCTGGTACGTCTGCTGGTAATATGGTGGAATATAAAAGAATTCTCCGATATCAAAAGGGTAATCGTATATACATCAGGATTATAGTAAGGTTACTTCAAATGAAAAGTCGAAGTTGACTTGCTGGAGCTGTGACAAAATTTGCTACTTTGGAAAGGGATTGCAAAGTTATTTTCGGTAATAACAACGGCAAATGAGCTAGCACCGATATGTATTGAATGTTTAATCAGATTCGGAGTATTTCTCAGGTGCATAACTATATGCATAAATCTTTTCTTCCGTAGATGAAGTGCAGTTGGTTCATCCTCGCGATTGAGGTGTTTTCAGGAATTATGACAGGTTTGAACGCAGATTGTAATCGTCGAGATACAATGAGGTTTAAGATTAGATCAAGTGGCAACCTCGAAGAATTATTTAGTTTCATATGTTATAATCAATATTTTAATTCATTTTAATTGTCCAATGTCATTAGTCCACAGTCGATAGTCCACATTTAACAGTCCAATAATTCATATATAATTTAATATATAATATTTGAATTAATTAATACAAATCATGACCCGTATACGTCTCAGACTCGATCACAACTCAAAGTATATATATTATTTGAGAATCAACCTCAACCCTGTATAGAGAATTAGATCATTACTGCATATAGAGTGTCTATGGTGATTCCAAATAATATATATAGATGCGTCGATATGATATGTCAAAACCTTGTATACGTGTCCCGATATTTAAAGTGCGTAAATAAATACAGAAATTAAATGACGATAAATAAAATTGAGATAATTAAATTGCGATAAAATAAATTGCGATAATTAAAATATAATAATGAATTAACAATTAGCTAGGAACAGTTAGCTAGGATTTTGTCAGCGTGGATTCTTAACAAAATTTCTCATAGTTAATTTGTTTGTTTCTAATAAATTTTATTTTTGTCCAATGTTTTCTTCATTATGCCACTTGTTGGATTCTGATAGATCAAAATTCAAGTATGAAATTGAATGAAAATGGTTATTCTGTGGTGAACGGATTTATATATCGGTGGATGTAAGTAGGATAGTATATGACTTGTTGAAACAGATTCGAAGAACGTACAATGTAACTTATTAATGTGAATTAAATAGTCCTCGGGTATTACCTACCCGTTAAAATATTTTCACCATTAACATTTTGTACAAGAGAATTTTTAATTACAATTTTTTATTTATGAAAACATATATACATATATATTTTCTTCAGATGTATTCATGGATTTAATGAGTTAATATGATATTAAACTCATTTGCTTTTCGGTTGGAACTAGAATAAACAATCTCTAAAACTTTAGAGATTACATATTCGCCATGTTGAATGAAGATAAATGAGGTAGAACGATAAGTAGAACGAAGATCATACTCAAAGTACATATGATGATATTGAAGCATGGATTGTTGATGGTACTGGTGCTGTTATTGATTGTACTGTTGGTGCCGGTGATGTTGCTGAAGCTGGTACATTTTGCACCATATTCTCCGAATTGATTATTCGAGCGCGAAGTTCGTTGACTTATTACTCCAGGATGATTGTCGGTCGGAACGAGCGGATGAATAAGGTTCAGAATTGTCGATAGAATATAATCTTGTCGAGTTACCCTGGAAATGAGACTGAAAAATGGTGTTTCGAACAGGTTCGCCGATAAACGCTTCAGGTACATTGTCAAGAGGTGAATTCGGTTGGTGGAAGGGATTACCTTCTGCGTGTTTCCATTAATTAAGTCGACTACGAACCCATCAGATGAATTGATAATGGCTGATTGGTTGATTCATGCCGATGACGCTGTTTTTGGAGCTTAGGTGAACATCTATGTCGGAATAGCTGTCGGAATAACTATTGGAATAGCTATCGAAATCTGAGGGACTCGAACTGGTTGCAGGATTCATCTCGTACGATCAGATAAAGGATTTTCAATAAGAAATAGATTATAGGATGTAGATTAGTACCCTGCAATACATAATTTACATATGCATATATAATACTAAAATCTCATAAGTTACGGAGGAATCTACGGAAGTTGTCAGGCAAAGTTACAGTAATATATCCGCTAAGATATGAAGTAGCAGATACGCTAAGATATGAATTTTGTCTATACACTATTTATGCAATCAATGCAGTAAGATGTGTCTAGACTAAGAATGATAAGTAGGTAATTTCCTAAGGAGGATAAGCAGATGATTTCCGACAAGAAATGATAAGCAAAACTTTTGACATGCAGACACGGTCGAAGTCCAGACTCACTAATGCATCCTAACAACTATCAGTTAGACTCACTAATGCAAGACCTGGTTCGCTAAGACCTCCGATCTGATACCAACTGGAACACCCGTTCCTAATCCATCCGGACAAAGTCCATATCGATTATAAACGATTCACAATAGCTAATTTTATCGCGAGGTACTTGACCTCTAAATGATACATTTTACAAATATTGCATTCGTTTTAAAAGAAAACCTTTCATTTACATCGAAAGTTGACGGCATGCATACCATTTTATAATATATCTATCTATAATTGACCTAATAATAATCTTGATGAACTCAACGACTCGAATGCAACGTCTTTTGAAATATGCCATGAATGACTCCAAGTAATATCTTTAAAATGAGCAAATGCACAGCGAAAGATTTCTTTCATACCTGAGAATAAACATGCTTTAAAGTGTCAACCAAAAGGTTCGTGAGTTCATTAGTTTAACATAAATAATCATTTCCATCATTTTAATAGACCACAAGATTCTCATTTCTCATAAATATACGTCTCATGCATAGAGACTAAAATAATCATTCATATGGATTGAATACCTGGTAACCGACATTCACAATATACATATAAGAATATCCCCATCATTCCGGGATCCTCCTTCAGACATGATATAAATTTCGAAGTACTAAAGCATCCGGTACTTTGGATGGGGCTTGTTGTGAAATGTCCCGTTCTTATTGATTAAAAACGTTCCATATTAATTGATTTCGTTGCGAGGTTTTGACCTCTATATGAGACTTTTTTCAAAGACTGCATTCATTTTTAAAACAAACCATAACCTTTACTTCATAAATAAAGTTTAAAAATCTTTACGTAGATTATCAAATAATGATAATCTAAAATATCCTGTTTACACACGACCATTACATAATGGTTTACAATACAAATATGTTACATCGAAATCAGTTTCTTGAATGCAGTTTTTACACAATATCATACAAACATGGACTCCAAATCTTGTCCTTATTTTAGTATGCAACAGCGGAAACTCTTAGTATTCACCTGAGAATAAACATGCTTTAAACGTCAACAAAAATGTTGGTGAGTTATAGGTTTAACCTATATATATCAAATCGTAACAATAGACCACAAGATTTCATATTTCAATACACATCCCATACATAGAGATAAAAATCATTCATATGGTGAACACCTGGTAACCGACATTAACAAGATGCATATATAAGAATATCCCCATCATTCCGGGACACCCTTCGGATATGATATAAATTTCGAAGTACTAAAGCATCCGGTACTTTGGATGGGGTTTGTTAGGCCCAATAGATCTATCTTTAGGATTCGCGTCAATTAGGGTGTCTGTTCCCTAATTCTTAGATTACCAGACTTAATAAAAAGGGGCATATTCGATTTCAATAATTCAACCATAGAATGTAGTTTCACGTACTTGTGTCTAGTTTTTAAATCATTTATAAAACCTGCATGTATTCTCATCCCAAAAATATTAGATTTTAAAAGTGGGACTATAATTCACTTTCACAGATTTTTACTTCGTTGGGAAGTAAGACTTGGCCACTGGTTGATTCACGAACCTATAACAATATATACATATATATCAAAGTATGTTCAAAATATATTTACAACACTTTTAATATATTTTGATGTTTTAAGTTTATTAAGTCAGCTGTCCACGTTAGTAACCTAAAACTAGTTGTCTACAGTTAGATGTACAGAAATAAATCAATAAATATTATCTTGAATCAATCCACGACCCAGTGTATACGTATCTCAGTATTGATCACAACTCAAACTATATATATATTTTGGAATCAACCTCAACCCTGTATAGCTAACTCCAACATTCACATATAGAGTGTCTATGGTTGTTCCGAAATATATATAGATGTGTCGACATGATAGGTCGAAACATTGTATACGTGTCTATGGTATCTCAAGATTACATAATATACAATACAAGTTGATTAAGTTATGGTTGGAATAGATTTGTTACCAATTTTCACGTAGCTAAAATGAGAAAAATTATCCAATCTTGTTTTACCCATAACTTCTTCATTTTAAATCCGTTTTGAGTGAATCAAATTGCTATGGTTTCATATTGAACTCTATTTTATGAATCTAAATAGAAAAAGTATAGGTTTATAGTCGGAAAAATAAGTTACAAGTCATTTTTGTAAAGGTAGTCATTTCAGTCGAAAGAACGACGTCTAGATGACCATTTTAGAAAACATACTTTCACTTTGAGTTTAACCATAATTTTTGGATATAGTTTCATGTTCATAATAAAAATCATTTTCCCATAATAACAACTTTTAAATCAAAGTTTATCATAGTTTTTAATTAACTAACCCAAAACAGCCCGCGGTGTTACTACGACGGCGTAAATCCGGTTTTACGGTGTTTTTCGTGTTTTCAGGTTTTAAATCATTAAGTTAGCATATCATATAGATATATAACACGTGTTTAGTTGATTTTAAAAGTCAAGTTAGAAGGATTAACTTTTATTTGCGACAAGTTTAGAATTAACTAAACTATGTTCTAGTGATTACAAGTTTAGAATTAACTACCTCAAGTTCCTTGGATAAACCTACTAGAAATGATAAAAATAGATCTAGCTTCAAAGGATCCTTGGATGGTTTGAAAGTTCTTGAAGCAGAATCATGACACGAAAACAATTTCAAGTAAGATTTCCACTCGAAATAAGATTGTTATAGTTATAGAAATTGAATTAAAGTTTGAATATGATTATTACCTTGTATTAGAAAGATAACCTACTATAAGTAACAAAGGTTTCTTGATCTTGGATGATTACTTGGAATGGATTTAGAAAACTTGGAAGTAAACTTGCAATCTTGGAAGTATTCTTGATTTTATGAAACTAGAACTTTTAGAATTTATGAAGAACACTTAGAACTTGAAGATAGAACTTAAGAGAGATCAATTAGATGAAGAAAATTGAAGAATGAAAGTGTTTGTAGGTGTTTTTGGTCATTGGTGTATGGATTAGATATAAAGGATATGTAATTTTGTTTTCATGTAAATAAGTCATGAATGATTACTCATATTTTTGTAATTTTATGAGATATTTTATGCTAGT
Source organism: Rutidosis leptorrhynchoides (assembly GCF_046630445.1). Taxonomy (NCBI): domain Eukaryota; kingdom Viridiplantae; phylum Streptophyta; class Magnoliopsida; order Asterales; family Asteraceae; genus Rutidosis; species Rutidosis leptorrhynchoides. The sequence continues at coordinate 271,926,711 of NC_092335.1, forward strand.
TGCCAAATGATGGTTCCCACATGTGTTAGGTGACTCACATGGGCTACTAAGATCTGATCATTGGAGTGTATATAACAATAGTACATACATTTAAAGCTGTGTATTGTACGAGTACGAATACGGGTGCATACGAGTAGAATTGTTGATGAAACTGAACGAGGATGTAATTGTAAGCATTTTTGTTAAGTAGAAGTATTTTGATAAGTGTCTTGAAGTCTTTCAAAAGTGTATGAATACATATTACAACACCACATGTAAATACATTTTAACTGAGTTGTTAAGTCATCATTAGTCGTTACATGTAAATGTTGTTTTGAAACCTTTAGGTTAACGATCTTGTTGAATGTTGTTAACCCATTATTTATTATAACAAATGAGATGTTAAATTGTTATATTATCATGATATTATGATATATAATATATCTTAGTATGATATATATACAGTTAAATGTCGTTACAACGATAATCGTTACATATATGTCTCGTTTCGAAATCATTAAGTTAGTAGTTTTATTTTTACATATGTATTTCATTGTTAATACACTTAATAATTTATTTACTTATCATTTAACATAATTAACCAAGTGTATCAATATCTTAATATGATTCATATGTACCTAGTAAGACGTTGTTATAACGATAATCGTTATATATATCGTTTTCGAGTTTCTTAAATTAATAGTCTCATTTTTATGTATATAACTCATTGTTAAAATAACTAATGAGATACATAATTATAATAAAATCATGTTAACTATATATATAACCATATATATGTCATCGTATAGTTTTTACAAGTTTTAATGTTCGTGAATCACCGGTCAACTTGGGTGGTCAATTGTCTATATGAAACCTATTTCAATTAATCAAGTCTTAACAAGTTTGATTGCTTAACATGTTGGAAACACTTAATCACGTAAATAACAATTTCATTTAATATATATATAAACATGGAAAAGTTCGGGTCACTACATGTTGGGCCCGATAGATCTATCTTTAGAGTTCGCGTCAATTAGGGTGTCTATTCCCTAATTCTTAGATTACCAGACTTAATAAAAAGGGCATATTCGATTAGATAATCTAACCATAGAATGTAGTTTCGATTACTTGTGTCTATTTCGTAAAACATTTATAAAAACAGCGCATGTATTCTCAGTCCCAACAATATATATTGCAAAAGCATTTAAAAAGGGATTACTGAAACTCACCTAATGTATTTTGTAGTAAAAATACATAGAACGACATTGAACAAGTATAGGGTTTACCTCGGATTCACGAACCTATATCAGTTATATGTATATTAACACATATAATAGTAGTTGAACAATTTATATACGTATTTATTAAAGATATCATTTATAACTTATGTGTTTCATTCAAATATTTTAATATTACCAATAATGATATATTAATAATAATGATACTTATTAATGATATTGATAATACTATTAAGGATAATATTCATAAAAATAATAATACTAATATTGTTAAAAATAATGGTTTTTACTAATAATAATACTTATTGATAACACTTAGAAATAACAAAAATGATAAAAATATTAATTATACCAATAATATATTTACTAATATAGGTAATAATAATAATTACTTAATAACAATAATAAATAATAATAATAAAACTAATAGTAATAATAATAATAATAATGAAGTAATGATAGTAGTAAAAAGATTATACCTCATAAGAATAGCCAAAAAAAATATAGTTACTCTGTCCAGGCTCGAACCTGAGACCTCTCGCTCACCTGTCAACACTCCAAACCATAGCTCCGCTGCTTCTTTTCTTACTTAAACACAACCTAAATGCTTTTACCCTATACTATCTGTCTGTCTCTTCCTCTTCTTAAACTTACACATGCCTAGTAACAATCATCATCATCATCCATCATCTACTAACTATTATCATCATCATTGTCTTGATATATAGCTTATCATTATCATATCATGTACCCTTATTACCATCACCATATCTTTATTAATATCAATATCATAATCTATCATCTTTTAGTTACGAACTATCATAATCATGTTAACATTATCATTAATCTCGTCACCTTCATCAACTCATATCATCATTTATTCATCATGCCATGATCATTCAACCATCACTTTCATACGTAAAAAAATAACGATACAGTTGCAGCCAAAAAGGCCTTCGTGCAGCAACAACCTGCTGGAGTTTGGGCTTTGATAGAATAGGTAATTCAACAGAAAAATAAATGAGGATCTTGGCCCAAATTCCATCAACCTACTTACCTTAATCGGCCCAATCCCAAAATCCATATATCTAACGCATATTTTGCTGCAATTTGAACCTAGGATTCCAAGAAGAACACATCTATAATCCCGTCCCCACCACTCACTTAACATCCCAATTTATATTCATTCAATCATACGTTTACTTTAGTTTATATCTTTTAAAAGCTTAAGTTCAACATGTCACCAAAATTGTTCTTATTATTGTAATATGAACAGACAAAAGAAGCTACGAATTGCAGCAGTTTACCAGGGATAGAAAATGAATAAGCAGCGGTAGCTTGCTAAACGGTGAAGAAAACTAAAATAAAAGAGAATATGGCGATTTTTGGGTTGATCTTGGTGAAGGGTTTGAGTCGGTTACACGGGATAAACAACGATTGGGTGTGGCTTTTTGGTTCATTGAATCGAAATAGAAAGGAAAGAGAAAAATGTTACAGCAGGAGTATATGAAAATGGTGATTGGTGTTAACGGGTTCTTGTTGTTTCGCACACCTATAGAAAAGAAAGGTGGTAGCCACCATGATTGTTCATGGTCTCGGTTTTCAGCTGAACCCAGAAACAAAAATAGCATAAATGGGGTTCAAAGATCGCAAGTGATGGCATTTGTTGTTGGTTTTCGAATATGGTCTAGGTGGTGAGTGATGGTTGTAGTTAAACAGAAAAAGGTAGATGGGTGTTCGTTTGAGCTGGGTTTTCGATGCTATGGTGGCAGATGGTGATAATCTTATTCGTGGGGTTTGGTTTGAATCATGATTGAAACAGGTAATCCACAAGAAAAGTTTTGGATTGCATCGGAAAACAGGTACTTTTTAATTTAAATAACCGTTATCGAAATCACAGTAGAAGGTTAGTCGTTTTATCATGATTATCTTTATTCTATCTTTATAGCTCACCTTCATCATCTATGTAATCATCTTCAAAAACGATCATTATCACAGGTAAACGAGTTAGTGACATAATATAGACGATGGTGATCGTGAGGGTTTTCTTAGATAAAGATAGGAGAGAGAGAGAGAGTGGTGATTTGGTTGTAGTCGTGGGTTCGTGTATAGGTTGTGGTGTTCGATCATTATGAAAGAAACAATAGGAATTTGCGAGACACAGAGGTGGTTAATGGTGATCTCTCGGTGGTGTTTGTATGAGGGTGAAGAAGAGTGGTGAATGGGAGTGGTGCTCCCGGTTGAAGATGAAACATTTTAATATCTCTAGATATGCACATGTATGTATATTACATATATGTTTATGGGAGTGGTTGGTTAACAAGGAAGAAAGAAAAGAAAGGTACAAGTGAATTGATAGTGGGTGTCGATTGGAAAATCTTACTCAAACAAAATAATTAAAAGGCAGATAAAGACCTCTAACAACTTTGTACTACTGATAACGATGTATAACAATTTTTGACAAGCAACAAAAGATTAAACAGATTGATTGAGATGTGCCATTGGATTTTACTGATATCGAATCCCTAATTAAGATAATACAGATGATAACATGAAAATAGATGCAAGTGGTTTTGTCAAAGAATTAGAAAAAGTGGAAAAGTAGGAGAATTATTGAGAACAAAAATCTAATTCATTCAATTAATGTATTTCGAATAGTAATTATAATATAATTATTTAACAGAACATGCAATGAACTGGCAGCCATGAATTATTAATTTGAATTTCATTCACGGACTGGATTTAATTATTCATACTAGGACAATTTGTGTGTGATTACACAAGAAACAAAACATCGAGACAAAATTAAGAAGAGTGGATGTGGTGGTACATTACAGTTATAATCTCACACTTACATTTAGTTAAACAACTTTTCAAATATCATGGTCCACCGTCATTATACACTCAAATAATGTTTGTATTGCATATTGACTAATTTTGAATGAAGTAATATATAGATAAGTGCAAGATACGGGCAATGAAGTAAACTTACTTAATACTTTTAAATACATATATCAATATCTCATATGAACTATACGTTGTACAATAGATTTTATTACGTATTTACATATATTAAATATATAAAACTAAAAATTTGATATAAAATAAATTTGTACACGTAATATCTTATTAATGTTGTTAAAGTGTGTTTTTGTAATTGATTATATTCGAAACACTTTACATACATACAATATATGTATATATATATATATACACATTCTAATAACAAGTTTTATTATATCGTATATTATTTTACATATTCAATTATAACAACTAAATCATATAATAGTTTATTAATGTAATTCAATTTATTATTTATATCCATATATTTACATATACATATCTATTTACAAACAACTGTTCGTGAATCTTCGGGAATGGTCGAAAGGTAATTGAACACATGAATATAGTTTCAAACTTTTCAAGACTCAACATTACAGATTTTTGCTTATCGTGTCGGGAACATATAAAGATTAAAGTTTAAATTTGATCGGAAATTTATGGGTCATCACATATATATAGATTAAGAATCAGAGAAAGGAAAAGAAAAAGGTGTCTTTAATTCGCTGAAACTCGTCGCTATTTATAGAACCTGGCCACACTGTTGGGCTCATGCGATCGCATGGAATCATAGCTTCCAGGCCATGCGATCGCATGGCTGCCTTATACTGGTCACAAAGCATAAAAAATGTGGGCTGCTCGTATTTAAATATTATATAATATAATATATATAATTTTATATAATTATATATATATTATATTATATTCTTGTACTCCGTTGACTTGTAATTTTAGCTCCGTTGCGTCGCGCGTTGATAGTTGGTTCATGTCCCGGTTCCGGATTTTCGAACGTCCTTGTGTACTATTTAATATCTTGTACTTTGCATTTTGCGACTCGTACTCTAGTAACTTTTAAGACGTTTCTCATCAATAAATTGAACCACTTGGATTGTACTTTGTACTTTTTAGCTTTTTGGTCGTTTGCGTCTTCAAATCATCGAATCTGTCTTTTATCTTCACCTTTTATTATTTAAACGAATATCACTTGTAAATAGAACAATTGCAACTAAAAGCTTGTCTTTCTTGAAGGAAAATGCTATGAAATATGTGTTCGTTTTTAGCATTATCAGTTCAACTATCTTTCGATTCAAGCTTTTAATCTCAAGACATAAATCTTCAGCAGATACTAAAACTTCACCTTCCATAAAATTATAAGTATATTCTTTCTTAGGAAGTTTAGGCAATTGTTCACTCATTTCAAACATTTGTTTCAAGTGTTTGCATCTAAGTTGCAATTCTATGTTCTCTTTTTCAAGTTTGTCAACTAGATGAAACAAATCTAATTCTGCAAGCTTTTCCTCTCTAGGTTCTACCTTAGGTTTAACTTTTGGTTCTACCTTAGGTTCTACCTTAACATCAGAAGTCGTATGACCTTGTGATACTGACTCAAACAAGACAGTTTGTTCTTGTGCTAGGTCTTCACAGATAAAGTCATTAGAAACCGAACTGCAGGTAAGGCCGGTAGCATTGGTTTCACATCAAAAGTTGGTTCATCAAACACTTCATCTATGGTAGTAATTCTAGAACTATTTTTGTTAAACACTTCATTCTCAAGCATTAAAATGTATTTCTCTAGCATGAGTGTAGAAATATAAACTAGTCTATGTTTAGGCACATAATTAGCATGTTGCATATTCTTTTCAGATTCAACAAGATCCTTCAAGAACTCAGGATTTGATTTACCCATTTTAGCATTGACTTTTTCATACATTAAGCTAATTTGGTGATATTTTTTAGATTTGTGATTAATAATAATATCATCAAAATCAACATCAGATGCATGAACAAAATGATAAGGTAAACCAGCTTGAAAGTAATCAGAATGATATAATCCTGGAATATTTTTGGAAGCATCGTCTAAGATTTTAGGATCTTCATAACCCAACCCCCACTTATCACCATGAATGATTTTCGGTTTATTCATGAAAATTGTTTGTTTTAAAAGTTCCATATCAATGATAGCTTTAGATTGCTCTGTTCGATAGAGTTTTTCCTCATATCGAGAAAGTTGAGCTTTCATTTGAAAAGACTCTTTTGTTAATACAGAAATTTCAGTGTTCTTTTCAATTATGGTGTTTTCTAATTGAATAATTTTCTTGCTTGGCTTTGAAAGTGTGGATTCATGTTGGTTTTTCAAATCAGAAAGATCTTTTTCTAAGAATTGAACTTTTTCCGCAAGACGTTCTGATTTTAGACGATAATCAGTCCTTTCAACTTTAATCGGAAGAATTGATTTTTTAAGCTCTTCCAACTCAGTTTCCGTAGAGCTGAGTTGGACTTTCAATCGATTTATCTCCGATTGTGATTTGGATGATGAAGGTTTGGTCTCATTAAGTTTGATTTTATCTTTCAAAACCTTGTTTTCAGATTTTAAACCATTAACTTCTTTTGATATTGAGACCAAGTTCTTCATCAGGTCATTTTGCATTTTGATAAAATCAGTTGGGATTTCAGTTGATTATACCTCATCATCATCAGATTGAGTCAGAATTCTCCATTGGTTCCTTTGCTTTGATGAGCTTAGTCACCTTGCAAACATTTGCATGTTCTACCTCTGAATCTGAATCATCAGTCCAGTTAAACCAAGTATCATCAACTGGTTTCAGCTCTCCTCCAGTTTCCACAATTTTTGCCATCAATATTTTCTTCTTGTAGTAAGGTGCGTCCTTTTTCTTAGGCATCTTTCACTCACGAGAGTAATGACCAGCTTTGCCACAATTGAAACATATTGAATCATCCTTCTTGGATGAAGAAGATGAGTTCTTGCGTTGATTGCTTAATTTTCCTTTAAACTTGTGTTTGTTCAAGGCTTTAGTGAACATGACTGCCATCTTGACTAATTCAAGGTGAGAATCATCAACTTCAGAAAGATTCAACTCTTCAAAATCAGTTGATTCTTCAACAAGCACTTTCTTGAATAAGCTTTTGGAAGTAGTAAATGAGTTGCTCTTCTTTTTGGCAATTAGAGCAAGTGGATCACCCGGAGAAAACTCTTTCCTTCCCTCTTGAAGTTTAGACACCTGTGGTTGATAATGCATAAGAACTCCAACAAGCTCATGTTGATTTTAGCATTTACTTTTGTAATCTTGCACCTTTCAACTCATTGAGAACACCATTGAAACGATGGTAGGTTTCCTTGAGTTGTTCTTCAGGTTCCTACTTGAAATCTTCATAAGATCCAAAAGCCTTATTCAATTTAGTAACTTCGGACTTGTCATAACCTTCTTGATGTCATTTGATCTCATCCCATATGTCTTTTGCTGTGGTGTTGCTATCAACATTTTCAAACAATTCATACGGGATAGCTTACATAACAATGTTCTTAGCCTCTATGTCACCCTGAGCTCTCTCACGTCTATCACCAAAAATTTTATAGACTGGAATTGGCATACCAGTATAAAGATGATACTCTATAACTGGACCATCTCTCAGAGAAGCCCATATGTATTTTGCTTTCTCACCCTTATAATCTATGTACTGAGTGATACGGTGGAGCCACTGAGTGTACTTGCCATCAAACAACACTGGAGGTCAAGAATCTGATCCAATGATCAATGTATCTTGGGTAGACATCTTGAAATTGAGGTAGATTCGGTAAAGATTCGGTATTACACAAATATAAGATGAAGGCTCACAAAAATCTAACAAAAATGTCAGATTTGGTATCTGCTTCGGTACTGTAGCAGATTCAGTAATTGGTTCGGTACTGTAGCAGATTAGGTAAAGATTCGGTAAACCAGATTCTGTATCAGAAACTGATCTGTAACACTTGTATCACACCCAGATTTGGTATAGATTCGGTAACCACAAGACTTGAAGCCTTAGGACATTTAAAATCAAAGTATTAAGTGATACTGAGACTCTGGTTCGGTATTTGACTCGGTAGTCAAATTCTATAAAATTTTGAACTCAAACACACTCCAATTCCTTTGAATTAGATTTGGTATCCTTGCTGCACAAGGAAACAAGTTAGTAACACACAGAATATCAAAGATGCTGAATGTGAAGGATACCAAATGTCAACTGTAGCAGTTGGCAAACCGAGTCTAAGTATAGAATCTTAGAAAATCAATCGAATCCTATCTTAAACCACAACAATTAGCTGCATATGATCAAACCAAATGTGATAGAATCACTAATAGACCACAATCTGCTATGCTTAAGATGAATTTCCAACTATGAAGCAGATTCGGTATGGCAGTTAAGATACCGAATGTTGATCGAATCTTCAAAACTTGAAGAATTGAAGAAATTGAACCGTAAAAAATGTGATTTAACACCTCACGATCACAACTGAATCCACAAACCTTCACTAAAATACAGAATCAAGCTGGAATTGATCAATACCGAGAGTGTTAGCCACGAACTCTAAAAATCAACTTTATTCTCCATAATTGTTGTTAAAAAGATGTAATTATGATCGAAACTCTTTCTAATTAACCTAATAAACCTTCGCTGAACTTATCACAAGAATCTGAACGTCTGATTATCAAATTCGATGTTACCAAATCTGATTTAATCTAACCGAATATGATTAGATTCTGTAATCTTCCATCTCTTGATCGATATAGTGATGTAATATCACTCCCTGGGAGCTCTGATACCAAATGATAGGTCAGATCATAGTGAGATTAGAAGATGTGATGAGTTAGAGTGAGATTTGGTAAGTGAAGAACAGATTCGGTAAGAGCGAGAATCGGTAAAATTACATTTCACAGCTTCTAGAACTCAGTTACAATACAATAGCTATCTAATTAGGACTACTTAGGTTCCTTATATAGCCCTCTTCTAAGGAACCTTCATTTAGGCTTATTTCACATTAACACTATACATACTTCGGGGTCCTAACAGGCTCGATTCATCTGGAAGTGTTAAATCACGAAGCTTTAAACACTTGGTTTTGTTGCACATGCATAAAAGACTTTAACTTTCAAGCACAAGTTTGATTTTTTTCCTCAAGATTTTATCATTTTTGCACAAAATCATATGAAAAGTGAAAGACTTTACTTTCACTTGTGAATTGCAAGAGTGAAACAAAAGGAAGATTTTACTTCCTAAAGTTTTGAAAAACATGGAAAAGACTTTACTTTTTCTCAAAAATTTTGAAAATTTTACAAGTTTTAACCATTTTAGTGTTTATGATATGAATAAGTGTAATGGTTAAAAACTTGTTCCAAAAATTGTTCGACAATGCAAGCTTCAAAATTTATAGTGTATGTGATGCGTTTACTCGAAAAAGTTCAAAATGGCCTGATATTTTAACTCTCCCCCTACATTTAGCGTATTCAATGCCCTCATTGCATTAAATGATAGAATAAGTGAAAATGATGGGCATTTTGAAATAGAAAAGTTGAGAGAAAAGAAAGTAAAACCGGCGAAGATCAAACGATCTTTGTTGTTACCATTCGAGAAACTTAATCACTAAGGAATGCAAGTCGATGAGCTTGACGCCTGAACTTAATTTCAGGCTTGGATCAATCATCAATAAGTGTATCCTGCCACTAAGAACCACAACAAGCAAGAGAAATACAAACAACCACAAGAATATCCACGCACGCCCATAGTTGAATTATTACAAACATAGAGATGTTCATGCGTGAGAGTAGTAATATAGTTATACTACCTCACACCGAATCGATAATTCCAAGTTTCACACACATAATTACCAAGTTAAGTTAAGTTACATGCCAAATCATAAGATAAATTGTTCACAAACCATGATGAAGATTTATTACCAATTAACCATAGAGTGTCAGCTTGACATCTAGACGTGCCTCCAAATATACTCATGATACCCCAAATGCTCCATGGGCATCTCCTCCGACTCATTGAAATTGACTTTTAAAAACTTTACGATTCGAGTAACGTAATGACCACCAACACTTGGGAGCTCCGACTTCTCGCCACTTGCGTCGAATAGATAACTTGCGATAAGGTTGGGAATGTGAATGTGCTTTTTCTTATGGATACCATGAATCAAACAAATATCCAACATTGTCATCTTATCAACATCCTCTGTTCGGTGGAATACCGATTGGGAGAAGAACCGTTGGATGCACCTAAGTATTGGGCTTTTGAGCGCACTAGGAACTTGGTTAGTGGGGGTTAACTTGACATGACTAATTTCTTTCCATGCTTGTTTGGGATCAAACTCGATTGGGTTGTAGGTTTCATATTTTTCCAAATATGCGAAGGTTGAATCAGGGTCGGAATCTGTGTAGAGACCTAGGCATGCTATGAATTGGGCCATGCTCATTTGCCATTCCGCTCCCCCTAGCCTGAATGTAAGATAGTTGTGGATCCATGGTGAGGCAACCTTGAAATCAACCCTCAGAGTTGCTAAGAACTCGCAGGTTAGCAATGGGTAGACACTTTCTTTCATGAGTGCATAACCTTATTACCCTCTTCAACCGTGAATGTTCCCTAATCTGATGACCTAACCTCGCCAAATCAAAGTCGGTCCAATTGATGTACTTGGCCGGGTACAATGACATGTGAAGCCTATTAATCACTTTATCTTGAATTATGAGCATCGGTGGATCTTATGTATCCCTCTCCTTTAGAAGTACTTCCCTGCATTAGAATCAGCAAACAATACACGCAAAATTGTATCTATGACATTAGCATTAATTAAAAATATCGCTTTCAATAATTGATGAATAATATGTCAACATGCCTCCCCTACATTTAATTTCAGAACAAGTGCTTCACAACATTCAAACATGAACAATATGTCTTAATTGCAAAAAGTCAACTCTAGTCAAAGTCAAAGGTCAATTTAAGCTTAGAACTAGGAGCATGCATTTTAGTGTATCAATTAGCCAAATTAACAAGCATAATCATCAACAAGTAAGTTTCAATTGGAATCACACCCCAATTGGTAAAACTTAGTCAAAAGTCAAAGAATCAAAAACCCTAATTTCAATATAATCGTATACAAGCATGAAAGTTGGTTTCTTTTTTATCTAGACATAACATAGAAGCATAAAATGACCAATTATGTCATTACATTCTCAATTAGACAACATCTTTGAAAACCCCCAAATTAGGAAGAACCCTAAAAATTCAAAGTGTAAATTTCCAAAATCAAACATGCAAATCATGTTAGGAATTGATATGCCTGAATCAGACGGTTTATTTATGCGGTGTTGTTAGGTCGCAAAACGTCAATTCAGGATATCAATAGAAGAAGTTGATTGTTTAATTTATATATGCTGGGCCTAAATCTATTATTCCTTTCTATGGGTTAGCAAGGGCAAATATGACCTATGGTCGTTCCTTGAGCGGTCGAATTTGAAACAGAGCTTATTCAGATAATTTAGTAATTAAGATTAGGTTTGTACACAATTAAGTATCCAAGACTAGTGGCCAGGTACACCTTGTATTGAGAGGCATGATCCTTTTAGTCCCAATAAATTGGCGACTGTTTAGAAAATCCAACAACCAAGTCCAACCGGTTTATTCTAGACACCACTTTATTCGGAATATCAAATTGTGTAACGGAAATAGTTGGGTTGATTTGATTAATAATTATATTTAAAACATTAAAGCAATATAATTAAAATAAGCTAGCTAGCATGCAATAACTAAGGACAAAGAAGACATGGTTTACCATGATTTAAGATAACGTAGTGTCGGGATGATTGCGAGACACTCATTGGTTAGATATACCTCGGTGTAAACACTAGATTCCCTACTAATTGATTTCTCGATTAGCATGTCACGAGGAACTAGGCTATCATGATTCTGATCGGATGGACTATGCTCGACTCCCGACGCTTTATTTGGTTTAAGGATATAAGCGGCCCATCTTGGATGCAATGCATACCTTGTGCGCACGAATAAAGTAGCATAGCCTTATATAGATAATATCCAACCTTTCTTAACACCTTAGTGTATCACCCAAGTGAGTGGCTATGATTGTGTTTCGAATTCCTTTCTGTCAATGGTTTGGTAAAATCTAAGGGTTTGTAGACAAATTAGAACCTCTGATAGTTCTCAGTCATCCTTAAAGATTTATAAGCTTAGTTTGTATTGTAGTGCGTTAAATTCCCATTTATGAGTTAAACCAGCCCTTACTTAAATCTACCCAATAAATCCCTTAGTTATCCACCATGTACTAGACTTATAGTGGTTCCATAGCTTTTAACCTTGACCATGCTCAAGTGGTCCTATAGTACATCGACATGTCTTATACTCTTGACCAATGTATTGATCTGGTCCTATGGTAATTCCCTATGTACTTTATAGTATTTTCGATGGGTTCAAACCTTGACCAATGTATAAACACAGATAATTAATTACCCTTATAATGTCGACTTTATAAAAGGTTTTAATCACGTTTATTGGTGGAAGGACGATAATAACGAGGTTTAATATAATAGACAGAAAGCGAGTACGAAATGATAATCATCCCTAACAAACATTATTAAATCATGGAAAACAATCAAGAAATTAATGACACATCATGGCAACAAGCATTTCAAATATTAATAAATCAAAAACATCGAACAAGAATATTATAATAAATTAATAAAAGAAAGGATAGATTTTACTGAATAATGTCGGCAGAATAACACGTGTATTTCTTCATAATATCCATAGCGTTATAATGCTTGATAGCTTCTACTACTAACTACATAATAATCTCCTATTGATCACTAGAGAGCGACAATGAAGAGATAATTATTTTCCTAATCTCTGTACTTTTCTCTCTAGAATCTAGAGAGAGAAAGTAGAGAGAGAACTAATCTTCTATAGAACACTAGAGAGCGACTATAGAGAGATATTTAGAGAGAGAAGTGAAGAATGGTGTGTGTTGAAATGGTGGGATGAAGCCCTCATTTATAGGAAATGTTTGGTGGCAAAATTGTAATTAAATGGCTGAAAAACCCTGGCAGGCCTTTTGGTAGGACGTTTGGCAAGGCCCTTTTTTTATGCCCGTTTTCCAAGGCAAGCCATTTTTGGTGCCCGTTTGCTGGCAGGCCGTTTTTCTTATGGCAAGCCGTTTGCTGGATCCAAACTTGTCTTTCACCGTTTTCGCTCTAGAATCGTCGTTTTAGCTCCGTTTTTGACGATTCTTGCGCCCACGCATTCTTAATTAAATATCCTATAATATGAGATTAAGTAAATAAACTTTTCCCAAAATTATAGAATAAGTTATTTAAACGCGATTTAATCGTCTTAGCCGGTTTTGTTCGTTTTTTCTCGTTTTTCATCCGTTTTTAGTTATTCTTGAAACATAGCCTTTGTAATGACCTAATCTATCAAATGAAGCAAATAAATTCTTATTTATATGATAAAGTCAATTATTTTATCATAAATGGGGCTAATATGGGGGTAAAAACGTGACTTTTTAGCCGATATCAAATATCCCACACTTAGACTTTGCTTGTCCTCATGCAAACCTCTCTTTTATTTTGAGTTCAAGGATGCTTTTGAAGTTTCCATTCTATTATTCAAGTGGCTTGTTATTTATTATAAGAGTAAAATCAGACAAACCGTCTTCTAAAAGGGGTAGAAACTATCTATGCAAGCAAGAGGGGCGGCTCCATGACATTGGCTTCCTTACACGGGTCACTCAAATCACTTAAGTGTTTGGGGTTCCCTATCAATCTATGAAGTGAATTTGCTCATAGCCAGTCATGTTGCAAGTATTGTCATAGGCTTGACCAAAAATCAAATCTTCACCGGTTAGATACGGACGACACTGATCTTCTCCTTAATCATTCTTTCAATAGGAAGAGCGGGTTTAAAGGTTGGTTTGTGGAGAAAAGTGAAGGTTTTGATATGGCGAAAAGGGTGATTTCGAATAATTTAAATTTAGAGAGATTCGATAGATTTCGGTTTCAATGAGGATATACTTTTTCTAGGAAAGATGGTAATCTATTTTTGTTGAAGAGTTCCTTTAAAGGGTGCTGATTTTCAGCGAAGCCTTGCTTCTTTTCTTTAATCCTTCTGGGTCACAATCTTCATTTTCTTGAGGGATATATACTGAAGACTTTTCTCTTCTTTATTTTGGAGACTTTGCTCAACACATCCTTTTTTTTTTTTTTTTTTGCATATCCCATCTTCATAACTTTGTCTATTTCTTCTTGTGCCCAGAGAAAAAGGTATTTTATCAAAAATAGGTCTTTTTGACCTATCAAAAACAATCTGGAATTTCAGAAATTTTCGACAAGTGTTTGAAGTAAACTTGTGAAAGGACCCGTCCTAATCTATCCGGACGATGTCCATATCGATTATAAACGATTCACAACAGTTGATTACATCGCGAGGTACTTGACCTCTATATGATACATTTTACAAACATTGCATTCGTTTTTGAAAAGACAATCTTTCATAACATCGAAAGTTGACGGCATGCATACCATTTCAGAATATATCTATTTATAATTGAGTTAATAATAATCTTGATGAACTCAACGACTTGAATGCAACGTCTTTTGAAATATGTCATGAATGACTCCAAGTAATATCTCTAAAATGAGCGAATGCACAGCGGAAGATTTCTTTCGTACCTGAGAATAAACATGCTTTCAAGTGTCAACCAAAAGGTTGGTGAGTTCATTAGTTTATCATAAAGAATCATTTCATAATTTTAATAGACCACAAGATTTCATATTTCCATTTCTCATAACATACGTCCCATGCATAGAGACAAAATATCATTCATATGGATTGAACACCTGGTAACCGACATTCACAATATGTATATAAGAATATCCCCATCATTCCGGGATCCTGCTTCGGACATGATATAAATTTCAAAATACTAAAGCATCCGGTACTTTGGATGGGGCTTGTTGGGCCCGATAGATCTATCTTTAGTGTTCGCGTCAATTAGGGTGTCTGTTCCCTAATTCTTAGATTACCAGACTTAATAAAAAGGGGCATATTCGATTTCGATAATTCAACCATATAATGTAGTTTTGATTACTTGTGTCTATTTCGTAAAACAGTTATAAAAACAGCGCATGTATTCTCAGTCCCAAAAATATATATTGCAAAAACATTTAAAAAGGGAGCAAATGAAACTCACGCATATAATTATTGTAAAACAGTTAATAAAGCATTTGCATGTATTCTCAGTCCCAAAAAAATGTAAAGAGTAAAAGGGATCAAATGAAACTCACGCATATAATTATTGTAAAACAGTTAATAAAGCATTTGCATGTATTCTCAGTCCCAAAAAAATGTAAAGAGTAAAAGGGATCAAATGAAACTCACCGGATTGTATTTTGTAGTAAAAATACATACGATTAAACTGAACAATGCAGGGTTGACCTCGGATTCACGAACCTATATCATTTGTATTTTTATTAATACACATATTTGTAATTGAATAAGTTTATATATTATTATTAGTGCTGTACTTGTTATATTTAAAATTTGTAAGTTTTATTAATCATTTATATATTTTCATTTTTATATATATCTATATAATTATTAATATAGTTAAGTTATGTAATTTAATTATAATTTTATATCTATACTCTTTATTTTAATACTTATAATCTCAACAACGTCATTTAAAACTTTTATTTTCATAAATAATATTAGCTTAATAATAATGATATAGATAATACTTGATAATAATAATATTAATGGTTTTATTGATAACAAATAATAATTTTTGTAGAAAGGATAATAATGATAATAGTTTTTAATAATAACAGTACTATTAATGATAATCATACTAATACTAATAATGATAATATCAATTATATTTTGTTGATAATAATAATAATAATACTAATAATAAAAATAATAGTGTTAATACTAATATTATTAATAAATGATAATAATTAGTAACATACTAATACTAGTAAGTAATAATAATAATAATAACATAGCAATAATAATAATAATAATAATAATAATAATAATAATAATAATAATAATAATAATAATAATAATAATAATAATAATAATAATAATAATAATAATAATAATAATAGCAACCATAACAATAATAAGTATAACAACAATAATAATGGTATTAATAATAATAATAATAATTATTATAATTATAATAAAGAGGACAAATAAATGTATATACCCTTTTTAAAAAGAAATGCACCAAGACGCACCAAGCGGGACTCGAACCCGTGACCTCTCGCACACTCCCAACACGCTTAACCAGTTGGGCCTCTGCCCATTTTCCGAAATTATACACAACGCGTAATTACTTAACCTGTTTCATTATGGTTCCATAATTCATCTTCTTCCTTGATTCCAGAACTACCCAAAAACCAGTTTAATCTTAACATTTAATACAGAATCGATTCTTAGGAGTTTGGATATAATATAAACACATCTATTTGAGCTTTATTAAATTGAAAAAAAAATATAGAAGTAAGCACCCCTAACTGTGTCGCGACTGCTATATAAAAAAAATTGATTTCAGTTTCAAATGCGTTTTGGACAAAGGTTATAACACGAATTAGTTCGTAAAATGTTCGTAGAAACTAGTGGAATCTTCAATTAACCTTGAAACACAAACACGAACTCGAATTTCTTGAAAAACAAATTCGTTAACATTTTGTTTTGAAACTTTGACTCGAGAATTTAGATTCGATATTAAAAATTGGAAAATAGAGCTTTACAAAGAGTTTAAATAATGAATTCCTAACATAGCTACATTAATAGATTTTGTAATTGATTTCATAATCGAGTTTTAAAAAAAAAACCACGACAGAGCATAAGTTTGTGTTCTTCACTTTTTCTATTGAATTTGATTAAAATAGAGCAGATATTTGGAATGTAAGATTTATAACTGATATTAGAGAGTTTGAACGAATTGCTGGCACTTGGATTAACCGAATTTTATATCAAAGGAGGTCGTCACTTACAGTTCCATCAAGTACGGAATAAGAATAAAATAAAAAAATAATGGACTCAGATGTCGACCCTCAACAAATTTCGTCTGCTACTGAATTGTTTGGGAATCAAATTGTACAGATTTTTGATACGTAAAACATATTGACAGCAGATTGAAAACGATGGGAATAGAAATAGGTAATTCCTTGTATATAAATTTATTTATCTCTGTTATTTATCTATCCATATATCTGTATATGCATTTATATGGATATATATAATTGTATTTTATATATATATATATATATATATATATATATATATATATATATATATATATAAATTTGTATGTATATGTATATAATAATTCATAAACTGGATAATTACAAGTATAATTATGTTAATATTATTAATAATGCAATAATAAAATTATTAGTAAAAAGTCTAATACTAATAGATAATAAATAATGTTAATATTAACAATGAGGCAAATTTTAATAAATTTACTTAATAATAATGATAATAATAATAATCTTATTAATGATGCAAATAATAATACTAGTTATAATAATATTAATATTATTATTGATAATAATAACATTAATAATAATAATACGACTTAGATCTTTATATATATTTTATTTTAGAAGTAATAATATTACTAATACAAATATTAATATTAGTATTAACAATAATAAAAAATTATGAATTTTAATCGTAATAATATTAATATATTAATTATATTCAAACTTGTAATTTAATATAATATTATTTATGACTTATGTAATATTATTTTATGTGATGACTTTCGCTAAATAGTTGATATTTATATATTTATATATATTTTATAGCAACATATATATATTTATATATATTCAGAGTAATTAATTATTCAGTTTGTTATTTTTATATTTTAAGTTTCAATTAATTAGAGTATACTTTATTAATTCAAAATATTATATACATACCTATATTTATGTTTATATCTACATATGTAATTACTTATTTATTTATAAATAATTGTTCGTGAATCGTCGGGCATGGTCAATGGGTATTTGATTACATGAATATAGTTTCAAAATTTCCGAGACTCAATATTACAGATTTTTCTTATCGTGTCGGAACCATATAAAGATTAAAGTTTAACTTTGGTCGAAAATTCCCGGGTCATCACAGTACCTACCCGTTAAAGAAATTTCGTCCCGAAATTTGAGTGAGGTCGTCATGGCTAACAATAAATATGTTTTCTTGACGAATATGAGCTGATAAATAGAGTTTTATCATTATTGAATAATTTGGAGAAAACAATTCGATTACTCGAAGCGTACGAGTGAAGCTATCACAAAAGAGTGAAATGAATAAATGAAGTTTCGTTTTAACTTCTGACGTTGCCTTGGTTGAATTCCGGAATTCAAGGGATTTAGAGAAAATCTTCGAAATCTAAAAGATTTGATTCTTCGGCGACTAAGGAAATTAAGATCTCTATAATTAAATACGGTGATCTGCCTCGATTACTCTGTCTGATATTTCCATTATAAATTAAGCTCTTCCGTTCCATTATTCTCACCATTCCCATACTCTCCTCCTTAGTTCATACATCCAAAAGATTGTGGAAATGCTTAATCCAGTTCTAATCCTTGTCCTTATCCTTACTATCGTAACAATCATTCTCCTTTTCCAACTTTCACCCGAGGAATCTGCTTACTTCTACTTTTCTCTTGGGGTTATAGTGCTTTTAATTCTCCCGTGTCTTTATGTTGCGATAAACATTGATATACACGGTTTGTAATTTATGCGTTGTTATCTGGCTTTATATCTCTCTTTATATTTCAATGTCCCCCTTTGTGTTTCCTATAATCATTATCATCCACAGTTAATACTCCCTCCTATTTGTTGCGATTTATACTCCAATTTCTATTTCAGAGCTTTGTCCCTTCGTTTCTTCTTCTGGCGATTTGGCATCTCTTGTAGTGGTCTAGAATTCGCAGATATAAGTTTCAGAATGAACATTATTAATGTTCTAAATAAGAAGGAACATAATAGCACGATTTGATTTGTCAAATTACCAGATTCACTGAGAATAGAACTATCAAGAATATACTTTCTTGATATGTTCAGAAGTTAAGCAGAATGACGGAGTTATGTAACATGGCACATGATGACGTTATGATCTGTGAATCATCACGTCCCATCAGAAACTCAGCATGACTTACTGTAATATAATCACGCTGATCAAGTGTCATTATATTATACTAACTCATGCATCAATTCCTAACATTACTTAAATAACATTCATATTTTAAGCTCGAAAGTTTACAGAATATAGAAACTAACAGTTTCTATATGATGTAATACTGATAGCATGTAGAGATTAATGATTTCAGATAAGAATAGTTTTAAAAATATCTCCAAAAATATGGAGGATATTTATAATGAAAGATACGATAATATCTCAGAATATCTAAGGTTGGAGGATGATAGAAACTATTGTCTGCAAGGGTTTAGAGTAAGGAGCAAGATATTCACTCAAGACTTTAGCAGACATTGAATCATTTAGATTCTTTGAAGTCAAACTTATTCTTTGTGATTTGTCCACGGTTTTCTTCATAGTTTCGCATAATCTGCTTTTCGGTACTAAATTTTCTATTGAATGTTTCCAATATAATGATACACAGGAAGCACAAAGAGGTATATAATTTCAAACGAGTATATTTATGAAAATATCCTCAGAAATATCGAATATATTGATGATGATATTTTGGAATTTCTAAGTTAGATGGTTGATGGAGAAAGATTTTCCGCAAGATTTTAACATGACTTCAGAGCAAGATATTCTCTAAAGATTTCAATGGATCCAGAATTACCTGAATCCATTGAGTATAGGGTTTGGTCCTTGTATTTGTCCTTGGTCTCCTTCATGGGTAGCTCAATCTGTTTTTCAATACCCAATTTTCTATCGAACGTTCCTAACACTCCTTTCTTTATCATCAAACTTTTGGTCGTTTAGACCATCTACCGTTTTTCTGTTTCCTCTGTATTTAATGCTATGATATCTGAATCATCGGTTATTAATCCGAGGTGGTTTCAGGAGAATTGTGTTTTTAGATGATTAAACGCTGATGGTAATATGGTGGAATATGAAAGGTTCACTGGTAACAATAAAAGAGCACACGTATATATCAATGTTATAATAAGGTTGTTTCGTACAAAAAGTCGAAGTTGTCTTGCTGGAGCTGTGACAAAATTGGCTATTTTGAAGAAGAACTGCAAGGTTATTTTGGGTAATAATAACACTAAAGAAATTAGCACAGTTATGTGTTAAACGTTTACTCAGTTTCCGAGAGTTTTTCAAATGCATAACTATATGCATAAATTTTTTCTTCCGTGGATGAAGTGCAGTTGGTTCATCCTTTCGATTGAGGTGTTTTCAAGAATCATGAAAGATTTTGAACGCAGATTGTAATCGTCAAGATACAATTGAAGTTTAAGATGAAATCAAGTGGCAAACTTTAAGAATTATTTAGTTTCATATATTATAATCAATATTTTAATTCATTTTAATTGTCCACTGTTGGTAGTCCACAGTTGATAGTCCACAGTTAGCAATTCAATAATTCATATATAGTTTAATATATAATATTCGAATTAATTAATACGTATCGTGACCCGTATTCGTCTCAGACTCGATCACAACTCAAACTATATATATTATTATAGAATCAACCTCAACCCTGTATAGAGAACTCGATCATTACTGAATATAGAGTGTCTACGGTGATTCCAAATAATATATATAGATGCGTCGATATGATATGTCAAAACCTTATATACGTGTCCCGATATTTAAAGTGCGTAAAATAAATAATAGAAAATTAAATAACGATAAATAAAGTGCGTAAAGTAAATAACAGAAATTTAATGACGATAAATAAAATTGCGAGAATGTAAATTGCGATAAAAAAATTGCGATAAATAAAATGTAATCAGTTAGCTAGGAACAGTTAGCTAAGATTTTGTTAGCGTGGATTCTTAACAAAATTTCTCATAGTTAATTTGTTTGTTTCTAGCAAATTTTATTTTGTCCAATGTTTTCTTCATTATGCCACTTGTCGGATTCTGATAGGTCAAAATCCAAATATGTAATTGGATGAATATAGTTATTCTGTGGTGAACGGATTTGTATATCGGTGGATGTAAGTAGGATAGTATATGATTGTTGAAACAGATTCGAATAATGTACAGTGTAACTTATTAATGCGAAATCTAAATATTCCTCGGGTATTACCTACCCGTTAAAATATTTTCACCATTAACAGTTTTTAAAATAAAAATTTTAATTACAATCTTTATAAAAACATATATACATATATATTTTCTTCAGACGTAATTATGGATTTAATGAGTCAACGTGATATTAAACTCATTAGATTTACGGCTAGAACTAGAGTACATAATCTCTAAAATATTAGAGATTACATAATCACCATGAAGGACGAAGATAGTTTATGCAGAAAGATTCGTAAAACGATTCGTAGAACGATGATTATGCTTGGGGTATAGATTGCGAGGTTGAGACGTGTGATGATGTTGTTGTTGTTGGTACTCCTTGGTATCCATGGTGCGTATGACGTTGATGTTCGAGGTATAGATTAAGACGTTGAGGTGTGGGATGCGGATGTTGATGTTGGTGGTGGTGATGGTACTGTTGACATTGGTGTTGGTACTGGTTATGCTGCTGGTGCTGCTGCTGGTGTTTGTAACCTTCGCACCATATTCTCTAAAGCCACTACCCGAGCGCGAAGCTCGTTGACTTCTTCTATTACACCGGGGTGATTTTCGGTTCGGACTAGCGGATAAATATAATCTAGAATTTGGTATAGTATATAATCGTGACGAGATACTCTGGAAATGAGAGAAAAGATGGTGTTTCGAACAGGTTCACCGGTAAGTGCTTCAGGTTCTTCGCCAATAGAGTAATGTAGCGGATGGAAAGGATCACCTTCTTCTTGTCTCCAATGATTGAGGAGGCTATGAACCCATCCCCAATTCATCCAGAATAGATGATGACTGGTTGGTTGATCCATTCCGGTCACACTGCTTTCGGAGCTTGAGTGGGATTCCATTTCGGAATCCGAGTGACTTGAACTAATGAAGAATTCCTTTTCGTACGATTGAATAAAGAATTTTTAGATATGAAATGATTTTCTAGCTAACGGATGGTATTCTAATTACATAGAATATCCATATATATAGAACAAAAGGTTTTGTAGATTACGGAGGAATTTACGGGATACGCTAGGTAAGGTTTACAGTAACAGATACGCTAAGATATGAATCTTGTCTATACACTATTCATGAAATCAATGCAGCAAGACGTGTCTAGACTAAGAATGATAAGCAGGTAATTTCCTAAGGATGATAAGTAGGTAATTTTCGACACGAAATGATAAGCAAAACTTTTGACATGCAGACATGGTCGAAGTCCAGACTCACTAAAGCATCCTAACGACTTATCAGTTAGACACACTAATGCAGACCTGGTTCGCTAAGACCATCGCTCTGATACCAACTGAAAGGACCCATCCTAATCCATCCGGACGATGTCCATATCGATTATAAACGATTCACAACAGTTGATTACATCGGGAGGTACTTGACCTCTATATGATATATTTTACAAACATTGCATTCGTTTTTGAAAAGACAATCTTTCATAACATCGAAAGTTGATGGCATGCATACCATTTCATAATATATCTATTTATAATTGACTTAATAATAATCTTGATGAACTCAATGACTTGAATGCAAAGTCTTTTGAAATATGTCATGAATGACTCCAAGTAATATCTCTAAAATGAGCAAATGCACAGCGGAAGATTTCTTTCGTACCTGAGAATAAACATGCTTTCAAGTGTCAACCAAAAGGTTGGTGAGTTCATTAGTTTATCATAAAGAATCATTTCATAATTTTAATAGACCACAAGATTTCATATTTCCATTTCTCATAACATACGTCCCATGCATAGAGACAAAATATCATTCATATGGATTGAACACCTGGTAACCGACATTCACAATATGTATATAAGAATATCCCCATCATTTCGGGATCCTCCTTCGGACATGATATAAATTTCAAAGTACTAAAGCATCCGGTACTTTGGATGGGGCTTGTTGGGCCCGATAGATCTATCTTTAGTGTTCGCGTCAATTAGGGTGTCTGTTCCCTAATTCTTAGATTACCAGACTTAATAAAAAGGGGCATATTCGATTTCGATAATTCAACCATATAATGTAGTTTTGATTACTTATGTCTATTTCGTAAAACAGTTATAAAAACAGCGCATGTATTCTCAGTCCCAAAAATATATATTGCAAAAGCATTTGCATGTATTCTCAGTCCCAAAAAAATGTAAAGAGTAAAAGGGATCAAATGAAACTCACGCATATAATTATTGTAAAACAGTTAATAAAGCATTTGCATGTATTCTCAGTTCCAAAAAAATGTAAAGAGTAAAAGGGAACAAATGAAACTCACCGGATTGTATTTTGTAGTAAAAATACATACGATTAAACTGAACAATGCAGAGTTGACCTCGGATTCACGAACCTATATCATTTGTATATTTATTAATACACATATTTGTAATCGAATAAGTTTATATATTATTATTAGTGATGTACTTGTTATATTTAAAATTTGTAAGTTTTATTAATCATTTATATATTTTCATTTTTATATATATCTATATAATTATTAATATAGTTAAGTTATGTAATTTAATTATAATTTTATATCTATACTCTTTATTTTAATACTTATAATCTCAACAATGTCATTTAAAACTTTTATTTTCATAAATAATATTAGCTTAATAATAATGATATAGATAATACTTGATAATAATAATATTAATGGTTTTATTGATAACAAAATAATAATTTTTGTAGAAAGGATAATAATGATAATAGTTTTTAATAATAACAGTACTATTAATGATAATCATACTAATACTAATAATAATAATATCAATAATATTTTGTTGATAATAATAATAATAATACTAATAATAAAAATAATAGTGTTAATACTAATATTATTAATAAATGATAATAATAATAATAATAATAATAATAATAATAATAATAATAATAATAATAATAATAATAATAATAATAATAATAATAATAATAATAATAATAATAATAATAATAATAATAATAGCAACCATAACAATAATAAGTATAACAACAATGATAATGGTAGTAATAATAATAATTATTATTATAATTATAATAAAGAGGACAAATAAATGTATATACCCTTTTTAAAAAGAAATGCACCAAGACGCACCAAGCAGGACTCGAACCCGTGACCTCTCGCACACTCCCAACATGCTTAACCAGTTGGGCCACTGCCCATTTTTCGAAATTATACACAACGCGTAATTACTTAACCCGTTTCATTATGGTTCCATAATTCATCTTCTTCCTTGATTCAAGAACGACCCAAAAACCAGTTTAATCTTAACATTTAATACAGAATCGATTCTTCGGAGTTTGGATATAATACAAACACATCTATTTGAGCTTTATTAAATTGAAAAAAAAAATATAGAAATAAGCACCCCTAACTGTGTCGCGACTGCTATATAAAAAAAAATTGATTTCAGTTTCAAACGCGTTTTGGACAAAGGTTATAACATGAATTAGTTCGTAAAATGTTCGTAGAAACTAGTGGAATCTTCAATTAACCTTGAAACGCAAACACGAACTCGAATTTCTTGAAAAACAAATTCGTTGACTTTTTGTTTTAAAACTTTGACTCGAGAATTTAGATTCGATATTAAAAATTGGAAAATAGAGCTTTGCAGAGAGTTTAAATAATGAATTCCTAACATAACTACATTAATAGATTTTGTAATTGATTTCATAATCGAGTTTAAAAAAAAAACCCCACGACAGAGCATAAGTTTGTGTTCTTCACTTTTTCTGTTGAATTTGATTAAAATAGAGCAGATATTTGGAATGTAAGATTTATAACCGATATTAGAGAGTTTGAACGAATTGCTGGCACTTGGATTAACCGAATTTTATATCAAAGGAGGTCGTCACTTACAGTTCCATCAAGTACGGAATAAGAATAAAATAAAAAAAATAATGGACTCAGATGTCGACCCTCAACAGATTTCGTCTGCTACTGAATTGTCTGGGAATCAAATTGTACAGATTTTTGATACGTAAAACATATTGACAGCAGATTGAAAATGATGGGAACAGAAATAGGTAATTCCTTGTATATAAATTTATTTATCTCTGTTATTTATCTATCCATATATCTGTATATGTATTTATATGGATATATATAATTGTATTTTGTATATATATATATATATATATATATATATATATATATATATATGTGTGTGTGTATGTATATGTATATAATAATTCATAATGTGGATAATTACAAGTATAATTATGTTAATATTATTAATAATGCAATAATAAAATTATTAGTA
Source organism: Rutidosis leptorrhynchoides (assembly GCF_046630445.1). Taxonomy (NCBI): domain Eukaryota; kingdom Viridiplantae; phylum Streptophyta; class Magnoliopsida; order Asterales; family Asteraceae; genus Rutidosis; species Rutidosis leptorrhynchoides. The sequence continues at coordinate 271,952,335 of NC_092335.1, forward strand.
AAAAGTCTAATACTAATAGATAATAAATAATGTTAATATTAACAATGATGCAAATTTTAATAAATTTACTTAATAATAATGATAATAATGATAATCTTATTAATGATGCAAATAATAATACTAGTTATAATAATATTAATATTATTATTGATAATAATAACATTAATAATAATAATACGACTTAGATCTTTATATATATTTTATTTTAGAAGTAATAATATTACTAATACAAATATTAATATTAGTATTAACAATAATAAAAAATTATGAATTTTAATGGTAATAATATTAATATATTAATTATATTTAAACTTGTAATTTAATATAATATTATTTATGAATTATGTAATATTATTTTATGTGATGACTTTCGCTAAATAGTTGATATTTATATATTTATATATATTTTATAGCAAAATATATATATTTATATATATATTCAGAGTACTTAATTATTCAATTTGTTATTTTTATATTTTAAGTTTCAATTAATTAGAGTATACTTTATTAATTCAAAATATTATATACATACCTATATTTATGTTTATATCTACATATGTAATTACTTATTTATTTATAAATAATTGTTCGTGAATCGTCGGGCATGGTCAATGGGTATTTGATTACATGAATATAGTTTCAAAATTTCCGAGACTCAATATTACATATTTTGCTTATCGTGTCAGAACCATATAAAGATTATAGTTTAACTTTGGTCGAAAATTCCCGGGTCATCACAACTTGGTCGATCTATCTCTTTGAATTTCTAGATTTTGGAAATGAGAAAGAGAAGAGGGTGGAAAGGGTAACGTTTTTGATAGTGAATTTGGGGCTGAGTATTTTCTGATTCATCAACTCTTTGGCGTGAGTTGAGCGGTTTAAATGCGTGTAGTGGAAACGGAAACGGATGGTTTTTGTCTTCTTTATTTAAAATGATTTCGGAAGGAGTATCGCACCTACACCACATATGGCGCTTACTAACCATTGGCCTCGAAATGTATGTCAAGGTCAAGTTCTAACTCTAAATGCTAACATCGGCACTCTCAACGATAAAGATAGTGAAGTATTAAAAATGAATGCTTATTGGGCCATTTTTGGGGTGCCTCACAACAATTATATTGGGTTGATAATGCCTAGTCATGCAATGCTCTTTTAGAGAATCGGTTCATCATTAAGAAGATTTATGTCCTCATATATCTTAATTTTAGAACAATCACGCTTGATTTTCAAAAGTACCTTTTCAGAAAGTTTCAATTAGTCAAAATTTTTGAAAAATTTACGTTGAGGACAAAGAATCTAAATAGTAGGTATACTCGAAAAGATTAGTAAAATTTTAAGTTAAGAACATTTTCCGAGCATCCCATAGCTAATTACGGTGTACTACACCGCTATCCCACACTTAGAGGAACATTGTCCGTAATGTTCATTCTTAAATTTTAGCGAGCTAAAATCCCACACTTAGAGTTTGAACATGTCGAAAAATGTATCTAAGCTCAATATTGGGTTAGAATCCCACACTTAGTGATAAGATTAGGATAGGGTATAGTTTAAGGATATAACGAAGCAGAATAAATAAACGAAAAGAAAGAAACGAATTACTCCCCTTTGGCTGTGAGCCGAGGATCTTCAGGTAGAATGAGTCAAAACCATCTTCTGCTGGATCCGAATTGGTATTCTTGAAGTGTACTCGAGTTCATTAGGTCATTCTCATCCTCCATACAACATCCACCAATAACTTGCAATGAAATAATCAACGGGTTTCCTTGTCGTTTCATCATTATTAAAAGAGTCTCCACCACAGGCATCGGTAACTGCCTATTACTTATAAAAATGGAAAAGATTAAACCTAGACTTGTGATTAAGCTTAAGGCCATATACTCACTGATTTGCGTTTTGATGAAAAAGTTATTTGAAAACTTGAGGGTTTCGAAATTAGGTTTTTAAAAATTCAACAAATCAGTGTATGACTAAAAAGATTAATCCCACACTTAAAGTGTTGATTGCCTTTAATTTTAAGACTTTTGAAATAATGTAGCAATTAATTCACTTAAGCCCTAGACAAGTAGGAGAAGTGAATTCATCCTAAGAAATGTTAAAAATTTTATTTTAAGTTTCACTTTCTCTTTTATTCAATTAACCTAATTATCCTAATCTAACTATTACTAAAGCTATAGAAAAATAAACACACAGGTTGCCTCCCGAGAAGTTCTTGTTTTTTGTTCGAGTCACGAGCCTGACTCTAGCCTTATTTCTCAAGAAATCTAGGCGGCTCCCTTGCATCCATCAGTAGATACAAGAGGTAATATTGGAACATACCGCTTGGATTGAAGTGAACATAGAATAATGTATGTCCAATTAAAGGAGAAGGTGGTTCGAAGTGAATGATTTGTTTAACTTGAGGTATAACAAAGCTATCAACTTCTTCTTCCTCCTTGACTGAAACGGGATAGACAAAGAGGTCCTCATCACTCCATGATGTGTATTGTGATGACCCGAGAATTTCTGACCAAATTTAAACTTGAATCTTATATGGTTTCGACACGATAAGCAAAGTCTGTAATGTTGAAGTCTCAAAACCTTTGAACTGTGTTCATATATTCATTTACCATTCGACTGTTCCCAACGATTCATGAACATTTGGTTGCAAATAAATATATACATAGATATATAAATATAAGTATATATTTAATTTAATCAATAATTAAAGTATACCTGTTATATTATTGCTACTATTATTACTTTCATTATTATTATTAAATATTAAAATTAATACTAATATTAATATCATTATTATGAGTATTATTATTTTTAATATAAGCTATAGATATGAAATTTGATACATGTAATCTGTTATATTATATTTATTATCATTATAATTAGTATTATTATTATTATTATCACTATTATTATTATAAAATAAAAAAATAATAATTGATATCATTATTATTATTAATATAATTATTATTTTTAGTAGTATTGTTATTAATTAATAATATTAATTAAATATAAAATAAAAAGACAGATATTTACGCAATTCTGATTCATATCATTCTCAACTTTTATCATAGTATGTTCTTTTTGTTATTGAGTGAAATGATCCACATACATACATACAAATCGGTCACCATCCTTATTATTTACAAACCCTACCACTTTAGATATTCTCTCTTTCTGTTACACGTTCCTTCATTCATTCAACCAGTTGAAACATATTATTATATTATATTATTTATATAATCTATATTACATACATCGAATACTATTATTAATTGTAAATTACTGTTATTGATTGAGGATGTGAGGATCCAATTATCAATTATATTATAGATTATAGATATAGATCATTACATAATAATATATTAACTATCTATATATATAGCATATACATATACATAGCATAGGAATATATCTAAACACCACATCATTCCCTTCATCGATACATTCACCAACGCGTTGATCATCAAAACTATTAACCGGTTACCGCTATAATCCTTTTTGCTTCGGATCAACAAGCACTTCAATACAACACCACCACAAACTACCTGCAACTATGTAAGTTATATAAAATGAATTTAATCATTTATGTACCTGCAACTATTATTGATTCTATCCCAAATGGCCCAAACCCGAACACCTTTTAGTTGTGCAGCTCGAACAAGATTGATGTACGATAGACTTCTGATGTTCTCCGGCTTCCTGTTACAACAACGAATGATGATGATTAAATTGTTGTTGTTTAATGTCACTGCTACTACATCCTTCTGTTTCTATTCACAATTAACATCACCCAAAATAACCATCGAAATACACTTGATTTCTGTTTCAAACAAAACCTCAACTCCTATCCTTTCAAACAACCTGCAATAACATATAAAATCTTCTCATCAACCTTATGATATTTCTGCTTATACACAATTTAGTGAAGTTAATTATAAAGATCAAAGATTTGTTAAAACCACAAAATACTAAACCAACCTAAAGTCTTTTACCAATTGTTACATTGACAACGAGTAACTAAATCAAAGATGGAAATTCTTACCTGCTACTGCATCCACTGTTGTTTCTGCTTCATTCTATCATCACCATCGGTCACTCTTGAAACAAAGCAACTGTTGTAAATGTTCCTGCCTCAGCTGCGAACCCAACTCCACAAACCCATCTTTATACCATAAACCTTACTACAACTGCTCATGTTTTCCTGTTACAATTGGATGATAATAAGTAAATTGTCATTGCTACTCATTCCTGTACAGTTTAGATCACCCAAACAAAAATCCACAAAACCAATCTAAACCCTAAAAATACTATTAATTTCATAAATCAAAATTGTAACTATGTATATAATTTCAGCATAACCAATTCAATTGACCTAGTAATATTTCTAACATACGAATGGATTAAACAGAAATCGAATTACTTACAAAGATCCTCAATTGAAAATCGATCGCCATAGCTTGAATCATGGATTCTGAGTTGTGCCTATTACGAATTGATGAATGATGATGAATAATATGGGTAAAAGATGATATTAGATGATGAGGGTGATGATAATAACGATGAAGACGATGACGATGAATCCGTATAAGTGTGTCTGCTCGAAACCCTCATACGCCATTTAATCAGATTGATTTACACGGTATTGGACTCATATGATCGATCAATGTAATGGGTTGATGAATTGGGCTTCTTAAATTAAGACTTTGAATTAAAGCCCACATGCTTTTAAATGGTATATCTTCTTTATTATTATTATTATTATTATTATTATTATTATTATTATTATTATTATTATTATTATTATTATTATTATTATTATTATTATTATTATTATTATTATTATTATTATTTTTATTATTATCATAAATGTTAAGATTTAATGAGGTTATGATTATAAAAATAAAAATTATAAATACAAATATTATTAAGAAAATCATTAAGATTAGATTTAAGTTATGATATCATTAATATTATTACTCATAATATCATTAATAATATTATTAGTATTATCACTAAGATTATTAAAATTATTATCATTTTTATTATTATTATTATTATTATTATTATTATTATTATTATTATTATTATTATTATTATTATTATTATTATTATTATTTTAGTAATATTATAATAAACAAATGGTATTTATAAATATATATATATATATATATATATATATATATATATACATATATATATATATATATATATATATATATATATATATATATATATATATATATATATATATATATATATATATATATATATATATATATATATATATTATATATATATATATATTTTTTTCACATATATCCTAACTATTCTAATATTTAACTAAAATGTTATTATTATAAAATATCAATTAAGATATAAATAATAGATAAAATTATTTTTATTATAATCATATATATAATTATCAAAAATATATAAAATAGTTATAATTAAACTATTTATTAATATAACATACAAATTATAAAGTATATTATTAATAATATATAAAACTTGTTTAAATGTTATTATATGTGTTAATATATATATAAATTATATAGGTTCGTGAATCCGAGGCCAACCCTGCATTGTTCAGTTTAATCATTTATATTTTTACTACAAAATACAATATGGTGAGTTTCATTTGCTCCCTTTTTAAATACTTTTGCAATATATATTTTTGGGACTGAGAATACATGCGCTTCTTTTATAAATGATTTACAAAATAAACACAAGTACGTGAAACTATATTCTATGGTTGAATTATCAAAATCGAATATGCCCCTTTTTATTAAGTCTGGTAATCTAAGAATTAGGAAACAGACACCCTAATTGACGCGAATCCTAAAGATAGATCTATTGGGCCTAACAAACTCCATCCAAAGTACCGGATGCTTTAGTACTTCGAAATTTATATCATATCCGAAGGGTGTCCCGGAATGATAGGGGATATTCTTATATGCATCTTGTTAATGTCGGTTACCAGGTGTTCAATCCATATGAATGATTATTTTTGTCTCTATGCATGGGACGTATATTTATGAGAAATGAAAAATCTTGTAGTCTATTAAAATGATGGGAATGATTATTTATGTTAAACTAATGAACTCACCAACCTTTTGGTTGACACTTTAAAGAATGTTTATTCTCAGGTATGAAAGAAATCTTCCGCTGTGCATTTTCTCATTCTATAAATATTACTTGGAGTCATTTATGGCATCTTTCAAAAGACGTTGCATTCGAGTCGTTGAGTTCATCAAGATTATTATTAAGTCAATTATAGTGGATATATTATAAAATGGTATGCATGCAGTCAACCTTCGATGTAATGAAAGATTGTCTTTTAAAAAACGAATGCAATGTTGTAAAATGTATCATATAGAGGTCAAGTACCTCGTGATGTAATTAACTGTTGTGAATCGTTTATAATCGATATGGACTTCGTCCGGATGGATTAGGACGGGTCTCTACAGTTGGTATCAGAGCGGTGGTCTTAGCGAACCAGGTCTTGTATTAGTATGTCTAACTGATAGTTGTTTAGATGCATTAGTGAGTCTAGACTTCGACCGTGTCTGCATGTCAAAAGTTTTGCTTATCATTTCTAGTCGAAAATCATCTGCTTATCATTATTAGTCTAGACAAATCTTACTGCATTGATTGCATGAATAGTGTATATACAAAAATTCATATCTTAGCATATCTACTAATCCATATCTTAGCGTATCTGTCACTGTAGACTTTATCTGATACGTTTCCTTAATTTTCTCCGTAATTTACGGGATCTTTGGAAGTATGTATAGATATTCTATATATAATGAGAATATTATTCGATATGCAAAAAACATTTCATATCAAAACCCTTTAATTGATCGTGAGAGATGGATCCTACGCCTAGCCTGGATTCCATTAGTTCTGGAAGTGATTTCGAGATGTATATTGAAGCAGACTCCGAAATCAATGAACCAGAAGTGCCTCAACCATTTAGTTATTTTTCTTTCTGGAGGAGATGGGGGTGGGTCCGAGACTTACTCACTCGATGGAGAAATGAAGAAGGCAAGCCCTACCGTGAACCAAACTTACCTCCTAACATCGGAGAAAACGATGTACTCACCGGTGAACCTATGCGCAACACTGTATTCACCGTTCTTGCTAAAGTTTTCCACCTCGAAGGTCGCATTACTGCAATCTCAAAAAATATTCAACCTCTACTTCCGAATAACAATCGAAGGGGAATATTAAAAGAAGTTAGGGAACTTCGAATTGATAATCAAGATCTATCGAATCAGATGAGTGGATGAATAGAAATGATAGAGGGTAGGATAGAAAACCTGACACGAATGGTGCGTGAACTACAAGCTATACTTACTACACCAACATCATCACCAACCTCAGTACCAGCAACACTTGTAGCACCGACAGCAACAGTACCACCATCAGCAGCACCAGCGGCATAACCAGTACCAACAACAACAACATCATCACACGTCCCAACCTCGTAATCTATACCTCAAGCATAATCCTCGTTCTACGAATCGTTCTACGAATCGTTCTAAATAAACTATCTTCGTCCTTCATGGCGATTACGTAATCTCTAATTTTTTAGAGATTATGTACTTTAGTTCTAGCCGTAAATCTATTGAGTTTAATATCACATTGACTCATTAAATCCATGATTACGTCTGAAGAAAATATATATGTATATATATTGTTTCATAAAGATTGTAATTAAAAATTCTTTCGTACAAAGTGTTAATGGTGAAAATATTTTAACGGGTAGGTAATACCCGAGGAATATTCAGATTTCACATTAATAAGTTACACTGTACATTCTTCGAAGCTGATTCAACAGTCGTTTACTATCCTACTTACATCCACCGATATACAAATCCGTTCACCACAGAATAACCATATTCATCCAATTTTATATTTGGATTTTGATTTATCAGAATCTAACAAGTGGCATAATGAAGAAAACATTTGACAAAATAAAATTTGTTAGAAACAAACAAATTAACCATGAGAAAATTTTGTTAAGAATCCATGCTAACAAAATCCTAGCTAACTGTTCCTAGCTAACAGATTACATTTTATTTATCGCAGTTTATTTATCGCAATTTAATTATCGCAATTTTATTTATCGTCATTTAATTTTTGTTGTTTACTTTACGCATTTTATTTATCGTCATTTATTTTCTGTATTTATTTTACGCATTTTAAATATCGGGACACATATACAAGGTTTTGACATATCATATCGATGCATATATATATATTATTTGGAATAATCATAGACACTATATATGCAGTAATGATCGAGTTCTCTATACAGGGTTGAGGTTGATTCTACAATAATATATATACTTTGAGTTGTGATCGAGTCTGAGACATGTACACGGGTCACGATACGTATTAATCTGAATATTATATATATAATTATATATGAATTATTGAATTTCTAACTGTGGACTATCAACTGAGGACTATCAACATTGGACAATTAAAATGAATTAAAATATTGATTATAACATATGAAACTAAACAATTCTTCAAGTTTGCCACTTGATTTCATCTTAAACCTCAATTGTATCTTGACGATTACAATCTGCATTCAAACCCTTCATGATTCTTGAAAACACCTCAATCAATAGGATGAATCAACCGCACTTCATCTATGGAAGGAAAGATTTATGCATATAGTTATCCACCTGAGAAACTCTCGGAAACTGTGTAAAAGTTTAACATGTAGACGCGTCAGATCTTTTGGCATTTATTAGCAAAAATAACTTTGCGATCCCTTTTCAAAGTAGCCAATTTTGTCACAGCTCCAACAAGTCAACTTCGACTTTTCATTCGAAGTAGCCTTTCTATAATCCTGATATATACGATTACCCTTTTGATACCGGAGAATTCTTTTATATTCCATCATATTACCAGCAGATGTACCAGCAACCTCGTTGCTTCTTGGCTTAAATCTCTCTGACAAATCATTATAATTATCGAAACCTTATCCGCATCTTGTAACGATAATTGCTATACCAATTATCGAGAATCAGCAATCAGTATTTTGAATTTCGCAGCATATCTACATCAACAGTTATATGTATCACATTTATCTCTTACAATTATGATCTCTCATTCTGAAATTCTGATAAGCACTCAGTCACAAATCAATACTCTAAATGTTGAAAAAGATGAATGAAGCAGTAGAAACTGTATGCAACCGTAAACGACCTTAATCGTCGGAAGTTAATGATAAAGAATTATATGTTGGAAAAGCTCAGAAAAAGTTTGAAACTGAAAAATTGATTGAGAAAACTATGAAGGAAGCCGTGGACAAATCACAAAGAATAAGTTTGACTTCAAAGAATCCAAATGATTCAATTTCTGCTAAAGTCTTTAGAGAATATCTTGCTCCTTACTCTAAAACCTTACGAACAATAGTTTCTATCATCCTCTGATCTTAGATATTTCGAGATATTATCATATCTTTCATTATAAATATCCTCGATATTTCTGAATATATTTTCATAACTAATCTTATCTGAAATCATTAATCTCTTCGTGCTATCAGTGTTACATCATATAGAAACTGTTAGTTTCTATATTCTGTAAACTTTCGAGCTTAAAATATGAATGTTATTGAAGTAATGTTGGGAATTGAAGCATGAGTTAATATAATATAATGACACTTGATCAACGTGATTATATTACAGTAAGTCATGCTGAGTTTCTAATGAAATGTGATGATGGTTCACTGTAGATCATACCATCATCATGTGCCATGTTACACGACTCGTTCATTCGACTTCACCTCCGAACATATCAAGAAAATATATTCTTGATAGTTCTATTCTCAGTAATTCTGGTAATTTGACAAATTAAATCGTACCATTACGATTTCCTTCTTAGAACATTAACAATGTTCATTCCGAAGTTTATATCTGCGAATTCTGAACCATTACAAGCGGTGTTTAATCTCAAGAAGAAGAAACGAAGGGACAAAGCTCCAAAATATAAGAGAAAATATAAAGCCCAATAACAACACGGAGGTTACAAACCATGTATATTAATACGAATAACAATATAAAGACATGGTATAATTAAGAATAGTATTACCCCAACGTAATAGTAGGAGTAAACAGATTTTTCTGGTGGAAGATTGAAAAGAAGGATGACAGAAATGATAATTAAGAAAATATCAAGGAGTAGAACTAGATGAAGCATTTTCCCAACCTTTTAGAAGTAAGAATTAAGAATGAAAGTATAGGAATGATGAAAATAAGGGAACGGAAGAAGTTCATTTATTAGAAGATACCAGACAAAGCAATCGATACAGATCATCGCATTTAATTATAGAGATCATAATTTCCTTACTCGCTGAAGAATCAAATCTTTTAGATTTTGAAGATTTCCTTTTAAATCTCTTGAATTACGGAATTCAATCGTGACCACGTCAAAGGTTAAGACGCACCTTATTTTCTGAATTCAACCATGACTAGTCAAAAGTTATGATGAAACTTGTCTTTCTCATTTCACTCTTTTGTGATAGCCTCATTCGTGCTCTTCGAGTAATCAAATTGTTTTATCTGTATTACTTAATAATGATAAAACTCTATTTATCTACCCATATTCGTCATGAAAACAAATTTTATTATTAGCCATGACCGCCTCACTCAAATTTCGGGACGGAATTTCTTTAACGAGTAGGTACTGTGATGACCCGGGAATTTCTGACCAAATTTAAACTTGAATCTTATATGGTTTCGACACGATAAGCAAATTCTATAATGTTGAAGTCTCAAAACCTTTGAACTGTCTTCATATATTCATTTACCATTCGACTGTTCCCAACGATTCACGAACATTTGGTTGCAAATAAATATATACATAGATATATAAATATAAGTATATATTTAATTTAATCACAAATTAAAGTATAGCTGTTATATTAATGCTACTATTATTACTTTCATTATTACTATTAAATATTAAAATTAATACTAATATTAATATCATTATTATGAGTATTATTATTTTTAATATAAGCTATAGATATGAAATTTGATACATGTAGTCTGTTATATTATATTTATTATCATTATAATTAGTCTTATTATTATTATCACTATTATTGTTATAAAATAAAAAAATAATAATTGATATCATTATTATTATTATTAATATAATTATTATTTTTAGTAGTATTGTTATTAATTAATAATATTAATTAAATATAAAATAAAAAGACAGATATTTACGCAATTCTGATTCATATCATTCTCAACTTTTATCATAATATGTTCTTTTTTTTATTGAGTGAAATGATCCACATACATACATACAAATCGGTCACCATCCTTATTATTTACAAACCCTACCACTTTAGATATTCTCTCTTTCTGTTACACGTTCCTTCATTCATTCAACCAGTTGAAACATATTATTATATTATATTATTTATATAATCTATATTACATACATCGAATACTATTATTAATTGTAAATTACCGTTATTGATTGAGGATGTGAGGATCCAATTATCAATTATATTATAGATTATAGATATAGATCATTACATAATAATATATTAAATATCTATATATATAACATATACATATACATAGCATAGGAATATATCTAAACACCACATCATTCCCTTCATCGATACATTTACCAACGCGTTGATCATCAAAACTATTAACCGGTTACCGCTATAATCCTTTTTGCTTCAGATCAACAAGCACTTCAATACAACACCACCACAAACTACCTGCAACTATGTAAGTTATATAAAATGAATTTAATCATTTATATACCTGCAACTATTATTGATTCTATCCCAAATAGCCCAAACCTGAACACCTTTTAGTTGTGCAGCTCGAACAAGATTGATGCACGATATACTTCTGATGTTCTCCGGCTTCCTGTTACAACAACGAATGATGATGATTAAATTGTTGCTGTTTAATGTCACTGCTACTACATCCTTATGTTTCTATTCACAAATAACATCACCCAAAATAACCATCGAAATACACTTGATTTTTGTTTCAAACAAAACCTCAACTCCTATCCTTTCAAGCAACCTGCAATAACATATAAAATCTTCTCATCAACCTTATGATATTTCTGCTTATACACAATTTAGTGAAGTTAACTATTAAGATCCAAGATTTGTTAAAACCACAAAATACTAGACCAACCTAAAGTCTTTTACCAATTGTTACATTGACAACGAGTAACTAAATCAAAGATGGAAATTCTTACCTGCTACTGCATCCACTGTTGTTTCTGCTTCATTCTATCATCACCATCGGTCACTCTTGAAACAAAGCAACTGTTGTAAATGTTCCTGCCTCAGCCGCGAACCCAACTCCACAAACCCATCTTTATACCATAAACCTTACTACAACTGCTCATGTTTTCCTGTTACAATAGGATGATAATAAGTAAATTATCACTGCTACTCATTCCTGTACAGTTTAGATCACCCAAACAAAAATCCACAAAACCAATCTAAACCCTAAAAATACTATTAATTTCATAAATCAAAATTGTAACTATGTACAAAATTTCAGCATAACCAATTCAATTGACCTAGTAAGATTTCTAACATACGAATGGATTAAACAAAAATCAAATTACTTACAAAGATCCTCAATTGAAAATCGATCGCCATAGCTTGAATCATGGATTCTGAGTTGTGCCTATTACGAATTGATGAATGATGATGAATAATAAGGGTAAAAGATGATATTAGATGATGAGGGTGATGATAATAGCGATGAAGACGATGATGATGAATCCGTATAAGTGTGTCTGCTCGAAACCCTCATACGCCATTTAATCAGATTGATTTACATGGTATTGGACTCATATGATCAATCAATGTAATGGGTTGATGAATTGGGCTTCTTAAATTAAGACATTGAATTAAAGCCCACATGCTTTTAAATGGTATATCTTCTTTATTATTATTATTATTATTATTATTATTATTATTATTATTATTATTATTATTATTATTATTATTATTATTATTATTACTATTATTATTATTATTATTATTATTATTATTATTATTATTATTATTATTATTATTATTATTATTATTATTATCATAAATGTTAAGATTTAATGAGGTTATGATTATAAAAATAAAAATTATAAATACAAATATTATTAAGAAAATGATTAAGATTAGATTTAAGTTATGATATCATTAATATTATTACTAATAATATCATTAATAATATTATTAGTATTATCACTAAGATTATTAAAATTATTATCATTTTTATCATTATTATTATTATTATTATTATTATTATTATTATTATTATTATTATTATTATTATTATTATTATTATTTTAGTAATATTATAATAAACAAATGGTATTTATAAAAATATATATATATATATATATATATATATATATATATATATATATATATATATTTCACATATATCCTAACTATTCCAATATTTAACTAAAATGTTATTATTATAAAATATTAATTAAGATATAAATAATAGATAAAATTATTTTTATTATAATCATATATATAATTATCTAAAATATATAAAATAGTTATAATTAAACTATTTATTAATATAACATACAAATTATAAAGTATATTATTAATAATATATAAAACTTGTTTAAATGTTATTATATGTGTTAATATATATATAAATTATATAGGTTCGTGAATCCGAGGCCAACCCTGCATTGTTCAGTTTAATCATTTGTATTTTTACTACAAAATACAATATGGTGAGTTTCATTTGCTCCCTTTTTAAATGCTTTTGCAATATATATTTTTGGGACTGAGAATACATGCGCTGCTTTTATAAATGATTTACAAAATAGACACAAGTACGTGAAACTATATTCTATGGTTGAATTATCAAAATCGAATATGCCTCTTTTTATTAAGTCTGGTAATCTAAGAATTAGGGAACAGACACCCTAATTGACGCGAATTCTAAAGATAGATCTATTGGGCCTAACTAACTCCATCCAAAGTACCGGATGCTTTAGTACTTCGAAATTTATATCATATCCGAAGGGTGTCCCGGAATGATATGGGATATTCTTATATGCATCTTGTTAATGTCAGTTACCAGGTGTTCAATCCATATGAATGATTATTTTTGTTTCTATGCATGGGACGTATATTTATGAGAAATGAAAAATCTTGTGGTCTGTTAAAATGATGGGAATGATTGTTTATGTTAAACTAATGAACTCACCAACCTTTTGGTTGACACTTTAAAGCATGTTTATTCTCAAGTACTAAAGAAATCTTTCGCTGTGCATTTGCTCATTCTAGAAATATTACTTGGAGTCATTTATGGCATCTTTCAAAAGATGTTGCATTCGAGTCATTGAGTTCATCAAGATTATTATTAAGTCAATTATAGTGGATATATTATAAAATGGTATGCATGCAGTCAACCTTCGATGTAATGAAAGATTGTCTTTTCAAAAACGAATGCAATGTTTGTAAAATGTATCATATAGAGGTCAAGTACCTTGCAATGTAATAAACTGTTGTGAATCATTTATAATCGATATGGACTTCGTCCGGATGGATTAGGACGGGTCTCTACATGTATGCCATTATGTAGTATTTTGATGGTTTATATGGTAGCCCTGACGCAAAACCCGTCTTTCTTCTTTGTGACTTCGGGTTGGTCGTAATGTTGTACTCTAAGGATGGAGGTGGGATGATGTCCATTGACATCTCCAATAATGTTACAACATTAGCAACTACTTCGATGCTAGAATCCTCCATCTCCTTCTTCTCATCCGGGCTTTCCATTTCTATTTCTTCATCCACCTCCTCTTCACTAAGGTAGGGAATTTTAAGAATAATTAGTTCAGAGAGTTCTTCTAGAACGAAATCCTTTCTAGTCATTAACAGATCAAAATAAAGTGGAAGTGAAGATTGGGTTGGTGTGAAGTGGTTATTCTTCTTGTCTTCTACTTCTATCTTCTTCTCTTCATTCTCGGAATAGAATGTGACTTTCCTGATGAAGAAGGTATTTACTTCGGCGTTCCCATCAGAAGGACATACAGACTCATCGATCGTGAAAGTGACTTCTTCTCCACAGGCTCTCAAGGTGATAGTCCGTGAATAAACGTCAACGATCGCTTTGGCTGTATTCATGAAAAGCCTTCCTAAGATGATAGGGGTTTTCATGTCTTCTTTATATTTCATAACCACAAAGTCGGTCAGAAAAAAGAATTTGTCGACCTTAACCATGATGTTCTCAGCTATTCCCTTACGATATTTAGTGGACTGATCAACTAGCTGGATGCTCATTTTGGTAGGGTTAAGGTTTCCAATTTTGAGTTTCTAGAATAGTGAGTCGAGCATGAGATTGGTGCTGGAACCAAGGTCAGCGAGAGAATAGATAGTACCGATTGGTAGATAGAACAAGGAATGGTAAATCGTCCAGTATCCCCTAGTTTTTTGGGAAGAGTATTTAAGAGAATGGCTGAACAATCCGCGTTCCGCGGGACATTGGGTACTTCGGGTACCTTATCCTTGGTTGATAGGAGTTTCCTAAAATACTTCTTACTATGAGGATTTTTCGACACAGTGTACAAAAATTTACCATCAAGCTTGAAAGATTTCATCTTGTTGTGTCTATGCTTGAGACGGGCTGGGAATGGGATGGGTGTTTTCCAGTAGGTTTACGTGATGACTCAATGACTACTACCGAACGTGTATTAGTCAGTTTCTTCTCCTTAGAAGAAACTGAAGGTTGGCTATGTGACACCTTTGAGTCATTTTTAGGATAACCTATAGAATCGAGATGTTGATTTAGCTGGCTTATTTGATTTTCAAGACTACTCAAGTGATTAGTCATGACTTGTGACGACCCGGAAATTTCCGACTAAATTTAAACTTAATCTTTATATGATCTCGACACGATAAGCAAAGTCTATAATGATGAGTCTTAAAATTTTTGGAACTGTTTAGATGGATTCAGTTAACCTTTGACTATTCCCGACGATTCACGAACAATTAATTGCAAATACATATATATGTAATAATAAATCAAAATATAATTTGATATATTATATTATATAGTAATTAGAATTAATTTTGTAAAATAGAATAATATAAGATAACAAAATCTATTATTAAATTAAATCTATAAATATATAAATAATACACAGAATATAAATATTGAATGATTGTAATAACCATTAGTCATTTCGATTGATATTAAACAACTAAGATACGAGCTAGCGAGTGTACTAAAACAAATAATGGACGAATCTTTTTCAATCACATTTTTACACACTTAATGACTAAAATAAATAAATGTATTTTTCGGTGTGCTTTTATCCACCACTGATTATCAACGGAGTACGAAACGTCCCCATTTATGTTGTGTCAACTGAACTATTTCAAGCTTTAAGATGGCTTTACTGTTCTTTTACCATTCACAATTCTATATATTTTTATTAATATTATATCTACTTTATGGAATGAAAGTAACAAATAACTAACACATAATTCATTCGTGATATTTTGCATAATCAGATTACTGTATTTGATTTAAAGTAATTTAATCACTTTTGTTGATTGAAAGAATTGTCCACCTACTACTAGCCATCTATATCATCTATCGAATATCTCTTATTTACATGCATACATATGCAATGAAACTAGTAAACAACTCACTCAATTCTACAATCATTTGATTGCTTTTTCTGTCTCCCACTTCTTTACTAAACTCATCTATCTTATATATCTATATCTTATTTACACTACATAGAGATATATAACTATCCCTTCTTTGTATATATTTACATGGTACCTATCACCAACCTCACCATCTCCGATCATATGAGATGAAACCCACAAACCATCATCAATCAATCAAAACCTATTTACCTTTCTACTCTGATCAAACCCGAAAGAAAGTGAAGACCATAACCGTCATCTAAAATCACCACAACCGCCACCATCTCCAACCTTTAAACAACACCTACTATTATATGTCTATATTTCTGTTACTAGTTATGTCGTGAATGACCACCACCTTTTGGACACCCTAAACCGCAACCTATCACTTTAACCATCATATATACTAAACTACTACAACTGTGACGCATTTTTGTTTAAACCGTAGCACCACCACTACCATTAGATCCACCTCGGATCACCATGAGACCACCACATCGGTCACCTTGTTAATCGATTATCAACCCGCCATCGAACACCCACTTCTAATCAACCACACACCATCTCCTACTACTCGCTTCTTTTCCACTTCGAATGATAATCACCATTTTCTACCATGGTGAGCAACCCTCACTTCCACCACCTTTTACCACCTTTACAATTGGTACACCCAAATCAGCACCCTACAAACCACCATTAATTCATTTTCATAAACCGATGCTACATTTGTTTTGATTCAGTCGAGCACCACTCCAACACCCACTCTTTTAACAACCCTCCATGTATATGAAGCTTGGAAAAACAGCTGGTATTTTTTATTTTATCTGTTTCGTTCTCGCATATAATCTTGTTCATTTCAGCGTATTTCTCTTTTGCTTCTGTTGGAAGGTTAATGCGAAACGGATGGGAAACAGGATGCAGAGTTGTTGCCGGTATTAGAAAGAAAAAGGGAAAGTGGGAAGGAAACCCTTTATTATTATTTTTTTATTTTGTAGCTGCTACCAAATCATTTTTTTTTCCTGATAATTTGATAAACCAAAAAAACAATATATTATATGCTAAGGGACTGTTTTAGTTAGACTGCTATTGGGCTTAATTTTGAGTGATGAGCTTAGATCCATGTTTTACTCTCTATTGGGCTTCTAGATCATTTGGACTAGTGGTGGATTGAATCCTTGGCCCGTACATATGTAAGGTATAAAGATGATGATGTTTTTGGTAAATGATGAGATGATGAATGAGATACGTGATGTTATTGAGGTAAATGGTCACGGATTAAATAATAATTAGATGATATAAGTAGTGAATGATGATGATTGACGATTATGAATGGTGATGATGAAATAGAGTTGATAATGTGTAACGACCCGCACTTTTTCGATCATACTATACTTATAAGATTAATATTTACATAAATTAAACCTTGCCAACATGATAAGCAATCCAATTTGTCGAGACTTATATTTCCGAAAAGAGTTTTACACAACGTTTGACCGTCTAGTTTGACCGATGATATCACGAACTATACAATATATGATAATTATACGTTTGTGTATATAAATGTATATATACATATTTAACATGATTAATAAATGTTTTAATATCTCATTTTGTATTAATAACAACAAGTTATATGTGTATTTTGAAACTACTAACTTAAGTTTTCAAAACGATAACTATACGTAACGTTATTTGACATAAATACTTAAGACATATAATGTTTATACATATATTGTATAAGTAATGTATTTAATCACTTTTAAAGACTTAAATACATAAAACCATATAAGTGTATTCACAAAAGATAGCTATATTTGAATCCTCATTCCATTTTTCACAAAATTTCTATACGTATACCTAGAGTATTTGTACTCGTATCATACCAAGCTCCTATACGTATTTACTAATAGTAAATACACATCAAAATCACCACCTAACCAGCCATTATTCATGCCATGAGGGCTAGGTAATTGAACTTGGAAGCAATTAGGACTAGATACATAAAATTATCACTTGAAATTTTGTCCATGTATACTAAAGGCCACGTTTTTTTTAGCTTATATGTATCATCATTTTCATTCATTTTAACTTCAAATTTCTTAAGCTAAACACACATTCTCTCTTACCCTTTGAACTCCATAACAATTCAGTAACTTACCAAGAAGATCTAGCCATAAAAACCTTACTTAAACACCATAAAGAAAACCATACAAAAACACTTCAAGAAAACCCTCCAAGAACACCAACTTACTTCCAATCTTTCATCCACTTCTATCACCCTTTTGATTCTAGCTTCTTACTTCTCTTTTACAGCAACTTCATCCAAGGAACTTGAGGTAGAATCTATGTTCATAACCTTATTCGATTCATATATATATAGCTATCATATTTTGTGGTATACAAGTTTAACAACAAGAACATAGTTTGAATGTTTTCAAACTTGTTTGCAAACTAAATAGATCCTTCTAACTTAACTTTTAAAATACTTCAAGACCTGTAATATAACTTATGTATATGCTAATTTAACAAGGTAAAACTTGGTTTTTCAAAGTATAAGTATTTTTAGAAAAAATGGTCATTAAATGATTTTGTTGTAACAAAAATGTTTAACTTCATATGTTTCACTAATGTTTCACTTATGCCGTATGATTTTGAATACAAACCAAGGTATTTACAGTTCATAGTCTTAAAGAAGAACTCGATCCAAGAAGATGGCAATTTGAATCAACGAAAACGGATTTGTAACGAAGAAACTATGACCGAAACAAAATTGGTTATCCTAGATCATTTCAACTACGGGATCAATTGGAAAAAAAAGATATAAATCACATATTTCTAAGATAACATGATATTTTATATATATGTACTTATAATTCAATTTTATATGGTTCAGGATCACCCGTAAACAATACGAGAAGATTAATCATAAGATCCCATGATTGTACGCAACACGTCATTTGACAACACCGGTACTTTATGTACGCAACACGTCATTTGACAACACCGGTACCATGGGTCAAGATTAATCTCGACCAATACATATACGAGGGGGTTTTATTTATTTCGTTGGGGGTTTTATTTATTTCATTGCGGGTATATTAAACATCTAAAAATGAACCATTAAAATTGAATTACTAACATCGGACTGCTAACTACGGACTAAGGAATTATTCAAAGTATTAAAAGTATAACAAGTATATATTTATAACGTTTGTTTAAAAATGAAAACATATTGATATATTATATATGGATAGGTTCGTGATATCAACCGGAAGACCGAGTCAAATTATTTATATCATCAAGACAAGAGTGAGTATATAGTCCCACTTTTAAACTCTAAATATTTCGGGATGAGAATACATGTATTTTTATGTTTTACATTATGGACACAAGTAACTGAAAAATATATTCTACGTTGAGTTGTACCACTGGCATACTTCCCTGTAGCTTGGTAACTAATATTTACAGCGGTATTGTAAACGCGAATCCTGTTGATAGATCTATCGGGCCTGACAACCCCAACCGGACTGGACGACCAGCATTCAACGGTTGCACAGTACTTCGTTTTGTGACTACACTTGGTACGGTGTAGTAAGATTTCATATTAAAGGGAATATGCGACGTGAAAATGTTAAGTATGGTTACCAAGTGCTCAACCACTTAGAATACTTTTATTAAACTGTTTATATACGAAATCTTGTGGTCTATATATATATTGCTGCCGGCACTAAACCTATATCTCACCAACTTTATGTTGACCTTTTAAAACATGTCTATTCTCAGGAGATTACTAAAGCTTCCGCTGCATTATGTTGGATCTAAGCAGGATCTTGCGTACGCATGTTTGTGTCAAAAATAAAACTGCATATCCGAGATGTTGTACTGTAAAATATGCTAGAAACCGTGTTGTTATTATCATTTGTAAAGTTTGTAAGTCGAAGATTATCGCTAAACGATAATCATCTTTTTATTGTCTTAAGCTTGTAACAAAAATAATGGTTATGGTTTGCAATGTATAATATATGCAGTTTTCTTTCAAAAATGTCTCATATAGAGGTCAATACCTCGCAATGAAATCATACGTTATCTAATGCGTTCTTATGGTTAAGGACGGGTTATGACATGTGGTATCAGAGCGTTGGTCTTAGCGAACCAGGTTTGCATTAGTGTGTCTAACCGAGAAGTCGTTAGGATACATTAGTAAAGTCTGGACTTTGACCGGGTCTGATTTTAAAAAAAAAACATTGCTTATCACTGTTGGTTAAAAATTTATATGTAAATATTATGTAAGTACTAATGGGTTAGTTGTTATGTGTTAGATGTCGGGCTCGAAACTTATTATCACATTCAGCGACTCCGAATCAGAACCTTCAGATTGTGTTTCAGTCATTAACATATCCGATGACGAAAGTGGTATTTTTGGGGAAGACTCACAATTTCCGGATGAACCAACTATAGAAATATCGGAAAGTGAACCCGAGGAGGAAAGTGAACCCGAAGAGGAAAGTGAACCCGAAGAAGAAAGTGAACCCGAGGAAGAAATACTAGAAATTACGAAAGAAAAATTCGATCAAGGAAAGAAACGAAAAGCGAATGAATTAGAAAATTCAAATCCCGAACTTAGTGAGAATGACGTAGCACCAATTCCACTCAACACTACCACCCCTATTCCCGCTATTCCTATTAGTGCTATCCCCGCATCTAGTTCTTCGGCTCCTCAGCCAAAACGTAGGGAGACAGCTAGGATTCGCGTTGGGGGATTCCCTGGACATAAATGTTTTGGGAAATAGACCAAACGATGCGCTGCCAAATTAAACCATGGAATCAAATAATGTTTTGTATAATATTATTAGTGTGGTTTGTTTAATGTTCGATGTAAGATAAGCATATGTAAAATAGCGAAGTATGAAATGCAATAATTTTCCATGGTTAAGTATTATTTAGATTGTAGTAATTGGTTCTGTACTAAGCTATTAAGTATGAACATTAACGGGTAGGTACTACCCTAGATATAATTATAAAACGCTAATAAGAAGAAAAGGCTTTTATAATAATACCTGGTTCATATTATTAACAAGCTATAATGTACTATAAATACACACTACATCTATAATAATCCATGTGAATAATTATTTTCTTTCATTAGGAAATGGCGCGATTGAACCGAATGACGGAACAAGAAGTCGAGAACTTCATCAACCAGCGAGTCAACGATAGAATGCTATGGGTCGAAGCTGCAAGAGCTACTGCAGTTAATCCAAATCCTCGTGTAGGATGCTCCTACAAGACGTTTCAAGCTTGCAAACCTTCATCATTCAGTGGAACGGAAGGACCTATCGGTTTAACTCGATGGATAGAAAAGATGGAGACGGTGTTCAAAATCAGCGGTTGTGATGAAAAAGACATGACCAAGTTTGCATCGTGCACTTTACAAGATAGTGCACTCACATGGTGGAAGAATTATGTGAAGGCGGTAGGAGGAGATGTAGCTTATGATACTCCATGGGAAGAATTCAAAGCAATGATAATCACCGAGTATTGTCCAAGGAATGAGGTTATTAAGTTAGAAGATGAGTTACGAAGTTTGAAGGTGGTTGGTACTGAAATCACCAACTACAACCAGCGATTCATGGAATTAGTTTTGCTATGTCCTGAATTGGTTCCAACCGAAGAACGGAAGATTGAAATGTACAAAGCTGGTTTGCCCAAAAAGGTCAAGGCAAATGTTACAGCATCGAAACCTAAGACAATTCATGAAGCTATAACCATGGCAAACGAGCTAATGGATCAGGTCATCATGGATAAGAAAGTATCCAATACTGATGTGAAGGTATCAGGTAACAAAAGAAAGTGGAATGGAAATTATGATCGAGGTAACCAACAACAATCTTTTAAGAAACAAGAAAACACGCAAGGTGCGGGTAGTGGTTTAAGCTTTGGTTATAAAGGACAAAATCCTTTATGTAACCGATGCCACAAACATCACTCTGGCTACTGTAATGTGGTATGCAACAAATGTAATCGAAAGGGTCATCTTGCTGAAGATTGTAAGGCTCTCGTTACAAATGCAAATGGTAACAAGACTCCTGCCACCAACGCAAATAGAACTGCTTTGGCTAACATTACTTGTTTTGGGTGTGGAAAACAAGGTCACTATAAGAGCCAGTGCCCGAATCAGAATGGCGGACCTGCACGTGGAAGAGCGTTTGTTATTAATGCTAGAGAGGCACGAGAAGACCCGGAGCTTGTTACGGGTACGTTTACCATTAATAACTTATCAGCATCTATTTTATTTGATACTGGCGCCGATAGAAGTTACGTGTGTATAAATTTTTACACTAAATTGAATTGTTCATCATTACCTCTAGATGCTAAGTACTTGATTGAGTTAGCTAATGGTAAACTAATTGAAGCCGATAAAATTTGTCGTGATTGTGAAATAAATCTAGCCGGAGAAACGTTTAAAATCGACTTAATACCCGTGGAATTAGGAGGTTTTGATGTAATAGTCGGCATGGACTGGATGTCCAAAATAGGAGCGGAAGTTGTTTGTGCCAAGAAGGCAATTCGTATTCCTGGTAAGGATAAAATACCGGTGATGATTTATGGAGAGAAGGGTAATTCAAAGCTAAAACTCATTAGCTGTTTGAAAGCCAAGAAGTGTTTAGAAAAGGGATGTTACGCTATTTTAGCACATGTTAATAAAGTCGAAAAGAAAGAAAAGTGCATCAACGACGTGCCTGTGGCAAGAGATTTTCCTGAAGTTTTTCCGGAAGAATTGCCGGGATTACCTCCATTTAGATCTGTAGAATTTCAAATAGATTTAGTACCAGGAGCTGCACCAGTGGCTCGTGCGCCATATAGACTTGCACCGTCCGAATTAAAAGAACTTCAAAGTCAGTTAAAAGAATTACTAGACCGTGGATTCATACGACCAAGTACTTCACCGTGGGGAGCTCCGATTCTATTTGTTAAAAAGAAAGATGGTTCTTTTAGGATGTGCATAGATTATCGTGAATTAAATAAGTTAACTATCAAAAATCGGTATCCACTACCGAGAATTGACGACTTATTTGATCAACTCCAGGGATCATGTGTTTATTCGAAAATCGACCTAAGATCGGGCTATCATCAACTACGTGTCAAAGAAGAGGACATTCCGAAAACTGCTTTTCGAACACGTTATGGTCATTACGAATTTTTGGTCATGCCGTTTGGGTTGACAAATGCGCCAGCTGTATTCATGGACCTCATGAATCGAGTTTGTAGTCCGTATTTGGATAAGTTTGTTATCGTTTTCATTGATGATATTCTTATCTATTCCAAGAGTGAGCAAGAGCATGAGCAGCATTTAAGGTTGATATTAGAGTTGTTGAGAAAAGAACAGCTATACGCTAAATTTTCTAAGTGTGCTTTCTGGTTGAAAGAAGTGCAATTTCTTGGTCACGTTGTTAATAGCAAAGGAATTCAGGTTGATCCAGCAAAAACTGAAGCTATTGAAAAATGGGAGACTCCTAAGACACCAACACAGATACGCCAATTTTTGGGTTTAGCCGGTTATTATAGAAGGTTTATTCAAGATTTTTCCCGAATAGCTAAGCCGTTGACAGCATTAACACAAAAAGGGAAGAAATACGAATGGACCTCGGAGCAGGAGAACGCATTTCAATTACTGAAGAAGAAGTTAACTACGGCGCCTATTTTATCGTTACCTGAAGGGAACGATGATTTTGAAATATATTGTGACGCTTCGCGACAAGGTTTTGGTTGTGTTCTTATGCAACGGAAGAAAGTTATTGCATTTGCATCCCGACAATTGAAGATTCACGAGCGAAATTATACGACGCATGATCTAGAATTGGGAGCAGTCGTGTTTGCATTGAAGATGTGGAGACACTACTTGTATGGGGTTAAATTCACTGTGTTTACTGATCATAAAAGCCTTCAACATATTTTTGATCAGAAACAATTGAACATGAGGCAACGTAGGTGGGTCGAGTTAATAAACGACTATGATTGTGAAATTCGTTATCATCCCGGGAAGGCAAATGTGGTGGCTGATGCTTTAAGCAGAAAAGAACGAGAACCAATTCGAGTACGAGCGATGAACATAAAAATTCGCATGAATCTCAACTCACCAATCAAAGAAGTTCAACGAGAAGCACTTACTAAAGAAAATATAGGAAATGAAATAATGAAGAAGTATGAGAAGCAACTTGTTATGCGGGAAGATGGAATTCGATATTTTGCAAATCGTATTTGGGTACCGAAGTTGGGTGGATTAAGGAAGTTGATATTGAATGAGGCACATAAGACAAGATACTCGATACATCCTGGAGTTGGAAAGATGTATCAAGATCTTAAGACACGTTATTGGTGGCCTAATTTAAAGACAGACGTAGCAACATATGTTGGGGAGTGTTTAACTTGTTCCAAGGTCAAAGCAGAACACCAAAAGCCGTCTGGGTTACTTCAACAACCAGAAATCCCAGAATGGAAATGGGATGGTATTACCATGGATTTCATCACGAAGTTACCAAAGACTGCCTGGGGTTACGACACCATTTGGGTGATTGTCGATCGTCTCACCAAGTCTGCACATTTCTTGCCTATAAAGGAAACGGATAGAATGGAGAAACTATTACGATTGTATATAAAGGAAGTTGTTTCAAGGCATGGAATACCTATTTCCATTATATCCGATCGTGATAGTAGATTTACCTCAAAGTTTTGGCAATCACTACAGGAGGCACTAGGAACTCGTTTGGATATGAGTACCGCATATCATCCACAAACCGATGGACAGAGTGAGAGAACGATTCAGACTCTCGAAGACATGCTCAGGGCATGTGTGATCGATTTTGGAAACGGATGGGATAAATATCTACCGTTAGCAGAATTCTCGTATAATAATAGTTATCATGCGAGCATTGGAGCTGCGCCATTCGAAGCATTGTATGGAAGGAAGTGTAGATCTCCTATCTGTTAGAATGAAGTAGGAGATCGACATTTAACTGGTCCCGAAATCATACACGAAACGACCGAGAAGATAGTACAAATCAAGGAGAGATTGAAAACAGCTCGTAGTCGCCAAAAGAGCTACGCCGATGTTCGAAGGAAACCATTAGAGTTTCAGGTCGGGGACATGGTTATGCTAAAGGTGTCACCTTGGAAAGGTGTAATACGTTTCGGCAAAAGGGGTAAACTGAACCCAAGGTACGTAGGCCCGTTCAAGATTATCGAACGCATTGGACCGGTAGCTTATCGACTCGAGTTACCGCAACAACTCGCCGGAGTACATAATACCTTTCACGTCTCAAACCTTAAGAAGTGTCTTGCAAAGGAAGACCTCACCATTCCTCTTGAAGAAATCCATGTCGACGAGAAACTACAATTCGTCGAAGAACCAATCGAAATCATGGACCGTGAAGTTAAACAGCTCAAACAGAGCAATATACCGATTGTTAAGGTTCGTTGGAATGCTAGAAGAGGTCCCGAGTTTACTTGGGAACGAGAGGATCAGATGAAGCAAAAGTATCCACACTTGTTTCTCGATGACGCAAAATAGGTACAATTTTAAAATTTCGGGACGAAATTTATTTAACGGGGAGGTAATGTAACGACCCGCACTTTTTCGATCATACTATACTTATAAGATTAATATTTACATAAATTAAACCTTGCCAACATGATAAGCAATCCAATTTGTCGAGACTTATATTTCCGAAAAGAGTTTTACACAACGTTTGACCGTCTAGTTTGACCGATGATATCACGAACTATACAATATATGATAATTATACGTTTGTGTATATAAATGTATATATACATATTTAACATGATTAATAAATGTTTTAATATCTCATTTTGTATTAATAACAACAAGTTATATGTGTATTTTGAAACTACTAACTTAAGTTTTCAAAACGATAACTATACGTAACGTTATTTGACATAAATACTTAAGACATATAATGTTTATACATATATTGTATAAGTAATGTATTTAATCACTTTTAAAGACTTAAATACATAAAACCATATAAGTGTATTCACAAAAGATAGCTATATTTGAATCCTCATTCCATTTTTCACAAAATTTCTATACGTATACCTAGAGTATTTGTACTCGTATCATACCAAGCTCCTATACGTATTTACTAATAGTAAATACACATCAAAATCACCACCTAACCAGCCATTATTCATGCCATGAGGGCTAGGTAATTGAACTTGGAAGCAATTAGGACTAGATACATAAAATTATCACTTGAAATTTTGTCCATGTATACTAAAGGCCACGTTTTTTTTAGCTTATATGTATCATCATTTTCATTCATTTTAACTTCAAATTTCTTAAGCTAAACACACATTCTCTCTTACCCTTTGAACTCCATAACAATTCAGTAACTTACCAAGAAGATCTAGCCATAAAAACCTTACTTAAACACCATAAAGAAAACCATACAAAAACACTTCAAGAAAACCCTCCAAGAACACCAACTTACTTCCAATCTTTCATCCACTTCTATCACCCTTTTGATTCTAGCTTCTTACTTCTCTTTTACAGCAACTTCATCCAAGGAACTTGAGGTAGAATCTATGTTCATAACCTTATTCGATTCATATATATATAGCTATCATATTTTGTGGTATACAAGTTTAACAACAAGAACATAGTTTGAATGTTTTCAAACTTGTTTGCAAACTAAATAGATCCTTCTAACTTAACTTTTAAAATACTTCAAGACCTGTAATATAACTTATGTATATGCTAATTTAACAAGGTAAAACTTGGTTTTTCAAAGTATAAGTATTTTTAGAAAAAATGGTCATTAAATGATTTTGTTGTAACAAAAATGTTTAACTTCATATGTTTCACTAATGTTTCACTTATGCCGTATGATTTTGAATACAAACCAAGGTATTTACAGTTCATAGTCTTAAAGAAGAACTCGATCCAAGAAGATGGCAATTTGAATCAACGAAAACGGATTTGTAACGAAGAAACTATGACCGAAACAAAATTGGTTATCCTAGATCATTTCAACTACGGGATCAATTGGAAAAAAAAGATATAAATCACATATTTCTAAGATAACATGATATTTTATATATATGTACTTATAATTCAATTTTATATGGTTCAGGATCACCCGTAAACAATACGAGAAGATTAATCATAAGATCCCATGATTGTACGCAACACGTCATTTGACAACACCGGTACTTTATGTACGCAACACGTCATTTGACAACACCGGTACCATGGGTCAAGATTAATCTCGACCAATACATATACGAGGGGGTTTTATTTATTTCGTTGGGGGTTTTATTTATTTCATTGCGGGTATATTAAACATCTAAAAATGAACCATTAAAATTGAATTACTAACATCGGACTGCTAACTACGGACTAAGGAATTATTCAAAGTATTAAAAGTATAACAAGTATATATTTATAACGTTTGTTTAAAAATGAAAACATATTGATATATTATATATGGATAGGTTCGTGATATCAACCGGAAGACCGAGTCAAATTATTTATATCATCAAGACAAGAGTGAGTATATAGTCCCACTTTTAAACTCTAAATATTTCGGGATGAGAATACATGTATTTTTATGTTTTACATTATGGACACAAGTAACTGAAAAATATATTCTACGTTGAGTTGTACCACTGGCATACTTCCCTGTAGCTTGGTAACTAATATTTACAGCGGTATTGTAAACGCGAATCCTGTTGATAGATCTATCGGGCCTGACAACCCCAACCGGACTGGACGACCAGTATTCAACGGTTGCACAGTACTTCGTTTTGTGACTACACTTGGTACGGTGTAGTAAGATTTCATATTAAAGGGAATATGCGACGTGAAAATGTTAAGTATGGTTACCAAGTGCTCAACCACTTAGAATACTTTTATTAAACTGTTTATATACGAAATCTTGTGGTCTATATATATATTGCTGCCGGCACTAAACCTATATCTCACCAACTTTATGTTGACCTTTTAAAACATGTCTATTCTCAGGAGATTACTAAAGCTTCCGCTGCATTATGTTGGATCTAAGCAGGATCTTGCGTACGCATGTTTGTGTCAAAAATAAAACTGCATATCCGAGATGTTGTACTGTAAAATATGCTAGAAACCGTGTTGTTATTATCATTTGTAAAGTTTGTAAGTCGAAGATTATCGCTAAACGATAATCATCTTTTTATTGTCTTAAGCTTGTAACAAAAATAATGGTTATGGTTTGCAATGTATAATATATGCAGTTTTCTTTCAAAAATGTCTCATATAGAGGTCAATACCTCGCAATGAAATCATACGTTATCTAATGCGTTCTTATGGTTAAGGACGGGTTATGACATAATGATAGGTGATGAAGATAATCTGTTTGATACATGATAAATGAATAATCGAGCAAATAAAAATCAAAACGCACTGTTGGTTAAATGGTTTGGGTGAGTGGGTGTTTAATGAAAGGTCATGGGTTCGAACCCAATCTCCTACATTTTTTTTCTTTCGACAATTAACAGCTAGACATGGTTACAAGTATTGGGCCGAAGGAACTGTTGGACCGTGAATTATTACTTGGGCCGTTAGTGTTGGGCTTGTGGAGTTTATACAATTAGGCTTAGTGTTGGGCTATTATTTCGAGAGACAACATTAAATAAAAAAAATTAAAACGGATACTAAAGTAGAAAAGTAGAAATGGAGGAACGGTTAAGGGAAATTTTGATTAAGCGAGAGGTCTCGTGTTCGAGCCCGGGCGGAGGCACTTTATTTTCTTTTTCTGAAAGCTTTTCTCTTAAGGTAGTCTTATTATTATTATTATTGTTATTATTATTATTACTATTATTATTATCATTCTTATTATTAAAAGTATTAAAATTATCATTTTTATTAAAATAAACATTTTTAATAAGATTACCTTATTTATTGAAACTATCATTGTTAATATCATTAATAGAATTATTATTATTATTATTATTATTATTATTATTATTATTATTATTATTATTATTATTATTATTATTATTATTATTATTATTAGTACTATTAATATATCAAATGAAGTTTTTCTATATAAAGATATATTTATGACATAAAACCTAACCATAGTAATACTTTTGTAATAAATGTTAATTATCTATATAAAGATAATTATATCTAATTAAGTTATTAATAAAACACATGATATAAAATAACAAATAAAATCACTAATAATACATATATTTGTTCGATTACCATTACATGTATTAATATACATGATTGAATAATAGGTTCGTGAATCCGAGGTAAACCCTACACTTGTTCAATGTCGTCATATGTATTTTTACTACAAAATACATTAGGTGAGTTCATTTGATTCCCTTTTACTCTTTACATTTTTGGGACTGAGAATACATGCGCAACTTTTATAACTGTTTTACAAAATAGACACAAGTAATTAAAATGACATTATATGGTTGAATGATCGAAATCGAATATGCTCCTTTTTATATAGTCTGGTAATCTAAGAATTAGGGAACAGACACCCTAATTGACGCGAACTCTAAAGATAGATCTATCGGGCCCAACAAGCCCCATCCAAAGTACCGGATGCTTTAGTACTTCGAAATTTATATCATGTCCGAAGGAGGATCCCGAAATGATGGGGATATTCTTATATGCATATTGTGAATGTCGGTTACCAGGTGTTCAATCCATATGAATGATATTTTTGTCTCTATGCATGGGACGTATGATTATGAGAAATGGAAGTATGAAATCTTGTGGTCTATTAAAATTATGAAATGATTCTTTATGATAAACTAATGAACTCACCAACCTTTTGGTTGACACTTTAAAGCATGTTTATTCTCAGGTATGAAAGAAATCTTCCGCTGTGCATTTGCTCATATTAGAGATATTACTTGGAGTCATTCATGACATATTTCAAAAGATGTTGCATTCGAGTCATTGAGTTCATCAAGATTATTATTAAGTCAATTATATTTGGATATATTATGAAATGCTTTACATGCCTGTCAACTGTCGATGTAACGAAAGTTTGTCTTTTAAAAACGAATGCAATGTTTGTAAAATTTATCATATAGAGGTCAATTACCTCGCGATGTAATCAACTGTTGTGAATCGTTTGTAATCGATATGGACTTCGTCCGGATGGATTAAGACGGGTCTTCACAGTTGGTATCAGAATGGTGGTCTTAGCGAACCAGGTCTGCATTAGTGTGTCTAACTGATAAGTCGTTAGGATGCATCAGTGAGTCTGGACTTCGACCGTGTCTGCATGTCAAAAGTTTTGCTTATCATTTCTAGTTGAAAATAATCTGCTTATCATCCTTAGAAAATTACCTGCTTATTATTCTTAGTCTAGACACATCTTACTGCAATGATTGCATGAATAGTGTATAGACAAAAATTCATATCTTAGCGTATCTGCTACTTCATATTTTAGCGTATCTGTTAGTGTAACTTTGCCTGACAACTTCCGTAGTTTCCTCCGTAACTTATGTGATTTTAGTATTATATATGCATATGTAAATTATGTATTGCAGGGTACTAATCTACATCCTATAATCCATTTCTTATCGAAAAATCCTTCATCTGATCATACGAGATGAATCCTACAACCAATTCGAGTCCCTTAGATTCCGATAGCTATTCCGATAGTTATTCCGACAGTTATTCCGATATGGAAACACACTTGATGCTCCGAAAGCAGTATAACTGGAATGGATCAACCAATCATCCATCCCCAATTCATCTGATGGGTTCGTAATTGACTTAATCAATTGAGACGCGAAGAAGGCGATCCCTTCCACCAACCGAATTCACCTCTTGGTGAAGAACCTGAAGCACTTACCGGCGAACATGTCTGAAACACCATTTTCATACTCATTTCCAGAGTATCTTGCCACGATTATATTCTATTTAAAATTCTAAACCTTATTCATCCGCTCGTTCCAACCGACAATCATCCCGGAGTAATAAGTCAACGAGCTTCGCACCCGATTTGTAACCTTTGAAAATATGGTGCAAAATGTACCAGCATCAGCAACATCACCGGCACCAATAGTACCATCAGTAACAGCACCAGTACCATCAACAATCCATGCCTCGACATCTCATTCTATACCTTGAGTACAATCATCGTTCTACGTATCGTTCTACATCAATTATCTTCGTTCTTTAGGGCGATTATGTAATCTCTAATGTTTTAGAGATTATGTATTCTAGTTATAACGGTAAATCAAATGAGATTAATATTATACTAACTCATTGAATCTATAATTACATCTGAAGAAAATATATATGTAAGTATATTTTCATAAAGATTGTAATTAAAAATTCTTTCGTACAAACTGTTAATGGTGAAAATATTTTAACGGGTAGGTAATACCCGAGGAATATTTAGATTTCACTTTAATAGGTTATACTGTACATTCTTCGAATCTGATTCAACATCCATTTACTATCTTACTTACATCTACAGAGATACGAATCCGTTCACCACAGAATAACCATTTTTATTCAATTTCATATTTGGATTTTGACTTATCATAATCCAACAAGTGGCATAATGAAGAAAACATTGGGAAAAATAAAAGTTGTTAGAAACAAACAAATTAACTAATTGAAATTTTGTTAAGAATCCACGCTGACTGTTCCTAACTAACTGTTCCTAGCTAACTGATTACATTTTATTTATCGCAATTTAATTATCGCAATTTATATTCTCGCAATTTTATTTATTGTCATTTAATTTCTGTTAGTTATTTTACGCACTTTAAATATCGGGACACGTATACAAGGTTTTGACATATCATATCGATGCATCTATATATATTATTTGGAATAACCATAGACACTCTATATGCAGTAATGCCGGAGTTAGCTATACAGGGTTGAGGTTGATTCTACAATAATATATATAGTTTGAGTTGTGATCGAGTCTGAGACATGTACACGGGTCACGATACGTATTAATTAATTAGAATATTATATATTAAACTATATATGAATGATTGGACTGTTAACTGTGGACTATCGACTGTGGACGAATAATATTGGACAATTAAAATGAATTAAAATACTGATTATAACATATGAAACTAAACAATTCTTCAAGTTTGCCACTTGATTTCATCTTAAACCTCGTTTGTATCCTGACGATTACAATCTGCGTTCAAACCTTTCACGATTCTTGAAAACACCTCAATCGAGAGGATGAACCAACCGCACTTCATCTACGTAAGAAGAGATTGATGCATATAGTTATGCACTTGAAAACTCTTGGAACCTGAGTAAACGTTTAACACGTATCTGTGCTAATTCTTTTAGTATTATTATTACCAAAAATAACTTGGTAATTCCTTTTAGAGTAGCAAATTTTGTCACAGCTCCAGCAAGTCAACTTCGACTTTTCGTTTGAAACAACCTTATTATCGCCTTGATTTATATGCATGCTCTTTTATTGTTACTAGAGAACCTTTTATATTCCACCATATTACCAGCAGATGTACCAGCAACCTCGTCGCTCCTTGGTTTAAATCCCTCCGACAAATCACTATATTTATCTATTGAAGTCTCATCATGTACACATCCGCATCTTGTAATAAGAATTGCCATACCAATTACCGGGAATCAGCAAATCTGTATTTTGAGTCTCGCAACGATTCCACATCAACAGTTATATGTATCTATATAACATTTATCTCTTAGAACTATGATCTTCCATTCTGAAATTCTGAAAAGCACTCAGTCTACAAATCAATACTCTGAATGTTGAAAAAGCTGAATGAAGCAGCAGAAACTGTAGACAACCGTAAACGACCTTAATCATCGAAAGTTTGATGATAAAGAATAGTATGTTGGAAAAGCTCAGAAAAGTTGGAACTGGAAAACTGATTGAGCAAACTACGAAGGAGTCTCTGAATAAAACACAAGGACTAAACTTGTACATTAAGAATCCTGATGATTCTGTTTCTGATGAAATCTTTAGCGAATACCTTGCTTTTGACTCCAAACTCTTGCGGAAAAATTTTCTTCACAATCTTTCGATATTAGAAATTCCAAGATATCATCGTATCTTTCATTATAAATATCCTCCATATTTCTGAAGATATTTTCATAACTATTTTTATCTGAAATCATTAATCTCTTCGTGCTATCAGTGTTACATCATATAGAAACTGTTAGTTTCTATATTCTATAAACTTTCGAGCTTCAAATATGAATGTTATTGAATTAATGTTGGGAACTGAAGCATGAGTTAGTATAATATAATGACACTTGATCAACGTGATTATATTACAGTAAGTCATGCTGAGTTTCTAATGGAACGTGATGATTCACAGATCATAACGTCATCATGTGTCATGTTACATAACTCTTTTAATCTGCTTAATTTCTGAACATATCAAGAAAATATATTCTTGATAGTTCTATTCTCAGTGATTCTGGTAATTTGACAAATCAAATCGTGCTATTACGTTCTTTCTTGTTTAGAACATTAAGTTCATTCGAAATTCCATACTTACGAATTCTGGATCGTTACTCGCTTTACTAGAGGTCGAGAAGATAATAAAAAAGGCAAAGAGCTCCAAAATATAAGAGAAAATATAAAGCACAATAAAAACACGGAGGTTACAAACCGTGAATATTAATACGAATAGCAATATAAAGATACGGTATAATTAAGAATAGTATCACCCCAAGGTAATAGTAGAAGTAAATAGGTTCTTCTGGAGAGAGATTGAAAAGAAGGATGACAGAAATGATAATTAGGAAAATATCAAGGATTAGAATGGGATTAAGCATTTTTACAATCTTTTGGATGTATGAACTAAGAAAGAAAGTATAGGAATTGTGAGAATAATAGAACAGAAGAGCTTAATTTATAATGGAAATATCAGAGAGAGTAATCGAGGTAGATCACCGTATTTAATTATAGAGATCTTAATTCCTTTATTTGCCAAAGAATCAAATCTTTTAGATTTCGAAGATTTCCTTTAAATCCCTTGAATTCCAGAATTCAACCCTAACTTTATCAAAATTTAAGACGAATCTTTACTTTTCCTATTTCGATCTTTTGTGACAGCTTCACTCGTACGCTTCGAGTAGTCGAATTATTTTATCAATATTACTCAATGGTGATAAAACTCTATTTTATCAACTCATATTCGTCATGCAAACATTTTTATTTTTAGTCATGATGATCCCACTCAAATTTCGGGACGAAATTTCTTTAACGGGTAGGTACTGTGACGACCCAGAAATTTCCGACTAAATTTAAACTTAAGCTTTATATGATCTCGACACGATAAGCAAAGTCTAAAATGATGAGTGTTAAAATTTTTGGAACTGTTTAGATGGATTCAGTTAACATTTGACTATTCCCGACGATTCACGAACAATTAATTGCAAATACATATATATGTAATAATAAATCAAAATATAATTTGATATATTATATTATATAGTAATTAGAATTAATTTTGTAAAATAGAATAATATAAGATAACAAAATCTATTATTAAATTAAATATATAAATATATAAATAATACACAGAATATAAATATTGAATGATTGTAATAACCATTAGTCATTTCGATTGATATTAAACAACTAAGATACGAGCTAGCGAGTGTATTAAAACAAATAATGGACGAATCTTTTTCAATCACATTTTTACACACTTAATGACTAAAATAAATAAATATATTTTTCGGTGTGCTTTTATCCACCACTGATTATCAACGGAGTACGAAACGTCCCCATTTATGTTGTGTCAACTGAACTATTCCAAGCTTTAAGATGGCTTTACTGTTCTTTTACCATTCACAATTCTATGTATTTTTATTAATATTATATCTACTTTATGGAATGAAAGTAACAAATAACTAACACATAATTCATCCGTGATATTTTGCATAATCAGATTACTGTATTTGATTTAAAGTAATTCAATCACTTTTGTTGATTGAAAGAATTATCCACCTACTACTAGCCATCTATATCATCTATCGAATATCTCTTATTTACATGCATACATATGCAATGAAACTAGTAAACAACTCACTCAATTCTACAATCATTTGATTGCTTTTTCTGTCTCCCACTTCTTTACTAAACTCATCTATCTTATATATCTATATCTTATTTACACTACATAGAGATATATAACTATCCCTTCTTTGTATATATTTACATGGTACCTATCACCAACCTCACCATCTCCGATCATACGAGATGAAACCCACAAACCATCATCAATCAATCAAAACCTATTTACCTTTCTACTCTGATCAAACCCGAAAGAAAGTGAAGACCATAACCGTCATCTAAAATCACCACAACCGCCACCATCTCCAACCTTTAAACAACACCTACTATTATATGTCTATATTTCTGTTACTAGTTATGTCGTGAATGACCACCACCTTTTGGACACCTTAAACCGCAACCTATTAAACTACTACAACTGTGACGCATTTTTGTTTAAACCGTAGCACCACCACTACCATTAGATCCACCTCGGATCACCATGAGACCACCACATCGGTCACCTTGTTAATCGATTATCAACCCGCCATCGAACACCCACTTCTAATCAACCACACACCATCTCCTACTACTCGCTTCTTTTCCACTTCGAATGATAATCACCATTTTCTACCATGGTGAGCAACCCTCACTTCCACCACCTTTTACCACCTTTACAATTGGTACACCCAAATCAGCACCCTACAAACCACCATTAATTCATTTTCATAAACCGATGCTACATTTGTTTTGATTCAGTCGAGCACC
Source organism: Rutidosis leptorrhynchoides (assembly GCF_046630445.1). NCBI lineage: Eukaryota > Viridiplantae > Streptophyta > Magnoliopsida > Asterales > Asteraceae > Rutidosis > Rutidosis leptorrhynchoides. Next base: position 271,988,869 of record NC_092335.1, read on the forward strand.
ACTCCAACACCCACTCTTTTAACAACCCTCCATGTATATGAAGCTTGGAAAAACAGCTGGTATTTTTTATTTTATCTGTTTCGTTCGCGCATATAATCTTGTTCATTTCAGTGTATTTCTCTTTTGCTTCTATTGGAAAGTTAATGCGAAACAGATGGGAAACAGGATGCAGAGTTGTTGCCGGTATTAGAAAGAAAAAGGGAAAGTGGGAAGGAAACCCTGTATTATTATTTTTTTATTTTGTGGCTGCTACCAAATCATTTTTTTTTTCCTGATAATTTGATAAACCAAAAAAACAATATATTATATGCTAAGGGACTGTTTTAGTTAGACTGCTATTGGGCTTAATTTTGAGTGATGAGCTTAGATCCATGTTTTACTCTCTATTGGGCTTCTAGATCATTTGGACTAGTGGTGGATTGAATCCTTGGCCCGTCCATATGTAAGGTATAAAGATGATGATGTTTTTGGTAAATGATGAGATGATGAATGAGATACGTGATGTTATTGAGGTAAATGGTCACGGATTAAATAATAATTAGATGATATAAGTAGTGAATGATGATGATTGACGATTATAAATGGTGATGATGAAATAGAGTTGATAATGATTGGTGATGAAGATAATCGGTTTGATACATGATAAATGAATAATCGAGCAAATAAAAATCAAAACGCACTGTTGGTTAAATGGTTTGGGTGAGTGGGTGTTTAATGAAAGGTCATGGGTTCGAACCCAATCTCCTACATTTTTTTTCTTTCGACAATTAACAGCTAGACATGGTTACAAGTATTGAGCCGAAGGAACTGTTGGACCGTGAATTATTACTTGGGCCGTTAGTGTTGGGCTTGTGGAGTTTATACAATTAGGCTTAGTGTTGGGCTATTATTTCGAGAGACAACATTAAATAAAAAAAATTAAAACGGATACTAAAGTAGAAAAGTAGAAATGGAGGAACGGTTAAGGGAAATTTTGATTAAGCGAGAGGTCTCGGGTTCGAGCCCGGGCGGAGGCACTTTATTTTCTTTTTCTGAAAGCTTTTCTCTTAAGGTAGTCTTATTATTATTATTATTATTATTATTATTACTATTATTATTATCATTCTTATTATTAAAAGTATTAAAATTATCATTTTTATTAAAATAAACATTTTTAATAAGATTACCTTATTTATTGAAACTATCATTGTTAATATCATTAATAGAATCATTATTATTATTATTATTATTTTTATTATTATTATTATTATTATTATTATTATTAGTACTATTAATATATCAAATGAAGTTTTTCTATATAAAGATATATTTATGACATAAAACCTAACCATAGTAATACTTTTGTAATAAATGTTAATTATCTATATAAAGATAATTATATCTAATTAAGTTATTAATAAAACACATGATATAAAATAACAAATAAAATCACTAATAATACATATATTTGTTCGATTACCATTACATGTATTAATATACATGATTGAATAATAGGTTCGTGAATCCGAGGCAAACCCTACACTTGTTCAATGTCGTCATATGTATTTTTACTACAAAATACATTAGGTGAGTTCATTTGATTCCCTTTTACTCTTTACATTTTTGGGACTGAGAATACATGCGCAACTTTTATAACTGTTTTACAAAATAGACACAAGTAATTAAAATTACATTATATGGTTGAATGATCGAAATCGAATATGCCCCTTTTTATATAGTCTGGTAATCTAAGAATTATGGATCAGACACCCTAATTGACGCGAACTCTAAAGATAGATCTATCGGGCCCAACAAGCCCCATCCAAAGTACCGGATGCTTTAGTACTTCGAAATTTATGTCAGGTCCGAAGGAGGATCCCGGAATGATGGGGATATTCTTATATGCATATTGTGAATGTCGGTTACCAGGTGTTCAATCCATATGAATGATATTTTTGTCTCTATGCATGGGACGTATGATTATGAGAAATGGAAGTATGAAATCTTGTGGTCTATTAAAATTATGAAATGATTCTTTATGATAAACTAATGAACTCACCAACCTTTTGGTTGACACTTTAAAGCATGTTTATTCTCAGGTACGAAAGAAATCTTCCGCTGTGCATTTGCTCATATTAGAGATATTACTTGGAGTCATTCATGACATATTTCAAAAGATGTTGTATTCGAGTCGTTGAGTTCATCAAGATTATTATTAAGTCAATTATATTTGGATATATTATGAAATGCTTTACATGCCTGTCAACTGTCAATGTAACGAAAGTTTGTCTTTTAAAAACGAATGCAATGTTTGTAAAATTTATCATATAGAGGTCAATTACCTCGCGATGTAATCAACTGTTGTGAATCGTTTGTAATCGATATGGACTTCGTCCGGATGGATTAGGACGGGTCTTCACATGACTAAGTCAGCTGCGTGTTGTCTTGTTGTGATCATGTGGATGATTCGCAGTAGGATATCGTCTAAACTTGTCTCTGGTGTGGTAGTGGGTTTAGTGGGTGGGTTATGTTGATGAGCTAGGATCTTATCGAAGTAGACAACAAAGTCCTCACGTTCAGCCTCGTATACCTTGGCCGGATGTGGGTTAGTACAATTCTGGCATAATTGCACTTGAGACACATGTTGTGGGAGTTTCTTTAGCCCTCCAACTTCTTTGGTGAGGTTTTTCAATTTGGTCCGAGAGAAATTTGATGGATTTATTTTTGATAGGATCAGAGGCAGAAAGCGGTGTTGCTGATGAAATGTTCTCTTCCTTGTTCCAATCGTGATGGTGCATAGTCATCTCCTCGATCAATCTCTAGGCCTCGTCAGCAGTGAAGTTCATGAAGTTACCCTGAGAAACAGCATCAAGAGTAGACTTGTTGTTCTGATTTAGACCATCGTAGAAGGTCAAATTATGAACAGAGCTCTCGAGACGGTGGTTCGGGCATCTTCAAAGCAAATGTTTGAATCTTTCCCATGCAGTGTAGAGTGATTCATCATAGGCTTGTTGAAAGTTTATGATATCATTCCTAAGTCTAATTTGTTTTGATGGGGAAAGTACTTGATTAAGAAAGTTGTTGCCATTTCCTCCCATGAGGTGATAGAGTTGGGTTCTAACCCCTCAAACCAGGTTTTTGCATGAAGAGTTAAGGAATAGGGGAACCGATATAGATGAACTACATCTTTTTCAATCCCATTTTGCTTATATGAGTTGGATAAAGAGAGGAGTCTATCTAATTGAGAGTTGGGATCGTAAATTGGTAAGCCGTGGAACTGGCAATGGTTTAGAATGAGTTGTATGATACTATGCTTAAGCACAAAATACGCTCTGTTAACCTCTTGATAGAGTATCAGTCCTCCTCGTCCTTTTAATAAGGGTTTGGTGATGTCAGCGAGAGTGATGCATGCGACCATCATCAAACTATTGGTAGGTAAGTGTGGATCTCGTCGGATGGGTACAATGTATTATATCAGATAGAAGAAAGGATGTGTCAGAAGAATTCTTAGCGGTCTAAGTAGCTTAAACCATCCTAAAGGTTCACTAATAAGAAAGTCCATTTTAAACTTTAAAATCTAAATTAAGCTAATATTATCTAACCCAACTACGATAAACTAGTAACTTCTGACAAAGCTAGTCTTAGTCAAAAGGGTCTCTTAAAAACTAACTAATCTAAACATGCTCCAACACGTACTACCGCTCCCGGGCAACGGCGCCAAAAATTAACTACTCCTTATGATATACCTGAATCGGACGGTTTATTTATGCAGTGTTGTTAGGTCGCAAAACGTCAATTCAGGATATCAATAGAAGAAGTTGATTGTTTAATTTATATATGCTGGTCCTAAATCTATTATTCCTTCCTATGGGTTAGCAAGGGCAAATATGACCTAGGGTCGTTCCTTGAGCGGTTGAATTTGAAACGGAGCTTATTCAGATAATTTAGTAATTAAGATTAGGTTTCTACACAATTTAGTATCCAAGACTAGTGGCCAGGTACACCTTGCGTGGAGAGGCATGATCCTTTTGGACCCAATAAATTGGCGACTGTTCGGAAAATCCAACAACGAGGTCCAACTGGTTTATTCAAGACACCACTTTATCCGGAATATCATATTGTGTAAAGGAAATAGTTCGGTTGATTTGATTTATAATTATATTTAAAATATTAAAGCAATATAATTAAAATAAGCTAGCTAGCATGCAACAACTAAGGACAGAGAAGATGTGGTTCACCATGATTTAAGATAACGTAGTGTCGGGATGATTGCGAGACACTCATTGGTTAGATATACCTCGGTGTAAACACTTGATTCCCTACTAATTGATTTCTCAATTAGCATGTCACAAGAAACTAGGCTATCGTGATTCTGATTGGATGAACTATGCTCGACTCCCGACGCTTTATTCGGTTTAAGGATATAAGTGGCCCATCTTGGATGCAATGCATTCCTTGGGCGCACGAATAAAGTAGCATAGCCTTATATAGATAATATCCAGCCTTTCTTAACACCTTAGTGTATCACCCAAGTGAGTGGCTATGATTGTGTTTCGAATTCCTTTCTGTCAATGGTTTGGTAAAATCTAAGGGTTTGTAGACAAATTAGAACCTTTGATAGTTCTCAGTCATCCTTAAAGATTTATTAGCTTAGTTTGTATTGTAGTGCGTTAAATTCCCATTTATGACTTAAACCAGCCCTTATTTAAATCTACTCAATAAATCCCTTAGTTATCCACCATGTACTAGACTTATAGTGGTTTCATAGCTTCTAACCTTGATCTGGTCCTTTGGTAATTCCCCATGTACTTTATAGTATTTCCGATGGGTTCAAACCTTGACCAATGTATAAACACAGATAATTAATTACCCTTATAATGTCGACTTTATAAAAGGTTTTAATCACGTTTATTGGTAGAAGGACGATAATAACGAGGTTTAATATCATAGACAGAAAGCGAGTACGAAACGATAATCATCTCTAACTAACATTATTAAATCATGGCAAACAATCAAGCAATTACTCACACATCATGGCAACAAGCATTTCTAATATTAATAAATCACAAACATCGAACAAGAATATTATAATAAATTAATAAAAGAAAAGATAGATGTTACCGAATAATGTCGGTAGAATAACACGTGTATTTCTTCACAATATCCATAGCGTTACAATGCTTGATAACTTCTACTACTAACTACATACTAAGTTCCTATTGATCACTAGAGAGCGACAATAAAGAGATAATTATTTTCCTGATCTCTGTACTTTTCTCTCTCTAAAATCTAGAGAGATAAAGTAGAGAGAGACCTAATCTCCTATAGATCACTAGAGAGCGACTATAGAGAGATATTTAGAGAGAAGTGAAGAATGGTGTGTGTTAAAATGGTGGAATGAAACCCCATTTATAGGAAATACTTGGTGGCAAAATTGTAATTAAATGGTTGAAAAACTCCTAGCAGGCCGTTTGGCAGGCCGTTTGGCAAGCTGTTTGGCAAGCCGTTTGCCAAGGCCGTTTTTGATGCCCGTTTGCTGGCAGGCCTTTTTTCCTTATGGAAAGCCGTTTGCTGGATCGTAACTTGTCTTTCACCGTTTTCGCTCTAGAATCTTCGTTTTAGCTCCGTTTTGATGATTCTTGCGCACAAGCGTTCATAATTAAATATCCTACAACATGAGATTAAGTAAATAAACTTTTTCAAAAATTATAAAATAAGTTATTTAAACGCGAGTTAATCGTCTTAGCCGGTTTTGCTCGTTTTTCATCTGTTTTTAGTAAGTCTTGAAACATAGCCTTTGTAATGACATAATATACCAAATGAAACAAATAAATGCTTATTTAGATGATAAAGTCAATTACTTTATCATAAATGGGGCTAATATGGGGGGTAAAAACGTGACTTTTTAGCCGATATCAGGAATCATGATAATAATAAGGTTTCATCACCAATTTAGCATAATCATCATCAATTGCTTAGAGATCTAGAAATAAGAAGAGACAAGAACATAGCAAGAATCATGCAAATAATTGAAGATAAGTGTTAATGAAGCATGAATCTTACATTACTCATGTTAGGTGATGATAAGAATGCAAGAAATCTTCACAAAAGATGTTAATTTGGTGCTAGGGGTCAAAGTAGCTGAGCTTTGGTCGCAATATGAGAGAATAAATGAAGTGGGTGGAGAAATGAAGTGTTTGAGTTGTATTTAAAACTTGACAGCCCAGGTCCAGGAGCACCACTCCTGTAGTAGGAGCGTCATTCCTGAAGAAGCAAAAGCACCACTTCTCAAATAGAAGCGTCACACTTGAGGAATTAAAAGCACCGCTCTTCAATGGAAAATCGTCGTTCTTGGCTACTATCCATTTTTGATCCAAAATCATAGGTTAAAGCGTCGCTGTTGAAGCAGAAGCGTCGCTCTTGAATACCCAAAAGCGTCGCTCCTAGGATAAAAGCACCGCTTTTGTACCTGATGCAGTTTTGCAGTTTCAAAATCCATTTCAACTCATTCAAAAGCTATTTTTTGCAATTTTCCAAATTATGCAAATGCATGAAATGCAACTATATGCAAATGCAAACTATAAAAACACAATATCATACAAGTTTATATGAAATGGAGTCCTAAATGAACAAATATATACAAGTGTGATTGTTTTGATCACGGGTCTATCACTTGACCCGTTTTAGCGCAAAAGTGTTACTTTGGGTAGAACTTGATGTCATCAAGCTCAATAGCATTGATGTCATCCCTATAAACCTTCAATCTATGACGGATTACCTTGAATGTGTTCCCATTCCCATATAACTCCACATAACCCGTAGGATAAGCTTTCTTAACAATGTATGGACCCGTCCATCTAGACTTCAACTTACCAGGTGAGAACTTAAATCGAGAGTTGAAAACTAAGACCTTATCGTTTGGGTGAAATTCTTTAGGACCTTTGAGTCGGGCATCGTGCCAACACTTAGTTTTCTCTTTGTATGCCAAAGAGTTATCGTATGCCTCTAACCTAAGCAACTCTAATTCGTGCAATTGCGTCACCCGTTTTTCCTTAGCTCTTTATAGGTCTAGGTTTATCTCCTTAATTGCCCAAAATGCCTTAAGTTCAACCTCAACCTGGATGTGACATGCCTTCCCATACACTAGACGAAATGGTGTGGTTCCTATGGGTGTCTTGTAAGCGGTTCTAAATGCCCATAATGCCTCATCTAGCTTAGTTGACCAAATCTTAGGGTTATTACTAACCGTCTTTTCCAATATCCTTTTCAAAGTATGATTTGTATTCTCGACTTGACCACTAGTTTGGGGATGGTAAAGGGTCAAAAAAAGATGTGTAACACCATATTATCCCATGACTCTCTCCATAAGACTATTAGCAAATTGTGTCCCTCGATCCGAGATCAACGCTTTTGGTACACCAAACCTAGCAAACAACCCATTCAAAAACTTAACAACTACTCTTGCATCATTGGTTGGCAAGGCTTTAGCCTCAGCCCATTTCGAAACATAATCTACCGCCACAAAAATATAAACATTCTTATTTGAGTTCGGGAATGGACCCATGAAATCTAAACCCCATACGTCGAATACCTCGCATATTTGAATGCCGGTTTGGGGCATCTCATCTCTTTTGGAGATAGATCCCGACCTTTACAAGAGTCATATTGCTTAACAATTTCGTGTGAGTCCTTGAAGATAGTAGGCCAATAGAACCCGGAATCGAACACCTTTTTCGCGGTGTGATTCGGACCAAAGTACCCTCCCGTAGGTCCACTATGACAACTCCTTAAAATCTCGTGGGCTTCTTGCCCATAAACACATCTTCGAATTACTTAATCCGCCCCGATACTGAACAAGTGTGGGTTATCCCAAAAATAATAATGTAGATCATTGAAAAACCTTTTCATTTGTTGGTATGACAAACCTTTTTGTAAAACGATTGAGGCCAAGTAGTTTTCAAAATTGGTGAACCACGAGACTTCATCGACTAGGTCAAATCTAATTAAATGTTCATCTGGAAAAGTGTCCCGAATCTTTGATTCGTCTAAAGGTTGAAGCCTGGGGTTGTCTAACCTTGACAAATGGTCGGCCGCCACATTCTCGGCTCCCTTTTTATCCCTTATTTCTATATCAAACTCTTGTAACAAAAGGACCCATCTAATTAAACGATGTTTCAAATCTTGTTTTTGAAAAGGATATCGTAACGCGATGTGGTCCGTGCATACGATTGTTTTGGAAAGTACAAGATAAGATCGAAATTTACCAAATGTAAATACTACCGCAAGAAGCTCCTTCTCGATAGTGGTGTAATTCAATTGTGCCCCAGTTAAGGTCTTGCTTGCATAGTAAATCGGTCTAAAGTGTTGGTCAACTCTTTGACCAAGCACCGCGCCAAGCGCATATTCACTCGCATCGCACATCAATTCAAAGTCTTATCCCAATCAGGAGAAACAAGAATCGGTGGGTTAAGGAGCTTTTCTTTCAACAAGTTAAAAGCTTTGGTGCATTCTTCATCAAACAAGAAAGGTTGGTCTTTTTCTAACAACTTGGTCATAGGGCGAGCGATTTTTGAAAAATCTTTTACGAACCTTCAATAAAATCCCGCATGCCCAAGAAAACTTTGGATTGCTTTCACATCTGATGGTTTTGGTAAGTCTTTAATCACACTAATTTTAGCTTTGTCTACCTCGATTTCCGCCTTAGAAATTTTATGTCCCAAAACTACCCCTTCATTGACCATGAAGTGGCATTTTTCCCAATTAAGAACCAAGTTTGCACTTTCACAAAGTGTTAACATTTTATCAAGATTTTTAAGACAATGGTCAAATGAATCTCCGAATACCGAAAAGTCATTAATGAATACCTCCATACTATCCTCAAACATATCCGAAAAAATAGCAAGCATGCATCGTTGAAATGTTCCCGAGGCATTGCATAGCCCAAAAGGCATCCTTCGATACGCAAATGTAACATAAGGCATGTAAATGTCGTCTTTTCTTGATTCTCGGGGTCTATCGGAATTTGAAAGTATCCTGAAAACTCGTCAAGAAAGCAATAAAACTCTCTCCCACTCAAATGTTCAATCATTTGATTGATGTAAGGGAGTGGGAAATAGTCTTTTCATGTGGCATCATTTAATCGTCTATAGTCAATGCATACGCTCCATCCTGTGATGGTTCGGGTTGGGACAAGTTCATTTTGGTTGTTTAAAATCACCGTGGTCCCACCCTTTTTGGGCACCACTTGGACGGGACTCACCCATGGCGAGTCGGATATTGGATAAATAAGCCCCGCGTCCAATAGTTTAATCACTTCCTTTTTGACAACCTCTTTCATGTTTGGGTTAAGTCTTCATTGTCTTTGGATAAACGGTTTATAGTTCTCCTCCATGAGGATTTTGTGCATGCAATATGATGGATTAATCCTCGAGATATCCGTGGTCTTCCATGCTATGGCCTTATGGTGAGACTTAAGTAATGAGAGAAATCAGATCTTTTGGTCTTGGGTGAGTTTCGAAGAAATAATTACCGGAAGTTGGTTTTCTTCCTTAAGATAAACATATTCAAGATGTTCGGGGAGCTCTTTAAGCTCAAGATTAGGAGGCTCCTCCCATGAAGACTTGATTCGAAATCTATCTTCATGAGGGATAGACTCAAATGGTTCTTCCCGAATGATCTCATTTTCACTTTCAAATTCATTAACATTAACATTCATCAATTCCCTAAAATCGGCCTCCAATCCACAATTCCATTATCACAAGTTTGGTCGAACCCCGTGGTATCAACCTTTAAAAGCTTTTCAAGTTCATTATGCATATAAAGGTCAATGTGGTCAAAGGCATAGCACTCATCATCATCGATGTTACTCGGTTGCTTCATAGCTTCCTGGATATTGATGGTCACACGCTTTTCACCAACTCCAATGTTGAGTTGGTTGTGTTGCACTAAGATGATGGTGTCAGCGGTCGCCAAAAATGGTCTACCTAATATGAGGGGGACTTAAAGATCCTCCTTCATCTCCATGATAACAAAATCAACCGGGAACACCAAGGTGTCAATACTAACCAAGATGTCCTCGGTGATGCCAATAGCAGTATCAAACGAATGGTTGGCCAATCTTATCCTAATTCAATTCAGTTTAAGAGGCCCAAGACCAAGTCTCTCGTAAAGTGAATGGGGCATTAGTTTAATGCTTGCACCCAAGTCGGCTAGTGCATTGAACACTTCCAATTCACCGAACTTACAAGGGAAAACAAATTTTCCCAGATCTCCTAACTTCTTAGGAATCCTTGGCCTTGATGCAAGAATCTTGTTACACTCCTCTTCAATAAAGAAAGACGTTTCTTCATGGTATTTACCCCTTAAAGATATTAGCTCCTTGATGAACCGACCTTAGTTTGGCATTCCTTTAAGCACATCGGTTATAGGCATGTTAACCGAGATGTTTTTCATCATTTCTTGAAACTTTTTGTATTGAGCCGCCAACTTGTCCTTCCTTAAAGCTTTTGGATATGGCACCGATCTCATAACCCTTGAAGACTCATCACTCTTTTTCTTACTCGATTCATCATTACCCATACCCTCGGTTGAATTGACCTTTTCTTTACCCTTCTCCTTACTAACCCTGGTTTCCTCTTCAATAAAACTTGGTAGTGGTTTATGGGTTATAAAGGGTTGTGGATGGGGATCTTCAATCCCTTTTGTGGTTAAACTGCTTCGAGTGGTTATGGCATTGACATTTTCATTTTAGTTTGGGTAGTTAGGGTTTTGTTGGTGCCGTCGATAGGAATCACTCTTGTGTTGTTGCTTTGTTGGTATTGGTTGTGTTGACGGTTTTTGTTGATCGGGTTAACTTGAGTGTTTGAAGGTAAAGTTCCTTGTGGTCTTTCGGTAACATGATTTGAAAGTCTTCCAATGGCACTCTCAATGTTTTGAAATGAAGCTTGTTGGTTTCATATTTGTTGCTTCAAGAGCTCGTTCTCTTTCATTAGGAAAGCTTCGGTTGATTCTACCTTCTTGATGTAGTTTTGCATGAACTCTTCTAAACTTTTCGAAGGTTGGGATTGTTGAATGTTTTATTGAGGTTGTAGATTGTAACTTTGTTTATTTTGAGGTTGTTTTGATAATTCAAATTGGTTTGGTTGTTATAAGGTTGATTGTTGTAAGGTTGTTGGTTTTGATATTGAAAGTTGTTGTTTCGGTTTTGGTGATAGTTGTTGTTGTAACCTTGGTTGCGGTTTTGGTTTGTGAATCCGGGTGGTATATTGGTTTGGGTGTTGAATGACACATGTTTTTGATTAGGATTGTAGTAGCCTTGTTTTGATGTTCCTCCCCATTGATAGTTTTGATTACTCACATAGTTCACATGAGCATCCGAATTCATGGGAATGTCATCTAGATCAACATGATTGCATTGAGTAATTTGAGGATAATTCTTTGTGAGATGTGGACCCTCGCATTGTTGAAAACCCACTTGCATTGCGACTATCGTTTGTTGAATCTTTTTCAACTCTTTCCCATACGTTTGAAATTGATTGTTCAAGCTTGCAAGCGTCACTTGCCCATTATCACTCTCAATTTGTGCTACACTTTTCCTTGTCAAATCTCGCGGTGAAGGTGCCCATTCGTATGTGTTAACTGAGATGTCTTCCAATAAGATTTTGGCCGCATTTGGTGATTTATACTTAAATACCCCACCGGATGAAGAATCAATATATTGCTTCGTCAAAGCATTGCAACCCCGGTAAAATGTGTTGATGTACTCCTTTTTGGTCAAACCGTGCGGTGGGCAAGCTCTTAACATTTTCTTGAATCGTACCCATGCATCATACAAAGATTTATCACCCCGTTGGGTGAACCCATTAATCTCTATTCAAAGTCATTCTACTTTTGACGGCGGAAAGAAGTGATTGATAAACTCATTGGTCAAATCTTGAAAAGTTCTTATGGAATCGGATGGTACGCTCCTTAACCAAATCTTCGCTTCCCCTTGAAGTGTAAAGGGGAAGGCCCTTAGCTTGAAAGTGTCATCGGTGACATCTTTGTATTTGTAGATAATACAAAGATCATTAAAGTGTTGGATATGTTCCAACGGATTTTCGTCTATCATCCCTTGAAAGTATGTATCTTTGATCAATGTGAAAAAGTTACCCTCAATCTTCCAATTTTCCGCTTCGATTGGTAGCTTTATAATAGCCGATGCTATCATTGTTGGTGCAACTAATCTAGCGTTCCACATCAGCGTGTCGTTCAGATCATTCAATAACTCTTGATTAACCGGTGGACCATGGTTGATTAGATTACCCTCTTCATTGAGAATCGGTTGACCGTTAGGATCCATGTCTTCTACAAAAATGGCAAAGCTTCGAAATTTTTCCTTAATACCCTTTCTTCTCTACGATTACAAACCCCGTGCACGTGTTTTTCAGGATCGGAGAATGGATGTGTGAACTCTTGATCCTTGTGAGACCTTGTTTTTATACACCAAAGGCACCTGTCCTTCAATCACAACACAAACACAAACGGTTTTCAAAACAAAAAATAATATATAAAACACGAAACGTAACTTTCGCAAGGGTAAACTCCTACGAAAGGATCAAACAATCAAAAGTTTAAACCAAATACCCAACTAAGCTAACCGCTCCCCGACAGTGGCACCAAGAAAGTATTGATGCGTGTTGTGCATATACATGTGTATATACATCTTTTACCCTCTAAATTTATATATGATTCAAACACTACAAATAAGCACACACAACTAACGAGCACTTAGAACCCAGCTATTATAGCACTTTAATGTAAGTATTCTTGAGCTAGATAAACAATGATAGATCTTGAGCTAATCCTGGCTAAGATTAAACTAATAATAAGCATAGAAATGTAAACAATCATCATCTTCAAGTTATTACAAGTAATCAATGAAAAATATGAAAAGCAAAGTGAAGATTACAACTGAAAATGTAAAGAAGATGAAGATCTAAGCTAAACAATGATGGATCTTGAGCTAGCGTCCCTCAATCCACCCGTAAACACCAATGGATGATGAAATTAGGGTTTTGTATGTGAAATTCGGACATAAGGCAGCTGCTCTCTAAAAATGCATACGAGAAATGACTTAATCTCGTCCCTTTTATAGTGCTGAAAATCTGGGCTAAAACAGCGACAGGAGCGCTGCTTTTGAATCAAGAGCGGCACTTTTGGCTTTAATGGAGAGCGGCGCTTTTGATCAGGAATGCCGCTTTTGGCTCGAATCAGGCGTGACGCTTTGTTGTAGGAGCGACGCTTTTGGCTGAATAGGAGCGACGATTCTGGCATTAGGAATGGCGCTTTTGCAGTTGGTGCGGAGTGATATCGGCTAAAAAGTCGCGTTTTCACCCCTGTATTAAGGCCCAAAAACAAGAAAAATTCGAACTTTTTTGGCAAAATACCCACTTCGTCGGTTAGAATTGAAAAACAAGTAATTACGAAGACGGTGCAAAAAGAATAAAGAGAATCGAAGCTAAAACGAAGATTCTAGAGCGAAAACGGTGAAAGACAAGAAATCAAGTTACGATCTAGGGAATCAGCTTGCCAAACGGGCTGCCAAACGGACTGCCAGTGTGGCAAACGGCCTGCCAAATGCCTAGATCAAATGGCCTCGTTAAACGGCTTGCCTTAGCAAACGGGCCCTGCAAACGGCTTGCCAAACGGCCTGCCAGCCATTTGCAGGCAAATTTTTGTGCTTATTTAAAGGCTCTTTGTCATTCATTCCGACACACACTTCTATTCACTTCTTTCTCTCTCTTGTACTGTAACATCCCGTCTTTTTCTGTTTACTTTCCGTTTATCTATTTTAAGTCTGTTATTTAATTATAACATCTTCCGTTTACTCTACGTATTGAAGGTAATCCGTTCGGTTAATTCCCGCACCCGATTACAAACTTGAAGGACTAATCATGTCCCTTGGCCAAACTTGGCCAACTAGTCACCACCTCCCACCACCCAAACTTCATGTCCCCAACTTAAACTCATCTTCATCTTCTCCACAAATTCGTCATCTACTCAAGATCTAGCAAGCCTCAACTCAAACAAATTGTACTTTTGAAATCCTCTCATCATCTTCTACATTTTGATACTAACTTCATCTCTTTTGGGTAACTTTCTAAAAACTCTAGATTTTATATTCTTGATGTTCTTGACTTAAAAGTGTGTTAATTAGTATCTATGGCTCAAGTCTAACATGAATATGTGTTTGGTTTGTTTGATTTTGTTGTTTTGAGTAACTATCTTGAATATGAAAAATGGGTTAGTTAACTCTTTGATTTTGAATGATGAAATGTGTTTAGATGTTAATGTTTGTGTGTTCAAAGTGTTAGTTACTTCATTAGCTTCGTTTTGGTATGTTGGATGACATGAAAACCTTACATTAACATGATTATTGATTTTTTGATTCTCGTGCACTCAAGGTGAGATCATAGTTCCAATTTTACTCTTTTATACTTACATTTGGGATGAGAAAACATAAACGTTTCGTTTTACAAAGTGAACACAAGTACGAAAACAAACATTCTATGTACGAGTTAGAACAAAAATGCCTCAATTCGATTATCATTAGTTACACTTGCCGGGTGTAAGCGAGAACTTATGTTGCATGGCCATATGGGTTTGACAAACCCTCATTCGGACGGTTCGCTACCGTTATGCGGATGAAATATATTTTCAAGAAAAAGTGTAGGTTCTAACACTATGTGTATGTGGTAACGTTAGTTAAGCCTTGATAATTGGATGCTCGTGATAACAAATTTTAGAATGGTTTACTATTATTTCAACGTTATAAATCTTGTGGTTCAACTTACATACTTACTTACTGAACGTATGATTTCACCAACGTTTTCGTTGACAGATTTTCTATGTTTTACTCAGGACCTTGAATGCTAAGTGATACATGCTTCCGCACTCTATTTTGATTCTTGCTTGGATGTCGAGTATACATGCATATTTGGAGCGTCTTTTGACTTTCTTTTATATTGTGTCGAATAGGTTTCATTTGTACTTTAAACGTTGTAATGTAACTAGGCGTTGAACTACTTTTGTAAACCTTGAAACATCCTTACATTTGAAATGAATGCGACATATTTTGGTCAAATGTTGTTTTAAAGACTTATGACCACGCAACGGGACCTAAGTAGATGGCGCCGTCAATGACGATTTTGTCAGGTCGCTACAGATGGTATCAGAGCGTTGGTTGTAGGGATTTAGAGTTCATTGGTGTCAACCCCGAGTCATAGGGTACATTGGTGAGTCCAAACTACAACCGGCATATAGACTTGAAGTAGGACTTGCTTAACTACTTGTGCATTTATACTTAAACTCTTCTATTCGTATCTAACTCTTATTTCATCTTAATCTCATGTTGTTTAATTTGATTGACACGCCGTCTTGACTTTTTGAGGTAATGTCGAATGCACATATGAATTAGGGTAAAATAATTGTCGAGATTATATTACGGTGACTCATATGGACGTCCCGACATTATAACATAAAGAATTTAGGGCGAGTCATGGAAAATTTTCTATCTATCTTCATTCCATATCACGATTAGTATTATTGAGAATACTAATCAACGATATTCTTGTGTCTTGAAGGAACAATGCCTCCTCGCCGAGTTCCACGCAATGAAACTCCTGAACAAGCTCTTCAACGAATGATAGCCACCGCCGTAGATGCGACCATGGCCAGTCACTCTTCAAACAATAATAACAATAACAACAACCACAACAACAACAACAACAATGGAGCCGGTAACTCAAACGAGGGATGCTTCTATAAAGCTTTCATGGGGTGCAAACCTCATACTTTCGATGGGACCGGAGGACCGGTTGCTCTCACTCGATGGTTTGAGCTAACGGAAGCCGATTTTAGTATAAGCGGTTGCCGGGACCAAGACAAGGTTAAATACTCCACCCACACTTTTGCCGATATCGCTCTCACGTGGTGGAACAAGTATGCACAATCGGTAGGTACCGATGAAGCCCACACTCTCTCTTGGTCCGATTTAAAAGAAAAGATGATCACCGAATACTTTCCCCGCGAAGAGACTCGAAGGCTCAAAAGCGAGCTAAAAAGTTTGAAAGCGGTCGGAAATGACCTCAAGGTTTATAATCAACGATTTTCCGAGCTAGCTCTAATGTGTCCAAACCTAGTAAATCCCGAGTCTCTAAAGGTTGAACTTTACATGGATGGCCTCCCTAAGAGCATCAAACACTGGGTAATGTCATCCAAAACCGCTAACCTACAAGAAGCTTTAAAGATGGCCCACCAATTGATAGAAACAGTGGATGAAATTGAAGTGCCGGCACCTAAAGCCGAGGATAAGTCGGGTGGAAACAAAAGAAAATGGGAAGTCACTCAATCAAGCAACTAAAACAACAACAACTTCACCAAAAGCCTTTCACCTCCGAAAGCAAGAAAAGTTATTCCGGAACCAAACCTTTTTGCAACAAATGCCACAAGCATCACTTTGGTGAATGTGGCCAGCTAATTTGCCACTAGTGCCAAGGAAGTGGTCATATGGCCAACGATTGTAGAAGTGCCGCCCCCGTCGCTCGAAAGGGGCCCGATGCACCAAAGACAGTCACTTGTTACGAATGTGGCCAACAAGGTCATTTTAGAAATGCATGCCCAAAGAAGAAAGCTAACCCCAATGCGCACGGCCGAGCTTTCAAAATCAACATTGAGGAAGCCCGAGATGACAATGAACTAGTCACGGGTACGTTTCTTCTCAACAATTCTTATGCCTCTTGCTTATTCGATTCGGGTGCCGATAAGAGTTTTGTATCCGAGACTTTGACTCATTCTTTTAGCACTCCACCACTCCCATTGGATACTACTTATACCATTGAAGTGGCCAACGGGAAACTATTGAGTGCCGACAAATTTTATCGGGGATGTACGTTAAACTTAATGGGTAAAGAGGACTTGATAACTATAGAACTAGGGAGCTTCGATGTAATAATTGGTATGGATTGGTTAGCCAAAATGAAATCTCACATCCTTTGTGATCTTAAAGCGATTCAAATTCCCATCGAGAATGGTGAACCCTTGATTGTCTATGGCGATAAGAGTTGCACCGGACTCAACCTCGTCTCGTACCTTAAAGTTGAAAATATCTTCGTAAAGGTTGTTTCGCAATTCTAGCTCATGTTAAGAAAGTCGAGATCGATGAGAAGCATATCGATGATGTGCCAATTGTTAGTGACTTTTCTGATGTATTTCCCTGTAACGTCCTCCCAATAGGGTCTGGAAGAAACGTTACTAATATCAAATAAACCAACATATTATAATACGAGAACAATACTAAATGAGAAAATTTAACTTTATTGAGTACGCAGCGGAAAATGAAATGTCATTACAATAATGGAAATAACGATAAAGTAATTGTTCATATGCAGAAGTAATAAATGCGATATCTCTTGATCCTAAGTCCAAGTAGCATCACATAAGTAGTAGACAAGAAAGCTTGAATCAAATAGCACCTGAGACAAAACATGCTAAAGTGTCAACCAAAAAGGTTGAGTGAAGTTCATAGGTTTAACAAAAGTAGTTATCGTTGTTTTTAGACCACAAGATTTAGTTGTAAAGTTGATATCCTGCAGGATCAAAAAGTAGATCTCGCAGATCCAAAAGTAGTACTGATTCGTGATATTTTAGACTAAACGTTTGTTTTGTTGCCCCGATGATAAGTTGGCAGTACCTTATCACCATGTTTAAATCATTATTAAGTAATACAAAGACATCACGGTCAAATGTATCGGGGACGTTACTCCCGATAGGCCTACCCCCAATAATTAAGAATGCCTTATCCTAAAAGCAATTAAAAAATATCACTGTGGGGTCTTAGTAGCATAAGCTAGTCATAGTACAGTTTAGGTTTGTACTTGTGTCTAAGTTGTTTAAAGTATAAAAGCAGCATGTGTCTCACCCCAGTAAGTATAAAAAGTGCTATAGCAATAAGAGTGGGGCTATGAAAGTCACCTTAGTAATTCGGTGAGTGAAAGTATTCCTTAAAGAGAAAGTATGGATGATCGAAGCACAGAGAAGTCAACCTAAGAATAAGTTGAGAATAGTTTAGATGTTTTGCCCGTATTATGATAAGTGTAAGTATTTTCTTTTATAGTAAGTTTAAAGAAGGTTTATCGTTTTGGAAAGGCTTTTCATACTAGACAAGCTTTCAATCTAACACTTTCAATTTAAAATGGCCTTTTCAGGTCATAGGTTTCTGAGCCACAGGATCCTTTAACTCGGTAATCCAAACTCTCCGCCTAGACTTTCGAGCGTCCATCCACTCGAGAAAGATCAAGATCTATACCCATCTAATATACCGTTCCACTACGTTTTTAGGTGCGTATAGAAATACAACACTTTATATACTTTACTTATAAGTGTTTAATATATTTATATTATATATATGTAAGGATACATATATATATATATATATATATATATATATATATATATATATATATATATATATATATATATATATATATATATATATATATATATAGTTTAAATTATGTTTTAGATCAATATAAGCACCAATAATTATCTAATGATGCTAACAAGTGTTTTATTGATTTCATAACAGTAAGTAACTTGTATAAAACATAATAAAAATTTTCTATACATTAATATTAAGTATTGTGTATTAAATATTACTTATTATAATTATTTTAATAGTTAAAATGAAAATAAATAGGTAAACAAGTTTAACACCACATCTTATATTTTTATTAGGTTCTACTGATCAAAATAAACTTAGGAAAATTTTATAAATTTTTGTTATGGTGTAAAAGAATTTATTGCTAATTTCTTTTTCGGTTTGCAATAAATCAAAGTTTATAAAGTAATAATTATTAAATCAACTAAATTAATTCAACCAATAATTTTCGTGAGCTTATATTAGTATATTAAGCTTAGAAAAATTATTTTTATAATTATATTAATAGTTTAACTATTTAATTCAACTTTTGTATTGTTATTAGTTTAAATTCGAAATTAACTAGAAATATATATTCATTAATTCAAAAAAATAATTTTTATAACTTTCTTAATAGTTCCAAAGTAGTTTCTATTAATTATTGTAGTCATAAAAATATTATACCATTTAGTTCTCTTTTTATTTTAAAAAAACACTGTTTTCGGCTACTGTAGCAAAACTAAAGAAAATACAAATTAATTATTTAAAATGACAATTAAATCAAACATTAATTTTTATAATTACTTGCATAACATATGTGATAAGAGAAAATTGTAAAAACATATATATATATAATCGTTTACTATTTATTTATTATATATCTATATATACCGAATATAAAAAAAATCAGTTTTTGATTTTTAATAAATATAAATTCGAATGTATAATTCATAAAAATAATTTTTATAGTCATTAGGATACTTAATACTAATTATCATGTATTTACATTATTTATTATAATTAATTTCATATTTATTTGGTATTTAACATAAAACTAGCACAAAAATATGATAAAAACTAAATAAAAACTATAAAAATAATATAGAGAACTTACAAAAATAATTTTTGCAGAGGTTTGAGAGAGAATTCTTCAAGTTTTTGGTGTACAAAATTTGTGAACTAGGCTATGGTATTTATAGTTACAATTTTTGGTAAAGAGAAAATAAAAAAATACAAAAGTTTATATAAAAAAATAACTAGTGTCTTGTAAAAAAATTAAAAGTATTTATGGCCAGTCATGCCACCATTTCAAAATATAAATAAATAAAATTAAAGTTAAAAGTAGGAATAAAATAAATAAAAGTGGATCTAGATCTAGTTTATATATAAAAAAATACTACTTTTAAAAAAAAAAAAATATATATATATATATATATATATATATATATATATATATATATATATATATATATATATATATATATATATATATTTCATAGTTCTAAAAATGTTAACTAACTAAATTTCTATTTTTATTTAATTATTAAATACGAATTTTGATAAATATAAATATATATTCTGTATTTATAAAATTATAATTACTAAATGTGGTTTTTATTTAATTAAATTATTACTTTATAATTTTATTAGTTTTATATATGTTACTACATTTATATATACTTGTATTTATTAATTGTATAATATATTAACTAAATAAAAAATTAATATAAGTATTTTATATGTAATCATGTTATGACATAAATTTTTTTTTTTATAAAAATTCTTACGCGTACGTTGTTGAATAAAATTTATTATTCGTTTAACGTTCGTTAATTTCGTATGTATATAACGACCTTTTATTAGTACTTAGAGTTTATTCATTATACTTAAATCTTTTGTTCGGCCATTATATAGATGGAAAAATGAGGGTCGTTATAGTACCTCCCCGTTAATGAAAACTTCGTCCCGAAGTTTTAAGTGGAGTTCCCGTCTGCTTCATCAACAGTTGGGAAGAGATGGGGATATTTCCGTTTCATATGGTCTTTGCGTTCCCAGGTATATTCGGGGCCTCTACGCGAATTCCAACAGACTTTAATGATAGGTATGTTGCTTTTACGCGTTTGTTTGACCTCTCCTTCCATGATTTCTATAGGTTCTTCAACGAAGTGCATTTTATCATTAATACGAAGATCATTCAAAATGATGATGTTATACAAGTCATTTCAGTAAATTGGATACATGAAATGTGTTATGAATGGTATTGAGCTCATTTAAAACCTTGAGCATTTTATGTCACAATATTAGGGCAGACAAACAGAGAGGAGTTCGTGAAAATCACAGTCATGAAATTTGATAGAGATCTTCATTGTTTACAACAAGAATATTTTAATGATGAATATAAGTTGAAAAATAAAGTTTTATCACTATTGAATAATATGGATAAAACGATTCGTTTATAGGAAGAGTATAAACGAAGCTATCATAAAAGAGTGAAATGAGAAAATTAAATGTTCGCCTTAACTTTTGACGTAGTCACGATTGATTTCCGGAATTCAAGGAATTAAAGGAAATCTTCGTAATCTATAAGATTTGATTCTCCGGTATTTACGAAATTTTGAGATTTGTTTGATTAAATGCGGTGATTTGCCTCGATTGATGTGTTTGGAATTTTACTATAAATTAGCTTCTTCCGTTTCATTATCTTCACCACTTCTATACTTTCTTTCTCAATTCAAACTTCCAAAAGATTAAGAAAATGCTAAATCCAGTTCTGATCCTGGTTATTATATTGACCATCTATGCAGTCATTCTTCTTTTTCTTTTACCGCCAAAGGAATCTGTTTACTTCTTCTATGCTCTTGGGGTTATAGTGTTTTTAATTATCCCGTGTCTTTATATTGCTATACGCATTGATATACATGGTTTGTAATTTCGGAGTCGTTATCGGGCTTTATATTTTCCCTTATATGTCGGAGCTTTATGTTTTTGTTTCTTCTTCCCGACTTCAAGTCAAGCGAGTAATGGTCCAGAATTCATAGGTATGAAGTTTTGAATGATCATAATATATAAAGTAGAAAGGAAAGGTAATAGCACGATTTGATTTGTCATATTACCAGAATATCCGAAAAAGAACGAATCATCAAGAAAAATATTTTCTTGATATGTTTAGAGGTTAAATAGAATGTAAGAGTCGTGTAACATGGCAAATGATGATTATAAAATCTATAAATCATCATCTTCCATTAAAAACTGAGCATGACTTTCTGTAATATAATCACGTTGGCCTGACGTCATTGTATTATATTAACTCATGCTTCAATTCCCAATCACTTCTTCAAAGCATTTATAATTTAAACTCGAATTTTACAGAATATAGAAACTAAAATAGTTTCCTTTATAAAGATATCGCAAAGAGATACTTAATTGCGGACATGAATCGCTATGAAGATATCTTCCGAAATATAGAGGATATTTATGATGATATTTTGGAATTTCTAAGTTCGAAAGTTGATGAAGAAAAATTTTCCGCAAGCTTTTAACATGACTTTGGAGCAAGATATTCTCTAAAGATTTCACCGGATTCATAATTTCCTGGATTCTTTGAATATAGGGTTTGGCCCTTGTGTTTGTCCTTGGTCTCCTCCATGGTTAGCTCAATCCGTTTTTCAGTTCCAAATTTTCTTTTGGGCTTTTCCAACGTACCATTCTTTATTATCAAACTGTTAGCCCTTAAGAACATCTATAGCATTTGCTGCTTCGTCAGCATTCTCAAGGTTAACGAATCTGAATCATTGATTGACAACCCGAGATGGTTTCAAGAAATTTTATTTTTAGATGATTAAACGCTGATTGTAATCGTCAATGGATCTAATGGTTGACGAATAGGCGTTGTTGATTTCAAAAGTAATGAATGATAATTTTGGTGGTTTGATGTGATAATTCATCATAGAATACGAATGAATATAATTCATGAATGTAGTGATCTTTAGGAAGATAACATCTGCTATAGCTTTACTTGAATTCTGATATGTCAAATTCAGAATATGTAATTTGATTTGAATGAAAATGGTTGTTCTTTGGTGCGCGGATACATATGTGGATGTAAGTAGTATAGTTACTGATTATTGAATCAGAATTTGAAGAATGTACAATGTAACATATTAATGTGAGATATAAATATTTCTCGGGTATTACCTACCCATTAAAATATTTTCACAATTAACAGTTTGTACAAAAGAGAAGATATACGTTCATATATGTATTCTTCAGATATAATATAGATTTAATGAGTTAATATAATATTAAACTCATTTGATTTGCGGTTGAAACGAGAATAAATAATCTCCAAAACCTTAGAGATTTCATAATTGTCGCGAAATATTTCGCTAATGAAGTTATGAATCAATACTTCATCGTTCATTGTTATTGATATACCTCAGTATATGATGTTGGTGCTCGTGGAATTCTTGTGAAATTCATAAGGCACGAATGATGTTTTCTAGAAAGTTTCGAGTACATCGAAAATGAAAGTATACAATAAATCATGTATTTGAGTAATACACTTGGTTTATTATGAAATGGAGTTTATTGTGTTGAAGCAGTGATTAATGATTGTTAAGTCATTAACGAAGGATGTACATCATAGCATATTAATGATATGAATTAATTAAGTAGTACATACTAGTTAAGATTCACACGTAATAGCTTAGTATGAAAAGATTTATTATTGTTCCAATCCATATATATAAAGTATACATATGTAATTCTTCAGGAAGAATGAGTCAATACATCTTAACTCATTATTACTAATATTCCTTGGTATCTATGGGGCGTATGATGTTGATGTTTGAGGTACTGAGTGTGATGTTGAGGCGTGGAATGCGGATGTTTTCGTTGGTGAAGCTGGTGATGTTGGTGGTGATGCCGATGGTACTGGTGGTACTGGTTATGCTGCTGGTGCTGCTGCTGGTGTTCGTAGGTTTCGCACCATATTCTCCAGAGCCACTACTCGAGCGCGAAGCTCGTTGACTTCTTCTATTATTCCGGGATGATTGGCGGTTCGGACAAATGGATGAATAAGATCTAAAATTTTAGATATTATATTCGTGACTGGATATCCTGGAAATGAGGGTGAAAATAGTGTTCCGAACGGGTTCGCCAGTAAGTGCTTCAGGTTCTTCACCAAGAGGTGAATTCGGTTGGTGGAAGGGATCACCTTCTTCTTGTCTCCATTGATTAAGTTTACTACGAACCCATCCCCAATTCATCCAAAATAGATGATGGCTGATTGGTTGGTTCATTCCGGTTACGCTGCCATTGGAGCTCGAAGAGTTCGAGGAATCCATATTATGTGTTTGGAATTAGGGTTTTTGATATGAGATTAGTTTTGAATACTGGATGATATATTCGTCTCCTAGAATACGTGTATATAGCAAAAGATTTCCGTAATTTATGGAGGGAATTTAGGAAAAGTGTTAGACAAAATCTATTAGGATAGATACGATAAGATATAATAAGATATGATGTGTCTTTACTTTAATAATGGCAGTATGACGTGTCGAGATCATAAAGTGATAAGTATGTAATCTAATAATCTTTTGATTAAAGACTTTCAATTCGTATACTGTGATAACCCAATGACATTTTTCAATTCGCAAACCGATGCATAAAGGCATAAGGCATATAGGTACGTGATATAACAGAGAGTTATATACGTTTGAGTGTGAGTAGTAACAATTAAAAGAATTTCAAAATAATGGATAATATTTCATGTAATACATATGTAATACACATAACCATGATAGATGACTTATGAATGTCAAGAATTTCTGAAATCATTGTGTCGCATTTAGATGCGGTGGTGTAATTGGATAGTACTCAGGAAAATGAGCAGAGTTCTTAGATTAGCTCGGCATTCTAAGATAAGTAAAGTTTCTAAAGTATAGTGTAGCATTTAACAGTTAAAGACAACAATTAAAGGCACTATGGTCAAGGAAAGTTGTAGTCCTACATTAGGAAAGAGACTTTGATTAGAATCTTTAAGTCAAGTTTGGTAAAGCATGATTGTTAAGATTATAAGGCAATTCTAAATGCTTTAAGTCTAAGGCAGGAAAGGTTATAGTTTCCTAGATTGCTAAGGCACCCTAGCTAGCAAGTAAGGCACACATAAAAATGCAATCCTGGTTCTCTATAACAGCCTGGTTATGCTCTGATACCAATCTGTAACGTCCTCCCAATAGGGTCTGGAAGAAACGTTACTAATATCAAATAAACCAACATATTATAATACGAGAACAATACTAAATGAGAAAATTTAACTTTATTGAGTACGCAGCGGAAAATGAAATGTCGTTACAATAATGGAAATAACGATAAAGTAATTGTTCATATGCAGAAGTAATAAATGCGATATCTCTTGATCCTAAGTCCAAGTAGCATCACATAAGTAGTAGATAAGAAAGCTTGAATCAAACAGCACCAGAGACAAAACATGCTAAAGTGTCAACCAAAAAGGTTTAGTGAAGTTCATAGGTTTAACAAAAGTAGTTATCGTTGTTTTTAGACCACAAGATTTAGTTGTAAAGTTGATATCCCGCAGGATCAAAAAGTAGATCTCGCAGATCCAAAAGTAGTACTGATTCGTGATATTTTAGACTAAACGTTTGTTTTGTTGCCCCGATGATAAGTTGGCAGTACCTTATCACCATGTTTAAATCATTATTAAGTAATACAAAGACATCACGGTCAAATGTATCGGGGACGTTACTCCCGATAGGCCTACCCCCAATAATTAAGAATGCCTTATCCTAAAAGCAATTAAAAAATATCACTGTGGGGTCTTAGTAGCATAAGCTAGTCATAGTACAGTTTAGGTTCGTACTTGTGTCTAAGTTGTTTAAAGAATAAAAGCAGCATGTGTCTCACCCCAGTAAGTATAAAAAGTGCTATAGCAATAAGAGTGGGGCTATGAAAGTCACCTTAGTAATTCGGTGAGTGAAAGTATTCCTTAAAGAGAAAGTATGGATGATCGAAGCACAGAGAAGTCAACCTAAGAATAATTTAAGAATAGTTTAGATGTTTTGCCCGTATTATGATAAGTGTAAGTATTTTCTTTTATAGTAAGTTTAAAGAAGGTTTATCGTTTTGGAAAGGCTTTTCATACTAGACAAGCTTCCAATCTAACACTTTCAATTTAAAATGGCCTTTTCAGGTCATAGGTTTCTGAGCCACAGGATCCTTTAACTCGGTAATCCAAACTCTCCGCCTAGACTTTCGAGCGTCCATCCACTCGAGAAAGATCAAGATCTATACCCATCTAATATACCGTTCCAATACGTTTTTAGGTGCGTATAGAAATACAACACTTTATATACTTTACTTATAAGTGTTTAATATATATATATATATATATATATATATATATATATATATATATATATATATATATATATATATATATAGTTTAAATTATGTTTTAGATCAATATAAGCACCAATAATTATCTAATGATGCTAACAAGTGTTTTATTGATTTCATAACAGTAAGTAACTTGTATAAAACATAATAAAAATTTTCTATACATTAATATTAAGTTTTGTGTATTAAATATTACTTTTTATAATTGTTTTAATAGTTAAAATGAAAATAAATAGGTAAACAAGTTTAACACCACATCTTATATTTTTCTTAGGTTCTACTGATCAAAATAAACTTAGGAAAATTTTATAAATTTTTGTTATGGTGTAAAAGTATTTATTGCTAATTTCTTTTTCGGTTTGCAATAAATCAAAGTTTATAAAGTAATAATTATTAAATCAACTAAATTAATTCAACCAATAATTTTCGTAAGCTTATATTAGTATATTAAGCTTAGAAAACTTATTTGTATAATTATATTAATAGTTTAACTATTTAATTCAACTTTTGTATTGTTATTAGTTTAAATTCGAAATTAACTAGAAATATATATTCATTAATTCAAAAAAATAATTTTTATAACTTTCTTAATAGTTCCAAAGTAGTTTCTATTAATTATTGTAGTCATAAAAATATTATACCATTTAGTTCTCTTTTTATTTTAAAAAAACACTGTTTTTGGCTACTGTAGCAAAACTAAAGAAAATACAAATTAATTATTTAAAATGACAATTAAATCAAAAATTAATTTTTATAATTACTTTTATAACATATGTGATAAGCGAAAATTGTAAAAACATATATATATAATAGTTTACTATTTATTTATTATATATCTATATATACCGAATATAAAAAAAATCAGTTTTTGATTTTTAATAAATATAAATTCGAATGTATAATTCATAAAAATAATTTTTATAGTAATTAGGATACTTAATACTAATTATCATGCATTTACATTATTTATTATAATTAATTTCATATTTATTTGGTATTTAACATAAAACTAGGACAAAAATATGATAAAAACTAAATAAAAACTATAAAAATAATATAGAGAACTTACAAAAATAATTTTTGCAGAGGTTTGAGAGAGAATTCTTCAAGTTTTTGGTGTACAAAATTTGTGAACTAGGCTATGGTATTTATAGTTACAATTTTTGGTAAAGAGAAAATAAAAAAATACAAAAGTTTATATAAAAAAATAACTAGTGTCTTGTAAAAAAATTAAAAGTATTTATGGCCAGTCATGCCACCATTTCAAAATATAAATAAATAAAAGTAAAGTTAAAAGTAGGAATAAAATAAATAAAAGTGGATCTAGATCTAGTTTATATATAAAAAAATACTACTTTTAAAAAAAAATATATATATATATATATATATATATATATATATATATATATATATATATATATATATATATATATATATATATATATTTCATAGTTCTAAAAATGTTAACTAACTAAATTTCTATTTTTATTTAATTATTAAATACGAATTTTGATAAATATAAATATATATTCTGTATTTATAAAATTATAATTACTAAATGTGGTTTTTATTTAATTAAATTATTACTTTATAATTTTATTAGTTTTATATATGTTACTACATTTATATATACTTGTATTTATTAATTGTATAATATATTAACTAAATACAAAATTAATATAAGTATTTTATATGTAATCATGTTATGACATAAATTTTTTTTTTTATAAAAATTCTTACGCGTACGTTGTTGAATAAAATTTATTATTCGTTTAACGTTCGTTAATTTCGTATGTATATAACGACCTTTTATTAGTACTTAGAGTTTATTCATTATACTTAAATCTTTTGTTCGGGCATTATATAGATGGAAAAATGAGGGTCGTTATATTCCCGACCAATTTCCGGGTCTTCTACCTCATCGACCGGTACAATTCCAAATCAATCTTATTCCAGGAGCCGCACCCTAGCATGTGCACCGTATAGACTTGCTCCTTCCGAAATGCAAGAATTGCAAAGTCCAATTCAAGAACTACTTGACCGTAGTTTTATCCAACCTAGCCATTCACCATGGGGCGCTTCGATTTTATTCGTTAAAAAGAAAGATGGATCCCTACGAATGTGTATCGATTATCGTGAACTAAACAAATTGATGGCTAAGAACTGGTATTCTCTTCCACGCATCCACGACATCTTTGATCAACTACAAGGATCTTGTGTATATTCAAAAATCAATCTCCGCTCGGGTTATCATCAACTAAGGGTTAAGGGTGAAGATGTCTCCAAAAACGCTTTCCAGACTCGCTATGGTAGTTACGAATTCCTTGTCATGCCATTTGGTCTAACTAATGCACCGGTGGTGTCCATAGACCTTATGAACCGCGTGTACAAACTGTATATCGACAAATTCATTATTGTATTCATCGATGACATCTTAGTCTATTCTAAAAGCGAAGAGGAATACGAACAACACCTCCGACTCGTGCACGAACTCCTTAGACAAGAACGACTCTATGCCAAATTCTCCAAGTGTGAATTTTGGTTGAAGGAAGTTTAATTTCTTGGTCATGTTGTAAGCGACCAAGGTATTAAGGTCGATCCCACGAAAATCGAAGCCATTAGCAAATGGGAAACCTCTACTACTCCTACTCACATTCGACAATTATTAGGCCTCACCGGGTATTATCGTAGGTTTATCTAAAATTTCTCTTTGGTTGCACGTCCTCTAACCGTGTTAACTCACAAGGGAAGGAAATTCGTATGGGCAACCGAACAAGAGTCCGCATTTCAAATCTTGAAGAAAAAGTAAACCACCGTCCCTATCTTGTCACTTCCCGAAGGCAATGAAGATTTTGTTGTATATTGCGATGCCTCGAAACATGGTTTTAGGTGCGTATTGATGCAATGAAAGAAGGTTATTTCTTATGCCTCCCGACAATTGAAAACCATGAACGGAACTACATGACACATGATCTCGAACTCGTAGCCGTTGTCTTCACACTCAAAATGTGGAGACACTACCTTTACAGAAACCAAAAGTACCATCTTCACCGATCACAAAAGCCTCCAACACATCTTCGATCAAAAGCAACCAAACATGAAACAACGGCGGTGGATTGAAACTTTGAACGATTACGATTGTGAGCTTCATTACCGTCCCGAAAGGGCGAATGTAGTAGCCGATGCTTTAAGTCGAAAGGAAAGAATGGTGCCTCTTCGTGTCCGAGCTTTAAACATCACCATCCACACCAATCTTAATAATCAAATTTGTGTAGCCCAAGGCGAGGTTCTCAAGGATGAAAACATCTCTCTCAAACGCTTGAACGTCCTCACCTCTCGATTCGAAGTTAAGGAGACCGGACTCCGATATTTCGCCGGAAGAATTTAGGTGCCTAGTTATGGGGACTTGCGAAGCCTTATTCTAGACGAAGCCCATAAGTCAAGGTATTCGATTCACCCCGGTACCAATAAGATGTACCACGACCTCAAAGAACAATATTGGTGGCCGAACATTAAAAGGGACGTTGCTACTTATGTTGGAAAGTGCTTAACTTGCTCCAAAGTCAAAGCCGAACATCAAAGACCATCCGGATTACTATAACAACCCGAAATCCCGCAATGGAAGTGGGAAAGAATAACGATGGATTTAATCACAAAACTACCCAAGACAATAGGCGGTTATGATACCATTTGGGTTATTGTTGATCGTCTCACCAAATCCGCCTACTTCCTCGCCATGATGGAAACCGACAAAATGGAGAAACTTGCACAACTTTACATTAAAGAGATCGTAGCCCGTTACGGTGTACCATTATCGATTATTTCTGACCGAGATGGCCGTTTTGTTTCTTGATTTTGGCCTACTTTACAAGAAGCGTTGGGAACACGATTAGACATGAGCACCGCATAACATCCGCAAACCGACGGACAAAGCGAACGCACAATTCAAACCTTAGAAGACATGCTATGAGCTTGCGTTATCGATTTCAGAAAAGTTTGGGACAAGCACTTGCCGCTCGCCAAATTCCCCTACAACAATAGTTATCACGCGAGTATTAACACCGCACCATTCGGAGCATTATATGGTCACAAATGTCGTTCACCTCTTTGTTGGGCCGAAGTAGGCGACAAGCAAATTACCGGACCCGAACTCATTTATGAAACAACCGAGAAGATCATTCTAAAATGTCCCATTCATATTGATTATAAACGTTCCATATTAATTGATTTCGTTGCGAGGTTTTGACCTCTATATGAGACGTTTTTCAAAGACTGCATTCATTTTTAAAACAACCATAACCTTTATTTTATCAATAAAGGTTTTAAAAACATTACGTAGATTATCAAATAATGATAATCTAAAACATACTGTTTACACACGACCATTACATAATGGTTTACAATAGAAATATATTACATCGACATTTGTTTCTTGAATGCAGTTTTTACACAATATCATACAAACATGGACTCCAAATCTTGTCCTTATTTTAGAATGCAACAGTGGAATCTCTTAGTATTCACCTGAGAATAAACATGCTTTAAACGTCAACAAAAATGTTGGTGAGTTATAGGTTTAACCTATATATATCAAATTGTAACAATAGACCACAAGATTTCATATTTCAATACGCATCCCATACATAGAGATAAAAATCATTCATATGGTGAACACCTAGTAACCGACATTAACAAGATGCATATATAAGAATATCTCCATCATTCCGGGACACCCTTCGGATATGATATAAATTTCGAAGTACTAAAGCATCCGATACTTTGGATGGGGTTTGTTAGGCCCAATAGATCTATCTTTAGGATTCGCGTCAATTAGGGTGTCTGTTCCCTAATTCTTAGATTACCAGACTTAATAAAAAGGGGCATATTCGATTTCGATAATTCAACCATAGAATGTAGTTTCACATGCTTGTGTCTATTTTGTAAATCATTTATAAAACCTGCATGTATTCTCATCCCAAAAATATTAGATTTTAAAAGTGGGACTATAACTCACTTTCACAGATATTTCCTTCCTTGGAAATAAGACTTGGCCACTGATCGATTCTCGAACCTATACAAATATGTACATATATATCAAAGTATGATCAAAATATAATTACAACTATTTTTATTATGTTTTAAAGATTTGAGTGTATTAAGTCAGCTGTCCTCGTTAATAACCTACAACTAGTTGTCCACAGTTAGATGTACAGAAATAAATCGATATATATTATCTTTAATCAATCCACGACCCAGTGTATACACGTCTCAGGCTAGATCATAACTCAAAGTATATATATATTTGGAATCAACCTCAACCCTGTATAGCTAACTCCAACATTACTGCATATAGAGTATCTATAGTTGTTCCAAATAATATATATACATGGGTCGATATGATATGTCAAAACATTTGCATACGTGTCTATGGTATCCCAAGATTACATAATATATTAGAATACATGTATAATACAATATAAGTTTTCTAGGATATGATTTGTATAGATTTGTAAAGCATTTCCCGTAGCTAAAAAGATCAAAATATCCAATCTTGTTTTACCCATAACTTCTTCATTTTAAATCCGTTTTGAGTGAATCAAATTGCTATGGTTTGATATTGAACTCTAATTTAAGAATCCAAACAAAAAAAGTATAGGTTTATAGTCGGAAATTTAAGTTACATGTCAATTACTAAAGAGGTAGTCATTTCCGTCGAAAGAACGACATCTTGATGACCATTTTGAAAAACATACTTTCACTTTGAGTTTAACCAAGATTTTTGGATTTAGTTTCATGATCATATGAAAAATTATTTTTCCAGAAGAACAACTTTTAAATCAAAGTTTATCATAGTTTTTAATTATCCAAACCAAAACAGCCCCCGGTTTCACTACGACGGCGTATATCCGATTTTATGGTGTTCATAGTGTTTCCAGGTTTTAAATCATTAAGTTAGCATATCATATAGATATAGAACATGTGTTTAGTTGATTTTAAAAGTCAAGTTAGAAGGATTAACTTGTTTTTGCGAACAAGGTTAGAATTAACTAAACTATGTTCTAGTGATTACAAGTTTAAACCTTCGAATAAGATAGCTTTATATGTATGAATCGAATGATGTTATGAATATCATTACTACCTCAATTTTTCTGGATAAAACTACTGGAAATGAGAAAAATAGATCTAGCTTCAAAGAATCCTTGGATGGCTTGAAAGTTCTTGAAGCAGAATCATGACACGAAAACAGTTCAAGTAAGATTTTCACTCGAAATAAGATTGTTATAGTTATAGAAATTGAATCAAAGTTTGAATATGAATATTACCTTGAATTAGAAAGATAACCTACTGTAAATAACAAAGGTTCCTTGATCTTAGATGATTACTTGGAATGGATTAGAAAGTTTGAAAGTAAACTTGCAAACTTGGAAGTATTCTTGATTTTTATGAAACTATACTTATGGAATTTATGAAGAACACTTAGAACTTGAAGATGGAACTTGAGAGAGATCAATTAGATGAAAAAAGTTGAAGAATGAAAGTGTTTTTAGGTGTTTTTGGTCGTTGGTGTATGGATTAGATATAAAGGATATGTAATTTTGTTTTCATGTAAATAAGTCATGAATGATTACTAATATTTTTGTAATTTTATGAGATATTTCATGCTAGTTACCAAATGATTGTTCCCACATGTGTTAGGTGACTCACATGAGCTGCTAAGAGCAGATCATTGGAGTGTATATACCAATAGTACATACATCTAAAAGCTGTGTATTGTACGAGTACGAATACGGGTGCATACGAGTAGAATTGTTGATGAAACTGAACGAGGATGTAATTGTAAGCATTTTTGTTAAGTAGAAGTACTTTGATATGTGTCTTGAAGTCTTTCAAAAGTGTAAGAATACATATCAAAACACAACATGTATATACATTCTAATGGAGTCGTTAAGTCTTCGTTAGTCGTTACATGTAAGTGTTGTTTTGAAACCTTTAAGGTAACGATCTCAATTAATGTTGTTAACCCAATGTTTATTATATCAAATGAGATGTTAAATTATTATGTAATCATGATATTATGATGTATGAATATCTCTTAATATGATATATACATTAAAATATCGTTACAACGATAATCGTTACATATAAGTCTCGTTTCGTAATTCTTGAGTTAGTAGTCTTGTTTTTACATATGTAGTTCATTGTTAACACACTTAATGATATATTTAAATATCATTTTATCATGTTAAATATAGTGTATCAATATCTTAATATGATACATATGTATTTAGTAGACGTTATCATAACGATAATCGTTATATATATCATTTCGAGTTTCCTAACTTAGTAATCTCATTTCTTATGTATATCATGTAAAGACCCGTCCTAATCCGTCCAGACGAAGTCCATATCGATTATAAACGATTCACAACAATTGATTACATCGCGAGGTACTTGACCTCTATATGATACATTTTACAAACATCGCATTCGTTTTTGAAAAGACAATCTTTCATTACATCGAAAGTTGACAAGCATGCATACCATTTCATAATATATCCAACTATAATTGACTTAATAATAATCTTGATGAACTCGACGACTCGAATGCAACGTCTTTTGAAATATGCCATGAATGACCTCAAGTAATATCTATAACATGAGCAAATGCACAGCGGAAGATTTCTTTCGTACCTGAGAATAAACATACTTTAAAGTGTCAATCAAAAGGTTGGTGAGTTCATTAGTTTAACATAAATAATCATTTAATAATTTTAATAGACCACAAGATTTCATATTTCCATTTCTCATAAACATACGTCCCATGCATAGAGACAAAAATAACATTCATATGGATTGAACACCTGGTAACCGACATTCACAATTTGTATATAAGAATATCCCCATTATTCCGGGATCCTCCTTCGGACATGATATAAATTTCGAAGTACTAAAGCTTCCGGTACTTTGGATGGGGCTTGTTGGGCCCGATAGATCTATCTTTAGGATTCGCGTCAATTAGGGTGTCTGTTCCCTAATTCTTAGATTACCAGACTTAATAAAAAGGGGCATATTCGATTTCAATAATTCAACCATATAATGTAGTTTCAATTACTTGTGTCTATTTCGTAAAACAATTATAAAAGCAGTGCATATTCTCAGTTCCAAAAATATATATTGCAAAGGCATTTAAAAAGGGAGCAAATGAAACTCACCATACTGTATTTCGTAGTAAAAATACATATAACATCATTGAACAAGTGTAAGGTTGGCCTCGGATTCACGAACCTATATTAATTGCATTTCTATTAAAACATATGATAGAAATATCATAATTTCATTTATTAATGTATATTATTTATATATATTTTTTATAGTTATAGAGATTTATACTAGATTTCATTTAAAAATATATATACTTTATGTTATATCTTAACTTCTATGTTTTATGTATTTATCTGGTATTTGTATTTAAAGTGATTTATATAGTTATATATATATATATATATATATATATATATATATATATATATATATATATATATATATATATATATATATATACTTAATTTGTTTTATGTAAGTTTTTATATAAGGAATGTTAATATGATTTATATATAGTTATATGGAATATTAATATAGTTGTAGCATATGTATTAAGTATGTATTATGTATAAAAGTATTAATTGGTTTAAAAATGATAGTTTTCATATTAATGATTTACTAATAATAATAATAATAAAAAAAATGATAATATTAATAATAATAATAATGATATTGTTAATAACGATACTTTTGTTTAATAATAATACTAATAATACTAGTAGCTACAAAAGCGATACTAATACTAATATTAATGAAAATAATAATTTTATTATTTTCATAATGATAATAATAATAATCATGTTTGTAACTATGATCATAATAATAGTGATATTAATAATAATACTTGTGACAATATTGATGTTACAGTTAATG
The DNA here is from genome assembly GCF_046630445.1 of Rutidosis leptorrhynchoides. Taxonomy (NCBI): domain Eukaryota; kingdom Viridiplantae; phylum Streptophyta; class Magnoliopsida; order Asterales; family Asteraceae; genus Rutidosis; species Rutidosis leptorrhynchoides. The sequence goes on from NC_092335.1 coordinate 272,023,697, forward strand.
ATAGTCATGATACTGATTTTTAATACCTACATAATAATAATACTCGTGATAATAATATTACCTCTGTCAATATTAACACTTCTATTATTTATAAAATGATATTAATACTAATATTTACGAAAATGATAATAATACTAAAGTTTTAATTTTACTTGTAATATCATATTTAATACTTATAATAATAATAATAATAATAATAATAATAATAATAATAATAATAATAATAATAATAATAATAATAATAATAATAATAATTATAATAATAATAATAGGTATAATACTAATAATAATAATAATAATAATAATAATAATAATAATAATAATAATAATAATAATAATAATAATAATAATAATAATAATAATAATCATAATAATAATGAAGAATAACAACCTTTGAAGAAAGCCTTTAAAAAAAATGTCACTGAAGGGACTCGATCCCGAGACCTCTCGTTCACAGACAAACACCCAGACCACTGATTCACTCACGTTTTTCTGTTATAATTCACGTATTAAATCTATATGACCCATCTGTCTGTTTTAATTTCCTAATCCAATCAATTAGAAAACCTCGTCCTTTAGTTCCCCAGCGATTCTTGCCTGCCACAATCTTACGATGTTACTATCTGTATAATTTTTTTTTTTGCCCAAAGGAAACATAGCAGCCCAATAATCGAATTAGTTGGCCCAACAAAACCACTTCACATGACCCAATCCTAATACCGATCCAAAAAGCAATAGAAATTAATGGGACGGTTCCTTCATTCTATTTTCTAAAATTCCAATGTGTTTTATCTGTTTACTTAATTATGATCGACAGCTCATCATTCCATTTATCACTCTCATTACTTTAACCGACACTTTTAATCATTAATCATGGTTACTGTATCTTCTTCATAGAAATAAAAGTAGTTGGTAGTTTTATGGTGAAACAGAAAACGCTGCAGTAGCAGTAGCGACAATAATAATAGTTGTAGCAATGAATAAAAGAAATAGCAAAAAGGGTGAGTTCGTGACGGTTGTGGCTAGTTGATCAAGGGAAGCCGTAGTAGGTGTTTAGGACCATGGTTGTTTTGAAGTTGTTGTAATCCAAACAGGAGTTAATATATGCACGAACAAGATGGTTGAAACAAAATAAAATATACTCCGTACAGAAAACGTGGTAGCAAGAGCTTGATCATTTAATATGCAACATAAACAAAAACCTAAACGACGGCAGAAGATGATAACTGTTTGGTTTAGTCTTGTGGGGTTGTAGTGGGTTCACGATGGTGGTTCATGGGTGGTTTCCATAAGAAAGAGAGAGACGGTTAGCAGTGGTGGTATTTTTCATCGAACAACATGAGTCATAGGTTATTTGGTTTATGTAAACAATAGTAGATAAGTTGATTAGCAGCTGCAGTAATCTTGTAGCATGAATATCAGGTAGTAATAGTTGATGAATATTTGATGTTAATGGTGTTGGTGTTCGATATTAGTGGCTACAATTAAGAGTGGGTTTTGTGGTGTTTGTCCTTGGCTTGCAACAACAGAAACACGTATGGGTGTGCAAGGGGTTGAACGCGGAGGTGGAGGATGGTGGTGATATAGTGTTTGTGGTTCGTGGTGGATTTGAGGTTCACAAGAAAGAACCAAAGGAGAAGATATAGATGATGTTTTTGTAGGTAATTCAAATGTGTAGTATATATTTAATTCACATAATAATTCAATAAAAGTAATATTAAGATTCGATTGATGCCAGTGATATTATAGCTAAGGAGTAAGAAAAAAAATTATATTATATTATAATAATAATCAAACATGTGTTTGATGAAAGGAATAATAAGCAGTTTCAATGATTTAGGGTGTCGACATTAAATCACGAGAATTGAATAAGGAAAGGGACAGTTTGATAAAGATGGTTAACCGATTCTAATTATCTGATTTTATAATTTATATTAATATTAATATTAATAAATATAAATTTAAATATTAATAATGATACTTTTAATATAAGTAATAAAAATAAAAATCTTAACATTAATATTAATGATGATAATAATTATAATAATGATACTTAATAATAATAATACTTTGTTAATGTTTTTGCAAGTTATTATGTATATATGTATAAAAACACATTAAATCATAAACTACTGTTCGTGAATCGTCGAGAACGGTCAAAGGTCAAATGAATATATCAACATCGTTTCAAAATTTTCTAGACTTAACATTACAGACTTTGCTTATCGTCTCGAAATCATATAAAGATTAAGTTTAAATTTAGTCAAAAATTCCCGGGTCATCACAGTACCTACCCGTTAAAGAAATTTTGTCCTGAAATTTGAGTGAGGTGGTCATGGTTAACAATAAAAAAGTTTTCATGACAAATATGAGTTGATAAATTGAGTTTTAATATCATTGAGTAATATGGATAAAAATAATTCTATTATTCGAAGAGTACGAATGAAGCTATCACCAACGAGTGAAATAGGAGAGTAAAGATTCATCTTAACTTTTGACAGAGTCAGGGTTGAATTCCGGAATTCAAGGGATTTAGGAAATCTTCAAAATCTAATTAAGATCTGATCTTTCGGCGAATAAAGAAATTAAGATCTCTTTAATTAAATGCAATCATCTGCTTCGATTGCTTTGTCTGATATCCTCACTATAAATTTACCTTTTCCATTCCATTAGTTTCCACCACTTTAGTAATTTCTTTCCTAATTCACATTTCTAAAGAGTTTGAAAATTCTTAATCCAGTTCAAATCCTTGTACTTATCCTGACTATCATATCTGTCATCCTTCTTTTCCAACTTCCACCAGAAGAATCTGTTCACTTCTACTATCACCTTGGGGTGATACTATTCTTAATTATACCGTGTCTTTATAGTGCTATTCGTATTAATATTCACAGTTTGTAACCTCCGTGTTGTTATTGGGCTTCATATCTTCCCTTATACTTCGAATTCCTTGCTTCTGTTTTCTATAATCATTTTCATCCCATGTTAATACTCTCCCCTATTTGCTGCGATTTATACTCCAATTTCTATTTCGGAGCTTTTGTCTCTTCGTTTCTTTTTCTTGCGATTAGGCATCTCTTGTAAAGATCCAGAATTTGCAGATATAAGTTTCAGAATGAACATTGTTAATGTTCTAAGGAGGGAATGTTAGTGGCACGATCTTGATTTGTTAAATTACCAGAATTCAAGGAAAGATAGGACTATCAAGAAAAATATGTTCTTGATATATTTATAGATTAGACAGAACGTAAGAGTCGTGTAACATGGCACATGATGACGTTATGATCTGTGAATCATCACATTCCATTTAGAAACTCAGCATGACTTACTGTAATATAATCACGTTGATCAAGTGTCATTATATCATACTAACTCATGCATCAATTCCCAACATTACTTCAATAACATTCATATTTTAAGCTCGAAAGTTTACAGAATATAGAAACTAACAGTTTCTATATGATGTAATACTGATAGCACGAAGAGATTAATGATTTTAGATAAGAATAGTTATAAAAATATCTCCAGAAATATGGAGGATATTTATAATGAAAGATACGATAATATCTCGGAATATCTAAGATCAGAGGATGATAGAAACTATTGTCTGCCAGGGTTTAGAGTAACGAGCAAGATATTCGCTAAAGACTTCAGCAGACATTGAATCATTTAGATTCTTTGAAGTCAAACTTATTCTTTGTGATTTGTCAACGGCCTTCTTCATAGTTTCGCATAATCTGCTTTTCGGTACTAAATTTTCTCTTGAATGTTTCCAATATAATGATACACAGGAAACCCGAAGAGGTATATAATTTCGGACGAGAATATTTTTGAAAATATCCTCAGAAATATCGAACATATTGATGATGATATTTTGGAATTTCTAAATTCGATGGTTGATGGAGAAAGATTTTCCGCAAGATTTTAACATGACTTCGGAGCAAGATATTCTCTAAAGATTTCATCGGATTCAGAATTACCTGGATTCTTTGAATATAGGGTTTAGTCCTTGTATTTGTCCTTGGTCCCTTCGTGGTTAGCTCAGTTCGTTTTTCAGTTCCAACTTTTCTGAGCTTTTCTAACATACTATTCTTTATCATCAAACTTCCGATGATTAAGGTCGTTTACGGTTATCTATGGTTTCTGCTGCTTCATTCAACTTTTTCAACATTCATAGTATTGATTTGTGACTGAGTGCTTTTCAGAATTTCAGAATGAGAGATCATAATTCTAAGAGATAAATGTCATACATATAACTGTTGATGTAGATATGATGTGAGTTTTCAAAGTACTGATTGCTGATTCCCGGTAATTAGTATGGCAGTTCTCATTACAAGATGCGGATGAGTATATGATAGGGTTTCAATAAATAAATATAATGATTTGTCAGAGAGATCTAAGCCAAGAAGCAACGAGGTTGCTGGTACGTTTGCTAGTAATATGGTGGAATATAAAAGAATTCTCCGGTATAAAAAAGGTAATCGTATATATATCAGGATTATAGTAAGGCTACTTCGAATGAAAAGTCGAAGTTGACTTGCTGGAGCTGTGACAAAATTGGCTACTTTGAAAAGGGATCGCAAAATTATTTTTGCTAATAAATGCCAAAGGATTTAACGCGGCTATGTGTTAAACTTTTACTCAGTTGCCGAGAGTTTCTCAGGTGCATAACTATATGCATAAATCTTTCCTTCCGTAGATAAAGTGCGGTTGATTCATCCTATCGATTGAGATGTTTTCAAGAATCATGAAAGGTTTGAACGCAGATTGTAATCGTCAAGATACAAATGGGGTTTAAGATGAAATCAAGTGGCAAACTTGAAGAATTGTTTAGTTTCATATGTTATAATCAATATTTTAATTCATTTTTAATTGTCCAATGTTGATAGTTCTTAGTTGATAGTCTACAGTTAGCAGTTCAATAATTTAATACATAATATTCGAATTAATTAATACATATCGTGACCCGTGTACAGGTCTCAGACTCGATCACAACTCAAATTATATATATTATTTGAGAATCAACCTTAACCCTATATAGAGAACTTGATCATTACTGCATATAGAGTGTCTATGGTAATTCCAAATAATATATATAGATGCATCGATATGATATGTCAAAACCTTGTAAACGTGTCCCGATATTTAAAGTGCGTAAAATAAATAACAGAATTTAAATGACTATAAATTAAATGCGCAAAGTAAATAACAGAAATTAAATGACGATAAATAAAATTACGATAATTAAATTGCGATAAATAAACTGCGATAAATAAAATGTAATCAGTTAGCTAGGAACAGTTAGCGTGGATTCTTAACAAAATTCCTCGTAGTTAATTTGTTTGTTTCTAACAAATTTTATTTTATCAAATGTTCTCTTTATTATGCCACTTGTTGAATTCTGATAAATCAAAATCCAAATATGAAATTGGTTGAATATGGTTATTCTGTGGTGAACGGATTTGTATATCGGTTGATGTAAGTAGGATAGTAAACGACTGTTGAATCAGCTTCGAAGAATGTACAATGTAACTTATTAATGTGAAATCTAAATATTCCTCGGGTATTACCTACCCGTTAAAATATTTTCACAATTAACACTTTGTACGAAAGAATTTTTAATTACAATCTTTATGAAAACATATATACATATATATTTTCTTCAGATGTAATCATGGATTCATTGAGTTAATATGATATTAAACTCATTTGGTTTACCGTTAGAACTAGAATACATAATCTCTAAAATATTTAGAGATTACTTAATCGTCATGAAGAACGAAGATAATTGATGTAGAACGATACGTAGAACGATGATTATACTCGAGGTACAGAATGAGATGTTGAGGCATGGATTATTGATGGTACTGGTGCTGTTACTGATGGTACTGTTGGTGCCGATGATGTTACTGAAGCTGGTACATTTTGCACTACATTTTCCAAATTGATTACTCGAGCGCGAAGCTCGTTGACTTCTTCTATGGTTCCGGGATGATTGTCGGTCAGAATGAGTGGATGAATAAGGTTTAGAATTGTGGATAGAATATAATCATTTCGAGATACTCTGGAAATGAGGCTGAAAATGGTGTTTCGAATAGGTTTGCCGGTAAGTGTTTCAGGTTCCTCGCCAAGAGGTGAATTTGGTTGACGGAAAGGATCACCTTCTTCTTGTATCCAATGATTAAGTAGACTACGAACCCATCAAATGAATTGGTTGATTCATTCTGGTGACTCTACTTTCGGAGCTTAGTTGAAACTACATATCGGAATAGCTGTCGGAATAACTATCGGAATAGCTATCGAAATCTGAGGGACTCGAACTGGTTGAGGAATTCATCTCGTATGATCAGATGAAGTATTTTCGATAGGAAATATATTATATGATGTTGATTAGTACCCTGCAATACATAATTTACATATGCATATATAATACTAAAATCCCATAAGTTACGGAGGAATCTACAGAAGATGTCAGGCAAAATCTACAATAACATATACGCTAAGATATGAATTAGCAGATATGTTAAGATATGAATTTTGTCTATACACTAATCATGCAATCATTGCATTAAAATGTGTCTAGACTAAGGATGATAAGCAAGTGATTCTCTATGAATGATAAGCACGTAATTTTCGACTCGAAATGATAAGCAAAACTTTTGACATGTAGACACGGTCGAAGTCCAGACTCACTAATACATCCTAACGACTTATCAGTTATACACACTAATGCAGACCTGGTTCGCTAAGACCACTGCTCTGATACCAACTGTAAAGACCCATCCTAATCCATCCGGATGAAGTCCATATCGATTATAAATGATTCATAACAATTGATTACATCGCGAGGTACTTGACCTCTATATGATAAATTTTACAAACATTGCATTCGTTTTTGAAAAGACAATATTTCATTACATCAAAAGTTGACAGGCATGCATACCATTTCATAATATATCCAACTATAATTGACTTAATAATAATCTTGATGAACTCGACGACTCGAATGCAACGTCTTTTGAAATATGCCATGAATGACTCCAAGTAATATCTATAACATGAGCAAATGCACAGCGGAAGATTTCTTTCGTACCTGAAAATAAACATACTTTAAAGTGTCATCCAAAAGGTTGGTGAGTTCATTAGTTTAACATAAATAATCATTTCATAATTTTAATAGACCACAAGATTTCATATTTCTATTTCTCATAAACATACGTCCCATGCATAGAGACAAAAATATCATTCATATGGATTGAACACCTGGTAACCGACATTCACAATTTGTATATAAGAATATCCCCATCATTCCGGGATCCTCCTTCGGACATGATATAAATTTCGAAGTACTAAAGCATCCGGTACTTTGGATGGGGCTTGTTGGGCCCGATAGATCTATCTTTAGGATTCGCATCAATTAGGGTGTCTGTTCCCCAATTCTTAGATTACCAGACTAAAAAGGGGCATATTCGATTTCGATCATTCAACCATATAATGTTTTTCAATTACTTGTGTCTATTTCATAAAACAGTTATAAAAGCAGTGCATGTATTCTCAGTCCCAAAAATATATATTGCAAAAGTATTTAAAAAGGGAGCAAATGAAACTCACCATACCGTATTTCGTAGTAAAAATACATATAACATCATTGAACAAGTGTAAGGTTGGCCTCGGATTCACGAACCTATATTAATTGCATTTCTATTAAAACATATGATAGAAATATCATAATTTCATTTATTAATGTATATTATTTATATATATATTTTATAGTTATAGAGATTTATACTAGATTTCATTTAAAAATATATATACTTTATGTTATATCTTAACTTCTATGTTTTATGTATTTATCTGGTATTTGTATTTAAAGTGATTTATATAGTTATATTAATATATATATATATTAATATAGTTGTAGCATATGTATTAAGTATGTATTATGTATAAAAGTATTAATTGGTTTAAAAATGACTGTTTTCATATTAATGATTTACTAATAATAATAATAATAAAAAAATGATAATATTAATAATAATAATAATGATATTGTTAATAATGATACTTTTGTTTAATAATAATACTAATAATACTAGTAGCTACAAAAGCGATACTAATACTAATATTAATGAAAATAATAATTTTATTATTTTCATAATGATAATAATAATAATCATGTTTGTAACTATGATCATAATAATAGTGATATTAATAATAATACTTGTGACAATATTGATGTTACAGTTAATGATAGTCATGATACTGATTTTTAATACCTACATAATAATAATACTCGTGATAATAATATTACCTCTATCAATATTAACACTTCTATTATTTATAAAATGATATTAATACTAATATTTACGAAAATGATAATAATACTAAAGTTTTAATTTTACTTGTAATATCATATTTAATACTTATAATAATAATAATAATAATAATAATAATAATAATAATAATAATAATAATAATAATAATAATAATAATAATAGGTATACTAATAATAATAATAATAATAATAATAATAATAATAATAATAATAATAATAATAATAATAATAATAATAATAATAATAATGAAGAATAACAACCTTTGAAAAAAGCCTTTAAAAAAAATGTCACTGACGGGACTCGATCCCGAGACCTCTCGTTCACAGACAAACACCCAGACCACTGATTCACTCACGTTTTTCTGTTATAATTCACGTATTAAATCTATATGACCCATCTGTCTGTTTTAATTTCCTAATCCAATCAATTAGAAAACCTCGTCCTTTAGTTCCCCAGCGATTCCATCCTGCCACAATCTTACGATGTTACTATCTGTATAATTTTTTTTTCAGCCCAGAGGAAACATAGCAGCCCAATAATCGAATTAGTTAGCCCAACAAAACCACTTCACATGACCCAATCCTAATACCGATCCAAAAAGCAATAGAAATTAATGGGACGGTTCCTTCATTCTATTTTCTAAAATTCCAATATGTTTTATCTGTTTACTTAATTATGATCGACAGCTCATCATTCCATTTATCACTCTCATTACTTTAACCGACACTTTTAATCATTAATCATGGTTAATGTATCTTCTTCATAGAAATAAAAGTAGTTGATAGTTTTATGGTGAAACAGAAAACGCTGTAGTAGTAGTAGCGACAATAATAATAGTTGTAGAAATGAATAAAAGAAATAGCAAAAAGGGTGGGTTCGTGATGGTTGTGGCTAGTTGATCAAGGGAAGCCGTAGTAGGTGTTTAGGACCATGGTTGTTTTGAAGTTGTTGTAATCCAAACAGGAGTTAATATATGCACGAACAAGATGGTTGAAACAAAATAAAATATACTCCGTACAGAAAACGTGGTAGCAAGAGCTTGATCATTTAATATGCAACATAAACAAAAACCTAAACGACGGCAGAAGATGATAACTGTTTGGTTTAGTCTTGTGGGGTTGTAGTGGGTTCACGATGGTGGTTCATGGGTGGTTTCTGTAAGAGAGAGAGAGACGGTTAGCAGTGGTGGTATTTTTCATCGAACAACATGAGTCATAGGTTATTTGGTTTATGTAAACAATAGTAGATAAGTCGATTAGCAGCTGCAGTAATCTTCCAAGTTGTAGCATGAATATCAGGTAGTAATAGTTGATGAATATTTGATGATAATGGTGTTGGTGTTCGATATTAGTGAAATGCCCCGTCCTAATCCATCTGGACGAAGTCTTCAACAGTTGGTCCCATTGCGAGGTTCTGACCTCTATATGCCATGAACGACTCCATTTAATATGAGCAAATGCACAGCGGAAGATTTTTTTTATACCTGAGAATAAACATGCTTTAAAGTGTCAACCAAAAGGTTGGTGAGTTCCTAAGTTTATCATAAAAACAAAAAAAATCTGTAATTTTGATAGACCACAAGATTTCGTATTTCCATTTCTCATAAACATACGTCTCATGCATAGAGACAAAAATATCATTCATATGAATTGAACACCTGGTAACCGACATTCACAATATGTATATAAGAATATCCCCATCATTCCGGGATCCTCCTTCGGACATGATATAAATTTCGAAGTACTAAAGCATCCGGTACTTTGGATGGGGCTTGTTGGGCCCGATAGATCTATCTTTAGAGTTCGCGTCAATTAGGGTTTCTGTTCCCTAATTCTTAGATTACCAGACTATATAAAAAGGGCATATTCGATTAGATAATCCAACCATAGAATGTAGTTTCGATCACTTGTGTCCATTTCGTAAAACATTTATAAAAGAAGCGCATATATAATATTAGTCGAAGACTGCTTTGGTTAGAAGAGGCAGACAAGGTGATGATGGTGGTTTATTGTGTTCCTAGGTGGTGGAGATGGCAGCCCGAAGGTGATTGGGAGGAGGTGATGGTCTCGGTTGATCAACTAATTTATTGGTAGTGATAACTCATACCATATGTATATGTATATGAAAAGTTGATATTGATGTAAAGTGATAGAAATTTTAATAGTAAACAAGTGAATCAAGTTTACTTAGTGAATCAAATGAGATTTCTTTTTGAGTGTCGACTACTGCTTAAGGAAAACGAGTTGTAACAACTTTTTCATTTAAAGGAGGAGGCATCAAGTGGTGGAAAGTGGGGTTTTATTTTCTTCATAGTGTTCTAATTTAATATATATGTATTTGAGATGATTTCAAGTTTTCTGAAATACATAAGTTTGTAAAGTTATCGATTTGCTCTTTATTTGAGTTATAATTAATTTGGTCCGCAAAGAAAATATGTATATGCACATAACATCAATTCACCAATTTAACATTTCTTTTGCTGGCCAATTAATTTTGTCAAACAAGTTATGTGGGAAACTTAAGTTACGGATATAAGAACAAATTAGCCACAGTTGCTTTGAAGGTGAAAGAGAAACAGAAATAAAAGTACAAGTGGGTGTTAGTGGTGACTTATCAATATGTCTCTCGTACGAATATATATATAAAGTAGATGCGATGAATTCAAAAGACATTACCATTTATGACCACGTGAAATTCAATTGTTGGTATGTTACCGACAGTTTTCACGGAGTGCTATATCGTTTATTAAATAAATTCGAAATCAAAGATATATATTCAATGTACTTTATTTATATATCTCGATACATTATAAGTTATAATTAATATCATATATTACTTTATTTAACATAATTAATTCTAATAACTATATAATATAATATTTCAAATTATATTTCGAATTAATATATATATATATATATATTTATATTTTTTTTTTAATATATATGTATCTATTTACTAATAGTGGTTCGTGAATTGTCGAGAGCAGTCGAAGGGTAATTGAATATTTGAAACAGTTTTAAAATTTTTGAGACTCAACATTACAGACTTTGCTTATCGTGTCGAATTCATATAAAGATTAAGTTTAAATTTGGTCAGAAATTCTCGGGTCATCACAATTAGTGGCTACAATTAAGAGTGGGTTTTGTGGTGATTGTCCTTGGCTTGCAACAACAGAAACACATATGGGTGTGCAAGGTGTTGAACGCGGAGGTGGAGGATGGTGGTGATATAGTGTTTGTGGTTCGTGGTGGTTTTGAGGTTCATAAGAAAGAACCAAAGGAGAAGATATAGATGATGTTTTTGTAGGTAATTCAAATGTGTAGTATATATTTAATTCACACAATAACTCAATAAAAGTAATATTAAGATTCGATTGATGCCACTGATATTATAGCTAAGGAGTAAGAAAAAAAATTATATTATATTATAATAATAATCAAACATGTGTTTGATGAAAGGAATAATAAGCAGTTTCAATGATTTAGGGTGTCGACATTAAATCACAAGAATTGAATAAGGAAAGGGACAGTTTGATAAAGATGGTTAACCGATTCTAATTATCTGATTTTATAATTTATATTAATATGAATATTAATAAATATAAATTTAAATATTAATAATGATACTTTTAATATAAGTAATAAAAATAAAAATCTTAACATTAATATTAATGATGATAATAATTATAATAATGATACTTAATAATAATAATACTTTGTTAATGTTTTTGCAAGTTATTATGTATATATGTATAAAAACACATCAAATCATAAACTACTGTTCGTGAATCGTCGAGAACGGTCAAAGGTCAAATGAATATATGAACATCGTTTCAAAATTTTCTAGACTTAACATTACAGACTTTGCGTATCGCCTCGAAATCATATAAAGATTAAGTTTAAATTTAGTCGAAAACTCCCTGGTCATCACATATCACACATTGTTAATATACTTTGTGAGATACTTACTCATCATAATCTCATGTCAACCATATATATATGTCTATATATACCACAACATGTAGTTTTTACAAATTTGTAACGTTCGTGAATCGCCGGTCAACTTGAGTGATCAATTGTCTATATGAAACTTATTTCATTTAATCAAGTCTTAACAAGTTTGATTGCTTAACATGTTGGAAACATTTAGTCATGTAAATATCAATCTCAATTAATATATATAAACATGGAAAAGTTCGGGTCACTACACATTCAAATCCGAGATAGGCTCCTGATAGCCCGTAGTCATCAAAAGAGCTATACCGACATTAGACGTAAAGATCTTGAGTTCCAAGTGGGTGATCATGTAATGTTAAAAGTCACACCTTGGAAAGGTGTAATTCGTTTCGGGAAACGTAGGAAACTAAACCCGCGATACATTGGTCCTTTTGAAATCTTGGAGCGTATTGGAACCGTTGCTTACCGATTAGATCTTCCGCCTCAATTGAGCTCTGTTCATCCTACTTTCCATGTATCAAATTTGAAGAAGAGTTTTTGTGATTAGCCGGAGATTTCTGACCAAATTTAAACTTAATCTTTATATGATTTCGAAACGATAAGCAATGTCTGTAATGTTGAGTCTCAAAAATTTTGAACTATTTCATATATGCAATTACCCTTCGACTGTTCTCGACGATTCACGAATAACTATTTGTAAATAGATATGTATGTGTATATATATATATATATATATATATATATATATATATATATATATATATATATATATATATAATAATAATAATTGGAGAGGAATATTCAAATGAGACCAAACTTTAAGTTGAGATTCAAGGGACCAATCAGATTGCGACACATGGCTCGATAATCACATGTGATTGGAAAAAATAAAATTTAAAAAAATAAATTTTTTTTTTAAAAAAAAAATTTTCAAAAATTTTTTTTTTCAAAATTTTTTTTTTCAGTTTTTTTCCGATCACATGTGATTAAATTTAAATGCAGTAAATCACATGTGATTGGGCATGCCAATCACATGTGATTGTAAAACCCAATCACATGTGATTGTTGCATGTCAAATCCAATCACATGTGATTGAAAAATAAAATTCAGTAAAATGACGAATAATGACGAATTTCACTAAATTTGTGCTAAAACCTTCAAACACGAAGTTTTGGATCAAAACTTGATCAAATCACCGAATTAAAGTCTAAAATTTTGAAGATATAATCACGAAACGCTAACAAACTTGATCAAATCACCGAATTAAAGTATGTTTCCGGTTGAATTTTTTTTAAAAAAATTGTAATTATTTGTAATCACATGTGATTGGATTTGATATGCAGAATCACATGTGATTGAGCTCCATAATCACATGTGATTGGGTTTTACAATCACATGTGATTGAATTTGACATGCTAAATTTAAAAAAAAAAATTAAAAAATTAAAAAAAAATTTCATAAAAAAAATTTTCGAATTTTTTTTTTTTAAATTTAAAAAAAATTTAAATTTTTTTAATTTTTTTTCAATCACATGTGATTGTCGCGCCACATGTCGCGTTCTGATTGGTCCATTGAGTTTCAAACAAATGTTTGGTTTCAAGAGAATACAACTCAATAATTGGAAGTATAATTTAAAATATTGTTGTTATGAAATATGATATTATAATAATTATTTAAAAACATATCTATATATAAATAAAAGTATATTAAAAATAAATATTAAATAATTGTAATACTCGTTTGATGTTTCAATTGATATTAAGCAAGTTAAAATCAAACTTATGTGATTTTAAAATAAGCGGTGATTCAAAAATGAGTTATATAAATAATAAAGCTTATTAAAAATGTATTTAGGAGATAATTGTTAAATTGGAACTGTTAACACCTATTTCCTTATGAGGTAAGGCTTAGTGCGTCAACAAAATACTAGAAGTTATCTAGCTTTAGGAGGGCGGAGTGTTGCCGATTGATTTTTACCCTTGGGAAATAATCCCTGCAGACCCGGTTCACAAGTATAGAAACTTGTGGGGTGGCTTAATCAATCTGTCGTCCGTAGAGCGTAAAAGTGATAGCCGAATAACTTCTAGTGAGAGAAAGTAGAGAGAGAAAGAGAAGTGAAGTCTCAGCTCTCAAAATTGTCAGAATGTCTGAACTTTGTAAAATGACGACCCAAGGGGTCTATTTATAGTGTTAGATCCACCAGATTGCTCGGGACACGTGTCAGATGATGATACGTTCTGTTACTTGTGATCCAAAATTTACGCTGAAGGTGGCGTTCTCCGGCCAGGGCTTACGCGCTAGGCGGCCTTCAGGGCATACTCATGACGGAGCAGCCTGTACAGCGGAGAACGCTGGATGGACAACTCCACAAAACTGTTGTTCCCAGCTTTCCTGATGCTACTTTTATGCAACCATTACGCCTTTTATGCGTGTATACGATAGGATACACCATTAAGTCCCCCAGTTTAATAACTTGAGCATTTGAAAATTGATTAAGTTGTTCAACTTGGAATAACGCATGCCAACCAAGTCTTCACGTTTTCCTTTTGCATCGGGGAGCACATCACAGGCATTAAATGATAGGCGAATTTTACTGACATTAAATGATACCGCACGCGCCTCTAGCTGTAAAAAGACTTTTCGATGTACTCACCTTTTTATCTTGTCCTTACACGTGTGCGGCTGAAAACAAAACCCCCAAAATCACCACTGATTACAGCTGTTTTATCTTTTTGCTTTTAACCACCATAAACCCTAACCGATCATTTATTTTACAACTTCCTTCTTCAGTATTCATCTTCTTCCATCAATACCTTCTTTACTTCCTATTTCATTAGAACATTAATGGCAGCCATAAAGGATGTTTCAGCTATTCCTAGCAGAGTAAATGAGAAATATTTAGGCAAGCTACTGCAACATTTTCCTAGATTAGCTGGTGTTGAACCAGTGATTCCTGCAATCAATGTCAGAGCCTACTCACCGCCCCCTGGCAAGGTTGCTATTTATGGCCATTCAATCTTCAATTTTTGCTTACGTCTGCTATTTACACCATTCTTCTTAGAAGTTTGCAAGTTTTACGGTGTTGCTGTTGGTCAATTCAAACCAGCATCAATTCGAAAGATCTTGATTTTTGAAATGTATTGTCACGCAAGGAATATTGAGCCATCTATTCGGATATTTTGCCATTTGGTACGTATAGCACGCCATGAAAATGGTTGGTTCACATTCAATAAAGTTCATGGGTTTCTGAAACCTGCACTTGATCATCCCGGCGATAACAGGTATGCTTCATTTATCTTTATTAATGAAGATGCAATTGATAACCGATACTCAGCTACTCAAGTGTGGCGCAAATACTCGCATACCGTATCTGTTACCTTTCCAAAACTCCTCACCAAGGAAAACCTTTTGTTTAAGAAGATTAAAGCTGAACAAATCAATGACATTAAATATGGGGAACACATGCTTTAGCTGACATCCGTAAGCCAAGATTGGGATATCACACAAGGTTATGCCTGTGTTCTTGCTGGGAGGAAGAGTAAGCATTTACTTTTGCTACATATGCGTAATAAGATGCCCTCCTTTATCTATCCAATTAACCACTATGACTTTTAAACTTTTGCAGAAATTACTCCGCTTACCACCATGCGGTCATCGGTTTATTCGCAGCTTACCTTTACTACAGAAAATTATTGATGATACCCCCAAGACAAATGAAGTGAGGGAGGAGGAAGATGAAGAAGAAGAAGAAGAAGAAGACATAGGCATGAATCGAGTTGCCTCTAGAGAACGTCGTTCCTCGGGTAATGAAAATGATAACACTGAATTATGTAAAATACCATACCAAAACCTGTACTTGTTTTCTTGTATGCCCAGTACTGGTGGATTTTATAATCCAAACCCTTCCTTATACTTTATGCCACCATTGAAATGTTGTGAAGCATATTGGAACTGTTTTATAAGTAACAATTTCCCTTTATCTCCAACAGCCAGTGCATCACATCAAGACACTACATTAGTGACTCTTCCGCCTTCCGCCAAGAGGAGAAGAACTGGTCAAATTCCTCCGTCGTCCGCTCAACAAAGAGCTGGCCCTAGTTCTTCTCAACAAAAAATTACGCTTTCCAATCTTGACACAAATATGCTTTCCTCCCTTTTAAAAGGACCACCACACTCGTACGAAGATTTCATGACTTTTTTGAATGCCATGGTGTGTCCTTCACTAGCCCAATTCTTTAGCAACCTATCTGATGCAGATGCCAAGAAAGTTAAGGCACGAAGTATCATTCTGAACATTGCTTCTGGTTTAAATGACCTTCAATGCCTATCTGACTTGCAAAACAATGAAGTTACTTCAAATAAGGAGCTATCTGATGAAAAGGAGAAAGTAGCCAGGACTGAACGAATAGCCACAGAGATAAAGAGGGAATACGAGACAATGAAGAGGCTTTATGATAATAGCAACAATCAGAGGGTGGAGTATAAGGAGCAAGTCAAAGAACTATCTTCCAGAGAAAAGCAGCATCTGAGCAAAATTGATGAACTAGTAAAGGAGAACGAAAAAATGCTTGAGCAAAATAACATGTTGAAAGAACAGCTTAAAGCCAAAGAGGAGAATGAAAGATGAATGATAACTGGAATCCCTGCGCTTGTTGAGCGTATCTTTAATTGCCAAGCTCTATCTCACAGGATTCGTGAGTTTGTCCGTCTTGCGAAGTCTGCTGAACGACTAAATTTTTTCAACTTTATGAAAAGAAAACTGCCAGAATTGCCAAGTCCGATGCCTGTTGTTATTACATCAAAGATTAATGAAAACGCCATAAAAGAAGCTGATGCAGCCGGTGCACTAATAGAAAATATGAAGTTTTCTGATCTTGAAAATCTTTGTAAAAGGCCGGATGTAACAATAGATGATGTATTGAATTATACTCCGCAGGATGAATGAGATACTTTGTTTTTATACATCTGATTTTGCATAACGTTTAATATTGTACTTGGTTGTATATATTAGAAATATATGCTGTAACTTAGTAAGATTGTTGAAGTGAACAATGCACAAGATATTGAGATTGTACTTTGCAATCATTATACTTGTAAACATTAAAATCATATTCTCCGTTATACGCTTTCTGCCTTGAAACTCATGAGGAAAAGTTATGAATTATTTTCGCCTTTAAATATTTTGCTGGACACTATGGTCCGTTTTCCATTTTGCTCTGCATTTTGTGTATATAAGTTGTGTCATGACATTTTTTGTAGATTCGTTTTATCGCTTCGATGCTTTAGTGAGTTCTACATGTCTCACTATCGATACAACCATTTTGAGTATGATTGTACTTCTACCACCGAAAGGCTTTCTTTCTTTCTACGGGTAGGGATGACACACAGCTATGTGACACCTGGGCTAAAAAATACTTGGCCGGATAAAATTTATGAAAAATATTTTCATAAGAATAATTGCTATTATTCATACTCTTCAAGAAATATTTACATTTATGACTATATCTCATGCATTTAACAGTTGATCAAGCTGTCCATGCATATAGTGCTACGCATAAAATTTCTTTAAATTCATTGCATTCCAAGCTCTTTCATATTGCTCGCCGGAAGGCGCAGCAAGCATGTATGATCCATTCTGATTTACTTTTGTGACCTTATAAGGTCCTTCCCATTTTGGGGCTAGCTTTCCAAATTTGATTTGCCTGCTTGCCTCATTATCTCGTAATACTAAATCACCTACTTCAAACTGCACATGCTGCACTTTCTTGTTATAATATTTTACCATTTTATGCTTGTGATCTGCTTGCCGGATGGCGGCCATCAACCTTCTTTCCTCCAACAAGTTGAGATTCTCCCTTAATGCCTCAGAATTAACCTCAACATCAAATGCCATAATGCGTTGCGTTGGCACACATATTTCAGCCGGTATCACTGCCTCTGTTCCATACACTAGACTGAAAGGTATTTCCCCCGTGCTCCGCTTTGGTGTCGTCCGGTGTGCCCACAATACATTTGGCAGCTCATCCACCCATCCAGTTTGACTCAGACCTAACCGTGCCTTAATGCCAGTAATGATTTCCTTGTTGGTAACCTCCACTTGTCCATTCGCTTGAGGATGAGCAACAGATGTAAAGTTTTGCTTTATGCCCAGCTCTTCACACCAACTCCGAAATGAATTTTCTGCAAATTGCTTGCTGTTATCGCTGACTATTTCATTTAGTACCCCATAACGTCATACAATATCATGCCAGACAAACTTCTTGACATTTTCTCCTGTGAATTTTGCTAAAGCCTTTGCTTCAACCCATTTCATGAAAAAATCGATCGCTACCACTAAGAACTTAGCATTACCAGTGCTCCTATTGAATGGCCCGGCGATATCAATAGCCCATTTGCATAACGGCCAAGCGGATGACACTGGTATCAAGTCATACTTTGGAAGACGCTAAATTGTACCATGCCTATGACAATTCTCACATGTTTTTATGATTTCTGCAACATCCTGATAAAGGGAAGGCCAAAAATACCCTTGTCGCATGATCCGTGATGCCACAGTACGGAAACTGGAGTGTTGAGAACAAACTCCTTCATGCATTTCTTTGACCACTTTTAATGCTTCATCATCGATTAAACACCTTAACAATGGACCATTGTATGATTTTCGATAAAGGACACCATTAACAATTTCATACATTGGTGCGGTCACTCTTATTCTTCTTGCTTCCGCCTTATCAACAGGTAACCATCCATCATGCAAATATCTCAAATACGGAGTCATCCAAGTTTCCTTAGCTCCTTCAACTATTGCAATAATTGGTTTTCCATGTATTGATTTCTTCTTAAGCTCTTCAACCAACACTCGTTTGTGCAAATGATCAAAGGTTAAAGTAGCTAACTTGCTCAAGACGTCAGCTTTTTTGTTCTTATTTCAAGGGATTTGCACGACTTCAAGGTTATCAAATTTCTTTGAAATTGCCTCCACCAACTTTACATATTGCCTCATGGATGTATCCCTTGCATCGAACGTTCCATTAACCTACTGGGTGACAATTTGAGAATCAACATATGCTCGTAAATTTGTTATGCCCATTTCTACCGCTATGCGGAGGCTGGAGAGTAATGCCTCATACTCTGCTTCATTATTTGAAGCATAAAAACAAAATTTCAATGCATAGGTATACTCTTCACCGTCTGGACTTGTTAAAACTAGTCCTGCACCTGTTCCCTATTCACTGGATGCTCCATCAGTGTGTAACTCCCACTCATGTTGTGATGGTGCCATTTTGTTGTCATACTCTACTTTTTCATTTGTCTCCAAGAGGAAATCTGCCAAAATTTGTCCTTTAACTGCATTCCGGGGAGGAAAATTGATTTCATACTCCCCCAACTCGATAGCCCATTTTGCTAAACGGCCAGATGATTCTGGACGCCGGAGTATTTGCTTTAATGGTTGATCAGTTAACACTAAAATGGGATGACCTTGAAAATATCTTCGTAAACGTCGTGCAGTATGCACAAGGGCATAAAATGTGATGACCCGGGAAATTTCCGACTAAATTTACACTTAATCTTTATATGATTTCGATACGATAAGCAAAATCTGTAATGTTGAGTCTCGAAAAGTTTGAAACTATATTCATATAATCAATTACCTTTGACTATGCCCGACGATTCACGAACAATTGTTTGTAAATAAATATTTATATTTATATATATAAATATAAATGTATACTTTAAATTTATCTGTTTCGACATATAATCAATATACTTATCTATGTAATAAAATTTGATAAAACATAATTGTAGATATTATAATTTGAAAATATATGTATGTGAATTCTATACATAGATATTATTATATATATGTTGTTATATATATAAAAATTTATAAATATTAAATATTCAATATACATTATTATATTAGTAAATATTACATAATTTATAATATATAAGGTTAATATATTAAATTTTATTACAAGTTAAAATATAATTGCTATAATAATATTATTATTTACCTTCAATGAAAATATCAAAATTTATAGTATTAATAGTATTATTTTAAAGACATAACATATAAATATGAAATTTGATATAACTTGATATATTATTATTACATACATTACTATTATCTTTATTAGTTAGTATTATGATTATTATCAATAATAATGTTATAATTATTATATTTATTATTATTATTATTTTAGATATTATTATTAGTAGTATTATTAAAATTAAAATTTATTAATTATTAATATTAATTATATAAGCTTAAAGTCAAAGAATGGTACAAATTAGTTATGCTTCACCATCTACTTTAATTTTTTCTTTCCTTTCTGTTTACCTGATTGTGATTATGTCGATTCCCCTTTTCTGTATAAAACAAAGGAACAATCAATTTCTGTTATCAATCCATATCTATCACAATCTATCTTTATTTACATTCCTTCTCTCAGTTTCTTTCTTGTTGTACGAGAACCAATCATCAACACAATTCATGTACCATATATACTGTATCTAATTTTTGTTTGAGAGTAATCTTACAATCAAAACCCACTTATTATTTATATACACGTAAATATGCATGCATCTGTTGACTTTTACTTTATGAATTAATTAGATTTGCATATTATATACACTAGCATATATATATTTATATATACACACATGGTTAAGATAGATATATAGATAATTACAATGTATATGTAATTACATACATATACCTTCCTTAATTCTGTTAACTAACTTGTCTTCTATTTACAACCATAACCAAACCATGATACAAACCATCAACCCGCTAACACTTCAACAAATTACAAGCATCACCTTTGTCCACCGTCGCTCACCACCACCCAAGTAAATCACGTTCAACCATCTACATATCTATTTCTATTCCTTGATACAAACGACTACCATGATCACCACTTTCACTCTTAAATATCAAACCCACAACTACCACAACCACCTCGACCACGGCTACATCGTCACTCTCAAAACAAACCTCCACTCCAGCTATCAAAAGCACTCGTCATCATTATCACCACCACGCTACGATTCGAATCTCTTGAAGTTGCTACAGTTTCATGTACCTTTGGTTATGTTCATAAAACAACCACCCCATAAAATCACCTTTGGACACCACCACCTTTCTAACTATATATTTTTTTTCTTCCCTTCTTTCTTTTCTTCATTCCTTTCGGTTTTCTGCTGCAAAACGTGAACCACACCACCATCAAATCATCACAAACTTAAAACCATCTTCTGTTGCTTTTTCCGTAATTTCTCAATAATCAACATAAACTCCATCACTTATAATGTTTGTGCTCAACTCATTTACTGATTTCTCTTCTTTCAAACCGCAGCCAGTACTACCAAATATCAGAGGTAACAAGTGCAACTACTACCGCTACATTTTCTGTATTACTTCTATTTTGAAATCCACAACAACCAACTGCTACCATTTGCTTTATTAGGATAAATTCGGGTATACCACTTGCTAAATTATTTTTTTTCTTTTCCCTTTATAACCGACAACCCATAACCAAATAACCCCACAATCCACTTGCGCAATTTGTGATTATAAACTAGCGGCTATAGTTTCCATTTTTAAATCACCATCCCACTTGCAAGCTTGTTACCTTTTGTGTCGATTTCAATAATGATATTAAATGATTTGATGGTGAGCTGTAAAGCAGAACATGATGTATTTGTTGTGCATATCTTCAAACGAACCCCACTCACCACTTAAGGATTTCAAGATTTAATATTGATCATAGGTGGTTAAACTGAAAACGTAAACGATCTAGCATGGGACCGAGAGTGTTTAGAATTCATGATTATACCAGTGTAATATTTTGAGCTGTGATTTCATTCCTCAATGTTGGGCCACGGTTATTGATCTGTTGGGCTGTCAAACTGGGTCGTTAGAAAGTGGCGTCCTACATTTTTTATTTTTTTTCTTTTTCTCTGTCACGATACCTTTTGTTTCTTTTAACCTAGATCGAAGGCATGAAGTTAAGATGATGATGATGATAATAAAATACAATGATAATGATAACGGTGTTATGATCATGATAGTATGATAATAGTTCTGTAAAAATACACGATGATGATATGATGTATGATAATGATAACGATGATAATGAAAAGAGAACAAGAAATAAGAAACAGAAAAATGTGAGTTATATAATCTTAATGCGGGTATAAGACAGAAAAACAATGAGCAGAGAAATGGTCTAGGGTGTTGGTGTTTTTCGAGAGGTCGCGGGTTCGAGCCCGTCTTGGTGCATTTCTTTTTAAAGGAGCTTAGAAGGTAGTTTATATCTTTATTTATCATTTGTATTATAATAATAATTATTATTATTATTGTCAATATTAATGATAACTTATGATAAATATGAAAATAAATATATAATATGAATATGATCGTAAATAAAAAGATAAGTATAAAGAATTCGGAGAAATATATATGTACATATGATAGGATAGCTTGCAGATTAGGATTTGCGATGATTAAAAATATATAGTTATAGGTACCATATGCATATATATATATATATATATATATATATATAGATGTATAGAAAACTCATAAGGTTAAACTTTAATATAAGTATTAATATGAAACTACTTTTAATATAGAACGATTATTATAATCTTAAAGTGTAACTGTTAGTTACATATAAATTAGGCATATATTAAGGTACAAAATATATTGCGATTATAAATAAGGGTTATGTATAAATATATATATAGTTTAACATAGATTAATGAAATAGTAGTAAAATGGTAAATATATTTATAAGATGAGAGTTATAAATATAACTAATGTTTACATGTATAAATATTTATAAATATGAATAAACATATTTATATATAAGATACAAAATTTTTGAATAAAACTATGCTATTATGATCATCAAATAATCATAATATAATATTTTGTATAAATATACTAGAACTATATAATATATTAATAAGTATTTAACAAATTGATATTATTAAATTTTTAATTTAATTAAAACATATAATAAATATATTTAATTAATATAACATAAAATTGTTTACTAAAATAACAAGTATATCATTACTAATAAAATATATAAACTTATTCGATTACGATATTATGTTTTAATAAATACATGAATAACATAGGTTCGTGAATCCGAGGCCAACCTTACACTTGTTCAATGATGTTATATGTATTTTTACTACAAAATACAGTATGGTGAGTTTCATTTGTTCCCTTTTACTCTTTACATTTTTGGGGCTGAGAATACATGCGCTTTTATAAATGTTTGACGCAATAGACACAAGTACCTTAACTGTATTCTATGATAGAATTATCAGAGATTGGGGTTGATTATTATGACACGCATTAGCCCCCGGTTTCCGTTAGAGCGTATGAACTCCCGAGCCGGGTGAATGGTTTATTATTTATGACATTTTGGCACCAGTTGTCCTATATTTTATAAACATGTGTTCAGCCGTGGGGTGTAAAGACCGGCACAGAGGTTCTATATTTTGAAGGCACATGTATTCAGCCGTGGGGTGAAAGACCGGCACAGATGGTTACTATTATATTTTGAATCCTCACCAGATGTTCTTCATATGAAAGATATTTTTTTGTGCAGTTGGAATGGGACTTCTGCACGTTTTATAATATATGAAAATCTTGTGGTCTATTAAAATATTTAAAATGAAATGATTACGATAAACTAATGAACTCTCCAACCTTTTGGTTGACACTTTAAAGCATGTTTATTCTCAGGTTTGAAAGAAATCTTCCGCTGTGCATTAGCTCATTTTAAAGATATTACTTGGAGTCATTCATGACCTATTTCAAAAGACGTTGCATTTGAGTCGTTGAAGTTCATTAGAGATTATTATTAAGTAAATGACAAATTAAGTCATTTATAGTTTGGATATTATGAAATGGTATGCATACCTGTCAATCTTTGATGAAATGAAAGGTTGTCTTTTAAAAACGAATGCAATATTTGTAAAATGTATCATATAGAGGTCAAATACCTCGCGATGTAATCACATGTAATGTTCTCGTCCATATGGATTTAGTCGGGGCACTACAGGTGGTATCAGAGCCGAGGTCTTAGCGAATCAGGTCTGCATTAGTGTGTCTAACTGATAAGTCGTTAGGATGCATTAGTGAGTCTGGACTTCGACCGTGTCTGCATGTCAAAAGTTTTGCTTATCATTCTGTGTCGGAAATCATC
The DNA here is from genome assembly GCF_046630445.1 of Rutidosis leptorrhynchoides. Lineage (NCBI taxonomy): Eukaryota > Viridiplantae > Streptophyta > Magnoliopsida > Asterales > Asteraceae > Rutidosis > Rutidosis leptorrhynchoides. Next base: position 272,048,219 of record NC_092335.1, read on the forward strand.
TCCTTATCATCCTTAGGAAATTATCTGCTTATCATTCTTAGTCTGGACATGTCTTACTGCCTCTATTGCATAGACAGTGTATAGACAAATTCATATCTTAGCGTATCTGTTATTGTTACCTTTGCCTGACAGCTTCCGTTGATTCCTCTATAACTTATGGGATTTTAGTATTATATATGCATATGTAAACTATGTATTGCAGGGTACTAATCTATATCCTATAATCTTTTTCTTATTGAAAATCCTTCATCTGATCTTACGAGATGAATCCCTTCACCAGTTCAAGTTCCTCGGATTCCGACAGCTATTCTGATAGTTATCCCGACAATTATTCTGAATGGATAGTCATCTAAGCTCCGGAAGCAACGTCACCAGAATGAATCAACCAATCATCCGTCCCCAATTTATCTGATGGATTCGTAGCCCACTTAATCATTGGAGGCAAGAAGAAAATGATCCTTTCCACCAACCAAATTCACCTTTTGGCGAAGAACCTGAAACACTTACCGGCGAACCAGTCTGAAACACCATTTTCACCCTCATTTTCCGAATATCTCGCTATGATTATATACTATCTCAAATTCAAAACCTTATTCATCTCGCTCGTTCCTACCGACAATCATCCCCGAGTAATAAGTCAACGAGCTTCGCACTCGAGTTGTAGCCTTGAAAAATATGGTGCAAAATATACCAGCTTCATCAACATCACCAGCACCAACAGTACCACTAACAACCCAAGTTTCAACATCACACGCCTTAACATCGCAATCTATACCTCGAGCATAATATTCATTCTACATCTTGTTCTACATCGGTTATCTTCATTCTACATGACGTTCTATATCATTGATCTTCGTTCGACATGATGATTATGTAATCTCTAATATTTTAAAGATTATGTACTCTAGTTCTTACCGTAAATCGGATGAGTTTAATATCATATTAACTCATTAACTCCATGATCACATCTGAAGAAAATATATATGCAAGTATATTTTCATAAAGATTGTAATTAAAAATTCTTTTGTACAAACTGTTAATGGTGAAAATATTTTAACGGGTAGGTAATACCCGAGGAATATTTAAGATTTCACATTAATAAGTTACACTGTACATCCATCAGTTCCGATTCAACAGTAATTTTCTATCCTACTTACATCCACAGATATATGAATCCGCTCACCACAGAATAACCATTTTCATTCAAATTTCATATTTGGATTTTGACCTATCAGAATCCAACAAGTGGCATAATGAAGAAAACATTTGACGGAATAAAATTTGTTAGAAACAAACAAATTAACTATGAGAAATTTTGTTAAGAATCCACGCTAACAAAATCCTAGCTAACTGTTCCTAGCTAACTGTGGACTAATCAACTAAGGACTGCCAATAGTGGACAATTAAAATGAATTAAAATATTGATTATAACATATGAAACTAAACAATTCTTCAAGTTTGCCACTTGATTTTCATCTTAAACCTCATTTGTATCTTGACAATTATAATCTGCGTTCAAACCTTTCATGATTCTTGAAAACACCACAATCGAGATGATGAACCTACCGCACTTCATCTACGGAAGAAAAGATTGATGCACATAGTTATGCACCTGGAAACACTCGGAACTTGAGTAAATGTTTAACACGTATCTGTGCTAGCTCCATTGGTATGTTATTACCGAAAATAACATTTCAATACCTTTCCAAATTAGCCAATATTGTCACAGCTTCAACAAGTCAACTTCGACTTTTCATTCGAAACAACCTTATTATAACCTTGATATACATACGTGCTCTTTTATTGTTACCGGGGAACCCTTCATATTTTACCATATTACCAGCAGACGTACCAGCAACCTCGTTGCTTCTTGGTTTAAATCTCTCTGATAAATCATAATATTTATTCATTGAAATCCTATCATATACTCATCCGCATCTTGTAACTAATACTGCTATACCAACTACCGGGAATCAGCTATCAGTACTTTGAAAACTCGCAGCATATCTACATCAACAGTTATATGTATCCATATAACATTTATCTCTTAGAATTATGATCTTTTATTCTGAAATTTTGAAAAGGCACCCAGCTTACGAATCAATACATTGAACTTTGAAAAAGCTGAATGAAGCAGAAGAAACTGTAGGCAACCGTAAACGACCTTAGTCGTCAGAAGTTTAATGATAAAGAATAATATGTTGGAAAAGCTCAGAAACGTTGGAACTGGAAAACGAATAGAGTTAACCATGAAGGAGACCAAGGACAAATACAAGGACCATACCCTATATTCAAAGAATCCAGTTAATTCTGGATCCGATGAAATCTTAAACAAATATCTTGATCCGTACTCATATTAAAATCTTGCGGAAAATCTTTCTTCATCAACCATCGAACTTAGAAATTCCAAAATATCATCATCAATATCTTCGATATTTCTGAGGATATTTTCATAAATATTCTCGTCCGAAATTATATACCTCTTCGTGCTTCCTATGTATCATTATAATGGAAACATTCAATAAAAAATTTAGTACCGAAAAGTAGATTATGCGAAACTATGAAGAAAGCCGTGGACAAATCACAAAGAATAAGTTTGACTTCAAAGAATCCGAATGATTTAATGTCTGCTAAAGTCTTTAGTGAATATCTTGCTCATTACTCTAAACCCTTGTAGACAATAGTTTCTATCATCCTCTGATCTTAGATATTCCGAGATATTATCGTATCTTTAATTATAAATATCCTCCATATTTCTGGAGATATTTTTATAACTATTCTGACCTGAAATCATTAATCTCTTCGTACTATCAGTGTTACATTATATAGAAACTGTTAGTTTCTATATTCTGTAAACTTTCGAGCTTAAAATATGAAAGTTATTGAAGTAATGTTGGGAACTGATGCATGAGTTAGTATAATATAATGACACTTGATCAACGTAATTATATTACAGTAAGTCATGCTGAGTCTCTAATGGAACGTGATGATTCACAGAACTTACCATCATCATGTGCCATGTTACATAACTCTTTCATTATACTTAACTCCTGAACAAATCAAGAAAATGTATTCTTGATGGTTCTATCTTTCGTGATGTTGATAAATTTAAAAATAAAATCGTGCTATCATGTTCCTTCCTGCTTAGAACATTATAATCATTCGAAACTCTATATCTACAAATTCTAGACCATTATTCGCTTGACTTAAAGTCGGGAAGTGAAAACAAAAGCATGGAGCCCCGAAATATAAAGGAGTATACAAAACCCGATAACAACACAGGAATTACAAACCGTGTATGTCAATGTTTATCGCAACGTAAAGACACGGGAGAATTAAAAATATTATAACCCCCAAGAGCGAAGTAGAAGAAAACAGAATCCTCTGGTGGGAGTTGGAAGAGGAGAATGAATGTTCCGATAGTCAGAATAAGAACAATGATCAGAACTGGATTAAGCATTTTCACAATCCTTGGAAATGTAAATCAAGGAAAGAAAATATAGAAGTGGTGAAAATAATGGAACGATAGAGGTAAATTTATAATAAGAGTATCCGACATAGCAATCAAGGTAGATATCCGCATTTAATTTAAGAGATCTTAATTACCGTATTCAACGAAGAATCAGATCTTTTAGATTTTAAAGATTTTCTTTAAATCCCTTGAATTCCGGAATTCAACCAAGACAACGTCAAAAGCTAAAATGCACCTTATTTTCTAAATTCCACCGTGACTACGTCAAAAGTTAAATCTCTATCTCAATATGTTGTGACAGCTTCATTCGTACTCCTCGAATAATCGAATGGTTTTATCCATATTACTCAATACTGATAAAACTCAATTGATCAACTCATATGCGTCATGAAATCATATTTATTGTTAACCATGTCCACCTCACTCAAATTTCGGGATGAAATTTCTTTAACGGGTAGGTATTGTGATGACCCGGGAAATTTCTGACTAAATTTAAACTAAATCTTTATATGATTTCGATACGATAAGCAAAATCTGTAATGTTGAGTCTCGAAAAGTTTGAAACTATATTCATATAATCAATTACCATTGACTATGCCCGACGATTCACGAACAATTGTTTGTAAATAAATATTTATATTTATATATATAAATATAAATGTATACTTTAAATTTATCTGTTTCAACATATAATTAATATACTTATCAATGTAATAAAATTTGATAAAACATAATTATAGATACTATAATTTGAAAATATATGTATGTGAATTCTATACATAGATATTATTATATATATGTTGTTATATATATAAAAATTTATAAATATTAAATATTCAATATACATTATTATATTAGTAAATATTACATAATTTATAATATGTAAGGTTAATATATTAAATTTTATTGCAAGTTAAAATATAATTGCTATAGTAATATTATTATTTACCTTCAATGACAATATCAAAATTTATAGTATTAATAGTATTATTTTAAAGACATAACATATAAATATGAAATTTGATATAACTTGATATATTATTATTACATACATTACTATTATCTTTATTAGTTAGTATTATGATTATTATCAATAATAATGTTATAATTATTATATTTATTATTATTATTATTTTAGATATTAATATTAGTAGTATTATTAAAATTAAAATTTATTAATTATTAATATTAATTATATAAGCTTAAAGTCAAAGAATGGTACAAATTAGTTATGCTTCACCATCTACTTTAATTTTTTCTTTCCTTTCTGTTTACCTGATTGTGATTATGTCGATTCCCCTTTTCTGTATAAAACAAAGGAACAATCAATTTCTGTTATCAATCCATATCTATCACAATCTATCTTTATTTACATTCCTTCTCTCAGTTTCTTTCTTGTTGTACGAGAACCAATCATCAACACAATTCATGTACCATATATACTGTATCTAATTTTTGTTTGAGAGTAATCTTACAATCAAAACCCACTTATTATTTATATACACGTAAATATGCATGCATCTGTTGACTTTTACTTTATGAATTAATTAGATTTGCATATTATATACACTAGCATATATATATTTATATATACACACATGGTTAAGATAGATATATAGATAATTACAATGTATATGTAATTACATACATATACCTTCCTTAATTCTGTTAACTAACTTGTCTTCTATTTACAACCATAACCAAACCATGATACAAACTATCAACCCGCTAACACTTCAACAAATTACAAGCATCACCTTTGTCCACCGTCACTCACCACCACCCAAGTAAATCACGTTTAACCATCTACATATCTATTTCTGTTCCTTGATACAAACGACTACCATGATCACCACTTTCACTCTTAAATATCAAACCCACAACTACCACAACCACCTCGACCACGGCTACATCGTCACTCTCAAAACAAACCTCCACTCCAGCTATCACAAGCACTCGTCATCATTATCACCACCAAGCTACGATTCGAATCTCTTGAAGTTGCTACAGTTTCATGTACCTTTGGTTATGACCATAAAACAACCACCCCATAAAATCACCTTTGGACACCACCACCTTTCTAACTATATATTTTTTTCTTCCCTTCTTTCTTTTCTTCATTCCTTTCGGTTTTCTGCTGCAAAACGTGAACCACACCACCATCAAATCATCACAAACTTAAAACCATCTTCTGTTGCTTTTTCCGTAATTTCTCAATAATCAACATAAACTCCATCACTTATAATGTTTGTGCTCAACTCATTTACCGATTTCTCTTCTTTCAAACCGCAGCCAGTACTACCAAATATCAGAGGTAACAAGTGCAACTACTACCGCTACGTTTTCTGTATTACTTCTATTTTGAAATCCACAACAACCAACTGCTACCATTTGCATTATTAGGATAAATTCAGGTATACCACTTGCTGAATTATTTTTTTTCTTTTCCCTTTATAACCGACAACCCATAACCAAATAACCCCACAATCCACTTGAGCAATTTGTGATTATAAACTAGCGGCTATAGTTTCCATTTTTAAATCACCATCCCACTTACAAGCTTGTTACCTTTTGTGTCAATTTCAATAATGATATTAAATAATTTGATGGTGAGCTGTAAAGCAGAACATGATGTATTTGTTGTGCATATCTTCAAATGAACCCCACTCACCACTTAAGGATTTCAAGATTTAATATTGATCATAGGTGGTTAAACTGAAAACGTAAACGATCTAGCATGGGACCGAGAGTGTTTAGAATTCATGATTATACCAACGTAATCTTTTGAGCTGTGATTTCATTCCTCAATGTTGGGCCACAGTTATTGATCTGTTGGGCTGTCAAACTGGGTCGTTAGAAAGTGGCGTCCTATATATATTTTTTTTTCTTTTTCTCTGTCACGATACCTTTTGTTTCTTTTAACCTAGATCGAAGGCATGAAGTTAAGATGATGATGATGATAATAAAATACAATGATAATGATAACGGTGTTATGATCATGATAGTATGATAATGGTTCTGTAAAAATACACGATGATGATATGATGTATGATAATGATAACGATGATAATGAAAAGAGAACAAGAAATAAGAAACAGAAAAATGTGGGTTATATAATCTTAATGCGGGTATAAGACAGAAAAACAATGAGCAGAGAAATGGTCTAGGGTGTTGGTGTTTTTTGAGAGGTCGCGGGTTCGAGCCCGTCTTGGTGCATTTCTTTTTAAAGGAGCTTAGAAGGTAGTTTATATCTTTATTTATCATTTGTATTATAATTATTATTATTATTATTATTGTAAATATTAATGATAACTTATGATAAATATGAAAATAAATATATAATATGAATATGATCGTAAATAAAAAGATAAGTATAAAGAATTCGGAGAAATATATATGTACATATGATAGGATAGCTTGCAGATTAGGATTTGCGATGATTAAAAATATATAGTTATAGGTAACATATGCATATATATATAGATGTATAGAAAACTCATAAGGTTAAACTTTAATATAAGTATTAATATGAAACTACTTTTAATATAGAACGATTATTATAATCTTAAAGTGTAACTGTTAGTTACATATAAATTAGGCATATATTAAGGTACAAAATATATTGCGATTATAAATAAGGGTTATGTATAAATATATATATAGTTTAACATAGATTAATGAAACAGTAGTAAAATGGTAAATATATTTATAAGATGAGAGTTATAAATATAACTAATGTTTACATGTATAAATATATTTAAATATGAATAAACATATTTATATATAAGATACAAAATTTTTCGATAAAACTATGCTATTATGATCATCAAATAATCATAATATAATATTTTGTATAAATATACTAGAACTATATAATATATTAATAAGTATTTAACAAATTGATATTATTAAATTTTTAATTTAATTAAAACATATAATAAATATATTTAATTAATATAACATAAAATTGTTTACTAAAATAACAAGTATATCATTACTAATAAAATATATAAACTTATTCGATTACAATATTATGTTTTAATAAATACATGAATAATATAGGTTCGTGAATCCGAGGCCAACCTTACACTTGTTCAATGATGTTATATGTATTTTTACTACAAAATACAGTATGGTGAGTTTCATTTGTTCCCTTTTACTCTTTACATTTTTGGGGCTGAGAATACATGCGCTTTTATAAATGTTTGACGCAATAGACACAAGTACCTTAACTGCATTCTATGATAGAATTATCTGAGATTGGGGTTGATTATTATGACACGCATTAGCCCCCGATTTCCGTTAGAGCGTATGAACTCCCGAGCCGGGTGAATGGTTTATTATTTATGACATTTTGGCACCGGTTGTCCTATATTTTATAAACATGTGTTCAGCCGTGGGGTGTAAAGACCGGCACAGAGGTTCTATATTTTGAAGGCACATGTATTCAGCCGTGGGGTGAAAGACCAGCACAGATGGTTACTATTATATTTTGAATCCTCACCAGATGTTCTTCATATGAAAGATATTTTTTTTGTGCAGTTGGAATGGGACTTCTGCACGTTTTATAATATATGAAAATCTTGTGGTCTATTAAAATATTTAAAATGAAATGATTACGATAAACTAATGAACTCACCAACCTTTTGGTTGACACTTTAAAGCATTTTTATTCTCAGGTTTGAAAGAAATCTTCCGCTGTGCATTAGCTCATTTTAAAGATATTACTTGGAGTCATTCATGACCTATTTCAAAAGACGTTGCATTCGAGTCGTTGAAGTTCATTAGAGATTATTATTAATTAAATGACAGATTAAGTCATTTATAGTTTGGATATTATGAAATGGTATGCATACCTGTCAATCTTCGATGAAATGAAAGGTTGTCTTTTAAAAACGAATGCAATGTTTGTAAAATGTATCATATAGAGGTCAAATACCTCGCGATGTAATCACATGTAATGTTCTCGTCCATATGGATTTGGTCAGGGCACTATATAAACCATGCGGTGAAGTGGTGGATAATTGGTTTTACTAAGCTGCAACACTTTGCTAACAAAATATATAGGCATTTGCACGCCGTTCCATTCTGCAATTAGGACAGAACTTATTGCTTCCTTTGAGACAGCTAAGTACAAAATTAGGGTTTCCCCCTCTTTTGGTGCTGTTAATGTAGGTAATGTTTTTAGTAACTGCTTGACCTCTTGGAATGCATTTTTGGCTTCCGCCGTCCAGAAAAAATCTTTTTATTTAAACAGCCCTTTAACACTTTCGTGAATGGAAGCGACTTTTCAGCAGCTCTGGACAAGAATCTTGTTAATGCTGCTAGACATCCATGTAACCGTTGAACATCTTTCTTGCTAGTTGGTGACTTCATATCTTCGATTGCTTGAATTTTCTTAGGATTAGCTTTAATACCACGTTCTGTGACAATATGACCTAAGAATTTTCCCTCTTCTACACCAAACGTGCACTTCTTAGGATTTAGTTTCATGTTAATTTTTCGCAAAGATGCAAAAGTTTCCTGTATATCTCGTAACATCTTTTCTTCAGAATGACTTTTGATGACAATGTCGTCAACATAAGCTTCTAAGTTTTGCCCAATTTGATCCTTAAACGCCATATCAATAAGTCGTTGATATGTTGCTCCTGCATTCTTCAAACCAAAAGGCATTTTCATGTAACAGAATATGCCTTCCGTCGTGTGAAAATCCGTTTTGTCTTCATCTTTTAAAGCCATTGGGATTTGATGATATCCCTTAGCTGCATCTAGGAAACATTTGAATCGATATCCTGCCAATGATTCAACCTTCCAATCAATTTCAGGTAAAGGATAATTATCCTTTGGACATGCTTTATTGATATCCATGAAATCCACACACATCCGCCATGAGTTTTCCAGCTTCCTAACCATGACTGGATTGGCTACCCATGTCTGATATTTGACCTCTCGCAAGATCTCAGCATCTACCAAACTGCGTACCTCATCACGGAGGAATTTGCTTCTTTCTGGCGCTATGCCTTGCTATTTCTGACAAACAGGATGTATGTTGGGATTCACGTTTAGCCTATGCTCTGCAATTTCCCTTAGAACACCGGTCATATCAGACGGTTGCCATGCAAAAACATCTAAATTTGTTGTCAAAATGTTATATAATTTTTCTTTACATTCGGCGAACAACGTGTGCCCAATTATGATTTTCTGATCTGGAAATTTAAGATTCGGTGAAATTGACCCATCATCGTGTATGATTTGCTTAATTACTGCCTTTGTTACTTGAGAACACTCAATTGACTTCTGCCGTTCTGCATATAACGTTGCTACTCCGCCTGGCGTTGGAAACTTCATCATATCATGTACACTTGATGTTACAGCTCCAAACGTCATTAAAGCAGTTCTTCCCAAAATTATGTTGTACTGTGAATTTGCTTTAACCACTAAGAACTCAATGTTGGCTGTGCGTCTTAGGGGTGGCTTGTCTAAGGTTACTTCAAGCAGAATACTTCCTTCAGACCTGGACGGCTCACTTATAAAACTTGCCAACGACACATATGTTTCCTTCATTTTTTTCTTGTACATCTTTGGGTAGCTGTATGAAGCAATGTTCATACATAATGTCTGCTCCAGCTCCTGTGTCAGTGTAAATGTTGCGTATTAAGCAATTAGCAACTCACGCTTCTATAACCACTGGACCATCGGATGGATTTGTGTTACACATAGAAGGAAATGATATTAATTGCTCTTCCCAATCTTCTAACACTTCTGTCTTCCTCCGTTGTCCAGCTTTCCATGGATGGCGCCATTGTTAACACCTATTTCTTTATGAGGTAAGGCTTAGTGCGTCAACAAAATACTAGAAGTTATCTAGCTTTAGGAGGGCGGAGTGTTGCCGATTGAATTTTACCCTTGGGAAATAATCCCTGCAGACCCGGTTCACAAGTATAGAAACTTGTGGGATAGCTTAATCAATCTGTCGTCCGTAGAGCATAAAAGTGCTAGCCGGATAACTTCTAGTGAGAGAAAGTAGAGAGAGAAATAGAAGTGAAGTCTCAGCTCTCAAAATTGTCAGAATGTCTGAACTCTGTAAAATGACGACCCAAGGGGTCTATTTATAGTGTTAGATCCACCAGATTACTCGGGGACACGTGTCAGATGATGATACGTTCTGTTACTTGTGATCCGAAATTTACACTGAAGGTGGTGTTCTCCGGCCAGGGCTTACGCGCTAGGAGGCCTTCAGGGCTTACTCATGACGGAGCAGCCTGTACAGCGGAGAACGCTGGACGGACAACTCCACAAAACTGTTGTTCCCAGCCTTCCTGATGCTACTTTTATGCAACCATTACGCCTTTTATGCGTCTATACGATAGGATACACCATTAGGAACACTTTTCATATTCTACCTAGAATCGAACGCGGACAGGGATTTAATTTTATTTAATAGTTAATGATCAATATTATACATTAATGACTAAAATAAATAAAGGAATTTAATATAAGAATTTGGGATTTCTTTTCTGAATAATTTTATCCATCACTGATTTACAATGGAGTACGATATACACTGTATGGGAAAGGTGTCGGTAGAATAATCCAAATCAGCTGGTTGCTTACCTGTTTGATCTGTTTTATGTCATTTTCTTGTGAACTGAATTATGTGTAAAGAATACTGTTTTTGGTTTCATCTCATCGACATCAGCTCATATTATATATTTATATATGCATATTTTTGCATAAGTGATCACCACCTACCATCACTACTACTTCTATTTAATTTCCTTTTACTTTCTGCAAATCTTGAATGACCAACCCACCATTTCATTTACAAGAACCCAATACCCATAACCATCTTTATGCTCGATCACCACTTCATCCTAGAACAAACACCACAACCTCAAGTCACTATCACCACCCATAATCGCCATAACCGTCACCCTAAAACCACCACAACTCCAACTCGTTCACCATTAAACTGTCACTAATTATTGTTGACAAACTGCTACTTGATCAGTCAAGACCCACTTGTGTGTTGCTACTATCAACTAACGAATAACCCATCACCAATAAACTAACTATTATATTTTACTCTAGTCGAACTAGCTTTCTTTACCTGGAAACAATTGTGATGTTGCATTGAGATACAGCGGGTTCAGTTTCAGTCTGATACTATACTATGGGTAATCTATCTATCGACTTATTCGTATTTTTTTTCTCACATTATGATCTAGTTCATCTCATAAACAAACCCATAAATCCAGCCAATCATCCACAAGGCTATCGATACATCTGCTTCTGTTTACTCCTGTCTTCTATTCAACCGACACCCAAGCAACCATCATCGATATACTGTTGTTACTAGTTACAGTTTCAACTGCAACAAACACCATTCTCCGGCCACCATATCCTTTCTCTCTCTACGGATTCTTTTAACCACCATCACCATAATCATCATCGTTGTCTTCTATTTTAACCTTCGACATACACCACCACGTTATCACCATCACAACCACAACAACCAATTTTTATCTGTCCCTCTCTATCTTTCTGATTACCACCGAAATCCTTCACTAAACCACCATCACGTTATTTTTTTTCTTTGCTGTTGTAATCATGAACCCAACCCACCACCAACCATTTCTCCTGTTTGCTACTTTTCTTTTCTTTCTTTTTAATCTGACCAGCTGTAAAACCATCATCAATTATTATATATTGCCAACTTAATATAATAATATAGCATATAGAACTCAAAGAACCTTAATGGCCGATAAATGAAGAATTTTAAAAATGAAGTGGGGGTAGAAATATGTTACACAATACGTGGGACAAGGATGTTTAACCACTGCATTTTGTTTATGGGAATCGGGCTTTAGTTGGGCCGTATTTCATTTGTTTTTGATATGGGGCTTATGGATCCAACTAAACACATACATGGACTGATTTTGTATTGGGTTTCTTTAATGTATATGGGTTAGCAATTTGGGCTATGATAATAGACTAGTAATAAATCATTATGTGATTAACTTGGTTGGTGATTTTATGATGATAATATCAGTTAATTATCGATGATTATGTTAAGAAGATTTAGATAAAAAGATGATAATATGATGATACCGTAAACGTGATACATACGATGACGATGGTAGTATTTATGGAGTGATGATGATAATAAGAAAACTTGATGATGAGGTTAGGAATGATTAGATAATAATGAGTGATGTTAGATGATTATTTGATAACGTTGAGATAGAATGATGATTATGATGCTGATCCGTAATTATGAGCATGAGGATGATAAACGATGCATGATGATGAATCGGATGGTATAATTTTTATTTACATTATTATTATTATTATTATTATTATTATTATTATTATTATTATTATTATTATTATTATTATTATTATTATTATTATTATTATTATTATTATTATTATTATTATTATTTTATTATTATTATTATTATTATTATTATTATTATTATTATTATTATTATTATTATTATCATCATCATCATTAAAATAATTATAAAGATTATTATTATTATTATTATTATAGGTATTGTTATTTGTATTATCACTTAAGTTATTATTAGTAGTATCATTATGATTAAAACCTTTATCATTGGCATTAAAAATTATTATTATAATTATTATTATCAGTACTGTTAGTATTATTATCATTGGCACGATTTTATATAAACATTATTATATTATCATTATTACTACAAATAAAGTGACAAATGTTATTATCCGAAACTATTATTTTCAACATCATTATTAAATCTGATTATTTATTATCATTATTTTGGTATTATCAGTAACTTAACAAGTAAATGATATTTATAAAAAAACAATATATTGAATACACAAAACTTAACTATATTAATAGTTTTATTTAGTAAAAATACATATTAGGGATATAAATAATGAAACATATAAGTTATTAATATAAAAATGAAATAACTAATAAATTTATATATATATATATATATATATATATATATATATATATATATATATATATATATATATATATATATATATATATATATATATATATATATATATATATATTTGTTCAATTTCAATTATGTGTGTTAATATATATATAAATGATATAGGTTCGTGAATCCGAGGCCAACCCTGCATTGTTCAGTTCTGTCGTATGCATATTTTTACAACAAAATATCGTATCGTGAGTTTCATTTGCTCCCTTATTAAATGCTTTTGCAATATATATTTTTGGGACTAAGAATACATGCACTGCTTTTATAACTATTTTACGAAATAGACACAAGTACTTGAAACTACATTCTATGGTTGAATTATTATACCGAATATCACCCTTTTTAGCTTGGTAGCCTAAGAATTTGGAAACAGAATCCCAAATTGACGCGAATCCTAAAGATAGATCTATCGGGCCTAACAAACCCCATCCAGGTTATGGATGCTTTAGTACTTCGATTTTATATACAGATGAGTGTACCTGTATATTTGGGGATATTCTAGATGCATTTGTTAATGTCGGTTACCAGGTGTTCACCAAATGAATGATTTTTAATTTGCAGGTTATGCATACCATTTTGTACTCGGGTTACGTGTACAATTAAATATCTGAAATCTTGTGGTCTTTTAAAATATTGAAATGATTGTTATGATAAACTTATGAACTCACTAACCTTTTGGTTGACAATTTAAAGCATGTTTATTCTCAGGTATGAAAGAAATCTTCCACTGTGCATTCGCTCATTTTAAAGATATTACATGGAGTCGTTCATGGCATATTTAGGACAGTACCTCACAATGGGACCAAATGTTGATGATTTCGTCCTGATGGATTAGGACGGGTCTCTACAGGTGGTATCAAAGCAGTGGTCTTAGTGAACCAGGTCTTGCATTAGTGTGTCTGATTGATAGTCGTTAGAATTCATTAGCAAGTCTGGACTTCGACCTTAGCTGCGTATTATATGTTTTACTTATCATTCCTAAGTCGAGACACGTCTTCCTGCACTTATTGCATAGATAGTCTATGGACAAAAATTCATATCTTAGCGTATCTGCTAATTCACATCTTAGCGTATCTATTACTATAGACTTTGCCTAACAAATTCCGTAAATTCCTCCGTAATCTACGAAATCTTTTGTTCTATATATATAGATATTCTATATAATTAGAATACCACCCGATAGCTGAAAATCATTTCACATCGAAAATTCTTTATTCAATCGTACAAAATGGAACTCGCCACAAGTTCAAGTTCCTCAGATTCCAATAGCTATTCTGATATGGATTTTCACTCGAGCTCCGAAAGCAGTGTAACCAAAATGAATCAACCAATCAGCCATCTTCAATTCTGGAGGAATTGGGCATGGGTTTGTAGTCGACTTAACCGATGGAGACGAGAAGAAGGCGATCCTTTCCACCCACCAACCTGCACTCTTGGCGAAGAATCTGAAGCACTTACCCGCGAACCCATTCGAAACACCATTTTCACACTCATTTCTAGAGTATCTCGCCATGATTATATTCTATCTAAAATTCTAAACCTTATTCATTCGCTCGTTCTGACCGACAATCATCCCGGAATAATAGAAGAAGTCAACGAATTTCGCGCTTGAGTAATCAATTTGGAGAATATGGTACAAAATTTACCAGCCTCAGCAACATCACCGGCACCAACAGTACCATCAGTAACAGCACCAGTACCATCAAAAATCCATGCCTCAACATCTCATTCTGTACCTCGAGTATAATCATCATTCTACGTATAGTTCCACATCAATTATCTCTGTTCTTCATGGCGATTTTGTAATCTCTAATGTTTTAGAGGTTATGTATTCTAGTTCTGACGGTAAAACAAATGAGATTAATATCATATTAACTCATTAAATCCATGATTACATCTGAAGAAAATATATATGTATATATGTTTTCATAAATATTGTAATTAAAATTCTTTTGTACAAACTGTTAATGGTGAAAATATTTTAACGGGTAGGTAATACCCGAGAAATATTTGGATTTCACATTAATAAGTTACATTGTACATTCTTCCAATTTGATTCAACAGTCATTTAATATCCTACTTACATCCACAGATATACGAATCCGTTCACCACAGAATAACCATTTTCATTCAATTTCATATTTGGATTTTTACTTATCAGAATCCAATAAGTGGCATAATGAAGAAAACATTGGACAAAAATAAAATTTGTTAGAAACAAACAAATTAACTATGAGAAATTTTGTTAAGAATCCACGCTAACAAAATCCTAGCTAACTGTTCCTAGCTAACTGATAATTCCCTATTACAATTTAATTATCGCAATTTAATTAACGCAATTTATTTATCGCAACTTTTATTCTCTCAATTTTATTTATCGTCATTTAATTTCTGTATTTATTTTACGCACTTTATTTATCGTCATTTAAATACTGTTATTTATGCATTTAAATATCGGGACACGTATGAAAAGTTTTGACATATCATATTGACATCATATATATATATATATATATATATATATATATATATATATATATATATATATATATATATATATATATATATATATATATATATATATATATATATATATATATATTATTTGGAATAACCATAGACACTCTATATGCGGTAATGATCGAGTTAGCTATACAGGGTTGAGGTTGATTCTAAAATAATATATATACTTTGAGTTGTGATCGAGCCTGAGACATGTATACAGTAGGTCACGATACGTATTAATTAATTCGAATATTATATATTAAACTATATATGAATTATTGAACTACTAACTGTGGATTACTAACTGTGGACTACTAACATTGGACAATTAAAATGAATTAAAATATTGATTATAACATATGAAACTAAACAATTCTTCAAATTTGCCACTTGATTTCTTCTTAAACTTCATTTGTATCTTGACGATTCCAATCTGCGTTTAAACCTTTCATGATTCTTGAAAACACCTCAATCTAGAGGATGAACCAACCGCATTTCATCTACGAGAAGAAAGATTTAAGCATTAATCATGCACCTGGAAAACCCTCAGAAACTAAGTAAACGTTTAACACGTATCTGTGCTAGCTCCTTTGGCGTTGTTATTACCGAAAATAACTTTGCAATCCCTTTCCAAAATAGCCAAATTTGTCACAGCTTCAGCAAATCAATTTCGACTTTTCATTCGTATAAACTCTATTATAACTTTGATATATAAGTTTTCCCTACGTCATCGTTACCGGGGAACCTTTAATATTCCACCACATTAGCAGTAAACTTACCAGCAAATTCATTACTCATTGGCTTAAGTCTCTTCGAAGAACCATTATATTTGTTCATTAAAACCTTATCATATACTCATCCACATCATATAACGAGAATTGCCATACCAACTACCGAGAAGCATCAATCATTAATCTTAAATCTCGCAGCGTTTTCACTTCAACAGTTATATATAACGTGTAACTCCTGAAATTATGATCTTCCATTCTGTACTTTCTGAAAAGCACCCAGTCTACGAATCAATACTTCAAATTTTGAAAATTTCTGATGAGGCAGCAAAAAAAATGTAAACGATTCTAACAGTCAAAAGTTTGATGGTAAAGAATAGTATGTTGGCAAAGCTCAAAAAAATTGGAACTGGAAAACGGATTGACGAATATCTTTCTCCTGACTCTAAACTTTTTCGGACAAATCTTCATCATCATTCATCGATATTAGAAATTCTAAGATATCATCATATCTTTCATTATAAATATCCTCCATATTTCTGAAGATATTTTCATAACTATTCTTATTTGAAATCATTTATCTCTCCGCGATGTTGGTGTTACACCAAAAAGGAAAGTGCTTTAGTTTCTAAATTCTGAAAAAATTCGAATCAAAATATGAATGTTTTTGAAGTAGTGTTGGGAACTGAAGCATGAGTTAGTATAATATAATGACACTTGATCAACGTGATTATATTACAGTAAGTCATGTCGAGTTTCTAGTGGAACGTGATGATGGTTCACAGTAGACCATGCCCTCATCATGAACCATGTTACACGACTCTTTCATTCTATTTAACCTCTAAACATATCAAGAACATATTTTCTTGATAGTTCTATCTTTTCAATAGATCCTGGTAATTTACCAAATCAAATCGTGCTATTACAATTACTTTCTGCTTAGAACATTAATTATCTTCATCCGAGTTTTCATACCTACGAATTCGAGACGTCTTAATCACTTTACTTAAGGTCAGGAAGAGAAAAACAGAAGCATGGAGCTTCGAAATATAAATAGGAGTATAAATCACAGCAAATAGAGAGATCATTAACCGTGGATGTCAATTATTATGGAAAGACAGATGCAAGGAAGGATTATAAAAACCACTACCCCAAGGGCGAAGTAGAAGTAAATAGATTCCTCCGGTGGGAGTTGGAATAGAAGGATGATTGTTGCGATACTCAGAATGAGGTCAAGAATCAGAACTAGATTAAGCATTTTCACAATCTTTGAAAGTATGAAGAAAGTAAAGGAGTGGTGAAAATAATGGATAGAAAGAGATGAATTTATAGAAAAATATCAGACATAGAAATCGAGGCAAATTATCGCATTTAATAGGATCATAATTTCCTTGATTACCGAAGAATCAAATCTTATATAGATTTCGAAGATTTTCTTTAAATCCCTTAAATTTCGGAAATTAACCGTGACTAGGAAATTAACCGTGACTATGTCAAAAGATAAGACGAATTCTATTTTCTTCATCTCACTCTTTTGTGATAGCTTCACTCGTACGCATCACATAATCGAATCGTTTTATCTATATTTATCAACTCATATTCGCCATGAAAACATTCTTATTGCTAACCATGACGACCTCGATCACATTTCGGGATGAAATTTCTTTAACGGGTAGGTACTGTGATGACTCGGAGATTTCTGAGCAAATTTAAACTTAATCTTTATATGATTTCGAAATGATAAGCAAAGTCTGTAATGTTGAGTCTCAAAAATTTTGAACTATTTCATATATGCAATTACCCTTCGACTGTCCTCGACGATTCATGAACAACTATTTGTAATTAGATATGTGCGTGTGTGTGTGTATATATATATATATATATATATATATATATATATATATATATATATATATATATATATATATATATATCATAATTGGAAGTATAATTTAAAATATTGTTGTTATGAAATATGATATTATAATAATTATTTAAAAACATATCTATATATAAATAAAAGTATACTAAAATAAATATTAAATAATTCTAATACTCGTTTGATGTTTCAATTGATATTAAGCAAGTTAAAATCAAACTTATGTGATTTTAAAATAAACGCTGATTCAAAAATGAGTTATATAAATTATAAAGCTTATTAAAAATGTATTTAGGAGATAATTGTTAAATTGGAACACTTTTCATATTCTACCTAGAATCGAACGTGGATAGAGATTTAATTTTATTTAATAGTTAATGATCAATATTATACATTAATGACTAAAATAAATAAAGGAATTTAATTTAAGAATTTGGGATTTCTTTTCTGAATAATTTTATCCGTCACTGATTTACAACGGAGTACAATATACACTACGTGAGAAAGGTGTCGGTAGAATAATCCTAATCAGCTGGCTGCTTACTGTGACGACCAGGAAATTTCCAGCCAAATTTAAACTTTATTCTTATATGATTTCGACACGATAAGCAAAGTCTATAAAGTTGAGTCTCATAGTTGTTGAACTGTTTTACATAGATTCATTTATACCTTTGACTAGTCCCGACGATTCACGAACAATTGTGTGTAAATAAATATGTAAATATATATATGAATTCTACACATAAGTAATATTATATATATTGTAATTAAAAATTTAATTTATTATAATTAAGTAAATATGATATAATTTTTATATTATATTAAATTTACTTATAGGGTTAAATATAATTGTTATACTAATATTATTATCATTACTTTCATTATTATTATTGTTAATATTAATATTAATATTTTTATTGTTAATATTATTATTTCTAAAATAATATATATACATATATATATATATATATATATATATATATATATATATATATATATATATATATATATATAAGTTGTTATATTATTATTATTATTATTATAACCAATAAGATTATTATTTTCATTTTATTTATTATTATCATTATTAATAATTAAATTTAGTAAAATTATCATTATTGTTGGTATTAATATTATGATATTATTACTTACCATTAATTGTCACTTTATCAATAATATTATTATTAATAATATTATTAATTGTATTACTAATAATATTAATAGATTTATACTTGGTAATTATTATAACCTAAGATTAATTATAATATACAAATAATATATAAATAGATAAATATCTATATACTGATATATATATACATATATATATATATATATATATATATATATATATATATATATATATATATATATATATATATATATATATATATATATATATATAAATACATATTTGTAATCAGTAGTATATATTTACATACAAATACATATTATATACATAAATATATAGGAATCAAATTCAAAAATATATATATCATTTTCAAACTGTACATAATTTGTTCCTACCTCTTAATTCGTACTATTTTTGGAACCAATTCAGTTGCACATCGTAATCATACTGTAAGCAAATTACTTTAGTTCGTACAAATTGATTCCAATTGATTTAATAACAAACAAAGTAGTTAAAGGAGATTTTTTTTCTTTAATTTTATCTTCTGACAGAATATTTGATTGTCGAATGAAATCAAGCTACAAAACAAGTTCTATTGAGACAGATTAGCTGTAATAATATTTGTTAACCTATATGTAATCCCTTACTAATGTAAATCGAGTGTAAAGATAGAAAAATCAAATTAAAACTATCTATTTCTTTCTTTCTCGCATCATAAATTGAGTCTTCTTCTTGACTACACTTTCAAACCGCCACCCTATAAATCACCACCACTAAACCACCACCATCGAATTATTACTACTCGATTGTTGCCCTTGCTCGACTCATCATTAGAAAACCATCAATTACATCATCATCATCTTAACCGAACATGCTTCTGTTAACAAGTAAGATTACCAACAAACTCACTTTGAACACGACTTCCTTGTTAATAATACTGTTTCGATTTTCGTGTTTAGTTAAAACCAAATCCAAATCATTCCTTGTCGGGATAATGAAGTCCTAAAACACTAAAGAACCCTCTTAAATACCAGCTGCTGCATTCATGCAATCTTGACAAGCCATCACCACTTTCATCATCTTCTGCTTATTCTCGAATCAACTCAATAAACCAACCAACACCTATACTTTTTCTTCTGTTTCTGCAGGTGCAAACACACGCACATCATCATGAATTCATGAATATCATAGCCCTAGCTATAAATTTCGTTCTGTCATATATCGAGTATTATAACGAGATGAAGTGGGTGAACTTTATTAAAGTTATCAAGTGGATACATAGAATATTAATATGCAAAACATTTTAAATTACATGAGGAATAAAGCGGGGGATCATTTACCGTCAATTTTAGTGAATTAGTTGGGATAATCATGCATGTATCTTCTTTAATGATATCCATTTTCCTTTTTAGAAACCCACTCAAGAAAGCGGGTATAATATTACGGAGTATTGCAGTAGTTGGGCCCTAACCCTTCTGATGGGCCGTAAATTATGTTTCTGATTGGAATGTGATCCGGCTATCTCCTTTCTTTCTTTTCTGTTCAACTAAATCGATGGCAAGAGAATGATATGAGATACTTGAGGTTAAGATGATCTTAAAGATGATTATAATGATCATATGATGTTTGGAAATTGTTACATGAAATAGTAAACATTAATAATAAATATTGATATTGATAAACGTAATTAAGATGGTGATAATGAGAGACGATAATGGTGTTGATGATATGATGAAGAAGTTACAAGATGAAATAATAAAGATAGATGATGAGGTTATGCTTGATAATTATATGATGATCGTGAGGATTGATGATGTAAAATGATGGTGATAATAAAAACTAAGAAGAAGATGAAAACAGAAGACAGGTTAAATAAATTAGGGTGAATACCAAAGCAGATAAAACTAAAACAGAAGAATGGTAGGGGTTATGTCGGGTTAACGAGAGGTCGCAGGTTCGAGTCCGGTCTGTGTCTTGTTCTTTTTGGAAAAAGCTTTTAAAGGTAGAACACTTATTATTTTTACTACTATTACTATTGTTATTGTTATTGAAATTGTTATTGTTATTGTTATTATTATTATTATTAGGTTTATAACTATTATTATAATTATAATTATTATTATTATTATTATTATTATTATTATTATTATTATTATTATTATTATTATTATTAGTACTATTATCAGTACAAGTATTATTATTATTATTAATGTCATTAACATCATTATTATTACAAATATTATCATTAATATTAACATATAACATTTTTATTTTTAATATTATCATTATTATTAATATTAAGAATATTTTCATTTTATTAACATTATTATTATTATTAGATTTATCATGACACCAAGTAAAGATTTTTCTATATAAAAATATATTTATGACATAAAACATGACTATATTAATATTTAGTAATAAATATTAATAACCTAGTTATAGCATATAAAAATAAATATACTTAATGAGATTATTAATGAAACATTAAAATAATAACTATATCACTAATAATATGTAAATTTGTTAGATTGTCATTATATGTGTTAATATATATATAAATGATATAGGTTCGTGAATCCAAGGCCAACCCTGCATTGTTCAGTTGTTCAATAGCGTCATATGTATTTTTACTACAAAATACAGTGTTGTGAGTTTCATTACTCCATTTTTAAATGCTTTTGCAATATATATTTTTGGGACTGAGAATACATGCACTTTTATAAATGTTTTACGAAATAGACACAAGTAATCGAAACTACATTATATGGTTGAATGATCGAAGCCGAATATGCCCCTTTTGCTTGGTAGCCTAAGAATTAGTAAACTGATTTACTAATTGACGAGAATCCTAAAGATAGATCTATTGGGCCTACCAAACCCCATCCAAAGTACCGGATGTTTTAGTACTTCGATGTTGTTTTATATCATGTCTGAAGGATTTCCCAGAATGATAGGGGATATTCTTATATGCATCTTGTTAATGTCGGTTACCAGGTGTTCAATCCATATGAATAATATTTTTTTCTCTATGCATGGGACGTGTATTGAAATATGAAATCTTGTGGTCTATTGTTACGATTTGATATATAAAGATCAAAAATATCCAATCTTGTTTTACCCATAACTTCTTCATTTTAAATCCGTTTTGAGTGAATCAAATTGCTATGGTTTCATATTAAACTATAATTTAAGAATCCAAACAGAAAAAGTATAGGTTTATAGTCAGAAATTTAAGTTACATGTCAATTACTAAAGAGGTAGTCATTTTCGTCGAAAGAACGACATCTTGATGACCATTTTGAAAAACATACTTTCACTTTGAGTTTAACCAAGATTTTTGGATATAGTTTCATGTTCATATGAAAAATCATTTTCCCAGAAGAAAAACTTTTAAATCGAAGTTTATCATAGTTTTTAATTATCCAAACCAAAACAGCCCCCGGTTTCACTACAACGGCGTATATCCGATTTTATGGTGTTCATCATGTTTTCAGGTTTTAAATCATTAAGTTAACATATCATATAGATATAGAACATGTGTTTAGTTGATTTTAAAAGTCAAGTTAGAAGGATTAACTTTTGTTTGTGAACAAGTTTAGAATTAACTAAACTATGTTCTAGTGATTACAAGTTTAAACCTTCGAATAAGATAGCTTTATATGTATGAATCGAATGATGTTATGAACATCATTACTACCTCAAGTTTTCTGGATAAAACTACTGGAAATGAGAAAAATGGATCTAGCTTCAAAGGATCCTTGGATGGCTTGAAAGTTCTTGAAGCAGAATCATGACACGAAAACAGTTCAAGTAAGATTTTCACTCGAAATAAGATTGTTATAGTTGTAGAAATTGAATCAAAGTTTGAATATGAATATTATCTTGAATTAGAAAGATAACCTACTATAAATAGCAAAAGTTCCTTGATCTTAGATGATTACTTGGAATGGATTAGAAAGCTTGGAAGTAGACTTGCAAACTTGGAAGTAGACTTGCAAACTTGGAAGTATTCTTGATTTTTATGAAACTATACTTATGGAATTTATGAAGAACACTTAGAATTTGAAGATGGAACTTGAGAGAGATCAATTAGATGAATAAAATTGAAGAATGAAAGTATTTGTAGGTGTTTTTGGTCGTTGGTATATGGATTAGATATAAAGGATATGTAATTTTGTTTTCATGTAAATAAGTCATGAATGATTACTAATATTTTTGTAATTTTATGAGATATTTCATGCTAGTTGCCAAATGATGGTTCTCACATGTGTTAGATGACTCACACGGGCTACTAAGAGCTGATCATTGGAGTGTATATGCCAATAGTACATACATCTAAAAGCTGTGTATTGTACGAGTACGAATACGGGTGCATACGAGTAGAATTGTTGATGAAACTGAACGAGGATGTAATTGTAAGCATTTTTGTTAAGTAGAAGTACTTTGATATGTGTCTTGAAGTCTTTCAAAAGTGTAAGAATACATATCAAAACACAACATGTATATACATTCTAATGGAGTCGTTAAGTCTTCGTTAGTCGTTACATGTAAGTGTTGTTTTGAAACCTTTAAGTTAACGATCTCAATTAATGTTGTTAACCCAATGTTTATTATATCAAATGAGATGTTAAATTATTATATTATCAAGATATTATGATGTATTAATATCTCTTAATATGATATATACATTAAAATATCATTACAACGATAATCGTTACATATAAGTCTCGTTTCGTAATTCTTGAGTTAGTAGTCTTGTTTTTACATATGTAGTTCATTGTTAACACACTTAATGATATATTTAAATATTATTTTATCATGTTAAATATAGTGTA
Source organism: Rutidosis leptorrhynchoides (assembly GCF_046630445.1). Lineage (NCBI taxonomy): Eukaryota > Viridiplantae > Streptophyta > Magnoliopsida > Asterales > Asteraceae > Rutidosis > Rutidosis leptorrhynchoides. The sequence continues at coordinate 272,072,777 of NC_092335.1, forward strand.
TCAATATCTTAATATGATACATATGTATTTAGTAGACGTTATCATAACGATAATCGTTATATATATCATTTCGAGTTTCTTAACTTAGTAATCTCATTTCTTATGTATATCACACATTGTTAATATACGTAGTGAGATAATTACTCATCATAATCTTATGTTAACCATATATATATGTCTATATATACCACAACATGTAGTTTTTACAATTTTGTAACGTTCGTGAATCGCCGGTCAACTTGGGTGATCAATTGTCTATATGAAACTTATTTCATTTAATCAAGTCTTAACAAGTTTAATTGCTTAACACGTTGGAAACATTTAGTCATGTAAATATCAATCTCAATTAATATATATAAACATGGAAAATTTCGGGTCACTACATCAGAGCGGTGGTCTTAGCGAACCAGGTCTTGCATTAGTGAGTCTGGAGTTCGACCGCGTGTGCATGTCAAAAGTTTTTCTTATCATTTTGTGTCGGAAATCATCTGATTATCATCCTTAGGAAAATTACCTGCTTATCATTCTTAGTCTAGACACATCTTACTGCAATGATTGCATGAATAGTGTATAGACAAAATTCGTATCTTAGCGTACCTGCTAATTCATATCTTATCATATCTGTTACTGTAGACGTTGCCTGACAGCTTCCGTAGATTCCTCTGTAACTTATGGGATTTTAGTATTATATATGCATATATAAATTATGTATTGCAGGGTACTAATCTACATCCTATAATCTATTTCTTATCGAAAATCCTTTACTTTATCGTACGAGATGGAACTCGCAACCAGTTTGAATCCCTCGGGTTCCGACAGCTATTCCGATATGGAATTTCACCTAAGCTCCGAAAGCAGTGTCACCAGGATGTATCAACCAATTCATTTGATGGGTTCGTAGTCTACTTAACCGATGGAGATGAGAAGAAGGCGATCATTCCCTTCTGTAGTGACCCGAACTTTTCCATGTTTATATATATTAATTGAGATTGATATTTACATGATTAAATGTTTCCAACATGTTAAGCAATCAAACTTGTTAAGACTTGATTAATTGAAATAGGTTTCATATAGACAATTGACCACCCAAGTTGACCGGTGATTCACGAACGTTAAAACTTGTAAAAAAACTATATGATGACATATATATGGTTATATATATAGTTAACATGATATTATGATAAGTAAACATATCATTAATTATATTAACAATGAACTACATATGTAAAAACAAGACTACTAACTTAATGATTTTGAAACGAGACATATATGTAACGTTTATCGTTGTAACGACATTTAATGTATATATATCATATTAAGAGATATTCGTACATCATAATATCATGATAATATAATAATTTAAAATCTCTTTTGTTATTATAAACATTGGGTTAACAACATTTAATAAGATCGTTAACCTAAAGGTTTCAAAACAACACTTACATGTAACGACTAACGATGACTTAACGACTCAGTTAAAATGTATATACATGTAGTGTTTTAATATGTATTTATACACTTTTGAAAGACTTCAATACACTTATCAAAATACTTCTACTTAACAAAAATGCTTACAATTACATTCTCGTTCAGTTTCATCAACAATTCTACTCGTATGCACCCGTATTCGTACTCGTACAATACACAGCTTTTAGATGTATGTACTATTGGTATATACACTCCAATGATCAGCTCTTAGCAGCCCATGTGAGTCACCTAACACATGTGGGAACCATCATTTGGCAACTAGCATGAAATATCTCATAAGATTACAAAAATATGAGTAATCATTCATGACTTATTTACATGAAAACAAAATTACATATCCTTTATATCTAATCCATACACCAACGACCAAAAACACCTACAAACACTTTCATTCTTCAATTTTCTTCATCTAATTGAACTCTCTCAAGTTCTATCTTCAAGTTCTAAGTGTTCTTCATAAATTCCAAAAGTTCTAGTTTCATAAAATCAAGAATACTTTCAAGTTTGCTAGCTCACTTCCAATCTTGTAAGGTGATCATCCAACCTCAAGAAATCTTTGTTTCTTACAGTAGGTTATCATTCTAATACAAGGTAATAATCATATTCAAACTTTGGTTCAATTTCTATAACTATAACAATCTTATTTCAAGTGATGATCTTACTTGAACTTGTTTTCGTGTCATGATTTTGCTTCAAGAACTTTGAGCCATCCAAGGATCCATTGAAGCTAGATCCATTTTTCTCTTTTCCATTAGGTTCATCCAAGGAACTTAAGGTAGTAATGATGTTCATAACATCATTCGATTCATACATATAAAGCTATCTTATTCGAAGGTTTAAACTTGTAATCACTAGAACATAGTTTAGTTAATTCTAAACTTGTTCGCAAACAAAAGTTAATCCTTCTAACTTGACTTTTAAAATCAACTAAACACATGTTCTATATCTATATGATATGCTAACTTAATGATTTAAAACCTGGAAACACGAAAAACACCGTAAAACCGGATTTACGCCGTCGTAGTAACACCGCGGGCTGTTTTGGGTTAGTTAATTAAAAACTATGATAAACTTTGATTTAAAAGTTGTTATTCTGAGAAAATGATTTTTATTATGAACATGAAACTATATCCAAAAATTATGGTTAAACTCAAAGTGGAAGTATGTTTTCTAAAATGGTCATCTAGACGTCGTTCTTTCGACTGAAATGACTACCTTTACAAAAACGACTTGTAACTTATTTTTCCGACTAGAAACCTATACTTTTTTTGTTTAGATTCATAAAATAGAGTTCAATATGAAACCATAGCAATTTGATTCACTCAAAACGGATTTAAAATGAAGAAGTTATGGGTAAAACAAGATTGGATAATTTTTCTCATTTTAGCTACGTGAAAATTGGTAACAAATCTATTCCAACCATAACTTAATCAACTTGTATTATATATTATGTAATCTTGAGATACCATAGACACGTATACAATGTTTCGACCTATCATGTCGACACATCTATATATATTTCGGAACAACCATAGACACTCTATATGTGAATGTTGGAGTTAGCTATACAGGGTTGAGGTTGATTCCAAAATATATATAGTTTGAGTTGTGATCAATACTGAGATACGTATACACTGGGTCGTGGATTGATTCAAGATAATATTTATCGATTTATTTCTGTACATCTAACTGTGGACAACTAGTTGTAGGTTACTAACGAGGACAGCTGACTTAATAAACTTAAAACATCAAAATATATTAAAAGTGTTGTAAATATATTTTGAACATACTTTAATATATATGTATATATTGTTATAGGTTCGTGAATCAACAGTGGCCAAGTCTTACTTCCCGACGAAGTAAAAATCTGTGAAAGTGAGTTATAGTCCCACTTTTAAAATCTAATATTTTTGGGATGAGAATACATGCAGGTTTTATAAATGATTTACAAAATAGACACAAGTACGTGAAACTACATTCTATGGTTGAATTATCGAAATCGAATATGCCCCTTTTTATTAAGTCTGGTAATCTAAGAATTAGGGAACAGACACCCTAATTGACGCGAATCCTAAAGATAGATCTATTGGGCCTAACAAATCCCATCCAAAGTACCGGATGCTTTAGTACTTCGAAATTTATATCATATCCGAAGGGTGTCCCGGAATGATGGGGATATTCTGATATATGCATCTTGTTATTGTCGGTTACCAGGTGTTCACCATATGAATGATTTTTATCTCTATGTATGGGATGTGTATTGAAATATGAAATCTTGTGGTCTATTGTTACAATTTGATATATATATAGGTTAAACCTATAACTCACCAACATTTTTGTTGACGTTTAAAGCATGTTTATTCTCAGGTGAATATTAAGAGCTTCCGCTGTTGCATACTAAAATAAGGACAAGATTTGGAGTCCATGTTTGTATGATATTGTGTAAAAACTGCATTCAAGAAACTGATTTCGATGTAACATATTTGTATTGTAAACCATTATGTAATGGTCGTGTGTAAACAGGATATTTTAGATTATCATTATTTGATAATCTACGTAAAGCTTTTTAAACCTTTATTTATGAAATAAAGGTTATGGTTTGTTTTAAAAATGAATGCAGTCTTTGAAAAACGTCTCATATAGAGGTCAAAACCTCGCAACGAAATCAATTAATATGGAACGTTTTTAATCAATAAGAACGGGACATTTCAGTTGGTATCCGAGCGTTGGTCTTAGAGAACCAGAAAATTTGCATTAGTGTGTCTTATCAAGTTTGTTAGGATGCATTAGTGAGTCTGGACTTCGACCGTGTTTTCTTTAAAAATGATTGCTTAACATTTTTGTTGGAAACTATATATTTTTAACATATGAATATTATGTGATATATTAATCTCTTAACGTGTTTGATATTATTTGATAGATGTCTACCTCTAGAACAAGTCCCATTGACTCACCTAATAATAATGAAGAGTCAAATGTAAATTGGAAGGATTTGTGGACTGATTCACAAGTTCCCGAAGAGGAACCGGAAGAAGAGTCGGAACCGGAAGAAGAATTGGAACCGGAAGAAGAATCGGAACCGGATGAAGAAATAGAACCGGTGGGGGAAATAATAAAACGGTTAAGTAAAAGAAAATCCTCAACCAACCGACCAAAGTTAATTATGGTCAATGGTGTTTCCGCCAAGGAAGCAAAATATTGGGAGGATTACCAATTCTCCGATGAATCGGATTCCGACGAGAATTCCGATGATGTTATAGAAATTACCCCAACTGAATTTAAAAAGGCAAAAGAAAATAATAAGGGAAAGGGCATAAAAATAGAGAAATCTAATTCCAACCCCGATGAACTTTATATGTATCGTCAACCCCCGAAGTCCTTAAGTTGTAACAATGACCCGGGAACCTCTAAACCACCAGGTTTTTCTAAACCAATGTGGACAACGACGGCTCGTATTAGGGGAACATCATATATCCCTAGAAACTTGGCAAAACGAACCAAAACCAAAGAAGAAGAAACGAGCGAGTCGGAATAAGATAGTTGTATTCGTGTGGTGTAATATATGGAATATAGTGTTCTTATGCTTTATGATATATGTAAAAATTGCTTGTATTAATAAGTATTTTTTTTATGAATCTAACTCTTGTCTATTTTACAGTTTAAAAATACAAAATGGATAGACAACCCAATATTTTAAGAGACCTACCCGGAGACATGATTGATGAAATCTTGTCTAGAGTCGGCCAGAATTCTTCGGCACAACTATTTAAGGCGAGATCAGTTTGTAAGACATTCGAAGAACGTTCCAAGAATGTCTTGGTTTATAAGAGACTTTCGTTTGAAAGATGGGGGATATCACATTGGGAAACCCATAAGTTACGATGTGTTTACTTTGACGCATATATTGCGGGGAACCCAAATGCTATTTTACGCAACGGGTTAAGAAATTATTTTGACTCAATATATCCGAATATTGGACTTCGTGATTTAGAAAAAGCGGCTAACATGCAACATAAAGAAGCATGTTATGCTTACGGATTAGTAATGTTCGCTTCTCACCAAAGTGAGAACAAGAACATCGGGCTACAACTATTAAACAAAACGTTTCCACAAGTGACGGAGTCGGTAATTGGGGTAAGAAATGAGGTTTTTAGATTATTACGGGACTGTTGGACATTACGTAACCCTCGTCCCTTTGATGACGTTACAACACGCTGTCTTATCAACGGCCATAACGGTTATGTTGCACAAGACCAAGGATGGGAAGTAGTCCTAGTAAAACCAGAATGCATGACTTGTTTCTGGACGTATGAATTACGTGTCTTTATTGCCTTTGCCGAACGACTTGTGTACTAGCTAGAATTGTCTTCACAACTATCCTGTATCAAAGTTATTGTGTGCTATATTTCATGCTTTATGTAAAATAAGCGGTATTGTAAGTTTGTAAAATATTGTATAAAAGTTTGAACGCGAAATATTATTACAATCAGTTTTTCATATAGAATTGTAGTAGTTGAATTGTATATTAGCTACTAAGTATGAACTTAACGGGTAGGTACTACCCGAATTTAAACTTATAAAATGCTAATATGAAGAAAAAGCTTTTATAAATGAGTTCATATTATGCTACGAAATACTATTAACTACTCTTAATATTCTGTATGATTAACTTGTTCCATTTAACTATTTTGAAGGAAATGGCACCGACTACTCGACACACCGTGAATATGAATGAAGAGGAATTCCGTACTTTTCTAGCTTCAAACATAGCCGCAGTACAGGCTGCGCTACATACCAACAATAACCTTGGATCTAGCAGTACAGGAAATCGTGTAGGATGCACCTACAAAGAATTCACTGCCTGCAAACCTTTGGAATTTGATGGAACCGAAGGACCGATCGGATTGAAACGGTGGACCGAGAAGGTTGAATCGGTGTTTGCCATAAGTAAGTGTACTGAAGAGGACAAAGTGAAGTACGCTACGCATACCTTCACAGGTTCTGCGTTAACATGGTGGAATACCTATCTAGAGCAAGTGGGACAAGATGATGCGTACGCACTACCGTGGTCAGCATTCAAGCACTTGATGAACGAGAAGTACCGTCCCAGAACCGAGGTCAATAAGCTCAAGACAGAACTTAGAGGGTTACGAACCCAAGGATTTGATATTACCACGTACGAAAGACGATTCACAGAATTGTGCCTATTGTGTCCGGGAGCATTCGAAGATGAGGAAGAGAAGATCGACGCATTTGTGAAAGGATTACCGGAAAGAATCCAAGAAGATATAAGTTCACACGAGCCCGCCTCCATACAACAGGCATGTAGAATGGCTCACAAACTAGTGAACCAGATTGAAGAAAGAATTAAAGAACAGACTGCTGAAGAGGCCAATGTGAAGCAAGTCAAAAGAAAGTGGGAGGAAAACGGTGATAAGAATCACCAATACAACAACAACAGCAATTACAACAATAATCGCAACAATTATCCTAACAATCGCAACATCAATCGCAACTACAACAAACGGCCCAACAACAACAACAACAACAACAACAACAACAGCAACTACAACAATCATCCCAACAACAATAATAACCGCAACAACAACAACAATCAGAAGCAGCTATGCCAAAGGTGTGAAAAGAATCACTCGGGGTTCTGCACCAAATTTTGCAACAAGTGTAAAAGAAATGGTCATAGCGCGGCGAAGTGTGAGGCCTACGGACCAGGGATTAATAGAACGAAAGGAACAAATGGTGTCGGAACGAGTAATGGCGGAGCAAGTAGTGTCGGAGCAAGTTATGCCAATGTAGTTTGTTATAAATGTGGAAAACCAGGCCACATTATTAGAAATTGCCCGAACCAGGAGAACACGAATGGACAAGGCCGTGGAAGAGTTTTCAATATTAATGCGGTAGAGGCACAGGAAGACCCGGAGCTTGTTACGGGTACGTTTCTTATTGACAATAAATCTGCTTACGTTTTATTTGATTCGGGTGCGGATAGAAGCTATATGAGTAGAGATTTTTGTGCTAAATTAAGTTGTCCATTGACGCCTTTGGATAGTAAATTTTTACTCGAATTAGCAAATGGTAAATTAATTTCAGCAGATAATATATGTCGGAATCGAGAAATTAAACTGGTTAGCGAAACATTTAAGATTGATTTGATACCAGTAGAGTTAGGGAGTTTTGATGTGATAATCGGTATGGACTGGTTGAAAGAAGTGAAAGCGGAGATCGTTTGTTACAAAAATGCAATTCGCATTATACGAGAAAAAGGAAAACCCTTAATGGTGTACGGAGAAAAGGGCAACACGAAGCTAATCTTATTAGTAATTTAAATGCACAAAAACTAATAAGAAAAGGTTGCTATGCTGTTCTAGCACACGTCGAGAAAGTACAAACTGAAGAAAAGAGCATCAATGATGTTCACATTGCAAAAGAATTTCCCGATGTATTTCCGAAAGAATTACCGGGATTACCCCCACATCGATCCGTTGAATTTCAAATAGATCTTGTACCAGGAGCTGCACCAATAGCTCGTGCTCCTTACAGACTCGCACCCAGCGAGATGAAAGAACTGCAAAGCCAATTACAAGAACTTTTAGAGCGTGGTTTCATTCGACCAAGCACATCACCGTGGGGAGCTCCTGTTTTGTTTGTCAAGAAGAAAGATGGTACATTCAGGTTGTGTATCGACTACCGAGAGTTGAACAAACTTACCATCAAGAACCGCTACCCACTACCGAGAATCGACGACTTATTTGATCAACTACAAGGCTCGTCTGTTTATTCAAAGATTGACTTACGTTCCGGGTATCATCAAATGCGGGTGAAAGAAGATGATATTCCAAAGACTGCTTTCAGAACACGTTACGGTCATTACGAGTTTATGGTCATGCCGTTTGGTTTAACTAATGCACCAGCTGTGTTCATGGACCTTATGAACCGAGTGTGTGGACCATACCTTGACAAGTTTGTCATTGTTTTCATTGATGACATACTTATTTACTCAAAGAATGACCAAGAACACGGTGAACATTTGAGAAAAGTGTTAGAAGTATTGAGGAAGGAAGAATTGTACGCTAAGTTTTCAAAGTGTGCATTTTGGTTGGAAGAAGTTCAATTCCTCGGTCACATAGTGAACAAAGAAGGTATTAAGGTGGATCCGGCAAAGATAGAAACTGTTGAAAAGTGGGAAACCCCGAAAACTCCGAAACACATACGCCAGTTTTTAGGACTAGCTGGTTACTACAGAAGGTTCATCCAAGACTTTTCCAGAATAGCAAAACCCTTGACTGCATTAACGCATAAAGGGAAGAAATTTGAATGGAATGATGAACAAGAGAAAGCGTTTCAGTTATTGAAGAAAAAGCTAACTACGGCACCTATATTGTCATTGCCTGAAGGGAATGATGATTTTGTGATTTATTGTGATGCATCAAAGCAAGGTCTCGGTTGTGTATTAATGCAACGAACGAAGGTGATTGCTTATGCGTCTAGACAATTGAAGATTCACGAACAAAATTATACGACGCATGATTTGGAATTAGGCGCGGTTGTTTTTGCATTAAAGACTTGGAGGCACTACTTATATGGGGTCAAAAGTATTATATATACCGACCACAAAAGTCTTCAACACATATTTAATCAGAAACAACTGAATATGAGGCAGCGTAGGTGGATTGAATTATTGAATGATTACGACTTTGAGATTCGTTACCACCCGGGGAAGGCAAATGTGGTAGCCGATGCCTTGAGCAGGAAGGACAGAGAACCCATTCGAGTAAAATCTATGAATATAATGATTCATAATAACATTACTACTCAAATAAAGGAGGCGCAACAAGGAGTTTTAAAAGATGGAAATTTAAAAGATGAAATACCCAAAGGATCGGAGAAGCATCTTAATATTCGGGAAGACGGAACCCGGTATAGGGCTGAAAGGATTTGGGTACCAAAATTTGGAGATATGAGAGAAATGGTACTTAGAGAAGCTCATAAAACCAGATACTCAATACATCCTGGAACGGGGAAGATGTACAAGGATCTCAAGAAACATTTTTGGTGGCCGGGTATGAAAGCCGATGTTGCTAAATACGTAGGAGAATGTTTGACGTGTTCTAAGGTCAAAGCTGAGCATCAGAAACCATCAGGTCTACTTCAACAACCCGAAATCCCGGAATGGAAATGGGAAAACATTACCATGGATTTCATCACTAAATTGCCAAGGACTGCAAGTGGTTTTGATACTATTTGGGTAATAGTTGATCGTCTCACCAAATCAGCACACTTCCTACCAATAAGAGAAGATGACAAGATGGAGAAGTTAGCACGACTGTATTTGAAGGAAGTCGTCTCCAGACATGGAATACCAATCTCTATTATCTCTGATAGGGATGGCAGATTTATTTCAAGATTCTGGCAGACATTACAGCAAGTATTAGGAACTCGTTTAGACATGAGTACTGCCTATCATCCACAAACTGATGGGCAGAGTGAAAGGACGATACAAACGCTTGAAGACATGCTACGAGCATGTGTTATTGATTTCGGAAACAGTTGGGATCGACATCTACCGTTAGCAGAATTTTCCTACAACAACAGCTACCATTCAAGCATTGAGATGGCGCCGTTTGAAGCACTTTATGGTAGAAAGTGCAGGTCTCCGATTTGTTGGAGTGAGGTGGGGGATAGACAGATTACGGGTCCGGAGATTATACAAGAAACTACCGAGAAGATCATCCAAATTCAACAACGGTTGAAAACCGCCCAAAGTCGACAAAAGAGCTACGCTGACATTAAAAGAAAAGATATAGAATTTGAAATTGGAGAGATGGTCATGCTTAAAGTTTCACCTTGGAAAGGCGTTGTTCGATTTGGTAAACGAGGGAAATTAAATCCAAGGTATATTGGACCATTCAAGATTATTGATCGTGTCGGACCAGTAGCTTACCGACTTGAGTTACCTCAACAACTCGTGGCTGTACATAACACTTTCCACGTCTCGAATTTGAAGAAATGTTTTGCTAAAAAGATCTCACTATTCCGTTAGATGAAATCCAAATCAACGAAAAACTCCAATTCATCGAAGAACCCGTCGAAATAATGGATCGTGAGGTTAAAAGACTTAAGCAAAACAAGATACCAATTGTTAAGGTTCGATGGAATGCTCGTAGAGGACCCGAGTTCACCTGGGAGCATGAAGATCAGATGAAGAAGAAATACCCGCATCTATTTCCAGAAGATTCGTCAACACCTTCAACAGCTTAAAATTTCGGGACGAAATTTATTTAACGGGTAGGTACTGTAGTGACCCGAACTTTTCCATGTTTATATATATTAATTGAGATTGATATTTACATGATTAAATGTTTCCAACATGTTAAGCAATCAAACTTGTTAAGACTTGATTAATTGAAATAGGTTTCATATAGACAATTGACCACCCAAGTTGACCGGTGATTCACGAACGTTAAAACTTGTAAAAAAACTATATGATGACATATATATGGTTATATATATAGTTAACATGATATTATGATAAGTAAACATATCATTAATTATATTAACAATGAACTACATATGTAAAAACAAGACTACTAACTTAATGATTTTGAAACGAGACATATATGTAACGTTTATCGTTGTAACGACATTTAATGTATATATATCATATTAAGAGATATTCGTACATCATAATATCATGATAATATAATAATTTAAAATCTCTTTTGTTATTATAAACATTGGGTTAACAACATTTAACAAGATCGTTAACCTAAAGGTTTCAAAACAACACTTACATGTAACGACTAACGATGACTTAACGACTCAGTTAAAATGTATATACATGTAGTGTTTTAATATGTATTTATACACTTTTGAAAGACTTCAATACACTTATCAAAATACTTCTACTTAACAAAAATGCTTACAATTACATTCTCGTTCAGTTTCATCAACAATTCTACTCGTATGCACCCGTATTCGTACTCGTACAATACACAGCTTTTAGATGTATGTACTATTGGTATATACACTCCAATGATCAGCTCTTAGCAGCCCATGTGAGTCACCTAACACATGTGGGAACCATCATTTGGCAACTAGCATGAAATATCTCATAAGATTACAAAAATATGAGTAATCATTCATGACTTATTTACATGAAAACAAAATTACATATCCTTTATATCTAATCCATACACCAACGACCAAAAACACCTACAAACACTTTAATTCTTCAATTTTCTTCATCTAATTGAACTCTCTCAAGTTCTATCTTCAAGTTCTAAGTGTTCTTCATAAATTCCAAAAGTTCTAGTTTCATAAAATCAAGAATACTTTCAAGTTTGCTAGCTCACTTCCAATCTTGTAAGGTGATCATCCAACCTCAAGAAATCTTTGTTTCTTACAGTAGGTTATCATTCTAATACAAGGTAATAATCATATTCAAACTTTGGTTCAATTTCTATAACTATAACAATCTTATTTCAAGTGATGATCTTACTTGAACTTGTTTTCGTGTCATGATTTTGCTTCAAGAACTTTGAGCCATCCAAGGATCCATTGAAGCTAGATCCATTTTTCTCTTTTCCAGTAGGTTCATCCAAGGAACTTAAGGTAGTAATGATGTTCATAACATCATTCGATTCATACATATAAAGCTATCTTATTCGAAGGTTTAAACTTGTAATCACTAGAACATAGTTTAGTTAATTCTAAACTTGTTCGCAAACAAAAGTTAATCCTTCTAACTTGACTTTTAAAATCAACTAAACACATGTTCTATATCTATATGATATGCTAACTTAATGATTTAAAACCTGGAAACACGAAAAACACCGTAAAACCGGATTTACGTCGTCGTAGTAACACCGCGGGCTGTTTTGGGTTAGTTAATTAAAAACTATGATAAACTTTGATTTAAAAGTTGTTATTCTGAGAAAATGATTTTTATTATGAACATGAAACTATATCCAAAAATTATGGTTAAACTCAAAGTGGAAGTATGTTTTCTAAAATGGTCATCTAGACGTCGTTCTTTCGACTGAAATGACTACCTTTACAAAAACGACTTGTAACTTATTTTTCCGACTAGAAACCTATACTTTTTTTGTTTAGATTCATAAAATAGAGTTCAATATGAAACCATAGCAATTTGATTCACTCAAAACGGATTTAAAATGAAGAAGTTATGGGTAAAACAAGATTGGATAATTTTTCTCATTTTAGCTACGTGAAAATTGGTAACAAATCTATTCCAACCATAACTTAATCAACTTGTATTATATATTATGTAATCTTGAGATACCATAGACACGTATACAATGTTTCGACCTATCATGTCGACACATCTATATATATTTCGGAACAACCATAGACACTCTATATGTGAATGTTGGAGTTAGCTATACAGGGTTGAGGTTGATTCCAAAATATATATAGTTTGATTTGTGATCAATACTGAGATACGTATACACTGGGTCGTGGATTGATTCAAGATAATATTTATCGATTTATTTCTGTACATCTAACTGTGGACAACTAGTTGTAGGTTACTAACGAGGACAGCTGACTTAATAAACTTAAAACATCAAAATATATTAAAAGTGTTGTAAATATATTTTGAACATACTTTAATATATATGTATATATTGTTATAGGTTCGTGAATCAACAGTGGCCAAGTCTTACTTCCCGACGAAGTAAAAATCTGTGAAAGTGAGTTATAGTCCCACTTTTAAAATCTAATATTTTTGGGATGAGAATACATGCAGGTTTTATAAATGATTTACAAAATAGACACAAGTACGTGAAACTACATTCTATGGTTGAATTATCGAAATCGAATATGCCCCTTTTTATTAAGTCTGGTAATCTAAGAATTAGGGAACAGACACCCTAATTGACGCGAATCCTAAAGATAGATCTATTGGGCCTAACAAACCCCATCCAAAGTACCGGATGCTTTAGTACTTCGAAATTTATATCATATCCGAAGGGTGTCCCGGAATGATGGGGATATTCTTATATATGCATCTTGTTATTGTCGGTTACCAGGTGTTCACCATATGAATGATTTTTATCTCTATGTATGGGATGTGTATTGAAATATGAAATCTTGTGGTCTATTGTTACAATTTGATATATATATAGGTTAAACCTATAACTCACCAACATTTTTGTTGACGTTTAAAGCATGTTTATTCTCAGGTGAATATTAAGAGCTTCCGCTGTTGCATACTAAAATAAGGACAAGATTTGGAGTCCATGTTTGTATGATATTGTGTAAAAACTGCATTCAAGAAACTGATTTCGATGTAACATATTTGTATTGTAAACCATTATGTAATGGTCGTGTGTAAACAGGATATTTTAGATTATCATTATTTGATAATCTACGTAAAGCTTTTTAAACCTTTATTTATGAAATAAAGGTTATGGTTTGTTTTAAAAATGAATGCAGTCTTTGAAAAACGTCTCATATAGAGGTCAAAACCTCGCAACGAAATCAATTAATATGGAACGTTTTTAATCAATAAGAACGGGACATTTCACCTTCTACCAACCGAATTCACCTCTTGACAATGAACCTGAAGCGTTTACCGGTGAACCTGTTCGAGACACCATTTTCTCTCTCATTTCCAGAGTATCTTGTCACGATCATATACTATCTCAGATTCTAAACCTCATTCATCAGCTCGTCCGAACCGACCATCATCCCAGTATAATAGAAGTAGTCAACGAGCTTCGCGCCCGAGTTGTAACCTTGAAAAATATGGTGCAAAATTTACCAGCTTCAACAACAGCACCAGCAGTAACAGTACCACCAACAGTAACATCCGCATCCCACACCTCGACATCACAATCTATACCTCGAGCATCAATGTCGTACGTACCATAGATACCAAGGAGTACTAATAAAAATCAACGACGAAGTATTGATTCATAACTTCATTGGAGAACTATTAGGCGGAAATTATGTAATCTCTAAAGTTTTAGAGATAATTTATTCTAGTTCCAATCGAAAATCAAATGAGCTTAATATGATATTAACTCATTAAATCCATGATTATATCTGAAGAAAATATATATGTATATATATTTTCATAAAGATTGTAATTAAAATTTCTTTTGTACAAACTGTTAATGGTGAAAATATTTTAACGGGTAGGTAATACCCGAGAAATATTTAGATTTCACATTAATAAGTTACACTGTACATTCTTTCAATTCCGATTCAACAGTCATTTACTATCCTATCTACATCCACAGATATACGAATCCCTTCACCGCAGAATAACTATTTTCATCCAATTTCATATTTGGATTTTGATTTATCAGAATCCAACAAGTGGCATAATGAAGAAAACATTGGACAAAATAAAATTTATTAGAAACAAAAAAATTAACTATGAGAAATTTTGTTAAGAATCCACGCTAACTGTTTCCAGCTAACTGTTCCTAGCTAACTGATTACATGTTATTTATCGTAATTTAATTATCGCAATTTTATTTATCGTCATTTAGTTTCTGTTATTTATTTTACGCACCTTATTTATCATTATTTAAATACTATTATTTACGCATTTAAATATCGGGACACGTATACAAGGTTTTGACATATCATATCGACGCATATATATATATATATATATATATATATATATATATATATATATATATATATATATATATATATATATATATATATATATATATATATATATATATTATTTGGAATAACCATAGACACTCTATATGCTGTAATGATCGAGTTCGCTATACATGGTTGAGGTTGATTCTACAATAATATATATACTTTGAGTTGTGATCGAGTCTGAGACATGTACCCGGGTCACGACACGTATTAATTAATTCGAATATTATATATTGCTAACTGTGGACTATCAACTGAGGACTACCAACATTGGACAATTAAAATGAATTAAAATATTGATTATAACATATGAAACAAAATAATTCTTCAAGTTTTCCACTTAATTTCATCCTAAACTTCATTTATATCTTCACAATTACAATCTGCGTTCAAACATTTCATGATTCTGAAAAACATCTCAATCGAGAGGAGGAACCAACCGCACTTCATCTACGGAAGAAAAGATTTATGCATATAGTTATGCACTTGAAAAACTCTTGGAAACTAAGTAAACGTTTAAGACGTAGCTGTGAAATTTTCTTTAGAGTTATTATTACCCAAAATAACTTTACAATCCCTTTTGAAGGTAGCGAGTTTTGTCGCAGCTCCAGCAAGTCGATTTCGATTCTCCAGTTGAACAGTCTTATTATAACCTTGATATATACATTACCCTTTCACCATCGTTACTGAGGAACCTTTCATATCTCGTCACATTAGCAATAAACTTACTGACAACTTCACTTATCTTTGACTTTTCGAAAAATCATCATATTTATCAAAATCCCATCATTTACTCATTCACATCTTGTAACGAGAATTTCCATACGAATCATCAGAATTTAGCAATCAGTATCTTGAAATCTCGCAGCATGTCTACATCAACAGTTATTTGTATACATATAGCATCTATCTCTTAGAATTATGATCTTTCATTCTGAAATTCTGAAAGGCACCCAGTCTACAAATCAATACTCCAAATTCTGAAAAAGCTGAATACAACAGCAAA
Organism: Rutidosis leptorrhynchoides; assembly: GCF_046630445.1. Lineage (NCBI taxonomy): Eukaryota > Viridiplantae > Streptophyta > Magnoliopsida > Asterales > Asteraceae > Rutidosis > Rutidosis leptorrhynchoides. The sequence continues at coordinate 272,088,939 of NC_092335.1, forward strand.
AACTGTACACGACTTTAAAAGTCGAAAGTTTGATGATAAAGAATAGTAGGTTGGCAAAGCTCAGAAAAGTTGAAACTAGAAAACGGATTGAGCAAACCAAGAAGGAGACTGTAGACAAATCACAAAGAATAAATCTGCCATCAAAGAATCCAAATGATTCAGTATCTACTGAAGTCATTAACAAATACCTTACTCCTGACTCTAAACTCTTGCGGACAAATTTTCTTCATCAACCTTCGATCTTAGAAATTCCAAAATATCATCATAAATATCTTCGATATTTCTAAGGATATTTTCATAAATATTCTCATCCGAAATTATTTATCTCTTCGTGCTATCTATATTAAATCATAAAGGAAACTACTTTAGTTTCTAAATTTCTTTAAAATTCGAATTTGAACTATGAATGATTTTGAAATAGTGTTGGACATTGATGCATGAGTTAGTATAATATAATGACACTTGATCAACGTGATTATATTACAATAAGTCATGATGAGTTTCTAATGAAACGTGATGATTCACAGATCATAACGTCATCATGTGCCATGTTACACGACTCTTACATACTAGCTAATCTCCAAACATATCAAGAACATATCTTCCTGATAATTCTATCTTTTCTCTTGAATTATGGTAATTTAACCAAACCAAGATCATACCATTACGACTTCCTTCTGAGAACATTAGTCATGTTCATTCGAAACTCCATACCCACGAATTCTAAACCATTACTTAATGTGCTTAATGGATAGAAGAGAAAACAGAGCATGAAGCTTCAAAGTGTAAATGTGGGTATAAATCGCAGCAAATAGGAGAAAGCATTAACTGTGGATGACAATGATTATAGGAGACGATAAGTAGGGACATTGAAATATAAGAGAAAATATAAAGCCCAATAACAACACGGAGGTTACAAACCGTGAATATTAATACGAAAAGCAATATAAAGACACGGTATAATTAAGAATAGTATCACCCCAAGGTAATAGTAGAAGTAAAATAATTTTTCTGGTGGAAGATTGAAAAGAAGGATGACAGAAATGATAATTAGAAAAATATCAAGGATTAGAATTGGATTAAGTATTTTCTCAATCTTTTGGATGTATGAACTAAGAAAGAAAGTATAGGAATGGTGAGAATAATGGAACGGAAGAGCTTAATTTAAAATGGAAATATCAGACAGAGTAATCAAGGCAGATCATCGCATTTAATTATAGAGATCTTAATTTTCTTATTCGCCGAAGAATCAAATCTTTTTAATTTCGAAGATTTTTTTTTAATCCCTTGAATTCCGGAATTCAATCGAGACAACGTCAAAAGTTAAGACGAACCTTATATTTCCTAAATTCAACCCTGGCTACGTCAAAAACTAAGATGAATCTCTATTTCTTCATTTCACTCTTTTGTGATAACTTCACTCGTACTCTTCGAATAATCGAATTGTTTTATCTTTATTACTCAATGATGATAAAACTTTATTTACCAACTCATATTCGTCATGAAAACATTTTTATTGTTAGCCATGACCACCTCACTCAAATTTTGGGACAAAATTTCTTTAACGGGTAGGTATTGTGACGACCCGGAAATTTCCAGCCAAATTTAAACTTTATTCTTATATGATTTCGACATAATAAGCAAAGTCTATAAAGTTGAGTCTCAAAGTTGTTGAACTATTTTACATAGATTCATTTATACCTTTGACTACTCCCGATGATTCACAAACAATTGTGTGTAAATAAATATGTAAATATATAATTAATAAATTAAGTAAATATGATATAATTAATAAATTGTATTATATTAAATTTACTTACAGGGTTAAATATAATTGTTATACTAATATTATTATCATTACTTTCATTATTATTATTTTTAATATTAATATTAATATTTTTATTGTTAATATTATTATTTCTAAAGTAAAATATATATATATATATATATATATATATATATATATATATATATATATATATATCTGATATGTATAACTTGTTATATTATTATTATTATTATAACCAATAAGATTATTATTTTCATTTTATTTATTATTATCATTATTAATAATTAAATGTAGTAAAATTATCATTATTGTTGGTATTAATATTATGATATTATTACTTACCATTAATTGTAACTTTATCAATAATATTATTATTAATAATATTATTAATTGTATTACTAATAATATTAATTGATTTATACTTGGTAATTATTATAACCTAAGATTAATTATAATATACAAATAATATATAAACAGATAAATATCTATATACTGATATATATATATATATATATATATATATATATATATATATATATATATATATATATATATATACAAATACGTATTTGTAATCAGTAGTATATATTTACATATAAATACATATTATATACATAAATATATAGGAATCAAATTCAAAAATATATATATCATTTTCAAACTGTACATAATTTGTTCCTACCTCTTAATTCGTACTATTTTTGGTACCAATTGTAGTGACCCGGAAATTTTTGACTAAATTTAAACTTAATCTTTATAAGATTTCGACACGATAAGCAAAGTCTGTAATGTTGAGTCACAAAAATTTTGAACTGTTTAGATGGATTCATGTAACTTTTGACCATGTCTGACGATTCACGAACAATTTTTTGTAAATAAATATATATATTTTCAAATAAATAAAAGTATGTAGATTAAATATAAATAAAAAAGTACAATAGATCCGTAAGATTAATTATGAAAAATAATATATAAAATAATAAATTGGTTATTAAAATAAAGCTACACATAAAAATGTATGAATTCTATAAATATCTATTATGATATATATATTGGATTACATATAAAAGATATAAATATTATATGTATTATAGATATAATTATTAAATGATACGTAATTTATTATATGTTACAACTTACAATACAAATTGTTATTAATATTATTACCTTCATTAGTATTATCAACATTAATATTAACATTAATATTAACATCAGTATTATTAATATTATTGTTTCTAATATGATATTCGATACATGTGATTAGTTGTCTCTTAATTAATACTTGTATTATTATTAAATATTATTATTATCCCCATTAAAATATTTATCATTAATAATATTATTGTTATAAATTTTATAATATTATTATCATTATTATTATTATAAATATAATACAAATTATGATTATCATTAATAATAATCATATTTATTTTTATGATTATTATTATTATTGTTGTTAATAATATTATTATTATTATTTATATAATAATTATTATTACTAAGTATTACTATTAGTAATATTAAAATACCTATATACTTATTTATATTTAAAATTTATACTAATAATATAAAGAACAGATATATATATTTATGCGTATCAATTATTGATCATCCTTCTCTTATTTTTTTTATTTCCTCTCTCTCTTTCATTATGTGTTTTCTTCCACACTCGTGAACAACCGAAGACTTCAATCAACCTCTTCAATAAAAATCTTTGAATTATTTTATTCACTGCATCAATCATTAAAACTTCATACTTTAAATTTATCTGCTGTAATTCTAAAAGAAATCAAGTAGAGTTTATATATATATATTTTTTTTTGTTTACTCGATACCTCTGTATAACTTTTTGATCAATATTCGAAATCGAAATTTTTTTTTAAATCTAAAAATGCAGAAGTGTCCTAAATCATGTCGTTAATGTTTCCTCCAATTCTCAAGTTCTAATTCTTTAAATCGAACTCGAATCAACAAATCTTTTGGGACCGAATTCGAGTTCGTGTTTTGGATTTAAGTCCAATTGTCGATTCCGTTAGTTTCTATAAACAAATTGCAAACAAATTCATGTTATAACAATTTCTTAAAACTCAACAGAAATCGAAAACATTATTTTTTTGTTGTTCCATCTGCGACGAGCAGCAGCACAGCTGCACTCTTGTTATTTATTTTTTTCAATTCAACTAATCACAAATAATTATTTTCTGTATTGGATATTTACTCCTAAAGTCATTTTTATAAATATTAGCAAAAGTATAATGATTTGGGTTGATTATAGTCGAATTTGTTTTAAGAAGATGAAGAAGAAAGGATACACAGAAAGATAGGTTAATTATAAATAAATTCTGTATAATTTCATAAAATGGGCAGTAGCCCAACTGGTTTGATGTGTTAGCGGATATTCAGAAGGTCAAGGGTTCGAGCCCGGGCATGGGCAGCTTTATTCTTTTTGGGACTCTTTCTTTGTGAGGTAGTTTCCTTAATAATATTGATTATTATTATTATTATTATTATTATTGTTATCATATTTATTATTGTTATTATTTTTATTATTATTAGTAAGTATTGGTAATATTATCAATATCATAATTATTATTAAGTATTATGAAAATCACAATTATTAATATTATAACCATTAGTATTATTATTATTGCTAGTAGTATTGTTACTAATATTGTTATTGAAATTATCATAAACTGTAACCTTAATAACAGTATAATGATATATGTATAAAAATTGTTATGATTATGATCATAATTATATGAGCATATGGATATAAAAGGTTATAAAACTATTAACACAATGCATAGAAGTATATGTATATAAAAGATTAGGAATACCGATAGTATTATGAGAACGATTAAATTTATCATTTTTTTTTATTATGTTATTATTATTTTCATTAAATATTAATATTAGTATCATTTATAAACATTAATAGTATTATTAACCTAGTTATAATTATTATTACCATTATTATTGTGATAACCCGGGAATTTCTGACGAAATTTTAAACTTAATCTTTATTGATTTCAACACGATAAGCAAAGTCTGTAATGTTGTGTTTATATAATCAATTACCTTTTGACCATTCTCGACGATTCACGAACAATTATTTGTAAATAAATATATAGATATAAATCTAAATTACAAGTATACATAGATATTAATACAAATTAATAAAATGAACTCCAAACAATTGGAATTATTAATGTAAAAATAAAATATAGAACAAATAAGTTGCTAGTAGAATATATATATATTTATATACATGAATTATGAACATAAATAATATTATATGTATTGTAAATCATAAATATTAAATATTTAATATAAGTTATTATATAATATATATTATATAATTAGTGACTAGGATGAAATTCATAAATTCTAATAATTTAAATTATAAGTTTGAATAGAATCGTTATGTTAATATTATTAACACTAGTTACATTATAAACACTAATATGAATATTTGAATAATTAATAAAATATATATATGAATATGTAAAACTTGATATGTACAAGTAAAATTAATATTATTGACATTATTATTATTATTATTATTATCACTTTATTTAAAAATCATGACTACCATTATTTTTTTTATCATTATCAATAGTAATACTAATAGTATTATTTTTATTATTTTTATTAAAATAATACAACTTGTTATGTTTATCATGAATGCTATTAATAATACTGGTTATTAATATTAAAAATATTACTATTAATATATTTAACTGTATTACTATTTATTGTTAAATAAATTGTTATTAATATAATTATTATTATTATTTATTATATAATATATAATATATAATGTAAATATAAAGATAGTAGTGGGATCTTATTTTTTTCAACATCTGCTTTATTTTTTTTGTTTCTTCATCAACCCGTGAGCATACCTTTCCATATCAGTTGGTACAAATCAAATCCTAAACTGTTACTGTCATATTACCCAATTAATTACATATATTATATACTGCAAATTGATGAACTCGATATTAAAGAAAACCCTGTATTTTTTTTTGCTCTGTCGTTAAACCTTTTTAAGCATGAACACAATTTCTATGAATCTTCAAAAAGTGTTAATGCAGTTTTGTTAGGATTCTCACACTCAATATTTCTATAAAGTTTCATCCATCAATTTCTAATATCGAATAAGAATTTTCAAGTCAAAGTTTTGATATAAAAAAGTCAAAAGATTATCTATGAACAAATTCGAGTAATAGGTTACGATTCTGATGCAATTGATGATTCGCGTGTATTCCATTGTCGATTTGAAAGATAGTTTATGAAGATTTCTATGTCTAAAAACGTTGCAATGTCGAAATCAAATTTTTTTTCTCTGTGTTACCGTCGCTGCTCAGCAGCTTTTTTTTTTTTTTTTGCTTTTAAAACAATGATATCATAATTAGCTAAAACTTGTTTCGTTTACGTATTTAAATCTAAACTTTTAAGTTGTTGATTGTATTTAATCTATAAGTATTGATCGAGTTCCAATTTGATGAGGAGGAAGATGAACACTAGTTACAGTTTATATGTTTGGGTGTGGGATAAATATCAGAAAGAGCATCGATGGAGCAGTGGTCTAGGGTGTTTTCGGGTAGGCGTGAGGTCGCGGGTTCGAGCCCGACTCGGGACAGTTTGGTTTTTTTTTTATGGCTTAATGAGGTAGTTTCCTAATTTAATGATTATTATTATTGTTGTTATGATCATTATTATTAATATTATTATTATTATTATGGTTATTATAATTATCATAACTAATAAAGTAGTAATTATCATTATTATTATTATTTTTAGTTACACTTATAGTTATTATTATAACAATTGCTAAGTTTATTTATTATTATCACTATCATGATGAAAAGTAATATTACTATCATTAATAATAGTATTATTATTATTAAAACTATTACCATTAGTAGTAAAATTATAGTCAGTATTATTATTATTAACATAGGTATCATTATTAACAATATAGTTATTATTAGTATTATCATTAATAGTCTTAGTAATAAAAATGTTATCTTTAGAATTATTATTATTATCATTGTTATTATTATAATTGTTTTAACAACTAATATATGTATTATCAGGAGAACATAAATACCATGATTAATATTAGAATTAGTATCCTTTTAGTATTATTATTATTATTATTATCAGTAACATAGGTATTATTATATATAGTAGCATTAATATCATTAATATAATCATTAGAATTATTAAATTTATTATTATTATTATTATTATTATTATTATTATTATTATTATTATTATTATTATTATTATTATTATTATTATTATCATTCTTACTAAAATTATTATTTTGTTATCACCAAATGTATTAAACTTATCTAAATAACAAGTATATATATATATATATATATATATATATATATATATATATATATATATATATATATATATATATATATATATATATATATATATATATATATATATATATATATATGTATATGTATATATATATATATGTATATATATATATATATATATATATATATATATATATATATATATATATATATATATATATATATATATATATATATGAATAATATAGGTTCGTGAATTCGAGGCCAACCCTACGTTTGTTCAATGTCGTTATATGTATTTTTACTACAAAATACATTAGGTGAGTTTCATTTATTTTTTTTACCCTTTATATTTTTGGGCTGAGAATAGATGCGCAACTTTTATAACTATTTTACGAAATAGACACAAGTAATCGAAATTACGTTCCATGGTTGAATGATCGAAACTGAATATGCCCCTTTTTATTAAGTCTGGTAATCTAAGAATTAGGGAACAAACACCCTAATTGAAGCGAATCCTAAAGATAGATCTATCGGGCCCAACAAGCCCCATCCAAAGTAACGGATGCTTTAGTACTTCGAAATTTATATCATGTCCGAAGGAGGATCCCGGAATGATGGGGATATTCTTATATGTATATTGTGAATGTCGATTACCAGGTGTTCAATCCATATGAATGATTTTTGTCTCTATGCATGGGACGTATGTTTATAAGAAATAGAAATATGAAATCTTGTGGTCTATTAAAATTATGAAATGATTATTTATGATAAACTAATGAACTCACCAACCTTTTGGTTGACACTTTAAAGTATGTCTATTCTCAGGTACGAAAGAAATCTTCCGCTGTGCATTTGCTCATTTTAGGGATATTACTTGGAGTCATTTATGACATATTTCAAAAGACGTTGCATTCGAGTCGTTGAGTTCATCAAGATTAATATTAAGTCAATTATAGTTAGATATATTATGAAATGGTATTTATGCCGTAAACTTTCAATGTAATGAACTATTGTCTTTTCAAAAACGAGTGCAATGTTTGTAAAATGTATCATATAGAGGTCAAGTACCTCGCGATGAAATCAACTATTGTGAATCGTTTATAATCGATACGGACTTCTTCCAGATGGATTAGGACGGGTCCTTTCAGTTGATATCCGAGCGGTGGTCTTAGCGAACCATGTCTGCATTAGTGTGTCTAACTGATAAGTTGTTAGGATGCATTAGTGAGTCTGGACTTCGACTGTGTCTGCATGTCAAAAGTTTTGCTTATCATTTTGTGTCAAAAATTACCTGCTTATCATTCTTAGAGAATCACTTGCTTATCATTCTTAGTCTAGACACGTTTTACTGCATTGACTGCATGAATAGTGTATAGACAAAATTCATATCTTAGCGTATCTGCTACATCATATCTTAGCATATCTGTTACTGTAACTTTGTCTGACAACTCCCGTAGATTCCTCCGTAACTTATGGGATTTTAGTATTATATATGCATATGTAAATTATGTATTGCAGGGTACTAATCTACATACTATAATCTATTTCTTATCGAAAATCCTTCATCTGATCGTACGAGATGAATCCTGTAACCAGTTCGAGTCCGTCAGATTCCGATAGCTATTCCGATAGTTATTCCGACAGCTATTCTGACATAGATGTCCACCTAAACTCCGAAAACAGCGTCATCGTCATGAATCAACCAATCAGCCATTATCAATTCATTTGATGGGTTCGTAGTAGACTTAATTAATGGAAATGCGCAGAAGGCAATCCCTTCCACCAACCGAATTCACCTCACAATGAACCTGAAGCGTTTACCGGCGAACCTGTTCGAGACACCATTTTCAGTCTCATTTCTAGGGTAACTCGACAAGATTATATTCTATCCACAATTCTGAACCTTATTCATCCGCTCGTTCCGATCGACAATCATCCTGGAGTAATAAGTCAACGAACTTCACGCTCGAATAATCAATTCAGAGAATATGGTGCAAAATGTACCAGCTTCAGCAACATCACCGGCACCAACAGTACCATCAATAACAGCACTGGTACCATCAACAATCCATGCTTCAATATCATCATCTGTACTTTGAGTATGATCTTCGTTTTACGTATCATTCTACCTTATTTATCTTCGTTCGACATGGCGAATATGTAATCTCTAAAGTTTTAGAGATTATTTATTCTAGTTCCAACCGAAAAGCAAATGAGTTTAATATCATATTAACTCATTAAATCCATGTATACATCTAAAGAAAATATATATGTATATATGTTTTCATAAAGATTGTAATTAAAAATTCTCTTGTACAAACTGTTAATGGTGAAAATATTTTAACGGGTAGGTAATACCCGAGGAATATTTAAATTTCACATTAATAAGTTACATTGTACATTCTTCGAATCTGTTTCAACATTCATATACTATCCTAACTTACATCCACCGATATGCATATCCGTTCACCAAAGAATAACTATTTTCATTCAAATTCAATTTCCTATTAGGATTTTGACATATCAGAATCCAACAAGTGGCATAATGAAGAAAAATGGACACAATAAAAATTGATTAAAAACAGACTAATTAACAATATGAAATTTTGTTAAGAATCCACGCTAACAAAATCCTAGCTAACTGTTCCTAGCTAACTGTTAATTTCGTATTACATTTTATTTATCGCAATTTAATTATCGCAATTTAATTCTCGCAATTTTATTTATTGTTATTTAATTTCTGTTATTTACTTTACGCACTTTATTTATCGTCATTTAATTTCTGTTATTTATTTTACGCACTTTAAATACCGGGACACGTATACAAGGTTTTGACATATCATATCGACGCATCTATATATATTATTTGGAATCACCATAGACACTCTATATGCAGTAATGATCGAGTTCTCTATACAGGATTGAGGTTGATTCTATAATAATATATATACTTTGAGTTGTGATCGAGTCTGAGAGGTATACGGGTCACGACACGTATTAATTAATTCGAATATTATATTAAACTATATATGAATTATTAGACTGTCGACTGTGGACTATCGACTGTGGACTAATAACATTGGACAATTAAAATGAATTAAAATATTGATTATAACATATGAAACTAAACAATTCTTCAAGTTTGCCACTTGATTTCATTCTAAACTTCATTAGTATCTTGACTATTACAATCTGCGTTCAAACCTTTCATAATTCTTGAAAACACCTCAATCGATAGGATGAATCAACTGCACTTCATCTACGGAAGAAAAGATTTATGTATATAGTTATGCACCTAAGAAACTCTCGGCAATTGAGTAAAAGTTTAACACGTAGCCGCGTCAGATCCTTTGGCATTTATTAGCAAAAAAAAATAACTTTGCGATCCCTTTTCAAAGAAGCCAATTTTGTCACAGCTCCAGCAGGTCAACTTTTCATTCGAAATAACCTTACTATAAATCCTGATATATATGATTACCCTTTTGATATCGGAGAATTCTTTTATATTCCACCATATTACCAGCAGACGTACCAGCAACCTCGTTGTTTTCTTGGCTTAAATCTCTCTGACAAATCATTATATTTATTCATTGAAACCCTATCATATACTCATCCGCATCTGGTAACGAGAACTGCCATACCAATTATCGAGAATCAGCAATCAGTACTTTGAAAACTCACAGCATATTTAATTCAACAGTTATATGTATGACATTTATCTCTTAGAATTATGACCTTCCATTCTGAAATTCTGAAAAGCACTCAGTCACAAATTAATACTCTGAATGTTGAAAAAGCTGAATGAAGCAGCAGAAACCCTAGACAACCGTAAACGACCTTAATCATTGAAAGTTGGATGATAAAGAATAGTATGTTGGAAAAGCTCGGAAAAGTTGGAACTGGAAAACGGATTGAGCTAACCACGAAGGAGACCAAGGACAAATACAAGGACCATACCATATATTCAAAGAATCCAGGTAATTCTGGATCCGATGAAAACTTCAACGAATATCTTGCTCTGTACTCATGTTAAAATCTTGCGGAAAATCCTTCTCCATCAACCATCGAACTTAGAAATTCCAAAATATCATCATCAATATCTTCGATATTTCTGAGGATATTTTCAAAAATATTCTCGTTCGAAATTATATACCTCTTCGTGCTTCCTGGGTATCATTATATTGGAAACATTCAAGAGAAAATTTAGTACCAAAAAGTAGATTATGCGAAACTATGAAGAAAGCTGTGGACAAATCACAAAGAATAAGTTTGACTTCAAAGAATCTAAATGATTCAATGTCTGCTGAAATCTTTAGCGAATATCTTGCTCGTTACTCTAAACCCTTGCAGACAATAGTCTCCATCATTCTCTGATCTTAGATATTCAAACATATTATCGTATCTTTCATTATAAATATCCTACATATTTCTGAAGATATTTTCATAACTATTCTTATCTAAAATCATTAATCTCATCATGATATCAGTGTTACATCATATAGAAACTGTTAGTTTCTATATTCTATAAACTTTCGAGCTTAAAATATGAATGTTATTGAAGTAATGTTGGGAACTGATGCATGAGTTAGTATAATATAATGACACTTGATCAACGTGATTATATTACAGTAAGTCATGCTGAGTTTCTAAATGGGATATGATGATTCACATATTATAACGTCATCATGTGCCATGTTACACGACTCTTACATTTTATCTGATATATAAACATATCAAGAACATATATTCTTGATAGTTCTATTCTCAGTGTTTCAGGTAATTTGACAAAACAAATCGTGCTACTACCTTTCCTTTCTACCTTGTATATTATGATAATTTGAAACTCTATATCTACAAATTCTGGACCATTATTCGCTTGACTTGAAGTCAGGAAGAGAAAACAAAAGCATAGAGCTTTGAAATATAAGGGAGAATAAAAAGCCCGATAACAACACATAAATTACAAACCGTGTATATCAATGTTTATATCAACATAAAGACACAGGAGAATTAAAAACATTATAATCCCGAGGGCGAAGTAGAAGAAAGCAGATTCCTCTGGTGGAAGTTGGAAAATGAGAATGATTGTTGCGATAATAAGGATGAGGACAAGGATCAGAACTGGATTAAGCATTCTCAGAATCCTTTGAATATATGAAACAAGAAGGAAAGTATAGGAATGGTGAAAATAATGGAACGGAAGAGTTTAATTTATAATGGAAATATCAGACAGAGTAATCGAAGCAGATCACCGCATTTAATTCGAGAGATCTTAATTTCATTATTCGCCGAAGAATCAGATCTTAAAGATCTTCAAGATTTTCTTTTAAATCCCTTGAATTCCGGAATTCAAACCTGACTACGTCAAAAGTTAAAAACAAATCTTTGTTTCTCATTTCATTCTTTTGTGAATAGCTTCATTCGTACTCTTCGAATAATCGAATTATTTTTTTCCATATTACTCAATGATGATAAAACTCAAGTTATCAACTCATATTCGTCATGAAAACATTTTTATTGTTAGCCATGACCACCTCTCTCAAATTTCGGGACGAAATTTCTTTAACGGGTAGGTACTATGATGACCCGGGAATTTCCGACCAAATTTTAAACTTAATCTTTATTGATTTCGACACGATAAGCAAAGTCTGTAATGTTGTGTTTATATAATCAAATACCTTTTGACCATTCCCGACGATTCACGAACAATTGTTTGTAAATAAATATATAGATATAAATCTAAATTACAAGTATACATAGATATTAATACAAATTAATAAAATGAACTCCAAACAATTGGAATTATTAATGTAAAAATAAAATATAGAACAAATAAGTTGCTAGTAGAATATATATATATTTATATACATGAATTATGAACATAAATAATATTATATGTATTGTAAATCATAAATATTTAATATTTAATATAAGTTATTATATAATATATATTATATAATTAGTGACTAGGATGAAATTCATAAATTATAATAATTTAAATTACAAGTTTGAATAGAATCATTATGTTAATATTATTAACACTAGTTACATTATAAACACTAATATGAATATTTGAATAATTAATAAAATATATATATATGAATATGTAAAACTTGATATGTACAAGTAAAATTAATATTATTGACATTATTATTATTATTATCACTTTATTTAAAAAACATGACTACCATTATTTTTTTTATCATTATCACTAGTAATACTAATAGTATTATTTTTATTATTTTTATTAAAATAATACAACTTCTTATGTTTATCATGAATGCTATTAATAATACTGGTTATTAATATTAAAAATATTACTATTAATATATTTAACTGTATTACTATTTATTGTTAAATAAATTGTTATTAATATAATTATTATTATTATTTATTATATAATATATAATTTAAATATAAAGATAGTAGTGGGATCTTATTTTTTTTCAACATCTGCTTTATTTTTTTTGTTTCTTCTTCAACCCGTGAGCATACCTTTCCATATCAGTTGGTACAAATCAAATCCTAAACTGTTACTGTCATATTACAAAATTAATTACATATATTATATACTGCAAATTGATGAACTCGATATTAAAGAAAACCCTGTATTTTTTTTTGCTCTATCGTTAAACCTTTTTAAGCATGAACACCATTTCTATGAATCTTCAAAAAGTGTTAATGCAGTTTTGTTAGGATTCTCACACTCAATGTTTCTGCAAAGTTTCATCCATCAATTTCTAATATCGAATTAGAATTTTCAAGTCAAAGTTTTGATATCAAAAAGTCAAACGATTTTCTATGAACAAATTCGAGTAATAGGTTACGATTCTGATGCAATTGATGATTCTCGTGTATTCCATTGTCGATTTGAAAGATAGTTTATGAAGATTTCTAAGTCTAAAAATGTTGCAATGTCGAAATCAAATTTTTTTTTCTCTGTGTTACCGTCGCTGCTCAGCAGCTTTTTTTTATTTTTATTTTTTTTTTGCTTTTAAAACAATGATATCATAATTAGCTAAAACTTGTTTCGTTTACGTATTTAAATCTAAACTTTTAAGTTGTTGATTGTATTTAATCTATAAGTATTGATCGAGTTTCAATTTGATGAGGAAGAAGATGAACACTAGTCACAGTTTATATGTTTGGGTGTGGAATAAATATCAGAAAGAGCATCGATGGAGCAGTGGTCTAGGGTGTTTTCGGGTAGGTGTGAGGTCGCGGGTTCGAGCCCGACTCGGGACAGTTTGTTTTTTTTTATGGCTTAATGAGGTAGTTTCCTAATTTAATGATTATTATTATTGTTGTTATGATCATTATTATTAATATTATTATTATTATTATGGTTATTATAATTATCATAACTAATAAAGTAGTAATTATCATTATTATTATTATTTTTAGTTACACTTATAGTTATTATTATAACAATTGCTAAGTTTATTTATTATTATCACTATCATGATGAAAAGTAATATTACTATCATTAATAATAGTATTATTATTATTAAAACTATTACCATTAGTAGTAAAATTATAGTCAGTATTATTATTATTAACATAGGTATCATTATTAACAATATCGTTATTATTAGTATTATCTTTATTAGTCTTAGTAATAAAAATGTTATCTTTAGAATTATTATTATTATCATTGTTATTATTATAATTGTTTTAACAACTAATATATGTATTATCAGGAGAACATAAATACCATGATTAATATTAGAATTAGTATCCCTTTTAGTATTATTATTATTATTATCAGTAACATAGGTATTATTATATATAGTAGCATTAATATCATTAATATAATCATTAGTATTATTAAATTTATTATTATTATTAAAATTATTATTATTATTATTATTATTATTATTATTATTATCATTCTTACTAAAATTATTATTTTGTTATCACCAAATATATTAAACTTATCTAAATAACAAGTATATTATTAATAACCAAATATATATATAATTGCTCAATTACGATTATATGTTTTAATATATATATATATATATATATATATATATATATATATATATATATATATACATATATATATATATATGAATAATATAGGTTCGTGAATTCGAGGCCAACCCTACGTTTGTTCAATGTCGTTATATGTATTTTTACTACAAAATACATTAGGTGAGTTTCATTTATTTTTTTTACCCTTTATATTTTTGGGCTGAGAATACATGCGCAACTTTTATAACTGTTTTACGAAATAGACACAAGTAATCAAAATTACGTTCTATGGTTGAATGATCGAAACTGAATATGCCCCTTTTTATTAAGTCTGGTAATCTAAGAATTAGGGAACAGACACCCAAATTGACGCGAATCCTAAAGATAGATCTATCGGGCCCAACAAGCCCCATCCAAAGTAACGGATGCTTTAGTACTTCGAAATTTATATCATGTTCGAAGGAGGAACCCGGAATGATGGGGATATTCTTATATGTATATTGTGAATGTCGATTACCAGGTGTTCAATCCATATGAATGATTTTTGTCTCTATGCATGGGACGTATGTTTATAAGAAATAGAAATATGAAATCTTGTGGTCTATTAAAATTATGAAATGATTATTTATGATAAACTAATGAACTCACCAACCTTTTGGTTGATACTTTAAAGCATGTCTATTCTCAGGTACGAAAGAAATCTTCCGCTGTGCATTTGCTCATTTTAGGGATATTACTTGGAGTTATTAATGACATATTTCAAAAGACGTTGCATTCGAGTCGTTGAGTTCATCAAGATTAATATTAAGTCAATTATAGTTAGATATATTATGAAATGGTATTCATGCCATAAAATTTCGATGTAATGAACTATTGTCTTTTCAAAAACGAGTGCAATGTTTGTAAAATGTATCATATAGAGGTCAAGTACCTCGCGATGAAATCAACTATTGTGAATCGTTTATAATCGATGCGGACTTCGTCCGGATGGATTAGGACGGGTCCTTTCAATTATCATTATTAATTGTATTATTATTAGTAAAAGTAATATTACTATAAATATTATAGTTATTAATATTATTATTATTAATATAAGTTTTATAATAAAATTCTCATTTATTACGATTATAAATGTAAGCACAAAAATTATTATTATTATCACTAATAGTTATAATATTGTTATTAGTATGATTATGATTAGGATTATTATTATTATGAAAATAATACAAGATATCATTACTCTCAATAATATTAGTAAAAGTATCATTTTGTAACTATCAGTATTATTATTATTATTAAGCAAAAGTATCGTTGTTAATAATGTCATTATTATTATTAATACTATCATTTTTTATAAGGATATTATTATTATTATTAATGGATCATTAATATCATAACTATCGTAAACAGTAAAATTAATATCTTTACAAGTATTATTATAAATATCATTGTTAATAGCACTAATAGAGTTATTATTAACATAAGTATATTATTAAAGTTATTATTATGTAAATAAATATTAACTTTGTATAATTAGAACTACTATTTTGTTAAACAAATAAAATACATAAATATATATATTTAACACTTATAACATAACAAAAATTTAATACATTTTTTTTATACAAAATGAACATATAAAACATCTATATAATTATTAACATAAAAATAATATAACTATATATATTTATATATTTATGTGTTCAATTACAACTATGTATATTAATAAATATAAAAATGTTATAGGTTCGTGAATCCGAGGCCAACCATGCATTGTTCAATATAATCATATGTATTTTTACTACAAAATACATTAGGTGAGTTTCATTTACCTTTTTACCCATTATATTTTTGGGCTGAGAATACATGCGCAATTTTTATAAATGTTTTTACGAAATAGACACAAGTAATCAAAACTACATTATATGGTTGAATGATCGAAATCGAATATGCCCCTTTTTATTAAGTCTAGTAATCTAAGAATTAGGGAACAAACACCCTAATTGACGCGAACTCTAAAGATAGATCTATCGGGCCCAACAAGCCACATCCAAAGTACCGGATGCTTTAGTACTTCGAAGTTTATATCATGTTCGAAGGAGGATCCCGGAATGATGGGGATATTCTTATATGCATATTGTGAATGTCGGTTACTAGGTGTTCAATCCATATGAATGATATTTTTGTCTCTATGCATGGGACGTGTGTTTATGAGAAATGGAAATATGAAATCTTGTGGTCAATTAAAATTATAAAATGATTATTTATGTTGAACTAATGAACTCACCAACCTTTTGGTTGACACTTTAGAGCATGTTTATTCTCAGGTACGAAAGAAATCTTCCGCTGTGCATTTGCTCATCTTAGAAATATTACTTGAAGTCATTCATGACATATTTCAAAAGACGTTGCATTCGAGTCATTGAGTTCATCAAGATTATTATTTAGTCAATTATAGTTAGATATATTATGAAATGATATGCATGCCGTCAACTTTCGATGTAAAGCAAGTTTGTCTTTTAAAAACGAATGCAATGTTTGTAAAATGTATCATATAGAGGTCAAGTACCTCGCGATGTAATCAACTATTATGAATCGTTTATAATCGATATGGACTTCGTCCGGATGGATTAGGACGGATCATGAATCCAATTCAGTTGCACATCGTAATCATACTGTAAGCAAATTACTTTAGTTCGCACAAATTGATTCCAATTGATTTAATAACAAACAAAGTAGTTAAAGGAGATTTTTTTTCTTTAATTTTATCTTCTGATAGAATATTTGATTGTCGAACAAAATCAAGCTACAAAACAAGTTCCATTGAGATAGATTTGTAGTGACCCGGAAAATTTCGACTAATTTTAAATCAAACTCTCGATACGATTTTGTGAAGACCCGTCCTAATCCATCCGGACGAAGTCCATATCGATTATAAACAATTCCCAACAGTTGATTACATCGCGAGGTATTTGACCTCTATATGATACATTTTACAAACATTGCATTCGTTTTTAAAAGACAAACTTTCATTTACATCGACAGTTAACAGACATGCATACCATTTCATAATATATCCCAATATAATTGACTTAATAATAATCTTGATGAACTCAACGACTCGAATGCAACGTCTTTTGAAATATGTCATGAATGACTCCAAGTAATATCTTTAAAATGAGTAATTGCACAGTGGAAGATTTCTTTCATACCTGAGAATAAACATGCTTTAAAGTGTCAACCAAAAGGTTGGTGAGTTCATTAGTTTATCATAAATAATCATTTCAAAATTTTAATAGACCACAAGATTTCATATTTCCACTTCTCATAAACATACGTCCCATGCATAGAGACAAAAATATCATTCATATGGATTGAACACCTGGTAACCGACATTCACAATAAGCATAGAAGAATATCCCCATCATTCCGGGATCCTCCTTCGGACATGATATAAATTTCGAAGTACTAAAGCATCCGGTACTTTGGATGGGGCTTGTTGGGCCCGATAGATCTATCTTTAGAGTTCGCGTCAATTAGGGTGTCTGTTCCCTAATTCTTAGATTACCAGACTATATAAAAAGGGGCATATCCGGTTTAATAATCCAACCATAGAATGTAGTTTCGATCACTTGTGTCTATTTCGTAAAGCATTTATAAAAGCAGCGCATGTATTCTCAGTCCCAAAAATATATATTGCAAAAGCATTTAAAAAGGGAATAATGAAACTCACCTAATGTATTTTGTAGTAAAAATACATATAACAACATTAAACAACTGAACAATGCAGGGTTGGCCTCGGATTCACGAACCTATATCATTTGTATATATATTAATACACATATTTGCAATCGAACAATTGTATATATATGAATTTATTAGTTATGTCATATTTATATTAATAATATGTATGTCTTCATATTTTCACTTTGTATATAAGAATATAAATTTTATTATGTTTTATGTATTAAATATATATATATATATATATATATATTTATATATATCATTTGTTTGAAAAATAGTAATTATAATAATACCTATGTTCATTAAAATTGATAATAACATTAATAATAACCTATTTTACTTTCATAATAACACTAATTATAATAATCATAATCATAATAGTAATAATACTAGTATTTAATGATAATAATAATAATAAATCGTAGTATGTTAGTTATAATAATACTAGAATAATTATACTGATAATAATAATAATTTTTCATAGGTCTAACAATATTCATGATTATATTAATAATAGTTTTTAATAATATATAGATTTAGAGTAACGATACTTTTGGTAATAATTATATTAATTTTCAATAATAATAGTACATGTTTTTGATATTCATGTTAACGAAAGTGGTAATATTAGCAATAATACTTATAATTTTAAAATGATACTAATACTTGTATTAACGAAAATACTAATAGGTTTTATTATTTTCATAAAAGTTATAATAGTGTTAATAATAATATATAAAGGATACAGTTTATAATAATCTCAGTAATACTTATAAATATACTAATGTTAATATCATTCTTAATACCTATAAATATAAATATGTTATTATTAATAATAATAATTATAATACTTAACACTAACATCAACAATATTAATCATCATATTAGTAACGATACATAAAATGATAAAATTAACAATAATTATATAAATAATACTCATATACTAATACTAACGATAGTAGTAATTATATTATAATACTTATAGATATGGAAGTAATAATAATAATTAATTATATGTGTGGTAATAATAACAATAATAATAATAATAACATTAATAATAATAAGAACAATAATAATAATAATAATTATAATAATAATAATAATAATAAGAATTAGAAAACTACCTCATAAAGTTTTTCTAAAAAGAAATGTCCCAACCAGACTCGAACCCACGACCTCCCGCTTATACGCAAGCACTCTAAACCATAGCTCCATTTCCATTTTTCTCAAATATGCTGCACCCCAATTATATATGTATCAAATTCGTTTCCTGATTGCACTTCATCTTCTTCATTACAATCAACTAACAAGAACCAAAAATAATCTAGCAGCTAAAACCTTTGGTCGATTTAAATGTATATTTTGAAACAGAAATGTGAGTGTTTGAAAATAAATCAGTGAGTGAATAAAATAAAAAAATATCAACAAAAAAACTGCTGCTGCAGTTTCACGAAAAAAAAAATATATAAATATTGATTTTGAATTTCGGAGCGTTTTAGGCTGTGGTTACTAAATAAAATAGGTAGCAAATCGTTGTTAAAGACTTTTGGAATCATTAATTGCTTCAGAAACAATCAAACGAACTCGAATTTCACGAAGAACACGACAGTTGACTTTTTACTATTGATCTTTGACTCCAAAATTCTCGATCAAGAAGATGAATTGGAACTTTATATTTTGCAGGTAGTTTGAGTGTGAGCATCCTAACAAAACTACATTTATAGATTTTGGAAATTCAAATGAAATCGGGTTATTGATAAAAAGGTCACACGTACATGGGTGTTTATGTATTTCTTTGAATTATTGTTTTTTTTTTATAAAACAGACAAGCATAACACATATATATAATAATAATGTTCGACACCAAAAATCTGAAACAAAAATTATGATTGGATCGTTTTTGTAATAGGGATGGTGAAGATGGATTTGAAGTCACGGGTGAGCAGAGAGCAGGGACAAAAAAAAACAAATAGATATATATATCTCTCTTTATCTCTTATATTTAATATAATTAACTATTAAATATTAAATATCTTAATAATAATACTTATTAATTTTGTTAATAATAATAATAAAACACTAATAACATAATGATAATAATAATAATAATAATGTTAATGATAATTAAATAAAAATAAAAATAATTGTTATTACTTGATAATTTTAAAAATGATATTTGAAATTATATAATGATAATATTTAACAACATTAGTAATGATATTAATAAAGATAACACTAATAATATTGATGTAACAAATTATGCTTAACCAAATCTCATCTCTATATATTAAAGTAATATAAATAATGCTACTTATAATAATATTAATGATTTTAATGATAATGGTAATGGTACCTAATAATAATAAAGATGTAACAAGTTACATGTATCACCTTTTATATCTATATATGTATTAAAGATAATAATATTACTAATACTGATATTAATATTAATAATAGTAATAACAATTATAGATTAACTTGTAATTTAATACATTAATATTACATATTACTAATTATGTAATATCACATAATAAATATAGTGTTTATATCTTTCATATATATATATATATATATATATATATATATATATATATATATATATATATATATATATATATATATATATATATATATATATATATATATATATATATATATATATATATATATATATTTACAAACATTAGTTCGTGAATTGTCGGTAATGGTCGAGTGATAATTGAATATATGAACATAGTTTCAAAGTTTTCGAGACTCAACATTACAGACTTTGCTTATCGTGTCGAATCATATAAAGATTAAGTTTAAATTTAGTCTAAAATTCCCGGGTCATCACAGTACCTACCCGTTAAAGAAATTTCGTCCCGAAATTTGAGTGAGGTGGTCATGCCTATCAATAAAAATGTTTTCATGACCAATATGAGTTGATAATTAGAGGTTTATCATTATTGAATAATAATGATAAAATAATTCGATTATTCGAAGAGTACGAATGAAGATATCATAAAAGAACGAAATAGGAAAAATAAAGATTCGTCTTAACTTTTGGCAGAATTAGGGTTGAATTTAGAAAATAAGGTGCGTCTTAACTTTTGACGTTTCCTTGGTTGAATTCCGGAATTCAAGGGATATAGAGAAAATCTTCAAAATCTAAAAGATTTGATTCTTCGACGAATAAGGAAATTAAGATCTCTATAATTAATACGGTGATCTGTCTCGATTACTCCATCTGGTATTCCCATTATAAATTAAACTTTTCCATTCTAATATTCTCACCATTTCTATACTTTCTTTCTTATTTCATACATCCAAAAGATTGTGAAAATGCTTAATCCATTTCTGATCCAAGTCCTCATCCTTACTATCGCAATAATCATTCTCATTTTTCAACTTCCACCAGAGGAATCTGCTTTATTCTACTTCGCCCTCGAAGTTATAGTGTTTTTAATTCTCCCGTGTCTTTATATTGCTATACGTACTGATATCCACGGTTTGTAATTTCGGTGTTGTCATTGGGCTTTATATTTTCTCTTATATTTTGGATCTCTTTACCTTATTATTATCCTCCCGACCTCTAGTAAAGCGAGCAATGGTCCAGAATTCGTAAGTATGGAAATTCGGATAAACATCATGTTCTAAATAAGAAAGAAGGTATTAGCACGATTTGATTTGTCAAATTATCAGAATCACTGAGTATAGAACTATCAAGAATATATATTTTTGATATGTTCAGAAGTTACGCAGAATGAAAGAGTTATGTAACATGGCACGTGATGACGTTATGATCTGTGAATCATCACGTCTCATTAGAAACTCAGCATGACTTACTGTATATAATCACGTTGATCAAGTGTCATTATATTATACTAACTCATGCATCAGCTCCCAACATTACTTCAATAACTTTCATATTTTAGGCTCAAAAGTTTACATAATATAGAAACTAACAGTTTCTATATGATGTAACACTGATAGTTCAAAGAGATAAATGATTTCAGATAAAAATAGTTATAAAAATATCTCAAGAAATATGGAGGATATTTATAATGAAAGATACGATAATATCTAAGATCAGAGGATGATAGAAACTATTGTCTGCAAGGGTTTAGAGTAAGGAGCAAGATATTCACTAAAGACTTTAGCAGACATTGAACCATTTGGATTCTTTGAAGTCAAACTTATTCTTTGTGATTTGTCCACGGCTTTCTTCATAGTTTCGCATAATCTGCTTTTCGGTACTGAATTTTCTCTTGAATGTTTCCAATATAATGATACACAGGAAGCACGAAGAGGTATATATAATTTCGGACGAGAATATTTATGAAAATATCCTCAGAAATATCGAAGATATTGATGATGATATTTTGGAATTTCTAAGTTCAATGGTTGATGGAGAAAGATTTTCCGCAAGATTTTAACATGACTTTGGAGTAAGATATTCTCTAAAGATTTCAACGGATCCAGAATTATCTGGATTCTTTGAATATAGGGTATGGTCTTTGTATTTAGCCTTGGTCTCCTTCATAGTTTGCTCGATCTGTTTTTCAGTACCAAATTTTCTATCGAGCGTTCCTAACATTCCCTTCTTTATTATCAAACTTTTGGCCGTTTAGACCATCTACCATTTTTCTGTTTCCTCTGCATTTAATGCTACGATATTTGAATCATCGGTTATTAATCCGAGGTGGTTTCAGGAGAATTGTATTTTTAGATGATTAAACGCTGATAGTAATATGGTGGAATATGAAAGGTTCCCTGGTAACAATAAAAGAGCACGTATACATATCAAGGTTATAATAAGGTTGTTTCGAACAAAAAGTCGAAGTTGACTTGTTGGAGCTGTGACAAAATTGGCTAATTTGGAAAGAGATTGCAAATTTATTTTCGATAATAATAACGCTAAAGGAATTAGCACAGCTATGCGTTAAACGTTTACTCAAGTTCCGAGTGTTTTCAGGTGCATAATAATATGCATCGATCTTTTCTTCCATAGGAAATGTGCAGTTGGTTCATCCTCTCGATTGAGGTGTTTTCAAGAGTCATGAAAGGTTTGAACGCGGATTGTAATCGTCAAGATACAAATGAGGTTTAAGATGAAATCAAGTGGCAACTTGAAGAATTGTTTAGTTTCATATGTTATAATCAATATTTTAATTCATTTTAATTGTCCAGTGTTGGTAGTCCACAGTTGATATTCCACAGTAACAGTCCAGTAATTCATATATAATTTAATATATAATATTCGAATTGATTAATAAATATCGTGACCCGTGTACATGTCTCAGACTCGATCACAACTCAAAGTATGTATATTATTTGAGAATCAACCTCAACCCTGTATAGAGAACTCGATCATTACTGCATATAGAGTGTCTATGGTGATTCCAAATAATATATATAGACGCGTCGATATGATATGTCAAAACCTTGTATACATGTCCCGATATTTAAAGTGCGTAAAATAAATAACAGAAATTAAATGACGATAAATAAAGTGTGTAAAGTAAATAACAGAAATTAAATGACGATAAATAAAATTGCGAGAATGTAAATTGCGATAAATAAACTGCGATAAATAAATTGCGATAATTAAATGGTGATACAGAATTAACAGTTAGCTAGGAACAGTTAGTTAGGATTTTGTCAGCGTGGATTCTTAATAGAATTTCATATTGTTAATTAATCTGTTTCTAATCAATTATTTTTTTATTTTTATTTTTTTGTGTCCATTATTTCTTCATTATGCCACTTGTTGGATTCTGATAGGTCAAAATCCAAATATGAAATTGAATGAAAATGGTTATTCTGTGATGAACGGATTCGTATAGCTGCGGTTGCAAGTAGGATAGCAAATGACTGTTGAATCAGGTTTGAAGAATATACAGTGTAACTTATTAATGCGAAGTCTAAATATTCCTCGGGTATTACCTACCCGTTAAAATATTTTCACCATTAACAGTTTGTACAAGAGAATTTTTAATTACAAACTTTATGAAAACATATATACATATATATTTTCTTCAGATGTATTCATGGATTCAATGAGTTAATATGATATTAAACTCATTTGCTTTTCGGTTGGAACTAGAATAAATAATCTCTAAAACTTTAGAGATTACATATTCGCCATGTCGAACGAAGATAAATGAGGTAGAACGAAGATCATATTCAAAGTACATATGATGATATTGAAGCATGGATTGTTGATGGTACTGGTGCTGTTATTGATTGTACTGTTAGTGCCGGTGATGTTGCTGAAGCTGGTACATTTTGCACCATATTCTCAGAATTGATTATTCGAGCACGAAATTAGTTGACTTATTACTCTAGGATGATTGTCGGTCGGAACGAGCGGATGAATAAGATTCAGAATTGTGGATAGAATATAATCTTGTCGAGTTACCCTGGAAATGGGACTGAAAATGGTGTCTCGAATAGGTTCGCCGGTAAACGCTTCAGGTTCATTGTCAAGAGGTGAATTCGGTTGGTGGAAGGGATTGCCTTCTGCGCGTTTCCATTAATTAAGTCGACTACGAAACCATCAGATGAATTGATAATGGCTGATTGGTTGATTCATGCCGATGACACTGTTTTCGGAGCTTAGGTGAACATCTATGTCGGAATAGCTGTCGGAATAACTATCGGAATAGTTATTGGAATCTGAGGGACTCGAACTGGTTGAGGGATTTATCTTGTACGATCAGATGAAGGATTTTCGATAAGAAATAGATTATAGGATATAAATTAGTACCATACAATACATAATTTTACATATGCCTATATAATACTAAAATCCCATAAGTTACTGAGGAATCTACGGAAGCTGTCAGGCAAAGGTAATAGTAACAGATACGCTAAGATATGAATTAGCAGATATGCTAAGATATGAATTTGTCTATACACTATTAATGCAATCAATGCAGTAAGATGTGTCTAGACTAAGAATGATAAGCAGGTAATTTCCTAAGGATGATAAGCAGATGATTTCCGACACGAAATGATAAGCAAAACTTTTGACATGCAGACACGGTCGAAGTCCAGACTCACTAATGCATCCTAACAACTATCAGTTAGACACACTAATGCAAGACATGGTTCGCTAAGACCACCGCTCTGATACCAACTGTGAAGACCCGTCCTAATCCATCCGGACGAAGTCCATATCGATTATAAACAATTCCCAACAGTTGATTACATCGCAAGGTATTTGACCTCTATATGATACATTTTACAAACATTGCATTCGTTTTTAAAAGACAAACTTTCATTTACATCGACATTTGACAGACATGCATACCATTTCATAATATATCCCAATATAATTGACTTAATAATAATCTTGATGAACTCAACGACTCGAATGCAACGTCTTTTGAAATATGTCATGAATGACTCCAAGTAATATCTTTAAAATGAGTAATTGCACAGCGGAAGATTTTTTTCATACCTGAGAATAAACATGATTTAAAGTGTTAACCAAAAGGTTGGTGAGTTCATTAGTTTATCATAAATAATCATTTCATAATTTTAATAGACCACAAGATTTCATATTTCCACTTCTCATAAACATACGTCCCATGCATAGAGACAAAAATATCATTCATATAGATTGAGCACCTGGTAACCGACATTCACAATAAGCATATAAGAATATCCCCATCATTCCGGGATCCTCCTTCGGACATGATATAAATTTCGAAGTACTAAAGCATCCAGTACTTTGGATGGGGCTTGTTGGGCCCGATAGATCTATCTTTAGAGTTCGCGTCAATTAGGGTGTCTGTTCCCTAATTCTTAGATTACCAGACTATATAAAAAGGGGCATATCCGATTTAATAATCCAACCATAGAATGTAGTTTCGATCACTTGTGTCTATTTCCTAAAGCATTTATAAAAGCAGCGCATGTATTCTCAGTCCCAAAAATATATATTGCAAAAGCATTTAAAAAGGGAATAATGAAACTCACCTAATGTATTTTGTAGTAAAAATACATATAACAACATTAAACAACTGAACAATGCAGGGTTGGCCTCGGATTCACGAACCTATATCATTTGTATATATATTAATACACATATTTGCAATCGAACAATTGTATATATATGAATTTATTAGTTATGTCATATTTATATTAATAATATGTATGTCTTCATATTTTCACTTTGTATATAAGAATATAAATTTTATTATGTTTTATGTATTAAATATATATATATATATATATATATATATATATATATATATATATATATATATATATATATATATATATATATATATATATATATATATATATATATATATATATATATATATATATATATATATTTATATATATCATTTGTTTGAAAAATAGTAATTATAATAATACCTATGTTCATTAAAATTGATAATAACATTAATAATAACCTATTTTACTTTCATAATAAAACTAATTATAATAATCATAATCATAATAGTAATAATACTAGTATTTAATGATAATAATAATAATAAATCGTAGTATGTTAGTTATAATAATACTAGAATAATTATACTGATAATAATAATAATTTTTCATAGGTCTAACAATATTCATGATTATATTAATAATAGTTTTTAATAATATATAGATTTAGAGTAACGATACTTTTGGTAATAATTATATTAATTTTCAATAATAATAGTACATGTTTTTGATATTCATGTTAATGAAAGTGGTAATATTAGCAATAATACTTATAATTTTAAAATGATACTAATACTAGTATTAACGAAAATACTAATAGGTTTTATTATTTTCATAAAAGTTATAATAGTGTTAATAATAATATATAAAGGATACAGTTTATAATAATCTCAGTAATACTTATAAATATACTAATGTTAATATCATTCTTAATACCTATAAATATAAATATGTTATTATTAATAATAATAGTTATAATACTTAACACTAACATCAACAATATTAATCATCATATTAGTAACGATACATAAAATGATAAAATTAACAATAATTATATAAATAATACTCATATACAAATACTAACGATAGTAGTAATTATATTATAATACTTATAGATATGGAAGTAATAATAATAATTAATTATATGTGTGGTAATAATAACAATAATAATAATAATAACATTAATAATAATAAGAACAATAATAATAATAATAATTATAATAATTATATTAATAATAATAATAAGAATTAGAAAACTACCTCATAAAGTTTTTCTAAAAAGAAATGTCCCAACCAGACTCGAACACACGACCTCCCGCTTATACGCAAGCACTCTAAACCATAGCTCCATTTCCATTTTTCTCAAATATGCTGCACCCCAATTATATATGTATCAAATTCGTTTCCTGATTGCACTTCATCTTCTTCATTACAATCAACTAACAAGAACCCAAAATAATCTAGCAGCTAAAACCTTTGGTCGATTTAAATGTATATTTTGAAACAAAAAACGTGAGTGTTTGAAAATAAATCAGTGAGTGAATAAAATAAAAAAATATCAACAAAATAACTACTGCAGTTTCACGAACAAAAAAAAATATAAATATTGATTTTGAATTTCGAAGCGTTTTAGGCTGTGGTTACTAAATAAAATAGGTAGCAAATCATTGTTAAAGACTTTTGGAATCATTAATTGCTTCAGAAACAATCAAACGAACTCGAATTTCACGAAGAACACGACAGTTGACTTTTTACTATTGATCTTTGACTCCAAAATTCTCGATCAAGAAGATGAATTGGAACTTTATATTTTGCAGGTAGTTTGAGTGTGAGCATCCTAACAAAACTACGTTTATAGATTTTGGAAATTCAAAAGAAATCGGGTTATTGATAAAAAGGTCACACGTACATGGGTGTTCATGTATTTCTTTGAATTATTGTTTTTTTTTTATAAAACAGACAAGCATAACACATATATATAATAATAATGTTCGACACCAAAAATCTGAAACAAAAATTATGATTGGATCGTTTTTGTAATAGGGATGGTGAAGATGGATTTGAAGTCACGGGTGAGCAGAGAGCAGGGACAAAAAAAAACAAATAGATATATATATCTATCTTTATCTCTTATATTTAATATAATTAACTATTAAATATTAAATATCTTAATAATAATACTTATTAATTTTGTTAATAATAATAATAATAAAACACTAATAACATAATGATAATAATAATAATAATAATAATAATGTTAATGATAATTAAATAAAAATAAAAATAATTGTTATTACTTGATAATTTTAAAAATGATATTTGAAATTATATAATGATAATATTTAACAACATTAGTAATGATATTAATAAAGATAACACTAATAATATTGATGTAACAAATTATGCTTAACCAAATCTCATCTCTATATATTAAAGTAATATAAATAATGCTACTTATAATAATATTAATGATTTTAATGATAATGGTAATGGTACCTAATAATAATAAAGATGTAACAAGTTACATGTATCACCTTTTATATCTATATATGTATTAAAGATAATAATATTACTAATACTGATATTAATATTAATAATAGTAATAACAATTATAGATTAACTTGTAATTTAATACATTAATATTACATATTACTAATTATGTAATATCACATAATAAATATAGTGTTTATATCTTTCATATATATATATATATATATATATATATATATTTACAAACATTAGTTCGTGAATTGTCGGTAATGGTCGAGTGATAATTGAATATATGAACATAGTTTCAAAGTTTTCGAGACTCAACATTACAGACTTTGCTTATCGTGTCGAATCATATAAAGATTAAGTTTAAATTTAGTCGAAAATTCCCGGGTCATCACAGATTTAATATCTTTGACACGATAAGCAAAGTCTGTAAAGTTGAGTCTCAAAATTTTTGAACTGTTTCATATATTCAAATGACCTGCGACCATTCTCGACGATTCACGAACTATTATTTGTAAAGAAATGTGTATACATATAAAAATAAATATAAATATATGTATAGAGTATATTAAATATAATTATTTAATGGTTGTAATACTCGTTGGCCATTTCGATTATTATTTAGAGAAGTTTAATTCGAACTTATATGATTTTAAAATAAATGGTGATCCGAAAATGAGTTCTATAAATTTTAGGCTTACTAAAAAAAAGTATTTAGGATCTAGTTATTTAATTTTAACACTTTTTAGATTTTACTCAGAATTGAGAGGGACAGTTGATGTAATTTTTATTTAATAATTAATGACCAATTTTTATACCATAATGACTAAAATAAATAAATATAATTACGGTAAAAATTTGGGAATTTTTTTTAAGACTTTTATTCGCCATTGAGTAAACAACGGGCACGAAATCCAATCCGTGATTGAAATAGTAGATGGCGGCTAACCTATTCCACGTTTCTATTTCCTTAATATTAAAATTATTATTATATATTTTTTTCTGTTGAACTTACACCCGTGAATCAAGTTATGATATTATTGAGTGTGTTGTTTTCCTCACAAATTGACATATATATATATATATATATATATATATATATATATATATATATATATATATATATATATATATATATATATATATATATATATATATATATATATATATATATATATATATATATATATATATATATATATATATATATATATATATATATATATATATATATATATATATATAACATACGTACAACCATCAACACACTCACTAACCACTGCATCTATTTTTCTGTTTCATTCCACTATTAATATCAATATATTTATTCATATCCTTGATCACTACTTTTGACTTCTAATAAATCTAAAACTCTAGATACATATATATTACACGTACTACATGGATATATATCACCCAACACCTTTTTAACTCATAACCCACCACATCCTTTTTCTGTTTTAATTTTGTTTACCAACATAAACATATGAGAATACATTCATCTCCTTCACCTTAATGATCTTCAAACACCACCACTGTCTAATTACCACCTTTCATCACCATACCATCCATCAATATATTTTTTTTTTGTTTCTTCTTCTTTCGTGATTTTTCACACACCCTCACTCCCATCACCTCATCAACAACACCAACTTGAACGACTGTCTGTTTTACTGCATATATACTTCCTGGGTTTCGATCGGATTCAAGATTAACAATCACCATGGTGCTACGTTTTGTTGTTTCTGTTTCTATAAGCCACAACCGCCATCCTTGCAAACACCAACTCCATCGAACCACCATATCATTTCAGGTTTCTATTTTTGATCATCACCACTCGAAACCATACTAAACCCACATGAATTATTCTTTTTTCTGTTAACCAAAGATCACAAAAAATAATTACTATAACCTACTGCTACTCGCTGTTTCTTTTCTGTTTCTTGCTATCTCAACTCGAAACCAACCAAAACCTGCAACTATCTCTCTCTTATTCTCTCTCTCTCTTTCTTCTTCTTTCTTCTTCCGTACGCTACCAACACCATGTCTTGCTGCTATACCTCATTTCTGTTTAAACTGCCAACACTAAAACATGGCTGCCATCCGCCTGTTAACGGTTCATGTCTGCTGTAAGCTTACGTTTCTATTATAATTCAATTCGTAAACAAGCCACACATATCCTTTTGTGCTACTGTTACGCTGCTTGTATTTTTTTCCTGTTAAACTCAATCGATGAAGATGATTGATTAATATTGAAGATGATGTAGTTATGTGATGATTTCGGGTTAATGACGATGATGATGATAAATAAGATGAATGATGATGAACGATGTTAATGATAATCAATAACCTGTTGCTTTTCGGTTACCATCTCCTGTTTTCCTAAAAACCTGTCGATAGGAAAACCCTAGTAACCAGGCTCTAATCGATTAAGTTTTGTAAACGAGGAGAAGAAATGGAAACAGAAAATAGAGGGGTTAAGTATATTAGATTTCGTATAATCTCAGAAAAACAGAATTGGTCGAACGGTTTGGGGTGTTGTCGAGAACGAGAGGTCAAGAGTTTGAAACTAGGCGACTGCATATTCATATATATATATATATATATATATATATATATATATATATATATATATATATATATATATATATATATATATATATATATATATATATATATATATATATATATATATTATTTTTAGAAGATGTCTTGAGCTGTTGGGCTTGGGCCGAGAGGTTCCTAGCATTTTGTGATGGTTGGGCCGAGATCCATTTCCTATGTACTGTTGGGCTGATTGATAAAAGAGTAATGCTTATATAGATATAGGTTCGTAATATTTCAGAAAAATATAAATAGCTCGATGGTTAAGTGAGGTTGCGGTTGAACGAGAGGTCATGGGTTCGCGTCTTGTCTGGTGCAATTCTTTTTAGAAAAACATTTTTGAAAGGGTATACACTTCTACTTTCATTTCCATTATTATTATTATTATTATTATTATTATTATTATTATTATTATTATTATTATTATTATTATTATTATTATTATTATTATTATTATTATTATTATTATTATTATTATTATTATTATTATTATAACTTTTATGACACTAATCATTATTATTATTATCATTATTGATATTATAATTGTTATCATTAATTGATAAAGATATTTTTATTAGTAAAAGTATCATTATTATTATAAATATCAATATTATTATCATTAGGAATGAGATTATTAATATTAAAATTATTATTATCATTATTATTAATAAAATTATTATTATTATTAAAATTATTTTTTTAAAAATATTTTTTTATTCAACATTATCAGTATTATCATTATTTTTATCATTAACATGATTTTTATTATTATTATTATTAACATTAATTATATAAATATTACATATAACAAATTATTGATCTTTGATTTAAAACCAATTATATATATATATATATATATATATATATATATATATATATATATATATATATATATATATATATATATATATATATATATATATATATATATATATATATATATATATATAAAACTATATGTATGAATATTAATCATTTTATCAAATAACTATATATAAAACATAACTGAAGATATAAAATATAAAAAAAGTATATATATTTATATAACTACAACATTTAATATATATAGATATATAAATATTACATAGAAGGAATTATGTGATTATATGTGTTAATTTATATGCTTGAATATAGGTTCGTGAATCCAAGGCCAACCTTGCATTGTTCAGTTCCGTCGTATGAATAGTTTTACTACAAAATATTGGATTGTGAGTTCATTTGCTCCCTTTTTACTCATTACATTTTTGGGCTGAGAATATATGCAAATACTTTATTAAATGTTTTATAATATTTATATGCGTGAGTTCATTTGATTCCCTTTTACTCTTTACATTTTTGGGACTGAGAATACATGCGCTACTTTTACATCTGCTTTATTAAATGCTTTTGAAATACATTTTGAACTGCGAATACATGAAATGCTTTTATAAATGTTTGACGAGATAGACACAAGCAAAACATTCCTCGAATGAATTATTATGTAGACAGAAGTTCTGTGAATTATTATTGAATTATGTGGACGTTATAATTGCCACTAATTATTGTGAATATTTTCCCCTGATTATTATTGCTTGGTAACCAAAGAATTAGAATCGGGTATGGCCCTAATTCACGCGAATCCTAAAGGTAGCTACCGGGTTAAACACCCCACCCAGAATGTTCACTAGACGGAATGGCTAGTAGGCGTGGTGTTTAGTACTTCGAAGTTTATATGATTATTATACAGACGAGATGTTCTGTTTTGGGGATATTGATGTTTTAGCAGAGTAGTATATAAAATAGCTTATATTTTTACAGGAAAAAACTATTAAATACGATACATTTTTACACAAGATATTTATTTATTTATAGAATGGATATACTTAAACCTTGCTACAACACTTATAGGCAGTGTACCTAATCGTACAGTAGTGTAGTTTTTAGTAAGTCTGGTTCGTTCCACAGGGAAATCTTTAAACAAAGCTTAACGCTATATTAGTTTACTTTTATAAAAATACAAATATATATATAAGTAATATTATTATTATAAAGGGGGGTTTTTACCGTTTAATGACCGGTTTGTCGATTTTAAAACTTTAGTCGCAGTTAAAACCAAATGTAAAATATTAAAAATAAATACAAGACTTAAATTAAAGCGTAAAGTAAATAACGATAATGAAATTGCGATTAATAAAAATGCGATAAAATAAACTTGCGATAATTAAAAAGTACGATAATTAAAAGTGCAATTAAATACAATAACAATAAAAATGCGATAATTAGAAGTGCAATTAAATATAAAATAAAGGAAATTAAATATGAAATAAAAGAATTATGCTTATTTAAACTTCCATAATCATGATGTTTGACGTGTTGATTTTAGTTTTATGCACATGGGTTAATTGTCTTTTGTCCTGGATTATTTAATATGTCCATACGGATTTGTCCATAATAGTCCATCAGTCATAAATATAAAGAGCGAAAGCCTTCGTCAAATTATTCTTATTCCCGAAGTCAAATATTCCAACTAATTGGGGATTCGAATTGTAACATGGTTTTAATACTTTGTTTAATGAATACACCAGGTTATCGACTGCGTGTAAACCAAGGTTTTACTACTTTGTTAACAATTACACCAATTACCCTTGAATGTAATTCACCCCTGTTTCAACAAGTCTATTAACTATTAATCCAGTTCCGTGTCTGGTAAAATGAATAATTATTGGTATTTATAGATATCCCGCCCACCGTACCCAGTCAAGCGTATGTGGTTATATATAAATACGTCGAATTATAAGTTTGTATATTAAATTAAAAAGGTATTGTTTAGTTAATTTAAAACCCATTAATAGCCCATAGTCTAATTTCCACAAGTGTCGTTCTTTTATCCAAACCCCAATTATGGTACAAAGCACAATTACCCAATTTTAGTAATTAGCCCAACATCATGATTACTTTGGATTAAATAAGCATAATAATAACTTAGCTACGAGACATTAATATAAAAAGGTTGAACATAACTTACAATGATTAAAAATAGCGTAGCGTTACACGGACAGAATTTCGACTTACACCCTTACAACATTCGCTAACATACCCTTATTATTAGGATTAAAATTAAAATTAAAATTAAAATATAAATATAAATATATACGATATAGATAGAGAGATGAATATATATGTTATATAAAATGATCAGAATTCGGTTGGCTTTATAGGGACTTTCAAAACTTGGGGCTCCGCGACTCGCGGCCAATTTTGCCTTCAAACTCCGCGAGTCGCGGAGTTTGTAAATACAGCTCACACAACTTGGAGTCTTTCTTGCCGACGGTTTTTATTTATTTATATAATATATAAATAATTATAAGAATTATTTAAATATTATATTATATTTATGTGCATAGTTGACTTGTAATTTTTAGTCCGTTGCATCGAGCGCTGAGAGTTGACTCTGGTCCCGGTTCCGGATTTTCGAACGTCCTTGCGTACAATTTAATATCTTGTACTTTGCATTTTGAATCTTGTACTCTTGAAATTTCGAGACTTTTCTTATCAATAATTGGAACCTCTTTGATTGTATTTTGTACTTTTGAGCTTTTTGGTCGTTTGCGTCTTCAATTCGTCGAATCTGTCTTTTGTCTTCACCTTTTATTATTTAAACGAATATCACTTGTAAATAGAACAATTGCAACTAAAAGCTTGTCTTTCTTGAGGAATAATGCTATGAAATATATGTTCGTTTTTAGCATTATCAAATATTCCCACACTTGAGCGTTGCTTGTCCTCAAGCAATATCGTCTTGAAATACTAGAATCACTTCTTTATTCTTCACACTTTGTACATCAGTGATTTCTATACGGCGGTATAAACAATGGTAGTAACGATATGGTTTACAGTCCCACATGACTATAAAAATTTAGATCCATTAAGGTAATTGGATCTTTATGAAAACATTTGATCTTTTGAAAATTAAATCTAGTTCTTACCTTAGATAAGTTTTCCGGAATAACCCTTTACCGGTGTTTGCAAAATATTTTTGTGGGTTTGGTGGGTTTCAGATTTGAAAATTTTAGCTCAAAACTTGCAGTTTTGTGTCACCCACTTGCTAACCTTATATTTGGAAAGCAACACGTCCAGTTTACTTGTCCCGTATATTACCTTTCGGTAAACTACCGTCCGGTTGTAAAGGAAAGCGTTGAACAAGCAACTGTTAAGGCAATGTCCCTTGACATGCTTTTAATTATGGTCTATAACGTGTCGGACGCAATTACTATCCTTGGTAGGAGCAATAGTAAAGCTCACCCTTATGATTTTTCGGTCTGGCACAAGGTCCTGTCTTTGACCACTATGCAACCACCGTTCTTACGGTTGACACCCGATTTGGTTCAGGTGACCTAATGAATTCCAGATGAATTCCTAGGATTTTACGTTCAATGGTAATGAACGCATTGAAAAATAGGGTTTTCAGAAAACAAATCGGTTTGTAATTTTGATCAAAATATTTTCTCGTTCAAGCTCGAGTTTAGATATCATTGAATTCCATGAATTTGTAATTCTCAATCTTTAAGGTCAATCTCAAGGATTGAGTAATATCAGGCTTAAAAGCTGATTTTTAATCTTTAAGGAGATTATCCTTTCTGGGAATCTGATTCATTAGTCTTATCCAGCTAATTTGCACGGTGCCCCCCCATTGTACGAGATAAATCCTTCTCATGGTTAGGATAAATCTGACCACTTGGCGACCCTGTTTTATGCTGAGGTCCGTGGATTTCCTGCTGATTTTAGTGATGACTTTTCTAGATTTTTCGTCAACCTACAGCTGGTCTGGACGACAACTTCTTGACCTAAATCAAGAAGCTCGTTTCTTTTTCGGAAGACTTTACTTCCTTTTAATGATGGAATTGATTCATCGTGTAGATCCATCTCTTATTTTCTTTCATCGGGTAAAACAGTTTAGTTTAGTCCAAAGCAAAAGTATTTTCAGTTATTTGTTACAGATATATGTGACATATGTTTAAGATAACTTGGTAAATTTTCCCACACTTGGCTTTTATTTTCCTTTTTATCGTCCTCTATTCCATTTTAAATGAATTTTAACATTTTAGTTTGTTTCTCAATTTATGTCCTTTCCGAGGTTACAATAATTTCGGTGTTAAAACCTAGTTTTATCGTTCATAAATATGTATAAACATGATTTTGAGTTCATTTAATTAAAATTTTTGAAAATTTTTACTAGAATTGGGTTGTCAGTATATAAGACTAGGGCTGTTCTTTATTATCAGAGAGCACTAGATTCTAATACAACTACTGCTTTTCTAGTATTTTTAATGGAAACCAAGTGTTTAAGATAGAAATTATAAAATCCGAAAGAATTTAACCCCTTCCCACACTTAAGATCTTGCAATGCCCTCATTTGCAAGAAATCAGTAACAATTTAAATTATTGAGGGTGATTTGTGTGAAAATGATTAAATTTTTACCAAAGTTTCCAAATATATTGGCGTTTATTTGCTGAATGATAAATAGTGCACATCATTTGTTCATTCCGTCTTGTTGTTATTTCACATATATTTTGCATCTTATCGTCAAAATTAGTTGCTTTTGCTGAACTTAATGCCAGTCTTTGAAAATGCGTTGTTTTACCCTGTTGTGTACATAAGATAAACTGCAAACATATATACATATTTTTGAAGTTTGGTATATTACCCCACATTCAAAAATTATTAAAATCTAAGAATAAAAGTTAGAAAATTATAAAAACTATTACAATATTAACATAAGTATTAAACGTATCAACATTACAAATTACAAAATAAATAAAACTAAGTAGACTAGGGATGATACTGATACCAATAGGGGTTCCAAGCATAACCATAGGTGCTATAGAATGCTTCGGCAGGGTTATACGTAGGATACGGTGGTTGCATCTCTATAGACCAGGGAGGGAATATGGGTTTTGGTGTAGGAATATAGTTTCTACCTATATGTTGGCAATGAGCTATGATTTGGTTTTGATGAACTTTCCAATCTTCAAATGCTCTCTGTCTAGCATTTTCGTACTCCTGTGAAGCTATAAACCTTTGCATTTCTTGCATTTCATTTCCCCCTCCTACATTACCTTGCTGTTGGTTTCTCTCAACCTATGGATGTCTACCATTGTATTGTACTGCGGCGTTATTTCGCCTCTTCAAAACTTTCGCACCATGGTATACATTTAAACCTATAGTATCGCGGGGTTCTGGTTCTTCGACTAATAATCCCCCCCGACTTATATCCACACCGAGATATTCAGCAATCAAAGTAATAAAAATACCACCTCCTATTATGCTATGCGGTCTCATCCCCCTAACCATAGCTGATAATTAATAACACACACAATAAGGTATACTTACAGCGCTTTGTAGGTCTCGAATACACATATGGTAAAACAAATCCTGTTCATTTACCTTTTCCTTGTTCTTACCTCTTTGTGTAATCGAATTAGCTAAAAACCTATGAATTACTCTTAATTCAGCTCTATCTATATCCAAATAAGAGTAATTTCCCCCTTTGAATCGGTGATGGCTTGTCATTTGACTCCACACACCGTGTGTATCAAAATTTTCATCTATCTTTCTACCATTTAGTATTAACCCTCTACAATCGGCAGATGCTAACTCCTCAGGCGTATATATACGTAAAGCCTGAGCCATGTCTAGTAAAGACATGTGGCGCATCGAACCTCCTAACAAAAATCTAATAAAAGATCGATCGGTTAAACTAGCTACCTGATCATTTAATTCTATACTACAAAACAATTCTTCACACCATACTTTATATACAGGTCTACGCATGGTGAATAAACATACCCAGTCATTAAAAGTAGAATTACCATACCTCTGTACAAGTAATTCCCTAATTGGCCCGACCAATTCTACAGCTTCTAATGGTCCCCATTCTATGACCCTAGGTACCTCAACAACCTTAGAATGAAGAGTATGCAAACCCCTTTGATACTTTGGATAATCTATCCAAAGTCTGTCAAATCTCAGGTTCGGATGCAAATCTTCCAAGTGCATATCAGAAAATGTCATGACTGGATGAGGTATATCTTGCTTGTAGTAGTTATCCACCTCCTGTTGTTCTGCATTCTCAGCAGGAGCATTGCGAGCTTGGGATGAAGATTCACCCCTTTCAGTCTGCAAAACACATCAAACATAATTTTTTTGCATCCAAATATGCATTAGTGTCAGCAAAATCATCAATCAAAATAATTACAATGACATGATCAATTTATATCAAACTTAAGCTTATTTTCACATTTTTATAAAATATACACTATTTCAAATAAGCATATACGAAAATGTTCGCCAAGTTCATAAGCATTCAACTCAAATAACATGTCAAAATAATCATTACTAGCAATTAAACAAGTTTCAAATGGCATTATCTCTCAAAAATCAAGTTCATGAATTTTTAGACTCGAAAAAGTCCACTTTAATTCTCAAAATCATGTTTAGGCTCAAAGTTTGGATCATTTAACTACCTAAACATGTTACACTACTTAATTTAGCTGCAATTCATGACAAAAATCGGCCATAACCTGTTTATATCAAAAAGCCCCAAATTTGCTCAAGAATACAAACCCTAGATTACTCTAAATTTGAAGTTTAAGGCTTCTAATCATGTTAAATAGCATCAATCTAGGTTATACAAGCATAATACATAAACAATTTAAGCATAATTACACTAACAAGCATCAAAAACAAATTGGGGAAAAAATTGCTCAAGAACACTAATTTTCGGATTAAATGGTGTTTAGGTGTAGAAATTTACCGTTTTTCTTGAGTAATTCCTTGATAACATCCTTCTCAACATGATTTTAGTAAAAGATTTGATGATTAACGGTTAAAAATTGTGATTTTAGGGGTGTATTTTTGAGTTTTTTCGGAGTGTTTTCGCAGTGTTTTCTGTTTTTGTGGGTTGGGACTGAGCTGTTCGATCAGTATATTTTTTTCTGGTTTTTTCATCCTCCGCGAGTCGCGGGGTTTAAGGCTTCAAACTCCGCGAGTCGCGGAGTTTTTTTTTTTTTTTTTTATATCTTATACTAATTAAAACAATTATGTAATTAATTTTAAAATTTTGTTTCCCTTGTTATTTAGGACGAGGTCATTTCGGATCGATGTCCTAGTCCGTCCCTCGACAAAATTTTAAAATTTGTCTTTTTTGTAGCGATTGTTTTAAAGGCTAAGATTTTTGGTTTTTTTTAATGTTTTTTTGGAATACTTTAATTCAATAAGATTAAAAATAATAATAATAAAAATTCTCATCCCTCCCTTGGGTAAAGCAATTTCGGTTCAAAGACCTAGTCTTCAACTTACGACGAATTTTAAAAATCATATTTTTAACTTAATGAGATAAAGTAAATTTTTGTTTTTAAATTCACACAATTTAAATATAAAATTCAAAATTAATATTAAAAATTCACACCAAACTTAAAATTTGAAATGCATAAAATAAAATTCATATTTTAAAAATTCAAAATTCACACCAAACTTAATTTAAAAATTCATATTATAAATTCACACCAAACTTATATTAATTTTTCAAATATTTACAATTTTAAATATATTGTTTTTACAAAGTTTACAATATTAATTTAAGATTTATATATTAATTTTAAAAACATGGTAAAAATAAAATTAAAAATCTTTTTTCGCTTTTTATCCCACTTTAATCAATCAAATATTATCAAAAATATGCGCCCCTCTTTTCGGTAAAGTAATTTCGGTTCCAAGACCTAATTTAACTCATGACGAATTTTTGAAATATTTTGGGTTGATTGATTAAAGATATTTATACCTTAAGAATAAACGTTAAATTTCGCAGTGATGTAATAAATTTTTTTGAATGATATCAATAATTTCGGTCGCCAAACCTAATTTTATTCAATACCAATTTAATACTTTATAGCGAACAAATTAGCATTTGTTATCAAAAGGTTAAAAATAATAAAAAAAATTAAAATAAAAACTGTACAAACATACCTATGAAATAGATTTCTTAGTTATATGATCTATCCCATTCATAAGATAGTCGGTTTAATTGGTTTTCCATGGCTATATAGGCGTAACCTCGAGCATTCAGTGTCTTTTCTTCTAAACATATGAACGGTCCGTCTCTGCATAAAGTAACAAATTCGGTGTTTGAATAGGTTTGATTATTTGAACATTTACCTCCATGTGACCATTTTCCGCATTTGTGACATCTTTCTAGGTGTCGTGCTCTTCTTTTCGCTGCGGATTTTGATTTTCCTTTACCAAATTGTAACTTATTATCTTCGCATCTGGATTCTTTTCTAACTCCGTCCATTCTTTCTCTGATTACTGATACTATTTCACTCGGTAGTGTGTCATTATTATGTTTAGTGATCAAAGCGTGTAGCATTAGACCATGGTTTAGTTCACAGGCAGTCTTCATTTTGTAAAAACCTAAAAAAATTAAAATTCAGAATGTGGGGAGAAGACTAGTTCTTTAGGGTCTGCTAGGGAAAGACCATTCGGGTTCCATTTTCGAGAACTACAAGAAAACAGACAATCTAACTCTAACAGAAATACATAAACCCCCTATACTTAGTTGAAATTGTGATTAACATTATTTTCAATTGAATCTTCAACAACTTGTATATCTTTGACTTTTTCTTCAATCCATTTGTTGATTTCCTCCGTAACTTTCACAAATTCAACTAACATTGCCTTTTCTTTTGACGATAAATTGGATATTAATCGGTTATATAACATAAGGTTTCCTTTAATCTTAGCATCGTGAATCCGTTTATAAAGTTTCTTCGTTGAACTGTTAAAAATGGGTTCATCTAATTTCGTATCATCAGCGGCATTCTTTGTGATTGGATCATCATTTAGTGTTTCTTCATCTTCCCCACACTTATGCATTTTTATTGGTCTAACAGTTTTGGTTTGTGGAGATCTAAACTTTCGGTTCACAAAGGTGATCGATGTATCACCATCCCTAAGTGTCATTCTACCTTCTCTTACATCAATGAATGCCTCGGTGGTTGCTAAAAATGGGCGACCTAGAATTAGAGGAATATCAAGGTTTTCCTCCATATTAATCACTATGAAGTTTGCAACAAAGGTCAAACTTCCCACGTTAACAAGTAAATTATTTGCTATTCCAACCGGGTGTTTAATGGTTTGGTCAAATGATTGAACACCTATTTTGGTTGGTTTTAATTTACCCATGCCTAATCTTTTGTATAAGGAAAGAGGCATAATATTTGCACTTGCTCCTAAATCTGCGAGTCCATTATATACATCACCATTATTAAGTAAGCAAGAAATGATAAATTCACCCGGGTCTCCTGCTTTAGTAAGTCGAGTTGGTTTGTAAACTTTTTTCGGGTGTTCTTTCCTTGATTCTTTCATTTCTATTTGAATTTCTTGTTCACATTTTTCTTCGTTTCTTGGAATGGGAGGTTTGTATAGGAATTCTTCTTCATCACTCAAATTTGAATCCTCCCTATATTCCAATTTTGATTTTTCATATGTTGTTGATAACATATTTATGTTTTCATTTTGAAGGTTTCCTTGGGTGGTGAAATTATGATTAACTTCATTGTCAACTTCCATCGGACCATGTATGTAATGTTTAACTCTGTGACCATTAACTTTAAATTCAATCCCATTTGAATTTATCAATTCTACTGTTCCGTATGGGAAAACTCTTTTGACTATGAATGGTCCAGACCATCTTGATTTCAATTTTCCAGGAAATAGCTTGAATCGTGAATTGAAAAGAAGAACTCTGTCTCCTTCTTTAAATTCTTTTAAACTTCTGATTCTTTTATCATGCCATTTCTTCGTTCTTTCCTTATAGATTAATGAATTATCGTATGCTTCATGTCTTAATTCTTCTAATTCGTTTAGTTGACTTAATCGTAGACGTCCAGCTTCATGTAAATCAAGATTACATGTCTTCAAAGCCCAAAATGCTTTGTGTTCAATTTCTACTGGAAGATGACATGCTTTTCTATAAACAAGTCTAAAAAGTGTGGTTCCAATTGGAGTTTTGTAGGCTGTTCTAAAAGCCCAGAGTGCATCCTCCAATTTAATGGACCATTCCTTCGGATTTGATCCTACGGTTTTCTCTAGAATACGTTTTAAAGCTCGGTTGGTATTTTCAGCTTGTCCACTTGTTTGTGGATGATATGCGGTGGAGATTTTATGAGTTACTCCATATCTTTTAAGAACTTTCTCAAGTTGATTATTACAGAAATGAGTACCCCGATCACTTATTAAAGCTTTCGGTGTTCCAAACCTTGCAAAAAGACTTTTTAAAAAGTTGACTACAACTCGTGCATCGTTAGTTGGGAGAGCTTGTGCTTCCGCCCATTTAGATACATAATCAATGGCTACGAGTATATATAGATTATTATGAGATTTTGGAAATGGACCCATAAAGTCAATACCCCAAATGTCAAATACTTCACATACTTGGATGACATTTTGTGGCATTTCATCACGTTGACTTATTTTTCCGGCCCTTTGACAAGCATCACAGGATTTGCAAAGAAGGTGTGCGTCTTTGTAAATTGTAGGCCAATAGAATCCAGCATCATAAACTTTTCTTGCTGTTAGTTGAGGCCCATAATGCCCTCCTGTTGGTCCTGTGTGACAATGGTTTAAAATTTTACTAGCTTCATCTCCAAATACACATCGGCATATTATTCCATCGGGACAACTTTTAAACAAATGTGAATCTTCCCAAAATAGTGTTTTATATCACTGAAGAATTTCTTTCATCTTTGGTACGATAATCCTTTTTCATGGAATCCACATACTAAGTAGTTTGCATAGTCTGCAAACCATGGAATTTCTTTATAATCTATCTTCAATAGATATTC
This sequence comes from Rutidosis leptorrhynchoides, assembly GCF_046630445.1. NCBI lineage: Eukaryota > Viridiplantae > Streptophyta > Magnoliopsida > Asterales > Asteraceae > Rutidosis > Rutidosis leptorrhynchoides. The sequence continues at coordinate 272,132,730 of NC_092335.1, forward strand.
ATCAGGAAAGTTGTCTTGTATGGCCGATTCATTTAGAACTTCTAATTCAGGATTTTCAAGACGAGAAAGATGATCAGCGGCGAGATTTTCTGCTCCTCTTTTATCTCGGATTTCAATATCAAACTCTTGTAAGAGTAAGATCCAACGGATTAATCTTGGTTTAGCATCTTGTTTTGAAAATAGGTATCTAAGAGCAGAATGGTCGGTATAGACCACCGTTTTTGCTAGAACGAGATATGATCGAAATTTGTCAAAAGCAAAGACAATAGCAAGGAGTTCTTTTTCAGTAGTTATATAGTTCGTTTGTGCTCCTTGTAACGTCTTACTAGCATAATATATAGGTTGAAATCGTTTTTCAATCCTTTGTCCTAAAACGGCTCCCATTGCAAAATCACTTGCATCGCACATTAGTTCAAATGGTAGATTCCAATTTGGTGTTATCATGATCGGCGCATTAGTTAGTTTCTCTTTAAGAATGTTAAAAGATTTGATACACTCATCTGAAAAGATGAATGGAGCATCCTTTTCTAGGAGTTTATTCATAGGAGTGGCAATTTTAGAAAAATCTTTTATGAAACGTCGGTAAAAACTGGCATGCCCTAGAAAATTCCTAACTCCTCTAACATTGGTGGGATGTGGAAGTTTAGCAATTACATCTACTTTAGCTCTATCCACTTCAATTCCTTCTTTTGAAATTTTATGTCCAAGAATGATGCCTTCTTTAACCATGAAATGGCATTTCTCCCAATTAAGTACTAGATTTGATTGTTCGCATCTAATAAGCATTCATTCCAGATTAACTAGACATGATTCAAATGTATCACCGAAGACTGAAAAGTCATCCATGAAAACTTCCATGCATTCTTCTATCATGTCGTGAAAAATCGCCATCATACACCTTTGAAAGGTTGCAGGGGCGTTGCAAAGTCCAAATGGCATGCGTTTGTAAGAAAAAGTACCATAAGGGCACGTGAATGTGGTTTTCTCTTGATCTTCGGGTGCTATTGGAATTTGAAAATATCCGGAAAATCCATCTAGAAAACAATAATAACTGTTTCCGGCTAATCTTTCCAACATTTGATCTATGAAAGGTAAGGGAAAGTGATCTTTTCTGGTGGCGTAATTTAATTTTCTATAATCAATACACACACGCCATCCTGTTACAGTCCTAGTAGGAATAAGCTCATTTTTCTCATTTGTAATGACAGTCATGCCACCCTTCTTAGGCACGCATTGAACTGGGCTAACCCATGGACTATCAGAGATTGGATAAATTAAACCTGCATCTAGCAGTTTAATAATCTCTTTCTTAACTACATCTTGCATATTAGGATTTAGTCTTCGTTGGCGTTGCACATATGTTTTATGACCTTCTTCCATAAGGATTTTATGTGTGCAATAAGAAGGACTTATTCCTTTAATATCATGAATCTTCCATGCAATGGCTGGTTTATGAGCTTTCAACACAGAAATGAGTTGTGATTTCTCATTTTCAGTAAGAGAAGACGATATTATTACAGGTAATTCAGATTCACCATGTAAATAAGCGTATTCCAAATGGTTTGGAAGTGGCTTTAAATCTAATTTCGGAGGTTCTTCTATCGATGATTTGTATCGATATCTGTCTTCTTCTTTTAGCATTTGAATTTCTTCTGTTGTTGGTTCATATCCATTAGCTATAAGTGTAGCTAACATTTCAGCTTCATCAATTGGTTCATTACCTTCTCCTAAAGAACATTCTCCTGTTCCTTGTAATTCTGGAAATTCTTCTAATAATTATGCATGTGCATCTATGGTTTGAATATAATAACATGTATCATCTGCAGATTGTGGTTGTTGCATTGCTCTATCAACTGAAAAGGTAACACTCTCATCCTCTATACTTAGGGTCAATTTCTTACCGAACACGTCTATCATTGCTTTAGCCGTGTTTAAGAATGGTCTTCCTAATATGAGAGGAACTTGAGAATCTTCTTCCATGTCCAGAACAACAAAATCTACTGGGAATACTAAAGTACCAACTTTAACTAGCATGTTTTCCATTATCCCTCTAGGATATTTTATTGATCTATCGACTAGTTGTATGCTTATTCTGGTTGGTTTCAATTCTCCAAGGTCTAGTTTAGCGTATAGTGAATACGGCATTAAATTTATACTAGCACCTAAGTCTGCCAATGCTTCTATTGAACTAAGACTACCCAGAAAACATGGAATTGTGAAACTTCCTAGATCAGATAGTTTTTCTGGTATCTTATTCAACAGCACTGCTGAACAATTAGGATTCATGGTAACAGCCGAGAGTTCTTCCATTTTCTTTCTATTTGAGATTAGATCTTTCAAGAATTTAGCATATCTAGGCATTCCTGAAATCACATCAACGAAAGGAAGATTTACATTTATCTGTTTAAACATATTCAAGAATTTGGATTTCTCGGCTTCAAGTTTCTCTTTCTTCATTTTACTCGGGTAAGGAAGTGGTGGTTGGTATGGTTTAACATAAGGTTTATCCTTAGCTGTGTTATCTTCATTAACCTTTTCAACTGCTGGTTCTTTTTCCTTATCTTGATCAGGTTGTGGTTCTTGTGGAGTAGGAATAGCTTTATCAGAAGTTACAGGTATTTCAGGTGGTTTAAGTGTTGTACCACTTCTTGTGGTAATGACTTTAGCTGTTTCATTCCGGGGGTTAGCATTTGTATCACTAGGTAAACTTCCCGGTTTTCTTTCACCTATTAACCTTGCTAGGTTACTTACTTCTTGTTCCAGATTTTGAATAGAAGCTTGTTGATTTCTAAATGCTTGAGCATTTTGTTCATTGGTTTGTTTCTGAGATGTGAAAAACTGCGTTTGAGTTTCAACTAGCTTCGTCATCATATCTTCTAAATTCGGCTTTTTATCATCGGTTTGTTGTGGTGGTTTGTTTTAAAAATTAGGTCTTTGCTAATTGTAAGTATTATTGGATACTTGTTGATTGCTAGGACCTTGTTGGTTGTTGTATGGAATATTTCGGTTATAATTCTGGTTTTGATTGTAAATTGGTCTTGGCGGTTGATAATTATTCTGATAATTATTTCCAGGCCTTTGGTTTATGTATGAAATATTCTCTCTTTGTTCCATTGTTAATTCAATACTGAGACAATCTTTTGTCAAATGTGGTCCTCCACACTGCTCACAACTAATTCGTATTGAGTGAATATCTTTAGTCATCTTTTTCGTTCGTCTCTCCACAGCATCTATCTTTGCGAAAATGGAATCTAAGTCATGGCTAGAATCGGCTCTAGCTGCTTTAGATGATCTAACGATATCTTTTTCTTGGTGCCACTCATGTGAGTGGGAAGCAGTGTTATCAATAATTTTGTAAGCATCAGTTTCGGTTTTCTTCATAATAGAACCACCAGCTGCTATATCTATGTCTTTCCTTGTAGTGATGTCGCATCCTTGGTAGAATATTTGTACTATTTGACAGGTGTCTAAACCATGTTGCGGACATCCTCTTAATAACTTTCCAAATCTTGTCCACGCCTCATATAGAGTTTCATTCGGCTTCTGTGTAAACGTAACAATTTCTGCTTGAAGTCTTACGGCTTTAGATGCCGGAAAAAATTGTTTAAGAAATTTGTCAACTAAAACATCCCATGTATCAATCGCCCCTTCAGGTAACGATTCCAACCAATCTTTGGCTTCTCCCTTTAAAGTCCAGGGAAATAACATGAGATATATCTGTTCATCCTCCACTTCTCGGATTTTAAATAGTGTGCAGATCCTATTAAAGGTACGTAGATGTTCATTTGGATCTTCCTTCGGCGCACCACTAAATTGGCATTGATTAGTCACCATGTGTAGAATTTGTCCTTTGATTTCATAATCTGGCGCATTAATGTCTGGATGAGTAATTGCGTGACCTTGGCCAGTGCGTTTAGCTCTCATTCGGTCTTCCATACTTAAAGGTTCCAGATTCTCCATAATTGAATTTGTTGAATCGGAATCACTAGAGGATTCTGATTTAATGGTTCGTTCCTTAACAATCTCTGTTTGAATGACTGGTGGTTCCGGAGGAAAATTTAGTGGTTCAAGATCTACGAACCGTTCCTGAATATTCTCCGGATTCTCAATTGTGAGGTCGGGTTCAAAAAATGGATTATCGGAAATTTGAACTGGAGTACTTGGTCGACTGGATGATGATTCTAAAGAAAAATCAACGGCGGTAATATTTGCTAAATGTCTTGATCTAGTTACAGGTGGTGAACGTACAAAAGGTGGTGAACGTCTTGCTCGGTGCATTCACTGAATATCCTATTAGTTTTAAAAAGGAAAGAAAAATTATAATAAGTTATCCAATCAATAGACTTTTCTGATTTTGCCCACGTTTCGAATAGCCAAAAGATGCAGCAGAGAGGCAGGATTCGTTTGGTCTCAATATAATTGAGGACTGTTTGGCTCCAATAACCCGGTCCACGTACAAATCCAACTATTACTACGAACCAGAAAATTTTGATGTCTATCAATTTAACCACTTAAAATAAATTTTCGTAATTTTAAGAAATTTAGATAAGAAGTAGAATAAAAATCTATGTCCTAAAAACTAGAATGGCGAGAAATAAGAAAGAAAAAGAAGTTCGTCGAAAAAGGTCGAAAAAGAAAAAATGGTTGAAAAATAAAAGGTTGACGGAAAAATAAAAGAAACTTATAAAACTTAAAAACACTTGACTAACCTAACCTTATTACTACAACTAACTTAAAATTATAATCGCAAATTGAGATTACTAATTGGAATGATAATTGATACATTGGTAAAAGTCGTATAAAAATATTAAAGATTACAGGAAAAACTAAATCCCAAATGGAAATAACTTAAAAAGAAACTAAAACTTAAAAAAGCGTCGCAAAATTCTAAAGTACTTAAATTTTAGTCTAAAGAAAAAGCACTTAAGGGATTTTACGGCAAAGCCTAAAAATCTAGAAGTAAAAATAACTATGGCAAAAACTAAGTTTTCAAAAACTAAATATGGGCTAAAAATACAAATATTACGCTAAAACGATTAAAAAGGGATAAAATATAAAAATATACAAAAAGTTGTAAAAAGTATAATTTTTATAAAAATATTATTTTTATATTATTTATTTAATAAAACTACTAATTTTACAAATTAATTAAACTAATTAAACTAAATACATAAATTAATTAAAACTTAAATTAAATACTAAATTAATTAAATATTTAACCCTAATTACAAATTAATTAATAATAATTAATAATACTCCGTATTTAATGCAGATTAGGGTTCTGTGTGGCCCGTGACAGACGGCTCCGCGACTTGCGGTATTCAAAGCATCAAACCCCGTGACTCGCGGGGTTCCAGAATTCAACTGACAGGTTATTTAATATTCGACGCGTTTTTTTTTTGTTTTATATTTTTCTGTTTTAAAATCTAAATATTTATATAATAAAAACTTATATTTAAAAACTAAAATAAAAATAGAACTACTTTATAATTTTAAAAATAAAAATCTTAAAGCTAGATTTATATATATATATATATTTTTTTTTTCGGTTTTATATTTATAAAATATATTTATAAAATAAATTAAATAAAACTTATATTTTTACAAACTAAAGAAACTTTATAAAACTTAAATATTTACCAAAATCTTAAAAATACTTATATTTTTGTTTTTCTTTTTATATTTTCGAATATTTAAAACGTATTTTTATAAAAACGAATTTTAATAAAAGTAAACTAAAAATCTTTTTTTTTTCTTATGTTAGCGTTACGCTTCCGGCTTTTAATTTTTTCCCCGGCAGCGGCGCCAAAAATACTTGATGTTTTAGCAGAGTAGTATATAAAATAGCTTATATTTTTATAGGAAAAAACTATTAAATACGATACATTTTTACACAAGATATTTATTTATTTATAGAATGGATATACTTAAACCTTGCTACAACACTTATAGGTAGTGTACCTAATCGTACAGTAGTGTAGTTTTTAGTAAGTCCGGTTCGTTCCACAGGGAAATCTTTAAACAAAGCTTAATGCTATATTAGTTTACTTTTATAAAAATACAAATATATATATAAGTAATATTATTATTATAAAGGGGGGTTTTTACAGTTTAATGACCGGTTTGTCGATTTTAAAACTTTAGTCGCAGTTAAAACCAAATGTAAAATATTAAAAATAAATACAAGACTTAAATTAAAGCGTAAAGTAAATAACGATAATGAAATTGCGATTAATAAAAATGCGATAAAATAAACTTGCGATAATTAAAAAGTACGATAATTAAAAGTGCAATTAAATACAATAACAATAAAAATGCGATAATTAGAAGTGCAATTAAATATAAAATAAAGGAAATTAAATATGAAATAAAAGAATTATGCTTATTTAAACTTCCGTAATCATGATGTTTGACGTGTTGATTTTAGTTTTATGCCCATGGGTTAATTGTCTTTTGTCCTGGATTATTTAATATGTCCATACGGATTTGTCCATAATAGTCCATCAGTCATAAATATAAAGAGCGAAAGCCTTCGTCAAATTATTCTTATTCCCGAAGTCAAATATTCCAACTAATTGGGGATTCGAATTGTAACAAGGTTTTAATACTTTGTTTAATGAATACACCAGGTTATCGACTGCGTGTAAACCAAGGTTTTACTACTTTGTTAACAATTACACCAATTACCCTTGAATGTAATTCACCCCTGTTTCAACAAGTCTATTAACTATTAATCTAATTCCGTGTCTGGTAAAATGAATAATTATTGGTATTTATAGATATCCCGCCCACCGTACCCAGTCAAGCGTATGTGGTTATATATAAATACGTCGAATTATAAGTTTGTATATTAAATTAACAAGGTATTGTTTAGTTAATATAAAACCCATTAATAGCCCATAGTCTAATTTCCACAAGTGTCGTTCTTTTATCCAAATCCCAATTATGGTACAAAGCCCAATTACCCAATTTTAGTCATTAGCCCAACATCATAATTACTTTGGATTAAATAAGCATAATAATAACTTAGCTACGAGACATTAATATAAAAAGGTTGAACATAACTTACAATGATTAAAAATAGCGTAGCGTTACACGGACAGAATTTCGACTTACACCCTTACAACATTCGCTAACATACCCTTATTATTAGGATTAAAATTAAAATTAAAATTAAAATTAAAATATAAATATAAATATATACGATATAGATAGAGAGATGGATATATATGTTATATAAAATGATCAGAATTCGGTTGGCTTTATAGGGACTTTCAAAACTTGGGGCTCCGCGACTCGCGGCCAATTTTGCCTTCAAACTCCACGAGTCGCGGAGTTTGTAAATACAGCTCACACAACTTGGAGTCTTTCTTGCCGACGGTTTTTATTTATTTATATAATATATAAATAATTATAAGAATTATTTAAATATTATATTATATTTATGTGCATAGTTGACTTGTAATTTTTAGTCCGTTGCGTCGAGCGTTGAGAGTTGACTCTGGTCCCGATTCCGGATTTTCGAACGTCCTTGCGTACAATTTAATATCTTGTACTTTGCGTTTTGAATCTTGTACTCTTGAAATTTTGAGACGTTTCTTATCAATAATTGGAACCTCTTTGATTGTATTTTGTACTTTTGAGCTTTTTGGTCATTTGCGTCTTCAATTCGTCGAATCTGTCTTTTGTCTTCACCTTTTATTATTTAAACGAATATCACTTGTAAATAGAACAATTGCAACTAAAAGCTTGTCTTTCTTGAGGAATAATGCTATGAAATATATGTTCGTTTTTAGCATTATCAGATATTATTATGCACATTATATGTTAAGGTCGGTTACCAAGTCAAGCTATGAAAGCAATGAAAAGTGAAGGTTATGTATCGAGAGAATGATTTTATACATAGATTATGTGTATGTTATTTTTGTGCACAAGATATGTGTACGGTTACTAAGAATTATGAAAAAGGATTTCGTACACGAGAAATGTGTACTGTATTTAAAAGATATCGCATGTACATTACAGGTGAGTATAGGATTCGGGCCCATTTGTACCACGCAGCATTTAAATCTTGTGATCTATCAAAAAGATAAATTTTTTATTGTTTATGATAAACTTATGAACCCACCAACCTTTTGGTTGACACTTTAAAGCATGTTTATTCTCAGGTATTAAAGAAATCTTTCGCTGTACATTAGCTCATTTTAAATACATTATTTGGAGTCGATCATCGCAATGGGACCAGATGTTGGTGACTTCGTCCAAATGGATTAGGATGGGGTATGACAAGATTAGCTGTAATAATATTTGTTAACTATATGTAATCCCTTACTAATGTAAATCGAGTGTAAAGACAGAAAAATCAAATTAAAACTATCTATTTCTTTCTTTCTCGCATCATAAATTGAGTCTTCTTCTTGACTACACTTTCAAACCGCCACCCTACAAATCACCACCACTAAACCACCACCATCGAATTATTACTACTCGATTGTTACACTTGCTCGACTCATCATTGGAACACCATCAATTACATCATCATCATCTTAACCGAACATGCTTCTGTTAACAAGTAAGATCACCAACAAACTCACTTTGAACACTCCCTTGTTAATAATACTGTTTCGATTTTCATGTTTAGTTACAAACCAAATCCAAATCATTCCTTGTCGGGATAATGAAGTCCTAGAACACTAAAGAACCCTCTTAAATACCAGCTGCTGCATTCATGCAATCGTGACACGCCATCACCACTTTCATCATCTTCTGCTTATTCTCGAATCAACTCGATAAACCAACCAACACCTATACTTTTTCTTCTATTTCTGCAGGTGCAAACACATGCACATCATCATGAATTCATGAATATCGTAGCCCTTGCTATAAAATTTGTTCTGTCATATATCGAGTATTATAACGAGATGAAGTGGGTGAACTTTATTAAAGTTGTCAAGTGGATACATAGAATATTAATATGCAAAACCTTTTAAATTACATGAGGAATAAAGTGGGGGATCATTGACCGACAATTTTAATGAATTAGTTGGGATAATCACACATGTATCTACTTTAATGATATCCATTTTCCTTTTTAGAAACCTACTCAAGAAAGCGGGTATTAGATTACAGAGTATTGCTGTAGTTGAGCCCTAACCCTTCTGATGGGCCGTAAATTATGTTTCTGATTGGAATGTGATCCGGCTATCTCCTTTCTTTCTTTTCTGTTGAACTAAATCGATGGCAAGAGAATGATATGAGATACTTGAGGTTAAGATGATCTTAAAGATGATTATAATGATCATATGATGTTTGGTAATTGTTACATGAAATAGTAAACATTAATAATAAATATTGATATTGATAAACGTAATTAAGATGGTGATAATGAGAGACGATAATGGTATTGATGATATGATGAAGAAGTTACGAGATGAAATAATAAAGATAGATGATGAGGTTATGCTTGATAATTATATGATGATCGTGAGGATTGATGATGTAAAATGATGGTGATAATAAAAACTAAGAAGAAGATGAAAAAGAAAACAGGATAAATAAATTATGGTGAATACCAAAGCAGATAAAACTGAAACAGAAGAATGGTAGGGGTTATGTCGGGTTACCGAGAGGTCGCAGGTTCGAGTCCGGTCTGTGTCTTGTTCTTTTTGGAAAAAGCTTTTAAAGGTAGAACACTTATTATTTTTACTACTATTACTATTGTTATTGTTATTTTTATTGATATTGTTATTGTTATTATTATTATTATTAGGTTACAACTATTATTATTATTATTATTATTATTATTATTATTATTATTATTATTATTATTATTTTTTTATTTTTATTAGTACTATTATCAGTAAAAGTATTATTATTATTATTAATGTCATTAACATCTTTATTATTACAAATATTATCATTAATATTAACATATAACATTTTTATTTTTAATATTATCATTATTATTAACAATAAGAATATTTTCATTTTATTAACATTATTATTATTATTAGATTTATCATGACTTTAGTATTATTTTTATCATCATTATTATTAGTATTATTAAGACACCAAGTAAAGATTTTTCTATATAAAAATATATTTATGACATAAAACATGACTATATTAATATTTAGTAATAAATATTAATTACCTAGTTATAGCATATAAAATTAAATATACCTAATGAGATTATTAATGAAACATTTAAATAATAACTATATCACTAATAATATGTAAATTTGTTAGATTGCCATTATATGTGTTAATATTTATATAAATGATATAGGTTCGTGAATCCAAGGCCAACCCTGCATTGTTCAGTTGTTCAATATCGTCATATGTATTTTTACTACAAAATACAGTATTATGAGTTTTATTACTCCCTTTTTAAATGCGTTTGCAATATAAATTTTTGGGACTGAGAATACATGCGCTTTTATAAATGTTTTATGAAATAGACACAAGTAATCGAAACTACATTATATGGTTGAATGATCGAAGCCAAATATGCCCCTTTTACTTGGTAGCCTAAGAATTAGTAAACCGATCTACTAATTGACACGAATCCTAAAGATAGATCTATTGGGCCTAACTAACCCCATCCAAAGTACCGGATGCTTTAGTACTTCGATATTGTTTTATATCATGTCAGAAGGATTTCACGGAATGATAGGGGATATTCTTATATGCATCTTGTTAATGTCGGTTACCAGGTGTTCAATCCATATGAATGATATTTTTGTCTCTATGCATGAGACGTTTATTTATGAGAACTGAAAATGAAAATCTTGTGGTCTATTAAAATGATGGAAATGATTATTTATGTTAAACTAATGAACTCACCAACCTTTTGGTTGACACTTTAAAGCATGTTTATTCTCAGGTATGAAAGAAATCTTCCGCTGTACATTTTCTCATTTTAAAGATATTACTTGAAGTCATTCATGACATATTTCAAAGGACGTTGCATTCGAATCGTTGAGTTCATCAAGATTATTATTAAGTCAATTATAGTTGGATATATTATGAAATGGTATGCATGCCGTCAACGTTCGATGTAAATGAAAATTTGTCTTTTAAAACGAATGAAATGTTTGTAAAATGTATCATATAGAGGTCAAGTACCTCGCGATGTAACCAAATGTAATGTATTCGTCCAGATGGATTAGGACGGGTCCCTTCACTTACATGTTTGATCTGTTTTATGTCATTTTCTCGTGAACTGAATTATGTGTAAAGAATACTGTTTTTGGTTTCATCTCATCGACATCAGCTCATATTATATATTTATATATACATATTTTTGCATAAGTGATCACCACCTACCATCACTACTACTTCTATTTAATTTCCTTTTACTTTCTGCAAATCTTGAATGACCAACCCACCATTTCATTTACAAGAACCCAACACCCATAACCATCTTCATGCTCGATCACCACTTCATCTGAGAACAAACACCACAACCTCAAGTCACTATCACCACCCATAATCACCATAACCGTCACCCTAAAACCACCACAACTCCAACTCGATCACCATTAAACTGTCACTAATTGTGACGACTTGGAAATTTTTGACTAAATTTAAACTTTATCTTTATATTATTCTGACACGATAAGCAATGTTTGTTAAGTTAAATCTCAAGGATTTTAAACTATGTTTATACATTCATTTAAACCTCGACCAAATTCCAATGATTCACGAACCATTAAATGAACATATATGAATATGTATGTATATGTGTATATATTATAAATTGAAAATGTCAACAAAGTATTTAAACGTATAATGCTTTATATGAACGTATTTGTTTCAATATGATTATCGACGAAATTAAAAAAAATATATTAAATGATTGAATTATCAGAAACATTGAATTATGATTACATGTCTCTGTTGAGAGGTCCACTATGATTTGAGAAAATCTATTCCTCTTAACGATATTCGGAATAATTTGTAAATCTATTTATAAATAAAAACAAAAAGTGTCATTTACGAAAGTTAGACAAAAGTTAGTGGAGAATCGGTTTCCATATTATTCTATTAATCTATTTTCAAACGTACAAAGACGTTTTCAGTTTAAAAAGAACTTTATTATTAAAACGTATATAACTTTTATAAATATCTAGAATCACTTTTGACAACTCATTACTTAACCAGTATAATAAATATAACGATATTTATATTTTATTTCATTAAATATATATAACGATTTAAATTAATATTATATATATTTATATGCGTATTATACATACATAGTTTTATACTTTTACTAAACTTTAACTTTACCTTTACTTTACTTTTACTTTACTTTAACTTTAATAATTCATTTTAATAATTCATACTTTAATAATTCACTTTAATAATTCATACTTTAATAATTCATACTTTAATAATTCACTTTAATAATTCATACATTAATAATTCACTTTAATAATTCATACTTTAATAATTCACTTTAATAATTCATACTTTAATAATTCACTTTAATAATTCAAAAATCTATTATAAATAGAATTCAATAGGTTTCATTATTTCATAGAAACTTGAAAATTTATTTCTCTAAAACTCTCTCAATATATATATATATATATATATATATATATATATATATATATATATATATATATATATATATATATATATATATATATATATATATATATATATATGCTCTGTATTATTTCAAGATATTATTAGTATACATAAAATATTACGACGGAGTGATGTCCGAGTGATTTCAAAATAGTTTTTTTTAAATGAGTCGAAGCTAAGGAAATTATGGGTTATAGCTATGGAGGTGATGGGTATGGTTTATGGGTATGCTCGTGAGGTCAATCTAGTGTTTATCATCTCCGTTGCGTCTACGTACTTTCCTGCAATATTGAATCTCAATATTGATACGTGAGCACTCATAACTTAACTTTTATATATCAATAGTGTATCCCTGACTAGTGCTCGAGTATATAGGATTATGCATGCTTGTACATTCGATATTGTCCTTAGATAAGTTTGTTGAATCCTGAATTAGATACATATGCTTCTGAGATAGGGTATATGATATGCATGTCATTGGAAAGCTAGCGAAAAATTAAGAACTTTTAATTTAGATATCGAATGGTTTCGATGAACGGATTAGAAGTTATAGTCAACTGAATTTTAGTATTATTGTTAAAATGATTATTATTACTATCGTCGTTATTATTTTAATAGAAATATCATTGTTATTATAAAATATCATTATTACTATTATGTTAGTATTATCATTTTATCATAATACCATTTTTAGTAAATATAAATATTGTTATTTTTTTTATAGAATAATAATAATTATTATTACAAAATAATACAACTTTTACTTATTATTATTATGATCAATATTATTTTATCAAATAAATAGGGGATACAAAGATATTTTTCACCACGCGTAATATAATTACATTAATAATACTTACCACTATAGTTTACGATATTAAGTGAACTTTATAAATTTTACTACTTAAGATATATAAAAGTATATTTTATCATATATAAACGTTAATATAAATTTTTATTAATAAATGACTTTTATTATTATAAAATCTAATAAATATATTTAAATATATAAAACGACTATAGTTAAGTTATATAATAAACACGTATAAATTTTAGAAGTCATTTTGGGTCAAGTTGACTTTTGTTGACTATTGCATATTAGTCTCGAGCATTAGGATTGTGGTACACTATGACTTGATCAAAAATTGTTAGACAAATATTGACCAACATATAAATATATATAATTAATATAGGTTCGTGAATCCGAGGCCAACCTTGCACTTGTTAAATGACGTTATATGTATTTTTACTACGAAATACAGTATGGTGAGTTTCATTTGCTCCCTTTTTATTTGCTTTTGCAATAAATTTTTGGGCTGAGAATACATGCGCTGTTTTATAAATGTTTTACGAAATAGGCACAAGTACTAAAACTAATTCTACGTGGGTTTAAACCAGAAATATACCCTTAGCTTGGTAACATTAAACTACTTGTCTATGTACGGTAGGCGCGAATCCTAAAGATAGGTCTATTGGGCCTGACAAACCCCATCCTGACTATGGGATGCTTTAGTACTTCGAGGTTATTTTAAACACACCTGATCTGGTGTAGTTTAGAGGGTAAAACATGAACGTTATGGCTTGTTACCGGGTGCCTACAACTTATAGAATACTTTTGTACACTTGCGAGTGTACATATATTTATAAATGGAAATCTTGTGGTCTATTAATATATTGAAATGATTGTTATGATAAACCTATGAACTCACCAACCTTTTGGTTGATACTTTAAAGCATGTTTATTCTCAGGTATTAAAGAAATATTCCGCTGTGCATTAGCTCATTTTAAGGATATTACTTGAAGTCATTCATGGCATATTTTGAAAGACGTTGCATTCGAGTCATTGAGTTCAACAAGATTATTATTATGTCAATTATAGTTGGATGTATTATCAAATGGTGTGCATGCCGTCAACTTTCGTTGTAAAGAAAGTTTGTCTTTTTAAAACGAATGCAATGTTTGTAAAATATATCATATAGAGGTTAAATACCTCGCGATGTAATCAACTATTGTGAATCGTTTATAATGTATATGAACGGGTCCTTTCAGTTGGTATCAGAGCGGTGGTCTTAGCGAACCAGGTCTGCATTAGTGTGTCTAACTGATAGTTGTTAGGATGCATTAGTGAGCCTGGACTTCGACCGTGTCTGCATGTCAAAAGTTTTGCTTATAATTTTTGTCATAAATTGCCTGCTTATCATTCTTAGTCTAGACACGTCTTACTGCATTGATTTCATGAATAGTGTATAGACAAAATTCATATCTTAGCGTATCTGCTAATCCATATCTTAGCGTATCTGTTACTGTAAACTTTGCCTGACATATCCCGTAAATTCCTCCGTAATCTACGAAATCTTTTGCGCTATATATATAGATATTCTATGTAATTAGAATACCACCCGATAGCTAAAAAATCATTTCATATCGAAAAATCCTTTATTCACTCGAACGAAATGGAATTCGTCATTAGTTCAAGTCCCTCGAATTCTGATATAGAATCCCACTCAAGCTCCGAAAGCAGTGTGACCGGAATGGATCAACCAATTAGCCATCATCTATTCTGGATGAATTGGGGATAGGTTCGTAGCCTCTTCAAGAATTGGAGACAAGAAGAAGGTGATCCCTTCCATCCACCACATTGCCCTCTTGGCGATGAACCTGAAGCACTTACCAGCGAATCGGTCCGAAACACCATTTTTTCTCTCATTTACAGAGTATCTCGTCACGATTATATACTACATCAAATTCTAGATTTTATTTATCTGCTCGTTCGAATCGACAATCACCCCGGTGTAATAGAAGAAGTCAACGCGCTTCGTGTTCGAGTAGTGGCTTTAGAGAATATGGTGCAAGGGTTACAAACACCAACAAATAACGAAGTATTAATTCATAATTTCAATTTTATTGAATAAATACTCCGTAAAAGTTATGTAATTTCTAAAGTCTTTAGGGATTATTCAGTTCTAGTTTCAATCGTAAATCAAATGAGTTTAATTTAATATTAACTCATTAAATCTATGTTACATCTGAAGAAAATATGCACATATATATTTTCATAAAGACTGTAATAAAATTCTGTTGTACAAAATATTAATTGTGAAATTTTTTTTAACGGCTAGGTAATACCCGAGAGATATATAAATTCACAATTAATATGTTACATTTTTCGAATCTGATTAAGCAAATCATCAACTATACTCCCAAAATCTCACAACAATATACATTCTTGTATAGTAATCAAAACAACCATTCTCACCCAAATTTGATTACGCATTCTGATTTTAACAAATCAAAATCCAAGTCATGATTTAACAGAAGACATCACTCTTAGATTTCTACATCTTTCAAAGCTATACTTTGACTTCAAAACTGTGTAACATCATATGTATATTAACGATTACAAACTGTGTTCAAACTCTCCGAAGTTTTCGAAGACACTTCAAACAATGAACAATCGAGATGATGATCCAACCACATATTACCCACATTTATGTACCTACAAAGCTCTCGAAGCCAAAGTCATATTTCGACGCGTATCTGTGTCAAACCCTTTGGCATTTATTAGCTAAAATGACTTTTCAATTCCTTTTCAAAGTAGACAGTTTTGTCACAGCTCCAGCAAGTCAACTTTGACTTTTCAGTTGGATTAGTCTTATTATAACCTCGATAGATACGTTGCCCTTTCGTCATTGTTACTGGGGACCTTTCATATCTCGCCACCTTAGCAATAAACTTACCAACAACTTCAATTATCTTTGACTTTTCGAAAAATCATTATATTTATTGAAATCACATCATTTACTCATTCGCATCTTGTAACGAGAATTGTCATACGAATCATCGGAAAACAGTAACCAGTATTTTGAAATCTCGCAGCATGTCTACGCCAACAGTTATATGTGTACGTAAAACGTCTATCTCCTGGACTTACATACTTTGAATGTGAAGTTCTGAAAAATATTTTGAACTGCAAACTAGTTCTTGAAATGCTGACGAAGCATCAAAAACTGTAAACGATCTTTACACTAAAAAGTTTGATGACAAAGAATAGTAAGGTGATAAAGCTGAGAAAAAGAGAAGGTTTGGAACTGAAAAATGGATTGAACAAACTATGAAGGAGGCTGTGGACAAATCACAAAGAATAAATCTGCCTTCAAAGAATCCAAATGATTCAGTGCCTGATAAAGTCATTAACGAATATCTTACTCTTTATTCTAAACCTTTATAGAAAAATCTTCATCATCATCCATCAATATTAAAAATTCTAAGATATTATCATATCTTTCATTATAAATATCCGCGATATTTCTGAAGATATTTTCACAACTAATCTTATCTGAAGTCATTTATCTCTTTGCGCTATCAGTGTTACATCATATAAGAAACTATTAGTTTCTATATTCTATAAACTTTCGAGTTTAAATTATGAATGTTTTGAAGTAGTGTTGGGAACTGAAGCATGAGTTAGTATAACATATTTACACTTGATCAACGTGATTATATTACAGTAAGTCATACTGAGTTTCTAATGGGACATGACGATTCACAGACCATGCCGTCATCATGTTCCATGTTACACGACTCTTGTATTCTATTTAATCTCTAAAAATATCAAGAATATATTTTCTTGATGATTCAGTCTTTTCAGGGAATTCTGTTAAATTAACAAATCAAGATCGTGCCATTACCATTTCCTTCTTAGAACATTAACTATGTTCATTATGAAATTCATATCTGCGAATACTGGACCATTACAAACGTTACTTAATCGCAAGAAGAAGAAACGAAAGGACAAAACTCTAAAATAGAAATTGGAGTATAAATCGCAGCAAATAGAAGGGAGCATTAACTGTGGATGTCAATGATTATAGAAGACAAAAGCAGGGGCTTTGAAATATAAGGGAAAATATAAAACCCAACAACCACCCAAAAATTATAAACCGTATATATCGATGCATATAGCAATATAAAGAAACTGAAGAACTAAAAACACTATAAAACCGAGAGTATAGTAGAAGTAAATAGATTCTTCCGGAGGTAGATGAAAAAGAAGAACGACAGATATGAAAGTGAGGAGTATATCGAGAATCAGTACTGGATGAAGCATATTGACAAATACTTTAAAATATGAGTTGAGGGAGAAAGAATAGAAGGTGTGAGTTGTAAGGAAACGAAGGAGGTGGATTTATAGTGAAATACCCGACAGAGAAATCAAGATGGAATATCTTATTAATTCGAAGAGAATCATAATCTCCTTAATCACCGAAGCATCAAATCCAACATAGATTACCAAGATTTTCTTTAAATTCGGAGATCAATTGTGATGATGTCAAAAGATATGACGAATCACTATAATCTTATTTCCTTCATTTACGATAACTTCCCTCATATGCTTATAGTAATCGAATTATTTTATCCATACTTCTTAGACATGATAAAACTTCATAATCGTTACGTCATAATAACATTCTCATTGTTAGCCATAACCACCTCTATCAAATTTCGGGGACGAAATTTCTTTAACGGGTAGGTACTGTGACGACTCGGAAATTTTCGACTAAATTTAAACTTTATCTTTATATTATTCTGACACGATAAGCAATGTTTGTTAAGTTAAATCTCAAGGATTTTAAACTATGTTTATACATTCATTTAAACCTCGACCAAATTCCAATGATTCACGAACCATTAAATGAACATATATGAATATGTATGTATATGTGTATATATTATAAATTGAAAATGTCAACAAAGTATTTAAATGTATAATGCTTTATATGAAAGTATTTGTTTCAATATGATTATCGACGAAATTAAAAAAAATATATTAAATGATTGAATTATCAGAAATATTGAATTATGATTACAAGTCTCTGTTGAGAGGTCCACTACGATTTGAGAAAATCTATTCCTCTTAACGATATTCGGAATAATTTGTAAAGCTATTTATAAATAAAAACAAAAAGTGTCATTTACAAAAGTTAGACAAAAGTTAGTGGAGAATCGGTTTCCATATTATTCTATTAATCTATTTTCAAACGTACAAAGACGTTTTCAGTTTAAAAAGAACTTTATTATTAAAACGTATATAACTTTTATAAATATCTAGAATCACTTTTGACAACTCATTACTTAACCAGTATAATAAATATAACGATATTTATATTTTATTTCATTAAATATATATAACGATTTAAATTAATATTATATATATTTATATGCGTATTATACATACATAGTTTTATACTTTTACTATACTTTAACTTTACCTTTACTTTACTTTTACTTTACTTTAACTTTAATAATTCATTTTAATAATTCATACTTTAATAATTCAATTTAATAATTCATACTTTAATAATTCACTTTAATAATTCATACTTTAATAATTTACTTTAATAATTCATACTTTAATAATTCATTTTAATAATTCATACTTTAATAATTCACTTTAATAATTCAAAAATCTATTATAAATAGAATTCAATAGGTTTCATTATTTCATAGAAACTTGAAAATATATTTCTCTAAAACTCTCTCAATATATATATATATATATATATATATATATATATATATATATTATTTCAAGATATTATTAGTATACATAAAATATTACGACGGAGTGATGTCCGAGTGATTTCAAAATAGTTTTTGTTAATTGAGTCGAAGCTAAGGAAATTATGGGTTATAGCTATGGAGGTAATGGGTATGGTTTATGGGTATGCTCGTGAGGTCAATCTAGTGTTTATCATCTCCGTTGCGTCTACGTACTTTCCTGCAATATTGAATCTCAATATTGATACGTGAGCATTCATAACTTAACTTTTATATATCAATAGTGTATCCCTGACTAGTGCTCGAGTATATAGGATTATGCATGCTTGTACATTCGATATTGTCCTTAGATAGGTTTGTTGAATCCTGAATTAGATACATATGCTACTGAGATAGGGTATATGATATGCATGTCATTGGAAAGCTAGCGAAAAATTAAGAACTTTTCATTTAGATATCGAATGGTTTCGATGAACGGATTAGAAGTTATAGTCAACTGAATTTTAGTATTATTGTTAAAATGATTATTATTACTATCGTCGTTATTATTTTAATAAAAATATCATTGTTATTATAAAATATCATTATTACTATTATGTTAGTATTATCATTTTATCATAATACCATTTTTAGTAAATATAAATATTGTTATTTTTTTTATAGAATAATAATAATTATTATTACAAAATAATACAACTTTTACTTATTATTATTATGATCAATATTATTTTATCAAATAAATAGGGGATACAAAGATATTTTTCACCACGCGTATTATAATTATATTAATAATACTTAGCACTATAGTTTTACGATATTAAGTGAACTTTATAAATTTTACTACTTAAGATATATAAAAGTATATTTTATCATATATAAACGTTAATATAAATTTTTATTAATAAATGACTTTTATTATTATAAAATCTAATAAATATATTTAAATATATAAAACGACTATAGTTAAGTTATATAATAAACACGTATAAATTTTAGAAGTCATTTTGGGTCAAGTTGACTTTTGTTGACTCTTGCATATTAGTCTCGAGCATTAGGATCGTGGTACACTATGACTTGACCAAAAATTGTTAGACAAATATTGACCAACATATAAATATATATAATTTATATAGGTTCGTGAATCCGAGGCCAACCTTGCACTTGTTAAATGACGTTATATGTATTTTTACTACGAAATATAGTATGGTGAGTTTCATTTGCTCACTTTTTATTTGCTTTTGCAATAAATTTTTGGGCTGAGAATACATGCGCTGTTTTATAAATATTTTACGAAATAGGCACAAGTACTAAAACTAATTCTACGTGGGTTTAAACCACAAATATACCCTTAGCTTGGTAACATTAAACTACTTGTCTATGTACGGTAGGCGCGAATCCTAAAGATAGGTCTATTGGGCCTGACATACCCCATCCTGACTATGGGATGCTTTAGTACTTCGAGGTTATTTTAAACACACCTGATCTGGTGTAGTTTAGAGGGTAAAACATGAACGTTAAGGCTTGTTACCGGGTGCCTACAACTTATAGAATACTTTTATACACTTGCGAGTGTACATATATTTATAAACGGAAATCTTGAGGTCTATTAATATATTGAAATGATTGTTATGATAAACCTGTGAACTCACCAACCTTTTGGTTGATACTTTAAAGCATGTTTATTCTCAGGTATTAAAGAAATCTTCCGCTGTGCATTAGCTCATTTTAAGGATATTACTTGGAGTCATTCATGGCATATTTTGAAAGATGTTGCATTCGAGTCATTGAGTTCATCAAGATTATTATTATGTCAATTATAGTTGGATGTATTATCAAATGGTGTACATGCCGTCAACTTTCGTTGTAAAGAAAGTTTGTCTTTTAAAAACGAATGCAATATTTGTAAAATGTATCATATAGAGGTCAAATACCTCGCGATGTAATCAACTATTGTGAATCGTTTATAATGTATATGAACGGGTCCTTTCACTAATTATTTTTGACAAACTGCTATTTGATCACTCAAGACTTGTGTATTGCTAATCATTCTTTACCTGGAAACAATCGTAAAGTTGCATTGAGATACAGCGGGTTCAGTTTCAGTCTGATACTATACTATGGGTAATCTATCTATCTACCTATTTGTATTTTTTTTTCTCACATTATGATCTAGTTCATCTCATAAACAAACCCATAAATCCAGCCAATCATCCACAAGGCTATCGATACATCTGCTTCAGTTTACTCCTGTCTTCTATTCGACCGACACCCAAGCAACCATCATCGATATACTGTTGTTACTTGTTACAGTTTCAGCTGCAACAAACCCCCTTCTCCGGCCACCATATCCTTTCTCTCTCTACAGATTCGTTTAACCACCATCACTATAATCATCATCGTTGTCTTCTCTTTTAACCTTCGACATACACCACCACGTTATCACCATCACAACAACCAATTTTTCTCTCTCCCTCTCTATCTTTCTGATTACCACCGAAACCCTTCACTAAACCACCATCACGTTATTTTTTTTCTTTGCTGTTGTAATCATGAACCCAACCCACCACCAACCATTTCTCCTGTTCGCTACTTTTCTTTTCTTTCTTTTTAATCTGACCAGCTGCAAAACCATCATCAATTATTATATATTGCCAACTTAATATAATAATATAGCATATAGAACTCAAAGAACCTTAATGGCCGACAAATGAAGAATTTTAAAAATGAAGTGGGGATAGAAATATGTAACACAATACATGGGACAAGGATGTTTAACCACTGCATTTTTTTATATGAATCGGGCTTTAGTTGGGCCGTATTCCATTTGTTTTTGATATGGGGCTTATGGATCAAACTAAACACATACATGGACTGATTTTGTATTGGGTTTCTTTAATGTATATGGGTTAGCAATTTGGGCTATGATAATAGACTAGTAACAAATCATTATGTGATTAACTTGGTTGGTGATTTTATGATGATAATATCGGTTAATTATCGATGATTATGTTAAGAAGATTTAGATAGAAAGATGATAATATGATGATACCGTAAATGTGATACATACGATGACGATGGTAGTATTTATGGAGTGATGATGATAATAAGAAAACTTGATGATGAGGTTAGAAATGATTAGATAATAATGAGTGATGTTAGATGATTATTTGATAACGTTGAGATAGAATGATGATGATTCGTAATTATGAGGATGAGGATGATAAACGATGCATGATGATGAATCAGATGGTATAATTTTTATTTACATTATTATTATTATTATTATTATTATTATTATTATTATTATTATTATTATTATTATTATTATTATTATTATTATTATTATTATTATTATTATTATTATTATTATTATTATTATTATTATTATTATTATTATTATTATCATTAAAATAATTATAAAGATTATTATTGCTATTATTATTATAGTTATTATTATTTGTATTATCACTTAAGTTATTATTAGTAGTATCATTATGATTAAAACCTTTATCATTGGTATTAAAAATTATTATTATAATTATTATTATCAGTAATGTTAGTATTATTATCATTGTCACGATTTTATATAAACATTATTATATTATCATTATTACTACAAATAAAGTGACAAATGTTATTATCCGAAACTATTATTTTCAACATCATTATTAAATCTGATTATTTATTAGCATTATTTTGGTATTATCAGTAACTTAACAAGTAAATGATATTTATAAAAAAAATATATTGAATACACAAAACTTAACTATATTAATAGTTTTATTTAGTAAAAATATATATAAGGGATATAAATAATGAAACGTATAAGTTATTAATATAAAAATGAAATAACTAATAAATTTATATATATATATATATATATATATATATATATATATAAATTTGTTCGATTTCAATTATGTGTGTTAATATATATATAAATGATATAGGTTCGTGAATCCGAGGCCAACCCTGCATTGTTCAGTTCTGTCGTATGCATATTTTTACTACAAAAAATCGTATCGTGAGTTTCATTTTCTCCCTTTTTAAATGCTTTTACAATATATATTTTTGGGACTGAGAATACATGCGCTGCTTTTATAACTCTTTTACGAAAAAGACACAAGTACTTGAAACTACATTCTATGGTTGAATTATTATACCGGATATCACCCTTTTTAGCTTGGTAGCCTAAGAATTTGGGAAGAGACCCCCAAATTGACGTGAATCTTAAAGATAGATCTATCGGGCCTAACAAACCCCATCCAGGTTATGGATGCTTTAGTACTTCAATTTCATATACAGATGAGTGTACCTATATATTTGGGGATATTCTAGATGCATTTGTTAATGTCGGTTACCAGGTGTTCACCATATGAATGATTTTTAATTCGCAGGTTATGCGTACCATTTTGTACTCGGGTTACGTGTACAATTAAATATCTAAAATCTTGTGGTCTATTAAAATATTGAAATGATTGTTATGATAAAACTATGAACTCACCAACCTTTTGGTTGACACTTTAAAGCATGTTTATTCTCAGTTATGAAAGAAATCTTTTGCTGTGCATTCGCTCATTTTAAAGATATTACATGGAGTCGTTCATGGCATATTTAGGACAGTACCTCGCAATGGGACCAAATGTTGATGATTTCGTCCAGATGGATTAGGATGGGTCTCTACAGTTTTTCCGAACCCGAACTCGTTATCCCTCTTGAGGAGCTTACTATCGATGACAAACTACATTTCGTGGAAGAATCGGTTGAAATTGTGGACCACTCCGTCAAGACGGTAAAACAAAGCAAGATCCCGATAGTCAAAGTTCGTTGGAATGCTAAAAGGGGACCCGAGTTTACTTGGGAAAGACAAGATCAAATGCAAAGGAAGTATCCCCACTTATTCGTAGATTTGGAAACGCAAGATCTCGAGGAGAAAACAACAACTACTACGCCTACTTAAATTTCGGGACGAAATTTCTTTTAAGGAGTAGGTAATGTAACATCCCGTCTTTTTCCGTTTACTTTCCGTTAATCTATTTTAAGTCCGTTATTTAATTATAACATCTTCTGTTTACTCTACGTATTGAAGGTAATCTGTTCGGTTAATTCCTGCACCCGATTACAAACTGGAAGGACTAATCATGTCCCTTGGCCAAACTTGGCCAACAAGTCACCACCTCCCACCACCCAATCTTCATTTAATTTCTTTTTCCATTTTCTCTCAACCAAAAACCCCCAACTTAAACTCATCTTCATCTTCTCCACAAATTCGTCATCTACTCAAGATCTAGCAAGCCTCAACTCAAACAAATTGTACTTTTGGAATCCTCTCATCATCTTCTACATTTTGATACTAACTTCATCTCTTTTTCCTAAAAACTCTAGATTTCATATTCTTGATGTTCTTGACTTAAAAGTGTGTTAATTAGTGTCTATGGCTCAAGTTTAACACGAATATGTGTTTGGTTTGTTCGATTTTGTTGTTTTGAGTAACTAGCTTGAATATGAAAAATGGGTTAGTTAACTCTTTAATTTTGAATGATGAAATGTGTTTAGATGTCAATGTTTGTGTGTTCAAAGTGTTAGTTACTTCATTAGCTTCGTTTTGGTATGTTGGATGACATGAAAACCTTACATTAATATGATTACTGATTTTGTGATTCTTGGTTAGGGTTTGATAGATTTTAAAACGAACATTTGATGTATGGAATGCTACGAGATTTTATTTGTGAGTGTTTAGTTGTATTGAATGTATAAATACCTTCGTAACGGCATATCGTATGTGTACATTGAATTCCCGAATCATGAAATGCATTTTATGAACTTGAAACTTTAATGATGAATATTTAACGATCATTCGACGAGGATTTAGTTATTGTAAATGATGAATTTGATTGATGAAATGTGTTTAGTTGTATTCCTCGTTAAAATACCTTTTCAACGATATATGATATGCTTTTTGAGTGTTTATGGTTCATAAATTGTGGTTGAAAGAGTTTTGGTTCGTGCACTTGAAAATTTCAGCACTTCAGGTTACACAAGTGTGCAAGAAATTGCGCATTTGTGCATATTAGTACATGTCGTGCTCAACTAAAACAAGGGGGTTTCTGATTCCAGATTACCCTTATTTGCACAAGTGTGCAAGAAATTGCGCATTTTTGCAGATTAGTGCATTTCGTGCTCAGTATTTTTTTTATTTAACTTTTGTCACACCGTTTAATTCCCGCTATGCTATAGATGTCCAATTAACATGAAACTTGTTTTAACATACTTATATATGATTATAAAGCGTAGAAAAATTGTTCGTTGCTTGACCCGGACCCATCGACTTTTGAGTTGACTTTGACCAAGTTTGACTTTTAGTCAAACTTAACCAAATATTTATGCAAGCGTTCTAACCTTCTTTTTTTCTTGATTCTTGCATGAAGCTTGACAACTTGATTCACATGCGATATTAATCGAGTCGTACCGAGCTATAGGACTAATTGAACAACTTTGACCAACCGTGTTTACTTTTATTGATACGACCTACTTGTTTAGGTCAAGACTAGCATTCGTTCTTGCACACGTTTACCTTGTGAAGTACCTTATTTACTCGTGCACTCAAGGTGAGATCATAGTCCCACTTTTACTCTTTTATACTTACATTTGGGATGAGAAAACATAAACATTTCGTTTTACAAAGTGAACACAAATACGAAAACAAACATTCTACGTACGAGTTAGAACAAAAATGCCTCAATTTGATTATCATTAGTTACACTTGCCGGGTGTAAGCGAGAACTTATGTTGTATGGCCATATGGGTTTGACAAACCCTCATTCGGACGGTTCGCTACCATTATGCAGATGAAATATATTTTCGAGAATAAGTGTAGGTTCTAACACTATGTGTATGGGGTAACGTTAGTTAAGCCTTGATAATTGGGTGCTCGTGATAACAAATTTTAGAATGGTTTACTATTATTTCAACGTTATAAATCTTGTGGTTCAACTTACATACTCACTTACTAAACCTATGATTTCACCAATGTTTTCATTGACAGATTTTCTATGTTCTTCTCATGACCTTGAACGCTAAGTGATACATGCTTCCGCACTCTATTTTGATACTTGCTTGGATGTCGAGTATTGATGTTATGCGAGGTGTATACGAAATAGTTATATTTTTACTACAAAATACTATTAAATACGGTACAATTTTACACAAGTTATTTATTTATTTATAGAGTGGATATACCTAAACCTTGCTACAACACTTATAGGCAGTGTACCTAATCGTAAAGTAGTGTAGTTTTTAGTAAGTCTGGTTCGTTCCGCAGGGAGCTAGCCAAGTTTAACGCTATATTTTTGAACTATACTATATATATATATATATATATATATATATATATATATATATATATATATATATATATATATATATATATAAGTAGTATTATTATTATTATTATAAAAGGGGGGTTTTACCGTTTAATGACCGGTTTGTCGATTTTAAAACTTAAGTCGCAATTAAAACCTAATGTAAAATATTAAAAATAAATATAACTTAATTTAAAGCGTAAAGTAAATTACGATAATTAAAGTGCGATAAATTAAAGTGCGATAAATAAAATGACAGTAAATAAAAGTTGCGATAATTAAAAAGTACGATAATTTAAAGTGCAATAAGATATAAAATAAAGGAATTATGCTTATTTAAACTTCCGTAATCATGATATTCGACGTGTTGAATTTAGTTTGTTACCATGGGTTAATTGTCCTTTGTCCTGGATTATTCAATATGTCCATCTGGTTTTTGTCCATAACAGTCCATCAGTCATAAATATAAAGTGCGAGTATCCTCGTCAAATTCTCCTTATATCCGAAGTCAAATATTCCAACTAATTGGTGACTTAAACTGTACTAAGGTTTAATACATTGTTTAATGATTACACCAGGTTATCGACTGTATGCAATCCAAGGTTTTAATACTTTATTATCAATTACACCAAGTGTCCTTGTATGTAATCCACCCCTGTTTTAATGAGTCCATTGACTATTAATCCATTCCCGTGTCCGGTTAAATGAACGATTATTAGTACTTATAAATATACCGCCCATCGTGTCCGATCGAGTGTATATGGTTATTTATAGATACGTCAAATTGTAAATCTCTATATTAAATTAACGAACTATCATTCAGTTAAACAAACATAAAGTCCATTAATAGTCCATAGTCCAATTTCTACAAGTGTCGGTCTTTTGTTTAAACCCCAATTATGGTACAAAGCCCAATAACCCCGTCTTTAATATTTAGTCCAACATCATGATTACTTCGATTTAAATAAGCATAATAATAACTTCGCTACGAGACATTAATTTAAAAAGGTTGAACATAACTTACAATGAGTATTAATAGCGTAGCGTTACACGGACATAATTTCGACTAACAAACTATAAACATTCGCTAACATAACCTTATTATTATTAATCTTAAATTAAAATTAAAATTATAAATATAAATATATATATATTTGTGAGAGAGAGATTAGAAAAAGATGTGCATCATTCGTCTGAAAAACGCTTCAATTTATAGATGTGGCCATGTACAGTCTTCCATGCAATCGCATGGATATAAAGCATCCAGGCCATGCGATCGCATGGCCTCCTTTTCCTGGTCACATATGATTCCAAAATGTGGGCTGCGCGTATTTATTTAATATATAATATAATATATATAATTTTATATAATTAATTATATATTATATTATATTCTTGTACTCCGTTGACTTGTAATTTTAGCTCCGTTGCGTCGTGCGTTGATAGTTGGTTCATGTCCCGGTTCCAGATTTTCGAACGTCCTTGCGTACAATTTAATATATTGTACTTTGCATTTTGTGGCTCGTACTCTTGTAATTTTTAGACGTTTCTTATCAATAAATTAAACCACTTGAATTGTACTTTGTACTTTTTAGCGTTTTGGTCGTTTGCGTCTTCAAATCATCGAATCTGTCTTTTGTCTTTATCTTTTAATATTTAAACGAATATCACTTGTAAATAGAACAATTGCAACTAAAAGCTTGTCTTTGTTGAGGGATAATGCTATGAAATATATGTTTGTTTTTAGCATTATCAAATATTCCCACACTTGAGCGTTGCTTGTCCTCAAGCAATATAGAACTTGAATATAACTTTACAAGAATCACTTCTTTATTCTTCACACTTTGTACATCAGTGATTTTAATACGACGGTATGAACAATGGTAGTAACGATGTGGTTTACAGTCCCACATGACTATAAAAATTTAGATCCTTTTAGGAAATTGGATCTTTATGAAAACATTTGATCTTTTGAAAATTAAATCTAGCTTTTACCCTAGATAAGTTTTTCGGATTAACCCTTCATCGGTGTTTGCAAAATGTTTTTGTGGGTTTCAGATTTGAAAATTTTAGCTTAACTTATGGTTTTGTGTCACCCACTTACTAACCTTGTATTGGGAAAGCAACACGTCCAGTTTACTTGCTACGTATATTACCTTTCGGTAAACTACCGTCCGGTTGTAAAGGAAAGCATTGAACAAACAACTGTTAAGGCAATGTCCCGTGACATGCTTTTGATTATGGTCTATATCGTGTCGGATGCAATTACTATCCTTTGTAGGAGCAATAGCAAAGATCACCCTATAGTTTTTTGGTCTGGCACAAGGTCCTGTCTTCGACCATGCTATGCAACCACCGTTCTTACGTTTGACACCCGATTTGGTTCAGGTGACCTAATAAATTCTGGTGAATTCTTAGGATTTTACGTTCAATGGTAATGAACGCATTGAAAATAGGTTTTCAGAAAACAAATTGGTTTGTAATTTTGATCAAAATATTTTCTCGTTCAAGCTCGAGTTTAGATATCATCGAATTCCATGAGTTTGTAATTCTCAATCTTTAAAGTCAATCTCAATGATTGAGTAATATCAGTCTTAAAAGCTTATTTTTTGATCTTTAAGGAGATTATCCTTTCTGGGGATCTGATTCATTAGTCTTATAAGCTAATTAGCACGGTGCCCCCCATTGTACGAGATAGATCCTCTCATGGTTAGGATAAGTCTGACCACTTGGTGACCCTGTTTGATTATGAGGTCCGCGGATTTCCAGCTGATTTTAGAGATGACTTTTCTAGATTTTTTGTCAACCTACAGCTGGTCTGGATGACAACTTCCTGACCTAAATCAAGAAGCGCGTGTCTTTTTCTCGGAAGACTTTACTTCCTTTTAAATCAAGTGGCACATTTCTTTAAAATATATTATAAGAAATCGGGTAAAACTGATAAAATTGTCCAAAACAAAAGTATCTTCAATTATTTGTACACAAATATGTGATATATGTTCTAAATAACTTGGTAAATTTTTCCCACACTTGGCTTTTATTTTCCTTTCTTTGCCTTTTAATTTTCCTCTATTCCATTTTAAATGAATTCAAGCATTTTGGGTTGTTTCTCAATTTATGTCCTTTCCGAGGTAACAATAATTTCGGTGTTAACACCTAGTTTTATCGTTCATAAATATGTATAAACATGATTTTGAGTTCATTTATTTGATAATTTTGAAAAATTTTACTAGAATTGGGTAGTCAGTATATAAGACTAGGGTTGTTCATTATTATCAGAGAGCACTAGATTCTAATACAACTATTGCGTTACTAGTATTTTTAATGGTAACCAAGTGTATAAGTAAAAAAAATTTAAAACTGAAAGAATTTAATCCCTTCACACACTTAAGATCTTGCAATGCCCTCATTTGCAAGAAATCAGTAATAATTTAAATTATTGAAGGTGATTAGCGTAGAAAAATGATTAAATTTTACCAAAGTTTCCAATCATATTGTTGTTTATGTTGAATGATAAATGGTGCTCATCATTTGTTCATTCCTGCAGTTGTTATTTCACATATATTTTGCATCTTATCATCAAAATTAGTTGCTTTTGCTGAACTTAATGCCAGTCTTTTGAAAATGCGCTGTTTTACCCTGTTGTGTACATGAGATAAAATACATACAATACAAATATAAACATGCAAGGTAATTTGAAATGGGACTTTTTATCCCACTTTCAAATTACAAAAATGAAATATTAGTATACAATAATAAAAATATTAAACATTACATCAAAGTATCAAAATGTTAAAATAGATAAAAATAATAAAAGAGAAGACATCACCAATGGAACACTATTGATTTGGATAGGGATTCCAATTCATATCGTCGTTCGGGTTCCATGGTTGGTGATAGGTGTTTTGGTATGCTTGATTTGGGTCGTACAGGTCAAAGGGTGGTCGCATATCGGGCTGATGCGGTGGATAGTAAGCAGGCCGAGTCAGGATGTAGTTATTTGGTACCTGATATGATAGATGGCTCATGATTTGGTGCTGATGAACTTGCCAGCTATCGTGTTGGCGTCTCCTACAAGTCTCATACTCATTTGCGGCTTGCCACTGCTCATACCGACGATGCCTTTCCTCATTAGTCATTTCTACCTCATCTATACGCTGGAAAACGTCAGTAAAACTATCCCTAATGACATCCCTAATGTCATCCGCTTCCTCCATCTCCTCATCCGAACCCCTCTCTTCCTGTGGATGACGGCCCTGATATGAAAATGCCTAATTGTGTCTCCTAGTCAATACCTTTGCACCTTGATAGACTTACAAACCTAAAGTCTCGTCTTGTTCCCTACATACCATCATCAGACCCCCTTGATCCCTATCTACACCCAAATACTCTCCAATGAGAGTAACAAAAATACCTCTTCCTAAAATTCCCTCGTCTTGTATTCCTTCCACTATCTTAGACAAATAAAAACCAACACAGTAGGGGATATTAACAAAGCTTCTAGTGTTTCGAATGCACTTAAGGTAAAATAAATCGTGTAGAGTCATTTTCTCCTTGTTGTTACCTCTTTGTGTAATCGAGTTTGCTAAGAATCTATGTATTATACGAAGCTCAGCTTTGTTAATATCTTAATAGGAGTGTCTTCCACTCCGCGTAAACACATTAAAATTTGACATACGCCTCCAGACGGCGTCAGCGTCAAAATTTCTATCTACCCTCTCACCATGATAAATCAAATTTGTACTATCAGGTAGTAGTAATTCAGCGGGAGTGTAAATCTATAAAGCCCTGGCCATGTCCAGCATGGACATTCTGTACATCCTACGGCCAAGTAAAAATCTAAGAAAACTCTTATCGTCTAACCTATCTACATCCATAAGCTCAACACACCACTCTTTATATACAGGCCTACGAGTGGTAAATAAACATTCCCAATCGGGAAAAGAAGAGCTGCCATACCTTTGGATTAGATGATGCCTAACTGGGTTAGCTAGGTGGACCCTTTCCAAAGGCTCCCAATCGATTACCCTTGGTACTTCTACATTTTTTTCCAAAGCTTAAATTTGTTACTTTGGTACGTCGGGTAATCTCTACAACTTCTATCAATCCTTAAATTGGGATGCAACTGTTCTTCATGAATTGTTGGGTATTCTACTATATGGTGAGCGGGAAATACTATGTAGGCAATAAAAAATTGTGTGTCTGGCTCATAGTATGGCACATGTTGATTAGGTTGTTGTTGTTGTTCCTGTTGTTGCTCCGGTTCAGTTTCTGGTTCATATTGCATTTCTGGCTGTGGTTCGTTTTTAGGTTGTCTGGATGATGATGCACCGTCCGTATCGGTATTTCTCTGCAAAACACATTTAACACAAAATTTGTGCATCCAAATATGCATTAGTGTTAGCAAAATAATAAATTAAAACAATTACAATAACATATTTTATCCATATTAAATTTATACTCATTTTCATATTTTTATCAATTCTACACTTTTTCAAATAAGCATATATGAAAATGTTTACAAATTTCATAAGCATTTAACTCAAATAACATGTTAAAATAACCATTACTAGCAATTAAATAAGTTTCAAATGGCATTTACATCAATTTAATCAAGTTCATGAATTTTAGACTTAAAAAGTCCACTTTAATACTCAAAAATCATGTTTAGGATCAAAGTTTGGATCATTTAGCTACCTAAA
This sequence comes from Rutidosis leptorrhynchoides, assembly GCF_046630445.1. Classification (NCBI taxonomy): domain Eukaryota; kingdom Viridiplantae; phylum Streptophyta; class Magnoliopsida; order Asterales; family Asteraceae; genus Rutidosis; species Rutidosis leptorrhynchoides. The sequence goes on from NC_092335.1 coordinate 272,164,952, forward strand.
CAAATTACACTACTTAATTTAGCAATAATTCATGACAAAAATTGGCCATAACCTGTTTATATCAAAAAGTCCCAAATTGCTCAAGAACACAAACCCTAGATTTCTAAATTTTTTGAAGTTTTTGACTTCAAATCATGTTAAATAGCATCAATCTAGGTTATACATGCATAATATACTAACAATTTAACTCTAATTACACTAAAAATTAACAAAATTAAATTAGGTAAAATTTAGCTCAAGAACACTAAAATTCAAATTTTAAGAGTTTTTGGGGTGAAATCTTTACCTTTTTGCTTCCCCATCTGAAGAAAGGCATGATTATAGCGGATTATTGTGAGAAATTTGGTTGATTTTGGTTGAAAAATGAAGATTTTTGGGTGATTTTTGGGAGAGTTTCGTGTATGTATGAGTTTTGTTTGTGAGAAGGCAGAAGCAGGTCGACTGCCTTTATGTTTCTGTCCAGGATTTTAGCTCCATGCGATCGCATAGATCCTCCTTTCAAATCCCATGCGATCGAATGAGGGCGTTTCGGTATGTCGACCTAGTTCGTCCCTCGGCAAAATTTTAAAAATTTGTCTTTTTAAAGCGTTGTTTTAAATGCTAAGATTTTTGGATTTTTTTATGTTTTTGGCATACTTTAGATCAATATAATTAAAAATAATGATAAAAAAATTTCTAGTCCCGCCCTCGGGTAAAGCAATTTCGGTTCAACGACCTAGTCTTCAACTCACGACGAATTTTAGGTATAAAATTTTTAACTTAATGAAATAAAGTACATTTTTGTTTTTAAATTCACACCAAACTTAAATTTAAAATGCATAAAATTAAAAATTTATATTAATATTATTAATATTTTTATACATTAATTTTACAAACTTATATTGAAAATATTAATTTTTAAAATATTTAAAAACTTAAATATATTGATTATAAAAATTTACGATATTAATTTAATATTAATATAAAAACAAGGTAAAAATTAAAATTAAAAATCTTTTTGGTCTTTTATCCCACTTTAATCAATCAAATATTATCAAAACTATACGCCCCTTTTTTGGGTAAAGTAATTTCGGCTATATTACCTAGTTTTACTCCTGACGAATTTTTGAAATATTTTGGATTGATTGAATAAAGATATTTATACCTTAAGATTAAACAGTAAATTTCACAGTGATGTAATAAATTTTTGTATGATATCAATAATTTCGGTTTCGCATACCTAATTTTATTAAATATCAATTTAATACTTTATAGTGAACGATTCAGCGTTTATTATAAAAATGTAAAAAGCAATAAAATAAAATAAAAACTGTACATACTTACCTGTGAGAAAGAATTCTCAGAGACCTGCTTTACCCAACTCATAGGAGAGTCGTGCGATATTGTTTTCCATAGCTACATAGGCGTAACCTCGATTCTTCAATAACTTTTCTTCTAAGCATATGAACGGTCCTTCTCTGCATAGAGTAACAAATTCGGTATTTGAATATGTTTGATTGTTCGAACATTTACCATCGTGTGACCATTTTCCACATTTATGACATCTTTCAAGGTGTCGTGCTCTTATTTTTGTTGCGGATTTTGATTTTTCTTTACCAAAATGTCGCTTATGATGATCTTTCCTGAGTTCTTTCCTTACTTCGTCCATTTTTCCTCTTGTGAATGATACCAGTTCACTCGGAAAAGTGTTATTATTACGTTGAGTAATCAAAGCGTGTAGTAGTAGACTATGGTTCAGATCAAAGGAATTCTTCATCTCGTAAAACCTAAAAAAATAAAAATTCAGAATGGAGGGAGAAGACTAGTTCTTTAGGGTCTGCTAGGGAAAGACCATTCAGATTCCATTCTCGGAAACTACACGAAAACATAATATTTAACTCTAACAGAAATACATATTACCCTTAAAAAATTCAAATCTTCCCACACTTAGTTAGCTGCGGTGTCGAAATTGTGATTAACTTCATCTTCAACTTCCATTGGATTATCTTTGTAATGTTTAACTCTGTGACCATTAACCTTAAATTCAATCCCATTTGAATTTATTAATTCTACTGTTCCGTACAGGAAAACTCTTTTAACTATGAATGGTCCAGACCATCTTGATTTCAATTTTCCAGGAAATAGCTTGAATCGTGAAGTGAAAAGAAGAACTCTGTCTCCTTCCTTAAATTCTTTTGAACTTCTGATTCTTTTATCATGCCATTTCTTCGTTCTTTCCGTATAGATTAACGAATTTTCATATGCTTCATGTCTTAATTCTTCTAATTCGTTTAATTGACTTAACCGTAAACGTCCAGCTTCATGCAAATCAAGATTACATGTCTTCAAAGCCCAAAATACTTTGTGCTCAATTTCTACTGGAAGGTGACATGCTTTTCCGTAAACGAGTCTAAAAGGTGTGGTACCAATTGGGGTTTTGTAGGCTGTTCTAAAAGCCCAGAGTGCATCCTCTAATTTTATGGACCATTCCTTCGGATTTGATCCTACGGTATTCTCTAGAATACGTTTTAATGCTCGGTTGGTATTTTAAACTTGTCCACTTGTTTGTGGATGATAAGCGGTTGAGATTTTATGAGTTACTCCATATCTTTTAAGAACTTTCTCAAGTTGATTATTACAAAAATGAGTACCCCGATCACTTATTAAAGCTTTCGTTTTTCGAACCTTGGAAAAAGATGTTTTAAGAAGTTGACTACAACTCGTGCATCGTTAGTTGGGAGAGCTTGTGCTTCCGCCCATTTAGATACATAATCAATGGCAACGAGAATGTAGAGATTATTATGATATTTTGGAAATGGACCCATAAAGTCAATACCCCAAACGTCAAATACTTCACATACTTGAATGACATTTTGTGGCATTTCATCACGTTGACTTATTTTTCTGGCCCTTTGACATGCATCACAGGATTTACAAAGAAGGTGCGAGTCTTTGAAAATTGAAGGCCAATAGAATCCAGCGTCGTAAACTTTTCTTGTTGTGAGTTGAGGCCCATAATACCCTCCTGTTGGTCCTGTGTGATAATGGTTTAAGATTTGACTAGCTTCATCTCCGAATACACATCGGCGTATTATTCCATCGGGACAACTTTTAAACAAATGTGGATCTTCCCAGAAATAGTGTTTTATATCACTAAAGAATTTCTTTCGTTTTTGGTACGGCAACCCTTTTTTAAGGAATCCACATACTAAGTAGTTTGCATAGTCTGCAAACCATGGAATTTCATTATAATTGATCTTCAATAGATATTCATCAGGAAAGTTTCTTGTATGGCTGATTCATTTAGAACTTCTAATTCAGGATTTTCAAGACGAGAAATATGATCAGCGGCGAGATTTTCTGCTCCCTTTTTGTCTCGGATTTCAATATCAAACTCTTGTAAGAGTAAGAATCAACGGATTAATCGTGGTTTAGCATCTTGTTTTGAAAATAGGTGTGAAGACCCGTCCTAATCCATCCGGACGAAGTCCATATCGATTATAAACGATTCACAACAGTTGATTACATCGTGAGGTACTTGACCTCTATATGATACATTTTATAAACATTACATTCGTTTTGAAAAGACAATCTTTCATTACATCTAAAGTTGTCGACATGCATACCATTTAATAACATATCTTACTATAATTGATTTAATAATAATCTTGATGAACTCAACGACTCGAATGAATGACTCCCAGTAATATCTCAAATACGAGCAAATGCACAGCGAAAGATTTCTTTCATACCTGAGAATAAACATGCTTTGAAGTGTCAATAAAAAGGTTGGTGAGTTCATTAGTTTAACATAAATAATCATTTCATAATTTTAATAGACCACAAGATTTCATATATCCGTTTCTCATAAACATACGTCCCATGCATAGAGACAAAAATATCATTCATATGGATTGAACACCTGGTAACCGACATTCATAATATGCATATAAGAATATCCCCATCATTCCGGGATCCTCCTTCGGACATGATATAAATTTCAAAGTACTAAAGCATCTGGTACTTTGGATGGGGCTTGTTGGGCCCGATAGATCTATCTTTAGAGTTCGCGTCAATTAGGGTGTCTGTTCCCTAATTCTTAGATTACCAGACTTAATAAAAAGGGGCATATTCGATTTCGATCATTCACCCATAGAGTGTAGTTTCAATTACTTGTGTCTATTTCGTAAAACAGTTATAAAAGTTGCGCATGTATTCTCAGCCCAAAAATATATATAAAAAGGGAGTAATGAAACTCACGCATATAAATATTGTAAAACAGTTAATTAAGCATTTGCATGTATTCTCAGCCCAAAAACGTAAAGAGTAAAAAGGGCAAATGAAACTCACGCATATAAATATTGTAAAACATTTAATAAAGCATTTGCATGTATTCTCAGCCTAAAATGGTAAAGAGTAAAAAGGGCAAATGAAACTCACCTAATGTATTTTGTAGTAAAAATACATATTACGACATTGAACAATGCAGGGTTGACCTCGGATTCACGAACCTATATCATTTGTATATATATATTAAAACATAATCGTAATCGAACAAGTTTATATATATATATATATATGTATATATATATGTATATATATATATATGTATATATATATGTATATATATATATATATATATATATATATATATATATTTTGTTATATATTTAGATTATTATTTATATAAAATTAAATTAATACTTGTAATATATTATATTACTTATTTGATACATATAAATCAATTAACGTTATATCAATAATAATGATATTATTTTAGTCAAACACAATCTTAAGTAATATTAGTATACTTATGTAATAATTATATTTTTGTACAAATTTCTTTTGTTTGCATTTTAATAGTTTCTAAATTAAGAATAATAATAATAGTTATAATACTAATATTAATGATGATGGTAATAATAATATCTTTAATAAAAATGATAAAATTGATAAGATAAAAATGATAATTTTTATTGAAATACTATTTTTTGACAATAACAATAATTTTAATGATAATAGTTTTAATAGTAATTTTAGTAATCATACTAATACCTATTTTAAATAAAAGTGACATATTTCATATATTGACATCTTTAATACTGATAATACTAATTATACAAATAACACTAATAATAATAATTATAATTTGTGTAATAATAATAATAACTAATAATGACAATCATAACAATAATTCTAAGGTTCACCATACCTATAATAATAATACTAGCAAGTATTAATTATAATACCAAATAATAACAATAACAAAAATAATATTAACAATTAGTAATAATAGTAAATTTTAAAATGAAGAACTACCTCAAAATCTCATTTTAAAAAGAAATCGCCCTGATCCGGGATTGAACCCACGACCCCTCGTTCACACACATCACTCCTTACCATCCTGCCAAGCTTGTTATACTGATTTTTAATATGTTCTAATTATTATAACCTATTTCAAACTCCTATCATCTTCTTCTTCTCACAATACCATTCGATCCAGGGATCAAACCCTTTCAATCACATGTAACTACACTAATTGTTGTATTAAATGTTTAACATAGAAATAAGTATCAGTGATTAATTGTAAAAAAAAATATAAACAAAATCAGACAGGGAACCTGCTGTGTCATCGACGGTTTCAAAATAAAAAAAAATTGATTTTGATTTTTAGACAGTTTTAGACAATTGTTACAACACGAATTATGTTCAAAATCATCTATATAATATACGAAAATCATCAGTTTAATTCAAAGTACCAAAACGAATTCGAATTTAATGATGAATAAATTCTTTGACTTTTTGTAAAAATACTTTGACTTCGAAATTAATCATCAATTTGATGAATTGAGTCTTGAAATTTTTCAGAGTGTTTAAATGAACGAATTATAACATCATTACATTATTAGATTTTGAAAACTTACTCAAACACGAATCATGGTTTAATACCAGACAGAACAGAAGAACATATATATTCTTGGTGTTTTATTTTAAATAAAACTGATAACAGAAAGTGATTAAAATCAATAAAGATAATTGAAAATCGAAGGGATCCTTTTCTTATCAATACAGGAGCTGATCGATTTGTATGTATGGAGGATTGTCGACACAAGGTCACGAGCAAAACAGATATAAGAAAAAATAATAATAATAGAACTGATGTTGATATTGTACTGACCACACTTATTATCTGCTATTTGATATCATGACTCGCGTAATATATTTGTATTTATATTTATAATTTATAATTAGTCCTAATATTTGTATATAACATTATTTACCTGTATTTATATGTACTTATGAATTATATATATTTATATAAAATAACTAAACTTATTAATTAATACATATAACAATAGTAATAATATTCTTAATATCATAACTATTAATAATAAAATTTATGATAATATAATGGTAATAATAATAATATTATTATTAATAATAATGATAAACATAACTATAGAATTTATAACAATAATATTATTTATAATAATACTAATATTATTTAGTATTATTAATGATAATAATAATATTAGTAATAATAATACTATGATAATTTATACAACAGATTTCATATCTATATGTTATGTTTTGAAAATAGTAATATTAATATTACTTATTTTAATATTAATATTAGTATTGATAATACTTAAGAAGGTAATAATAATATCCTTAGTATAACCACCATGTTTTTAGTTTGTAATTAACTTTAATATGTTAACATTTTGTAATATTTAATGAGTATATATATAATAACTTATTTTGAGTATTGAATTTTCATACATTTTAATATATACAACATTATACCTATAGTAGTAATCATGTATAGAAATTGTATACATATACATATATATTTATATACAGATTCTTTTTAATAACAACCTTTTTATCTTGACTATATGTTGTTACATATTTAATTCTGATGATTAAATTCGTATTCAATTGTTATATAATTTATATATATATATATATATATATATATATATATATATATATATATATATATATATATATATATATATATATATATATATATATATATATATATATATATATATATATATATATATATATATATATATAATCATTTACAACACTTGTTCGCGAATCGTCGGAAGTGGTTGAAGGTCAAATGAATTCATCCAAACAGTTCAAAACTTTTTGAGATTCAAATTTACAGACTTTGCTTATCGTGTCGGGAACATATAAAGATTAAAGTTTAAATTTGGTCAGAAATTCCCGGGTCATCACAATAGGTACCTAAGAGCAGAATGGTTGGTATAGACCACCGTTTTAGCTAGAACGAGCAAAAGCAAAGACAATGGCAAGGAATTCTTTTTCAGTAGTTGTGTAATTTGTTTATGCTCCTTGTAATGTCTTACTAGCGTAATAAATAGGTTGAAATCGTTTTTCAATCCTTTGTCCTAAAACGGTTCCCATTGCAAAATCACTTGCATCGCACATAAGTTTAAATGGTAGATTCCAATTTGGAGTTATCATGATCGGCGCATTAGTGAGTTTTTCTTTAAGAATATTAAAAAATTTGATGCATTCATCCGAAAAGATGAATGGAGCACCCTTTTCAAGGAGTTTATTCATAGGAGTGGCAATTTTAGAAAAATCTTTTATGAAACGTCGGTAAAAACCGGCATGCCATAGAAAACTTCAAACTCCTCTAACATTGGTAGGATGTGAAAGTTTAGCAATTACATATACTTTAGCTGTATCCACTTCAATTCCTTCTTTTGAATTTTATGACCAAGAACGATGCCTTCTCTAACCATGAAATGGCATTTCTCCCAACTAAGTACTAGATTTGATTGTTCGCATCTAATAAGCATTCGTTCAAGATTAACTAGATATGATTCAAAAGTATCACCGAAGACTGAAAAGTCATCCATGAAAACTTCCATGCATTCTTCTATCATGTCTTGAAAAATCGCCATCATACACCTTTGAAAGGTTGCAGGGGCGTTGCAAAGTCCAAATGGCATGCGTTTGTAAGCAAAAGTACCATAAGGGCACGTGAACGTGGTTTTCTCTTGGTCCTCGGGTGCGATTGGAATTTGAAAATATCCAGAAAAACCGTCAAGAAAACAATAGTAACTATTCTCGGCTAATCTTTCCAACATTTGATCAATGAAAGGTAAGGGAAAGTGATCTTTTCTGGTGGCGTCATTTAATTTTCTATAATCAATACAAACACACCATCCTGTTACAGTCCTAGTAGGAATAAGCTCATTTTTTTCATTTGTGATGACATTCATGCCTCCCTTCTTAGGTACGCATTGAATTGAGCTTACCCATGGACTATCAGAGATTGGATAAATTAAACCTGCATCTTGCAGTTTAATAATTTGTTTTTTAATAACATCTTGCATATTAGGATTTAGTCTTCGTTGGCGTTGCACATAGGTTTTATGACCTTCTTCCATAAGGATTTTATGTGTGCAATACGAAGGACTTATGCCTTTAATGTCATGAATCTTCCATGCAATAGCTGGTTTATGAGCTTTTAGCACAGAAATGAGTTGAGATTTTACATTTTCCGTAAGAGAAGACGATATTATTACAGGTAATTCAGATTCACCATGTAAATAAGCGTATTCCAAATGGTTTGGAAGTGGCTTTAACTCTAATATCGGTGGTTCTTCTATCGATGATTTGTATCGATATCTGTCTTCCTCTTTTAGCATTTGAAGTTCTTATGTTGTTGGTTCGTATTCAATAGCCATAAGTGTAGCTAACATTTCAGCTTCATCAATTAGTTCAATTCCTTCTCCTAAAGAACATTCTCCTATTCCTTGTAATTCTGGAAATTCTTGTAACAATTCTGCATGTGAATCTATAGTTTGAATGTAATAACATGTATCATCTGCAGATTGCGGTTGTTGCATAGCTCTATCAACAGAAAAGGTAACACTCTCGTCCTCTATACTTAGGGTCAATTTCTTACCAAATACGTCTATTATTGCTTTAGCCGTGTTTAAGAATGGTCTTCCTAATATGAGAAGAACTCGAGAATCTTCTTCCATGTCTAGAATAACAAAATCTACTGGAAATACTAAAGTACCAACTTTAACTAGTATGTTTTTCATTATCCCTCTAGGATATTTTACTGATCGATCTGCTAGTTGTATACTTATTCGTGTTGGTTTCGATTCTCCAAGGTCTAGTTTAGCGTATAGTGAATACGGCATTAAATTTATACTAGCACCTAAGTCTGCCAATGCTTCTATTGAACTAAGACTACACAGAAAACATGGAATTGTGAAACTTCCTGGATCTGAGAGTGTGACGACCCGGAAATTTTCGACCAAATTTAAACTTAACCTTTATATGTTTCCGACACGATAAGCAGAATTTGTAATGTTGAATCTCAAAAAGTTTGGACTACATTCATGTAATCAATTACCCTTTGACCATGTTCGACGATTCACGAACAATTATGAGTATATAGATATGTATATATAATATATAATATTAACTGAAAACATTAATAAAGTATTAGATATATGATACTTTACATGAATGTATTTGTTTCGATATATTTATCGACAGAATTAAGAGATAATATCAAATAATTGAATTATCAGATACATTATGATATGATTACAGACCTATGTTATGAGGTCCACTGTGATTTAAGAAATCTATTCTTTTTGACAACATTCGGAAAATGGTAAAGTGATTTATAAATAAGAACAAATGTGTCAATTAACGGGAACTAGACAAGGGTTAGTGGAAATTCCTGTTTAATTTCCAAGGCATGTTTTATAATATTTTCCTCGTGACCTTGATAAGATAACTATGTTAACTTTCATTTTATTTAATATGAAAATAAGAACGTGGAGTGTAAATAACTTAGATGTTGGATATCGACAAGTTAAGTAACTCGACATTTTTCATTAAGATGATTTCATACGTTTATTTAACCTTTGGAATTTATTCCATGCTTCACCAACAGACTGTAATTTAAAAACTTGAAACCTATTATGAATATATATAATTCTATTTTTCTAAAATGTTTTATGAAATAATGATTTCCATTATTTTAACCTCTTAACAAAATGATTCTTAAATATATTTAGTTTTGGAAAACAAAATTATCATATTTATTTGATTTAGTTTCAAAAGTACAAAAAAACGTTTTCAGTTTAAAAAGAACTTTATTATTAAAACGTATATATCTTTTATAAATATCTAGAACCACTTTTGACAACTCATTACTTAACCAGTATGATAAAGATAACGATATTTATATTTTATTTTATTAAATATATATAACGATTTAAATTAATATTATATATATTTATACATGTATTATACGTATATAGTTTTATACTTTTACTATACTTTAACTTTACCTTTACTTTACTTTTACTTTACTTTAATTTTAATAATTCATACTTTAATAATTTACTTTAATAATTCATACTTTAATAATTCACTTTAATAATTCATACTTTAATAATTCACTTTAATAATTCACTTTAATAATTTATACTTTAATAATTTACTTTAATAATTCACTTTAATAATTCATACTTTAATAATTAACTTTAATAATTCACTTTAATAATTCATACTTTAATAATTCACTTTAATAATTCATACTTTAATAATTCACTTTAATAATTCAAAAATCTATTATAAATAGAATTGAATAGGTTTCACTATTTCATAGAAACTTGAAAATATATTTCTCTAAACTCTCTCAATCCGATTTTCGGATATCCGAATTTTCGGATATCCGATTTTTCGGATATTTTCGGATTCGGATTTCGGATAATTCGGATTCGGATTTCGGATTCGGATATTTTGAACACCCCTAACTGTTGGACCCTTTTTAATGTCATGTGCAATTGCATATTTTACACGTCTTAAAATCTGTCTACGTGTTATAACTTCTTTATGGGTTATATGGCTAAGTAGTGTTGTGTTTAATTCTCTCATATCAAGAAGAATGAATTTTTATTTGTTCCATTAGGCTTATTGGTTAGTTGTCATTTTTCGGATAGGCTTTATGTGCCGGTAGTCTTTTTTTCTTTGATTGTAATCCTAGGTTTTTCATCTTTTTGATGAATTATCCTTTTATTTATAATATATGCTCACTTTTCGCCGAAAAAAATTACTTGGCTTTGGCTTAATAGAAGGTAAAATCTATTAACTGTTACTTGAAATTTTCAGTTTTTAAAGTCTTTGTAATTTTTCTTTTTTAGTTTTTTGTTAATACGTATTTTAATATATATTTATATTTTAATGCTAAAATTATTACATCAAATTAAATATTAAAAATAAATTTAGTGATCTATTATTAAAATTTAGACAAAATTACGCTCGTCGTCCCTGAACTTGTATCCAGCCTTCTCAGGTCATCCTTAAACTTTTTTTTTTGCTGGCGTCGTCCCTGAACTTGTACTTTGTTACTCGGGTCGTCCCTCCGTCTATATTCCATCCAATTTTTCTGTTATCTCATCTCATGTGCTTTGCACATGAGGGTATTTTAGTCTTTATATTAAATTTGTCTAGTTTAGTCAGGGATGACAAGTGTAATTTTATCTAATTTTAATTTTGTTCTTACCTTTTTCATTACTTCTTTTAATTTTGTTTAATTTTAATCTTTGTTATTTTCTTTTCCATTTCCAATGTTCATTGACGTGCAATGTTTGGATCAAAATCGAACTTCATGAATATTTTGCAGAATTAATCACTAAGATTGAACACTAATCCATACGCAGCAATTAAACCTTCTATGAATGATTCAAGATCCAGATCATCATCAATTATTAGAATCAAGTAGGAACATCATCGACCTTGTTCATCTTCTTCATTGAGACCAGTATTTCAGATTTCACAAGTGACAACATTAAGGCTTAAAATCAATTTTACTATAAATATATTTGTATTTATAACTATATATATATGTATTATTTCAAGATATTATTAGTATACATAAAATACTATGATGGAGTTATACTCAGACGATTTCAAAATAAGTTTTCAAACGGGATAGAGCTAAGGAAATTATGGGTTATAGCTATGGAGGTTATGGGTATTGATCGAGGGTATTGCTCGTGAGGTCAACCTAACGTTTATCATTTTTGTTGCGTCTACATACTTTCCTGCAATATTGAATCACAATATTGATACGTTCGTGAATTCGAGACAAACCCTGCACTTGTTCAGTGCTGTTATATACATAATTGCTACGAAATACAGTATTGTGAGTTTCATTTGCTCCCTGTTTAATTGCTTTTGCAATATATATTTTTGGGCTGAGAATACATGCGCTGTTTTATAAATGTTTTACGAAGTAGGCACAAGTACTAAAACTAATTCTATGTGGGTTTAAACCAGAAATATACCCTTAGCTTGGTAACATTAAACTACTTGTCTATGTACGGTAGGCGCGAATCCTAAAGATAGATCTATTGGGCCTGACAAACCCCATCCTGACTATGGGATGCTTTAGTACTCCGAGGTTATTTTAAACACACCTGATCTGGTGTACTTCAGAGGGTAAAACATGAATGTTAAGGCCTGTTACCCGGTGCCTACAACTTATAGAATACTTTTAAACACTTGCGAGTGTACGGATATTTATGGAAACTGAAATCTTGTGGTCTATTACTATTACGGAAATGATAGATTATGATAAACTAATGAACTCACCAACCTTTTGGTTGACACTTTAAAGCATGTTTATTCTCAGGTATTAAAGAAATCTTCCGATGTGCATTAGCTCATTTTAAGGATATTACCTGGAATCATTCATGACATACTTTGAAAGATGTTGCATTCGAGTCGTTGAGTTCATCAAGATTAATATTAAGTCAATTATAGTTGGATGTAATATGAAATGGTATGCATGCCGTCAATTTTTGATGTAAAGAAAGTTTGTCTTTTAAAAACGAATGCAATGTTTGTAAAATGTATCATATAGAGGTCAAATACCTCGCGATGTAATCAACTATTGTGAATCGTTTATAATGTATATGAACGGGTCCTTTCAATTGGTATCAGAGCGGTGGTCTTAGCGAACCAGGTCTTGCATTAGTGTGTCTAACTGATAATTGTTAAGATGCATTAGTGAGTCTGGACTTCGACCGTGTCTGCATGTCAAAAGTTTTGTTTATCATTTTTAGTCGGAAATCATCTTCTTACCATCCTTAGGAAATTACCTGCTTATGATTCTTAGTCTAGACACGTCTTGCTGCATTGATTGCATGAATAGTGTATAGACAAAATTCATATCTTAGCGTATCTGCTAAATCATATCTTATCGTATCTATTACCGTAAACTTTGCCTGACATATTCCGTAAATTCCTCCGTAATCTATGAAATATTTTGATCTATATATATAGATATTGTATGTAGTTAGAATACCACCCGATAGCCAGAAAATTATTTCGTATCGAAAAATCCTTTATCAAATCGTACGAAATGGAATTCGTCATCAGTTCTAGTTCCTCGGATTCCAAAATGGAATCCCACTCAAGCTCCGAAAGCAGTGTGACTGTAATGGATCAACCAATCAGCCATCATCTATTCTGGATGAATTGGGGATGGGTTCGTAGCCTCCTTAATCATTGGAGACAAGAAGAAGGCGATCCTTTCCATCCACCACATTGCCCTCTTGGCAATGAACCTGAAGCACTTACCGGCGAACCTGTCCGAAACACCATTTTCTCTCTCATTTATAGAGTATCTCGTCATGATTATATACTACACCAAATTCTAGATCTTATTTATCCGCTCGTCCGAACCGACAATCACCCCGGTGTAATAGAAGAAGTCAACGAGCTTCGCGCTCGGGTAGTGGCTTTGGAGAATATGGTGCAAAGGTTACAAACACCAGCAGCAGCACCAGCAACATAACCAGTACCACCATCAACAACATCAACAGTACCATTACCACTACCAACAACAACCGCATCACAAACCTCAACTTCACAATCTGTCCCATGAGCATCGACGTCATACACCCTGTAGATGCTAAGGAATACCACAACGATGAAATATTGATTCATAACTTCATTGGGAAAACATTCTACGACGATTATGTAATTTCTAAAGTTTAGAAATTATCTATCCTAGCCTTAACCATAAATCAAGTGAGTTTAATTTAATATTAACTCATTAATTCTATATTAAATCTGAAGAAATATACACATATATTTCCATAAAGACTATAATAAATTTTTTTTGTACAAAATATTAATTGTGACATTTTTTTTAACGGGTAGGTAATGAAATGTCCCGTTCTTAGTGATTAAAAACGTTCCATATTAATTGATTTCGTTGCGAGGTTTTGACCTCTATATGAGACGTTTTTCAAAGACTGCATTCATTTTAAAACAAACCATAACCTTTATTTCATCAATAAAGGTTTAAAAAGCTTTACTTAGATTATCAAATAATGATAATCTAAAATATCCTGTTTACACACGACCATTACATAATGGTTTACAATACAAATATGTTACAACAAAATAAGTTTCTTGAATGCAGTTTTTACACAATATCATACAAGCATGGACTCCAAATCTCGTCCTTATTTAAGTATATGCGACAGCGGAAGCTCTTAATAATCACCTGAGAATAAACATGCTTAAAACGTCAACAAAAATGTTGGTGAGTTATAGGTTTAACCTATATATATCAAATCATAATAATAGACCACAAGATTTCATATTTCAATACACATCCCATACATAGAGATAAAAATCATTCATATAGTGAACACCTGGTAACCGACATTAACAAGATGCATATATAAGAATATCCCCATCATTCCGGGACACCCTTCGGATATGATATAAATTTCGAAGTACTAAAGCATCCGGTACTTTGGATGGGGTTTGTTAGGCCCAATAGATCTATCTTTAGGATTCGCGTCAATTAGGGTGTCTGTTCCCTAATTCTTAGATTACCAGACTTTATAAAAGGGGCATATTCGATTTCGATAATTCAACCATAGAATGTAGTTTCACGTACTTGTGTCTATTTTGTAAATCATTTATAAAACCTGCATGTATTCTCATCCCAAAAATATTAGATTTTAAAAGTGGGACTATAACTCACTTTCACAGATTTTTTACTTCGTCGGGAAGTAAGACTTGGCCACTGGTTGATTCACGAACCTATAACAATATATACATATATATCAAAGTATGTTCAAAATATATTTACAACACTTTTAATATATTTTGATGTTTTAAGTTTATTAAGTCAGCTGTCCTCGTTAGTAACCTACAACTAGTTGTCCACAGTTAGATGTACAGAAATAAATCGATAAATATTATCTTGAATCAATCCACGACCCAGTGTATACGTATCTCAGTATTGATCAGAACTCAAACTATATATATTTTGGAATCAACCTCAACCCTGTATAGCTAACTCCAACATTCACATATAGAGTGTCTATGGTTGTTCCGAAATATATATAGATGTGTCGACATGATAGGTCGAAACATTGTATACGTGTCTATGGTATCTCAAGATTACATAATATACAATACAAGTTGATTAAGTTATGGTTGGAATAGATTTGTTACCAATTTTCACGTAGCTAAAATGAGAAAAATTATCCAATCTTGTTTTACCCATAACTTCTTCATTTTAAATCCGTTTTGAGTGAATCAAATTGCTATGGTTTTATATTGAACTCTATTTTATGAATCTAAACAGAAAAGTATAGGTTTATAGTCGGAAAAATAAGTTACAAGTCATTTTTGTAAAGGTAGTCATTTCAGTCGAAAAAACGGCGTCTAGATGACCATTTTAGAAAACATACTTCCACTTTGAGTTTAACCATAATTTTTGGATATAGTTTCATGTTCATAATAAAAATCATTTTCTCAGAGTAACAACTTTTAAATCAAAGTTTATCATAGTTTTTAATTAACTAACCCAAAACAGCCCGCGGTGTTACTACGACGGCGTAAATCCGGTTTTACGGTGTTTTTCGTGTTTCCAGGTTTTATATCATTAAGTTAGCATATCATATAGATATATAACATGTGTTTAGTTGATTTTAAAAGTCAAGTTAGAAGGATTAACTTTTGTTTGCGAACAAGTTTAGAATTAACTAAACTATGTTCTAGTGATTACAAGTTTAAACCTTCAAATAAGATAGCTTTATATGTATGAATCGAATGATGTTATGAACATCATTACTACCTTAAGTTCCTTGGATAAACCTACTGGAAAAGATAAAAATGGATCTAGCTTCAACGGATCCTTGGATGGCTCGAAGTTCTTGAAGCAGAATCATGACACGAAAACAAGTTCAAGTAAGATCATCACTTGAAATAAGATTGTTATAGTTATAGAAATTGAACCAAAGTTTGAATATGATTATTACCTTGCACTAGAATGATAACCTACTGTAAGAAACAAAGATTTCTTAAGGTTGGATGATCACCTTACAAGATTGGAAGTGAGCTAGCAAACTTGAAAGTATTCTTGATTTTATGTAACTAGAACTTGTAGAATTTATGAAGAACACTTAGAACTTGAAGATAGAACTTGAGAGAGATCAATTAGATGAAGAAAATTGAAGAATGAAAGTGTTTGTAGGTGTTTTTGGTCGTTGGTGTATGGATTAGATATAAAGGATATGTAATTTTGTTTTCATGTAAATAAGTCATGAATGATTACTCATATTTTTGTAATTTTATGAGATATTTCATGCTAGTTGCCAAATGATGGTTCCCACATGTGTTAGGTGACTCACATGGGCTGCTAAGAGCTGATCATTGGAGTGTATATACCAATAGTACATACATCTAAAAGCTGTGTATTGTACGAGTACGAATACGGGTGCATACGAGTAGAATTGTTGATGAAACTGAACGAGGATGTAATTGTAAGCATTTTTGTTAAGTAGAAGTATTTTGATAAGTGTATTGAAGTCTTTCAAAAGTGTATAAATACATATTAAAACACTACATGTATATACATTTTAACTGAGTCGTTAAGTCATCGTTAGTCGTTACATGTAAGTGTTGTTTTGAAACCTTTAGGTTAACGATCTTGTTAAATGTTGTTAACCCAATGTTTATAATATCAAATGAGATTTTAAATTATTATATTATCATGATATTATCATGTATGAATATCTCTTAATATGATATATATACATTAAATGTCTTTACAACGATAATCGTTACATATATGTCTCGTTTAAAAATCATTAAGTTAGTAGTCTTGTTTTTACATATGTAGTTCATTGTTAATATACTTAATGATATGTTTACTTATCATAGTATCATGTTAACTATATATATATCCATATATATGTCATCATATAGTTTTTACAAGTTTTAACGTTCGTGAATCACCGGTCAACTTGGGTGGTCAATTGTCTATATGAAACATATTTCAATTAATCAAGTCTTAACAAGTTTGATTGCTTAACATGTTGGAAACATTTAATCATGTAAATATCAATCTCAATTAATATATATAAACATGGAAAAGTTCGGGTTACTACAGTACCTACCCGTTAAATAAATTTCGTCCCGAAATTTTAAGCTGTTGAAGGTGTTGACGAATCTTCTGGAAATAGATGCGGGTATTTCTTCTTCATCTGATCTTCATGCTCCCAGGTGAACTCGGGTCCTCTACGAGCATTCCATCGAACCTTAACAATTGGTATCTTGTTTTGCTTAAGTCTTTTAACCTCACGATCCATTATTTCGACGGGTTCTTCGATGAATTGAAGTTTTTCGTTGATTTGGATTTCATCTAACGAAATAGTGAGATCTTCTTTAGCAAAACATTTCTTCAAATTCGAGACGTGGAAAGTGTTATGTACAGCCGCGAGTTGTTGAGGTAACTCAAGTCGGTAAGCTACTGGTCCGACACGATCAATAATTTTGAATGGTCCAATATACCTTGGATTTAATTTCCCTCGTTTACCAAATCGAACAACGCCTTTCCAAGGTGCAACTTTAAGCATGACCATCTCTCCAATTTCAAATTCTATATCTTTTCTTTTAATGTCAGCGAAGCTCTTTTGTCGACTTTGGGCGGTTTTCAACCGTTGTTGAATTTGGATGATCTTCTCGGTAGTTTCTTGTATAATCTCCGGACCCGTAATCTGTCTATCCCCCACTTCACTCTAACAAATCGGAGACCTGCACTTTCTACCATAAAGTGCTTTAAACGGCGCCATTTCAATGCTTGAATGGTAGCTGTTGTTGTAGGAAAATTCTACTAACGGTAGATGTCGATCCCAACTGTTTCCGAAATCAATAACACATGCTCGTAGCATGTCTTCAAGCAATTGTATCGTCCTTTCGCTCTGCCCATCAGTTTGTGGATGATATGCAGTACTCATGTCCAGACGAGTTCCTAATGCTTGCTGTAATGTCTGACAGAATCTTGAAATAAATCTGCCATCCCTATCAGAGATAATAGAGATTGGTATTCCATGTCTGGAGACGACTTCCTTCAAATACAGTCGTGCTAACTTCTCCATCTTGTCATCTTCTCTTATTGGCAGGAAATGTGCTGACTTGGTGAGACGATCAACTATTACCCAAATAGTATCATAACCACTTGCAGTCCTTGGCAATTTAGTAATGAAATCCATGGTAATGTTTTCCCATTTCCATTCCGGGATTTCAGGTTGTTGTAGTAGACCTGATGGTTTCTGATGTTCAGCTTTGACCTTAGAACACGTCAAACATTCTCCTACGTATTTAGCAACATTGGCTTTCATACCCGGCCACCAAAAATGTTTCTTGAGATCCTTGTACATCTTCCCCGTTCCAGGATGTATTGAGTATCTGGTTTTATGAGCTTCTCTAAGTACCATTTCTCTCATATCTCCAAATTTTGGTACCCAAATTCTTTCAGCCCTATACCGGGTTCCGTCTTCCCGAATATTAAGATGTTTCTCCGATCCTTTGGGTATTTCATCCTTTAAATTTCCCTCTTTTAAAACTCCTTGTTGCGCCTCCTTTATTTGAGTAGTAAGGTTATTATGAATCATTATATTCATAGATTTTACTCGAATGGGTTCTCTGTCCTTCCTGCTCAAGGCATCGGCTACCACATTTGCCTTCCCCGGGTGGTAACGAATCTCAAAGTCGTAATCATTCAATAATTCAATCCACCTACGCTGCCTCATATTCAGTTGTTTCTGATTAAATATGTGTTGAAGACTTTTGTGGTCGGTATATATAATACTTTTGACCCCATATAAGTAGTGCCTCCAAGTCTTTAATGCAAAAACAACCGCGCCTAATTCCAAATCATGCGTCGTATAATTTTGTTCGTGAATCTTCAATTGTCTAGACGCATAAGCAATCACCTTCGTTCGTTGCATTAATACACAACCAAGACCTTGCTTTGATGCGTCACAATAAATCACAAAATCATCATTCCCTTCAGGCAATGACAATATAGGTGCCGTAGTTAGCTTTTTCTTCAATAACTGAAACGCTTTCTCTTGTTCATCATTCCATTCAAATTTCTTCCCTTTATGGGTTAATGCAGTTAAGGGTTTTGCTATTCTGGAAAAGTCTTGGATGAACCTTCTATAGTAACCAGCTAGTCCTAAAAACTGGCGTATGTGTTTTGGAGTTTTCGGGGTTTCCCACTTTTCAACAGTTTCTATCTTTGCCGGATCCACCTTAATACCTTCTTTGTTCACTATGTGACCGAGGAATTGAACTTCTTCCAACCAAAATGCACACTTTGAAAACTTAGCGTACAATTCTTCCTTCCTCAATACTTCTAACACCATTCTCAAATGTTCACCGTGTTCTTGGTCATTCTTTGAGTAAATAAGTATGTCATCAATGAAAACAATGACAAACTTGTCAAGGTATGGTCCACACACTCGGTTCATAAGGTCCATGAACACAGCTGGTGCATTAGTTAAACCAAATGGCATGACCATAAACTCGTAATGACCGTAACGTGTTCTGAAAGCAGTCTTTGGAATATCATCTTCTTTCACCCGCATTTGATGATACCCGGAACGTAAGTCAATCTTTGAATAAACAGACGAGCCTTGTAGTTGATCAAATAAGTCGTAGATTCTCGGTAGTGGGTAGCGGTTCTTGATGGTAAGTTTGTTCAACTCTCGGTAGTCGATACACAACCTGAATGTACCATCTTTCTCCTTGACAAACAAAATAGGAGCTCCCCACGGTGATGTGCTTGGTCGAATGAAACCACGCTCTAAAAGTTCTTGTAATTGGCTTTGCAGTTCTTTCATCTCGCTGGGTGCGAGTCTGTAAGGAGCACGAGCTATTGGTGCAGCTCCTGGTACAAGATCTATTTGAAATTCAACGGATCGATGTGGGGGTAATCCCGGTAATTCTTTCGGAAATACATCGGGAAATTCTTTTGCAATGGGAACATCATTGATGCTCTTTTCTTCAGTTTGTACTTTCTCGACGTGTGCTAGAACAGCATAGCAACCTTTTCTTATTAGTTTTTGTGCCTTCAAATTACTAATAAGATGTAGCTTCATGTTGCCCTTTTCTCCGTACACCATTAAGGGTTTTCCTTTTTCTCGTATAATGCGAATTGCATTTTTGTAACAAACGATCTCTGCTTTCACTTCTTTCAACCAGTCCATACCGATTATCACATCAAAACTCCCTAACTCTACTGGTATCAAATCAATCTTAAATGTTTTGCTAACCAGTTTAATTTCTCGATTCCGACATATATTATCTGCTGAAATTAATTTACCATTTGCTAATTCGAGTAAAAATTTACTATCCAAAGGCGTCAATGGACAACTTAATTTAGCACAAAAATCTCTACTCATATAGCTTCTATCCGCACCCGAATCAAATAAAACGTAAGCAGATTTATTGTCAATAAGAAACGTACCCGTAACAAGCTTCGGGTCTTCCTATGCCTCTGCCGCATTAATATTGAAAACTCTTCCGCGGCCTTGTCCATTCGTGTTCTCCTGGTTTGGGCAATTTCTAATAATGTGGCCCGGTTTTCCACATTTATAACAAACTACATTGGCATAACTTGCTCCGACACTACTTGCTCTGCCATTACTCGTTCCGACACCATTTGCTCCTTTCGTTCTATTAACCCCTGGTCCGTAGACCTCACACTTCACCGCGCTATGACCATTTCTTTTAAACTTGTTGAAAAATTTGGTGCAGAACCCCGAGTGATACTTTTCACACCTTTGGCATAGCTGCTTCTGATTGTTGTTGTTGTTGCGGTTATTATTGTTGTTGAAATGATTGTTGTAGTTGCTGTTGTTGTTGTTGTTGGGCCGTTTGTTGTAGTTGCGATTGATGTTGTGATTGTTGGGATAATTGTTGCGATTATTGTTGTAATTGCTGTTGTTGTTGTATTGGTGATTCTTATCACCGTTTTCCTCCCACTTTCTTTTGACTTGCTTCACATTGGACTCTTCAGCAGTCTGTTCTTTAATTCTTTCTTCAATCTGGTTCACTAGTTTGTGAGCCATTCTACATGCCTGTTGTATGGAGGCGGGCTCGTGTGAACTTATATCTTCTTGGATTCTTTCCGGTAATCCTTTCACAAACGCGTCGATCTTCTCTTCCTCATCTTCGAATGCTCCCGGACACAATAGGCACAATTCTGTGAATCGTCTTTCATACGTGGTAATATCAAATCCTTGGGTTCGTAACCCTCTAAGTTCTGTCTTGAGCTTATTGACCTCGGTTCTGGGACGGTACTTCTCGTTCATCAAGTGCTTGAATGCTGACCACGGTAGTGCGTACGCATCGTCTTGTCCCACTTGCTCTAGATAGGTATTCCACCATGTTAATGCAGAACCTGTGAAGGTATGCGTAGCGTACTTCACTTTGTCCTCTTCAGTACACTTACTTATGGCAAACACCGATTTGACCTTCTCGGTCCACCGTTTCAATCCGATCGGTCCTTCGGTTCCATCAAATTCCAAAGGTTTGCAGGCAGTGAATTCTTTGTAGGTGCATCCTACACGATTTCCTGTACTGCCAGATCCAATGTTATTGTTGGTATGTAGCGCAGCCTGACTGCGGCTATGTTTGAAGCTAGAAAAGTACGGAATTCCTCTTCATTCATATTCACGGTGTGTCGAGTAGTCGGTGCCATTTCCTTCAAAATAGTCAAGTGGAACAAGTTAATCATACAGAATATTAAGAGTAGTTAATAGTATTTCGTAGCATAATATGAACTCATTTATAAAAGCTTTTTCTTCATATTAGCGTTTTATAAGTTTAAATTCGGGTAGTACCTACCCGTTAAGTTCATACTTAGTAGCTAATATACAATTCAACTACTACAATTCTATATGAAAAACTGATTGTAATAATATTTCGCGTTCAAACTTTTATACAATATTTTACAAACTTACAATACCGCTTATTTTACATAAAGCATGAAATATAGCACATAATAACTTTGATACAAGATAGTTGTGAAGATAATTCTAGCTAGTACACAAGTCGTTCAGCAAAGGCAATAAAGACACGTAATTCATACGTCCAGAAACAAGTCATGCATTCTGGTTTTACTAGGACTACTTCCTATCCTTTGTCTTGTGGAACATAACCGTTATGGCCGTTGATAAGACAGCGTGTTGTAACGTCGTCAAAGGGACGAGGGTTACGTAATGACCAACAGTCTCGTAATAACCTAAAAACCTCATTTCTTACCCCAATTACCGACTCCGTCACTTGTGAGAACGTTTTGTTTAATAGTTGTAGCCCGATGTTCTTGTTCTCACTTTGGTGAGAAGCGAACATTACTAACCCGTAAGCATAACATGCTTCTTTATGTTGCATGTTAGCCGCTTTTTCTAAATCACGAATTCCTATATTCGGATATACTGAGTCAAAATAATTTCTTAACCCATTGCGTAAAATAGCATTTGGGTTCCCCGCAATATATGCGTCAAAGTAAACACATCGTAACTTATGGATTTCCCAATGTGATATCCCCCATCTTCCGAACGAAAGCCTTTTATAAACCAAGGCATTCTTGGAACGTTCTTCGAATGTCTTACAAACTGATCTCGCCTTAAATAGTTGTGCCGAGGAATTCTGACCGACTCTAGACAAGATTTCATCAATCATGTCTCCGGGTAGGTCTCTTAAAATATTGGGTTGTCTATCCATTTTGTGTTTTTATACTGTAAAATAGACAAGAGTTAGATTCATAAAAAAAATACTTATTAATACAAGCAATTTTTACATATATCATAAAGCATAAGCACACTATATTACATATATTACACCACACGAATATAACTATCTTATTCCGACTTGCTCGTTTCTTCTTGTTCGGTTTTGGTTCGTTTTGCCAAGTTTCTAGGGATATATGATGTTCCCCTAATACAAGCCGTCGTTGTCCACATTGGTTTAGAAAAACCTGGTGGTTTAGAGGTTCCCGGGTCATTGTTACAACTTAAGGACTTTGGGGGTTGACGATACATATAAAGTTCATCGGGGTTGGAATTAGATTTCTCTATTTTTATGCCCTTTCCCTTATTATTTTCTTTTGCCTTTTTAAATTCAGTTGGGGTAATTTCTATAACATCATCGGAATTCTCGTCGGAATCCGATTCATCGGAGAATTGGTAATCCTCCCAATATTTTGCTTCCTTGGCGGAAACACCATTGACCATAATTAACCTTGGTCGGTTAGTTGAGGATTCTCTTTTACTTAACCGTTTTATTATTTCTTCCACCGGTTCTATTGCTTCTTCCGGTTCCGATTCTTCTTCCGGTTCCGATTCTTCTTCCGGTTCCGACTCTTCTTCCAGTTCCGACTCTTCTTCCGGTTCCTCTTCGGGAACTTGTGAATCAGTCCACGAATCATTCCAATTTACATTTGACTCTTCGTTATTATTAGGTGAGTCAATGGGACTTGTTCTAGAGGTAGACATCTATCACATAATATCAAACACGTTAAGAGATTAATATATCACATAATATTCATATGTTAAAAATATATAGTTTCCAACAAAAATGTTAAGCAATCATTTTTAAAGAAAACACGGTCGAAGTCCAGACTCACTAATGCATCCTAACAAACTCGATAAGACACACTAATGCAAATTTTCTGGTTCTCTAAGACCAACGCTCGGATACCAACTGAAATGTCCCGTTCTTATTGATTAAAAATGTTCCATATTAATTGATTTCGTTGCGAGGTTTTGACCTCTATATGAGACGTTTTTCAAAGACTGCATTCATTTTAAAACAAACCATAACCTTTATTTCATCAATAAAGGTTTAAAAAGCTTTACTTAGATTATCAAATAATGATAATCTAAAATATCCTGTTTACACACGACCATTACATAATGGTTTACAATACAAATATGTTACAACAAAATAAGTTTCTTGAATGCAGTTTTTACACAATATCATACAAGCATGGACTCCAAATCTCGTCCTTATTTAAGTATATGCGACAGCGGAAGCTCTTAATAATCACCTGAGAATAAACATGCTTAAAACGTCAACAAAAATGTTGGTGAGTTATAGGTTTAACCTATATATATCAAATCATAATAATAGACCACAAGATTTCATATTTCAATACACATCCCATACATAGAGATAAAAATCATTCATATGGTGAACACCTGCTAACCGACATTAACAAGATGAATATATAAGAATATCCCCATCATTCCGGGACACCCTTCGGATATGATATAAATTTCGAAGTACTAAAGCATCCGGTACTTTGGATGGGGTTTGTTAGGCCCAATAGATCTATCTTTAGGATTCGCGTCAATTAGGGTGTCTGTTCCCTAATTCTTAGATTACCAGACTTTATAAAAGGGGCATATTCGATTTCGATAATTCAACCATAGAATGTAGTTTCACGTACTTGTGTCTATTTTGTAAATCATTTATAAAACCTGCATGTATTCTCATCCCAAAAATATTAGATTTTAAAAGTGGGACTATAACTCACTTTCACAGATTTTTTACTTCGTCGGGAAGTAAGACTTGGCCACTGGTTGATTCACGAACCTATAACAATATATACATATATATCAAAGTATGTTCAAAATATATTTACAACACTTTTAATATATTTTGATGTTTTAAGTTTATTAAGTCAGCTGTCCTCGTTAGTAACCTACAACTAGTTGTCCACAGTTAGATGTACAGAAATAAATCGATAAATATTATCTTGAATCAATCCACGACCCAGTGTATATGTATCTCAGTATTGATCACAACTCAAACTATATATATTTTGGAATCAACCTCAACCCTGTATAGCTAACTCCAACATTCACATATAGAGTGTCTATGGTTGTTCCGAAATATATATAGATGTGTCGACATGATAGGTCGAAACATTGTATACATGTCTATGGTATCTCAAGATTACATAATATACAATACAAGTTGATTAAGTTATGGTTGGAATAGATTTGTTACCAATTTTCACGTAGCTAAAATGAGAAAAATTATCCAATCTTGTTTTACCCATAACTTCTTCATTTTAAATCCGTTTTGAGTGAATCAAATTGCTATCGTTTTATATTGAACTCTATTTATGAATCTAAACAGAAAAGTATAGGTTTATAGTCGGAAAAATAAGTTACAAGTCGTTTTTGTAAAGGTAGTCATTTCAGTCGAAAGAACGACGTCTAGATGACCATTTTAGAAAACATACTTCCACTTTGAGTTTAACCATAATTTTTGGATATAGTTTCATGTTCATAATAAAAATCATTTTCTCAGAGTAACAACTTCTAAATCAAAGTTTATCATAGTTTTTAATTAACTAACCCAAAACAGCCCGCGGTGTTACTACGACGGCGTAAATCCGGTTTTGCGGTGTTTTTCGTGTTTCCAGGTTTTAAATCATTAAGTTAGCATATCATATAGATATATAACATGTGTTTAGTTGATTTTAAAAGTCAAGTTAGAAGGATTAACTTTTGTTTGCGAACAAGTTTAGAATTAACTAAACTATGTTCTAGTGATTACAAGTTTAAACCTTCGAATAAGATAGCTTTATATGTATTAATCGAATGATGTTATGAACATCATAACTACCTTAAGTTCCTTGGATAAACCTACTGGAAAATAGAAAAATGGATCTAGCTTCAACGGATCCTTGGATGGCTCGAAGTTCTTGAAGCAGAATCATGACACGAAAACAAGTTCAAGTAAGATCATCACTTGAATTAAGATTGTTATAGTTATAGAAATTGAACCAAAGTTTGAATATGATTATTACCTTGTATTAGAATGATAACCTACTGTAAGAAACAAAGATTTCTTGAGGTTGGATGATCACCTTACAAGATTGGAAGTGAGCTAGCAAACTTGAAAGTATTCTTGATTTTATGTAACTAGAACTTGTAGAATTTATGAAGAACACTTAGAACTTGAAGATAGAACTTGAGAGAGATTATTAGATGAAGAAAATTGAAGAATGAAAGTGTTTGTAGATGTTTTTGGTCGTTGGTGTATGGATTAGATATAAAGGATATGTAATTTTGTTTTGATGTAAATAAGTCATGAATGATTACTCATATTTTTGTAATTTTATGAGATATTTCATGCTAGTTGCCAAATGATGGTTCCCACATGTGTTAGGTGACTCACATGGGCTGCTAAGAGCTGATCATTGGAGTGTATATACCAATAGTACATACATCTAAAAGCTGTGTATTGTACGAGTACGAATACGGGTGCATACGAGTAGAATTGTTGATGAAACTGAACGAGGATGTAATTGTAAGCATTTTTGTTAAGTAGAAGTATTTTGATAAGTGTATTGAAGTCTTTGAAAAGTGTATAAATACATATTAAAACACTACATGTATATACATTTTAACTGAGTCGTTAAGTCATCGTTAGTCGTTACATGTAAGTGTTGTTTTGAAACCTTTAGGTTAACGATCTTGTTAAATGTTGTTAACCCAATGTTTATAATATCAAATGAGATTTTAAATTATTATATTATCATGATATTATCATGTATGAATATCTCTTAATATGATATATATACATTAAATGTCTTTACAACGATAATCGTTACATATATGTCTCGTTTAAAAATCATTAAGTTAGTAGTCTTGTTTTTACATATGTAGTTCATTGTTAATATACTTAATGATATGTTTACTTATCATAGTATCATGTTAACTATATATATATCCATATATATGTCATCATATAGTTTTTACAAGTTTTAACGTTCGTGAATCACCGGTCAACTTGGGTGGTCAATTGTCTATATAAAACATATTTCAATTAATCAAGTCTTAACAAGTTTGATTGCTTAACATGTTGGAAACATTTAATCATGTAAATATCAATCTCAATTAATATATATAAACATGGAAAAGTTCGGGTCACTACAGGTAATACCCGAGAGATATATAAATTCACAATTAATATGTTACATTCTTCGAATCTGATTCCGCAAATCATCCATTATACTCCCTACTTTCACAACAATATACATTCTTTTATAGAAATCAAAACAACCATACTCATTCAAAAATCTAATTACATATTCTGATTTTGAAATCGCCGAATTCAATTCAAGTTATAACCGGTATCATCACTCTTAGATTCTTACATCTTTCAAAACTATACTTTAACTTCAAAACTGTGTTAGCACATCGTATGTATATTAACGATTATAATCTGCGTTCAAGCCCTTCGAAGTACCTGAAGACACTTCAAATAATGAACAATCGAGATGATGATCCAACCACATGTTATCCACAGTTACATACCTAAAAAACTCTTGAAACCAAAGTCATAATTTAACATGTATTCATGTCAGACCTTTTGGCATTTACTAGCTAAAATAACTTTTCAATCCCTTCTAAAAATAGACGGTTTTGTCACAGCTCCAGCAAACCAACTTCAATTGTTCATTCGAATAAGCCTTATTATAATGATTACCGGGGAACCTTTCATATCTCGCCACATTAGCAGTAAACTTATTAACAACTTCATTGATCTTTGACTTTCTGAAGAATCTTTATATTTATCAAAACCCCATCATTTACTCATCTGCATCTTGTAACGAGAATTTCCATACGAATCATCGAAAATTAACAATCAGTATTTTGAAATCTCGCAGCATGTCTACGCCAACAATTATATGTGTCTATCTGGACTTATATACTTTGAATGTGAAGTTTCTGAAAAACACCCTAAACTGCGAACTAGTTCTCGAAATACTGATGAAGCGGCAAAAACTATAAACGACCTTAACAGTAAAAAGTTTGATGATAAAGAGTAGTGTGTTGGCAAAGCTCAGAAAAAGAAAAGATTTGGTACTGAAAAATACGGATTGAGCAAACCATGAAGAAGGCTGTGGATAAATCACAAGGACGAAATCTACCTTCAAAGAATCCAAATGATTCCGTGTCTACTGAAGTCATTATCGAATACCTTGCTCCTGACTCTAAACCCTTAAGGACAATATTCTTCATCATCCTCTAATATTCGAAATTTTAAGATATCATCGTATCTTTCATTATAAATATCCTCCATATTTCTGAAGATATTTCCATAATTATTCTTATCTGAAATCATTTACCTCTTCGTGCAATCTGTATTACATCATAAAAGAAACTATTTTAGTTTCTAAATTCTGAAACTTTCGAATTTAAAATAGGAATATTTTTGAAGTAGTGTTGGGAACTGAAGCATGAACTAGTATAATATAATGACACTTGATCAACGTGATTATATTACAGTAAGTCATGCTGAGTTTCTAAATGGTACGTGATGATTCACAGATCATAACGTCATCATGTGCTATGTTACACGACTCTTGTATTCTCTTTAACCTCTAAAATATCAAGAAAATATTTCTTGATGATTCGGCCTTTTCCGAGGTATTCTAGTAATTTGACAAGTCAAGATCGTGCCATTACAATTTCCTTCTTATAACATTAACAATGTTCATTCCAAAATTCATATATGCGAATTCTGGACCATTACAAGCGGTGCTTAATCGCAAGAAGAAGAAACGAAAGGACAAAACTCCGAAATAGAAATTGGGGTATAAATCGCAGCAAATAAAAGAGAGCATTAATTGGGGATGACAATGATTATAGAAGACAGAAGCAGGGACATCGAAATATAAGGGAAGATATAAAACCCAACAACAACCCAGAAACTATAAAACGTATATATCGATGCATATAGCAATATAAAGACACGGGAGAACTAAAAACACTATAAAACCAAGTGTATAGTAGAAGTAAATAGATTCTTCTAGAGGCAGATGAAAAAGAAGAACGACAGATATGAAAGTGAGGAGTATATCGAGAATCAGCACTGGATGAAGCATATTGACGAATAATTTTAAAGTAAGAATTAAGGGAGAAAGAATAGAAGGTGTGAATTAAAAGGAAACGAAGGAGGTGGATTTATAGTGAAATGTCCGATAGAAAAATCGAGATGAATCATCGCATTAAATCGAAGAGGATCATAATTTCCTTAATCACCGAAGAATCAAATCCTATATAGATTATAAAGATTTTCTTTAATCCGGAGATCAACCGTGATGACTTCAAAAGATAAGATGAATCCCTATTTTCTCATTTCACTCTTTTACGATAGCTTCACTCATACGTTTCGAGTAATCGAATTATTTTATCCATATTTCTCAATCATGATAAAACCTTATGAATCAACTTATATTCGTCATAATAACGTTCTTATTGTTAGCCATGACGACCTCGATCAAATTTCGGGACGAAATTTCTTTAACGGGTAGGTACTGTGACGACCCGGAAATTTCTGACCAAATTTAAACTTAACCTTTATATGTTTCCGACACGATAAGCAGAATTTGTAATGTTGAATCTCAAAAAGTTTGGAACTACATTCATGTAATCAATTACCCTTTGACCGTGTTCGATGATTCACGAATAATTATGAGTATATAGATATGTATATATAATATATAATATTAACTGAAAACATTAAAAAAGTATTAGATATATGATACTTTACTTGAACGTATTTGTTTCGATATATTTATCGACAGAATTAAGAGATAATATCAAATGATTGAATTATCAGATACATTATGATATGATTACGGACCTATGTTATGAGGTCCACTGTGATTTAAGAAATCTATTCTTTTTGACAACATTCGGAAAATGGTAAAGTGATTTATAAATAAGAACAAATGTGTTAATTAACGGGAACTAGACAAGGGTTAGTGGAAATTCCTGTTTAATTTTCAAGGCATGTTTTATAATATTTTCCTCGTGACCTTGATAAGATAACTATGTTAACTTTCATTTTATTTAATATGAAAATAAGAACGTGGAGTGTAAATAACTTAGATGTTGGATATCGACAAGTTAAGTGACTCGACATTTTTCATTAAGATGATTTCATACGTTTATTTAACCTTTGGACTTTATTCCATGCTTCACCAACAGACTGTAATTTAAAAACTTGAAACCTATTATGAATATATATAATTCTACTTTTCTAAAATGTTTTATGATATAACGATTTCCATTATTTTAACCTTTTAACAAAATGATTCTTAAATATATTTACTTTTGGAAAAAAAATTATCATATTTATTTAATTTAGTTTCAAAAGTACAAAAAAACGTTTTCAGTTTAAAAAGAACTTTATTATTAAAACGTATATATCTTTTATAAATATCTAGAACCATTTTGACAACTCATTACTTAACCAGTATGATAAAGATAACGATATTTATATTTTATTTTATTAAAAATATATATCGATTTAAATTAATATTATATATATTTATACAAGTATTATACGTATATAGTTTTATACTTTTACTATACTTTAACTTTACCTTTACTTTACTTTTACTTTACTTTAACTTTAATAATTTATACTTTAATAATTCACTTTAAAAATTCATACTTTAATAATTCACTTTAATAATTCATACTTTAATAATTCACTTTAATAATTCATTTTACTAATTCATACTTAAATAATTTACTTTAATAATTCACTTTAATAATTCATACTTTAATAATTCACTTTAATAATTCACTTTAATAATTCACTTTAATAATTCATACTTTAATAATTCACTTTAATAATTTATACTTTAATAATTCACTTTAATAATTCAAAAATCTATTATAAATAGAATTGAATAGGTTTCATTATTTCATAGAAACTTGAAAATATATTTCTCTAAACTCTCTCAATTGAATTACATATATATATTTTCTTTGTATTATTTCAAGTTATTATTAGTATACATAAAATACTACGATGGAGTTATACTCAGACGATTTCAAAATAAGTTTTCAAATGGGATAGAGCTAAGGAAATTATGGGTTATAGCTATGGAGGTTATGGGTATTGATCGAGGGTATTTCTCGTGAGGTCAACCTAACGTTTATCATTTTCGTTGCGTCTACGTACTTTCCCGCAATATTGAATCACAATATTGATACGTTCGTGAATCCGAGACAAACCCTGCACTTGTTCAGTGCTGTCATATACATAATTGCTACTAAATACAGTATTGTGAGTTTCATTTGCTCATTCTTTAATTTCTTTTGCAATATATATTTTTGGGCTGAGAATACATGCGCTGTTTTATAAATGTTTTACGAAGTAGGCACAAGTACTAAAACTAATTCTATGTGGGTTTAAACCAGAAATATACCCTTAGCTTGGTAACATTAAACTACTTGTCTATGTACGGTAGGCGTGAATCCTAAAGATAGAACTATTGGGCCTGACAAACCCCATCCTGACTATGGGATGCTTTAGTACTTCGATGTTATTTTAAACACACCTGATCTGGTGTACTTCAGAGGGTAAAACATGAATGTTAAGGCTTGTTACTGGGTGCCTACAACTTATAGAATACTTTTAAACACTTGCGAGTGTACGAATATTTATCGAAACTGAAATCTTGTGGTCTATTACTATTATGGAAATGATTGATTATGATAAACTAATGAACTCACCAACCTTTTGGTTGCCACTTTAAAGCAT
Organism: Rutidosis leptorrhynchoides; assembly: GCF_046630445.1. NCBI lineage: Eukaryota > Viridiplantae > Streptophyta > Magnoliopsida > Asterales > Asteraceae > Rutidosis > Rutidosis leptorrhynchoides. Next base: position 272,196,920 of record NC_092335.1, read on the forward strand.
GTTTATTCTCATGTATTAAAGAAATCTTCCGCTGTGCATTAGCTCATTTTAAGGATATTACCTGGAGTCATTCATGACATACTTTGAAAGACGTTGCATTCGAGTCGTTGAGTTCATCAAGATTAATATTAAGTCAATTATAGTTGGATGTAATATGAAATGGTATGCATGCCGTCAATTTTTGATGTAAAGAAAGTTTGTCTTTTAAAAATGAATGCAATATTTGTAAAACGTATCATATAGATGTGACAACCCAGAAATTTCCAACCAAATTTAAACTTTAATCTTTATATGTTTCCGACACGATAAGCAATATTTGTTAAGTTAAATTTCAAGAATTTTAAACTATGTTCATACATTCATTCAACCTCGACCAAGTTCCAACGATTCACGAACCATTAAACGAATATGATTATATATGTATATGTGTATATATATTATAACTTGAAACGTAAATAAAATATTAGATTAAATACTTTATATGATTGTATCTGTTTCAAAATGTTTATTAATGGAATTAGAAGATAAGATCAAATGATTGAATTATCAGATATAGTAAATTATGATTACAAGTCTCTGTTGAAAGGCCCACGTTGATTTGAGAAATCTTTCCATTTTAACAATATTCGGAAAATGGTAAAGTGATTTATAAATAAGAACAAATTGTCAATCATTGAGAACTAGACAAAGGATAGTGGAAGATTGAATCTCATAAAGACTCGATTGATCTATTTAGTTTCAAACGTACAAAAACGTTTTTAGTTTAAAAAGAACTTTATTATTAAAATGTATATAACTTTTATAAATATCTACAACCACTTTTGACAACTCATTACTTAACTAGTATGATAAAGATAACGATATTTATATTTTATTTTATTAAATATATATAACGATTTAAATTAATATTATATATATTTATACGCGTATTATACGTACATAGTTTTATACTTTTACTATACTTAAACTTTACCTTTACTTTATTTTTACTTTACTTTAACTTTAATAATTCACTTTAATAATTCATACTTTAATAATTAACTTTAATAATTCATACTTTAATAATTCACTTTAATAATTCATACTTTAATAATTCACTTTAATAATTCATACTTTAATAATTCATACTTTAATAATTCACTTTAATAATTCATACTTTAATAATTCACTTTAATAATTCAAAAATCTATTATAAATAGAATTCAATAGGTTTCATTATTTCATAGAAACTTGAAAATATTTTTCTCTAAACTCTCTCAATCGATTTACATATATATATTTACTCCATATTATTTCAAGATATTATTAGTATACATAAAATATTACGACGGAGTGCTGTCCGAGTGATTTCGAAATTGTTTTTCGAGTGGGATAAGATTAAGGAAATTATGGGTTATAGCTATGGAGGTGATTGAGTATGGTTCATGGGTATGCTCATGAGGTCAATATAGTGTTTATCATTTCCGTTGCGTCTACGTACCTTCCCTGCAATATTGAATCTCAATATTGATACGTGAGTACTCATAATTTAACTTTTACATACTAATAGTGTATCCCTGACTAGTGCTCGAGTATTTAGGATTATGCATGCTTGTACTTTTGATATTGCCCTTAGACAGGTTAGGTTGAATCTTGAATTAGTTACACTTGCGGTTGAGATAAGGTATAAGATATGCATGTCATTGGAAAGCTAGCGAAAAATTAAGAAATTTTCCTTTAGATATCGAATAGTTTCGAAGAACGGATTAGAAGTTATAATCAATTGAATTTTCGATATTTTTATTAAAAATGATTATTATTATCGTCGTTTTTATCGTCGTTCTAGTTTTATCTTATTATTATCATTATTATTATCTTTATCAATAAAAGGGATTTATCATTAAAAATTGTTATTTTTTTTTATTATTACTATCGTTATTATCGTTAAAGTTATAATTAGTATTATTATTATTATTATCCAATTATTATTATTATTATTATTATTATTATTATTATTATTATACAATTATTATTATTATTATTAGTATTATTATTATTATTATTATTATTATTATCATTATTAATATATATATATCATTATTTAAAAATGGTTATTGTTACTGTTATTATTATTATTACTATATTATCATTAAGATAATTATTAGTATTATCGTTAATAATGTTATAGTAACTATCATTATTAATATTATTGTAATTAAAACAAATATTTGTAACACCTAATTATTTTGATTACTATTATTATCATTATTATGAACACGATATAAAAGACGATTAAAAGCTATTAAACGAAACGATTAGGAAATAATGAGTAAGAGTATCATGATGAAATTTAAATATTATAAGATATTGATTTAGATAAAATTATCGTTCTTATTATTTTTATCATTACTATTATTATTAAAAGTATCGTTAGTATTAAAACTATCATTTTAACAAAAATTATCATTTTAATAGAAATGTCATTGTTACTATAAAATATCATTATTATTATTATTTTAAATAGAATTATTATTTTAAAGATAATATTAAAAATTATCGTAAATATTAAAGTTATCATAATTAAAATTATCGTTTTATCATAATGTCATCTTAGTAATTATAAATATTGATATTTTTATAATAATAATTATTATTACAAAATAATACAACTTTTACTTACTATCATTATAGATATTATTTTATCAAATAAATATGTGATACAAACATATTTTACTACGTGTAATAACATACTTTAATAATACCTATCATATTATCTTTATGATATTAAATGAACCCTATAAATTTTATTACTTAATATATATAAAAGTATATTTTATTATATAAATTTAATATAAAATTTTATTTATTAATAAATAAATTATATTATTTACTCTAATAGATCTTTTAAAAATATTTAAAAATATAAAATGACGATATTTAAACTATATATTAATCATGTATAGATTTTTGGAAATTATTTTGAGTCAAATTTACTTTTGTTGACTTTTGCATATTAGTCTCGAGCATTAGGATTGTGGTACACTATGACTTGACCTAATTTGTTAGACAAATATTGACCAACACATAAATATATAATTAATTTAGGTTCGTGAATCCGAGGCCAACCTTGCACTTGTTCAATGACGTTATATGTATTTTTACTACGAAATACAGTATGGTGAGTTTTCATTACTCCCTTTTCATATATATTTTTGGGACTGAGAATACATGCGCTGCTTTTATAAATGTTTTACGATATAGCCACAAGTAATCAAAATTACATTCTATGGTTGAATTATCAAAATCGAATATGCCCCTTTTTATTAAAGTCTGGTAATCTAAGAATTAGGGAACAGACACCCTAATTGACGCAAATCCTAAAGATAGATCTATTGGGCCTAACATGTGATGACCCGGAGATTTCCGAACAAATTTAAACTTTAACCTTTATATATATCCGACACGATAAGCAAAAATCTGTAATGTTGAGTCCCAAAAGTTTTGAAACTATATTCATTTAATCAAATACCCTTTGACCATGCCTAACGATTCACGAACAATTATTTGTAAATAAATATATATGCATATACATGTGTGCTTATTAAATTGAGATATATCAATAAAACATTGAACGGATTAGTTAATATGAATATAAGCTATGAGATCTATTTTTTTTTAAACTTGGAAATGCTATCAAGGTATTGAATGAATAATATGTTACATAAACATATTTGTTCGGTGTAAGTTTATCGACGAGATTAAAAGATAATATCAAATGATTGAATTATCGGATACATTGAACTATGATTATGAGCCTCTGTTATGAGGTCCACTTTGAATTAGGAAACCCTTACTTTTTAACGGTATTCGGAATAAATGGTAAAGTGATTTACAAGTAAGAACAAAGTATCACTTATTGGGAGTTAGACAGAAGTTAGTGGAGAATCGAATTTCATAATACTCGATTTATCATATAGAAGGAATAATTGGGATAAGATTCGTTGATTAGATAAACCCAATTGATATGTTATATTAAGATATATTATTTAGAAAGATCAAGGTGATTAAATTAAACATGGACGCATATCAAATTAAGTTTTAAATGTAAATGTTACGCGTTATAAGATCTACTAAACGAAATTAACTTGAACTATTATTTGTTCTGATAAACTACATACTATATTAATATTTTCATACGATATGTACAAGGTTATATTTTTTAAATGAAAATATAGTTATATTTTACTAAATGATAAATAATAATACCGAATCAGTCAAAAGACGTTTTGATTTAAACTAATGTCATTAAAAGTGTTTTGATAAATAATGGGACTATGAGTTATAAAAGGAAATGACCAAAACATTCAAAATATTAAGTTACACTTTGAGTGAGTTAGTTTTTAATTAATTTAAGTCTAGTTATTAATAAAGGTACATGTCATAAAACATTTATTTTAAAATAAAATATTTTGACAAACAACGAAACTCTGATTTATAGAAGTAAATGACCACAACACTCAATTACATAAGTCACAATTTTTTATAAAGTAATTTGTTGATGAGAAAGTCAAATTATTAATAAGGGTACGCGTCGCGTAACGTAAAAGGCTAGTTTTCTAAACGTACGAAAGTGCGCATGAAAAACCGAAAGTGGTACATGAGTTGTGAGACCACGTCCGTGTCATTTTTGTAAAAATTATATTTTTACCATGAACATAAATATAATATAATATATAAGTAATTATATAAATTAAATAATATATTATATTAAATATCATATAATCTAAAGCAAACATTCCACGTTTCTTTTAATATAAGATGTAGACTTTAGCCACAAATCACGGAGCACAATTTGATTTTTTATTTTTATTTTTTTTTTTTTATTATTTTTTTTTTAATTCTTATTTGATCTAAAAGTTGAAGACCAATAATCACAGAGGCATAGTAGGGATGGAGTGGTCAAATTTCTATAAAACCCATTAAACTTCAGAAGATATAACACACACATATAATCTATATCTTCCTATCTAATCTATATCTTTCTATCTAAATTACATACTCCGTATATTATTTTTATTTAAATTATTATTATTATTATTATTACTAGTAGTATATTTATTAGTTATACATAAAATATTACGACGAGGTCATGAGCGGGTCATTTCAAGACAAGTTTTATGAGTAGGATAGGGCTAAGGAAATTATGGGTTATAGCTATGGAGGTGATGGGTATGGTCCATGGGTATGCTCATGAGGTCAATTTAGTGTTTGTCATCTCCGTTGCGTCTACGTACCTTTCCTACAATATTGAATCCCAATATTGATACGTGAGTACTCATAATTTAATTTTTATATACTAATAGTGTATCCCTGACTAGTGCTCGAGAAAATAGAATTATGCATGTTTGTACATTTGATATTGCCCTTAGATAGGTTATGTTGAATCTTAAAGGTTGTTATACTAGGGATGAAATAAGGTATAAGATATGCATGTCCTTGGAAAGCTAGCGAAAAATTAAGAACTTTTCATTTAGATATCAAATGGATTCGATGAACGGTTAGAAAGTTATGAAATAAACGAATTGTATAATTAATTTCGTAATTAAAATTGCTGATGATAATTAGTAAACTAATTTTCTGAGTAATAAAAAGTGGTTATTTGGATTCTACTCGTCGAGTAGATGAATTTTCATATAAAGCACGTCTCGTTTCGTTGAACGGTTTTCAAGTTATGGATAAAAGAAGTTTTGTAAATTTTGATGAAACGTCGATACGGAAACTGAAATTCTCGCTGATCTGCGTTGTTTCAGATTAAAACAAAAATACCACTGAATTCTTTGTTGTAAGGTCTAACAAACGACTCTGGCCGTTTGTCAATTCGAGTCTCGACGATTTTTCTAAAAATCGTCAAAGTTGACTGTTTGGTCACATTTTAAAATTCTAAAAAGAGTTGAAACTTTTTTATTAAAAATGTTAGTTTTGTATCAGTTGTCATGGTCGGCCTGATGTGTGTTTACTTTTGCCAAAAATCATGTTATCTCTTTGTGGTAACGAGAATTTGAAGGCTGTGACCGTTTATCAATCGGAGTTCCGATAATTTTTTTCTAAAAATCGCTGAAGTGGCCGTTTAGTCATGTTTGACCGAAAAATCATTTTGTTGTATAAGTTATTGTATTTTTGCATGCGACCTCGTTTTTACTTTAACCTTTGACTTTTGCACATTAGTCTCGAGCATTGGGATTGTGGTACACTATGACTTGGCCTAATTTATTAGACAAATATTGACAAATACATAAATATATATAATTAATATAGGTTCGTGAATCCAAGGCCAACCTTACACTTGTTCAATGATGTTATATGTATTTTTACTACAAAATACAGTATGGTGAGTTTCATTTGATCCCTTTTACTCTTTACATTTTTGGGCTGAGAATACATGCAAATACTTTATTAACTGTTTTATAATATTTACATGCGTGAGTTTCATTTGCCTTTTTACCCTTTATATTTTTGGGCTGAGAATACATGCGCAATTTTTATAAATGATTTACAAAATAGACACAAGTACGTGAAACTACATTCTATGGTTGAATTATCGAAATCGAATATGCCCCTTTTTATTTAGTCTGGTAATCTAAGAATTAGGGAACAGACACCCTAATTGACACGAATCCTAAAGATAGATCTATCGGGCTCAACAAGCCCCATCCAAAGTACCGGATGTTTTAGTACTTCGAAAATTATATCATGTCCGAAGGAGGATCCCGGAATGATGGGGATATTCTTATATATGCATATTGTTAATGTCGGTTACCAGGTGTTCAATCCATATGAATGATATTTTTGTCTCTATGCATGGGACGTATATTTATGAGAAATGGAAATCTGAAATCTTGTGGTCTATTAAAATGATGGAAACGATTGTTTAAGTTAAACTAATGAACTCACCAACCTTTTGGTTGACACTTGAAATCATGTTTATTCTCAGGTTTGAAAGAGATCTTCCGCTGTGCATTAGCTCATTTTAAAGATATTACTTGGAGTCATTCATGACATATTTCAAAAGACGTTGCATTCGAGTCGTTGAAGTTCATTAAAGATTATTATTAAGTAAATGACAGATTAGGTCATTTATAGTTTGGATATTATGAAATGGTATGCATACATGTCAACTTTCGATGTAATGAAAGATTGTCTTTTAAAAATGAATGCAATGTTTGTAAAATGTATCATTTAGAGGTCAAGTACCTCGCGATGTAATCATATGTTATTGTATTCGTCCCTATGGATTGGGTCGGGTCGTCTCATGTGGTATCAGAGCGGTGGTCTTAGCGAACCAGGTCTGCATTAGTGTGTCTAACTGATAAGTCGTTAAGATGCATTAGTGAGTCTGGACTTCGACCGTGTCTGTATGTCAAAATTTTGCTTATCATTTTGTGTCGAAAATCATACTACTTATCATCTGTAGGAAATTACCTGCTTATCATTCCTAAGTCTAGACGCGTTTTCTTGCATTTATTGCATAATAGTGTATAGACAAAATCTTATCCTGGCATATCTGTTACTGTGAACTTTGAATGACATTTTTCAAAGATTCTTCCGTAATTTATGAGTTTTTGGTAATATATATACATATGTAAATTATGTATTGAAGAATACCAAATCTAATTCCTATAATCTATTTCATATCAAAAATTCATTCCCTTGATCATACGAGATGGATCCCTCAACCAGTTCGAATTCCTCAGATTTCGACAGCTATTCCGATATGGAGTCTCATTCGAGCTTTGACAACAGTGTGACCGGAATGGATCAACCAATCAGCCATCATCTATTTTGGATAAAATGGGGATGGGTTCGTAGCCTCCTCAATCATTGGAGACAAGAAGAAGGTGATCCCTTCCATCCACCACATTGCCCTCTTGGCGATGAACCTGAAGCACTTACCGGCGAACCTGTTCGAGGAACCATTTTCTCTCTCATCTCCAGAGTATCTCGTCACGACTATATACTACACCAAATTCTAGATTATATTTATCCGCTCGTCCGAACTACTGATCATCCCGGCGTAATAGAAGAAGTTAATGAACTTCGCGCTCGCGTTACGGCTTTGGAAAATACGGTGCGAAGATTACAAACACCATCAGCAGCACCAGCGGCATAACCAATACCGCCAATAACATCCACATCGCAAGCCTCAATACCATAAGCACCAACAGCATCACCGGAATCAACAGCAACTACCATTATTAACACCAACAGTATCAATACCACCACCAACAATCACATCCGCATCATACGCCTCAATATCACAATCTGTACCTCGGATATCAACATCACATGCACCATAAATACCAAGGAGTACCAACAACAACAAACGATGAAGTATTGATTCCTAACCTCATCGGAGAAACATCCTGCGGTGATTATGTAATCTGTAAAGTCATAGAGACTACCTATCTCAGCCTTAACCATAAATCAGATGAGTGAACCAGAATGATAAAAGAAAGAGTAGAAACCCTAACAAGAATTGTGCGTAAGGTACAAGCTAGACTTGTTTTACCAACAGCATCAACAGTACCCTTAGCCTCACCAACACAGTCAGCGTTGTCAACATCGCTAGAATCGTCAGCACCTCTAACATCACCAACTCCACCAGTTCAAGGAATCACCGTGGACATCATTACGAATCAACGAATATATTGAATCAACGAGTTATGAAGTATTAACTCAGTTCCTTCGAAGAATTTATATGTATATCCTATATATATATAAATTTTTAAACCATGATAAATCTTTCTGTACTAAGCTATTATGTATGGAACTTAACTATCTGGTTAATTTATATTATTAATTTGCTATGATGTACATTCTTCGTTAACAATTTAATCATTGCTAACTACAATCTCTGCTTCAACTCAATAAATTTTATTTCATAATAAATCAAGTGTATCATTCAATAACATGTTTGATTATACACTTTCATCTTCGATATACCCGAAATTTATGAGAAAACAATATTCGTATCTTGCTAAGTTAGCAAGAGTTCTATGAGCATCAGCATGATTCACTAAGGAAATACATATAAATATTGAAGCATTGATTACATTAGTGAAATACTCCGCAAAGATTATGTAATCTCTAATGTTTTAGAGAAAATTCATTTCTAATTCAATCCGAAAATCAAATGAGCTTAGTATGATATTAAGTCATTGAATCTGTACTACATCTGAAGAAAATATACCCACATATATTTTCATAAAGATTGTAATGAGAATTCTTGTTCAAAATATTATTTGTGAAATTTTTTTTAACGGGTAGGTAATACCCGAGAGATATATAAAATCACAATTAATATGTTACATTCTTCAATTCTGATTCAATAATCATCAACTAAACCAATATACATTCTTCTATAGAAATCAAAACAACCATACTCATTCGAATCTAATTACATATACTGATTTTGGGAATTTCAGAATTCAACTCGTGATACAACCAAAATCATCACTCTTAGATCTTTACATTTTTCAAAGCTATACTTTGACTTCAAAACTGTGATAGAACCTCACTTTTAATCGTAACACATAAGATGGATATGAAAAATCATTCGGGATTTAGGACGATTTCATCATTTGGATATTGACTATGACAATCTGCAATTAAAACCCTTCGAAATTCTAGAAGACACTTCAAATAATAAACAACTGAGATGATGATCCAACCACACGTTACCCGAAGTTTTGTACCTGAAAAACTCTCGAAACCAAAGTCATAATCTAACATGTACCTGCGTCGAATTCTTCTAGCAAAAACAACATTTCAATTCCTTTTCAAAGTAGCCAATTTTGTCACAGCTCCAGCAAGTCAACTTCGATTTTTCAGTCGGACCAGTCTTATTATAACCCTGATAGATACGTTGCCCTTTCGTCATTTTTACTGGGGAACCTTTCATAATCCACCATATTACCATCAGCGTTTAATCATCTAAAACACGATTCTTCTGAACCCATCTCGAATTGATAACCAGTGATTCAGATATTATAGCATTAAATGCAGAGGAAACTTAAACATGATAGACGATCTAAACGGTCAAAAGTTTGATGAGAAAAGATAGTGAGTTGGTAAAGCTCAGAAAAAGAAAGGATTTGGTACTGAAAAACGAATTGAGCAATGTATGAACGAAGCAGTGGACAAATCACAGAGACTAAATCTGCCTTCAAGGGATCCAAATGATTCAGTGCCTGCTGAACTCGTTAGTAAATACCTTACTTCTTATTCTAAACCTTCACAGACAGATATTCTTCATCATCATCTCACCTTAAATATTATAAGATATCTTCGTATCTTTCCTTATACATATTCTCCATATTCATGGAGATATTATCACAACGATTTTTATCTGAGATCATTTATCTCTCCGCGATACCTGCAACATAAAAGAAACGGTGTTAGTTTCTAAATTCTGAAAAATTTTAAATATGAATGTTTTGAAGTAATGTTGGGAACTGTTGCATGGGTTAATATAATATAATGACACTTGATCAACGTCATTATATTACAGTAATTCATGCTGAGTTTCTAATGGAACGTGATGATTCACAGAACATACCGTCATCATGTGCCATTTACACGACTCTTACATTCTACCTAATCTCTAAATATATCAAGAAAATTTTTTTCTTGATGATTCGGTCTTTTCCAGGGTATTCTGGTAATTTGACAAGTCAAATCGCGCCATCACCATTTCCTTCTTAGAACATTAGTTATGTTCATTCCGAATTTCATACCTACGAATTCCGGACCATTACTCGCTTGACTCGAGGACGGGAAGAAGAAACGAAAGAATGAAGCTCCAAACTAGAAATTGGAGCATAAACCGCAACAACTAAAAGAGAGTATTAACTATGGGTGACAATGATTATAGAAGACAGAAGCAGGGGCATCAAAATATAAGGGAAGGTGTAAAATCTAACAACAACCCAGAAATTACAACCCGTATATATCGATGCATATAGCAATGTAAAGACATGGGAGAACTAGAAACACTATAAACCCAAGAGTATAGTAGAAGTAAATAGATTCTTCTGGTGGCAGATTAAAAAGAAGAATGACAGATATGCAAGTTAAGAGGATATCAAGGATCAGGATGGGATGGAGCATATTAACGAATACTTTAAAGTAGGAATTGAGAAAGAAAGAATAGAAGGTGTGAGTTGTAAGGAAATGGAGAGGATGGATTTATAGGAAAATTTTCGACAGAGCAATCGAAGCAGATTATCGCATTTAATCAAGGAAGATCTGAATCTCCTTAATTACCGAAGAATCAAATCTTAATATGAAGATTTCTTCTAAATTCCTTAAATTCCGGAAATCAATCTTGACTACGACACCGGTTAAGTCAAACTTACTTTTATTCATTTTCACTCTTAAGTGATAGCTTCATTCGTGCTCTTCACAAAAACAAATCATTTTATCTATATTAATCAATGATGATAAAACCCTAATTATCAGTTCATATACGTCATGAAAACACTCTTACTGTTAGCCATGACAACCTCTATCAAATTTCGGGACGAAATTTCTTTTAACGGGTAGGTACTGTGATGACCCGGAGATTTCCGAACAAATTTAAACTTTAACCTTTATATATATCCGACACGATAAGCAAAAATCTGTAATGTTGAGTCCCAAAAGTTTTGAAACTATATTCATTTAATCAAATACCCTTTGACCATGCCTAACGATTCACGAACAATTATTTGTAAATAAATATATATGCATATACATGTGTGCTTATTAAATTGAGATATATCAATAAAACATTGAACGGATTAGTTAATATGAATATAAGCTATGAGATCTATTTTTTTTTAAACTTGGAAATGCTATCAAGGTATTGAATGAATAATATGTTACATAAACATATTTGTTCGGTGTAAGTTTATCGACGAGATTAAAAGATAATATCAAATGATTGAATTATCGGATACATTGAACTATGATTATGAGCCTCTGTTATGAGGTCCACTTTGAATTAGGAAACCCTTACTTTTTAACGGTATTCGGAATAAATGGTAAAGTGATTTACAAGTAAGAACAAAGTATCACTTATTGGGAGTTAGACAGAAGTTAGTGGAGAATCGAATTTCATAATACTCGATTTATCATATAGAAGGAATAATTGGGATAAGATTCGTTGATTAGATAAACCCAATTGATATGTTATATTAAGATATATTATTTAGAAAGATCAAGGTGATTAAATTAAACATGGACGCATATCAAATTAAGTTTTAAATGTAAATGTTACGCGTTATAAGATCTACTAAACGAAATTAACTTGAACTATTATTTGTTCTGATAAACTACATACTATATTAATATTTTCATACGATATGTACAAGGTTATATTTTTTAAATGAAAATATAGTTATATTTTACTAAATGATAAATAATAATACCGAATCAGTCAAAAGACGTTTTGATTTAAACTAATGTCATTAAAAGTGTTTTGATAAATAATGGGACTATGAGTTATAAAAGGAAATGACCAAAACATTCAAAATATTAAGTTACACTTTGAGTGAGTTAGTTTTTAATTAATTTAAGTCTAGTTATTAATAAAGGTACATGTCATAAAACATTTATTTTAAAATAAAATATTTTGACAAACAACGAAACTCTGATTTATAGAAGTAAATGACCACAACACTCAATTACATAAGTCACAATTTTTTATAAAGTAATTTGTTGATGAGAAAGTCAAATTATTAATAAGGGTACGCGTCGCGTAACGTAAAAGGCTAGTTTTCTAAACGTACGAAAGTGCGCATGAAAAACCGAAAGTGGTACATGAGTTGTGAGACCACGTCCGTGTCATTTTTGTAAAAATTATATTTTTACCATGAACATAAATATAATATAATATATAAGTAATTATATAAATTAAATAATATATTATATTAAATATCATATAATCTAAAGCAAACATTCCACGTTTCTTTTAATATAAGATGTAGACTTTAGCCACAAATCACGGAGCACAATTTGATTTTTTTTTTTTTTTTTTTTTTATTATTTTTTTTTTAATTCTTATTTGATCTAAAAGTTGAAGACCAATAATCACAGAGGCATAGTAGGGATGGAGTGGTCAAATTTCTATAAAACCCATTAAACTTCAGAAGATATAACACACACATATAATCTATATCTTCCTATCTAATCTATATCTTTCTATCTAAATTACATACTCCGTATATTATTTTTATTTAAATTATTATTATTATTATTATTACTAGTAGTATATTTATTAGTTATACATAAAATATTACGACGAGGTCATGAGCGGGTCATTTCAAGACAAGTTTTATGAGTAGGATAGGGCTAAGGAAATTATGGGTTATAGCTATGGAGGTGATGGGTATGGTCCATGGGTATGCTCATGAGGTCAATTTAGTGTTTGTCATCTCCGTTGCGTCTACGTACCTTTCCTACAATATTGAATCCCAATATTGATACGTGAGTACTCATAATTTAATTTTTATATACTAATAGTGTATCCCTGACTAGTGCTCGAGAAAATAGAATTATGCATGTTTGTACATTTGATATTGCCCTTAGATAGGTTATGTTGAATCTTAAAGGTTGTTATACTAGGGATGAAATAAGGTATAAGATATGCATGTCCTTGGAAAGCTAGCGAAAAATTAAGAACTTTTCATTTAGATATCAAATGGATTCGATGAACGGTTAGAAAGTTATGAAATAAACGAATTGTATAATTAATTTCGTAATTAAAATTGCTGATGATAATTAGTAAACTAATTTTCTGAGTAATAAAAAGTGGTTATTTGGATTCTACTCGTCGAGTAGATGAATTTTCATATAAAGCACGTCTCGTTTCGTTGAACGGTTTTCAAGTTATGGATAAAAGAAGTTTTGTAAATTTTGATGAAACGTCGATACGGAAACTGAAATTCTCGCTGATCTGCGTTGTTTCAGATTAAAACAAAAATACCACTGAATTCTTTGTTGTAAGGTCTAACAAACGACTCTGGCCGTTTGTCAATTCGAGTCTCGACGATTTTTCTAAAAATCGTCAAAGTTGACTGTTTGGTCACATTTTAAAATTCTAAAAAGAGTTGAAACTTTTTTATTAAAAATGTTAGTTTTGTATCAGTTGTCATGGTCGGCCTGATGTGTGTTTACTTTTGCCAAAAATCATGTTATCTCTTTGTGGTAACGAGAATTTGAAGGCTGTGACCGTTTATCAATCGGAGTTCCGATAATTTTTTTCTAAAAATCGCTGAAGTGGCCGTTTAGTCTTGTTTGACCGAAAAATCATTTTGTTGTATAAGTTATTGTATTTTTGCATGCGACCTCGTTTTTACTTTAACCTTTGACTTTTGCACATTAGTCTCGAGCATTGGGATTGTGGTACACTATGACTTGGCCTAATTTATTAGACAAATATTGACAAATACATAAATATATATAATTAATATAGGTTCGTGAATCCAAGGCCAACCTTACACTTGTTCAATGATGTTATATGTATTTTTACTACAAAATACAGTATGGTGAGTTTCATTTGATCCCTTTTACTCTTTACATTTTTGGGCTGAGAATACATGCAAATACTTTATTAACTGTTTTATAATATTTACATGCGTGAGTTTCATTTGCCTTTTTACCCTTTATATTTTTGGGCTGAGAATACATGCGCAATTTTTATAAATGATTTACAAAATAGACACAAGTACGTGAAACTACATTCTATGGTTGAATTATCGAAATCGAATATGCCCCTTTTTATTTAGTCTGGTAATCTAAGAATTAGGGAACAGACACCCTAATTGACGCGAATCCTAAAGATAGATCTATCGGGCTCAACAAGCCCCATCCAAAGTACCGGATGTTTTAGTACTTCGAAAATTATATCATGTCCGAAGGAGGATCCCGGAATGATGGGGATATTCTTATATATGCATATTGTTAATGTCGGTTACCAGGTGTTCAATCCATATGAATGATATTTTTGTCTCTATGCATGGGATGTATATTTATGAGAAATGGAAATCTGAAATCTTGTGGTCTATTAAAATGATGGAAACGATTGTTTAAGTTAAACTAATGAACTCACCAACCTTTTGGTTGACACTTGAAAGCATGTTTATTCTCAGGTTTGAAAGAGATCTTCCGCTGTGCATTAGCTCATTTTAAAGATATTACTTGGAGTCATTCATGACATATTTCAAAAGACGTTGCATTCGAGTCGTTGAAGTTCATTAAAGATTATTATTAAGTAAATGACAGATTAGGTCATTTATAGTTTGGATATTATGAAATGGTATGCATACATGTCAACTTTCGATGTAATGAAAGATTGTCTTTTAAAAATGAATGCAATGTTTGTAAAATGTATCATTTAGAGGTCAAGTACCTCGCGATGTAATCATATGTTATTGTATTCGTCCCTATGGATTGGGTCGGGTCGTCTCATAACAAACCCCATCCAAAGTACCGGATGCTTTAGTACTTCGAAATTTATATCATGTCCGAAGGAGGATCCCGGAATGATAGGGGATATTCTTATATGTATCTAGTTAATGTCGGTTACCAGGTGTTCACCATATGAATGATTATTTTTGTCTCTATGCATGGGACGTATATTTATGAGAACTGGAAATGAAATTCTTGTGGTCTATTAAAATGATGGAAATAAATGATTATGATAAACTAATGAACTCACCAACCTTTTGGTTGACACTTTAAAGCATGTTTATTCTCAGGTGTTAAAGAAATCTTCCGCTGTGTATTTGCTCATTTTAAAGATATTACTTGGAGTCTTTCATCGTATATTTCGAAGAACGTTGCATTCGAGTCATTGAGTTCATCAAAGATTATTATTAAATCAATTTATAGTTGGATAGTGGATATTATGAAATGGTATGCATGCCTGTCAATTTTCGATGTAAAGAAAGTTTGTCTTTTAAAAATGAATGCAATGTTTGTAAAATGTATCATATAGAGGTCAATTACCTCGCAATGTAATCAACTATTGTGAATCGTTTATAATGTATATGAACGGGTCCTTTCAGTTGGTATCAGAGCGGTGGTCTTAGCGAACCAGGTCTGCATTAGTGTGTCTAACAGATAAGTCGATAGGATGCATTAGTGAGTCTGGACTTCGACCGTGTCTGCATGTCAATAGTTTTGCTTATCATTTTGTGTCAAAAATTAACTACTTATCATCCTCAGGAAATTACCTGCTTATCATTTTTAGTCTAAGACACGTCTTGCTGCATTGATTGCATGAATAGTGTATAGACAAAAATTCATATCTTAGCGTATCTGCTAAATCATATCTTATCGTATCTATTACTGTAAACGTTGCCTGATATATCCCGTAAATTCCTCCGTAATTTACGAAATCTTTTGTTCTATATATATGGATATTCTATGTAATTAGAATACCATCCGATAACCGAAAATCATTTCATATCGAAAAAAAAAAATCCTTATTCAATCGTACGAAATGGAATTCATCATTAATTCAAGTTCCTCGGATTTCGAAATGGAATCCCACTCCAGCTCCGAAAGCAGTGTGACCGGAATAGATCAACCAATCAGTCATCACCTATTCTGGATGAATTGGGGATGGGTTCGTAGCCTCCTCAATCATTGGAGACAAGAAGAAGGTGATCCCTTCCATCCACCACATTGCCCTCTTGATGAAGAACCTGAAGCACTTACCGGTGAACCTGTCCGAAACACCATTTTCTCGCTCATTTCCAGAGTATCTCGTCACGATTATATATTACATCAAATTTTAGATTTTATTTATCCGCTCGTCCGAACCGACAATCACCCCGGTGTAATAGAAGAAGTCAACGAGCTTCGCGCTCGGGTAGTGGCTTTGGAGAATATGGTGCAGAGATTACAAACACCAGCAGCAGCATCAGCAGCATAACCAGTAACACCATCATCAACGCCAATAGTACCATTACCACCCCAACCACAACCACGTCGTAAACCTCAACTTTACACTCTGTCCCACGAGCACCAATGTCATACGCCCTGTAGATACCAAGGAATACCAACAACAATAACCGACGAAGTATTAATTCATAACTTCATTGGAGAAACATTCCGCGCAGATTATGTAATCTCTAAAGTCTTAGAGATTATCTAATCTAGCCCTAACCATAAATCAGTTAAGCGAACCAAAATGATAGAAGGAAGAGTAGAAACCCTGACAAAAATGGTGTGTGATTAACAAGCTAAACTTGTTTTACCAACAACATCAACAGTACCGTCAGCGTCACCAGCATCATCAGTACAGTCAACATCAGAATCAACAACACATATAACATCACAAACTCCGTCAGCTCAAGAATCACTATGGACATCATTACGAATCAATAACCCGTATATTGTATCAACGAGTTATGAAGAATTAACTCATTCCCTTTGAAGAAATTATATGTATATTTTATATATTTTGAAATAAAAATAAATCTTTCCGTGCTAAGCTATTGTGTGTGAATCTTAACTACTCGGTTAATTCATATTACAAATATGCAATAATGTACGTCCTTCGGCCGCAACTTAACCAGCGTTAACTACAATCTCTGTCGCAATTCAACAAATTCCAATTCATAATAAATCAAGTATATATTTGATTTTACACTTTCATCATCGATGTACCCGAAACTTTTCAGATAACATCATTCGTACTTTGCGAAATTCACAAGAATTCCACGAACCGAACATCATACATCAACAAATAACGAAGTATTGATTCATAATTTCAATGTCATTAAAGAAATACTGCGTAAAAGTTATGTACTTTTTAAAGCCTTTAGGGATTATTCAATTCTAGTTTCAACCGTAAATCAAATGAGTTTAATTTAACATTAACTCATTAAATCTATGTTACATCTGAAGAAAATATACACATATATATTTTCATAAAGACTGTAATAAAATTCTTTTGTACAAAATATTAATTGTGAATTTTTTTTAACGGGTAGGTAATACCCGAGAGATATATAAATTCACAATTAATATATTACATTCTTCGAATCTGATTCAGCAAATCATCCATTATACTCCCTACTTTCACAACAATATACATTCTTTTATAGAAATCAAAACAACCATACTCATTCAAAATTTAATTACATATTCTGATTTTGAAATCTCAAAATTCAACTTGAGATATGACCAAAATCATCACTCTTAGATCCTTACATCTTTCACAAGCTATATTTTGACTTCAAAACTGTGTTAGAACATCAAATGTATGTTAACGATTACAATTTGTGTTCAAACCCTTTGAAAATTTCTGAAGACACTTCGAATGATGAGCAATCGAGATGATGATCCAACCACATGTTACCCACAGTTATGTACCTGAAAAAAAACTCTTGAAACCAAAGTAAAAGTTTAAACAACGTATCCGCGTCAGATTCTTTAGCATTTATTAGCAAAAAATAACTTTGCGACTCCTATTCAAAGTAGCCAGTTTTGTCACAGCTCCAGCAAGTCAACTTCGACTTTTCAGTCAGACTAACCTTATTATAACCTTGAGATATACACCATCGTTACCAGGGAACCTTTTACATTCCACCACATTATTAACAGATGTATCAACAACTTCATTACCCTTTGACTTTAGCCTCTCCAAAAAGTCATTATAATTATTCATTGAAACCCCATCATTTACTCATTCGCATCTTGTAATGAGAATTTCCATACGAATCATTGGGAATTAGCAATCAGTATTTTTAAATCTCGCAGCATGTCTACGCCAACAGTTATATGTGTATATATAACGTCTATCTTCTGGACTTAATTTGAATGTGAAGATTCTGAAAAACACTTCGAACTACGAATTGGTTCTCCGAAAATGGAAAAATACTGATGAAGCAGCGAAAAAACTATAAACGACCTTAACAGTAAAAGTTTGATGATAATGAATAGGTGTGCTGGCAAAGCGCAGAAAAAGAGAAGTCTTGGAACTGGAAAACGGATTGAGCAAAGTAGGAAGGAGGCTGTGGACAAATTACAAAGACTGAACCTGACTTCAAAGGATCCAAATAATTCAGTATCTGCTGAAGTCATTAACGAATACCTTGCTCCTGACTTTAAACCCCTGCGGACAATATTCTTCATCATCCTCTGATATTAGAAATTCTAAAATATCATCATATCTTTCATTATAAATATCCTCCATGTTTCTGAAGATATTTTCTTAAAATTTTCTTAATTAAAATCATTTACCTCTTCGGGCTATCTGTATTACATCATAAAAGAAACTATTTTAGTTTCTAAATTCTGAAACATTCAAGTTTAAAATAGGAATATTTTGAAGTAGTGTTGGGAACTGAAGCATGAATTAGTATAATATAATGACACTTGATCAATGTGATTATATTACAGTAAGTCATGCTGAGTTTCTAAATGGAACGTGATGATTCACAGATCATAACATCATCATGTGCCATGTTATACGACTCTTGTATTCTATTTAACCTCTAAAATATAAAGAAAATATTTCTTGATGATTCGGCCTTTTCCAAGGTATTCTAGTAATTTGATAAGTCAAGATCGTGCCATCACAATTTCCTTCCTAGAACATTAACAATGTTCATTCTGAAATTCATATCTGTGAATTCTGGACCATTACAAGCAGTGCTTAATCGCAAGAAGAAGAAACGAAAGGACAAAACTCCGAAATAGAAATTGGGGTATAAATTGCAGCAAATAAAAGAGAGCATTAACTGTGAATGATAATGATTATAGAAGACAGAAGCAGAGACTTCGAAATATAAGGGAACATATAAAGCCCAACGACAAACCAGAAATTATAAACCATATATATCGATGCATATAACAATATAAAGACACGGGAGAACTAAAAACACTATAAATCCAAGAGTATAGTAGAAGTAAATAGCTTCTTCCGGTGGTAGATGAAAAAGAAGAATGACCGATGAAATGTCCCGTTCTTATTGATTAAAAACGTTCCATATTAATTGATTTCGTTGCGAGGTTTTGACCTCTATATGAGACGTTTTTCAAAGACTGCATTCATTTTAAAACAAACCATAACCTTTATTTCATCAATAAAGGTTTAAAAAGCTTTACGTAGATTATCAAATAATGATAATCTAAAATATCCTGTTTACACACGACCATTACATAATGGTTTACAATACAAATATGTTACAACAAAATAAGTTTCTTGAATGCAGTTTTTACACAATATCATACAAGCATGGACTCCAAATCTCGTCCTTATTTAAGTATGCGACAGCGGAAGCTCTTAATAATCACCTGAGAATAAACATGCTTAAAACGTCAACAAAAATGTTGGTGAGTTATAGGTTTAACCTATATATATCAAATCGTAACAATAGACCACAAGATTTCATATTTCAATACACATCCCATACATAGAGATAAAAATCATTCATATGGTGAACACCTGGTAACCGACATTAACAAGATGCATATATAAGAATATCCCCATCATTCCGGGACACCCTTCGGATATGATATAAATTTCGAAGTACTAAAGCATCCGGTACTTTGGATGGGGTTTGTTAGGCCCAATAGATCTATCTTTAGGATTCGCGTCAATTAGGGTGTCTGTTCCCTAATTCTTAGATTACCAGACTTAATAAAAAGGGGCATATTCGATTTTGATAATTCAACCATAGAATGTAGTTTCACGTACTTGTGTCTATTTTGTAAATCATTTATAAAACCTGCATGTATTCTCATCCCAAAAATATTAGATTTTAAAAGTGGGACTATAACTCACTTTCACAGATTTTTTACTTCGTCGAGAAGTAAGACTTGGCCACTGTTGATTCACGAACCTATAACAATATATACATATATATTAAAGTATGTTCAAAATATATTTACAACACTTTTAATATATTTTGATGTTTTAAGTTTATTAAGTCAGCTGTCCTCGTTAGTAACCTACAACTAGTTGTCCACAGTTAGATGTACAGAAATAAATTGATAAATATTATCTTGAATCAATCCACGACCCAGTGTATACGTATCTCAGTATTGATCACAACTCAAACTATATATATTTTGGAATCAACCTCAACCCTGTATAGCTAACTCCGACATTCACATATAGAGTGTCTATGGTTGTTTCGAAATATATATAGATGTGTCGACATGATAGGTCGAAACATTGTATACGTGTCTATGGTATCTCAAGATTACATAATATACAATACAAGTTGATTAAGTTATGGTTGGAATAGATTTGTTACCAATTTTTCACGTAGCTAAAATGAGAAAAATTATCCAATCTTGTTTTACCCATAACTTCTTCATTTTAAATCCGTTTTGAGTGAATCAAATTGCTATGGTTTCATATTGAACTTTATTTTATGAATCTAAACAGAAAAAGTATAGGTTTATAGTCGGAAAAATAAGTTACAAGTCGTTTTTGTAAAGGTAGTCATTTCAGTCGAAAGAACGACGTCTAGATGACCATTTTAGAAAACATACTTCCACTTTGAGTTTAACCATAATTTTTGGATATAGTTTCATGTTCATAATAAAAATCATGTTCTCAGTATAACAACTTTTAAATCAAAGTTTATCATAGTTTTTAATTAACTAACCCAAAACAGCCCGCGGTGTTACTACGACGGCGTAAATCCGGTTTTACGGTGTTTTTCGTGTTTCCAGGTTTTAAATCATTAAGTTAGCATATCATATAGATATAGAACATGTGTTTAGTTAATTTTAAAAGTCAAGTTAGAAGGATTAACTTTTGTTTGCGAACAAGTTTAGAATTAACTAAACTATGTTCTAGTGATTACGAGTTTAAACCTTCGAATAAGATAGTTTTATATATATGAATCGAATGATGTTATGAACATCATTACTACCTCAAGTTTAGTAGGTAAACCTACTGGAAGTGACAAGAAATGATCTATCTTGAAAGGATCTTGGATGGCTTGAAAGTTCTTGAAGTAGGATCATGACACAAAAACAAGTTCAAGTAAGATTTTTACTCGAATTAAGATAGTTTATAGTTATAGAAATTGAATCAAAGTTTGAATATGAATATTACCTTGAATAAGAAAGATAACCTACTGTATATAACAAAGGTTTCTTGATCTTAGATGATTACTTGGAATGGATTAGAAAGCTTGGAAGTAAATTAGTAAACTTGAAGGGATTTTTGAAGTGTTCTTGAAGTGTTCTTCCTATGATGATTATAGCTTGATTCTTGAAGTGATTTTTGATGAAGATGATGATTAACTACTGGAAAAATACGTTCATAATAGTGTGGGTGTGTTGAGAGAGAATTAGAAAGAGAATTGGAAGTGAAATGGAGTGAATGATGAGTGGTAATTGGTGAGTGGTGAGTGGGGTTAAAAGGAGTTCTAGTTAGTTGACTAGCTCATGGTAGAAGTTAAAATTGATTAGTCATACATGACATAATCAAGAGTGGAATCCCATGCTAGTTCATATTGGTATATACCCATAGTAAGTACGTTTTGAAGCTGTGTATAATACGGGTAAGAATACGACTAGAATTCTTGATGAAAGAAAAGAATGGGAAAGTAACTGTAACCATTTTCATTAAGTATGAGTGTTTCGATATATGTCTTGAAGTCTTCCAAAAGTATTTTAATACATCTAAATACACTACATGTATATACATTTTAACGGAGTCGTTAAGTCATCGTTAGTCGTTACATGTAAGTGTTGTTTTGAAACCTTTAAGTTAACGATCTCAATTAATGTTGTTAACCCATTGTTTATTATATCTAATGAGATGTTAAATTATGATATTATCATGATATTATGATATATTAATATATCTTAATATGATATATATACATTTAAATGTCGTTACAACGATAATCGTTACATATATGTCTCGTTTAAAAATCATTAAGTTAGTAGTCTTGTTTTTACATATGTAGTTCATTGTTAATATACTTAATGATATGTTTACTTATCATAATATCATGTTAACTATATATATAACCATATATATGTCATCATATAGTTTTTACAAGTTTTAACGTTCGTGAATCACCGGTCAACTTGGGTAGTCAATTGTCTATATGAAACCTATTTCAATTAATCAAGTCTTAACAAGTTTGATTGCTTAACATGTTGGAAACGTTTAATCATGTAAATATCAATCTCAATTAATATATATAAACATGGAAAAGTTCAGGTCACTACAGTACCTACCCGTTAAATAAATTTCGTCCCGAAATTTTAAGCTGTTGAAGGTGTTGACGAATCTTCTGGAAATAGATGCGGGTATTTCTTCTTCATCTGATCTTCACGCTCCCAGGTGAACTCGGGTCCTCTACGAGCATTCCATCGAACCTTAACAATTGGTATCTTGTTTTGCTTAAGTCTTTTAACCTCACGATCCATTATTTCGACGGGTTCTTCGATGAATTGAAGTTTTTCGTTGATTTGGATTTCATCTAACGGAATAGTGAGATCTTCTTTAGCAAAACATTTCTTCAAATTCGAGACGTGGAAAGTGTTATGTACAGCCGCGAGTTGTTGAGGTAACTCAAGTCGGTAAGCTACTGGTCCGACACGATCAATAATCTTGAATGGTCCAATATACCTTGGATTTAATTTCCCTCGTTTACCAAATCGAACAACGCCTTTCCAAGGTGCAACTTTAAGCATGACCATCTCTCCAATTTCAAATTCTATATCTTTTCTTTTAATGTCAGCGTAGCTCTTTTGTCGACTTTGGGCGGTTTTCAACCGTTGTTGAATTTGGATGATCTTCTCGGTAGTTTCTTGTATAATCTCCGGACCTGTAATCTGTCTATCCCCCACTTCACTCCAACAAATCGGAGACCTGCACTTTCTACCATAAAGTGCTTCAAACGGCGCCATCTCAATGCTTGAATGGTAGCTGTTGTTGTAGGAAAATTCTGCTAACGGTAGATGTCGATCCCAACTGTTTCCGAAATCAATAACACATGCTCGTAGCATGTCTTCAAGCGTTTGTATCGTCCTTTCGCTCTGCCCATCGGTTTGTGGATGATAGGCAGTACTCATGTCTAGACGAGTTCCTAATGCTTGCTGTAATGTCTGCCAGAATCTTGAAATAAATCTGCCATCCCTATCAGAGATAATAGAGATTGGTATTCCATGTCTGGAGACGACTTCCTTCAAATACAGTCGTGCTAACTTCTCCATCTTGTCATCTTCTCTTATTGGCAGGAAGTGTGCTGATTTGGTGAGACGATCAACTATTACCCAAATAGTATCAAAACCACTTGCAGTCCTTGGCAATTTAGTGATGAAATCCATGGTAACGTTTTCCCATTTCCATTCCGGGATTTCGGGTTGTTGAAGTAGACCTGATGGTTTCTGATGCTCAGCTTTGACCTTAGAACACGTCAAACATTCTCCTACATATTTAGCAACATCGGCTTTCATACCCGGCCACCAAAAATGTTTCTTGAGATCCTTGTACATCTTCCCCGTTCCAGGATGTATTGAGTATCTGGTTTTATGAGCTTCTCTAAGTACCATTTCTCTCATATCTCCAAATTTTGGTACCCAAATCCTTTCAGCCCTATACCGGGTTCCGTCTTCTCGAATATTAAGATGCTTCTCCGATCCTTTGGGTATTTCATCCTTTAAATTTCCTTCTTTTAAAACTCCTTGTTGCGCCTCCTTTATTTGAGTAGTAAGGTTATTATGAATCGTTATATTCATAGATTTTACTCGAATGGGTTCTCTGTCCTTCCTGCTCAAGGCATCGGCTACCACATTTGCCTTTCCCGGGTGGTAACGAATCTCAAAGTCGTAATCATTCAATAATTCAATCCACCTACGCTGCCTCATATTCAGTTGTTTCTGATTAAATATGTGTTGAAGACTTTTGTGGTCGGTATATATAATACTTTTGACCCCATATAAGTAGTGCCTCCAAGTCTTTAATGCAAAAACAACCGCACCTAATTCCAAATCATGCGTCGTATAATTTTGTTCGTGAATCTTCAATTGTCTAGACGCATAAGCAATCACCTTCGTTCGTTGCATTAATACACAACCGAGACCTTGCTTTGATGCGTCACAATAAATCACAAAATCATCATTCCCTTCAGACAATGACAATATAGGTGCCGTAGTTAGCTTTTTCTTCAATAACTGAAACGCTTTCTCTTGTTCATCATTCCATTCAAATTTCTTCCCTTTATGCGTTAATGCAGTCAAGGGTTTTGCTATTCTGGAAAAGTCTTGGATGAACCTTCTGTAGTAACCAGCTAGTCCTAAAAACTGGCGTACGTGTTTCGGAGTTTTCGGTGTTTCCCACTTTTCAACAGTTTCTATCTTTGCTGGATCCACCTTAATACCTTCTTTGTTCACTATGTGACCGAGGAATTGAACTTCTTCCAACCAAAATGCACACTTTGAAAACTTAGCGTACAATTCTTCCTTCCTCAATACTTCTAACACCTTTCTCAAATGTTCACCGTGTTCTTGGTCATTCTTTGAGTAAATAAGTATGTCATCAATGAAAACGATGACAAACTTGTCAAGGTATGGTCCACACACTCGGTTCATAAGGTCCATGAACACAGCTGGTGCATTAGTTAAACCAAACGGCATGACCATAAACTCGTAATGACCGTAACGCGTTCTGAAAGCAGTCTTTGGAATATCATCTTCTTTCACCCGCATTTGATGATACCCGGAACGTAAGTCAATCTTTGAATAAACAGACGAGCCTTGTAGTTGATCAAATAAGTCGTCGATTCTCGGTAGTGGGTAGCGGTTCTTGATGGTAAGTTTGTTCAACTCTCGGTAGTCGATACACAACCTGAATGTACCATCTTTCTTCTTGACAAACAAAACAGGAGCTCCCCACGGTGATGTGCTTGGTCGAATGAAACCACGCTCTAAAAGTTCTTGTAATTGGCTTTGCAGTTCTTTCATCTCGCTGGGTGCAAGTCTGTAAGGAGCACGAGCTATTGGTGCAGCTCCTGGTACAAGATCTATTTGAAATTCAACGGATCGATGTGGGGGTAATCCCGGTAATTCTTTCGGAAATACATCGGGAAATTCTTTTGCAATGGGAACATCATTGATGCTCTTTTCTTCAGTTTGTACTTTCTCGACGTGTGCTAGAACAGCATAGCAACCTTTTCTTATTAGTTTTTGTGCCTTCAAATTACTAATAAGATGTAGCTTCGTGTTGCCCTTTTCTCCGTACACCATTAAGGGTTTTCCTTTTTCTCGTATAATGCGAATTGCATTTTTGTAACAAACGATCTCTGCTTTCACTTCTTTCAACCAGTCCATACCGATTATCACATCAAAACTCCCTAACTCTACTGGTATCAAATCAATCTTAAATGTTTCGCTAACCAGTTTAATTTCTCGATTCTGACATATATTATCTGCTGAAATTAATTTACCATTTGCTAATTCGAGTAAAAATTTACTATCCAAAGGCGTCAATGGACAACTTAATTTAGCACAAAAATCTCTACTCATATAGCTTCTATCCGCACCCGAATCAAATAAAACGTAAGCAGATTTATTGTCAATAAGAAACGTACCCGTAAGAAGCTCCGGGTCTTCCTGTGCCTCTGCCGCATTAATATTGAAAACTCTTCCGCGGCCTTGTCCATTCGTGTTCTCCTGGTTCGGGCAATTTCTAATAATGTGGCCCGGTTTTCCACATTTATAACAAACTACATTGGCATAACTTGCTCCGACACTACTTGCTCTGCCATTACTCGTTCCGACACCATTTGTTCCTTTTGTTCTATTAACCCCTGGTCCGTAGACCTCACACTTCGCCGCGCTATGACCATTTCTTTTACACTTGTTGCAAAATTTGGTGCAGAACCCCGAGTGATTCTTTTCACACCTTTGGCATAGCTGCTTCTGATTGTTGTTGTTGTTGCGGTTATTATTGTTGTTAGGATGATTGTTGTAGTTGCTGTTGTTGTTGTTGTTGTTGTTGTTGGGCCGTTTGTTGTAGTTGCGATTGTTGGGATAATTGTTGCGATTATTGTTGTAATTGCTGTTGTTGCTGTATTGGCGATTCTTATCGCCGTTTTCCTCCCACTTTCTTTTGACTTGCTTCACATTGGCCTCTTCAGCAGTCTGTTCTTTAATTCTTTCTTCAATCTGGTTCACTAGTTTGTGAGCCATTCTACATGCCTGTTGTATGGAGGCGGGCTCGTGTGAACTTATATCTTCTTGGATTCTTTCCGGTAATCCTTTCACAAACGCGTCGATCTTCTCTTCCTCATCTTCGAACGCTCCCGGACACAATAGGCACAATTCTGTGAATCGTCTTTCATACGTGGTAATATCAAATCCTTGGGTTCGTAACCCTCTAAGTTCTGTCTTGAGCTTATTGACCTCGGTTCTGGGACGGTACTTCTCGTTCATCAAGTGCTTGAATGCTGACCACGGTAGTGCGTACACATCGTCTTGTCCCACTTGCTCTAGATAGGTATTCCACCATGTTAACGCAGAACCTGTGAAGGTATGCGTAGCGTACTTCACTTTGTCCTCTTCAGTACACTTACTTATGGCAAACACCGATTCGACCTTCTCGGTCCACCGTTTCAATCCGATCGGTCCTTCGGTTCCATCAAATTCCAAAGGTTTGCAGGCAGTGAATTCTTTGTAGGTGCATCCTACACGATTTCCTGTACTGCCAGATCCAAGGTTATTGTTGGTATATAGCGCAGCCTGTACTGCGGCTATGTTTGAAGCTAGAAAAGTACGGAATTCCTCTTCATTCATATTCACGGTGTGTCGAGTAGTCGGTGCCATTTCCTTCAAAATAGTCAAATGGAACAAGTTAATCATACAGAATATTAAGAGTAGTTAATAGTATTTCGTAGCATAATATGAACTCATTTATAAAAGCTTTTTCTTCATATTAGCGTTTTATAAGTTTAAATTCGGGTAGTACCTACCCGTTAAGTTCATACTTAGTAGCTAATATACAATTCAACTACTACAATTCTATATGAAAAACTGATTATAATAATATTTCGCGTTCAAACTTTTATACAATATTTTACAAACTTACAATACCGCTTATTTTACATAAAGCATGAAATATAGCACACAATAACTTTGATACAAGATAGTTGTGAAGATAATTCTAGCTAGTACACAAGTCGTTCAGCAAAGGCAATAAAGACACGTAATTCATACGTCCAGAAACAAGTCATGCATTCTGGTTTTACTAGGACTACTTCCCATCCTTGGTCTTGTGCAACATAACCGTTATGGCCGTTGATAAGACAGCGTGTTGCAACGTCGTCAAAGGGACGAGGGTTACGTAATGTCCAACAGTCCCGTAATAATCTAAAAACCTCATTTCTTACCCCAATTACCGACTCCGTCACTTGTGGAAACGTTTTGTTTAATAGTTGTAGCCCGATGTTCTTGTTCTCACTTTGGTGAGAAGCGAACATTACTAATCCGTAAGCATAACATGCTTCTTTATGTTGCATGTTAGCCGCTTTTTCTAAATCACGAAGTCCAATATTCGGATATATTGAGTCAAAATAATTTCTTAACCCGTTGCGTAAAATAGCATTTGGGTTCCCCGCAATATATGCTTCAAAGTAAACACATCGTAACTTATGGGTTTCCCAATGTGATATCCCCCATCTTTCAAACGAAAGTCTCTTATAAACCAAGACATTCTTGGAACGTTCTTCGAATGTCTTACAAACTGATCTCGCCTTAAATAGTTGTGCCGAGGAATTCTGGCCGACTCTAGACAAGATTTCATCAATCATGTCTCCGGGTAGGTCTCTTAAAATATTGGGTTGTCTATCCATTTTGTGTTTTTAAACTGTAAAATAGACAAGAGTTAGATTCATAAAAAAATACTTATTAATACAAGCAATTTTTACATATATCATAAAGCATAAGCACACTATATTACATATATTACACCACACGAATACAACTATCTTATTCCGACTCGCTTGTTTCTTCTTCTTTGGTTTTGGTTCGTTTTCCCAAGTTTCTAGGGATATATGATGTTCCCCTAATACGAGCCGTTATTTTCCACATTGGTTTAGAAAAACCTGGTGGTTTAGAGGTTCCCGGGTCATTGTTACAACTTAAGGACTTCGGGGGTTGACGATACATATAAAGTTCATCGGGGTTGGAATTAGATTTCTCTATTTTTATGCCCTTTCCCTTATTATTTTCTTTTGCCTTTTTAAATTCAGTTGGGGTAATTTCTATAACATCATCGGAATTCTCGTCGGAATCCGATTCATCGGAGAATTGGTAATCCTCCCAATATTTTGCTTCCTTAGCGGAAACACCATTGACCATAATTAACCTTGGTCGGTTGGTTGAGGATTTTCTTTTACTTAACCGTTTTATTATTTCCCCCACCGGTTCTATTTCTTCATCCGGTTCCGATTCTTCTTCCGATTCCGATTCTTCTTCTGGTTCCGACTCTTCTTCCGGTTCCTCTTCGGGAACTTGTGAATCAGTCCACGAATCATTCCAATTTACATTTGACTCTTCATTATTATTAGGTGAGTCAATGGGACTTGTTCTAGAGGTAGACATCTATCACATAATATCAAACGCGTTAAGAGATTAATATATCACATAATATTCACATGTTAAAAATATATAGTTTCCAACAAAATTTGTTAAGCAATCATTTTTCAAGTAAACACGGTCGAAGTCCAGACTCACTAATGCATCCTAACAAACTACATAAGACACACTAATGCAAAATTCTGGTTCTCTAAGACCAACGCTCTGATACCAACTGAAATGTCCCGTTCTTATTGATTAAAAACGTTCCATATTAATTGATTTCGTTGCGAGGTTTTGACCTCTATATGAGACGTTTTTCAAAGACTGCATTCATTTTAAAACAAACCATAACCTTTATTTCATCAATAAAGGTTTAAAAAGCTTTACGTAGATTATCAAATAATGATAATCTAAAATATCCTGTTTACACACGACCATTACATAATGGTTTACAATACAAATATGTTACAACAAAATAAGTTTCTTGAATGCAGTTTTTACACAATATCATACAAGCATGGACTCCAAATCTCGTCCTTATTTAAGTATGCGACAGCGGAAGCTCTTAATAATCACCTGAGAATAAACATGCTTAAAACGTCAACAAAAATGTTGGTGAGTTATAGGTTTAACCTATATATATCAAATCGTAACAATAGACCACAAGATTTCATATTTCAATACACATCCCATACATAGAGATAAAAATCATTCATATGGTGAACACCTGGTAACCGACATTAACAAGATGCATATATAAGAATATCCCCATCATTCCGGGACACCCTTCGGATATGATATAAATTTCGAAGTACTAAAGCATCCGGTACTTTGGATGGGGTTTGTTAGGCCCAATAGATCTATCTTTAGGATTCGCGTCAATTAGGGTGTCTGTTCCCTAATTCTTAGATTACCAGACTTAATAAAAAGGGGCATATTCGATTTTGATAATTCAACCATAGAATGTAGTTTCACGTACTTGTGTCTATTTTGTAAATCATTTATAAAACCTGCATGTATTCTCATTCCAAAAATATTAGATTTTAAAAGTGGGACTATAACTCACTTTCACAGATTTTTTACTTCGTCGAGAAGTAAGACTTGGCCACTGTTGATTCACGAACCTATAACAATATATACATATATATTAAAGTATGTTCAAAATATATTTACAACACTTTTAATATATTTTGATGTTTTAAGTTTATTAAGTCAGCTGTCCTCGTTAGTAACCTACAACTAGTTGTCCACAGTTAGATGTACAGAAATAAATTGATAAATATTATCTTGAATCAATCCACGACCCAGTGTATACGTATCTCAGTATTGATCACAACTCAAACTATATATATTTTGGAATCAACCTCAACCCTGTATAGCTAACTCCGACATTCACATATAGAGTGTCTATGGTTGTTTCGAAATATATATAGATGTGTCGACATGATAGGTCGAAACATTGTATACGTGTCTATGGTATCTCAAGATTACATAATATACAATACAAGTTGATTAAGTTATGGTTGGAATAGATTTGTTACCAATTTTTCACGTAGCTAAAATGAGAAAAATTATCCAATCTTGTTTTACCCATAACTTCTTCATTTTAAATCCGTTTTGAGTGAATCAAATTGCTATGGTTTCATATTGAACTTTATTTTATGAATCTAAACAGAAAAAGTATAGGTTTATAGTCGGAAAAATAAGTTACAAGTCGTTTTTGTAAAGGTAGTCATTTCAGTCGAAAGAACGACGTCTAGATGACCATTTTAGAAAACATACTTCCACTTTGAGTTTAACCATAATTTTTGGATATAGTTTCATGTTCATAATAAAAATCATGTTCTCAGAATAACAACTTTTAAATCAAATTTTATCATAGTTTTTAATTAACTAACCCAAAACAGCCCGCGGTGTTACTACGACGGCGTAAATCCGGTTTTACGGTGTTTTTCGTGTTTCCAGGTTTTAAATCATTAAGTTAGCATATCATATAGATATAGAACATGTGTTTAGTTAATTTTAAAAGTCAAGTTAGAAGGATTAACTTTTGTTTGCGAACAAGTTTAGAATTAACTAAACTATGTTCTAGTGATTACGAGTTTAAACCTTCGAATAAGATAGTTTTATATATATGAATCGAATGATGTTATGAACATCATTACTACCTCAAGTTTAGTAGGTAAACCTACTGGAAGTGACAAGAAATGATCTATCTTGAAAGGATCTTGGATGGCTTGAAAGTTCTTGAAGTAGGATCATGACACAAAAACAAGTTCAAGTAAGATTTTTACTCGAATTAAGATAGTTTATAGTTATAGAAATTGAATCAAAGTTTGAATATGAATATTACCTTGAATAAGAAAGATAACCTACTGTATATAACAAAGGTTTCTTGATCTTAGATGATTACTTGGAATGGATTAGAAAGCTTGGAAGTAAATTAGTAAACTTGAAGGGATTTTTGAAGTGTTCTTGAAGTGTTCTTCCTATGATGATTATAGCTTGATTCTTGAAGTGATTTTTGATGAAGATGATGATTAACTACTGGAAAAATACGTTCATAATAGTGTGGGTGTGTTGAGAGAGAATTAGAAAGAGAATTGGAAGTGAAATGGAGTGAATGATGAGTGGTAATTGGTGAGTGGTGAGTGGGGTTAAAAGGAGTTCTAGTTAGTTGACTAGCTCATGGTAGAAGTTAAAATTGATTAGTCATACATGACATAATCAAGAGTGGAATCCCATGCTAGTTCCTATTGGTATATACCCATAGTAAGTACGTTTTGAAGCTGTGTATAATACGGGTAAGAATACGACTAGAATTCTTGATGAAAGAAAAGAATGGGAAAGTAACTGTAACCATTTTCATTAAGTATGAGTGTTTCGATATATGTCTTGAAGTCTTCCAAAAGTATTTTAATACATCTAAATACACTACATGTATATACATTTTAACGGAGTCGTTAAGTCATCGTTAGTCGTTACATGTAAGTGTTGTTTTGAAACCTTTAAGTTAACGATCTCAATTAATGTTGTTAACCCATTGTTTATTATATCTAATGAGATGTTAAATTATGATATTATCATGATATTATGATATATTAATATATCTTAATATGATATATATACATTTAAATGTCGTTACAACGATAATCGTTACATATATGTCTCGTTTAAAAATCATTAAGTTAGTAGTCTTGTTTTTACATATGTAGTTCATTGTTAATATACTTAATGATATGTTTACTTATCATAATATCATGTTAACTATATATATAACCATATATATGTCATCATATAGTTTTTACAAGTTTTAACGTTCGTGAATCACCGGTCAACTTGGGTAGTCAATTGTCTATATGAAACCTATTTCAATTAATCAAGTCTTAACAAGTTTGATTGCTTAACATGTTGGAAACATTTAATCATGTAAATATCAATCTCAATTAATATATATAAACATGGAAAAGTTCGGGTCACTACAACCGATATGAAAGTTAGAAGTATATCGAGAATCAGAACTGGATGGAGCATATTGATGAATACTTTAAAATATGAGTTGAGGGAGAAAGAATAGAAGGTGATGAAACATGACTAGGAACTTAGAAATCAACAGATTTAACTCACATAATGGCGAAATAAGTGAATCAAACCCTCTAGTGAATAGGTTAAGTTTTTTTTTATTATTAATTTAGTCAAACCACAACAAAATCAAGTGTGATTAGATCAACACCTAGAGCTATTATTCACCACCTGGGTGATTTGGACAGGGAGAGAATCAGAGGAGCTCACTAGATCTGAGTGTGTATAACAAATGAGAGGCTTAACCTAAAATGAAGAACATAAGACTTTATATACCCCTGCTGTTGACTCACCCATACGATTCATTCATCACACGTACGAGTTGGCTTCATCAGCCGTACGGGTGATCACTCACTAGTGTCTTCTCATTTAGGTTGTAATTGTGACTTAGCTCAGCATCAACCGTGCGTATGAGCCTGTCAGCCGTACTAGTGAGGCTTCACTCGTACGTCTGACTAAGTCTAACATAGTCAAACATCTAAATCTCGTTCCTGCAGTTCCTGTAACCACATACAAACACGGATAGGATAATAATGAGCAATCATGGTGGCCTGTAAACTGTTGTACCTGCAATGGACGTGGGTAGATGTCTAGGGACTTGCATAAAATGCATCAACAGAAGGTGTGAGTTGTAAGGAAACGAAGGAGGTGAATTTATAAGAAAATCTCCGACAGAACAATTAAAATGGACGATCGCATTTAAAGCGGATCCTAATTCCATTGATTATCGGAGAGTCAAATCTTATTAAGAAGATTTTCTTCAAATCCCTTGAAATATGGGAATCAATCATATCTACGTCAAATGATAAGATGAATCTACACTTACTCATTTCACTCTTCTCTGTTAACTTCATTCGTACTCTTCATATAAATGGATTGTTTATCCAAATTATTCGCTGATGATAAAACTCTAATTTTCAGCCCGTATGCATCATGAAAACATACTTATTATCATTCACGACCTTTCCACTCAAATTTCGGGACGAAATTTCTTTAACGGGTAGGTACTGTGACAACTCGGAAATTTCCAACCAAATTTAAACTTTAATCTTTATATGTTTCCGACACGATAAGCAATATTTGTTAAGTTAAATTTCAAGAATTTTAAACTATGTTCATACATTCATTCAACCTCGACCAAGTTCCAACGATTCACGAACCATTAAACGAATATGATTATATATGTATATGTGTATATATATTATAACTTGAAACGTAAATAAAATATTAGATTAAATACTTTATATGATTGTATCTGTTTCAAAATGTTTATTAATGGAATTAGAAGATAAGATCAAATGATTGAATTATCAGATATAGTAAATTATGATTACAAGTCTCTGTTGAAAGGCCCACGTTGATTTGAGAAATCTTTCCATTTTAACAATATTCGGAAAATGGTAAAGTGATTTATAAATAAGAACAAATTGTCAATCATTGAGAACTAGACAAAGGATAGTGGAAGATTGAATCTCATAAAGACTCGATTGATCTATTTAGTTTCAAACGTACAAAAACGTTTTCAGTTTAAAAAGAACTTTATTATTAAAATGTATATAACTTTTATAAATATCTACAACCACTTTTGACAACTCATTACTTAACTAGTATGATAAAGATAACGATATTTATATTTTATTTTATTAAATATATATAACGATTTAAATTAATATTATATATATTTATACGCGTATTATACGTACATAGTTTTATACTTTTACTATACTTAAACTTTACCTTTACTTTATTTTTACTTTACTTTAACTTTAATAATTCACTTTAATAATTCATACTTTAATAATTAACTTTAATAATTCATACTTTAATAATTCACTTTAATAATTCATACTTTAATAATTCACTTTAATAATTCATACTTTAATAATTCACTTTAATAATTCATACTTTAATAATTCACTTTAATAATTCAAAAATCTATTATAAATAGAATTCAATAGGTTTCATTATTTCATAGAAACTTGAAAATATTTTTCTCTAAACTCTCTCAATCGATTTACATATATATATTTACTCCATATTATTTCAAGATATTATTAGTATACATAAAAAATTACGACGGAGTGCTGTCCGAGTGATTTCGAAATTGTTTTTCGAGTGGGATAAGATTAAGGAAATTATGGGTTATAGCTATGGAGGTGATTGAGTATGGTTCATGGGTATGCTCATGAGGTCAATATAGTGTTTATCATTTCCGTTGCGTCTACGTACCTTCCCTGCAATATTGAATCTCAATATTGATACGTGAGTACTCATAATTTAACTTTTACATACTAATAGTGTATCCCTGACTAGTGCTCGAGTATTTAGGATTATGCATGCTTGTACTTTTGATATTGCCCTTAGACAGGTTAGGTTGAATCTTGAATTAGTTACACTTGCGGTTGAGATAAGGTATAAGATATGCATGTCATTGGAAAGCTAGCGAAAAATTAAGAACTTTTCCTTTAGATATCGAATAGTTTCGAAGAACGGATTAGAAGTTATAATCAATTGAATTTTCGATATTTTTATTAAAAATGATTATTATTATCGTCGTTTTTATCGTCGTTCTAGTTTTATCTTATTATTATCATTATTATTATCTTTATCAATAAAAGGGATTTATCATTAAAAATTGTTTTTTTTTTATTATTACTATCGTTATTATCGTTAAAGTTATAATTAGTATTATTATTATTATTATCCAATTATTATTATTATTATTATTATTATTATTATTATTATTATTATTATTATACAATTATTATTATTATTATTATTAGTATTATTATTATTATTATTATTATTATTATCATTATTAATATATATATATCATTATTTAAAAATGGTTATTGTTACTGTTATTATTATTATTACTATATTATCATTAAGATAATTATTAGTATTATCGTTAATAATGTTATAGTAACTATCATTATTAATATTAGTGTAATTAAAACAAATATTTGTAACACCTAATTATTTTGATTACTATTATTATCATTATTATGAACACGATATAAAAGACGATTAAAAGCTATTAAACGAAACGATTAGGAAATAATGAGTAAGAGTATCATGATGAAATTTAAATATTATAAGATATTGATTTAGATAAAATTATCGTTCTTATTATTTTTATCATTACTATTATTATTAAAAGTATCGTTAGTATTAAAACTATCATTTTAACAAAAATTATCATTTTAATAGAAATGTTATTGTTACTATAAAATATCATTATTATTATTATTTTAAATAGAATTATTATTTTAAAGATAATATTAAAAATTATCGTAAATATTAAAGTTATCATAATTAGAATTATCGTTTTATCATAATGTCATCTTAGTAATTATAAATATTGATATTTTTATAATAATAATTATTATTACAAAATAATACAACTTTTACTTACTATCATTATAGATATTATTTTATCAAATAAATATGTGATACAAACATATTTTACTACGTGTAATAACATACTTTAATAATACCTATCATATTATCTTTATCATATTAAATGAACCCTATAAATTTTATTACTTAATATATATAAAAGTATATTTTATTATATAAATTTAATATAAAATTGTATTTATTAATAAATAAATTATATTATTTACTCTAATAGATCTTTTAAAAATATTTAAAAATATAAAATGACGATATTTAAACTATATATTAATCATGTATAGATTTTTGGAAATTATTTTGAGTCAAATTTACTTTTGTTGACTTTTGCATATTAGTCTCGAGCATTAGGATTGTGGTACACTATGACTTGACCTAATTTGTTAGACAAATATTGACCAACACATAAATATATAATTAATTTAGGTTCGTGAATCCGAGGCCAACCTTGCACTTGTTCAATGACGTTATATGTATTTTTACTACGAAATACAGTATGGTGAGTTTTCATTACTCCCTTTTCATATATATTTTTGGGACTGAGAATACATGCGCTGCTTTTATAAATGTTTTACGATATAGCCACAAGTAATCAAAATTACATTCTATGGTTGAATTATCGAAATCGAATATGCCCCTTTTTATTAAAGTCTGGTAATCTAAGAATTAGGGAACAGACACCCTAATTGACGCGAATCCTAAAGATAGATCTATTGGGCCTAACAAACCCCATCCAAAGTACCGGATGCTTTAGTACTTCGAAATTTATATCATGTCCGAAGGAGGATCCCGGAATGATAGGGGATATTCTTATATGTATCTAGTTAATGTCGGTTACCAGGTGTTCACCATATGAATAATTATTTTTGTCTCTATGCATGGGACGTATATTTATGAGAACTGGAAATGAAATTCTTGTGGTCTATTAAAATGATGGAAATAAATGATTATGATAAACTAATGAACTCACCAACCTTTTGGTTGACACTTTAAAGCATGTTTATTCTCAGGTGTTAAAGAAATCTTCCGCTGTGTATTTGCTCATTTTAAAGATATTACTTGGAGTCTTTCATCGTATATTTCGAAGAACGTTGCATTCGAGTCATTGAGTTCATCAAAGATTATTATTAAATCAATTTATAGTTGGATAGTGGATATTATGAAATGGTATGCATGCCTGTCAATTTTCGATGTAAAGAAAGTTTGTCTTTTAAAAATGAATGCAATGTTTGTAAAATGTATCATATAGAGGTCAATTACCTCGCAATGTAATCAACTATTGTGAATCGTTTATAATGTATATGAACGGGTCCTTTCAATAGAGGTCAAATACCTCGCGATGTAATCAACTATTGTGAATCGTTTATAATGTATATGAACGGGTCCTTTCAGAGAGTTTTCTGGTATCTTATTCAACAGTACTGCAGAACAATTAGCATTCATAGTAACAGCCAAAAGTTATTCCATTTTCTTTCTATTTGTGATTAGATCTTTTAGAAATTTAGCATATCTAGGCATTCCTGAAATCACATCAATGAAAGGAAGATTGACATTGATTTGTTTAAACATATCCAAGAATTTGGATTGCTCGGCTTCAAGTCTTTCTTTTCTCATTTTACTTGGGTAAGGAAGTGGTGGTTAGTATGGTTTAACATAAGGCTTGGCCTTAGCTATGTTATTTTCATTAACCTTTTCAACTACCGGTTCTGTTTCCTTATCTTTTTCAGATTGTGGTTCTTGTGGAGTGGGAGTAGAGTCATCAGAAATTACAGGTATTTCAGGTAGTTTAAGTGTAATATCACTTCTTGTGGTAATGGCTTTTGCTGTTTCATTCTGGGGGTTAGCATTTGTATCGCTAGGTAGACTTTCCGGTTTTCTTTCACAAATCAACCTTGCTAGGTTGCTCACTTCTTATTCCAGATTTTGAATTGAAGCTTGTTGATTTCTAAATGCTTGAGCATTTTGTTCATTAGTTTGTTTCTGAGATGTGAAAAATTGAGTTTGAGATTCAACTAGCTCCGACATCATATCTTCTAAATTTGTCTTTTTATCATCGGTTTGTGGTGGTTTAATTGGAAAAATAGGTCTTTGCTGATTGTAAGTATTATTAGATACTTGTTGATTGCTAGGACCTTGTTGGTTGTTGTATGGAACATTTAAGTTATAATTCTGGTTTTGATTGTAGATTGGTCTTAGCGGTTGATAATTATTCTGATAATTATTTCCAGGCCTTTGGTTTATATATGAAACAATCTCTCTTTGTTCTATTGTTTGTTCAATACTGAGACAATCTTTTGTAAAATGTGGTCCTCCACACTACTCAAAACTAATTCGTATAGCATGAATATCTTTAGTCATCTTTTCCATTCGTCTTTCGACAGCATTTAACTTTACGAAAATGGAATCAAAGTCATGGCTAGAATCGGCTCTAGCCGCTTTAGATGATCTAACGATGTCTTTTTCTTGATGCCACTCATGTGAGTGGGAAGCAGTGTTATCAATAATTTTGTAAGCTTCAGTTGCGGTTTTCTTCATAATGGAACCACCAGCTGCTATGTCGATGTCTTTTCGGGTAGTAATGTCGCATCCTTGGTAGAATATTTGTACTATTTGATAAGTGTCTAAACCATGCTGCGGACATCCTCTTAACAACTTTTCAAATCTTGTCCACATCTCATATAGAGTTTCATTTGGCTTTTGTGTGAACGTAACAATTTCTCCTTGAAGTCTCACGGCTTTAGATGCTTGAAAGAATTGTTTAAGAAAATTTTCAACTAAGACATCCCATGTATCAATCGCCCCTTCAGGTAACGATCCTAAGTAATATTTGGCTTCCCCCTTTAATGTCCAGGGAAATAACATGAGATAGATCTGTTCATCCTCAACTTCTCTGATTTTGAATAAAGTACAAATCCTATTAAAGGTTCGAAGATGTTCGTTTGGATCTTCTTTCGGTGCACCACTAAATTGGCATTGGTTAGTTACCATATGTAGGATTTGTCCTTTGATTTCATAATCTGGCGCATTAATGTCTGGTTGAGTAATTGCGTGACCTTGGCCAGTGCGTTTAGCTCTCATTCGGTCTTCCATACTTAGAGGTTCCAGATTTTCCATGATTGAATTTGTTGAATCTGAATCACTAGAGGATTCTGATTTTATGATTTCTTCCTCTACAATCTCTGGATGAGTGATTTGTGGTTCAGGAGGAATGATTAGTAGTTCAAGATCTCTGAATTGTCCTTGATTATCCTCCGGATTCTCAATTGTGAGGTCGGGTTCAAAAAATGGATTATCGGAAATTTGAATTGGAGTACTTGGTCGACTAGATGACGATTCTAAAGAAAAATCAATAGCGACAATATTGGCTAGATGTCTTGATCGAGTTACAGGTGGTGAACGTATGAAAGGTGGTGAACGTTTTGCTCGGTGCATTCACTGAATATCCTATTAGTTATAAAAGATAAAAATTATATAAGTTATCAAATTAATAGACTTTTCTGATTTTGCCCACGTTTCGAATAGCCAATAGATGCAGCAGGTAGCCAGGACCCTTTAAATTTGAAGCCCACAACTCGCCACTAGAAAATCCAACTATTACTACGAACCAGAAAATTTTGGATGTCTATCAATTTAACCGCTTAAAATAATGTTTCGTTTTGAAATTTTAGAGAAGAAATAGAAACTAAAAAGTCTAAAAACTAAAAATTAAAACTTACGTCAAAATGTATTAAAGCTTAAAGGAATTCTATATCCAAAACGGCAATAACTTAAAAAGTACTAAAATCTTAAAACGGCGTCGCAAAATTTTAAAGCACCTAAATCTTAGTTTAAAGAAAAAGCACTTAAGGGATTTTACAGCAGAGCTTAAAAATCTAGAAATAAAAATAAACTATGGCAAAAACTATATCTTAAAACTAGTTACAAACGATAAATATTATAAAAGTTACGAATTAAATGATTAAAATATACAATTTATAAAAAGATACAAAAAATGATAAAATTACTAATTTTTATAAAAATATTATTTTTATATTATTTATTTTATAAAAGTATTAATTTTATAGTTAATATAACCAAATAAAACTTAATATTACAAATTAAATAAAACTAAAACTAAATATTATTAAATCAAAACCCTAATTAACTAATTAATTAATAATAATTATTATTAAACAAAAACCCTAATCGTACAGACTAGGATACCAGACCAGTCAAATCACCTCATACGATCGCATGAGCTGTTAGTTGTTTTTCCATGCGGTCGCATTGCAGTGGATACCAGGCCAAATGTTTGGGCTGCTACAGTGTTCGGCCCGTTTACAATTTTAATTATTTTTTTTGTTTTTAATAAAATAAAAATAAAATAACTTAAATAAAACTTATAAATAAAAAAAATAATTTACTTATTAGTTTTTATAACGTTTAACAATAAAAATATAAACTTTTTAATTTAAACACTTAAAAGTATAGAAATATATTTTTCTTTTTATGTTTTTAAATTTTTATATTTAAAACTTTTTATATTTTTACAAAAATAGTTTAAAAACTTAATAAAATTTTTTTATAGCGTTTCGCTTTCGGCGTTGATGAAGTTCCCCGGCAGCGGCCCCAAAAATACTTGATGTTATGCGAGGTGTATACGAAATAGTTATATTTTTACTACAAAATACTATTAAATACGATACAATTTTACACAAGTTATTTATTTATTTATAGAGTGGATATACCTAAACCTTGCTACAACACTTATAGGCAGTGTACCTAATCGTAAAGTAGTGTAGTTTTTAGTAAGTCCGGTTCGTTCCGCAGGGAGCTAGCCAAGTTTAACGCTATATTTTTGAACTATACTATATTTGTGTGTGTATATATATATATATATATATATATATATATATATATATATATATATATATATATATATAAGTAGTATTATTATTATTATAAAAGGGGGGTTTTACCGTTTAATGACTGGTTTGTCGATTTTAAAACTTAAGTCGCAATTAAAACCTAATGTAAAATATTAAAAATAAATATAACTTAATTTAAAGCGTAAAGTAAATGACGATAATTAAAGTGCGATAAATTAAAGTGCGATAAATAAAATGACAGTAAATAAAAGTTGCGATAATTAAAAAGTACGATAATTTAAAGTGCGATAAGATATAAAATAAAGGAATTATGCTTATTTAAACTTCCGTAATCATGATGTTCGACGTGTTGATTTTAGTTTGTTACCATGGGTTAATTGTCCTTTGT
The DNA here is from genome assembly GCF_046630445.1 of Rutidosis leptorrhynchoides. NCBI lineage: Eukaryota > Viridiplantae > Streptophyta > Magnoliopsida > Asterales > Asteraceae > Rutidosis > Rutidosis leptorrhynchoides. The sequence continues at coordinate 272,238,761 of NC_092335.1, forward strand.
CCTGGATTATTCAATATGTCCATCTGGTTTTGTCCATAACAGTCCATCAGTCATAAATATAAAGTGCGAGTGTCCTCGTCAAATTCTCCTTATATCCGAAGTCAAATATTCCAACTAATTGGGGACTTAAATTGTAATAAGGTTTAATACATTGTTTAATGATTACACCAGGTTATCGATTATATGCAATCCAAGGTTTTAATACTTTATTATCAATTACACCAAGTGTCCTTGTATGTAATCCACCCCTGTTTTAATGAGTCCATTGACTATTAATCCATTCCCGTGTCCGGTTAAATGAACGATTATTAGTACTTATAAATATCCTGCCCATCGTGTCCGATCGAGTGTATATGGTTATTTATAGATACGTCAAATTGTAAATCTCTATATTAAATTACGGAACTATCATTCAGTTAAACAAATATAAATCCCATTAATAGTCTATAGTCCAATTTCTACAAGTGTCGGTCTTTTGTTTAAACCCCAATTATGGTACAAAGCCCAATAACCCTGTCTTTAATATTTAGTCCAACATTACGATTACTTCGATTTAAATAAGCATAATAATAACTTAGATATGAGACATTAATTTATAAAGGTTGAACATAACTTACAATGAGTATTAATAGCGTAGCGTTACACGGACAGAATTTCGACTTACAAACTTAAAGCATTCGCTAACATAACCTTATTATTATTAATCTTAAATTAAAATTAAAGTTATATATATATATATATATATATATATATATATATATATATATATATATATATATATATATATATATATATATATATATATATTTGTGAGAGAGAGATTAGAAAAAGATGTGCATCATTCGTCCAAATAACGCTTCAATTTATAGATGTGGCCATGTACAGTCTTCTATGCGATCGCATGGATTTAAAGCATCCAGGCTATGCGATTGTATGGCCTCCTTTTCCTGGTCACATATGATTCCAAAACGTGGGCTGCGCCTATTTATTTAATATATAATATAATATATATAATTTTATATAATTAATTATATATTATATTATATTCTTGTACTCCGTTGACTTGTAATTTTAGCTCCGTTGTGTCGCACGTTGATAGTTGGTTCATGTCCCAGTTCTGGATTTTCGAACGTCCTTGCGTATATTTTAATATCTTGTACTTTGCATTTGGCGGCTCGTACTCTTATAATTTTTAGACGTTTCTTATCAATAAATTGAACCACTTGAATTGTACTTTGTACTTTTTAGCGTTTTGGTCGTTTACGTCTTCAAATCGTCGAATCTGTATTTTGTCTTCACCTTTTAATATTTAAACGAATATCACTTGTAAATAGAACAATTGCAACTAAAAGCTTGTCTTTCTTGAGGGATAATGCTATGAAATATATGTTTGTTTTTAGCATTATCAAGTATACATGCATATTTGGAGCGTCTTTTGACTTGCTTTTAAATTGTGTCACATAGGTTTCATTTGTACTTTAAACGTTGTAATGTAAATAGTCGTTGAACTACTTTTAGCTCCGTTGTGTCGCACGTTGATAGTTGGTTCATGTCTCGGTTCTGGATTTTCGAACGTCCTTGCGTATATTTTAATATCTTGTACTTTGCATTTGGCGGCTCGTACTCTTATAATTTTTAGACGTTTCTTATCAATAAATTGAACCACTTGAATTGTACTTTGTACTTTTTAGCGTTTTGGTCGTTTACGTCTTCAAATCGTCGAATCTGTATTTTTTCTTCACCTTTTAATATTTAAACGAATATCACTTGTAAATAGAACAATTGCAACTAAAAGCTTGTCTTTCTTGAGGGATAATGCTATGAAATATATGTTTGTTTTTAGCATTATCAAGTATACATGCATATTTGGAGCGTCTTTTGACTTGCTTTTAAATTGTGTCACATAGGTTTCATTTGTACTTTAAACGTTGTAATGTAAATAGTCGTTGAACTACTTTTGTAAACCTTGAAACATCCTTACATTTGAAATGAATGAGACATATTTTGGCCAAACATTGTTTTAAAGACTTATGACCACGCAACGGGACCTAAGTAGACGGCACCGTCAATGACGATTTTGTCGGGTCGCTACATGTACAATATTAGTCATACTCTCAAGACCTTCGACTCTGTGTGGGAAACCTAGTACCCGGAGAAGAACGTCGAAGATTGTATTAGTTGCGGCCTGGAGTCTTGAAGTTGTCACTTTTGTATTCAGGAACTAGTTTAATCTACTGGTACTTCTATCCCTTATCTTTATATAATGTTTTCTATCATTATGTTCTGTGATATTGTTGCCATCATTAGCGAGTAGTTATCTTTAGTGTATGCTATGATGTAAGCAGTTATAATGACGAAATAATGTTATGGTTTGTGTATGCTGTTGAAATGCTTTCCGATTATGCTTTAAACTCAATCGCTTTTCCAACTAATAGAACGTAGTTATTTTCTCTGTTATTGGGAAGTCGCGAACCCTGATTCAGAGTACACTATCTATGTCACCCCTTGGTAAGAGAAGTCTATCGGATACAACGTAAGATCGACTGAGGCACACCGGTTGTAGTAAGTCTATCAAGCTTTGGATTCTGACTGAGAACTCTTTCGTAGTGAAACATCTGACTAGACCCTTAGTACATTGTCAGTCCCAGACCATGATAATGTAGTCACCAAGCATATAAACTCACGCTGAAGCACAGCGGTTGTTATAAGCTGTACCACTGCTAAGTAAGGCCATGGAACCCGGTCAGTGTTGATTAGTACACTGCACCATAACGCGGTCTCAAGCATTGCACCCCGCTTGAGGAATTCTTAGTTAATTAAGAAACTATTTGTTTAGACACATAAAGGATTGGACCATTAGGATAACCGAAAGTGTTCATGGAAGTCAGCTTGACTTGGCCATGGTGTTCTTTATGGTTGAACTCTTTTTAAGGGCCTAACTATCTTTTAAAACCAATCAATAACGAAAGCATTGAAACACATCATGTCTCTCGGATATGGTAAACCATGTTTTCTATTATGCTTAAGAAAGTTTAGACCTTTGTGGAATGTTAATACGTCACCCAACCGAGTCGCTCAATTGGATGAGCCGTCTGAATGTGTATGCATGTAGTCAGACTGCACGTGCATCGGGGGTAAGGGACGTTGCTGTCTGTTCAGAATCTTTAAGCCTAGCACAGTACCCAGTGACATGTCTTATGACAGGGGCATTTAGGACCATTGTAATGAATACAAGGCTTCTGCCTATTCATGAGCCAGCATTCCATAATCTCGGCAGAATAACTGATGAAGTCATAATATGCACTCACTTTAACCTTATCTGAATTACGAATTTTATCGCATTTACTTTATCTGTCTTATAATTTAGAAAATCCCAAAAATAAGTAACCACTACTCCTTCCTAACTATCTTAGGCTTAAAAATAGGTTCGATTCTACTGATATCTCAAAAATACGACTCTAGGTCATACTTCCCTTACTCATACTATGGAGTAGTATGATTTAGCCCCCGCTAAATATAAATTTAAAACAGTACCCACCCCCTTGGTGGTTGATTCTGGGGCGTTGCGGCCTGACGACACCGCACAAACAAAACTGTCAGTTTCGGCCGTATCACGGTGCTTTTTCTCCACAGGAGCGGCGCTCTTAGTTGAGGAGCGGCGCTTTCTGAGCTGATTCTACACTTTCCAATTCCTTAGCCAATTTTGCCCAAGATTTGGTCAATTTTACGCCAAATCAAGTCCTTAGCCCTCAAATTACCATTCAGCTCAATAGCACACAAAATAGGCTCCAAGATAGTCATAAACCGAACAAAGTGAAGTAGATATCGTGAGATAAAACATATATAAATAGAACGATATCAAGCTCCTATGACAAATGAGTAGAAGATCCTCAACACGGGAATTATGATTGTATCTGCTTCTTGGGAGTCATCAAGAAACACCTGTTGACGATAGAATACATAACACTCAATCTGATGTGGATGTGCTTCTTCTTAAAGCTTCGGATTGTGACAACCCGGAAATTTCTGACCAAATTTAAAATTTATCTTTATATTACTCCGACACGATAAGCAAAGTTTGTTAAGTTGACTTTTAAAAATTTTAAACTGTGTTCATACATTCATTTGACCTTGACCAAATTCTGACGATTTACGAACCATTATAAAAATGAATATGATTATATATGTATATACCTATATGTATATATATTATAACTTGAAAACGTTAACAACGTATTAGATGTATAATACTTTACATGAACGTATTTGTTTCAATATATTTATCGACGGAATTAGAAGATAATGTCAAATGATTCAGTTATCCGTTACATTATGATATTATTATAAGTCTTTGGGGTAAGGTTCACGTTGATTTGAGAAAATATGTTCTTTTTAACGGTATTCGGAATAATTGGTAAAGTGATCTACACATGAAAACAAAGTGTCAAATAACGAGAATTAGACAAAAGTTAGTGGAAGACTAAATTACATAATAATCGATTGATTTAGTTTCAAATGTACGAAAACGTTTTTCGATATAATAGAACTAGATTGTTAATGTCTTTGTTTAAATAACGAGAGTTGGAATATTAGTTGTTAGATATATGAATAACTTTCAACGTATATTAAAAAGTGTTTATGAGATATATGATTTTAAATTAATAATAACACCCGTTTATTGATTCGATTGATATTTGAACATGTCAATTAGTACGTTAAGAAGTTAAAGTAAACGCTAGTATACAAATGAACTATATCTATTTAAGTTTTAGAATGAAAACGTTATATGGTACAATATTTTCTATTATATAAACGATTTTAAATTATACTTTAAAATATAAATATCTTTTGAAAGACTAAATAATATATTACTAAATAAATATTTTTAAAAATGGATAAATTACATTTCTAAATAAAAATATATTTAAATTTTACAAAGTGATAGAATATAATATTAACTTACTCATAAAACGTTTTGATTTAAAATAATAATATTAAATATACTTTGATAAATAATGAGACATTGATTTGTAGAAGCAAATGACAACAACACTTGATTGCCTAAGTTACACTTCAAGTGATATAGTTTATTTGAAATTTAAGTCAATTTATTGATAAAGGTTCACGTTGCGTATCGTTTAATACAAGTTTTCTCAACGTACGAAAATGAGTTCGAGAAACCGAAACTAGAACATAAGTCGAGAGATAGCGTACGAGTCTTCGAAATGAAAATTCCAATTTAACTATGCTCGTGAATATTATATTATATATATAATTATATAAATTAAATATATTATATATAAAATATTATATAAACTCCGCAGTCCACGTTTTAAACGAATTTGAGTACGAGCCAGCTAGGCCATGCGATCGCATGGCAAGAAGCCTTTGAGCCCATGCGATCGCATGGGGACAAGTTTCAGCAACCATCTATAAAGCTCGTTCATTTAGTTTGACACAAACACACACATACATAATCACTCCCTCTGTTATTTATATTTATATTATATATTATTTATATTATTAAGATTAATAATATTATTAACATTATTAATATTAGTATTAGTAATATTAGTTTTATTATTATTTATACATAAAATACTATGACGGAGTGCTGTTCGAGGAATTTAAAAATGGGTTTTTCGAGCGGGATAAAGCTGAGGAAATTATGGGTTATAACTAAGGAGGTTATGGGTATGGTTCGGGGATATAGCTCGTGAGGTCAACCTAGTGTTTATCATCTCCGTTGCATCTACGTACTTTCCTGCAATATTGAATCTCAATATTGATACGTGAGCACTCATAACTTAACTTTTATATATTAATAGTGTATCCCTGACTAGTGCTCGAGTATATTTGATTATGCATGCTTGTATATTTAATTTCGTGGTTATATAGTTTATGTTGAATCATGAATTTAATACATATAATACTGATATAAGGTATATGATATGCATGTTGTTGGAAATCTGTCAAAAAATTATTAACTTTTCATTTAGAGGTCATGTGATTTCGATGAACGGATTTAAAGATATAGTCAACTGAATTATCATTAATCTTAGTATTATTATTAAAAATGATTATTATTATTACGTCGTTGTTATTATCGTCGTTATTATTATCTGATTATTATTATTATTACCATTATCGTTATCAATATAGGTATTATCATTAAAATTGTTATTGTTATTATTATTACTATAGTTATTATTAAAATATAACATTTTTAGAAAAACTATTATTTTATTATTTTTATCATTATTATTATTAAAAGTATCATTAATATTAAAATTATCATGTTTGTTAAAATTATCAATTCTAATAAAAATATCATTTTTATTATCAATATCATATTAGGGTTATTATTAAAATTATTATTTTTGATAGGATTCTATTTATAAAACATTATTATTACTATTCTTATTATAATAATTATATATGTAATAAATATTATTAAGATAAGATATTATTATTATTATTATAACATTTGTATTACTATAAAAGATTATTATTTATTATCAAGATTATTATTATCATTAGTAAATATAAATATTGCTATTATTATTATTATTATTATTATTATTATTATTATTATTATTATTATTATTATTATTATTATTATTATTATTATTATTATTATTATTATTATTATTATAATTATTATTATTATTATTATTATTATTATATTATTAATATTAAAAATAATTAATATTATTATAAAATAATACAACTTTTACTTATTATTATTATTATCAATATTATTTTATCAAATAATTATGTGACACAAAGATATTTTTACCACACGTAATATAATTACATTAATTATACATACTACTATATTTTTATAATATTAAGTGAACTTTATAAATTTTATTACTTAAGATATAAAAGTATATTTTTATCAGATATAAATTTTAACATAAATTTTTATTAATAAATGACTTGTATTATTTACTCTAATAAAATCTGTTAAATATATTTCAATATATAAAATGACCATATTTAAGTTATATAATAAACACATATAGATTTTAGAAAGTCATTTTGGATCAAACTGATTTTTGTTGACTTTTGCATATCGATCTTGAGAATTAGGATTGTGATATACTATGACTTGACCTAAATTGTTAGACAGATATTGACCATTATATAAATATATATATATATATATACTTAATATAGGTTCGTGAATCCGAGATCAACCCTGCACTTGTTCAGTACCGTCATTGCATTATTGCTATTAAATACAGTATTGTGAGTTTCATTACTCCCTTTTTATATAAATTTTTGGGACTGAGAATACATGCGCTGTTTTATGAAATAGACACAAGTAATCGAAACTACATTCTATGGTTGGATTATCGAAATCGAATATCACCCTTTTTAGTCTGGTAATCTAAGAATTAGGGAACATACACCCTAATTGACGCGAATCCTAAAGATAGATCTATTGGGCCTAACAAACCCCATCCGGGTTACGGATGCTTTAGTACTTCGATTTTTATCATGTCCGATGAGAGTCCCGGAATGATAGGGATATTATAGACGCGTTCTGTTAATGTCGGTTACCAGGTGTTCAATCTATATGAATGATTTTTAATTCGCAGGTTATGCGTACTATTTTGTACTCGGGTTACGTGTACAATTAAATATCTAAAATCTTGTGGTCTATTAAAATGATGGAAATGAATGTTTATAATTGATCAATCATATATCAAGTTATTACTTAATTAAGGATTGAGTGCAATAATAAGATGGAGAATGGGATGTTTGATGATTATTTTGGGCCCCGATGATCGTCTTTCACTTTATCAATCAAGTGATCAACCACCCCGACCCGGTCTTGATTATCAATTAGCATGATTCACCTTAGCGCAATGTTGAAATTCCTTGCGCAAGATCACAAGTGAAAATCACAAAGGCTAGAACAAATGGCAGAGAATCAACAACCTTTAAATGAGAGGCTATGCTCTCTATTTATAGTATTCAAAATATACGCGGTCTGCGGTTTGCTAAACCATCCGCGGAAACTTAGCGGAATAAACCGCAGACTTTATTAACGCGGAAACAGATCCGCTATCCTTATTTCCGGCGAATGTTCCAATCTTATTGACTATGCTTCGTGTTACTTCTACTTTTAGCCTTTAGTAAGTAAAATATACATATACAATGCTATGTATATGATCAAGTCCCCCCAGTTTATTATGATACATTTCGCGAAGCAAATGCATCATGATAAACTCTAAAAAATTAACCATGTTACCTTAAAATATATATACATCAAGTGTTAATAATTTTTTGCCACTAAATTATTACCGTTAATTGTAGCAATTAGAACTCGTAATTACAACTGTAACTTTACAAAGCTGTCCAATCAGAAACGTTGTAACGGCTAGAAAATTACCGTTTACATGTTGTGGTAATTTTAGCCGTTTAAGAGTAATCATTACCCTGTCGACTTCCTCGCCCTAATTTCAATTATAAATAGCTGGTAAACTCGCATAAAAAACTTTACACTTTCTCCCTCAATTGCTTATTTTAATCAAACTCTTGTATCGAAACTTTGTACGCATTCGTTGCAATTAAGCAATTCAACCCTTAACACTTTTCAATTCATTACCAGATCTTCCTATTATTACAAATGGCATCCTCATCTTCTACCAACACTCCCAGCACCTTCGTGTCATACATGACAGAGGCTAAAATCCAAACCTTGCAACAGTATTATCCACTGCTTGCACAGTTTTCGCCTACCACTCCATCAGCGGCGGATAGAGCGAATGCCCCTCCCAAGGGAATGATTACCATCTAGGAGGCCGCCATTTCACATGGAAACCTACGCCTTCCACTTACTCCCTTTTTTCGCAATGTATGCGAATACTTCAAGGTTGCAGTTGCACAACTGCACCCAAACGTGATTAATAAAATTGTGCTATTCGAGATGTACTGCAAGGCACTTAATGAGTAGCCACTACTTAACACCTTTCACTCTTTTAATAGTTTTACACCTTAGGATAAGGGGTAGTATTCCTTCCGCGGTCGTCATGGCGTGATGACTTCCCCCAAGGATTCCATTGGGAACTGGCGCAGTTCCTTCTTTTTTATTAATAACACCGCCCACGTTGATAGCAACATACCCAAAGCATGGTGCACCAAAATGGATGCAATGGTAAATGACAAGGTCACCCCGGATGACCTTGAACAAGATTTACTGAAAACAATCAAGAACGCGGGCTTGGTTATGCGGGCCTACTCCAACGTGCCGCTTTATATTGGTGGAGTATCCATGTACTGGCTATGGGGCGATTGCAACGCACTTTTAGTCGACGCCGCCAACAACGGTATATTGCTTATACTTTTTATTTTATACAAATATGCATGATATATTACCCTTATAATTGCATAACGTGTTGCGGTACGATGTTGCAGAGGTTGACCTTGAGCTGGTAATGAGGTCAGCGGACATCAATGGGATTAAACCAGTACGTCGCTTAAAAGTCGGCGACGGCGAGATTATTCCCATTGATGAGCCTATTATCAATACGCTTACTATTCCTGGTGAAGACTGCGAAAAGCGAAAAGTAACAGAGGGAGCTACGACTCCTCGCAAAAGAAGTAGTCATTCTTTTGCTGAATAAGAAAAGATTAAGTAAATTTCAAACCGCGTTATTATCTATACTGCATTTTTATTTTTAACGCACTAATTTATTATATTCGCTTATCTCTTTTTGGTTGTGTTTTCAGACTCTATAGGTGAGCCTGGATCGCTATACAACATCACCGGGAATATCCCCGAGGACATTCTGGAAGAGCCCGGTAATGAAGACTTAAGCCTTCCTTCTGACGCTGAAACATCCAATCAAGAAGAAGAGAATGCGGATGAAGCCGCAGAAGCAGAACAAGCCAATCGGTTATACCGCAAACTCTTCAAATTCATCCCCAAAAATACTCAAGATGAATTTCACAAACTGACTTATCCTCAAGCCGAAAGACAGCCACTCCATAATTGCTATAACGCAATTTGCCTGGCCATCGACAAAAGATGCAGAAACAAAGAAAAGCGCAGAAACTTGAGGATCAACTCAAAAAGGGTGCGGAAGAAAATGCCAAACTCAAAAAGAGAGCAGAAAATGCTGAGGAACAATTCGATCAACTCATCAAATAACTTCCCGAGCTCGGAGACAAAATCATGGATTCAAAAGGAGTAACCGAGAAGTTTCAAGCATACGCCCAGGCATCCAAACTCATTACTCATTGCGAGTGGTATGAACTGCTTTGCAAACTTGGTGATCTTTCCTAACCACTTCCCTCAGACATGGCAAATGAGATATGTGCAAGCGATGATGCCCGCGAAGCACTAGCTACAACGAAGAAGGGGGTTAAGAAAGTCACCATACCAGCTTTAGTAGAGCTTAGCCAACGCAAGTGAAATGTCCCGTTCTTATTGATTAAAAACGTTCCATATTAATTGATTTCGTTGCGAGGTTTTGACCTCTATATGAGACGTTTTTCAAAGACTGCATTCATTTTAAAACAAACCATAACCTTTATTTCATAAATAAAGGTTTAAAAAGCTTTACGTAGATTATCAAATAATGATAATCTAAAATATCCTGTTTACACACGACCATTACATAATGGTTTACAATACAAATATGTTACATCGAAATCAGTTTCTTGAATGCAGTTTTTACACAATATCATTCAAACATGGACTCCAAATCTTGTCCTTATTTTAGTATGCAACAGGGGAAGCTCTTAGTATTCACCTGAGAATAAACATGCTTTAAACGTCAAAAAAAATGTTGGTGAGTTATAGGTTTAACCTATATATATCAAATCGTAACAATAGACCACAAGATTTCATATTTCAATACACATCCCATACATAGAGATAAAAATCATTCATATGGTGAACACCTGGTAACCGACATTAACAAGATGCATATATAAGAATATCCCCATCATTCCGGGACACCCTTCGGATATGATATAAATTTCGAAGTACTAAAGCATCCGGTACTTTGGATGGGGCTTGTTGGGCCCGATAGATCTATCTTTAGGATTCGGGTCAATTAGGGTGTCTGTTCCCTAATTCTTAGATTACCAGACTTAATAAAAAGGGGCATATTCGATTTCGATAATTCAACCATAGAATATAGTTTCACGTACTTGTGTCTATTTTGTAAATCATTTATAAAACCTGCATGTATTCTCATCCCAAAAATATTAGATTTTAAAAGTGGAACTATAACTCACTTTCACAGATTTTTACTTCGTCGGGAAGTAAGACTTGGCCACTGGTTGATTCATGAACCTATAACAATATATACATATATATCAAAGTATGTTCAAAATATATTTACAACACTTTTAATATATTTTGATGTTTTAAGTTTATTAAGTCAGCTGTCCTCGTTAGTAACCTACAACTAGTTGTCCACAGTTAGATGTACAGAAATAAATCGATAAATATTATCTTGAATCAATCCACGACCCAGTGTATACGTATTTCAGTATTGATCACAACTCAAACTATATATATTTTGGAATCAACCTCAACCCTGTATAGCTAACTCCAACATTCACATATAGAGTGTCTATGGTTGTTCCGAAATATATATAGATGTGTCGACATGATAGGTCGAAACATTGTATACGTGTCTATGGTATCTCAAGATTACATAATATACAATACAAGTTGATTAAGTTATGGTTGGAATAGATTTGTTACCAATTTTCACGTAGCTAAAATGAGAAAAATTATCCAATCTTGTTTTACCCATAACTTCTTCATTTTAAATCCGTTTTGAGTGAATCTAATTGCTATGGTTTCATATTGAACCCTATTTTATGAATCTAAACAGAAAAATTATAGGTTTATAGTCAGAAAAATAAGTTACAAGTCGTTTTTGTAAAGGTAGTCATTTCAGTCGAAAGAACGACGTCTAGATGACCATTTTAGAAAACATACTTCCACTTTGAGTTTAACCATAATTTTTGGATATAGTTTCATGTTCATAATAAAAATCATTTTCTCAGAATAACAACTTTTAAATCAAAGTTTATCATAGTTTTTAATTAACTAACCCAAAACAGCCCGCGGTGTTACTACGACGGCGTAAATCCGGTTTTACGGTGTTTTTCGTGTTTCCAGGTTTTAAATCATTAAGTTAGAATATCATATAGATATAGAACATGTGTTTAGTTGATTTTAAAAGTCAAGTTAGAAGGATTAACTTTTGTTTGCGAACAAGTTTAGAATTAACTAAACTATGTTCTAGTGATTACAAGTTTAAACCTTCGAATAAGATAGCTTTATATGTATGAATCGAATGATGTTATGAACATCATTACTACCTTAAGTTCCTTGGATAAACCTACTGGAAAAGAGAAAAATGGATCTAGCTTCAATGGATCCTTGGATGGCTCGAAGTTCTTGAAGCAGAATCATGACACGAAAACAAGTTCAAGTAAGATCATCACTTGAAATAAGATTGTTATAGTTATAGAAATTGAACCAAAGTTTGAATATGATTATTACCTTGTATTAGAATGATAACCTACTGTAAGAAACAAAGATTTCTTGAGGTTGGATGATCACCTTACAAGATTGGAAGTGAACTAGCAAACTTGAAAGTATTCTTGATTTATTAAACTAGAACTTTTGGAATTTATGAAGAACACTTAGAACTTGAAGATAGAACTTGAGAGAGATCAATTAGATGAAAAAAATTGAAGAATGAAAGTGTTTTTAGGTGTTTTTGGTCGTTGGTGTATGGATTAGATATAAAGGATATGTAATTTTGTTTTCATGTAAATAAGTCATGAATGATTACTCATATTTTTGTAATTTTATGAGATATTTCATGCTAGTTGCCAAATGATGGTTCCCACATGTGTTAGGTGACTCACATGGGCTGCTAAGAGCTGATCATTGGAGTGTATATACCAATAGTACATACATCTAAAAGCTGTGTATTGTACGAGTACGAATACGGGTGCATACGAGTACAATTGTTGATGAAACTGAACGAGGATGTAATTGTAAGCATTTTTGTTAAGTAGAAGTATTTTGATAAGTGTATTGAAGTCTTTCAAAAGTGTATAAATACATATTAAAACACTACATGTATATACATTTTAACTGAGTCGTTTAGTCATCGTTAGTCGTTACATGTAAGTGTTGTTTTGAAACCTTTAGGTTAACGATCTTGTTAAATTTTGTTAACCCAATGTTTATAATATCAAATGAGATTTTAAATTATTATATTATCATGATATTATCAGGTATGAATATCTCTTAATATGATATATATACATTAAATGTCTTGTTTAAATATCATTAAGTTAGTAGTCTTGTTTTTACATATGTAGTTCATTGTTAATATACTTAATGATATATTTACTTATCATAGTATCATGTTAACTATATATATATCCATATATATGTCATCATATAGTTTTTACAAGTTTTAACGTTCGTGAATCACCGGTCAACTTGGGTGGTCAATTGTCTATATGAAACATATTTCAATTAATCAAGTCTTAACAAGTTTGATTGCTTAACATGTTGGAAACATTTAATCATGTAAATATCAATCTCATTTAATATATATAAACATGGAAAAGTTCGGGTCACTACAGTACCTACCCGTTAAATAAATTTCGTCCCGAAATTTTAAGCTGTTGAAGGTGTTGACGAATCTTCTGGAAATAGATGTGGGTATTTCTTCTTCATCTGATGTTCATGCTCCCAGGTGAACTCGGGTCCTCTACGAGCATTCCATCGAACCTTAACAATTGGTATCTTGTTTTGCTTAAGTCTTTTAACCTCACGATCCATTATTTCGACGGGTTCTTCGATGAATTGAAGTTTTTCGTTGATTTGGATTTCATCTAACGGAATAGTGAGATCTTCTTTAGCAAAACATTTCTTTAAATTCGAGACGTGGAAAGTGTTATGTACAGCCGCGAGTTGTTGAGGTAACTCAAGTCGGTAAGCTACTGGTCCGACACGATCAATAATCTTGAATGGTCCAATAAACCTTGGATTTAATTTCCCTCGTTTACCAAATCGAACAACGCCTTTCCTTGGTGCAACTTTAAGCATGACCATCTCTCCAATTTCAAATTCTATATCTTTTCTTTTAATGTCAGCGTAGCTCTTTTGTCGACTTTGGGCGGTTTTCAACCGTTGTTGAATTTGGATGATCTTCTCGGTAGTTTCTTGTATAATCTCCGGACCCGTAATCTGTCTATCCCCTACTTCACTCCAACAAATCGGAGACCTGCACTTTCTACCATAAAGTGCTTCAAACGGCGCCATCTCAATGCTTGAATGGTAGCTGTTGTTGTAGGAAAATTCTGCTAACGGTAGATGTCGATCCCAACTGTTTCCGAAATCAATAACACATGCTCGTAGCATGTCTTCAAGCGTTTGTATCGTCCTTTCGCTCTGCCCATCAATTTGTGGATGATAGGCAGTACTCATGTCTAGACGAGTTCCTAATGCTTGCTGTAATGTCTGCCAGAATCTTGAAATAAATCTGCCATCCCTATCAGAGATAATAGAGATTGGTATTCCATGTCTGGAGACGACTTCCTTCAAATACAGTCGTGCTAACTTCTCCATCTTGTCATCTTCTCTTATTGGCAGGAAGTGTGCTGATTTGGTGAGACGATCAACTATTACCCAAATAGTATCAAAACCACTAGCAGTCCTTGGCAATTTAGTGATGAAATCCATGGTAATATTTTCCCATTTCCATTCTGGGATTTCGGGTTGTTGAAGTAGACCTGATGGTTTCTGATGCTCAGCTTTGACCTTAGAACACGTCAAACATTCTCCTACGTATTTAGCAACATCGGCTTTCATACCCGGCCACCAAAAATGTTTCTTGAGATCCTTGTACATCTTCCCCGTTCCAGGATGTATTGAGTATCTGGTTTTATGAGCTTCTCTAAGTACCATTTCTCTCATATCTCCAAATTTTGGTACCCAAATCCTTTCAGCCCTATACCGGGTTCCGTCTTCCCGAATATTAAGATGCTTCTCCGATCCTTTGGGTATTTCATCCTTTAAATTTCCCTCTTTTAAAACTCCTTGTTGCGCCTCCTTTATTTGAGTAGTAAGGTTATTATGAATCATTATATTCATAGATTTTACTCGAATGGGTTCTCTGTCCTTCCTGCTCAAGGCATCGGCTACCACATTTGCCTTCCCCGGGTGGTAACGAATCTCAAAGTCGTAATTATTTAATAAATCAATCCACCTACGCTGCCTCATATTCAGTTGTTTCTGATTAAATATGTGTTGAAGACTTTTGTGGTCGGTATATATAATACTTTTAACCCCATATAAGTAGTGCCTCCAAGTCTTTAATGCAAAAACAACCGCGCCTAATTCCAAATCATGCGTCGTATAATTTTGTTCGTGAATCTTCAATTGTCTAGACGCATAAGCAATCACCTTCGTTCGTTGCATTAATACACAACCGAGACCTTGCTTTGATGCGTAACAATAAATCACAAAATCATCATTCCCTTCAAGCAATGACAATATAGGTGCCGTAGTTAGCTTTTTCTTCAATAACTGAAACGCTTTCTCTTGTTCATCATTCCATTCAAATTTCTTCCCTTTATGCGTTAATGCAGTCAAGGGTTTTGCTATTCTGGAAAAGTCTTGGATGAACCTTCTGTAGTAACCAGCTAGTCCTAAAAACTGGCGTATGTGTTTCGGAGTTTTCGGGGTTTCCCACTTTTCAACAGTTTCTATCTTTGCCGGATCCACCTTAATACCTTCTTTGTTCACTATGTGACCGAGGAATTGAACTTCTTCCAGCCAAAATGCACACTTTGAAAACTTAGCGTACAATTCTTCCTTCCTCAATACTTCTAACACCTTTCTCAAATGTTCACCGTGTTCTTGGTCATTCTTTGAGTAAATAAGTATGTCATCAATGAAAACAATGACAAACTTGTCAAGGTATGGTCCACACACTCGGTTCATAAGGTCCATGAACACAGCTGGTGCATTAGTTAAACCAAATGGCATGACCATAAACTTGTAATGACCGTAACGTGTTCTAAAAGCAGTCTTTGGAATATCATCTTCTTTCACCCGCATTTGATGATACCCGGAACGTAAGTCAATATTTGAATAAACAGACGAGCCTTGTAGTTGATCAAATAAGTCGTCGATTCTCGGTAGTGGGTAGCGGTTCTTGATGGTAAGTTTGTTCAACTCATTGTAGTCGATACACAACCTGAATGTACCATCTTTCTTCTTGACAAACAAAACAGGAGCTCCCCACGGTGATGTGCTTGGTCGAATGAAACCACGCTCTAAAAGTTCTTGTAATTGGCTTTGCAGTTCTTTCATCTCGCTGGGTGCGAGACTGTAAGGAGCACGAGCTATTGGTGCAGCTCCTGGTACAAGATCTATTTGAAATTCAACGGATCGATGTGGGGGTAATCCCGGTAATTCTTTCGGAAATACATCGGGAAATTCTTTTGCAATGGGAACATCATTGATGCTCTTTTCTTCAGTTTGTACTTTCTCGATGTGTGCTAGAACAGCATAGCAACCTTTTCTTATTAGTTTTTGTGCCTTCAAATTACTAATAAGATGTAGCTTCGTGTTGCCCTTTTCTCCGTACACCATTAAGGGTTTTCCTTTTTCTTGTATAATGCGAATTGCATTTTTGTAACAAACGATCTCTGCTTTCACTTCTTTCAACCAGTCCATACCGATTATCACATCAAAACTCCCTAACTCTACTGGTATCAAATCAATCTTAAATGTTTCGCTAACCAGTTTAATTTCTCGATTCCGACATATATTATCTGCTGAAATTAATTTACCATTTGCTAATTCGAGTAAAAATTTACTATCCAAAGGCGTCAATGGACAACTTAATTTAGCACAAAAATCTCTACTCATATAGCTTCTATCCGCACCCGAATCAAATAAAACGTAAGCAGATTTATTGTCAATAAGAAATGTACCCGTAACAAGCTCCGGGTCTTCCTGTGCCTCTGCCGCATTAATATTGAAAACTCTTCCGCGGCCTTGTCCATTCGTGTTCTCCTGGTTCAGGCAATTTCAAATAATGTGGCCCGGTTTTCCACATTTATAACAAACTACATTGGCATAACTTGCTCCGACACTACTTGCTCTGCCATTACTCGTTCCGACACCATTTGTTCCTTTCGTTCTATTAACCCCTGGTCCGTAGACCTCACACTTCGCCGCGCTATGACCATTTCTTTTACACTTGTTGAAAAATTTGGTGCAGAACCCCGAGGGACTCTGCACCAAATTTTGTAACAAGTGTAAAAGAAATGGTCATAGCGCGGCAAAGTGTGAGGTCTACGGACCAGGGGTTAATAGAACGAAAGGAACAAATGGTGTCAGAACGAGTAATGGCGGAGCAAGTAGTGTCGGAGCAAGTTATGCCAATGTAGTTTGTTATAAATGTGGAAAACCGGGCCACATTATTAGAAATTGCCCGAACCAGGAGAACACGAATGGACAAGGCCGCGGAAGAGTTTTCAATATTAATGCGGCAGAGGCACAGGAAGACCCGGAGCTTGTTACGGGTACGTTTCTTATTGACAATAAATCTTCTTACGTTTTATTTGATTCGGGTGCGGATAGAAGCTATATGAGTAGAGATTTTTGTGCTAAATTAAGTTGTCCATTGACGCCTTTGGATAGTAAATTTTTACTCGAATTAGCAAATGGTAAATTAATTTCAGCAGATAATATATGTCGGAATCGAGAAATTAAACTGGTTAGCGAAACATTTAAGATTGATTTGATACCAGTAGAGTTAGGGAGTTTTGATGTGATAATCGGTATGGACTGGTTGAAAGAAGTGAAAGCAGAGATCGTTTGTTACAAAAATGCAATTCGCATTATACGAGAAAAAGGAAAACCCTTAATGGTGTACGGAGAAAAGGGCAACACGAAGCTACATATTATTAGTAATTTGAAGGCACAAAAACTAATAAGAAAAGGTTGCTATGCTGTTCTAGCACACGTCGAGAAAGTACAAACTGAAGAAAAGAGCATCAATGATGTTCCCATTGCAAAAGAATTTCCCGATGTATTTCCGAAAGAATTACCGGGATTACCCCCACATCGACCCGTTGAATTTCAAATAGATCTTGTACCAGGAGCTGCACCAATAGCTCGTGCTCCTTACAGACTCGCACCCAGCGAGATGACAGAACTGCAAAGCCAATTACAAGAACTTTTAGAGCGTGGTTTCATTCGACCAAGCACATCACCGTGGGGAGCTCCTGTTTTGTTTGTCAAGAAGAAAGATGGTACATTCAGGTTGTGTATCGACTACCGAGAGTTGAATAAACTTACCGTCAAGAACCGGTACCCACTACCGAGAATCGACGACTTATTTGATCAACTACAAGGCTCGTCTGTTTATTCAAAGATTGACTTACGTTCCGGGTATCATCAAATGCGGGTGAAAGAAGATGATATTCCAAAGACTGCTTTCAGAACACGTTACGGTCATTACGAGTTTATGGTCATGCCGTTTGGTTTAACTAATGCACCAGCTGTGTTCATGGACCTTATGAACCGAGTGTGTGGACCATACCTTGACAAGTTTGTCATTGTTTTCATTGATGACATACTTATTTACTCAAAGAATGACCAAGAACACGGTGAACATTTGAGAAAGGTGTTAGAAGTATTGAGGAAGGAAGAATTGTACGCTAAGTTTTCAAAGTGTGTATTTTGGTTGGAAGAAGTTCAATTCCTCGGTCACATAGTGAACAAAGAAGGTATTAAGGTGGATCCGGCAAAGATAGAAACTGTTGAAAAGTGGGAAACCCCGAAAACTCCGAAACACATACGCCAGTTTTTAGGACTAGCCGGTTACTACAGAAGGTTCATCCAAGACTTTTCCAGAATAGCAAAACCCTTGACTGCATTAACGCATAAAGGGAAGAAATTTGAATGGAATGATGAACAAGAGAAAGCGTTTCAGTTATTGAAGAAAAAGCTAACTACGGCACCTATATTGTCATTGCCTGAAGGGAATGATGATTTTGTGATTTATTGTGACGCATCAAAGCAAGGTCTCGGTTGTGTATTAATGCAACGAACGAAGGTGATTGCTTATGCGTCTAGACAATTGAAGATTCACGAACAAAATTATACGACGCATGATTTGGAATTAGGCGCGGTTGTTTTTGTATTAAAGACTTGGAGGCACTACTTATATGGGGTCAAAAGTATTATATATACCGACCACAAAAGTCTTCAACACATATTTAATCAGAAACAACTGAATATGAGACAGCGTAGGTGGATTGAATTATTGAATGATTATGACTTTGAGATTCGTTACCACCCGGGGAAGGCAAATGTGGTAGCCGATGCCTTGAGCAGGAAGGACAGAGAACCCATTCGAGTAAAATCTATGAATATAATGATTCATAATAACCTTACTACTCAAATAAAGGAGGCGCAACAAGGAGTTTTAAAAGAGGGAAATTTAAAGGATGAAATACCCAAAGGATCGGAGAAGCATCTTAATATTCGGGAAGACGGAACCCGGTATAGGGCTGAAAGGATTTGGGTACCAAAATTTGGAGATATGAGAGAAATGGTACTTAGAGAAGCTCATAAAACCAGATACTCAATACATCCTGGAACGGGGAAGATGTACAAGGATCTCAAGAAACATTTTTGGTGGCCGGGTATGAAAGCCGATGTTGCTAAATACGTAGGAGAATGTTTGACGTGTTCTAAGGTCAAAGCTGAGCATCAGAAACCATCAGGTCTACTTCAACAACCCGAAATCCCGAAATGGAAATGGGAAAACATTACCATGGATTTCATCACTAAATTGCCAAGGACTGCAAGTGGTTTTGATACTATTTGGGTAATAGTTGATCGTCTCACCAAATCAGCACACTTCCTACCAATAAGAGAAGATGACAAGATGGAGAAGTTAGCACGAATGTATTTGAAGGAAGTCGTCTCCAGACATGGAATACCAATCTCTATTATCTCTGATAGGGATGGCAGATTTATTTCAAGATTCTGGCAGACATTACAGCGAGCATTAGGAACTCATCTAGACATGAGTACTGCCTATCATCCATAAACTGATGGGCAGAGCAAAAGGACGATACAAACACTTGAAGACATGCTACGAGCATGTGTTATTGATTTCGTAAACAGTTGGGATCGACATCTACCGTAAGCAGAATTTTCCTACAACAACAGCTACCATTCAAGCATTGAGATGGCACCGTTTGAAGCACTTTATGGTAGAAAGTGCAGGTCTCTGATTTGTTGGAGTGAAGTGGGGGATAGACAGATTACGGGTCCAGAGATTATACAAGAAACTACTGAGAAGATCATCCAAATTCAACAACGGTTGAAAACCGCCCAAAGTCGACAAAAGAGCTACGCTGACATTAAAAGAAAAGATATAGAATTTGAAATTGGAGAGATGGTCATGCTTAAAGTTGCACCTTGGAAAGGCGTTGTTCGATTTGGTAAACGAGGGAAATTAAATCCAAGGTATATTGGACCATTCAAGATTATTGATCGTGTCGGACCAGTAGCTTACCGACTTGAGTTACCTCAACAACTCGCGGCTGTACATAACACTTTCCACGTCTCGAATTTGAAGAAATGTTTTGCTAAAGAAGATCTCACTATTCCGTTAGATGAAATCCAAATCAACGAAAAACTTCAATTCATCGAAGAACCCGTCGAAATAATGGATCGTGAGGTTAAAAGACTTAAGCAAAACAAGATACCAATTGTTAAGGTTTGATGGAATGCTCGTAGAGGACCCGAGTTCACCTGGGAGCGTGAAGATCAGATGAAGAAGAAATACCTGCATCAATTTCCAGATGATTCGTCAACACCTTCAACAGCTTAAAATTTCGGGACGAAATTTATTTAACGGGTAGGTACTGTAGTGACCCGAACTTTTTCATGTTTATATATATTAATTGAGATTGATATTTACATGATTAAATGTTTCCAACATGTTAAGCAATCAAACTTGTTAAGACTTGATTAATTGAAATATGTTTCATATAGACAATTGACCACCCAAGTTGACCGGCGATTCACGAACGTTAAAACTTGTAAAAACGACATGACGATATATATATGGGTATACATATGGTTAACATGAGATTATGATAAGTAAGTATCTCCATAAGTATATTAACAATGAGTTATATACATATAAACAAGACTACTAACTTAAGAATTTCGAAACGAGACATATATGTAACGATTATCGTTGTAACGACATTTAAATGTATATATATCATATTAAGATATATTAATATATCATAATATCATGATAATATAATAATTTAACATCTCATTAGATATAATAAACAATGGGTTAACAACATTAATTGAGATCGTTAACTTAAAGGTTTCAAAACAACACTTACATGTAACGACTAACGATGACTTAACGACTCAGTTAAAATGTATATACATGTAGTGTATTTAGATGTATTAAAATACTTTTGGAAGACTTCAAGACACTTATCAAAATACTTCTACTTAACAAAAATGCTTACAATTACATCCTCGTTCAGTTTCATCAACAATTCTACTCGTATGCACCCGTATTCGTACTCGTACAATACACAGCTTTTAGATGTATGTACTATTGGTATATACACTCCAATGATCAGCTCTTAGCAGCCCATGTGAGTCACCTAACACATGTGGGAACCATCATTTGGCAACTAGCATGAAATATCTCATAAAATTACAAAAATATGAGTAATCATTCATGACTTATTTACATGAAAACAAAATTACATATCCTTTATATCTAATCCATACACCAACGACCAAAAACACCTACAAACACTTTCATTCTTCAATTTTCTTCATCTAATTGATCTCTCTTAAGTTCTATCTTCAAGTTCTAAGTGTTCTTCATAAATTCCAAAAGTTCTAGTTTCATAAAATCAAGAATACTTCCAAGATTGCAAGTTTACTTCCAAGTTTTCTAAATCCATTCCAAGTAATCATCCAAGATCAAGAAACCTTTGTTACTTACAGTAGGTTATCTTTCTAATACAAGGTAATAATCATATTCAAACTTTAATTCAATTTCTATAACTATAACAATCTTATTTTGAGTGGAAATCTTACTTGAAATTGTTTTCGTGTCATGATTCTGCTTCAAGAACTTTCAAGCCATCCAAGGATCCTTTGAAGCTAGATCTATTTTTCTTATTTCCAGTAGGTTTATCCAAGGAACTTGAGATAGTAATGATGTTCATAACATCATTCGATTCATACATATAAAGCTATCTTATTCGAAGGTTTAAACTTGTAATCACTAGAACATAGTTTAGTTAATTCTAAACTTGTTCGCAAATAAAAGTGAATCCTTCTAACTTGACTTTTAAAATCAACTAAACACATGTTCTATATCTATATGATATTCTAACTTAATGATTTAAAACCTGGAAACACGAAAAACACCGTAAAACCAGATTTACGCCGTCGTAGTAACACCGCGGGCTGTTTTGGGTTAGATAATTAAAAACTATGATAAACTTTGATTTAAAAGTTGTTATTCTGGGAAAATGATTTTTATTATGAACATGAAACTATATCCAAAAATTATGGTTAAACTCAAAGTGGAAGTATGTTTTCTAAAATGGTCATCTAGACGTCGTTCTTTCGACTGAAATGACTACCTTTACAAAAACGACTTGTAACTTATTTTTCTTACTATAAACCTATACATTTTCTGTTTAGATTCATAAAATAGAGTTCAATATGAAACCATAGCAATTTGATTCACTCAAAACGGATTTAAAATGAAGAAGTTATGGGTAAAACAAGATTGGATAATTTTTCTCATTTTAGCTACGTGAAAATTGGTAACAAATCTATTCCAACCATAACTTAATCAACTTGTATTGTATATTATGTAATCTTGAGATACCATAGACACGTATACAATGTTTCGACCTATCATGTCGACACATCTATATATATTTCGGAACAACCATAGACACTCTATATGTGAATGTTGGAGTTAGCTATACAGGGTTGAGGTTGATTCCAAAATATATATAGTTTGAGTTGTGATCAATACTGAGATACGTATACACTGGGTCGTGGATTGATTCAAGATAATATTTATCGATTTATTTCTGTACATCTAACTGTGGACAACTAGTTGTAGGTTACTAACGAGGACAGCTGACTTAATAAACTTAAAACATCAAAATATATTAAAAGTGTTGTAAATATATTTTGAACATACTTTGATATATATGTATATATTGTTATAGGTTCGTGAATCAACCAGTGGCCAAGTCTTACTTCCCGACGAAGTAAAAATCTGTGAAAGTGAGTTATAGTCCCACTTTTAAAATCTAATATTTTTGGGATGAGAATACATGCAGGTTTTATAAATGATTTACAAAATATACACAAGTACGTGAAACTACATTCTATGGTTGAATTATCGAAATCGAATATGCCCCTTTTTATACAAAATAGACACAAGTAGTCGGTGCCATTTCCTTCAAAATAGTCAAATGGAACAAGTTAATCATACAGAATATTAAGAGTAGTTAATAGTATTTCGTAGCATAATATGAACTCATTTATAAAAGCTTTTTCTTCATATTAGCGTTTTATAAGTTTAAATTCGGGTAGTACCTACCCGTTAAGTTCATACATAGTAGCTAATATACAATTCAACTACTACAATTCTATATGAAAAACTGATTATAATAATATTTCGCGTTCAAACTTTTACACAATATTTTACAAACTTACAATACCGCTTATTTTACATATAGCATGAAATATAGCACACAATAAATTTGATACAAGATGGTTTTGAAGATAATTCTAGCTAGTACACAAGTCGTTCAGCAAAGGCAATAAAGACACGTAATTCATACGTCCAGAAACAAGTCATGCATTCTGGTTTTACTAGGATTACTTCCCATCTTCGGTCTTGTGGAACATAACCGTTATGGCCGTTGATAAGACAGCGTGTTGTAACGTCATCAAAGGGACGAGGGTTACGTAATGTCCAACAGTCCCGTAACAATCTAAAAACCTCATTTCTTACCCCAATTACCGACTCCGTCACTTGTGGGAATGTTTTGTTTAATAGTTGTAGCCCGATGTTCTTGTTCTCACTTTGGTGAGAAGCGAACATTACTAATCCATAAGCATAACATGCTTCTTTATGTTGCATGTTAGCTGCTTTTTCTAAATCACGAAGTCCAATATTCGGATATATTGAGTCAAAATAATTTCTTAACCCATTGCGTAAAATAGCATTTGGGTTCCCCGCAATATATGCGTCAAAGTAAACACATCGTAACTTATGGATTTCCCAATGTGATATCCCCCATCTTTCGAACGAAAGCCTTTTATAAACCAAGGCATTCTTGGAACGTTCTTTGAATGTCTTACAAACTGATCTCGCCTTAAATAGTTGTGCCGAAGAATTCTGACCGACTCTAGACAAGGTTTCATCAATCATGTCTCCGGGTAGGTCTCTTAAAATATTGGGTTGTCTATCCATTTTGTATTTTTATACTGTAAAATAGACAAGAGTTAGATTCATAAAAAAAATACTTATTAACACAAGCAATTTTTACATATATCATAAAGCATAAGCACACTATATTACATATATTACACCACACGAATACAACTATCTTATTCCGACTCGCTTGTTTCTTCTTCTTCGGTTTTGGTTCGTTTTGCCAAGTTTCTAGGGATATATGATGTTCCCCTAATACGAGCCGTCGTAATCCACATTGGTTTAGAAAAACCGGGTGGTTTAGAGGTTCCCGGGTCATTGTTACAACTTAAGGACTTCGGGGGTTGACGATACATATAAAGTTCATCGGGGTTGGAATTAGATTTCTCTATTTTTATGCCCTTTCCCTTATTATTTTCTTTTGCCTTTTTAAATTCAGTTGGGGTAATTTCTATAACATCATCGGAATTCTCGTCGGAATCCGATTCATCGGAGAATTGGTAATCCTCCCAATATTTTGCTTCCTTGGCGGAAACACCATTGACCATAATTAACCTTGGTCGGTTGGTTGAGGATTTTCTTTTACTTAACCGTTTTATTATTTCCCCCACCGATTCTATTTCTTCATCCGGTTCCGATTCTTCTTCCGGTTCCGACTCTTCTTCCGGTTCCTCTTCGGGAACTTGTGAATCAGTCCACGAATCATTCCAATTTACATTTGACTCTTCATTATTATTAGGTGAGTCAATGGGACTTGCTCTAGAGGTAGACATCTATCACATAATATCAAACGCGTTAAGAGATTAATATATCACATAATATTCACATGTTAAAAATATATAGTTTCCAACAAAATTTGTTAAGCAATCATTTTTCAAGTAAACACGGTCGAAGTCCAGACTCACTAATGCATCCTAACAAACTCGATAAGACACACTAATGCAAAATTCTGGTTCTCTAAGACCAACGCTCGGATACCAACTGAAATGTCCCGTTCTTATTGATTAAAAACGTTCCATATTAATTGATTTCGTTGCGAGGTTTTGACCTCTATATGAGACGTTTTTCAAAGACTGCATTCATTTTAAAACAAACCATAACCTTTATTTCATAAATAAAGGTTTAAAAAGCTTTATGTAGATTATCAAATAATGATAATCTAAAATATCCTGTTTACACACGACCATTACATAATGGTTTACAATACAAATATGTTACATCGAAATCAGTTTCTTGAATGCAGTTTTTACACAATATCATTCAAACATGGACTCCAAATCTTGTCCTTATTTTAGTATGCAACAGCGGAAGCTCTTAGTATTCACCTGAGAATAAACATGCTTTAAACGTCAAAAAAAATGTTGGTGAGTTATAGGTTTAACCTATATATATCAAATCGTAACAATAGACCACAAGATTTCATATTTCAATACACATCCCATACATAGAGATAAAAATCATTCATATGGTGAACATCTGGTAACCGACATTAACAAGATGCATATATAAGAATATCCCCATCATTCCGGGACACCCTTCGGATATGATATAAATTTCGAATTACTAAAGCATCCGGTACTTTGGATGGGGCTTGTTGGGCCCGATAGATCTATCTTTAGGATTCGCGTCAATTAGGGTGTCTGTTCCCTAATTCTTAGATTACCAGACTTAATAAAAAGGGGCATATTCGATTTCGATAATTCAACCATAGAATGTAGTTTCACGTACTTGTGTCTATTTTGTAAATCATTTATAAAACCTGCATGTATTCTCGTCGGGAAGTAAGACTTGGCCACTGGTTGATTCACAAACCTATAACAATATATACATATATATCAAAGTATGTTCAAAATATATTTACAACACTTTTAATATATTTTGATGTTTTAAGTTTATTAAGTCAGCTGTCCTCGTTAGTAACCTACAACTAGTTGTCCACAGTTAGATGTACAGAAATAAATCGATAAATATTATCTTGAATCAATCCACGACCCAGTGTATACGTATCTTAGTATTGATCACAACTCAAACTATATATATTTTGGAATCAACCTCAACCCTGTATAGCTAACTCCAACATTCACATATAGAGTGTCTATGGTTGTTCCGAAATATATATAGATGTGTCGACATGATAGGTCGAAACATTGTATACGTGTCTATGGTATCTCAAGATTACATAATATACAATACAAGTTGATTAAGTTATGGTTGGAATAGATTTGTTACCAATTTTCACGTAGCTAAAATGAGAAAAATTATCCAATCTTGTTTTACCCATAACTTCTTCATTTTAAATCCGTTTTGAGTGAATCAAATTGCTATGGTTTCATGTTGAACCCTATTTTATGAATCTAAACAGAAAAAGTATAGTTTTATAGTCGGAAAAATAAGTTACAAGTCGTTTTTGTAAAGGTAGTCATTTCAGTCGAAAGAACGACGTCTAGATGACCATTTTAGAAAACATACTTCCACTTTGAGTTTAACCATAATTTTTAGATATAGTTTCATGTTCATAATAAAAATCATTTTCTCAGAATAAAAACTTTTAAATCAAAGTTTATCATAGTTTTTAATTAACTAACCCAAAACAGCCCGCGGTGTTACTACGACGGCGTAAATCCGGTTTTACGGTGTTTTTCGTGTTTCCAGGTTTTAAATCATTAAGTTAGCATATCATATAGATATAGAACATGTGTTTAGTTGATTTTAAAAGTCAAGTTAGAAGGATTAACTTTTGTTTGCGAACAAGTTTAGAATTAACTAAACTATGTTCTAGTGATTACAAGTTTAAACCTTCGAATAAGATAGCTTTATATGTATGAATCGAATGATGTTATGAACATCATTACTACCTTAAGTTCCTTGGATAAACCTACTGGAAAAGAGAAAAATGGATCTAGCTTCAATGGATCCTTGGATGGCTCGAAATTCTTGAAGCAGAATCATGACACGAAAACAAGTTCAAGTAAGATCATCACTTGAAATAAGATTGTTATAGTTATAGAAATTGAACCAAAGTTTGAATATGATTATTACCTTGTATTAGAATGATAACCTACTATAAGAAACAAAGATTTCTTGAGGTTGGATGATCACCTTACAAGATTGGAAGTGAGCTAGCAATCTTGGAAGTATTCTTGATTTTATGAAACTAGAACTTTTGGAATTTATGAAGAACACTTAGAACTTGAAGATAGAACTTGAGAGAGATCAATTAGATGAAGAAAATTGAAGAATGAAAGTGTTTGTAGGTGTTTTTGGTCGTTGGTGTATGGATTAGATATAAAGGATATGTAATTTTGTTTTCATGTAAATAAGTCATGAATGATTACTCATATTTTTGTAATTTTATGAGATATTTCATGCTAGTTGCCAAATGATGGTTCCCACATGTGTTAGGTGACTCACATGGGCTGCTAAGAGCTGATCATTGGAGTGTATATACCAATAGTACATACATCTAAAAGCTGTGTATTGTACGAGTACGAATACGGTGCATACGAGTAGAATTGTTGATGAAACTGAACGAGGATGTAATTGTAAGCATTTTTGTTAAGTAGAAGTATTTTGATAAGTGTCTTGAAGTCTTCCAAAAGTATTTTAATACATCTAAATACACTACATGTATATACATTTTAACTGAGTCGTTAAGTCATCGTTAGTCGTTACATGTAAGTGTTGTTTTGAAACCTTTAGGTTAACGATCTTGTTAAATTTTGTTAACCCAATGTTTATAATATCAAATGAGATTTTAAATTATTATATTATCATGATATTATCAGGTATGAATATCTCTTAATATGATATATATACATTAAATGTCTTTACAACGATAATCGTTACATATATGTCCCGTTTAAAAATCATTAAGTTGGTAGTCTTGTTTTTACATATGTAGTTCATTGTTAATATACTTAATGATATATTTACTTATCATAGTATCATGTTAACTATATATATATCCATATATATGTCATCATATAGTTTTTACAAGTTTTAACGTTCGTGAATCACCGGTCAACTTGGGTGGTCAATTGTCTATATGAAACATATTTCAATTAATCAAGTCTTAACAAGTTTGATTGCTTAACATGTTGGAAACATTTAATCATGTAAATATCAATCTCATTTAATATATATAAACATGGAAAAGTTCAGGTCACTACAGCAAGGGCATTACGTTTGAAGATATTAAAGTGCTCAAGCTTTAAAACATCTTAAGTAGGTTGTAAATTGTAATCCCGCAATTTATAGATTGCGTTTTTTGTAATTCTGCGCGCTTGCATAGCGTGTTTATTAATAAAATAGTTATGTTCCGCATTTACAACTTGTCTTATTTATATAGCGCTTTACTTTGTCATATATTCATAATTCAGACTTGCCCTTTGCAATTTCCACATTCACTATTGTGCACATAACAAACGCGTACTTATGCGAAACAATCTTTTATTCATTATGAATCTTCTAAGTCCGACAAATCGATCCTTAGGCAATTTTTAGCATTGCGAAGCATCTAAGTATTAGCAAAATCAAACACTTGGAAAATCTTATCCTTTCGCAACATTCATTATTTAACACAAGTGGGCAATTTCATCACTTGCTTTTAAACGTATTATCTCGCAATGCATACTCGCATTATTATAACGTTAAGCAGGCCATGTTTAATGAAAACCATGCCATATTGTTTAAAATATCTGCAGATCCTTATTATATTTACACAAACATTATTTCAGTGTTATGAAAATTAAGCAATTGTATTCTGCAAAATAATCACTACGCGTGGCCACACAAAGTGTTTTTGCTTTGTATAGAAACAACCACTAACACTTAAACTAACTTCGCTTTATTCCTAACTTTTCCGCGATACAAACTTCAGAAAATAAAAACAGCATATCAATCATTGATCAAACTTGACTAGGCATTCTATCACAAGCCTTCTATTACAAGCATTCGCACTATTCAAGGTGGACTGAATGTCTCTCAATGCCCACGCTTTCTCTTGCCATAATCAAATCATAAAATGGCTCTAACACCGCAGAAGTTAGCGTGCCAATTCCCTTATTAGCAGAAAATTTAACCATGCCATGTATAGTAGAAGGGATTGCACCAAACATGCCCAAAGCAGTGCGCTCAAAAATCATATTAAATCGCGACTGATTTCGAATTATAAAAAGATTCAACAATGTTTGGCGCCTTAACGATTCATCGTGATCATCAACTAGCTCAATTTGCAATTCGAACTAACCAACCTGCCAAGTTCACTATCCTGAAAATCCAGCAAGTGAAACCGTAGTAGGTTTATGTTGGAATTCAATATAACAACATGTTCTTAATGTTAACATAATTACTAAACCAATTTAGTAAGATATATAGCAAGCAGAAGCATGATTTATTAAGAAAAAAAGTCTATATATTTAACCATTTCTTTGAATTCCAAGTAGATATCAAGTCTTGATAATATGCTTACAAATATAACAAGTAAAGAAGAGTGTTTATACCTCCTCAAAGATTGTTTGAGGGCTGAATTTTGGACAGCAAAATGAAGGAGAGGATGATGGAGAATATAGCTTCTAACTTGAAGCCTCAAGCAAGTAATACCCCAAGCTCTTTTACACCAACACCACCCTTAATTAGTTAGGCATTTTGACACTTGAGTGAGCTAGATTAACAAGCTAAAAACCCCTCTCCTAACCTTGTAAAGTTTCGGCCAGCAGAATAAAATGGGAAGGAATGGAGAGTGTTTTTAAGCTAGTCTCTTTTATCTATTAGTCAATCACTTGGTATCTTTTTTTGTTGCATGCACTTGAGAAGTGTGATCTTAAAATCATCAAAAGACAATCATGTGTTGTCTCCTTAGAGACCCCCAAAAAAACGTCTCCCATGTTAGTGATATAACAAGATTCACAATTTAATAAAACTCATTAAAAGGTCTTGCAAATATATATGTAAAACTTGTTATATAAAACATGCTTTTATTAAGTTACTTACATTTTATAAACCAATTTTTAAAATATAACACAACATAATTATTTAAACCTATAAATAATTAAATATAAATTATCCAAATAATTTATCTCAAGTGATAATATTTTAGAAAACCAATTTTCTAAACTTCAAGTGTCGCGTATTTATTTAACGATCCAGTCATTAAGATTAAATACATATAAAGTGTCGGTAAGCTTGTTATTAGGTATGACCCGACTTGGATCATAACACATTAGCCACACTAATTTAATATGTCTCTCGGGCATACGAAAAACCTTCAATCTCCCACTTGCACGAGAAACATAAGAAAATAATGCAAGTGATGGATACCACCTAACGACCGTCCATCACCCCCAATATATTATGACTTTATGCCATTCAATAACATCATCCCTTTCGAGTTCCCATCTCGAATATGAATAGGTGAATCTTTCATTATTTCCTTTCGTCCTAGATGTCATGTTAAATCCAAGAGACACGGAGTGATCACTCCCTTCTAGATTTAACTCTATCAGGCCTTAGACATCTGACTCTCAACGAATAAGAGGGACAAATTCCATCTTGAATACATACGT
Source organism: Rutidosis leptorrhynchoides (assembly GCF_046630445.1). Taxonomy (NCBI): domain Eukaryota; kingdom Viridiplantae; phylum Streptophyta; class Magnoliopsida; order Asterales; family Asteraceae; genus Rutidosis; species Rutidosis leptorrhynchoides. The sequence goes on from NC_092335.1 coordinate 272,269,881, forward strand.
CCTAAATATATACCTTGCATTATACCTGAGCTCTTCCTTATGAACTACCATATTTCAGAATAGCGAAGGAAAGAATCAAGGCACAATACTTGGTAAATATCCGAACCCAATATGCATCTCAGGTCAGAGGATACAATGATATTCGCCTTTACTCAAGATTACATGTGATCAACCACAAAGGCTCCATTTAGTGAATCTTGAGGGCGGGTCTTCCAATATTTGTATCCCACAAATATCTATGAACCTTGGTTGCAAACTTGCCCCACATTCATCCCGTGAATGCATACCAATCCAAGTTCATAATAGTCTAAACCTCACACTTGTTTCCACAAATGTGATCGACTACGGAATTTAGAATAATTACTTATTCATGGATAAAATATGCAAAATAGGAACATGTCTAAAAAAAAAATTAATACCATAATTATATTAATGAGTTTGAACAATTTCGTTCCGTTGCAATACTCAAAACAGATCATGACCAGTCACTAGAATATCGAAGCCCTAATGCACAAACATGTCCATTATGTTTTGCTCCATGTAAGAGCTTCGTGAGAGGATCCGCTATATTAATATCTATGTGAACTTTGCGAATACATATCTTTCCCTTTTCAACTTCATCCCTTATGTAGTTGAATCTCTGCTCAATGTGACGGGTCTTTTGGTGAGCACGAGGTTCCTTGATTTGAGCAATCGCACCCTCGTTGTCACAAAAGATCTCAAGAGGGTCCTGAATGGAAGGGACTACTCCTAAGTCGTTGATGAATTTCTTCATCCATGCAGCTTCCTGAGCTGCCAATGAGGCGGCGATGTACTCTGACTCTGTAGTGGATAGAGCAACAACATCCTGTTTTGAACTCTTCCAAGAGACCGCACCTCCATTTAACGTGAAGACATAACCGGATTGTGATCAAGAATCATCTCGATCAGTTTGGAAACTCGCGTCCACGTAACCCTTTACTGCGAGTTCTTCTTCACCAGACCCATATATTAGAAACATATCCTTAGTCCTCCTAAGGTATTTCAATATACTTTTAACAGCAATCCAATGACTGTTTCCTGGGTTATTCTGGTATCTACTTGTCAGGCTAAGAGCACATGACACATCCGTTCTAGTGCATATCATTGCATACATGATTGACCCAATAGCAGATGCGTACGGGACTTTCTTCATTCTCTCTTGTTCATCTTTCGTGGTAGGACACTGAGATGAACTGAGAGGCGTTCCTCTTTGAATAGGTACCAAACCTTTCTTAGAGTTGTCCATCTTGAACCTTTTCAAGATCTTTTCAATGTATGCACTTTGATTTAAACCTATCAATTTCTTGGATCTATCCCTGTAGATCCTAATCCCCAAAATGTATTGTGCTTATTCAAGATCCTTAATGGAGAAGCAGCTTTTCAGCCATGTTTTAACACCTTGCATCGTCGGGATGTCATTCCCAAATAATAATATATCATCCACATATAATACAAGGAACATGATAGTGCTCCCACTAACTTTCTTGTATACACAAGCTTCATCACCATTTTTAATGAAGCCAAATTTCTTGGCTTCCTCATTAAAACGATGATTTCACATTCTAGATGCTTGTTTCAATCCGTAGATTGACTTCTTTAACTTACATACTTTGTTAGGATGTTTCAGATCGACAAAACCTTCAGGTTGAACCATATAGACATCTTCCTCAAGATATCCATTTAGGAAAGCGGTCTTGACATCCATTTGCCATATTTCATAATCATAATGAGTAGCAATGGCAAATAATAACCTAATAGACTTTAGCATTGCCACAGGCGAAAAGGTTTCATCATAGTCAACTCCTTGAGTTTTAGTAAAACCTTTTGCTAAAAGTCTGGCTTTATATGTATTTAAGTTTCCATGCATGTCGGTTTTCATTTTGAAAATCCATTTACAATCAACTAACTTGGAGCTAGCAGGTTGTACAACTAGTTCCCATACTTTCATACATGGATTGCATCTCAGCGTTCATGGCTTCCTGCCATTTATCTTTATCAATCCTTGACAAAGCATCTTGGTAGTTTGTTGGTTCATCCAAATCAACCACATAGCAATCATCCATGAGAAACCCATATCTCTTAGGAGGATTACTAATCCTACCAGATCTGCGAACGTCTTGTATACTTTGATCATCCATTTTATCATTCTCAACATTTTCATGTTGAGTACTAGTGTCAACCAATTGTGTATCAACTACTTGATCTTGAAACTCTTCAAGATCTATCTTCCTTTCACTATTTCCTTCCATTAGGAACTTAGTTTTAAGGAATTCAGCCTTTCAAGCAACAAATACATTTTGCTCGGTTGTATCATAGAAATAGTATCCCATATCATCCTTGGGATATCCTATGAAGATACACTTCGTGGATCGAGCATTCAACTTATTAGGGACGTAACGCTTAGGATAAGCTTCACATCCCCATACCTTTAAGTATGATAGCGATGGAGGTTTTCCAAACCACATCTGATGAGGAGTTCATTCCACTTTCTTGGTTGGGGCCATATTTAGAATACGAGCCGCGGAGCATAGACAATAACCCCAAAATGATAGAGGTAATGAGCTTCTAGCCATCATAGATCGAACCATATCCATTAGGGTTCGGTTACTCCTTTCGGAAACTAAATTAAGTTGGGGTGTTCTAGGAGGAGTGAGTTGCGAGATAATCTCACAACTTCTAAGATGATCTTGGAAAGCGTCGCTTAGGTATTCACCTCCTCTATCGGTACGAAGTATCTTAATTGTCTTATTAAGTTGATTTTGTACTTCATTTTGATATTCTTTGAATGCTTCGAAAGTTTCGTCCTTATGTCTTAACAAGTAGACATATCCGAAACGACTAAAGTCATCAATGAAAGTGACGAAGTATCTTTCACCTTTCCTAGTCATGGGCTTAAAGGGTCCACATATATCTGAATGTATTAATCCCAATAAGTCTTTAGCCCTTTCATAGGTCCCTTTGAAAGGTGCTTTAGTCATTTTTCCTTGTAAACAAGATTCACATACATCAAATGAGTCAAGTTCATTTGATTTCAAAAGTCCATTCTTTTGAAGTGCATGCATTCGATTCTTGTTTATGTGACCAAGGCGGCAATATCATAAGTAGGAATCACTCAAATCCCTTTTGAGTTTCTTGGTGTTTGCATGGTATATTGAGCTATTGTATGATGTGTCATCATGAACCAATTCATAAATACCATTCGAAGGCGAAGCCTTAAAATAGAACACATTATCTAAAGAAACATGGATATCATCATTAATGAAATTAAGATTAAAACTACATTGTTTCAAATGGGATACAGAAATAATGTTTCGAGATAAATCGGGTGCATACAAAACATTTTTCAAAATAAGCTCCAAACCACTTGGAAGCTTTAAAACAAAGTCTCCTTGAGCTTTCACTTGCACCCTTACTCCATTTCCCATGAAGAGACTTGTTGTTCCCGCATCTTGATCACTTCTTTTGAACCCCTGCAAAGAATTGCAAATATGAGTTCCACATCCTGTGTCTAATACCCATGTATTAAAAGAAGTAATACTAAGCTCAATGTATACCATATATACATTACCTGAGGTTTGCCCTGCATCCATCTTCTCTTTCAACTACTTCAGGTAGACCGGGCAGTTGCGTTTCCAGTGACCCATTTCACCGCAACCAAAGCACGGATCTTCCTTGGGGTTAGCCTTTCCGGCAACCTTTTGCTTCTTATTGTTGTTGGTTGGAGTAACCATCTTCCCTTTTCCCTTGCCCTTGCCTTGGTAGGCGGGTCCTTTCCTCTTAGCCGCCTTTAGCTTAGAAGTGTTATTGTTTTTGGACCCGCCTTCATTGATCGCAAGCACGGGTGAAGCCCTTTTACCCATGCTTGCTTCTGCCGTCTTAAGCATGGCATGTAATTCGCTAATGCTTTTATCCCAACCATTCATGTTGTAATTCATTACAAACGTGTCAAACCTTTTTGACAATGAGTTGAGAATAAGGTCTGTGGCTAATTCATTAGACACGTTGAAATTTAGACTGTTTGCTCGATCAATTACGCTTTTCATCTTAAGGACATAAGATGAAACGGATTGGGAGTCATCCATCCGACATGCATGAAGCACTCGGACCGTTTCAAAGCGCTTGACACGAGCTTGTTGAAGGAACATCTCCTTCAACTTCGTGATCATGTCATATGCACTATGATGCTTAAAATCCTTTTGGAGTTCGAGTATCATAGTCCCAAGCATGAGGCAAGAAACTTGCAGCGAATCGGTACAATATTTCTCCCAATAAGCCATGCCTTCCGTATCATCCTCATCCAGTTGATCGGGAATGGGATCTTCCAACACATACGCCCTGTCCTCTAGTTTAAGGACAATTCTTAGATTGAGAAACCAATCCATGAAGTTCGTATGGTTGAGTTTTTCCTTTTCGAGGATAGACCTCAACGATAGGTTGTTAAAGTTTATTGGTGCGTTTAGAATGTTGTTGTTATTGGCGGCCATCTACAAAATTTAACAAAGTTATTTAAGTATCAATTTTAATTTAACAATCAATACCCTTTAAATCCAATTGATATTTATTAAATTTTAGAATCCAACGGTAAACCAAATTTCGGTTAGGTGACCTTTATCCCGTCATTTGATTTAGCTAGGTAGTCATTATATGACAATTGCAATCCTTTTGCAACTTCTAAGTTATGGGATCATGCAATCCTTTTGCATGGCATATTTATCCCATCAACGCCTATTTGTTCCTCATGCTTTGGTGACCCTAAGTTCATGATTCCCAAATCAAGTTGTCCTACTTGTGCTAACGTGTAAATTCAACATACAAGTGGTTAGGTGACCTTTATCCCACAAGTGTGCGAAATTTACCTCAATCATATTAGTTTGCTCATAACGGTTAGGTGACCTTTATCCCATTATGAGTTCCCTAATATTTATAGGTGTTGCACAAAAGGATGGCGTTTAACTTGTTTACCTTGTTAATTAAAGGGATTTTAAGTTTCCATTAATTCTAGTTTAAGAAAACTTTCATGCCATACACCAACATGCATTTAGTGTATGGTTTAGTTGAAATCCATTTTCAAGTCTTGTAATTTTAGCCAATTACTTGATATAAACCATTTTATATATATGATCCTTATCATGTTCTTAATAACCGATTATTAATGTCCTTTTAGCCATTTTTAATTTAACCATTTAAATTGACGTTTTGCATGTCGTTAATAATGTTTTAATTTAACCAATTAAATTGCCATTTTCTAGTTGTTGACTTGTGTGATTAACTTGTAGCATACAAACATACAATCCACATAATCATACAAAACAACCACGCATGTAAAATCTTATGTTCACAATCAAGCCATTTTGGTGGACATTTGTTTAGCCAAAAACAAATGCCACCGGTAAAGGGGTTATAACACAAAGTAGGAGATTTTAAATCTCTCACTTGATCTTGCATCCAAATGCTTCTTCATGTGTTCTTCAAGTCTTCATCATCTTCATCATTTTACAAAATATATCCTAATACATTTTGTCTAAAAAAAAAATGAAAATACAACCTAATCTATTTTACATACCAAATATAAAATAAATTTCATAACCAAATGAATAATTATTACAAACCAAATTGAATAAATTATTACAAACCAAATGAATGAATAAATCAACCAAATAAACATCCATTCAAACATAAGGTCATGGCTATGATTGTGAACAACAAATATGACCAAAATGGAACAACCCAAAACCCATTTTGGGTGTCCAAGAATTCGGCCAAACCAAGCAACCCTCCAAACCCGAAAAGTTTTTGCAATCTACTTTCATGCATGTTTATAGATTACAAAATTCATGGGTTTATAAACCATATAAGAAGCATATTCCAAAGACCTCGGCTCTAGATACCATTGTTAGAATTCAATATAACAACATGTTCTTAATGTTAACATAATTACTAAACCAATTTAGTAAGATATATAGCAAGCGGAAGTATGATTTATTAAGAAAACAAGTGTATATATTTAACCATTTATTTGAATTACAAGTAGATATCAAGTCTTGATAATATGCTTACAAATATAACAAGTAAAGAAGAGTGTTTATACCTCCTCAAAGATTGTTTGAGGGCTGAATTTTGGACAGCAAAATGAAGGAGAAGATGATGGAGAATATAGCTTCTAACTTGAAGCCTCAAGCAAGTAATACCCCAAGCTCTTTTACACCAACACCACCCTTAATTAGTTAGGCTTTTTGACACTTGAGTGAGCTAGATTAACAAGCTAAAAACCCCTCTCCTAACCTTGTAAAGTTTTGGCCAGCAGAATAAAATGGGAAGGAATGGAGAGTGTTTTTAAGCTAGTCTCTTTTATCTATTAGTCAATCACTTGGTATCTTTTTTTTGTTGCATGCACTTGAGAAGTGTGATCTTAAAATCATCAAAAGACAAGCATGTGTTGTCTCCTTGGAGACCCCAAAAAAAACGTCTCCCATGTTATTGATATAACAAGATTCACAATTTTATAAAACTCATTAAAAGGTCTTGCAAATATATATGTAAAACTTGTTATATAAAACATGCTTTTATTAAGTTACTTACATTTTATAAACCAATTTATAAAATATAACACAACATAATTATTTAAACCTATAAATAATTAAATATAAATTATCCAAATAATTTATCTCAAGTGATAATATTTTAGAAAACCAATTTTCTAAAGTTCAAGTGTCGCGTATTTATTTAACGATCCAGTCGTTAAGATTAAATACATATAAAGTGTCGGTAAGCTTGTTATTGGGTATGACCCGACTTGAATCATAACACAATAGCCACATTAATTTAATATGTCTCTCGGGCATACGAAAAACCTTCAGATTTATCAAAGCCTGAATATTTGCGGGCAATTTGCTAAAACATTGTTCATACATTATGTCCACATTGCTTCCAGTGTCAACGTGCACTTTCATAATCACGATACCAGTATCCGCAATGCGACATGAAACCACTACCGGTTTGTCAACATCTGCGGTCAGGCTTGCAGGAGGAAATGCAATAGAAGGACATTGCTAGCTTTCAATTTGTGCAGATATTTGGAATACTGACATTTCGCCCTGTACCTCTACCACATTAATGACCTGAATTCCACGCTGATTTTCTTTCTTACTCACCATTTTCACCCCAAGGTTTTTCACCACGGGAGCTTTTCGTTCAGCCACATTTGGCACTTGCGGAGCATTGGTTTCTTTGGGAAATATAGTCGCATTCGCAGTACTTGCAGTACTCTGCGCAATTAAATGATCCAGTTTGCCTTGCTCATATGCCTCCGCGATCAGCTCCGCCAAATCTCTACAGCAATTAATATCATGGTCGTAATCAACATGGAAAACGCAAAACTTTGACCTATCTCGCCTGCTATTCTCCCCTTAAGGCTGTGGATCAGGAAAAGACTTAGCAACCCTTTCCTGTAGCAAAATTTCCTTAGGCGTTTTTGTTAGCATCTAAATGATATTGAAAGATTCGTTGTTCCATTTTTGCGTAGAATAGCGATCCCAACGGCCATATCCATGGTTATCATTTTGACCTTGAAATCTATCATTACGTGGATAACCACCGCCGCCATTTCCTCGCGGATATCCAGAACCGCGGTAATTTTTGCCATTTCCATCACGAAAAGAACCATTGTCATCCCGCTAACTTTTGTCTTTACCCCACCCACATGTAGGGGTGATAGTGCTATCCTCTCCATCTCAGAGATAGTCGTATGTTTCTTGTTGTACTTTAGCAAAAGTCGGTGGAACATCTCTACGCAATCTTCGCACCAGCGTTGGATGTCGCTGCGGATTAATAGCATGCAAAAACCCAGAGATTTTTTTTATCTTCATTCAAACTTGGTATCTTTTGGCACTCATAAATGTATCGCGTAAGTAATGCGCTCAAAGTTTCCTTGTTGCCTTGTTTAATATCATGACATTCTATATGTGTCTTCTTCCGCGGTAAGAGATTCTGAAACTGCAGCTAAAATTTATCGCGAAGATCAATGAAGCCAAGAATACTGCGAGCTTGCAAGCTATGGAACCACTCTCTTGCAAACCCTTGCAAAACCATAGGAAACACTCTACACGCAACCGGTTCATCCCAATTATAGGTGCTTACCACCCCTTCAAATCGCTGCAAAAAATCAAGGGATCAGTTAACCCTGAGTAAACTCCCAATGTTGCCAGCACAATGGGTGGTGTCACAATTGGATAATCAGAGATATGCTGGACAAAATTGTCTGCAGCCGTGGTAATCTCAGTCACCTTTTTTGTGCGGACATCAGTATTTTCCGTACAGAATTTAGCTATCATATCTTGTAAAAAAATTGGTTGCTCGAACTTATGTTGCATTGATTTAGGCGCAATTCTTTTAAAAGCATCCGCTAAAAATTTTTGAGCATTTTCTCTGCGCATAGCATCAGAAATTTCTCCCTCATCCCCATTGCGAGGATAGGGTGTAGGTGGCTGCCTGCGCTTAACATGCGTAACTTTTACAAATTCCTCTACATTATCTGAATCATCAGAAAATTCACTTTCTTCTCTTGGCGTTTTTGCAGTCTTTGAATTATAAACAGAATTTAAAACAACACGCTCATCCACATCATCGATATCACTATCACGATGATCAACAACTAAACGATCAACCTGTGATCCAGAATCGTTTAACGGCCATAGGTAAGTTCGCGGTATGCGAGATTCACGACTATCTTTTCTAGCTTGCTCAATAGCAGTGCCAAGGACTTTGTCTGCTTTCCGGCCAGAATTCTTAATCGCTTGCCATCAGCGATAGTTTCTTCACGGTGTTGCTGTAAATTTCTACCGCAACCTATTTTCGGCAGCAACCTTTAGTTGCATATCAGTGTTAGCGATATTGCCATTAGGCTTTTTAGCTAGTGGTTCTTGCACTGAACTTCCCGCGATAGTATTAACATTTGCCTGCATACTACTTGACAAAGCATTTTACGAATCAGTAACCAACGCATCAGCATTGACGGAACTTCCTGCTTGCATCGCATTAGCTGTCATATCCGATGATCAAAGCAACTAAAATGCCTCAGCAACTCCCTGTAGATCACCGTAACAATACACGATATAAAATTAAACAAGTAAATTTAATTGCTTGATAGCACAAAACAAAAAATTTCAAGTTTAATTCTTAAAACGTGTCCCACGGATGGCGCAAATTGATCAATCTTATATCAAGTTATTACTTAATTAAGGATTGAGTGCAATAATAAGATAGAGAATAGGATGTTTGATGATTATTTTGGGCCCCGATTGAAAGGACCCGTTCATATACATTATAAACGATTCACAATAGTTGATTACATTGCGAGGTATTTGACCTCTATATGATACATTTTACAAATATTGCATTCGTTTTTAAAAGACAAACTTTCTTTACATCGAAAATTGACAGGAATGCATACCATTTCATAATATCCACTATCCAACTATAAATTGGTTTAATAATAATCTTTGATGAACTCAATGACTCGAATGCAACGTTCTTCGAAATATGCTATGAAAGACTCTAAGTAATATCTTAAAAATGAGCAAATGCACAGCGGAAGATTTCTTTAACACCTGAGAATAAACATGCTTTAAAGTGTCAACCAAAAGGTTGGTGAGTTCATTAGTTTATCATAATCATTTATTTCCATCATTTTAATAGACCACAAGAATTTCATTTCCAGTTCTCATAAATATACGTCCCATGCATAGAGACAAAAATAATCATTCATATGGTGAACACCTGGTAATCGACATTAACTAGATACATATAAGAATATCCCTTATCATTCCCGGATCCTCCTTCGGACATGATATAAATTTCGAAGTACTAAAGCATCCGGTACTTTGGATGGGGTTTGTTAGATCCAATAGATCTATCTTTAGGATTCGCGTCAATTAGGGTGTCTGTTCCCTAATTCTTAGATTACCAGACTTAATAAAAAGGGGCATATTCAGTTTCGATCATTCAACCATAGAACGTAATTTCGATTACTTGTGTCTATTTCGTAAAACATTTATAAAAGCAGCGCATGTATTCTCAGTCCCAAAAATATATATTGCAAAAGGATTTAAAAAGGAAATAATGAAACTCACGCATATAAATATTGTAAAACAGTCTTTAAAACAGTGCATGTATTCTCAGCCCAAAAATATAAAGAGTAAAAGGGAGCAAATGAAACTCACCATACTGTATTTCGTAGTAAAAATACATATAACGTCATTGAACAAGTGCAAGGTTGGCCTCGGATTCACGAACGTATCAATATTGAGATTCAATATTGCAGGAAAGGTACGTAGACGCAACGGAAATGATAAACACTATATTGACCTCACGAGCATACCCATGAACCATACTCAATCACCTCCATAGCTATAACCCATAATTTTCTTAATCATATCCTACTCGAAAAACAATTTCGAAACCACTCGGACAGCACTCCGTCGTAATATTTTATGTATACTAATAATATCTTGAAATAATACGGAGTAAATATATATATGTAAATCGATTGAGAGAGTTTAGAGAAAAATATTTTCAAGTTTTTATGAAATAATGAAACCTATTGAATTCAATTTATAATAGATTTTTAAATTATTAAAGTGAATTATTAAAGTATGAATTATTAAACTTAATTATTAAAGTATGAATTATTAAAGTGAATTATTAAAGTATGAATTATTAAAGTGAATTATTAAAGTATGAATTATTAAAGTGAATTATTAAAGTTAAAGTAAAGTAAAATAAAGTAAAGGTAAAGTTTAAGTATAGTAAAAGTATAAAACTATGTATGTATAATACGCGTATAAATATATATAATATTAATTTAAATCGTTATATATATTTAATAAAATAAAATATAAATATCGTTATCTTTATCGTACTAGTTAAGTAATGAGTTGTCAAAAGTGGTTCTAGATATTTATAAAAGTTATATACGTTTTAATAATAAAGTTCTTTTTAAACTGAAAATGTTTTTGTACGTTTAAAACTAAATAGATCAATTGAGTCTTTATGAGATTCAATCTTCCACTATCCTTTGTCTAGTTCTCAATGATTGACAATTTGTTCTTATTTATAAATCACTTTACCATTTTCTGAATATTGTTAAAATGGAAAGATTTCTCAAATCAACGTGGGCCTTTCAACAGAGACTTGTAATCATAATTCAATATATCTGATAATTCAATCATTTGATCTTATCTTCTAATTCCATTGATAAACATTTTGAAACAGATACAATCATATAAAGTATTTAATCTAATATTTTGTTTACGTTTCAAGTTATAATATATATTCACATATACATATATAATCATATTCGTTTAATGGTTCGTGAATCGTTGGAACTTGGTCGAGGTTGAATGAATGTATAAACATAGTTTAAAATTCTTGAAATTTAACTTAACAAATATTGCTTATCGTGTCGGAAACATATAAAGATTAAAGTTTAAATTTGGTTAGAAATTTCCGGGTTGTCACAGTACCTACCCGTTAAAGAAATCTCGTCCCGAAATTTGAGTGGAAAGGTCGTGAATGATAATAAGTATGTTTTCATGATGCATACGGGCTGAAAATTAGAGTTTTATCATCAGCGAATAATTTGGATAAACAATCCATTTATATAAAGAGTACGAATGAAGCTAACATAGAAGAGTGAAAAAAGTAACTGTAGATTCATCTTATCATTTGACATAGATATGATTGATTCACAGATTTCAAGGGATTTGAAGAAAATCTTCTTAATAAGATTTGACTCTCCGGTAATCAAGGGAATTAGAATCCGCTTTAAATGCGATCATCCATTTTAATTGTTCTGTCGGAGATTTTCTTATAAATTCACCTCATTCGTTTCCTTACAACTCACACCTTCTGTTGATGCATTTTATGCAAGTCCCTAGACATCTACCCACGTCCATTGCAGGTACAACAATTTACAGGCCACCATGATTGCTCGTTATTATCCGATCTGTGTTTGTATGTGGTTACAGGAACTGCAGGAATGAGATTTAGATGTTTGACTATGTTAGACTTAGTCAGACGTACGAGTGAAACCTCACTAGTACGGCTGACAGGCTCATACGCACGGTTGATGCTGAGCTAAGTCACAATTACAACCTAAATGAGAAGACACGAGTGAGTGATCACCCGTACGGCTGATGAAGCCAATTCGTACGTGTGATGAATGAATCGTATGTGTGAGTCAACAGCAGGGGTATATAAAGTCTTTTGTTCTTCATTTTAGGTTAAGCCTCTCATTTGTTACACACACTCAGATCTAGTGAGCTCCTCCGATTCTCTCTTAGTCCAAATTACCCAGGTGGTGAATAATAGCTCTAGGTGTTGATCTAATCACACTTGATTTAGTTGTGGTTTTAGATTTCGAATCAAATCTTCATGGCAAGAACCTTGTACTCTCGAGCTAAAGGAGCTCCCCGAGCACCTTGAGTATGGTTACCTCAAGGAATCAAGTCAATTACCGGTGATTATCTCGTCGAGACTCACCCAGGTAGACTCTGAAGTAGAATTTTAGCACGTTCTTGTAACTCTATATTGCAACTCAATGAAGCGAGTTGAGAAAATAGAGTATTTAAGCTATTTAAGCTCTTAGGTAACTTAACCTATTCACTAGAGGGTTTGATTCACTTATTCCGCTATTGTGTGAGTTAAATCTGTTGATTTCTAAGTTCCTAGTCATGTTTCATCACCTTCTATTCTTTCCCCCTCAACTCATATTTTAAAGTATTCATCAATATGCTCCATCCAGTTCTGATTCTCGATATACTTCTAACTTTCATATCGGTCATTCTTCTTTTTCATCTACCGCTGGAAGAATCTATTTACTTCTACTATACTCATAGGTTTATAGTGTTTCTAGTTCTCCCGTGTCTTTATATTGCTATATGCATCGATATATATGGTTTATAATTTCTGGTTTTTCGTTGGGCTTTATATGTTCCCTTATATTTCAAAGTCTCTGCTTCTGTCTTCTATAATCATTATCATTCACATTTAATACTCTCTTTTATTTGCTGCAATTTATACCCCAATTTCTATTTCGGAGTTTTGTCCTTTTGTTTCTTCTTCTTGCGATTAAGCACCGCTTGTAATGGTCCAGAATTCACAAATATAAATTTCGGAATGAACATTATTAATGTTCTAGGAAGGAAATTGTGATGGCACGATCTTGACTTGTCAAATTACTAGAATACCTTGGAAAAGGCCGAATCAATAAGAAATATTTTCTTGATATTTTAGAGGTTAAATAGAATACAAGAGTCGTATAACATGGCACATGATTGTGATGACCCGGAAATTTCCGATCAAATTTAAACTTTAATCTTTATATGTTTCCGACACGATAAGCAAAATCTGTAATATTGAGCCTCGAAAACTTTGGAAACTATGTTCATATGTTTAATTACCCTTCGACTATTCCCAACGATTCACGAACCATTATATTTAACTTGATGTGCATATATAATTATATGATATATAAATATTAATTAAAGGTTAACAAAGTATTAGAGATATAATACTTTACATAAAAGTATTTAGTTCAATATGTTTATCGATGAAATTAGAATATAATATCAAATGATTGATTTATCAGATACATTGTATGGTTATTAGTCTCTGTTACGAGGCCCACGTGATTTGAGAAAATCATTTCTTTTTAATGATATTCAGAATAAATGGTAAAAGTAATTTACAAGTGAGAATAAAGTGTCACTTAATGTGGGTTAGACAAAAGTTAGTGGAGATTCTTGTTTGATTTCCAATACATGCTTTAATATATTTCATGCGTGACTTTTGTTAAGATAACAATTTAATTTTCATATTATTTATCATGAAAGTAAAATTAGGGATTATAGATAACTTAGAAAATAGATACATATATATTTTTGAAGTAGAATTTAAAATATTATATGAGTTAATAAATTATGTAAAATAAAATAAAAATAAGATATTATAATATTTATTATTTAAAGCATAACTATATATACATAAAGTATATTAAAAATAAATATTAAATGATTGTAGTACTCGTTGGACGATTCGATTATTATTTAGAGAAGTTTAATTCGAACTTATATGATTTTAAAATAAACGGTGATCCGAGAATTTAGTTATATAATTTTTAGACTTACTAAATAGGTATTAGGAGCTATTTGTTAAATTTTGAAACTTTTTATATTTTACCTAGGATCGAGCGCGGATAGTGATTTAATTTTTTTGTTAATAATTTTAAATCAATTAATGACTATTTTTATAAAATAATGATTAGAATAAATATTTAAAATTTATGTAAAATTTTGAGATTTGTCTGAGAACTTTTATCCATCACTGATTATCAAAGGAGAACAAATTTCAGTCCGTAATTGAAATAGTAGACAACGGCTAACTTAATCACACGTTTGTATGATAAATTATATTATAATTAGAAATACTGTGCATGATTTGGAATTACTGTGCTTGATTGATCCCAATAACAATTATATACGTGTATGTGATGAGATTGATAAAAATCTCTCCCAATCACAATCCATATTTCTCTTTCTCTGTTTTCTAATCGATCCAAATGCACCAACTTTCTGTTACATGTCATTTTCTTTGATAATATGTATATGATAACACCCATTTGAGTATTGTTGTTTTTCTCGATTAATAACACTATTAAACATCCCCAACATCACCACTACAAACCCCACTTTTGGCTCATCACCTCCATCAAATAACTCAACACCAACAATAAACATCTACAAGGCTACTATTCGATAAAACCAAGCCACACATCATTACGACTAGTAAGTTGTTGTTATCGATTCTTTCCTTATATACAATGATCGAAACCCACATGTTCTACAACTGTTCTAACAACCTAAACTAAGAATCAAAAACCGAGCCACCATAGTTCTGTTTCATGTGTAGAGTTCGAACCACAACCACCCTTAAATTGCTACCATATTGCCATTGAGCCATTCATGATCACCAACACTTACAAACGACCACCTTATTTGTTCCTCCTTTCTCCTTTACGGTTCCAACCTTCGACCAACCACGTCGACAACCAACCCATCACCTTCATACTATTGTATATGTTTTTGATTACAATCATCACCAACAACCGCCATCCCAACACCATCGAAGCACCTTCCCACGACCAACATAAACCCGCTATCATTGTTTTTCTGATTTAAATTTGTTGACAACACAACCACTCATCATCATCACATACCTGTTTCTGTTCTTGTCAGGAACCACCACCAAACCACCACTATGTAACCATTATACCACCACCACTATAAAATCTTCATTGATGTCGCGTACTGTTTCAAGTCATGACCAAACCTCCATTTTTACAGCTTGTATACTGCTGCTCGCTGGTATCTTTTCTTTTTGCTACTCGACTCCTGCTGTTAACCGTATTTTTGATGTTGAACAACTAAATGAAATGGAAGTATAGGATACATTATAGATTAATAACCATGCATCAACTTGGATATATTATAGTATTAAATAAAGCTTTTGTAATAAACAAATGGATCGTG
This sequence comes from Rutidosis leptorrhynchoides, assembly GCF_046630445.1. Lineage (NCBI taxonomy): Eukaryota > Viridiplantae > Streptophyta > Magnoliopsida > Asterales > Asteraceae > Rutidosis > Rutidosis leptorrhynchoides. The sequence continues at coordinate 272,285,486 of NC_092335.1, forward strand.
TCACCACTCATGGCCGACAATCTGGATCACTCAATTAGCGTTTTTTTTTAGTAATTTGGATGGTGAGTGTGTAAAGCATAATTGTGGGGTAGTTATGGCGACAATTAGGAAGCAATTGAATTCATTTATATTGAAGTGGGCTATTGGAAAATATAAAATTAAATGGATTGTTATATGGGCCGAGACCCATATTCATTTTGGGTTGTAAAAAAATTGATTATGGTAAGAATAAGTGATAGATGATGATTATGATATACGGTTAGGGGGCTGAGGGAAATGAAGATCGTGATAAATGATGATGAAGATTACGATTGATGATGATAAAGAAATAAGTGATTTTGTTTTAAGATGACAATAGCATTTAAGGTTATAAGAATTAAAATTTCTTATTAAATAGAACTGAAATGGTAGAGCAATGGTTCAGGAGGTTGTTTGTTAAACAGAAGGTCCTGGGTTTGTTAAACAGAAGGCCACTACAATATTCTTTTTATTATCAAGAGAAGCTGTGGGCCGAAATAAAAGGAAATTGGGCTAAATATAGATTAGGTGTAATTAAATTCAGGAAATCCGAAATGGAGTAATGGGTTGACGGTGTTTGCATTATCCGAGAGGTCTTGGGATCGAATCTCGATTGGAGCACTTCTTTCTATTAAAAGCTTTTGAGGGTATACACATTTATTATTATTTATCATTTATTTATTATTATTATGATTATAGTTATTATTATTTTTTTTAGTATGAAAATAACACAAACTATTACTATTATCATTAATATTAGTATTAGTATTAAGTTATTATTATTATTATTATTATTATTATTATTATTATTATTATTATTATTATTATTATTATTATTATTATTATTATTATCACTTTTATCATTATTTTTATATAGTATCCTTATTGTTACTAATATTAGTATTATCATAATTATTTAATTTCACAAACAAACAATCTTCATATAAAAATATATTTAATATACATAACTGAACTATATTAATATTTTTATCTATAAAATGAATATATTTAACTAAATAATGAAATATATAAGTTATTAATATAAAAATGATATAAATAATAAATCTAGATATATGAATTTGTTCGATTACCATTATATGTGTTAATATACATATAATTAATATAGGTTCGTGAATCCAAGGCCAACCCTATACTTGTTCAATGTCGTCCTATGTATTTTTACTACAAAATACAGTATGGTGAGTTTCATTTGTCTTTTTACCCTTTATATTTTTGGGCTGAGAATACATGCGTTTTTATAAATGTTTGACGCAATAGACACAAGTATCTTAACTGCATTCTATGATAGAATTATCTGGGATTGGGGTTGATTATTATGACACGCATTAGCCCCCGGTTTCCGTTAGAGCGTATGAGCTCCCGAGCTGGGTGGATGGTTTATTATTTATAACATTTTGGCACCGGTTGTCCTATATTTTATAAACATGTGTTCAGCCGTGGGGTGTAAAGACCGGCACAGAGGTTCTATATTTTGAAGGCACATGTATTCAGCCGTGGGGTGAAAGACCGGCACAGATGGTTACTATTATATTTTGAATCCTCACCAGGTGTTCTTCATATGAAAGATATTTTTCGTGCAGTTGAAATGGGACTTCTGCACGTTTTATAATAAATGAAATCTTGTAGTCTATTAAAATGATGAAAATGAAATGATTACTATAAACTAATGAACTCACCAACCTTTTGGTTGACACTTGAAAGGATGTTTATTCTCAGGTTTGAAAGAAATCTTCCGCTGTGCATTAGCTCATTTTAAGGATATTACTTGGAGTCATTCATGACATATTTCAAAAGATGTTGCATTCGAGTTATTGAAGTTCATTAGAGATTATTAAGTAAATGATGGATTGGGTCATTTATAGTAGAATATTATGAAATGGTATGCATACATGTCAACTTTCGATGTAATGAAATTTTGTCTTTTAAAACGAATGCCATGTTTGTAAAATGTATCATATAGAGGTCAAATACCTCGCAATGTAATCATAAGTAATGTTCTCGTCCATATGGATTTGGTCGGGGCATTACAGGTGGTATCAGAGCGGTGGTTTTAGCGAACCAGGTCTTGCATTAGTATGTCTAACTGATAGTCATTAGGATGCATTAGTGAGTCTGGACTTCGACCGTGTCTGCATGTTGAAAGTTTTGCTTATCATTTCGTGTCGAAAATTACTTGCTTATCATCCTTAAAGTCTAGACACATCTTACTGCCTCCATTGCATAGATAGTGTATAGACAAATTCAAATCTTAACGTATCTGCTAATTCATATCTTAGCATATCTGTTACTGTAAACTTTGCCTAACATAATCCGTAGATTCCTCCGTAACTTATGGGATTTTAGTATTATATATGCATATGTAAATTATGTATTGCAGGGTACTAATCTACATCCTATAATCTATTTCTTATCGAAAATCCTTCATCTGATCGTACGAGATGAATCCCTCAACCAGTTCGAGTCCCTCAGATTCTGACAGCTATTCCGATATGGATTTCCACTCGAACTCCGAAAGCAGTGTAAATGAAATGAATCAACCAATCAGCCATCCCCAATTCATCTGATGGGTTCGTAATCGACTTAATCAATGGAGACGCGAAGAAGGTGATCCATTCCATCCCGCACATTCCCCTCTTGGCAAAGAACCTGAAGCAATTACCGGCGAACCTGTTCAAGTCACCATTTTCTCTGTCATTTCCAGAGTAGCTCAACACGATATTATATTCTATCCACAATTCTAAACCTTATTCATCCGCTCGTTCCGACCGACAATCATCCCAGAATAATAGAAGAATTCAACGAACTTCATGCTCGAGTAATCGATTTAGAAAATATGGTGCAAAATGTACCAGCTTCAGCAACATTATCGGCATCAACAGTATCACCAATAACAACATCTGCATCCCAAGCCTCAACATCACGATTTATCTCACGAACATCAACATCATACGCACCATGGATACCAAGGAGTATCATCAGCAATTAACAATGAAGTATTGAACCATAACTTCATCAATATTCTGCGAAGAATATGTGGATCCTAATAGTTTTAGAGATTACTTATTCTAGCTCAAACCGAAGATCAAATGAGTCTAATATTATATTGACTCATTAAATCCATGATTACATCTGAAGAAAATATATATGTATATATATTTTCATAAAGATTGTGATTAAAAATTCTTTCGTACAAACTGTTAATGATGAAAATATTTTAACGGGTAGGTAACACCCGAGGAATATTTAGATTTCACTTTAATAAGTTACACTGTACATTCATCAAATCTGATTCAATAGTCATTTCCTATCCTACTTACATCCACAGATATATGAATCCGATCACCACAGAATAACCATTTCCATTCAACTTTCATAATTGGATTTTGACCTATCAGAATCCAACAAGTGGCATAATGAAGAAAACATTTGACGGAATAAAATTTGTTAGAAACAAACAAATTAACTATGAGAAATTTTGTTAAGAATCCACGCTAACAAAATCCTAGCTAACTATTCCTAGCTAACTGTGGACTAATCAACTGAGGACTACCAACAGTAGACAATTAAAATGAATTAAATATTGATTATAACATATGAAACTAAACAATTCTTCAAGTTTGCCACTTGATTTTCATCTTAAACCTCATTTGTATCTTGACGATTACAATAAGCATTCAAACCTTTCGTGATTCTTGAAAACACCTCAATCGGAAGGATGAATCAACCGCACTTCATCTACGGAAGAAAAGATTTACGCATATAGTTATGCACCTGAAAATACTCAGAATCTGAGTAAACGTTTAACACGTATCTGAGCTAGCTCCATTGGCGTTGTTATTACCAAAAACAACTTTGCAATCCCTTTCCAAATTAGCAAATTTTATCACAGCTCCAACAAATCAACTTCGACTTTCATTCAGATTAACTTTATTATAAGCTTGATATATAAGTTTTTCTTTCGTCATCATTATCGGGGAACCGTTTACACCCATCACATTATCAGAAAACTTAGCAGCAACTTCATTACTCATTGACTTAAGTTTCTCCGAAGAACCATTATAGTTGTTCGTTAAAACCTATTCATATACTCGTTCACATCTTATAACGAGAATTACCATACCAATTACCGAGGATCCGAAATCAGTATTTCAAATCTCGCAACGTTTTTACATTAACAGTTATATGTATACATATAACCTTTAGAATTATGATTTTCCATTCTGAAATCCTGAAAAGCACTCAGTCTACAAATCAATACTCTGAATGTTGAAAAAGCTGAATGAAGCAGCAGGAACCGTAGACAACCGTAAACGACCTTAATCATCGGAAGTTGTTGATAAAGAATAGTATGTTGGAAAAGGTCAGAAAAGTTGGAACTGGAAAACAGATTGAGCTAACCATGAAGGAGACTCTGAACAAATCACAAGGACTAAACTCGTAGGATGATTCTTTATCTGATGAAATCTTTAGCGAACGCCTTGCTTCTGAATCTAAACCCTTACGGATAAATTGTGACAACCTGAAAATTTCCAATCAAATTTAAACTTTATCTTTATATTATTCCGACACGATAAGCAAAGTTTGTTAAGTTAAATCTCAAGAATTTTAAACTGTGTTCATACATACATTATAACCTCGACCAAATTCCGACGATTCATGAACCGTTATATATAAATATATATGTATATATATGTATATATATATATATATATATATTATAACTTGAGAATATTAATAAAGTATTAAACGTATATTACTTTACACGAACGTATTTGTTTCAATATGTTTATCGATGGAATTAGAAGATAATATCAAATGATTGATTTATCAGATACATTGTGATATGATTACGGGTCTATGTTATGAGGTCCACTGTGATTTAAGAAATCTATTCTTTTTGACAACATTCGGAAAATGGTAAAATGATTTATAAGTAAGAACATGGAGTGTAAATAACTTAGATGTTGGATATCGACAAGTTATGTAACTCGACATTTTTCATACGTTTATTTAACCTTTGGACTTTATCCCATGCTTCACCAACAGACCGTAATTTAAAAACTTGAAACCTATTATGAATATATATGATTCTACTTTTCTAAAATGTTTTATGATATAACGATTTCCATTATTTTAACCTTTTAACAAAATGATTCTTAAATATAATTAGTTTTGGAAAACAAAATTATCATATTTATTTGATTTATTTTCAAACGTACAAAAACGTTTTTAGTTTAAAAAGAACTTTATTATTAAAACGTATATAACTTTTATAAATATGTAGAACCACTTTTGACAACTCATTACTTAACCAGTATGATAAAGATAACGATATTTATATTTTATTTTATTAAATATAAATAATGATTTAAATTAATTTTATATATATTTATACGCGTATTATACGTACATAGTTTATACTTTTACTATACTTTAACTTTACCTTTACTATACTTTTACTTTACTTTAACTTTAATAATTTACTTTAATAATTCATACTTTAATAATTCACTTTAATAATTCATACTTTAATAATTCACTTTAATAATTCATACTTTAATAATTCACTTTAATAATTCATACTTTAATAATTCACTTTAATAATTCATACTTTAATAATTCACTTTAATAATTCAAAAATCTATTATAAATAGAATTCAATAGGTTTCATTATTTCATAGAAACTTGAAATATATTTCTCTAAACTCTCTCAATCGACTTACATATATATATATTTACTCAGTATTATTTCAAGATATTATTAGTATACATAAAATACTACGACGAGGTCATGAGCGTATTATTTCAAAATGGATTTTTCGAGCGGGATAGAGCTAAGGAAAACATGGGTTATAGCTATGGAGGTGATGGGTATGGTTCATGGGTATGCTCGTGAGGTCAATATAGTGTTTATCATTTCCGTTGCGTCTACGTACCTTTCTTGCAATATTGAATCTCAATATTGATACGTGAGTACTCATAATTTAACTTTTACATACTAATAGTGTATCCCTGACTAGTGCTCGAGTATTTAGGATTATGCATGCTTGTACTTTTGATATTGCCCTTAGACAGGTTAGGTTGAATCTTGAATTAGTTACACTTGCGGTTGAGATAAGGTATAAGATATGCATGTCCTTGGAAAGCTAGCGAAAAATTAAGAACTTTTCCTTTAGATATCGAATGGTTTCGATGAACGGATTAGAAGTTATAATCAATTGAAGTTTCGATATTTTTATTAAAAATGATTATTATTATCGTCGTTTTTATCGTCGTTCTAGTTTTATCTTATTATTATCATTATTATTATCTTTATCAATAAAAGGGATTTATCATTAAATTGTTATTTTTTTATTTATTACTATCGTTATTATCGTTAAAGTTATAATTACTATTATTATTATTATCCAATTATTATTATTATTATTATTATTATTATTATTATTATTATTATTATTATTATTATTATTATTATTAGTATTATTATTATTATTATTATTATTATCATTATTAATATATATATCATTATTTAAAAATGGTTATTGTTATTGTTATTATTATTATTACTATATTATCATTAGGATAATTATTAGTATTATCGTTAGTAATGTTATAGTAACTATCATTATTAATATTAGTGTAATTAAAACAAATATTTGTAACACCTAATTATTTTGATTACTATTATTATCATTATTATGAACACGATATAAAAGACGATTAAAAGCTATTAAATGAAATGATTAGGAATAAATGAGTAAGAGTATCATGATGAAATTAAAATATTATAAGATATTGATTTAGATAAAATTATCGTTCTTATTATTTTTTATCATTACTATTATTATTAAAAGTATCGTTAGTATTAAAAATATCATTTTAACAAAAATTATCATTTTAATAGAAATATCATTGTTACTATAAAATATCATTATTGTTATTATTTTAAATAGAATTATTATTTTTAAAGATAATATTAAAAATTATAGTAAATATTAAAGTTATCATAATTAGAATTATCGTTTTATCATAATGTCATCTTAGTAATTATAAATATTGATATTTTTATAATAAGAATTATTATTACAAAATAATACAACTTTTACTTACTATCATTATAGATATTATTTTATCAAATAAATATGTGATACAAACATATTTTACTACGTGTAATAACTTACTTTAATAATATCTATCATATTATCTTTATGATATTAAATGAACCCTATAAATTTTATTACTTAATATATATAAAAGTATATTTTATTATATAAATTTAATATAAAATTTTATTTATTAATAATTAAATTATATTATTTACTCTAATAAATTTTTTTAAAATATTTAAAAATATAAAACGACGATATTTAAACTATATATTAATCATGTATAGATTTTTGGAAATTATTTTGAGACAAATTTACTTTTGTTGACTTTTGCATATTAGTCTCGAGCATTAGGATTGTGGTACACTATGACTTGACCTAATTTGTTAGACAAATATTGACCAACACATAAATATATATAATTAATTTAGGTTCGTGAATCCGAGGCCAACCTTGCACTTGTTCAATGACGTTATATGTATTTTTACTACGAAATACAGTATGGTGAGTTTCATTTGCCTTTTTACCCTTTATATTTTTGGGCTGAGAATACATGCGCAATTTTTATAAATGATTTACAAAATAGACACAAGTACGTGAAACTACATTCTATGGTTGAATTATCGAAATCGAATATGCCCCTTTTTATTAAGTCTGGTAATCTAAGAATTAGGGAACAGACACCCTAATTGACGCGAATCCTAAAGATAGATCTATTGGGCCTAACAAACCCCATCCAAAGTACCGGATGCTTTAGTACTTCGAAATTTATATCATGTCCGAAGGAGGATCCCGGAATGATGGGGATATTCTTATATGTATCTAGTTAATGTCGGTTACCAGGTGTTCACCATATGAATGATTATTTTTGTCTCTATGCATGGGACGTATATTTATGAGAACTGGAAATGAAATTCTTGTGGTCTATTAAAATGATGAAAATAAATGATTATGATAAACTAATGAACTCACCAACCTTTTGGTTGACACTTTAAAGCATGTTTATTCTCAGGTGTTAAAGAAATCTTCCGATGTGCATTTGCTCATTTTAAAGATATTACTTGGAGTCTTTCATAGCATATTTCGAAGAACGTTGCATTCGAGTCATTGAGTTCATCAAAGATTATTATTAAATCAATTTATAGTTGGATAGTGGATATTATGAAATGGTATGCATGCCTGTCAATTTTCGATGTAAAGAAAGTTTCTCTTTTAAAAACGAATGCAATGTTTGTAAAATGTATCATATAGAGGTCAAATACCTCGCAATGTAATCAACTATTGTGAATCGTTTATAATGTATATGAACGGGTCATTTCAGTTGGTATCAGAGCGGTGGTCTTAGCGAACCAGGTCTGCATTAGTGTGTCTAACTGATAAGTTGTTAGGATGCATTAGTGAGTCTGGACTTCGACCGTGTCTACATGTCAAAAGTTTTGCTTATCATTTCTAGTCGGAAATCATCTGCTTATCATCCTTAGGAAATTACTTGCTTATCATTATTAGTCTAAACACGTCTTGCTACATTAATTGCATGAGTAGTGTATAGACAAAATTCATATCTTAGCGTATCTGCTAAATCATATCTTATCGTATCTGTTACTTTAAACTTTGTCTGACATATTCCGTAAATTCCTCCGTAATCTATGAAATCTTTTGCTCTATATATATAGATATTCTATGTAATTAGAATACCATTCGATAGCCGGAAAATCATTTCATATCGAAAAATCCTTTATTCAATCGTACTAAATGGAATTCGTCATTAGTTCAAGTTCCTCAGATTATGAAATGGAATCCCACTCAAGCTCCGAAAGCAGTGTGACCGGAATGGATCAACCAATCAGTCATCACCTATTCTGGATGAATTGGGGATGGGTTCGTAGTCTCCTCAATCATTGAAGACAAGAAGAAGGCGATCCTTTCCATCCACCACATTGCCCTCTTGACGAAGAACCTGAAGCACTTACCGGCGAACCTGTCCGAAACACCATTTTCTCTCTCATTTCCAGAGTATCTCGTCACGATTATATACTCCATCAAATTCTAGATTTTATTTATCCGCTCGTCCAAACCGACAATCACCCCGGTGTAATAGAAGAAGTCAACGAGCTTCACGCTCGGGTAGTGGCTTTGGAGAATATGTTGCAGAAATTACAAACACCAGTAGCAGCACCAGCAGCAGCACCAGCAGCATAACCAGTACCACCATCATCAACGCCAACAGTACCATTACCACCTCCAACCACAACCGCGTCGTAAACCTCAACTTCACAATCTGTCCCACGAGCATCAACGTCATACGCACCATAGATATCAAGGAATACCAGCAACAATAACTGACGATGTATTAATTCATAACTTCATTGGAGAAACATTCCACGGAGATTATGTAATCTCTAAAGTCTTAGAGATTATCTAATCTAGCCCTAACCATAAATCAGTTAAGCGAACCAAAAATGATAGAAGGAAGAGTAGAAACCCTAACAAAAATGGTGTGTGATTAACAAGCTAAACTTGTTTTACCAACAGCACCAACAGTACCGTCAGCGTCACCAGCATCGTCAGTACAGTCAACATCAGAATCAACAACACCTATAACATCACAAACTCCGTCAGTTCAAGAATCACTGTGGACAGCATTACGAATCAATAACGCGTATATTGTATCAAGGAGTTATGAAGAGTTAACTCATTCCCTCTGAAGAAATTATATGTATATTTTATATATACATATTTTGAAATAAAAATAAATCTTTCCGTGCTAAGCTATTGTGTGTGAATCTTAACTACTCGGTTAATTCATCTTACAAATATGCAATAATGTACGTCCTTCACCAGCAACTTAACCATCGTTAACTACAATCTCTGTCTCAATTCAACAAATTCCAATTCATAATAAATCAAGTATATATTTGATTTTACACTTTCATCATCGATGTAACCGAAACTTCTCAGATACTATCACTCGTACTTTGAGAAGTTCACAAGAATTTAACAAAAATCAACATCACGCCTCAATAAATAACGAAGTATTGATTCGTAATTTCAATATTATTGAAGAAATACTTATGTAATCTCTAAAGCCTTCAAGGGATTATTCAATTATAGTTTCAACCGTAAATCGAATGAGTTTAATTTAGTATTAACTCATTAAAATTTATGTTATATCTGAGGAGAATATATACATATATATATTCACAAAGACTATAATAAAATTCTTATGTACAAAATATTAATTGTGAAATTTTTTAACGGGTAGGTAATACCCGAGAGATATATATATTCACAATTAATATGTTACATTCTTCGAATCTGATCAAGCAAATTATCAACTATACTTCCTACTTTCACAATAATATACATTCTTTCATAGAGATCAAAACAACCATACTCATTCAAACCCAATTACAAATTTTGATTTTGAAACCTCAGAATTCAATTCGAGATATAACCGGTATCATCACTTTTAGATTCCTACATCTTTCAAAGCTATACTTTGACTTCAAAACTGTGTTAGAACATCAAATGTATATTAACGATTACAATCTGTGTTCAAACCCTTCGAAAATATCTGAAGACACTTCAAATAATGAGCAATCGAGATGATGATCTAACCACATATTACCCACAGTTAGGTACTTAAAAAGCACTCGAAACCAAAGTCATAATTCCACACATATCTGTGTCAGATTCTTTGGCATTTATTAGCAAAAATAACTTTGCAATTCCTTTTCAAAGTAGCCAGTTTTGTCACAGCTCCAGCAAGTCAACTTCGACTTTTCAGTCAGACTAACCTTATTATAACCTTGAGATATACACCATCGTTACCAGGGAACCTTTTACATCCCACCACATTATTAGCAGATGTATCAACAACTTCATTACCCTTTGACTTTAACCTCTTCAAAAAGTCATTATAGTTATTCATTGAAACCCCACCATTTACTCATTCGCATCTTGTAACAAGAATTGCCATACGAATCATCGAGAATTAGCAATCATTAATTTGAAATCTCGCAGCATGTCTACGCCAACAGTTATATGTGTACGTACAACGTCTATCTCCTGAACTTACATACTTTGAATGTGAAGTTTCTTAAAAACACCTTGAACTGCGAACTAGTTCTTGAAATGCTGACGAAGCAGCAACAACTGTAAACGATCTTAACAGTAAAAAGTTTGATGATAAAGAATGGTGTATTGGTAAAGCTCAGAAAAAGAGAAGTTTTGGAACTGGAAAACGGATTGAGCAAAGTATGAAAGAGGCTGTGGACAAATCACAAGGGCGAAACATGCCTTCAAAGAATCTAAATGATTCAGTACCTGCTGAAGTCATTAAAGGAATACCTTGCTCTTGACTCTAAACCCCTGCGGACAATATTCTTCATCATCCTCTGATATTAGAAATTCTAAGATATCATCAAATCTTTCATTATAAATATCCTCCATATTTCTGAAGATATTTTCTTAATTATTCTTATCCGAAATCATTTACCTCTTCGCGCTATCTGTATTACATCATCAAAGAAACTATTTTAGTTTCTAAATTCTGAAACATTCGAGTTTAAAATAGGAATATTTTTTTTTGAAGTAGTGTTGGGAGCTGAAGCATGAGTTAGTATAATATAATGACACTTGATCAACGTGATTATATTACAGTAATTCATGCTGAGTTTCTAAATGGAACGTGATGATTCACAGATCATAACGTCATCATGTGCCATGTTACACGACTCCTATATTCTATTTAATCTCTAAAATATCAAGAAAATATTTCTTGATGATTCGGTCTTTTCTAGGGTATTCTGGTAATTTAACAAATCAAGATCGTGCCATTACAATTTTCTTCTTAGAACATTAACTATGTTCATTCAGAAATTCATATCTACGAATTCTGGACCATTACTTACGGTGCTTAATCTCAAGAAGAGGAAACGAAAGAATGAAGCTCCGAAATAGAAATAGGAGTATAAATCGCAGCAAATAGAAGGGAGCATTAACTGTGGATGACAATAATTATAGAAGACAGAAGCAGGGACTTCGAAATATAAAGGAGGATATAAAGCCCAACGACAACCCAGAAATTATAAACCATAAATATTGATGCATATAGTAATATAAAGACACGGGAGAACTAAAAACACTATAAAACTAAGAGTATAGTAAAAGTAAATAGATTCTTCCTGTGGCAAATGAAAGAAAAGAATGACATATATGAAAATTAGGAGTATATCAAGAATCAGAACTGGATGGAGCATATTAGTGAATAAAAGGTGTGAGTTGTGAAAATAAGGAAACGAAGGGGGTGGATATATAGTAAAATATCTGACAGAGCAATCAAAACATATTATCGCATTTAATCAAAGCTGATCTTAACTTCCACAATTTCCGAAGAACCAAATCTTATTACGAAGATTTTCTCTAGATTCCTTGAATTTCGGAAATCAACCGTGACTATGTCATTGGTTAAAAAGAACGTGCATTTACTCATTTCATTCTTTTGTGATAACTTCACTCGTACCCTTCACAAAAATCAAATTGCTTTATCTTTATTACTTGATGATAATAAAACTCTAATTTTCAACTCGTATACGTCATGAAAACATACTTATTGTCAGCCATGACCATTCCATTCAAATTTCGGGACGAAATTTCTTTAACGGGTAGGTACTGTGACAACCCGAAAATTTCCAATCAAATTTAAACTTTATCTTTATATTATTCTGACACGATAAGCAAAGTTTGTTAAGTTAAATCTCAAGAATTTTAAACTGTGTTCATACATACATTATAACCTCGACCAAATTCCGAGGATTCATGAACCGTTATATATAAATAGATATGTATATATATGTATATATATATATATATTATAACTTGAGAATATTAATAAAGTATTAAACGTATATTACTTTACACGAACGTATTTGTTTTAATATGTTTATCGATGGAATTAGAAGATAATATCAAATGATTGATTTATCAGATACATTGTGATATGATTACGGGTCTATGTTATGAGGTCCACTGTGATTTAAGAAATCTATTCTTTTTGACAACATTCGAAAAATGGTAAAATGATTTATAAGTAAGAACGTGGAGTGTAAATAACTTAGATGTTGGATATCGACAAGTTAAGTAACTCGACATTTTTCATACGTTTATTTAACCTTTGGACTTTATCCCATGCTTCACCAACAGACCGTAATTTAAAAACTTGAAACCTATTATGAATATATATGATTCTACTTTTCTAAAATGTTTTATGATATAACGATTTCCATTATTTTAACCTTTTAACAAAATGATTCTTAAATATAATTAGTTTTGGAAAACAAAATTATCATATTTATTTGATTTATTTTCAAACGTACAAAAATATTTTTAGTTTAAAAAGAACTTTATTATTAAGACGTATATAACTTTTATAAATATGTAGAACCACTTTTGACAACTCATTACTTAACCAGTATGATAAAGATAACGATATTTATATTTTATTTTATTAAATATAAATAATGATTTAAATTAATTTTATATATATTTATACGCGTATTATACGTACATAGTTTTATACTTTTACTATACTTTAACTTTACCTTTACTTTACTTTTACTTTACTTTAACTTTAATAATTTACTTTAATAATTCATACTTTAATAATTCACTTTAATAATTCATACTTTAATAATTCACTTTAATAATTCATACTTTAATAATTCACTTTAATAATTCACTTTAATAATTCATACTTTAATAATTCACTTTAATAATTCAAAAATCTATTATAAATAGAATTCAATAGGTTTCATTATTTCATAGAAACTTGAAATATATTTCTCTAAACTCTCTCAATCGACTTACATATATATATATATATATTTACTCAGTATTATTTCAAGATATTATTAGTATACATAAAATACAACGACGAGGTCATGAGCGTATTATTTCAAAATGGATTTTTCGAGCGGGATAGAGCTAAGGAAAACATGGGTTATAGCTATGGAGGTGATGGGTATGGTTCATGGGTATGCTCGTGAGGTCAATATAGTGTTTATCATTTCCGTTGCGTCTACATACCTTTCCTGCAATATTGAATCTCAATATTGATACGTGAGTACTCATAATTTAACTTTTACATACTAATAGTGTATCCCTGACTAGTGCTCGAGTATTTAGGATTATGCATGCTTGTACTTTTGATATTACCCTTAGACAGGTTAGGTTGAATCTTGAATTAGTTACACTTGCGGTTGAGATAAGGTATAAGATATGCATGTCCTTGGAAAGCTAGCGAAAAATTAAGAACTTTTCCTTTAGATATCGAATGGTTTCGATGAACGGATTAGAAGTTATAATCAATTGAATTTTCGATATTTTTATTAAAAATGATTATTATTATCGTCGTTTTTATCGTCGTTCTAGTTTTATCTTATTATTATCATTATTATTATCTTTATCAATAAAAGGGATTTATCATTAAATTGTTATTTTTTTATTTATTACTATCGTTATTATCGTTAAAGTTATAATTAGTATTAGTATTATTATTATTATTATTATTATTATTATTATTATTATTATTATTATTATTATAATTATTATTATTATTAGTATTATTATTATTATTATTATTATTATTATTATTATTATTATTATCATTATTAATATATATATCATTATTTAAAAATGGTTATTGTTATTGTTATTATTATTATTACTATATTATCATTAGGATAATTATTAGTATTATCGTTAGTAATGTTATAGTAACTATCATTATTAATATTAGTGTAATTAAAACAAATATTTGTAACACCTAATTATTTTGATTACTATTATTATCATTATTATGAACACGATATAAAAGACGATTAAAAGCTATTAAACGAAACGATTAGGAATAAATGAGTAAGAGTATCATGATGAAATTAAAATATTATAAGATATTGATTTAGATAAAATTATCGTTCTTATTATTTTTTATCATTACTTTTATTATTAAAAGTATCGTTAGTATTAAAAATATCATTTTAACAAAAATTATCATTTTAATAGAAATATCATTGTTACTATAAAATATCATTATTGTTATTATTTTAAATAGAATTATTATTTTTAAAGATAATATTAAAAATTATCGTAAATATTAAAGTTATCATAATTAGAATTATCGTTTTATCATAATGTCATCTTAGTAATTATAAATATTGATATTTTTATAATAAGAATTATTATTACAAAATAATACAACTTTTACTTACTATCATTATAGATATTATTTTATCAAATAAATATGTGATACAAACATATTTTACTACGTGTAATAACTTACTTTAATAATATCTATCATATTATCTTTATGATATTAAATGAACCCTATAAATTTTATTACTTAATATATATAAAAGTATATTTTATTATATAAATTTAATATAAAATTTTATTTATTAATAATTAAATTATATTATTTACTCTAATAAATTTTTTAAAAATATTTAAAAATATAAAACGACGATATTTAAACTATATATTAATCATGTATAGATTTTTGGAAATTATTTTGAGACAAATTTACTTTTGTTGACTTTTGCATATTAGTCTCGAGCATTAGGATTGTGGTACACTATGACTTGACCTAATTTGTTAGACAAATATTGACCAACACATAAATATATATAATTAATTTAGGTTCGTGAATCCGAGGCCAACCTTGCACTTGTTCAATGACGTTATATGTATTTTTACTACGAAATACAGTATGGTGAGTTTCATTTGCCTTTTTACCCTTTATATTTTTGGGCTGAGAATACATGCGCAATTTTTATAAATGATTTACAAAATAGACACAAGTACGTGAAACTACATTCTATGGTTGAATTATCGAAATCGAATATGCCCCTTTTTATTAAGTCTGGTAATCTAAGAATTAGGGAACAGACACCCTAATTGACGCGAATCCTAAAGATAGATCTATTGGGCCTAACAAACCTCATCCAAAGTACCGGATGCTTCAGTACTTCGAAATTTATATCATGTCCGAAGGAGGATCCCGGAATGATGGGGATATTCTTATATATCCATTAACAAGATGCATATATAAGAATATCCCCATCATTCCGGGACACCCTTCGGATATGATATAAATTTCAAAGTACTAAAGCATCCGGTACTTTGGATGGGGTTTGTTAGGCCCAATAGATCTATCTTTAGGATTCGCGTCAATTAGGGTGTCTGTTCCCTAATTCTTAGATTACCAGACTTAATAAAAAGGGGCATATTCGATTTCGATAATTCAACCATAGAATGTAGTTTCACGTACTTGTGTCTATTTTGTAAATCATTTATAAAACCTGCATGTATTCTCATCCCAAAAATATTAGATTTTAAAAGTGGGACTATAACTCACTTTCACAGATTTTTACTTCGTCGGGAAGTAAGACTTGGCCACTGGTTGATTCACGAACCTATAACAATATATACATATATATCAAAGTATGTTCAAAATATATTTACAACACTTTTAATATATTTTGATGTTTTAAGTTTATTAAGTCAGCTGTCCTCGTTAGTAACCTACAACTAGTTGTCCACAGTTAGATGTACAGCAATAAATCGATAAATATTATCTTGAATCAATCCACGACCCAGTGTATACGTATCTCAGTATTGATCACAACTCAAACTATATATATTTTGGAATCAACCTCAACCCTGTATAGCTAACTCCAACATTCACATATAGAGTGTCTATGGTTGTTCCGAAATATATATAGATGTGTCGACATGATAGGTCGAAACATTGTATACGTGTCTATGGTATCTCAAGATTACATAATATACAATACAAGTTGATTAAGTTATGGTTGGAATAGATTTGTTACCAATTTTCACGTAGCTAAAATGAGAAAAATTATCCAATCTTGTTTTACCCATAACTTCTTCATTTTAAATCCGTTTTGAGTGAATCAAATTGCTATGGTTTCATATTGAACTCTATTTTATGAATCTAAACAGAAAAAGTATAGGTTTATAGTCGGAAAAATAAGTTACAAGTCATTTTTGTAAAGGTAGTCATTTCAGTCGAAAGAACGACGTCTAGATGACCATTTTAGAAAACATACTTCCACTTTGAGTTTAACCATAATTTTTGGATATAGTTTCATGTTCATAATAAAAATCATTTTCTCAGAATAACAACTTTTAAATCAAAGTTTATCATAGTTTTTAATTAACTAACCCAAAACAGCCCGCGGTGTTACTACGACGGCGTAAATCCGGTTTTACGGTGTTTTTCGTGTTTCCAGGTTTTAAATCATTAAGTTAGCATATCATATATATATAGAACATGTGTTTATTTGATTTTAAAAGTAAAGTTAGAAGGATTAACTTTTGTTTGCGAACAAGTTTATAATTAACTAAACTATGTTCTAGTGATTACAAGTTTAAACCTTCGAATAAGATAGCTTTATATGTATGAATCGAATGATGTTATGAACATCATTACTACCTTAAGTTCCTTGGATAAACCTACTGGAAAATAGAGAAATGGATCTAGCTTCAATGGATCCTTGGATGGCTCGAAGTTCTTGAAGCAGAATCATGACACGAAAACAAGTTCAAGTAAGATCATCACTTGAAATAAGATTGTTATAGTTATAGAAATTGAATCAAAGTTTGAATATGATTATTACCTTGTATTAGAATGATAACCTACTGTAAGAAACAAAGATTTCTTGAGGTTGTATGATCACCTTACAAGATTGGAAGTGAGCTAGCAAACTTGAAAGTATTCTTGATTTTATGAAACTAGAACTTTTGGAATTTATGAAGAACACTTAGAACTTGAAGATAGAACTTGAGAGAGATCAATTAGATGAAGAAAATTGAAGAATGAAAGTGTTTGTAGGTGTTTTTGGTCGTTGGTGTATGGATTAGATATAAAGGATATGTAATTTTGTTTTCATGTAAATAAGTCATGAATGATTACTCATATTTTTGTAATTTTATGAGATATTTCATGCTAGTTGCCAAATGATGGTTCCCACATGTGTTAGGTGACTCACATGGGCTGCTAAGAGCTGATCATTGGAGTGTATATACCAATAGTACATACATCTAAAAGCTGTGTATTGTACGAGTACGAATACGGGTGCATACGAGTAGAATTGTTGATGAAACTGAACGAGGATGTAATTGTAAGCATTTTTGTTAAGTAGAAGTATTTTGATAAGTGTATTGAAGTCTTTCAAAAGTGTATAAATACATATTAAAACACTACATGTATATACATTTTAACTGAGTCGTTAAGTCATCGTTAGTCGTTACATGTAAGTGTTGTTTTGAAACCTTTAGGTTAACGATCTTGTTAAATGTTGTTAACCCAATGTTTATAATATCAAATGAGATTTTAAATTATTATATTATCATGATATTATCATGTATGAATATCTCTTAATATGATATATATACATTAAATGTCTTTACAACGATAATCGTTACATATATGTCTCGTTTAAAAATCATTAAGTTAGTAGTCTTGTTTTTACATATGTAGTTCATTGTTAATATACTTAATGATATGTTTACTTATCATAGTATCATGTTAACTATATATATATCCATATATATGTCATCATATAGTTTTTACAAGTTTTAACGTTCGTGAATCACCGGTCAACTTGGGTGGTCAATTGTCTATATGAAACATATTTCAATTAATCAAGTCTTAACAAGTTTGATTGCTTAACATGTTGGAAACATTTAATCATGTAAATATCAATCTCAATTAATATATATAAACATGGAAAAGTTCGGGTCACTACACCATCCCAACACCATCGAAGCACCTTCCCACGACCAACATAAACCCGCTATCATTGTTTTTCTGATTTAAATTTGTTGACAACACAACCACTCATCATCATCACATACCTGTTTCTGTTCTTGTCGGGAACCACCACCAAACCACCACTATGTAACCATTATACCACCACCACTATAAAATCTTCATTGATGTCGCGTACTGTTTCAAGTCATGACCAAACCTCCATTTTTACAGATTGTATACTGCTGCTCGCTGGTATCTTTTCTTTTTGCTACTCGACTCCTGCTGTTAACCGTATTTTTGATGTTGAACAACTAAATGAAATGGAAGGATAGGATACATTATAGATTAATAACCATGCATCAACTTGGATATATTATAGTATTAAATAAAGCTTTTGTAATAAACAAATGGATCCTGTCACCACTCATGGCCGACAATCTGGATCACTCAATTTATCGTTTTTATTTTTTTTTTAGTAATTTGGATGGTGAGTGTGTAAAGCATACTTGTGGGGTAGTTCTGGCGACAATTAGGAAGCAATTGAATTCATTTATATTGAAGTGGGCAATTGGAAAATATAAAATTAAATGGATTGTTATATGGGCCGAGACCCATATTCATTTTGGGTTGTAAAAAAATTGATTATAGTAAGAATAAGTGATAGATGATGATTATGATATACGGTTAGGGGGCTGAGGGAAATGAAGATCGTGATAAATGATGATGAAGATTACGATTGATGATGAGAAAGAAATAAGTGATTTTGTGTTAAGATGACAATAGCATTTAAGGTTATAAGAATTAAAATTTCTTATTAAATAGAAATGAAATGGTAGAGTAATGGTTCAGGAAGTTGTTTGTTAAACAGAAGGTCCTGGGTTCGAACCCAGGCCACTACAATATTCTTTTTATTATCAAGAGAAGCTGTGGGCCGAAATAAAAGGAAATTGGGTTAAATATAGATTAGATGTAATTAAATTCAGGAAATCCGAAATGGAGTAATGGGTTGAGGGTGTTTGCGTTATCCGAGAGGTCTTGAGATCGAATCTCGATTGGAGCACTTCTTTCTATTAAAAGCTTTTGAGGGTATACACATTTATTATTATTTATCATTTATTTATTATTATTATGATTATAGTTATTATTATTTTTTTAGTATGAAAATAACACAAACTATTATTATTATCATTAATATTAGTATTAGTATCAAGTTATTATTATTATTATTATTATTATTATTATTATTATTATTATTATTATTATTATTATTATTATTATTATTATCACTTTTATCATTATTTTTATATAGTATCCTTATTGTTACTAATATTAGTATTATCATAATTATTTAATTTCACAAACAAACAATCTTCATATAAAAATATATTTAATATACATAACTGAACTATATTAATATTTTTATCTATAAAATGAATATATTTAACTAAATAATGAAATATATAAGTTATTAATATAAAAATGATATAACTAATAAATCTAGATATATGAATTTGTTCGATTACCATTATATGTGTTAATATACATATAATTAATATAGGTTCGTGAATCCAAGGCCAACCCTATACATGTTCAATGTCGTCCTATGTATTTTTACTACAAAATACAGTATGGTGAGTTTCATTTGTCATTTTACCCTTTATATTTTTGGGCTGAGAATACATGCGCTTTTATAAATGTTTGACGTAATAGACACAAGTATCTTAACTGCATTCTATGATAGAATTATCTGGGATTGGGGTTGATTATAATGACACGCATTAGCCCCTGGTTTCCGTTAGAGCGTACGAGCTCCCGAGCCAGGTGGATGGTTTATTATTTATGACATTTTGGCACCGGTTGTCCTATATTTTATAAACATGTGTTTAGCCGTGGGGTGTAAAGACCGGCACAGAGGTTCTATATTTTGAAGGCACATGTATTCAGCCATGGGGTGAAAGACCGGCACAGATGGTTACTATTATATTTTGAATCCTCACCAGGTGTTCTTCATATGAAAGATATTTTTCGTGCAGTTGAAATGGGACTTCTGCACGTTTTATAATAAATGAAATCTTGTGGTCTATTAAAATGATGAAAATGAAATGATTACTATAAACTAATGAACTCACCAACCTTTTGGTTGACACTTGAAAGCATGTTTATTCTCAGGTTTGAAAGAAATCTTCCGCTGTGCATTAGCTCATTTTAAGGATATTACTTGGAGTCATTCATGACATATTTCAAAAGACGTTGCATTCGAGTCATTGAAGTTCATTAGAGATTATTAAGTAAATGACGGATTAGGTCATTTATAGTTGAATATTATGAAATGGTATGCATACATGTCAACTTTCGATGTAATGAAAGTTTGTCTTTTAAAACGAATGCAATGTTTGTAAAATGTATCATATAGAGGTCAAATACCTCGCGATGTAATCATAAGTAATGTTCTCGTCCATATGGATTTGGTCGGGGCATTACAATGATGATGTTATGATCTGTGAATCATCACGTTCCATTTAGAAACTCAGCATGACTTACTGTAATATAATCACATTGATCAAGTGTCATTATATTATACTAATTCATGCTTCAGTTCCCAACACTACTTCAAAATATTCCTATTTTAAACTTGAATGTTTCAGAATTTAGAAACTAAAATAGTTTCTTTTATGATGTAATACAGATAGTGCGAAGAGGTAGATGATTTCAAATAAGAAAAATTAAGAAAATATCTTCAAAAATATGGAGGATATTTATAATGAAAGATATTATGATATTTTAGAATTTCTAATATCAGAGAATGATGAAGAATATTGTTCGCAGGGGTTTAGAGTCAGGAGCAAGGTATTCGTTAATGACTTCAGCAGGTACTGAATCATTTGGATCCTTTGAAGTCAGGTTCAGTCTTTGTAATTTGTCCACATCCTCCTTCTTACTTTGCTCAATCCGTTTTCTAGTTCCAAAACTTCTCTTTTTCTGTGCTTTGCCAGCACACTTCATCATTATCATCCAGCTTTTACCGTTTAAAGTCGTTTATAGTTTTTGCTGCTTCATCAGCATTTTTTTCTTCGGAGAACCAATTCGTAGTTCGGAGTGTTTTTCAGAAACTTCACATTCAAATTAATTCCAGAAGATAGACGTTATATATACACATATAACTGTTGGCGTAGACATGCTGCGAGATTTCAAAATACTGATTGCTAATTCCCAATGATTCGTATGGCAATTCTCATTACAAGATGCGAATGAGTAAATGATGGGGTTTCAATGAATAATTATAATGACTTTTTGGAGAGGCTAAAGTCAAAGGGTAATGAAGTTGTTGGTACATCTGCTAATAATGTGGTGGAATGTAAAAGGTTCTATGGTAACGATGGTGTATATCTCAAGGTTATAATAAGGTTAGTCTGACTGAAAATTCGAAGTTGACTTGTTGAAGCTGTGACAAAACTGGCTACTTTGAATAGGAGTTGCAAAGTTATTTTTGCTAATAAATGCCAAAGAATCTGACGCTGATACGTTGTTTAAACTTTTACTTTGGTTTCAAGAGTTTTTCGGATACATAACTGTGGGTAACATGTGGTTGGATCATCGTCTCGATTGCTCATGAAAGGACCCGTCCTAATCCACCTGGACGAAGTCATCAACATTTGGTCCCATTGCGATGATCGGCTCCAAGTAATGTCCTTATATTGAGCAAATGCACAGCGGAAGACTTAATTCGTACCTGAGAATAAATATGCTTTAAAGTGTCAACCAAAAGGTTGGTGAGTTCATAGGTTTATCATAACAATCATTTCAATATGTTAATAGACCACAAGATTTCATAATCATAAACATAATACACTCGCAAGTGTATGTAAAGCATTCTAAGTGGTTGAGCACTTGGTAACCATACTTAACATTTAATCAACGTCGCATATTCCATTTATTATGAAATCTCACTACACCGTACCAAGTGTAGTCACCAAAACGAAGTACTGTGCAACCGTTGAATACTGGTCGTCCAGTCCGGTTGGGGTTGTCAGGCCCGATAGATCTATCAACAGGATTCGCGTTTACAATACCCATGTAAATAGTAGTTACCAAGCTACTGGGAAATATGCCAGTGGTACAACTCAATGTAGAATATATTTTTAAGTACTTGTGTCTATTTTGTAAACATTTATAAAAGCAGCGCATGTATTCTCAGCCCAAAAATATATATTGCAAAAGCAATTAAAAAGGGAGCAAATGAAACTCACTTTTGCCTTAAAGGTATTTAATTCGACTTGGTCTCCGATAGATATCACGAACCTAACCATATATATAATATATCAACATATTTTCTTTTTAAGTAATCGTTACATATATGTATATACTTTTAATACTTTTAATATTTTCTTAGTCCGTAGTTAGCAGTCCGATGTTAGTGGTCCAAAATTAGTTGCTTAAATAAAATAAATAAATACCCCATCATATTCGTATTGATCAGAATTAATCTCGACCCATGGTACCATGTTGTCAAATGACGTGTTGCATACATAAAGTACCGTGTTGTCAAATGACGTGTTGCGTACAATCATGAGGTCTTATGATTAATCTTCTCGTGTTGTTTACGGGTGGTCCTGAAATATATAAAATCAAATCATAAGTAATTATATATAAAATATCATATTAATTAGAAAAGATATGATTAATTTACTTTTTCTCCAAATATTTTTGTAGCTAAACTAGCTTCGGATACCCAATCTTGTTTTAGTCGTAGTTTATTCATTACAACTCCGTTTTTGTTGGTTCAACTTGCCACTTCCTTGGATTGAGTCAAATTTTAAGAATATGAACTGAAAATACCTTAGTTTGTATTCGAAATCATAGGTTATAGGTGAAACTTTGGTGAAACTTATGAAAGTGATCATTTTCCATCATAAAAACAACATTTAATGATCATTTTTCTAAAAATACTTACACTTTGAGTTAAACCATGAAATTTTTATGTGTTAACATATTCATAAGAAATATAATTTTTCCAGAACATGAACTTCCAATTCAAAGTTCAGGATGGTTTTTAATTATCCAACCCAAAACAGCCCCGGTTGCACTCCGACGACGTAGATTCAGTTTTTAAGATGTTTTTTGTAAAACAAAGTTATATCTTGTTAGGTTAGCATATCATTATGATATATTACAGGTCTTGAAGTATTTTAAAAGTCAAGTTAGAAGGATCTATTTAGTTTGCGAACAAGTTTGAAATCATTCAAACTATGTTCTTGTTGTTAAAATTTTATACCACAAAATAAGATAGCTATATGAATATGAATTGAATAAGATTATGAACAAGGTTACTACCTCAAGTTACTTGGACAAAGTTACTGCAAAAGATAAGAAATAATCTTGAAATCAAAGAGTGGTGGAGTTAGATCAAAAGGTTGGAAGTAAACTTTTTCAAATGGGTGGTTATTTTGATATGTTCTTGAAAGAGTTTTCTTATGGTGTTTAAGGCTTATAATTGAAGCTAAATGATGGGGAAAATGCTTGGAGATGATCAAGTATGAAGTTAGGAGTATTTTGAGAGAGAAATGAGGGTGTAGGTATGAGAAAATGGAGTGAAGAAATGGTGTTCATTTATAAAAACGTTTTTAGTTTATAAAGAAAGAAAAGGATTCCTAATTTTGTTTTCTTACTAATAATTCATACTACTTGACAAATCCTAGTTACCTCATATCTAGGGCAGTAATAATGTTGATTAGGATGTTGATTTGATGTGTATATACCAATAGTAAATACGTATAGAAGCTGGTTATGATACGGGTACATATATCCTAGATATACGTATAGAAATCTTGAGGAAACGGAATGAGAATTCAAATATAGCTATCTTTTGTGAATATACTTATATTGTTTTATGTATTTAAGTCCTTAAAAAGTGATTAAATAAATTATATATACGATACATGTATAAGCATTATAGGTTATAAGTATATATATCAAAGAATGTTACGTATAGTTATCGTTTTGAAAACTTAAGTTAGTAGTTTCAAAATATACTTATAACTCATTGTCATTAGTACACAATGAGATGTTAAACCATTCTTAGATCATGTTAAATATATATAAATACATATATATATACAAATGTATAATTATCGTATGTTATATAGTTCGTGATATCATCGGTCATATTGGACGGTCAAACGTTGTGTAAAACTCTTTTCAAAAATACAAGTCTCAACAATTTGGATTGCTTATCATGTTGGTATGGTTTAATTTATGTAAATATTAATCTCATAAGTATAATTTGGTCGGAAAATTCTGTGTCATTACAGTAACTACCCGTTAAAGAAATTTCGTCCCCGATATTTGATAGAGGTTGTTATGGATAACAATAAGAAGGTTTTCATGACAAATATAAGGTGATAATGGAGTTTTATCATCATTGAGTAATGTAGATAAAACGATTCGATTATACGAAGAATATAAATGAGACTATCGTAAAAGAGTGAGATGAGTAAAATATATTCGTCTTAACCGATGATGTAGTTATGATTAATTTTCTGGATTTAAGGGATTTAAAGAGAATCTTACGTAATAAGATTTAGTTCTTTGGTGATTAAGGAAATCAGGATCTTCTTTGATTATATGCAATAATCTGTTTCGATTGCTCTGTCGGATATTTCACTATAAATTCACCCATTCGTTTCCTTATTTTCCACGACTCACACCTTCTATTCTTTCTCCCTTGATTCTTACTTTAAAGCATTCATCAATATGCTCCATCCAGTCCTGATTCTTGATATACTCCTAACTTTTATATCTGTCATTCTTCTTTTTCATCTACCACCAGAAGAATCTATTTACTTCTACTATACTCTTGTGTTTATAGTGTTTCTAATTCTCCCGTGTCTCTATATTGCTATCTGCATCGATATACACGGTTTGTAATTTTGGGGTTATTATCGGAGTTTATATTCTTCATTATTTTTCGGAGCTTCATGCTTTTGTTTTCTCTTCCCGACTTCGAGTCAAGCGATTAATGGTCCAGAATTCGTAGATATGAAATTCAGAATGACCATAGCTAATGATCTAAGAAGAAAATGGTAGTAGAACGATTTTGATTTGTTAAATTACCAGAATACCTTGGAGAAGACCGAGTCATCCAGAAAAATATTCTCTTGATATGTTTAGAGATTAGATAGAATGTAAGAGTCATGTAAATGGCACATGAAGACGGTACTATTAATCATCATGCTTCATTAGAAACTCAGCACGACTTACTGTAATAAAATGACGTTGATCAAGTGTCATTATATTATACTAATCCATGCTTCAGTTCCCAACACTACTTCAAAACATTCATATTTTAAACTCGAAGGTTTCAGAATTTAGAAACTAACACAGTTTCTTTTATGTTGCAGATATTACGGAGAGATAAATGATCTCAGATAAGAATAGTTGTGAAAATATCGCCAGAAATATGGAGGATATTTATAATAGAACATACGAGAATATCTTAGAATTTCTAATATCAATGGATGATGAAGAAGATTTGTCTGTGAAGGTTTAGAATGAGAAATAAGATGTTTGCTAACGATTTCAGCAGGCACAGAATCATTTGGATTCTTTGAAGGCAAACTTATTCTTTGTGATTTGTCCACGGCTTTCTTCATAGTTTCGCATAATCTGCTTTTCAGTACTAAATTTTCTATCGAGCATTCCTAACACTCCTTTCTTTATCATCAAACTTTTGGCCATTAAGATCATCTACAACATGCTGCTTCGTCAGCATTTTCAAAGTTAACTGATCTGGGTCATCGGTTATCAAACCGAGGTGGTTTCAGGAGAATTGTGTTTTTTTAGAATGATTAATCGCTGATGGTAATATTGTGGAATATAAAAGGTTCCCCAGTAACAATAAAGAGTACGCATATATATCACGGTTATAATAAAGTTGTTTCGGATGAAAAGTCAGAGTTGACTTGCTGGAGCTGTGACAAAATTAGCTACTTTGGAAAGGGATTGCAAAACGATCTTCGGTAATAACAATGTCAAAGGAACTAGAACAGATACGTGTCAAACGTTTACTCAGTTTCCGAGGGTTTTTCAGGTGCATAACTATATGCATCAATCTTTTCTTCCGTAGATGAAGTGCGGTTGGTTTATCCTCTCGATTGAGGTGTTTTTAAGAATCATGATAGATTTGAACACTGATTGTAATCGTCGAGATACAATGAGGTTTAAGATGAAATCAAGTGGCAATCTTGAAGAAATGTTTAGTTTCATATGTTATAATCAATATTTTAATTCATTTTAATTGTCCAATGTCATTAGTCCACAGTTGATAGTCCACAGTAACAGTCCAATAATTCATATATAGTTTAATATATAATATACGAATTAATTAATACGTGTCGTGACCCGTATACGTCTCAGACTCGATCACAACTCAAACTATATATATTATTGTAGAATCAACCTCAACCCTGTATAGAGAACTCGATCATTACTGCATATCGAGTGTCTATGGTGATTCCAAATAATATATATAGATGCGTCGATATGATATGTCAAAACATTGTATACGTGTCCCGATATTTAAAGTGCGTAAAATAATTACAGAAATTAAATGACGATAAATAAAAGTGCGATAATTAAATTGCGATAAATAAACTGCGATAAATAAAATGTAATCAGTTAGCTAGGAACAGTTAGCTGGAACAGTTAGCGTGGATTCTTAACAAAAATTTTCATAGTTAATTTGTTTGTTTCTAACAGATTTTATTTTGTCATATGTTTTTTTCATATGCCACTTGTTGGATTCTGGGAAGTCAAAATCCAAATATGAAATTGAATGAAAATGGTTATTCTGCGGTGAATGGATACGTATATCGGTGGTTGTAAGTAGGATAGTAAATGACTGTTGAATCAGCTTCGACGAATGTACAATGTAACTTATTAAGATGAAATCTAATTGTTCCTCGGGTATTACCTACACGTTTAAAAAAAAATTTCACCATTAATATTTTGTACAAAAGAACTTTTAATTACAATCTTTATGAAAACATATATACATATATATTTTCTTCAGATTAAATCATGAATTTAATGAGTTAATATGATATTAATTTCATTTGCTTTTCGGTTTGAGCTAGAATAAGAAATCTCTAAAACTTTTTGAAACCACATATTCTTCGCAGAACATCAATGAAGTTATGGATCAATACTTCATCGTTCATTATTGTTGGTACTCCTTGGTATCTATGGTGCGTATGATGTTGATGTTTGTGGGACAGATTATGATGTCGAGACGTGTGATGCGGATGTTGTTTGTTAGTGGTGATGATGGTATTGTTGATGTTATTGATGGTGGTGCTGATTATGCTGCTGGTGCCGCTGCTGGTGTTTGCAACCTTCGCACCATGTTCTCCAAAGCCGTCACGCGAGCGCGGAGTTCATTAACTTCTGCTAGTACACCGGGATGATTGGCGGTTGGAGCGAGCGAATGAAAAAGATTTGTAATATGGGATAGTATATAATCGTGACGAGATACTCTAGAAATGAGAGAGAAAATAGTGTTTCGAATAGGTTCGCCGGTAAGTGCTTCAGGTTCATCGCCAAGAGGGCAATTTGGTGGATGGAATGGATCACCTTCTTCTTGTCTCCAGTGATTTAGTATATTACGAACCCATCCCCAATTCATCCAGAATAGATGATGGGAAATTGGTTGATCCATTCCGGTGACGCTGCTTTCGGAGCCCGAATAGAAATCCATATCGGCATAACTGTCAGAATCTAAAGAATTCGAACTAGATGCGGAATCCATCTTGTATAATGGGGAAAATGAATTTTTGGTATGGAATAGATTATAGGAGTTAGATTTGGTACTCTTCAATACATAATTTACATATGTATATATAATACCAAAATCCCGTAAATTACGGAGAATCTTTGAAAAGGTATCAGTCAAAGTTCGCAATAACAGATATGCTAAGATAAGAATTCGTCTATACACTATCAATGCAGTAAATGCAGTAAAACGTATCTAGACTTATGAATGATAAGCAGGTAATTTCCTAAGGATGATAAGCAGATGATTTCCGACTAGAAATGATAAGCAAAACTTTTGACATGTAGACACGGTCGAAGTCCAGACTCATTAATACATCCTAACAACTACTAGTTAGACACACTAATGCAAGACCTGGTTCGCTACGACTACCGCTCTGATACCAACTGAAAGGACTCGTCCTAATCCACCTGGACGAAGTCATCAACATTTGGTCCCATTGCGATGATCGGCTCCAAGTAATGTCCTTATATTGAGCAAATGCACAGCGGAAGACTTAATTCGTACCTGAGAATAAATATGCTTTAAAGTGTCAACCAAAAGGTTGGTGAGTTCATAGGTTTATCATAACAATCATTTCAATATGTTAATAGACCACAAGATTTCATAATCATAAACATAATACACTGGCAAGTGTATGTAAAGCATTCTAAGTGGTTGAGCACTTGGTAACCATACTTAATATTTAATCAACGTCGCATATTCCCTTTATTATGAAATCTCACTACACCGTACCAAGTGTAGTCACCAAAACAAAGTACTGTGCAACCGTTGAATACTGGTCGTCCAGTCCGGTTGGGGTTGTCAGGCCCGATAGATCTATCAACAGGATTCGCGTTTACAATACCCATGTAAATAGTAGTTACCAAGCTACTGGGAAATAGCCAGTGGTACAACTCAATGTAGAATATATTTTTAAGTACTTGTGTCTATTTTGTAAACATTTATAAAAGCAGCGCATGTATTCTCAGCCCAAAAATATATATTGCAAAAGCAATTAAAAAGGGAGCAAATGAAACTCACTTTTGCCTTGAAGGTATTTAATTCGACTTGGTCTCCGATAGATATCATGAACCTAACCATATATATAATATATCAACATATTTTCTTTTTAAGTAATCGTTACATATATATATATATATATATATATATATATATATATATATATATATATATATATATATATATATATATATACTTTTAATATTTTCTTAGTCCGTAGTTAGCAGTCCGATGTTAGTGGTCCACAATTAGTTGCTTAAATAAAATAAATAAAGACCCCATCATATTCGTATTGATCAGAATTAATCTCGACCCATGGTACCATGTTGTCAAATGGCGTGTTGCGTACATAAAGTACCGTGTTGTCAAATGACGTGTTGCGTACAATCATGAGGTCTTATGATTAATCTTCTCGTGTTATTTACGGGTGGTCCTGAAATATATAAAATCAAATCATAAGTAATTATATATAAAATATCATATTAATTAGAAAAGATATGATTAATTTACTTTTTCTCCAAATATTTTCGTAGCTAAACTAGCTTCGGATACCCAATCTTGTTTTAGTCGTAGTTTCTTCATTACAACTCCGTTTTTGTTGGATCAACTTGCCACTTCCTTGGATTGAGTCAAATTTAAGAATATGAACTGAAAATACCTTAGTTTGTATTCTAAATCATAGGTTATAGGTCAAACTTTGGTGAAACTTATGAAAGTGATCATTTTCCATCATAAAAACAACATTTAATGATCATTTTTCTAAAAATACTTACACTTTGAGTTAAACCATGAAATTTTTATGTGTTAACATATTCATAAGAAATATCATTTTTCCAGAACATGAACTTCCAATTCAAAGTTCAGGATGGTTTTTAATTATCCAACCCAAAACAGCCCCAGTTGCACTCCGACGACGTAGATTCAGTTTTTAAGATGTTCTTTGTAAAACAAAGTTATATCTTGTTAGGTTAGCATATCATTATGATATATTACAGGTCTTAATGTATTTTAAAAGTCAAGTTAGAAGGATCTATTTAGTTTGCGAACAAGTTTGAAATCATTCAAACTATGTTCTTGTTGTTAAAATTTTATACCACAAAATAAGATAGCTATATGAATATGAATTGAATAAGATTATGAACAAGGTTACTACCTCAAGTTACTTGGACAAAGTTACTGCAAAAGATAAGAAATAATTT
Source organism: Rutidosis leptorrhynchoides (assembly GCF_046630445.1). Classification (NCBI taxonomy): domain Eukaryota; kingdom Viridiplantae; phylum Streptophyta; class Magnoliopsida; order Asterales; family Asteraceae; genus Rutidosis; species Rutidosis leptorrhynchoides. The sequence goes on from NC_092335.1 coordinate 272,316,494, forward strand.
TGGAATCAAAGAGTGGTGGAGTTAGATCAAAAGGTTGGAAGTAAACTTTTTCAAATGGGTGGTTATTTTGATATGTTCTTGAAAGAGTTTTCTTATGGTGTTTAAGGCTTATAATTGAAGCTAAATGATGGGGAAAATGCTTGGAGATGATCAAGTATGAAGTTAGGAGTATTTTGAGAGAGAAATGAGGGTGTAGGTATGAGAAAATGGAGTGAAGAAATGGTGTTCATTTATAAAAACGTTTTTAGTTTATAAAGAAAGAAAAGGATTCCTAATTTTGTTTTCTTACTAATAATTCATACTACTTGACAAATCCTAGTTACCTCATATCTAGGGCAGTAATAATGTTGATTAGGATGTTGATTTTATGTGTATATACCAATAGTAAATACGTATAGAAGCTGGGTATGATACGGGTATATATATCCTAGATATACGTATAGAAATCTTGAGGAAACGGAATGAGAATTCAAATATAGCTATCTTTTGTGAATATACTTATATTGGTTTATGTATTTAAGTCCTTAAAAAGTGATTAAATAAATTATATATACGATACATGTATAAGCATTATAGGTTATAAGTATATATATCAAAGAATGTTACGTATAGTTATCGTTTTGAAAACTTAAGTTAGTAGTTTCAAAATATACTTATAAATCATTGTCATTAGTACACAATGAGATGTTAAACCATCCTTAGATCATTTTAAATATATATAAATACATATATATACACAAATGTATAATTATCGTATGTTATATAGTTCGTGATATCATCGGTCATATTGGACGGTCAAACGTTGTGTAAAACTCTTTTCAAAAACACAAGTCTCAACAATTTGGATTGCATATCATGTTGGTATGGTTTAATTTATGTAAATATTAATCTCATAAGTATAATTTGGTCGGAAAATTCTGGGTCATTACAGCTCATCATTCGAAGTGTCTTCAGAAATTTTTGAAGGGTTTGAACACAGATTATAATCGTTAACATACATTTGATGTTCTAACACCATTTTGAAGTCAAAATATAGCTTGTGAAAGATGTAAGGATCTAAGAGTGATGATTTTGGTCATATAATCAGAATATGTAATTAAATTTTGAATGAGTATGGTTGTTTTGATTTCTATAAAAGAATGTATATTGTTGTGAAAGTAGGGAGTATAATGGATGATTTGCTGAATCAGATTCGAAGAATGTAACATATTAATTGTGAATTTATATTTCTCTCGGGTATTACCTACCCGTTAAACAAAAATTTCACAATTAATATTTTGTACAAAAGAATTTTATTACAGTCTTTATGAAAATATATATATGTATATTTTCTTCAGATGTAACATAGATTTAATGAGTTAATGTTAAATTAAACTCATTTGATTTACGGTTGAAACTAGAATTGAATAATCCCTAAAGGCTTTAAAAAGTACATAACTTTTACGCAGTATTTCTTTAATGACATTGAAATTATGAATCAATACTTCGTTATTTGTTGATGTACGATGTTCGGTTCGTGGAATTCTTGTGAATTTTGCAAAGTACGAATGATGTTATCTGAAAAGTTTCGGGTACATCGATGATGAAATTGTAAAATCAAATATATACTTGATTTATTATGAATTGGAATTTGTTGAATTGCGATAGAGATTGTAGTTAACACTGGTTAAGTTGCGGCCGAAGGACGTACATTATTGCATATTTGTAATATGAATTAACCGAGTAGTTAAGATTCACACACAATAGCTTAGCACGGAAAGATTTATTTCAATATATATATATATATATATATATATATATATATATATATATATATATATATATATATATATATATATATAATATACATATAATTTCTTCAGAGGGAATGAGTTAATTTTTCATAACTCGTTGATACAATATACACGTTATTGATTCGTAATGATGTCCACAGTGATTCTTGAACTGACGGAGTTTGTGATGTTATCTGTGTTGTTGATTCGGATGTTGACTGTACTGACGATACTGGTAACGCTAACGGTACTATTGATGCTGTTGGTAAAGCAAGTTTAGCTTGTTAATCACACACCATTTTTGTCAGGGTTTCTACACTTCCTTCTATCATTTTGGTTCGCTTAACTGATTTATGGTTAGGGCTAGATTAGATAATCTCTAAGACTTTAGAGATTACATAATCGCCTCGGAATGTTTCTCCAATGAAGTTATGAATTAATACTTCGTCAGTTATTATTGTTGGTACTCCTTGGTATCTATGGTGCGTATGACGTTGATGCTCGTGGGATAGATTGTGAAGTTGAGGTTTACGACGTGGTTGTGGTTGGAGGTGGTAATGGTACTGTTGGCGTTGATGATGGTGGTACTGGTTATGCTGCTGATGCTGCTGCTGGTGTTTGTAATCTCTGAACCATATTCTCGAAAGCCACTACCCGAGCGCGAAGCTCGTTGACTTCTTCTATTACACCAGGGTGATTGTCGGTTCAGACGAGCGGATAAATAAAATCTAAAATTTGATGTAATATATAATCGTGACGAGATACTCTAGAAATGAGCGGGAAAATGGTGTTTCGGACAGGTTCGCCGGTAAGTACTTCAGGTTCTTCGTCAAGAGGGCAATGTGGTGGATGGAAGGGATCACCTTCTTCTTGTCTCCAATGATTGAGGAGGCTACGAACCCATCCCCAATTCATCCAGAATAGGTGATGACTGATTGGTTGATCTATTCCGGTCACACTTCGGAGCTTGAATGGGATTCCATTTCGGAATCTGAGTGACTTGAACTGATGACGAATTCCATTTCGTACGATTGGATAAAGAATTTTTGTCTATACACTATTCATGCAATCAATGCAGCAAGACGTGTCTTAGACTAAAAATGATAAGCAGGTAATTTTTTGAGGATGATAAGTAGTTAATTTTCGACACAGAATTATAAGCAAAACTTTTGACATGCAAACACGGTCGAAGTCCAGACTCACTAATGCATCCTATCGACTTATCAGTTAGACACACTAATGCAGACCTGGTTCGCTAAGACCACCGCTCTGATACCAACTGAAAGGACCCGTTCATATACATTATAAACGATTCACAATAGTTGATTACATTGCGAGGTATTTGACCTCTATATGATACATTTTACAAACATTGCATTAGTTTTTAAAAGACAAACTTTCTTTACATCGAAAATTGATAGGCATGCATACCATTTCATAATATCCACTATCCAACTATAAATTGATTTAATAATAATCTTTGATGAATTCAATGACTCGAATGCAACGTTCTTCGAAATATGCTATGAAAGACTCCAAGTAATATCTTTAAAATGAGCAAATGCACAGCGGAAGATTTCTTTAACATCTGAGAATAAACATGCTTTAAAGTGTCAACCAAAAGGTTGGTGAGTTCATTAGTTTATCATAATCATTTATTTCCATCATTTTAATAGACCACAAGAATTTCATTTCCAGTTCTCATAAATATACATCCCATGCATAGAGACAAAAATAATCATTCATATGGTGAACACCTGGTAACCGACATTAACTAGATACATATAAGAATATCCCCTATCATTCCAGGATCCTCCTTCGGACATGATATAAATTTCGAAGTACTAAAGCATCTGGTACTTTGGATGGGGTTTGTTAGGCCCAATAGATCTATCTTTAGGATTCGCGTCAATTAGGGTGTCTGTTCCCTAATTCTTAGATTACCAGACTTAATAAAAAGGGGCATATTCAGTTTCGATCATTCAACCATAGAACGTAATTTCGATTACTTGTGTCTATTTCGTAAAACATTTATAAAAGCAGCGCATGTATTCTCAGTCCCAAAAATATATATTGCAAAAGGATTTAAAAAGAGAATAATGAAACTCACGCATATAAATATTGTAAAACAGTCTTTAAAACAGTGCATGTATTCTCAGCCCAAAAATATAAAGAGTAAAAGGGAGCAAATGAAACTCACCATACTGTATTTCGTAGTAAAAATACATATAACGTTATTGAACAAGTGCAAGGTTGGCCTCGGATTCACGAACGTATCAATATTGAGATTCAATATTGCAGGAAAGGTACGTAGACGCAACGGAAATGATAAACACTATATTGACCTCACGAGCATACCCATGAACCATACTCAATCACCTCCTAGCTATAACCCATAATTTCCTTAATCATATCCTACTCGAAAAACAATTTCGAAACCACTCGGACAGCACTCCGTCGTAATATTTTATGTATACTAATAATATCTTGAAATAATACGGAGTAAATATATATATGTAAATCGATTGAGAGAGTTTAGAGAAAAATATTTTCAAGTTTTTATGAAATAATGAAACCTATTGAATTCTATTTATAATAGATTTTTGAATTATTAAAGTGAATTATTAAAGTATGAATTATTAAAGTGAATTATTAAAGTATGAATTATTAAAGTATGAATTATTAAAGTGAATTATTAAAGTATGAATTATTAATGTGAATTATTAAAGGTAAAGTAAAGTAAAAATAAAGTAAAGATAAAGTTTAAGTATAGTAAAAGTATAAAACTATGTACGTATAATACGCGTATAAATATATATAATATTAATTTAAATCGTTATATATATTTAATAAAATAAAATATAAATATCGTTATCTTTATCGTACTAGTTAAGTAATCAGTTGTCAAAAGTGGTTCTAGATATTTATAAAAGTTATATACGATTTAATAATAAAGTTCTTTTTAAACTGAAAACGTTTTTGTACGTTTAAAACTAAATAGATCAATTGAGTCTTTATGAGATTCAATCTTCCACTATCCTTTATCTAGTTCTCAATGATTGACAATTTGTTCTTATTTATAAATCACTTTACCATTTTCTGAATATTGTTAAAATGGAAAGATTTCTCAAATCAACGTGGGCCTTTCAACAGAGACTTGTAATCATAATTCAATATATCTGATAATTCAATCATTTGATCTTATCTTCTAATTCCATTGATAAACATTTTGAAACAGATACAATCATATAAAGTATTATATCTAATATTTTGTTTACGTTTCAAGTTATAATATATATTCACATATACATATATAATCATATTCGTTTAATGGTTCGTGAATTGTTGGAACTTGGTCGAGGTTGAATGAATGTATGAACATAGTTTAAAATTCTTGAAATTTAACTTAACAAATATTGCTTATCGTGTCGAAAATATATAAAGATTAAAGTTTAAATTTGGTTGGAAATTTCCGGGTTGTCACACCGATGATCGTCTTTCACTTTATCAATCAAGTGATCAACCACCCTGACCCGGTCTTGATTGTCAATTAGCATGATTCACCTTAGCGCAATGTAGAAATTCCTTGGGCAAGATCACAAGTGAAAATCACAAAGGCTAGAGCAAATGGCAGAGAATCAACAACCTATAAATGAGAGGCCATGCTCTCTATTTATAGTATTCGAAATATCCGCGGTCTGCGGTTTGCTAAACCATCCACAGAAACTTAGCGGAATAAATTGCAGACTTTTATTAATGCGGAAACAGATCCGCTATCCTTATTTTGGGCGAATGTTCCAAGCTTATTGACTATGCTTCGCGTTATTTCTACTTTTAGCCTTTAGTAAGTAAAATATACATATACAATGCTATGTATATGATCAATAATAACTAATGAACTCACCAACCTTTTGGTTGACACTTGAAAGCATGTTTATTCTCAAGTTTGAAAGAAATTTTCCGCTGTGCATTTGCTCATTTTAGAGATATTGCTGGGAGACATTCATGGCATATTTCAAAAGACGTTGCATTCGAGTCGTTGAGTTCAACAAGATTATTATTAAGTCATTTATAGTTTGGATATATTATGGAATGGTATGCATGCCTGTCAACTTTTGAGGATATGAAAGTTTGTCTTTTAAAAACGAATGCAATGTTTGTAAAATGTATCATTTAGAGGTCAATACCTCGCAATGAAATCAACTATTGTAATTCGTTTATAATCGATATGAACGGGTTGTTAAACGAATAACCCTAATCCTTGGACCTGAATACCCTAAGTCTTAAATATTCCAGCATTCTTGCAATATCTGGAAAGTCAACAGCACCTTCAACATATGGCAATTTAACCATAATTCTGAAGTCGTCCTTTGTAATTCTCCTTACACCTGCGATGCTTTCTGTTCAAACTTAAAACGTGCAGAAATCCGAATTGGAACTGTAGTAGTATGGGTTGTCTCATATGCATATCGAATAGTATTAAATTGAGACACCAAGTGGGTTTGAGCCACTGGCGCTCTAAGATTTAGAGCTCCCCATAGGCTATGTCTCCTCAGAATTGATTGCCAGTAAGCACATGGAATTGATGTCCCAGAAGTGATGTAGTTATTGTTGCCATAAGAAATGTTTACTATAATAAGAATTAGAAAACAATAGGAGATGTTAAGTATATAAAGGTATTTTTTTCTGTTGTATTCTTCATTCTAATGTCTAACATATTCTTTATAAACATTAAGTATAACGTCTCCCCAATATCTTTTGGTTTTTCAATTTTTACAAGTTTTTAAGTATTTTTTATTTCAAAAAATTTTTATTCACACAAAACATACACACATCAACAATTAGACATTTTATGTCTTCTTTAACCTCAAGTTACAAACTGTTATTTACTTTGACTATTTCTCAAGAACCGGACAGTAGTTTAAGCCTTAAGAACTGGACAGTAACACCTTTTGATTAGGTTAAACAAACAGACACTGTCAAGTTATGACAAATTAGATGCTATCATTTTTGAATTTAAGTCCAATTGTTATCAATTGTGTAATATACTAAGTCTCAGTTTTTCAACAAGAATTGAACAGTCATTAAGTGTTACAAAACCGTACACAACCAAATTTTGAGAACCTGTCAATGAAGTTCATAATCAGACACATGTAAAATAGACACATTGCATTTCATCAGAAACCAGACAGATATATATCCATTAGAAATGGACATATCCATTAGAAATGCACATATATGCATCAAACAAACGGGCATATATTTATCTTTTAAGTAACGGACATGCAATTGTCAAACACGAAGATTCTAAGTCATCAGAAACTAACACAAAATTAAAGTTTCTGTAAATCAGACAACCCATTGATTCTTAACAAATAGACACACATAATCAAATAATGATTAGTGCTCTGTCCGATTATGTTTTTCCCTAAACCATTCGACAAAAACCCTAAGATCAATTTCAAAAATTAACAAGTAATTCATGAAATTAATTTACAATCTAAGGTATATTATGCATTAGAATCAACAATTAATCAGCTTTAAAGAATTAAACAAGCAAAATCAAATCAATTTGATTTGAACTATCAAAACCGGACAGTCGAACCAATTTTGCATAAAAGTCAATCAAAATTTGATTTTTATTATTTTGATGACGAAAAAGGTTATATATTTATGTTAAAGCATGCTTTTACTTCAAAGTATATCATATTATGAGGGAGGGAAAATAAAGGAAAGATTGATTTTAAAAAGTGAAAATGTTAACTCCCTTACAGAATTAACGATTTAATTAAGACAAAACATAAGTATAAACACTAGTTGTAATGTGCATGCCATCAATAGTTTTTTTATTTGTTAAACAACATTGAATGATGTGTCTAAGTGTTTAGTATACTGCCTTCACTATCAGCACAAAATAGTTCAAATTTCAAAGTTACTTCTGACCAGCATGAGATGTATGCAGAACCAGCAAGAGCAATCCTAGAAGAACCAGTAACTGAAGAACCAATAAACTGAAGAACCTGTAGAAGCTGGAGCAGAACACAACACTTAGACAAATCGTGCTCCATTACAAGCATGATAGTTTCCTATGTTGTCTACATCAATTGACACTATTCAACTGACATCGAAGACGAATTTGAATCGAGAAGGACACGAGTCGGCTGCTGATAAGTGACCTTACATGACAATGAAGGAATTGATATGCCCTAATCAGATGGTCTATTTAGGCGGTGTCGTTAGGTTGCAAGGTGTCGATACGAACTTATCAACATAGTTTTAAATTTATATTTTGCTAGGCCTAAATCTATTATTCCTTCCTATGGGTTAGCAAGGGCAAATATGACCTAGGGTCGTTCCTTGAGCGGTCAAATTTGAAGCGCATCTTATTCAGATAATTTAGTAATTAAGATGGGTTTGTACACAATTTAGTATCCAAGACTAGTGGCCAGGTACACCTTGTGTGGAGAGGCAGGATCCTTTTGGTCACAATAAATTGGCGACTGTTCGAAAAATTTAACAACTAAGTCCAACCGGTTTATTCTAGACACCACTTTATCCGGAATAACAAATTATGTAAAGGCAACAGATGGGATCATTTGATTTATAATTGTATTTAAAATATAAGCTAGCTAGCACGCAACAGCTAAGGACGGAGAAGACGTGGTTCACCATGATTTAAGATAACATAGTGTCGGGATGATTGCGAGACACTCATTGAATAGATATACCTTGGTGTAAACACTAGATTCCCTACTAATTGAATTCTCGATTAGCATGTCACGAGGAACTAGGCTATCATGATTCTAATCGGATGGACTATTCTTAACTCCCGATGCTTTATCTGGTTTAAGGATATAAACGGCCCATCTTGGATGCAATGCATACCTTGGGCACACGAATAAATTAGCATAGCCATATATAATATCCAACTTTTCTTAACACCTTAGTGTATCACCCAAGTGAGTTGTTATTATTGTGTTTTGAATTCCTTTCTGGCAGTGGTTTGGTAAAATCTAAGAGTTTGTTGACAAATTAGAACATCTGATAGTTCTCAGTCATCCTTAAAGATTTATAAGCTTAGTTTGTATTGTAGTGTGTTGAATTCCCATTTATGATTACTTAAATCTACCCAATAAATCCCTTAGTTATCCACCATGTAATACACTTATAGTGGTTCCATTGCTTCTAACCTTAACCATGCTCAAGTGGTCATATAGTACATCAACACTGTACTCTACTGTTGCAACATTATTTCCTCGAGTCATATACTCTTGACCAATATCTTGATCTGGTCCTAAGGTAATTCTCCATGTACTTTATAGTATTTCCGATGGGCTCAAACCTTGACCAATGTATAAACACAGATAATTAATTACCTTATAATTATCGACTTTATAAAAGGTTTTAATCACGTTTATTGGTGGAAGCACGATAATAACGAGGTTTAATATCATAGACAGAAAGCGAGTACGAAACGATAATAATTCTTAACTAACATTATTAAATCATGGCAAACAATCAAGTAATTACTCACACATCATGGCAACAAGCATTTCTAATATTAATATATCAAAAAAACATCAAACAAGAATATTATAATAAATTAATAAAAGAAAGGATAGATATTACCGAATTGTAACGACCCCAAATCCGTTTGCCAAAAAAACGTAGCCCTTTTTTTTCAAGTTAGGTCCCATTAAAACATTCATAATACATAACACCTCCAACCCCGTTTTAATCAAAAATATAGTATCGTAATGATACGTTTAACAATTTAGAATGACTCTTGGTATACAAATTACTCATTACAAAAGCATTTGTAATAATGACCCAATCACACAAAATACGGGTTAATACACAATAACCCAACCCGATACCAAGAGCATAATCTCGGGGGCTACCAAATCCCCAATTCCCGTCCAAATATCCAAAAGCTACCCATCGAGCCCAAACGCTCCTATGCATCTAGTCTAGGAACTAGCTAGCTTCACAACACAATACCTGTAAAAAGGTATGCAACGAGATGGGTAAGCATAAATCTTAGTGAATGCAATAATTATACATATACATATATAATCTACTTACTTGCAACCACTTACACAATTACCGCATACACGTTAGTAATTTAATTACCATACCATCTCAAAGTATAACGATAAAATCTCCAATATGCAAGCTAGCATAAACAATAGCATATAATCCGAACAATATAATATGCTACACTACAACACATAACCATGGTTAACCGAAATCCAAAGGGAACGATTCTCGCGAATGAACCGTTAGCCATGCAGAAGCCACTAGTATGCATCACTAGTCCCTTGACTGGTATCGAACTCACGAACTTAAACCCACCCGTCACGCTTAATGTGGTATCTAACTCACGAACTTTAAACCCACATTTCACGCCATACGTAATGATGTGGTATCGAACTCACGAACTTAAAACCCACATCACTCGCCAACCCACATGACATATGAGATATCGAACTCACGAACTTTAAACCCTCATCTCATGTCAAACACGATGTGGTATCGAACACACGAACTTTAACCCGCAACGCATCGAACACAAGTAAATACATTATAGACATACACGTATAATTATTTCACTCATCTTGGAACGTCCGCACAAGTTATGTATAACATGATCTCCGTCCTCAAATCCGAGCAAGTAACCACCTATATCACACATAGGTACAATATACACATAAATAGCCATTCTCTAAAAGGGAACCCGATACAAACATCCCTTAGCTGAGGGATCACACTTTGCTCGCCAAAAAACGCCCATTTAACACCTAATGGACACAAACCAATTACCACTTCGGGTGGTAATTCAAACCCACTCAACAAAGTACAATTTAACCCAAATTATACTCGACACCAATTAGACCAAACCTAGGTCTTTACACTAAATTACTACTTAGGTAGTAATCATTTCAAACGCCATTTACACCAAAAGCCCAACAAGTGCAATATTGACCCATATTGCGGTTGACCACGTTTGACTTATGTTAAAATACAATTTTAACCCAAAATCACTTCCCATGATTACTTTCATTCAAAAACGCCATTTAACACTTAACAAAAGTGTTTAACACCCACTTAATCCAAAATTATTGTCATTACCAAAATTCGACCCAATCAAAGTCAACCCATTTTGACATAAGTCCTAACACGCCCAAAATCACTAACGCCTAGTGATTATATTTCCAAAACATCAATTAACACCTAAATCAAGTATTTACATACTTGATTCACCAAAACTTGACTCAAAAACCCATTTTGACACCAAACCAAGTCAACACCCATTTTGACTATCAAACTTGTTCTTAAGAACATCAAAATCATTAACAACCTTACAACCTCGTGGTTTACACCCAAATCATGACAAATGCTACCAATTTCATCATCAAACCATAAACCCACAATAATCGGGTTCACTTACTCTAACAATACAACAAAATCCCCAATTTCATGAGAAATGGGTTTATAACCCAACTATAACTCAAACCCTAACACAAAAAAAAGAATCAAACACTAAAGTTCGGATTCAAGACTTACCACTATAATCAAAACGTAGCTAGGGAGGAAAGTAACAACTTTAATTCTTGCCACTTTGCCCGATTCAAGCTTCTTCTTCATCGATTGAGCTCTCTCTCTCTAAAAAAATGGGTTTACCTCTCTAAGATGAGAAGAGAGTGTTTGAGTGGATGAGATGGGATAAAATGAAGATAAGGTTGAGGTTGGTATCAGTTTTGAGGCTCAAAACCCATCCATATGTGAAATGACTGAAATGCCCCTCATTTAACCCCTTTAAAAAATGCTGAATCAGGCCTTGGCACGTCGTGCCACTTGGGTTCTGAATTTGCAAGTTTGCCTTGGCACGGCGTGTCACTCTGAAACTGGTTTTGGTGAATTTTGCTTTGGCACGGCGTACCACTTTCTTGGCACGGCATGCCACTCTGAAACTGAATGTGATGTATAAAATTCAGGGTCTTACAACTCTCCCCCACTTAAATTGGATCACGTCCCCATGAACTTCGTCACTTAACAAATGGGACTCACACTCAATGGTCCTCCGACATACCTCTAAACTCGATCTCCACACCGATTTCCATTAACTCGAATATATCCCCACACGCTAATAATCACTAGCGTGCATTACTCCAACAAACGGTATCTTATACACTCAACGTCCAAATGCCCACTTAGGAAAATGCGGAAAACACCATTATTCCTTCAAGTTCTCTCGGCTAAAACTCACAACGAGCTACATACATAACTATATCACCCAACGCGATCTATTAGGTCCACTACACCATGAACCATGTCTTGCATTAATCCAAATCGAGAAGGATCCATGCCTCATTAAAACTCCGTACTTTTAACGGTCCATAAATGTACCACTCAACGATCGTACATTCGCTTATGTACAAACATTTTTTTCCGCCCCATAAAACCCGTGATTCTCAATTTTACAAGTCGATGCCAGCGGGGCAATTGACACACTCCTCCGACGAGTACTTCTTACAGTCATCACAACTGGGTTATTCCTTCAACGAAGAAATTTCGTTATTGCCAAATAATCACACTGGGAACACAAACTTTCTCATCAATTGATCTGAGACGACCCGTCCTATTCCATAAGGATGAATACAATAACATATGATTACATTGCGAGGTATTTGACCTATATATGTTACATTTTGCAAACATTGCATTCGTTTTAAAAGACAAACTTTCATTACATCGAAAGTTGACAGACATGCATACCATTTCATAATATCCAACTATAAATGATCTAATCTGTCATTTGATTAATCATAATCTTTATGGAACTCAACGAATTGAATGCAACGTCTTTTGAAATATGTCATGAATAACTCCAAGTATTATCTTTAAATTGAGCAAATGCACAGCGGAAGATTTCTTTCAATCCTGAGAATAAACATGCTTTCAAGTGTCAACCAAAAGGTTGGTGAGTTCATTAGTTTATCGTAATCAATCATTTCCATAATTTTAATAGACCACAAGATTTCATATTTTAATTTCTCATAAACATCATGCATGCATATAGCCATCTGCATAAAAATCATTCATATGGATTGAATACCTGGTAACTGACATTAACCATAATGCATATAATATCCCTACAGACATTGACGTCTGTATAATAATAATCTTGAAGTACTAAATCCATCCATAAACATGAATGGGGGTTGTTAGGACTAATAGATCTATCTTTAGGATTCGCATCAATTAGGGGACATTTCCCTAATTCTTAGGTTACCAGACTTGAAGGGCGATATTCGATTTCGATAATCCAACCATAGAATATAATTTTGATTACTTGTGTCTATTTCGTAAAACATTTATAAAAACAGCGCATGTATTCTCAGTCCTAAAAATATATATTGCAAAAGCATTTAAAAAGGGAGCAAATGAAACTCACGATACGATATTTTGTAGTAAACATACGCATACGACGGAACTGAATAATGCAGGGTTGGCCTCGGATTCACGAACCTATATCATTTGTATATTCATTAATACATATAATCGTAATGGAATAATTTCATATATTATAACTTGATATATTATTTATTTAATTTGTATATATATATATTTGAAAATGATTATTATTTATATAGTATATATATATTAAAAATACCTAATTTGTTATATATGAATATTTATATAAAGATTGTTAATATAATATATTCATACTTATATGTAATATTACTTATAGGTATATTTGTATATATCTAATAATATAGTAAATAAAAGTTGTATTTGATTATAATGATAATATTAGTAATAATAACATTACTTATAATAATAATTATAATAAAAATCGTAGTAATAACAATAGTGATATTAATAATAATACTTGTAACAATATTGATTTTACTGTTAATTATAGTCATGATACTGATTTTAGTAATTACATAATAATAATACTCATGATAATAATATTACTTATGTCAATATTAACAATTCTATTATTTATTAAAAGATACTAATACTAATATTTATGAAAATGATAATGATTTATATTACTTTCATAATAATAATAATAAACATGTTCATGATAATAATATTAAAGTTTTAAATTTAATAGTAATATCATAATTAATACTTATAATAATAATAATAGATATAATACTTATAATTATGATAATAATAATAATAATAATAATAATAATAATAATAATAATAATAATAATAATAATAATAAAAATTATAATACTTGTAAAAATAACAATAACTAATAATAATATTAATAATAACAACAACAACAACAACAAAAACAACAACAACAACAACAACAACAATAATAATAATAATAATAATAATAATAATAATAATAATAATAATAATAATAATAATAATAATAATAATAATAATAATAATAATAATAATAATAATAATAATAATGAAAACTACCTTAGAGACCCCTTTTTTAAAAATATGCCTCAAGCCGGGCTCGAACTCGAGACTTCTCGCTCACCCGCACCAACACCCAACCATCACGCTATCTCGATTTTTCTGAGTAAATCCACAGCAAATTTTATTTAACCCTTTTGATTCTGTTTCCCTAATTCTCTATCTTCTTCGTATTATAAAACTTAATCAGAAACCCATTACTCACATCGACACATACTTGGTTTGGTTTTTAGAACTTTCAAACAAATTAGAAACAAACAATATGTAACTTGGATTAAATTGTATAACAAAAAAAATATATCTTACGGTAACAGTTGTGATATAAACGAAGAACTCATCACATGATTTTAAATTTCAGTCTATTTTAGACAATACTCCCAACATGAAAACGGTTTTAAATCACTTCTATAAACTTTCTGTAACCTCTATTGGATCCAAAACATTGTATTAAACTCAAATTTTATGATGAACACATCAGTTGACTTTTTGTAACCAGAACTTTGACTCGTGAATTTGAAATCAAAAGAAGAAATTTAGACTCGAAAACTTACAAAAAGTATAATTAGATCATTCTTAACAATACTACATTTACAGATTTTGAAATGGGATTCGTATTTGAGGTTTTGGAAAATTTAACAAGAACAGAGGAAGATGAACTGAGTTCAGTTCTTTTTCTGTTTTAAAAAAAATGCAGTTACAAATAATAATTGATAATTGATATTCGAAAGTTGGTTCCCTAAATAAAAAAGGATCGATTGTTTTATAATAGGTATTGTCGACAGAACTCAATCACAGTCACAAAAGAAAATAAGAGCAAGAAATAAAAAGATAACTATATAAAAAGTTGATAAAGATCTCTGACAGAATTTGTTTGGTTCCTGGGATTATATTCTGATTGGTACTAGATGAATCAATTATCTACAACATTGAAAAGGATTGAAAAAAGAATACTAATTTCCTGTATTTATATACATATGATTAACTGTATATATATAACTGTATAAGTATATGTATAGGTATTTATGTATATCTATATTTGTATAGGTATATATTAATTATATCTATATCTGTATATTAAATATATAGAAAAACATAATAATATTAATTATACATACATTAACTTTTGATATTAATAATGGAACTAATAATAATAGTAATAATAATAATATATAATCTTGATACTAGTAAAAAAAGGATAATAGTAACAAAAATGATAATAATCATATTATTAATGTTAATAATAATAAATTGTATTATTTTTATGATAATAATAATAGAAATGATAATATGTAAAAATAATAATGATTTTTAATGACAAAACGTAATAATATTACTAGTAATAACAAGTTACATATTTTAATTTTTATATCTATATATTATATATTATATTATTATTAGCAATACAGATTTTAATAATAATAATAATAATAATAATAATAATAATAATAATAATAATAATAATAATAATAATAATAATAATAATAATAATAATAATAATAATAATAATAATAATAATAATAATGAGAGTAATACTTATAATATTTAATATTGATGTAACAAATTATGCTTATTAAATCTCATATTTATATATTATATATTAAATTAATAATACAAATATCAATATTAATAATGAAAGTAATATAATAACTATATTTTAACTTGTAATTAAATTTATTATAAGAATATTACGTTTCATTAATTATGTAATTATATAATAACATATTTGAATATTTAATATTTATATATTTTATGCATATTACAACATACATACAACATTAATTGTGAACTGAATTCATATATATATTTATATATATTTATTTTATTAACATCTTATTTATTTTATATATTACTTTACATATTTAATTCAAATGATTAAATGGTATTATATTAATTAATATATACACTTATATTTATATTTACATATATTTTTATTTACATATTTATTTACACATAATTTTTCGAGAATCATCGGGAATAGTCAAAGGTTAGTTGAATGCTCATGAGATATATGCTCATCTATGTGACATGTCTGTTTGCTATTTAAAACTGGAAGGTCTGTAAAGATTGATTAAATTGTATGAATTGGATAAAGAGATGTATTTGATTATTTTACCACTAATATTTTGGAATGTTTTGAGATGACTCCAAATGGCCGTTCGTCAAAATCTATTTTTTATATTTTCTGAGAAATATTTCAAAACTGATGCGCGTGCTGAAACTGATTTAGTAAACCGTAATTAGACCCCTTCTGATTTCTGACTTGTAGAAATCGTATGAGGCTTTGGCTGGACATTTTGGAATCAATTTTAAGTCTAGTTGTGATCTGGAATTGGTCATAATTTTATGAGTTATGTGTTATGAGCTATAGTTGTATCTTTCTAAGATGTACGTTTTTTTGAAGGCATGCATTGAACTGCGACTGTGCAATTTGCTTAACTGTGAACTGTAAAGTGTTACTTGACCTAGGTTTGACATGTTGACCATGTTTTCATGACCTACTAATATGTTTGACTTTAGTTGACCACTTTGACCGAGTTGACTTTTGAGTTGACTTTGGTTGACTTGCTTGGATTAGTTGACTTTTACTTGTTTGTTGAGTTAGTTTGAGCACTAGGACTTTGCATACCCTATGGGTTGACATAGTATGACCTATATGTGTATACTTAAGATGAGCTATTTGACTAGGTTGCATTGTTGGTCGAGATTGTTCGACTACAGTACGTTTTGCTAAGATATTTCAGGTGCTTTTGCTAAGGTGAGTCTACAGTTCCTTTTTCTTTAACATTTTTGGGATGAGATACATGATGCTTTTGAAACTATTTCTTAAACTGTTTTTACAACTATTTTACGCACTAGGCACGAGTAACTTACCAAGAATATACATATGAGTTCAGATCAAAAATCCTTTAGCTTGATTATATTAGTTACTTTGTAAGCTCGACTTATAGGGACGGTACCATTAGGTTTGACAAACCTCGCCTAAAACATAACAGGCATCTATTCGGTTGTTACTCGTACACTTGATCGGTGTAGCACAATGATAGGGTAAACTAAAGATGTGGGCTCGACCTACGCTAAGGTTAAAGCTTTATAATCAAGTGCTCATGATAAGTGTATATTATTACGAAGCTTTTTAGAAATCTCGTGTCCTAACTTACGATGAATGTTACTTGGACTTGATGTTAACAAACTAGAACCTAGACATGTTAATGTCTACAAATAGATAAAACGAAAAGAACTTTTTGATGTCACTCACAGTTGAAACTTGACATCTTACAAACAGTTTATTACTTAGCATTTGCAATATGCAAACTTTTGAAATTAAACCTTAGCGGTTTATTCTGATAAACGATTTTGAGAAATGATTTTCGACAAACGATTTATGGAAACTGTTTTATGAAACATACGAGAACTATTTACTCAAACCTGTAGATTCACTCAACTTTATGTTAATCCATTTTGCATGTTTTATCCCAGGTATTAGTTGCTTCCGCTGTAGAACATTGCTGTTATATAGAAGTCAAGCCAAGCATTGGGACCAGAGGTAATAAGCCGTTAGTAGATTCTGATGGGGTATTACATTTGGTATCAGAGCTTTGACTATAGGGAACTAGGGTACATTAGTGTGTCTAACCGTAGGGAACATTAGTGGGTCTAGTCTATAGCCGTGTACTTAGAATGACTGTTATACACCATGCTTGCACTGTTTGCTATACTATTCTACACGTAGGGCTACATATTTTATATCACATGCATATACGTATCTATATCCATAATGATATGGACTTGGACTAGATATATGATATCACGAATAACATACGTACACACGACGCAACACTTAAGAGCATTAAGTTAACTACGCTATCTTGAACTTATGGAGTAATGTCGAATGGATATGTAAGATAGCGTAATGTAATGACTGGGATTACATTACGGTGACTTATATAGAAGTTTCGACATTGCAAAATAAGGAATGGGGAACGAGTCAAATAGGTTACTTGGATAAGCACCGTTTAGAACATGAACCGTATAATCTCATATATGTGTAGAAATTTACACTGTGCGAATTAATTACTATTATAACCTATAAGAAACGTGTAATCACGTCACAACTCGTCACTACTTGACACTGTCCATCACCACCGAACACTACTTGACACTATGAAGACACTGGTAGAACATGCTCATCATCTCATACCACTACTTATCATTGCTTACTACTACACAATGCCGCCTCTCACAACTAGTGTCGACCGATCACCTACTTCTCACTGCTTGTCATCACTAGTTACTACTTGATGCCACCCAATGCTACTTACGACTACTAAATACTACTCATCACTACTAGCACCATTACGATTCACTACTAGCTATTATGCATCACGAATCATTTCTGATATATCTTTAGAGGATGGATTCCTTGTAACAGCTCACGTAATCCATAGTAGATATTGTCTACTTGACTTCTGACTTACCTATCATTCAGCCATCCTCGGTTTCACGATTTTGCTTTCCAATTCTAGTCTACCGGAAGAGGTATTCACACCTTCCCTCATAAAGGGTATTCCGTTCTTCTCCCCCACCGATGTGGGAAAAGACTGAAAACTCGCCCTGCTTTTAACCTCAACTTCAGTGAAGTTCGTCACGAGTTCATTCTTACTCATCAATCATAAACTTTAAATACTGGCAACACCGGTGCTGATAGAAGCTTTATCGCTAGAGAACTCTGCCACGACATTTAGTATCCAATATCTGTCTTAGACAACGTGAACCCTATCATGATTGATGTCATTTTAGTTTAAGGAGGTCCTTCTTTAAGAAGTTTGATCGCACACTCCCATCATAAACTTCTCTCACCCGAAACTCACCTCAAACTCTAATCAACGATCCTTTGCAAATTATTAGCTAAGACCCATACTATTAAGCTCATGACAACTTCCTGGACCGAACAACACTTTTTCCGATGATTGGTGAGCCATTACAATAGAAATCTACTTGAGTGATGTTTAGAGTTAAATTATTTTACTTGGACTACCATATTTCTTTTATTTAACCTTGTGGTTGGAATGGACTGGTTATCTAACAAGACACCCGAGGTTGTTGCGACCAGAAGGCCATTCGAATTCCTTTTACCGAAGACGAATCAATGATGGTGTACGGAGAGAATATTAGTACACCATTGCTTTACATTAATTGCTCGAAGGTCCAGAAGTACATGAGATAAGGATGTCTCGCAATTCTGACACATGTAAGTAAAGTTGAATCAACAGTTAAGAGACCTGAAGATGTTCTAACCATTAAAAATTTTCCTTAAGGTCCTTCCGAGAGAATTACCTATCTTCCACCGCATAGAGACGTAGAATTTCAGATTGACTTAATGCCTGCAGCGGCACCTGTAGCGCACGCACCGTAAAGACTTGCATCTTCAGAATTGCAAGAGCTGTCTAGTCAGTTACAAGAGCTTTTAGACAATTGATTCATTCGACCGAGTTCTTCACCATGGAGAGCACATGTGCTCTTTGTTAGGAAGAAGGATGGATCTATGAAACTTTGTATCAAGAATAGATACCCGCTACCGAGAATCAATGATCTGATAGATCAGTTGCAAGGATCTGGATGTTAATCTAAGATGATCTGAGGTCAGGTTACCATCAGATTAGAGTAAAAGAGACAGATATACCGAAGATAACGTTTAGAACACGCTACAGACATCATGAATTTACTGTAATGCCGTTTGGATTGACGAACGCACCGACAGTGTTCATGGATTTCATAAACCGTGTGTGTATGTCATATCTGGACAATTTGTTATTGCGTTTATCGACGATATTCTGGTATACTCTAAGAATGAGAAAGAACATGAGCAACATCTTCGTTTTCAACTAGAGATGCTCAGGAAGGAGCATTCGTACGCTAAATTTTCAAAGTGTGATTTTTGGCTACAAGAAGTGCAATTTTTGGGTCATATCGTAGGAGTCAATGGCATTCATGTTGATACTGCGAAGATAGAAACTGTCAAGAAGTGGGAGACTCCTAAGTCGCCAACGCATGTTCGGCAATTCTTAGGTCTTGCCGGTTATTATAGAAGATTCATTGGGGAATTTTCTAATATTGGCCAGCCGAATTTTCTAATATTGCCCAGCCGTTGACAACAATGATTCACAAGGGTAAGAAGTATGTATGGACTAAGCTGCATGAGTTCGCATTTCAGTCGTTAAAAAGGAAATTAACTACTGCCCAGATTTTCTCTTTGCCCGAAGGAACCGAGGACTTCGTGATTTATTGTGATGCTTCATGGCAAGGTTTTGGTTGCGTGTTGATGCAACGGAAGAAAGTGATTGCCTATAAATCACGACAACTAAAGTACATGAACAGAAGCATACAACGCACGATTTAGAACTTGGTGCCGTGGTCTTTGCACTGAAGATGTGGAGATACTATTTGTATGGTACGAAGTTCACCGTTTTCATAGATCACAAGAGTTTGCAACATATCTTTGACCAGAAACAGCTTAATATGAGGCATAGATGTTGGATAGAGCTATTGGATGACTACGACTGCAACATTAGCTACCATCCTGGTACGGCTAATGTAGTGGCAGATGCTTTGAGTAGGAAGGAGAGAGTTAAGCCTATCCGAGTTAGAGCATTGAACATGACTGTCCGAACGAACCTTACTTCTCAGGTACACGATGCACAACTAGAGGCATTGAAAGAAGGGAACGTTACTACGGAATCACTTAGAAGAATGGACAAGAAGTTTGTCATTTGAGAATATGGAACCCGATACTTCATAGATAGAATTTGGGTACCGAGATTTGGCGGATTAAGGGAGCTAGTGCTAAATGAGGCACACAATACAAAGTATTCTATTCACCCTAGATCCGACAAGATGTATCAAGATCTTAAGGCACTGTATTGGTGGCCTAACATGAAGGAAGATATAGCAACTTATGTTAGTAAGTGCCCGACGTGTACTAAGGTAAAAACGGAGCATCAGAAGCCGTCAGGACTGTTGACATAGTCAGAGATTCCCAGTGGAAACGGGAATGTATTACCATGGATTTGATTACTAAGTTGCCAAGACTGTGGGAGGTTATGATACGATTTGGGTTATCATTGATCGTCTCACCATGTCTGCTCATTTTCTACCGATTAAGGAAATAGATATGATGAAGAAGTTGGCACAGATCTATATAAAGGAGGTGGTTTCCCGACATGCAGTGCCGATATCCATTATTTTCGACAGAGACAGCAGATTTACATCTAGATTCTGGCAAGCATTGCAAGAGGCAATGGGAACTCGTTTAGATATGAGTACAGCATATCACCCTCAAATAGAATGTCAAAGTGAGAGAACCATCCAAACACTAGAAGACATGTTAAGAGGATGTGTTATCGATCTTGGAATCAGATGGGATAAACATCTACTATTAGCAGAGTTTTCCTATAACAATAGTTATCACGCAAGTATAAAAGCAGCGCCTTTTGAAGCACTGTATGGAAGGAAGTGCAGATCACCTGTATGTTGGACTGAGTTAGGATATAGTCAATTGACTGGTCCTTGGATCATACACAAAACAACTGAGAAGATCGCACAGATATAAGAGAGACTGAAAACGACGCGTAGTCGTCAAAAGAGTTATGCCTACGTTAGAAGGCGAGATTTAGAATTTCTGTTTGGAGATAAAGTTATGCTCAAGGTATCACCCTGGAAGGGTGTAGTGCGTTTTGGTAAAAGAGGCAAGCTAAGTCCGAGATATTGGGCAGTTTGAGATTACCAAAAGAATTGGACCGGTAGCGTACAGGCTGAAACTACCGCAAGAACTCAACGAAGTTCATGACACTTTCCATGTTTCTAACTTGAAGAAATGCTTATCAGACGAAGGTTTGGTAATTCCTTTGGAAAAGATGCAAGTTGATAGTAGAATTCATTTCGTAGAGGAACCTATTGAAATTACGGACTCGTAAGGTCAAATGTATAAAGCTGAGCAACATACCAATTGTTAAAGATCGGAGGAACGCCCGTAGAGGAACATAATTCACCAGAGAGCGTGAAGATCAGATGAGACAAAAGTATCCGCAACCATTTCCTGAGGAGACAACTACAGCGGACGTGCACTAAAATTTCGGGACGAAATTTTTTATAACAGGTGGGTAATGTAACAACCCAACTTTTTCCGTTAACTTTTCCTTTAAATACTTAACGACCGTTAGTTAAATTCTACGAATTTATACGCCAAAACTTTTTCTTAGAAGACACTATTTTTAATATGTGCTACATATTAAATGATTTCATAGTTTGGTTTAGAAGTATGCGAGAAACTTTGAAAACGCAAGAAAAACGTACGGTTAGTGAAAACTGGAAAAACGTCTTTAAGACAACGAAATGATTGATAATTCACTTTTAATAATTATTTTATATAATTATTATGCTTTAAAGGTACTTCTAATTTATTAGAAGTTTTATAAATTTAAAATGCGTAGGATTCGCTAAAACGCTCTGTTAACAATCCGGCTTGTGGTTTCGTTCAACGACACTCATCGGGTTAATTGAAGTGGAATTTTATCGAAAAACTATTGAGTTTGGACTTTGATTTTGCTTGATTTCATTATCGTATGCTCAAGATATGCTTAATCGAAGTTTTCGTTAGGGTTTGCATGATATCCGAATTTTCTGACTTGTACACTTTGTGATTTAGTTAATGAAAAGTGTACTGTTGTATTCCTTACGAAAAATCATGCATGTTAGACTTAATATTTACGTTAAATGCTTTCGTAATGCTTCCGTTATGTCAAAACAAAGATTCGTGTTGTTAAGTGAGCTGAATCTGTTTTTGAATGTGAAAGAAAATCTCTAGAGTGAACTAGAAGTTGATTGAGACTTTGATCTTGTGGAATATGTTAGTTTATATGTTACTTAATGTGTTTCATTTGTATTCAAACTTGCAAGAATGTGAATTTCCATGATATATATGCTGATCTAAGTGACATGTTTGTTTGCTATTTAAAACTTGAAGGTCTGTAAAGATTGATTAAACTGTACGAATTGGCTAAAGATATGTCTTTGATTATTTTACCACTAATAATTTGGAATGTTTTGAGAAGACTCCAATTGACCGTTCATCAAAATCTATTTTCTATATTTTCTGAGAAATATTTCAAAACTGATGCGCGTGCTGAAACTGATTTCGTAAACCGTAATTAGACCCCTTCTGATTTATGACTTGTAGAAATCGTAAGAGGCTTTGGCTGGACTTTTTTTGAATTGATTTTAAGTCTAGTTATGATCTGGAGTTGGTCATAATTTTATGAGTTATGTGCTATGAGCTATAGTTGTATCTTTCTACGATGTGCGTTTTTTGAAGGCATGCATTGAACTGCGAATGTGCAATTTGCTTAACTGTGAACTGTAAAGTGTTACTTGACCTAGTTTGACATGTTTACCATGTTTGCATAACCTACTAATATATTTGACTTTAGGTGACCACTTTGACCGAGTTGACTTTGGTTGACCTGCTTGGATTAGTTGACTTTTACTTGTTTGTTGAGTCATTCTGAGCACTAGGACTTTGCGTACCCTATGGGTTGACATAGTATGACCTATATGTGTATACTTAAGATGACCTATTTGACTAGGTTACGTTGTTGGTCGAGATTGTTCGACTACAGTACGTTTTGCTAAGATATTTCAGGTGCTTTTGCTAAGGTGAGTCTACAGTACCTTTTTCTTTAACATTTTTGGGATGAGATACATGCTGCTTTTGAAACTATTTCTTAAAAAGTTTTTACAACTATTTTACGCACTAGGCACGAGTAACTTACCAAGAATATACATATGAGTTCAGATCAAAAATACCTTAGCTTGATTATATTACTTACTTTGTAAGGTCGACTTATAGGGACGGTACCGTTAGGTTTGACAAACCTCGCCTAAAACATAACAGGCGTCTATTCTATTGTTACTCGTACACTTGATCGGTGTAGCGCAATGATAGGGTAAACTAAAGACGTGGGCTCGGCCTACGCAAAGGTTAAAGCTTTATAATTAAGTGCTGATGATAAGTGTATATTATTACGAAGCTTTTCAGAAATCTCGTGGCCTAACTTACGATAAATATTACTTGAACTTGATGTTTACAAACTAGAACCTAGACATGTTAATGTCTACAAACAGATGAAACGAAAAGAACATTTTGATGTCACTCACAGTTGAAACTTGACATCTTACAAACAATTTATTACCTAGCATTTGCTATACGCAAACTTTTGAGATTAAACCTTAGCGGTTTATTCAGATAAACGATTTTGAAAAATGATTTTTGACAAACGATTTATGGAAACTAATTTATGAAACATACGTGAACTATTTACTCAAACCTGTAGATTCACTCAACTTTATGTTAATCCGTTTTGCATGTTTTATCTCAGGTATTAGTTGCTTCCGGTGTAGAACATTGCTGTTATATAGAAGTTAAGCCAAGCATTGGGACCAGAGTTAATACGCCGTTAGTGGATTCTGATGGGGTATTACACCCTTAAACCCTACAACACATCCATACACTACGGCTTCCTAGTACTAGCATGGACACTATTCTTGTACTAGAATCACGTCAACAACGAATCATCATCATCATAACAATTCGCGATTTGCCACACGACCTACAAAATATTCACCCATGCAGGGTGAATCCTCCTACCTACACCGTCCATTAAGGATGTCCTCGACATTTAAATGCAACTAACGGGTCACATCAATAGGGAACACACCCTTGCAAACAAACAACACCCGCGCGTCTCGATGTGAGACAATTAGGACCGACATTCCCCGCCTCACGGTCGTCCATAAAGTGGAATAATCCACTGTGAATTTCCACGATCACGTTTCCCGACAGGAAAAATACAGCAACTACTACAATATCTAGCTCGTATTCACACAATATTTCTATACGAGTTTCACACCAAACCATATATACATCACGAGAGCACCCGCAACGACAGTTTCATTCTCTCACTCCCGGATCTCAACTTCACATTTGGTCTCATACCACACATTGATACTACACGACCACCTCACATACAAAGACTTACACTCCCTTCGATCCCATCATCACAATCTTCACGCATAACATTCTGGAATTGTAACTCACAATCGTAATGCATGATCTCGAGTCAACATTAATAACCCGTCACTCTTCCTTATTAGAAACTCCAAATCCCTATTGAGGCCTAGCATGAGACGACCCGTCCTAATCCTTATGGACGAATACATTACATTTGGTTACATCGCGAGGTACTTGACCTTTATATGATACATTTTACAAACATTGCATTCGTTTTTAAAAGACAAACTTTCATTACATCGACAGTTGACGGCATGCATACCATTTCATAATATAACCAATTATAATTGACTTAGTAATAATCTTGATGAACTCAACGACTCGAATGCAACGCCTTTTGAAATATGTCATGAATGACTCCAAGTAATATCTCTAATATGAGCAAATGCACAGCGGAAGATTTCTTTCATACCTAAGAATAAACATGCTTTCAAGTGTCAACCAAAAGGTTGGTGAGTTCATTAGTTTATCATAAACATTCATTTCCATCATTTTAATAGACCACAAGATTTTCATTTCTCATAAATATACGTCCCATGCATAGAGACAAAAATATCATTCATATGGTGAACACCTGGTAACCGACCTTAACAAAATGCATATAGAATATCCCCATCATTCTGGGACTCCCTACGGACATGATAAATTCGAAGTACTAAAGCATCCGATACTTTGGATGGGACTCGTTGGTCCCAATAGATCTATCTTTAGGATTCGTGTCAATTAGGGTGTCTGTTCCCTAATTCTTAGATTACCAGACTAAAAAGGGGCATATTCGGTTTAATAATCCAGCCATAGAATATAGTTTTAAGTATTTGTGTCTATTTTGTCAAACATTTATAAAGCAGTGCATGTATTCTCAGTCCCAAAAATATATATTGCAAAAGCATTTAAAAAGGGAGCAAATGAAACTCACAGTAATGTATTTTGTAGTAAAAATAAATATGACGACATTGAACAAGTGTAGGGTTGCCCTCGGATTCACGAACCTATATCATTTGTGTATTTATTAATATACATATTTGTAATCGAATAAATATATATATAATTCTATTAATTATATACTTTTTATATTAATAATATATATATGTTTCATATATTCATTTTGTATATGAAACTATTAATTTTATTATGTTATATGTATTAAATATATATATATATATATATATATATATATATATATATATATATATATATATATATATATATATATATATATATATATATATATTGTTTGTTTGTTAAAATATAGTAATTATAATTAATACCAAGATATTATTTGTAATGGTAAAAATGATAATAATGATAATACCTAATGTTACTATTAAAAATATTAAAGTTATTAATTTTTGTTAATAATAATATTGATGATAGTTTTTGATTATAAATCTCATAATGATAATATTAGTAGTTTTTGGTAAAATGAATAATTTAGTATTAATGGTAGTGAAAATAATAATTTTTGACATTAGTACATAATACTTAATAATAATAATTATAACAATCTTATTATTAATGGTAATCTTAATAATAATAATTTTGTTAATAATAATAATAATAAATCTACAATAATACTAATATTAATATTAATCCTAATAATAATAGTTCGTATTATTTTCATAATAACAATTATAATAATAATAGGCCTAATCATATTAATACTTATATTGATATTAATAATACTAATAATCATGAATAATACTTAAAGATTTTTCATAATAATAATAATCATAATGTTACTAATACCTAATAATAATAATAATAATTGATAATTACTAGTTATATTAGTAATAGTACTAACAATAATCATTATAATACTAATGTTAATAATAATAACAATAATAATCATAACAATAATAATCATAATAATAATATAATAATAATAATAATAATAATAATAATAATAATAATAATAATAATAATAATAATAATAATAATAATAATAATAATAATAATAATAATAATAATAATAATAATAATAATAATAATAATAATAATAATAATAATAATGGAAATGTGGTTAAAAGTGTATACCTTAAAAAAATGTTCCAAACGGGAGTCGAACCCACAACCTCTCGAATACCCGCAAACACCACAAACCACTCGACCATTTCATTTTCCTGAAATTATACCCGTTTTTATTTTGATTAAACCTCATATCTTTCATCTACTTTTTTCTCATTCGCTTCAACTTAATCAGTGACCATAGTAATCAAACCCATGAGTAAATTGTTAGATTTAGATTTTAAATAGAAACATATGCGACTTGTTTGAGTGAGAGTTGAATTCTTCAGAGGAAAAGAAAAAGAATAAAAAAATAAAAATTATGCAGAAACACAGATACGCGAAGAACACCAAAAAAACTCACACATTAAATTTGAATTTTAGGTCGTTTCAGATAAAAATTATAACATAAATTAGGTTGCAAATCCCTCCTATAAACTTTCTGCAAACTCAATTGAATCTAAAACATCAAACTGAAATCAAATTTTGCTATGAACAATATTTTTGACTTTTGAAATTTTAGAGTTTGACTTCCTAATTAGAACTCAATATAAAGAATTGGTTTTTGAAACTTTGCAGGTAGATTAAGTGAAAAATTTCTAACATAACTGCATTTTTATTTTTTGACATTTGATATGAAATCGAACTTTTATTAATTTGAGTTCATTACAGAGTATATCGACTTCTGTAAAAGAAAAATTGGGTTTTTAATTACGAATTGAAAAAATGGGAAATTGTAATTGATAATGTAGATGAAGACTTTAATGATTTCGTCCATAACAATGAAAAATTCAATTAATTTATAATCAGTCGACAACATCTTATAATCAGACAAGGAGAAAGAAAAAAATAAAATAAAAAAAATATAAAGTTGAGATCGACTTGTACTGGATTTGTAATGAATCGATAATTTGATGTAAACAACTAACAGATTGGAGACAAGATCCAAAAATTAATACAGAGGGAAAGAGATGTGATACTGAATTCCCTCTTTATCTAATTTTATTACGTATTAACTAAATTTTTGTAATTAATTTTAATAATTATAATCCTATTAAATAATTACTAATAATAATGATAGAACTAATAATAAGGATATTTAATAATACTAGAATAAAGCTAATACTAGTAATAATAAAATTCATATTAATAACTAAAATAATAATTACAATAATGATAATATTAATAATAACAATATAACTGATAATAATACTTATATTATTAATGATAATAAATAAATAATATTAATAATAAGGATAATGATTTTTATTAATAATAATGTTAATACTGATATTTTAGCAATAACTAATGACATTTAACTTACTCCTAAATTATACTTTTAATCATTCTTATTTATATATAAAGCTTTTATTTTGATATTCATAACTTTAAAATTATAAATATAATATTAATAATAATAATATTAATAATGCTAATTAATATCAATAATAATGAAAGTAATAATATTAATATAACAACTATATTTTTAATTTTTTAATATATTAGTATCTTAATTTATCAATTATATCATAGTTTATATATAATTGAATATTTATACACTATATATATATATATATATATATATATCTTAATATTTATACGTAGTAATCATATAGGTTCATTTTAAATTACAACATAACTATTAAGTAATTTATCTTACATTTTTAATTCGAATGTTAAATTATATTTTACTATTTTAAATTATTATATATACATTTTTAATTAAATTATATTTTTAATTCGAAATTTGAGTGAGGTCGTCATGACTAACAATAAAAATGTTTTCATGACGAATATGAGTTGGTAATTAGAGTTTTATCATTATTGATTAAATATAGATAAAACGACTCGATTATGCGGAGCGTACGAGTGAAGCTATCACAAAATACTGGAATGAAAGGATAAAGATCTATCTTAGCTTTTGACAGAGTCAGGGTTGAATTCTGGAATTCAAGGAATTTAAAGAAAATCTTCAAAATCTAAAAGATTTGATTCTTCGGCGAATAAGGAAATTAAGATCTCTATAATTTAATACGGTGATCTGCCTCGATTACTCTGTCTGATATTTCTATTATAAATTAAACTCTTCCGTTCCATTATTCTCACCATTCCTATATTTTCCTTCTTAGTTCATACTTCCAAAAGATTGTGAAAATGCTTAATCCAGTTCTAATCCTTTATATTTTTCTAGTTATCATTTCTGTCATCCTTCTTTCAAATCTTCCACCAGAAAAATCTGTTTACTTCTACTATTACCTTGGGGTGATACTATTCTTAATTCTACTGTCTCTTTATATTGCTATTCGTATTAATATCCACGGTTTGTAACCTCCGTGTGGTTATTGGGCTTTATATTTTCGCTTATATTTTGGAGCTCTTTGCCTTTTTATTCTCCTCTCGTCCTCTAGTAAAGCGAGTAATGGTCCAGAATTCGTAAGTATGGGGTTTCGAATGAACTTAATGTTCTAAACAAGAAAGAACGTAATCGCACGATTTGATTTGTCAAACTACCAGAATCACTGAGAATAGAACTATCAAGAATATACTTTCTTGATATGTTCATAAGTTAAGCAGAATGAAAGAGTTATGTAACATGTCACATGATGACGTTATGATCTGTGAATCATCACGTTCCATTAGAAAACTCTGCATGACTTACTTTAATATAATCACGTTGATCAAGTGTCATTATATTATACTAACTCATGCATCAGTTCCCAACATTACTTCAAAAACATTCATATTTTAAATTCGAAGGTTCACAGAATATAGAAACTAAAACAGTTTCCTTTTATGATATAATACAGATAGCACGGAGAGATAATTAATATCGGACGAGAATTTTATGAAAATATCCTCAGAATATCGAAAATATTTATGATGATATTTTGGAATTTCCAAGTTCGAAGGTTGATGAAGAAAAATTTTTCGCAAGATTTTAACATGACTTCGGAGCAAATTATTCTCTAAAGATTTCAACGGATCTAGAATTACCTGGATTCTTTGAATATAGGGTCTGGTCCTTGTATTTGTCCTTGGTCTCCTTTGTGGTTAGCTCAATCCATTTTCCAGTTCCAACTTTTTTGAGCTTTTCCAACATACTATTCTTTATCATCAACTTCCGACGATTAAGGTCGTTTATGGTTGCCTACAGTTTTCTGCTACTTCATTCAACTTTTTCAAAGTTCAATGTATTGATTCGTAGGCTGGGTGCTTTTCAAAATTTCAGCATTGAAGATCGTAATTCTAGAAGATAATTGTTATATGTATACATATAACTATTGATGTAGAAAGGCTACGAGATTTGAAATACTGATAGCTGATTCTTGGTAATTAGTATGGCAATTATTGTTACAGGGTATAGATGAATACATGATGGGGTTTCAATGAATATAATGATTTTTCGAAAGTTCAAATTCATTGAAGTTGCTGGTAAGTTTACTGCTAATGTGGTGGAATATAAACGGTTCCTTGGTAATGATGACGACAGACAAAAGTTATATATCGAGGTTATAATAAGGCTAATTCAAATGGAAGTCGATGTTGATTTGCTGAAGCTATGACAAAGTTGGCTAATTTGAAAAAGAGTTAAAATGTTATTTTCGGTAATAACAATGCCAAAGGAGCTATCACATATACCTGTTAAACGTTTATTCAGGTTCCGAGTGTTTTCAGGTTCATCACTATATGCATCAATCTTTTCTTCCGTAAATGAAGTGCGGTTGGTTCATCCTCTCGATTGAGGTGTTTTCAAGAATTATGAAAGGTTTGAATGCAGATTGTAATCATCAAGATACAAATGAGGTTTAAGATGAAATCAAGTGGAAAACTTGAAGAGATGTTTAGTTTCATATGTTATAATCAATATTTTAATTCATTTTAATTGTCCAATGTCATTAGTCCACAGTCGATAGTCCACAGTTAACAGTCCAATAATTCATATATAGTTTAATATATTATATTCAAATTAATTAATACGTGTCATGACCCATGTACATGTCTCAGACTCGATCACAACTCAAAGTATATATATTATTATAGAATCAACCTCAACCCTGTATAGCTAACTCCAGCATTACTGCATATAGAGTGTCTATGGTTATTCCAAATAATATATATAGATGCGTCGATATGATATGTCAAAACCTTGTATATGTGTCCCGATATTTAAATGCGTAAAATAAATAACAGAAATTAAATGATGATAAATAAAATTGCGATAATTTAAATTGCGATAATTAAATTACGATAAATAAACTGCGATAAATAAAATGTAATACGGAATTAACAGTTAGCTAGGATTTTGTTAGCGTGGATTCTTAACAAAATTTCTCGTAGTTAATTTGTTTGTTTCTAACAAATTTTATTTTGTCCAATGTTTTCTTCATTATGCCACTTGTTGGATTCTGGTAAGTCAAAATCTAAATATGAAATTGAATGAAAATAGTTATTCTGTGGTGAACGGATTCGTATATCTATGGATGTAAGTAGGATAGTAAATGACCGTTGAATCAGATTCAAGGAATGTACAGTGTAACTTATTAATGTGAGATCTAAATATTCCTAGGGTATTACCTACACGTTAAAATATTTTCATCATTAACAGTTTGTACGAAAGAATTGTTTTTAATTACAAACTTTATGAAAACTTATATACACATATATTTTCTTCAGATGTAATACAGATTTAATGAGTTAATATAATATTAATCTCACTTGTTTTACCGTTAGAACTAGAATACATAATCTCTAAAACATTAGAGATTACATAATCGTCATGTCGAACGACGATAAATGATGTAGAACGTCATGTAGAATTATGATTATGCTCGAGGTACAGATTGTGATGTTGAAGCGTGTGTTGTTGATGGTACTGGTATTGATGTTGGTGGTACTGTTGGTGCCGTTGATGTTGCTAAAGCTGGTACGTTTTTCACTATATTTTCCAAGGCTACAACTCGACGCGAAGCTCGTTGACTTCTTCTATTACACCGGGATGATTGTCGGTTCAGACGAGCGGATGAATGAGGTTTAGAATCTGAGATAGTATATGATCGTGATGAGATACTCTGGAAATGAGAGAGAAAATGGTGTCTTGAATAGGTTCGCCGGTAAGCGCTTCAGGTTCATTGTTAAGAGGTGAATTTGGTTGGTGGAATGGATCGCCTTCTTCGCATCTCCATTGATTAAGTCGACTACGAACCCATCAGATGAATTGGGGATGGCGGATTGATTGATTCATTCTGGTGACACCGCTTTTGGAGCTTAGGTGAATATCCATGTCGGAATAGCTGTCGGAATAACTATCGGAATAGCTATCGAAATCCGAGGGACTCGAACTGGTTGAGGGATTCATCTCGTACGATCAGATGAAGGATTTTCAATAAGAAATAGATTATAGGATGTAGATTAATACCCTGCAATACATAATTTACATATGCATATGCATATATAATAATAAAATCCCATGAGTTACGGAGGAATTTACCGAATATGTCAGGCAAGGTTTACAGTAACAGATATGCTAAGATATGATTTAGCAGGTACGATAAGATATGAATTTTGTCTATACACTATTCATGCAATCATTGCAGTATGATGTGTCTAGACGAAGAATGATAAGCAAGTGATTCCCTAAGAATGATAAGCAGGTAATTTTTGACACGAAATGATAAGCAAAACTTTTGACATGCAGACACGGTCGAAGTCCAGACTCACTTATGTATCTAAACAACTACTAGTTAGACACACTAATGCAAGACCTGGTTCGCTAAGACCACCGCTCTGATACCACATGAGACAACCCGTCCTAATCCATCTGGACGAATACATTACATTCGGTTACATCGCGAGGTACTTGACTTCTATATGATACATGTTACAAACATTGCATTCGTTTTTAAAAGACAAACTTTCATTACATCGACAGTTGACGGCATGAACACCATATCATAATATAACCAACTATAATTGACTTAGTAATAATCTTGATGAACTCGACGACTCGAATTCAACGCCTTTTGAAATATGTCATGAATGACTTCAAGTAATATCTCTAATATGAGTAAATGCACAGCGGAAGATTTCTTTCATACCTGAGAATAAACATGCTTTCAAGTGTCAACCAAAAGGTTGGTGAGTTCATTAGTTTATCATAAACATTCATTTCCATTATTTTAATAGACCACAAGATTTTCATTTCTCATAAATATACGTCCCATGCATAGAGACAAAAATATCATTCATATGGTAAACACCTGGTAACCGACCTTAACAAGATGCATATAGAATATCCCCATCATTCCGAGACTTCCTTCGGACATGATAAATTCGAAGTACTAAAGCATCCGGTACTTTGGATGGGCTCGTTGGGCCCAATAGATCTATCTTTAGGATTCGCGTCAATTAGGGTGTCTGTTCCCTAATTCTTAGATTACCAGACTAAAAAGGTGCATATTCGGTTTAATAATCCAGCCATAGAATGTAGTTTTAAGTACTTGTGTCTATTTCGTCAAACATTTATAAAGCAGTGCATGTATTCTCAGTCCCAAAAATATATATTGCAAAAGCATTTAAAAAGGGAGAAAATAAAACTCACAGTAATGTATTTTGTAGTAAAAATACATATGACGACATTGAACAACTGTAGGGTTATAACAATCCTTTTATTAATGGTAATCTTAACAATAATAATTTTGTTAATAATAATAATAATAAATCTACAATAATACTAATTCTAATATTAATCCTATTAATAATAGTTTGTATTATTTTCATAATAACAATTATAATAATAATAGGCCTAATCATAATAATACTTATATTGATATTAATAATACTAATAATCATGAATAATACTTGATGATTTTTCATAATAATAATAATAATCATAATGTTACTAATACCTAATAATAATAATAATAATAATTGATAATTACTACTTATGTTAGTAATAGTAATAACAATAATCATTATAATACTAATGTTAATAAGAATAACAATAATAATCAAAACAATAATAATGATATTAATAATAATATAATAATAATAATAATAAAAATAATAATAATAATAATAATAATAATAATAATAATAATAATAATAATAATAATAATAATAATAATAATAATAATAATAATAATAATAATAATAATAATGGAAATGAGTTTAAAAGTGTATACCCTAAAAAAATGCTCCAAACGGGACTCGAACCAACAACCTCTCGAATACCCGCAAACACTACAAACCACTTGACCATTTCATTTTTCCTGAAATTATACCCGTTTTTATTTTGATTAAACCTACTATGTTTCATCTTCTTTTTTCTCCTTCGCTTCAACTTAATCAGTGACCATAGTAATCAAACCCATGAGTAAATTGTTGGATTTAAATTTTAAATAGAAACATATGCGACTTGTTTGAGTGAGAGTTGAATTATTCAGAGGAAAAGAAAAAGAATAAAAAAAATTATGCAGAAACACAGATATGCGAAGAACACCAAAAAAACTCACACATTAAATTTGAATTTTAGGTCGTTTCAGATAAAAATTATAACATAAATTAGGTTGCAAATCCCTCCTATAAACTTTCTGCAAACTCAATTGAATCTAAAACATCAAACGGAAATCAAATTTCGCTATGAACAATATTTTTGACTTTTTAAATTTTAGAGTTTGACTTCGAAATTAGAACTCAATATAAAGAATTGGTTTTTGAAACTTTGCAGGTAGATTGAGTGAAAAATTTCTAACATAACTGCATTTTTAGTTTTTGACATTTGTTGTGAAATCGAACTTTTATTAATTTGAGTTCATTACAGAGTATATCGACTTCTGTAAAAGAAAAATTGGGTTTTTAATTACGAATTGTAAAAAATGGGAAATTGTAATTGATAATGTAGATGAAGACTTTAATGATTCCGTCCATAACAATGAAATATTCAATTAATTTATAATCTGTCGACAGCATCTTATAATCAGACAAGGAGAAAGAAAAAAATAAAATAAAATAAAATAAAAAAAATATAAAGTTGAGATCGACTTGTACTGGATTTGTAATGAATCGATAATTTGATGTAAACAGCTAACAGATTGGAGACAAGATCCAAAAATTAATACAGTGGGAAAGAGATGTGATACTGAATTCCCTCTTTATCTGATTCTATTACGTATTAACTAAATTTTTGTAATTAATTTTAATAATTTTAATACTATTAAATAATTAGTAATAATAATGATAGAACTAATAATAAGGATATTTAATAATACTAGAATCAAGATAATACTAGTAATAATAAAATTCATATTAATAACTAAAATAATAATTACAATAATGATAATATTAATAATAACAATATAACTGATAATAATACTTATATTATTAATGATAATAAATAAATAATATTAATAATAAGGATAATGATTTTTATTAATAATATTGTTAATACTGATATTTAGCAATAACTAATGACATTTAACTTACACCTAAATTATACTTTTAATCATTCTTATTTATATATAAATCTTTTATTTTGATATTCATAACTTTAAAATTATAAATATAATATTAATAATAATAACTTTTAATATATTAGTATCTTAATTTATCAATTATATCATAGTTTATATATAATTGAAAATTTATACACTATATATATATATATATATAATTGAATAGTTTATATATAATATATATATATATAATATTTATACGTAGTAATCATATAGGTTCATTTTAAATTACAACATAACTATTATGTAATTTATCTTACATTTTTAATTCGAATGTTAAATTATATTTTACTATTTTAAATTATTATATATACTTATATATATATATATATATATATATATATATATATATATATATATATATATATATTTACAGATAACTTGTTCGTGAATCTCTTGGAATAGTCAAAGGACAAATGCATTCATGTAAACTGTTCCAAAATTTTGAGACTCAACATTATAGACTTTTGCTTATTGTGTCGAAATCATATAAAGATTAAGTTTAAATTTGGTCAGAAATCTCCGGGTCGTCACATAGCATGGTACACTCCGACACTTCACTTTATATAACACCACCGGAGTTTCCTCAGGTGGCTGTAAAAACTCCCCCACTTAGGATTCAGCTCCACATTCTCACTGCCAAGATGATAACATCCCGCGGAATTTTCATTCTACGACACACATGACCATTCTCATCATTGGTCATACACACCAAATCACCGCAAATTCACTTTAGGCTCTCAGAGTTGTCATACACTAGAGATGTCGTACACGCGACAACATCGCACCTTCATACCACAATTCACAACTAGCAGCCCTTCATCGTTCGCAAAACGAACCCCACCCATGAAATGTCCCGTTCATATTGATTATAAACGTTCCATATTAATTGATTTCGTTGCGAGGTTTTGACCTCTATATGAGACGTTTTTCAAAGACTGCATTCGTTTTTAAAAAACAAACCATAACCTTTATTTTATCGACAAGGTTAAAAGGACACCACCTAGATTATCCAGAAATGATAATCTAAAAATATCACACTTACACACTACCAATACATATTGGTTTATAATATTAATATGTTACAACAAAATAAATCTCGAATGAAGTTTTAAACAATATTATACATACATGCTGACACCAAATCTTGTCCATATTTTAACATGCAACAGCGGAAGCTCTTAATAATCACCTGAGAATAAACATGCTTTAAACGTCAACAAAAATGTTGGTGAGTTATAGGTTTAACCTATATATTTATCAAATCGTAATAATAGACCACAAGATTTCATATTTCAATATACATCCCACACATAGAGATAAAAATCATTCATATGATGAATGCCTGGTAACCGACATTAACAAGATGCATATAGAATATCCCCATCATTCCGGGACACCCATCGGACATAATAATTTTGAAGTACTAAAGTATTCCAAATTACAGAATTGGGCTTGTGGGCCCGATAGATCTATCTTTAGGATTCGCGTCAATTTGGGGGTCTGTTCCCAAATTCTTAGGCTACCAAGCTAAAAAGGGGCATATTTGGCTTCGATAATTCATCCATATAATGTAGTTTCATTTACTTGTGTCTATTTCATAAAACATTTATAAAATTGCATGTATTCTCATCCCAAAATATTAGATTTTAAAAGTGGGACTATAACTCACTTTCACAGATTTTTACTTCGTCGGGAAGTAAGACTTGGCCACTGGTTGATTCACGAACCTATAACAAATATGTACATATATATCAAAGTATGTTCAAAATATATTTACAACATTTTTAATATGTTTTAATGTTTTAAGTTTATTAAGTCAGCTGTCCTCGTTAGTAACCTACAACTAGTTGTCCACAGTTAGATGTACAGAAATAAATCGATATATATTATCTTGAATCAATCCACGACCCAGTGTTTACATGTCTCAGGCTAGATCACAACTCAAAGTATATATATTTTTTGGAATCAACCTAAACCCTGTATAGCTAACTCAAACATTACTGCATATAGTGTATCTATGGTTGTTCCAAATAATATATATACATGGGTCGATATGATATGTCAAAACATTTGCATACTTGTCTATGGTATCCCAAGATTACATAATATATTAGATTACATGTATAATACAATATGAGTTAGCTAGGATATGATTAATATAGATTTGTTACCAATTTTCACGTAGTTACAACAAGCAAAAATATCCAATCTTGTTTTACCCATAACTTCTTCGTTTTAAATCCGTTTTGAGCGATTCAAGTTTCTATGGTTTCATATTGAACTTAAATTTATGAATCTAAATAGAAAAAGTATAAGTTTATAGTCAGAAATATAGGTTACAAGTCGTTTTTGTAAAGGTAGTCATTTCAGTCGAAAGAACGACGTCTAGATGACTATTTTGGAAAACATACTTCCACTTTGAGTTTAGCCATGATTTTTGGATATAGTTTCATGTTCATAAGAAAAATCATTTTCCCAGAAGAACAACTTTTAAATCAAAGTTTATGATAGTTTTTAATTTACTAAACCAAAACAGCCCGCGGTGTTACTACGACGGCGTAAATCCGGTTTTACGGTGTTTTTTGTGTTTTCAGGTTTTAAATCATTAAGTTAGGATATCATATAGATATAGAACATGTGTTTAGTTGATTTTAAAAGTCAAGTTAGAAGGATTAACTTTTGTTTGCGAACAAGTTTAGAATTAACTGAACTATGTTCTAGTGATTACAAGTTTAAACCTTCGAATAAGGTAGTTATATATATATGAATCGAATGATGTTATGAACATCATTACTAGCCCAGGTTTTGTGGATAAACCAACTGGAAATGAGAAAAATATATCTAGCTTCAAAGGATCCTTGGATGGCTTGAAAGTTCTTGAAGCAAAATCATGACACGAAAACAAGTTCAAGTAAGATTTCCACTCGAAATAAGATTGTTAAAGTTATAGAAATTGAATTAAAGTTTGAATATGTGTATTACCTTATATTAGAAAGATATATTACTGTAAATAAGAAAGATTTCTTGAGATTGGATGATCACTCAAAGTGGATTTGCAAGATTGGAAGTAAGCTAGCAAACTTGGAAGTGTTGTTGGTGTGTTCTTGAGTAGTTGTTTTATAACTTGGTTTATGTATGGATTTATGAACTAGATTGAGCTAGATTTCGTTGAAAATGATGAAGAACACTTAGAACAAAGGAAGAACACTTGAGAGAGAGTAATTTGATTCAAGAAAATTGCAAAGTGAAAATGTTTGTGAGCTCCCTCATTCACGTGAACTTAGTCTCTCCATATAGGCTCCATTAGTTTGTAATTTTGTGAGATATTTCATGCTAGATGTTAAATGATGGTTCCCACATGGTTAGGTGACTCACATGGGCTTCTAAGAGCTGATCATTGGAGTGTATATACCAATAGTAAATACATTTAGAAGTTGTGTATTGTACGAGTACAAATACGAGTGCATACGAGTAGAATTGTTGATGAAAATGAATGAGGATGTAATTGTAAGCATTTTTGTTAAGTAGAAGTACTTTGATAAGTGTTATGAAGTCTTTCAAAAGTGTATGAATACATATTAAAACACTACATGTATATACATTTTAACTGAGTCGTTAAGTCATCGTTAGTTGTACATGTAAGTGTTGTTTTGAAACCTTTAGGTTAACGATCTTGTTAAATGTTGTTAACCCATTGTTTATTATATCTAAAGAGATGTTAAATTATTACATTATCATAATATTATGATCTATTAATATATCTTAATACGATATATATACATTTAAATGTCGTTACAACGATAATCGTTACATATATGCCTCGTTTCGAAATCCTTAAGTTAGTAGTCTTGTTTTTACATATGTAGTTCATTGTTAATATACTTAATGATATGTTTACTTATCATAATATCATGTTAACTATATATATATCCATATATATGACATCATATAGTTTTTACAAGTTTTAACGTTCGTGAATCACTGGTCAACTTGGGTGGTCAATTGTCTATATGAAACTTATTTCAATTAATCAAGTCTTAACAAGTTTGATTGCTTAACATGTCGGAAACACTTAATCATGTAAATATCAATTTCATTTAATATATATAAACATGGAAAAGTTCGGGTCACTACAACCCAAGTCTTACATACACCTCTAAGCCTAGGCATATGCCACTCCACTTAATCAGTCGTGCATCTCAGTCTAGATCACACGACCTTCCACTCAAAGAACCTTTATCAACACTTGTTCACTCTCATGGAGGAGAGTGACCAATCCAACACAATAATTGCGTCTACCGCAATATCATCACTTCATCATAACCTTCGGCCTAACCAACTATTAAGTCTATCACCGGCTCACCGGTCATCTTTACCCATCTATCACTTAAGAGCAACAAGATTTGCTCATCCGTCACTTCATGAGAAGTATTTACCACAATGCTCTTAAACTTCGACTTTCACAACTGTCAAATTACTAACACTCATTGATCACTATGGTAATCTCCACTGTTTCCCAAGGTATCTCACGGGCACCCTAAGCACGAAGCAATCACGCCATCACCAGAGTTGAACATTACATTAGCAGGTATAAGAAGGCACCTAACACAGTGTCATGCAGACTCTCGCCACGATCTACCGAGACTTAGAAACTCGATCTTTAGGTTCCATACACCCGATGTCACCCATCTCTACACAATAATGACCCGAAGTCATACCTACCCGACAACCTTACGGTTTATTGTCTTATCGAAAGTTCCTAGCGATCACACACTACCCGTAATTTCCACATGCTAACTGAATCCACCGTAACACTTCTCGACTCACAAAGAACCCGATGTGACAACAAGCACATCACCCAAGACCACTATATGCTAAGAACTAATGAAAGATTCCTAACTCGTCCCTATTCTACCCCAACCATGCCACGTTTCCTCCTCTCGGTAGTCGTCATGTCATGCTTGGTGTCAAGATACACGGTTGTAGTAATGGTGATCAGTCACTATTAAAATTGCGTACCTTACCATTTTCGCATGGTCACGCAAAGTACTTTACCCG
Organism: Rutidosis leptorrhynchoides; assembly: GCF_046630445.1. Taxonomy (NCBI): domain Eukaryota; kingdom Viridiplantae; phylum Streptophyta; class Magnoliopsida; order Asterales; family Asteraceae; genus Rutidosis; species Rutidosis leptorrhynchoides. Next base: position 272,357,416 of record NC_092335.1, read on the forward strand.
GATTGACGTGACATTCACACAAAATAACACGCGATAACCCTTAGTACCCGAATGACCAATGTCCTTATGGTGAACTTGATCACTCAAAACCACCAAACACCCGAATCTCTCTAATAGATTCGTCTCTAGGACACCGCAATAATAAATGCATTTACATACACCTATATACTATATAAATATAAATATACATACGCACACCGCAACACAAGTTAACCTACAACCTAGGTGACTATCACTAAAACAACGTTCAAGTTCGCCTACTTACATTACGCACTAGCTATCTAAGGCACTAATTAACACACGAAATAAGGCTCTACATAATCACTCTTTGGACAAACACAAGTCCTAGTTAGTCACCTACTCTAAGGCACTAACAAATCCCAATTCGACCCGTATTCCTACAAGTCCCGTAAATACCGCACAACCGTCAATAAGTCTAAGACTAGGCACCTATTTCAAGGTCACCTAATTCTCTTAGACTGTCATACCCCGTCCTAATCCATCTAGACGAAGTCATCAACATTTGGTCCCATTGCGAGGTATTGTCCTAAATATGCCATGAACTACTCCAAGTAATATCTCTAAAATGAGCAAATGCATAGCGGAAGATTGCTTTCATACCTGAGAATAAACATGCTTAAAAGTATCAACCAAAATGTTGGTGAGTTCATAGGTTTATCATAACAATCATTTCAATATTTTAATAGACCACAAGATTTCAGATATTTAATTGTACACGTAACCCGAGTACAAAATAGTACGCATAACCTGCGAATTAAAATTCATTCATATGGTGAACAACTGTTAACTGACATTAACAAATGCATCTAGAATATCCCCAAATATACAGGTACACTCATCTGTATATAAAATCGAAGTACTAAAGCATCCATAACCTGGATGGGACGTGTCAAAGTCCATAGATCTATCTTCAGGATTCGCGTCAATTTGGGGGTATGTTCTCAAATTCTTAGGTTACCATTCTAAAAAGGGTGATATCCGGTATAATAATCAAACCATAGAATGTAGTTTCAAGTACTTGTGTCTATTTCGTAAAACAGTTATTAAAGCAGTGCATGTATTCTCAGTCCCAAAATATATATTGCAAAAGCATTTAAAAAGAGAGCAAATGAAACTCACTATACGATATTTTGTAGTAAAAATATGCATGCGACGAAACTGAACAATGCAGGGTTGGCCTCGGATTCACGAACCTATATCAAGTATATATATATATATATATATATATATATATATATATATATATATATATATATATATATATATATTAACACATGTAATCGTAATCGAACAAATTTATATATTATATCTGAAAATATATATCTTATTTGTATATATATTTAAAATAATTAATATTTTTATAGTTTTATTTATATATGATTTGTATTATTTTTAAAAATCAATAATTCGTTATATATAAATATTTATATAAATAAATTTTAATATATAGTTATATGTAATATTATGGTATTTGTAATAAATATACTCTTACATAGAAAATATTTATTTTTTATATTAATATCGTTATTATGAAAGTAATAATAATAATGAAAGTAATAATAATAATATTATTAATAATAATAATAATCTTAATGATAGTTTTAGTAATAATTTTAATACAAATGATAATTTTAATAATTTTAATAATAATAAAAATAATAATAATAATAGTATTAATAATAATAATAATAATAATAACTATAATAACTATAATAATAATAATTAATTTAATAATAATGATAATACTAATATGACTAATAATGATAATTTTAATAGTAATCATAATTTTAATAATAAAGATAATTTTTAATTATAATGATAATTTTAATAAAAATGATACTTTTAATAAAAATGATAATTCATTTAATCATGACCTAATTATAATTATATTTATAATCATATCTTATATTATCTTAATCCTAATCATACTTATAATTATACTTCTCGGTTATACATATATATACATACCTTAACTATATTCATTATCATAATCATAATCATATTCGTTTTATTCTTCCATAAATTAATCATCTTTTATATCATAAACATAATTACAATAATAATAATAAAAGTTATAATATTAATAATCATAATAATCATCATAATAATAATCATAATAAAAATAACAATAATACTAATAATTATATACCTCTTAAGAAAACATGTGATAAGGCCCAATTAACAAAAGTCCAACTATAAATCCATACCAATTGTAAGTGGCCCAACAAGGCAGCCCGATTAGAAGCCCAGTCGAATTAATATATATATATATATATATATATATATATATATATATATATATATATATATATATATATATATATATATATATATATATATATATATATATATATATATATATATATATATGTCCTAGCTTGGAATCGAACCCGAGACCACTCGGTAACATACACACGCCTCAAACCATTTGATCTGTTTTGCTTTTTTGAAATATATCATAACCATATATACATAACCCGTGTTATTCTGTGTTATTTCCCAACCTCTCACTATTCCTCATCCTCTTCCCTTGTCATCCTCATTAATCTCTTGCGTGATATATATTTAACAGAAGATAAGCTCATAGCAGCAAATTTATAAAAAGATAAAATGTGTTCGTGATGTTTCATGGCTGTAGCACCGTAACAGAAACAGAAATATATAGTAGGTTCAATGGTGATTCTAACGGGGTGGTGATGGTTTCGGTTTGGGTCTCCATCTAACAGCAAATCCAGAAACAGTATCGGTTTCATGGGTGGTTATGATGAAGATATGATGATGATGATGTATTAAGGTCTTGTTCGATGGTGGTTTGAAGGTGATCTTTGTGGGTTTCATTCAATACCAGAAACAGAAAAACAGTGACGGTGGTATTGGGTTAGTGATCATGGAGGTTGTTAAAAAAATGATGATGCTCATGGTAGTCTCGGTTCAGAAACGAAAGCAACAAAACATGGAAAGCTCAACTTGTTGATTGATTGGTTTGTTTAAACAGAAATGATGACAGGAAGATTCGGTGGTTGACGGTGGCCGTTAATGGTGGTGTATGGTGGCGGTTATCAGTGATGACCGGTTGTCAAGAGTGGCGATGGTATTCGGGAGTGGTGGAGGATTGAAGTTTGTGTGTTTCTTTAACTCACGCATATAAACATATATATATATATATATATATATATATATATATATATATATATATATATATATATATATATATATATATATATATATATATATATACAGATTTGTAAATGAAAGCAATCAAACATACACAGTACTCCAAATAGTATAGCAGCCTGCACTTTGGAGTTTTCTACTGACAGTTTATTCCGGATGGCTATACCGTGTCCATTGCTAAATAGTTACGGATAAAATGTTCCTAAAAACCTCAATTTTTAGTTTAAATATATTTAATTATTTCACTCATTAACTCTTTGAAACCTGATCAAAAAGGCTCGATAATTATTTATTTTCTATTCTAATTTATATGTATGGAGTACTAATATTTAAACTTAAAAAGGTAAAAAAATTATTTTTAATAAATCTAAAATCTTCGTAATCAATTTACAGTCCAACTTTTATCTTAATTCTTCGTATATATATATATATATATATATATATATATATATATATATATATATATATATATATATATATATATATATATATATATATATATATATATATGAACATTAACAAAATGTCAACCGAGTATTACAGAGGTTTACTATTTAAGCTCAAAATCATTCATATTCCATTCTCTCTCTATCTCTCTCTCTCTATATATAATCAGTTTTTAAACAACAAGTTTACCACATAAATATATGTTATATAATTTTAAACAAATAGATTTAATATAATTTTATATATTTACAAATAATATATATATATATATATATATATATATATATATATATATATATATATATATATATATATATATATATATATATATGGGTAGGATCAAAAGGGAAGTAACCATTCGGGGGGAAGCGGGGGGAAGCAAAAACTTTTTTTTTTCGTTTTTTGAAAAAACTTTATTCACGAACATTATAGATGAGATGAAAATATGAACATTTAGTAGAGACACTTTGTGATAAATGTTTTTATTTTGGCAAAAAAACGCTCGAAGAAGTAATATATAACAATTATCGTGTTTTTCGAGCATATGTTGAGGTTTTAGCTATTGGGGTTTAGATATTAGGGTTTAGATATTAGGGTTTATAGTGTTTAGATATTAGGGGTTAGAAATTTAGGGTTTAAGATTTAGATTTTGGGTTTCGATTTAGGATTTAGATTGAGTTTTTAACGCGAACGGTTTAGAGTTTAGGGTTTAGGGTTTGGTGTTTTGGGTTTATGGAATAAACCCAAAACACCAAACCCTAAACCCTAAACCCTAAACTCTAAATCGGGCTAAATTTTACTTCACAAAACATGAAAAAAAGACGTTCATATTCTTCACGAACAATATTATCTTGAATGTTATTTTTGTCGATCATTTTCCCGCCTAAATAATGACATTCATCATGAAGTGTCTCTTCTAAATGTTCATATTTTCATGTGATCTTGATGCCGGGAAAAAAAATTCCAAAAAAACGAAATTTTTTATTTTTTTTTGCTTCCCCCCGCTTCTCCCCGATTGGTTACTTCCCCATTGATCCTGTCCCTATATATATATATATATATATATATATATATATATATATATATATATATATATATATATACAAATAATTGTTCGTAAATCATCAGGAATGGTCGAAGCTAAATGAATGTATGAAAACAGTTCAAAATTTTTGAGACGCTACATAACGGACTTTGCTTATCATGTCAGAATTAATAAATCGTATCGAGAGTTTGGTTTAAAATTAGTCGAAATTTTCTGGGCCGTCACAGTACCTACACGTTAAAGAAATTTTGTCCCGAAATTTGATCGAGGTCGTCATGGCTAACAATAAAAATGTTTTCATGATGAATATGAGTTGATAAATAGAGTTTTATCATCATTGAGTAATATGGATAAAACAATTCAATTACGTGAAGCTATCGCAAAAGAGTAAAGTAAGGACAATAAAGTTCGTTGTAACTTTTGACGTAGTCACGGTTGATTTTCGGAATTCAAGGGATTTAGAGGAAATCTTCGTAATAAGATTTGTTTCTTCGGTAATTAAGGAAATTAGGATCTTCTTTGTCTAAATGCGATAATCTTTTTCGATTGCTCTGTCGGATATTTCACTATAAATCCACTCCCTTTGTTTCCTTATTTTCTCAGCTCACACTTTATATTCTTTCTTCCCCAATTCATATTTCCAAAAGATTGTGGAAATGCTTCATCTAGTTCTGATCCTTGATCTTATTCTGACTACCACAACAATCATCCTTCTATTCCAACTTCCACCGGAGGAATCTGTTTACTTCTACTTTGCTCTTGGGGTAGTGATTTTTATAATCCTTCCATGCATCTGTCTTTCCATAATTATTGACATCTATGGTTAATAATCTCTTCTATTTGCTGCAATTTATACTTCCATTTATATTTCGAAGTTTTGTGCTTTTGTTTTCTCCTCTCGCCTTTGTGTGAAGCAAGTAATGGTTCAGAATTCGTAGGTTTGGAGTTTCGAATGAACATGACTAATATTCTAATAAAGGAATTGTGACAACTCGATCTGACTTGTCAAATTACCAGAAGTCATGAGAAAAGATAGAAATATCAGGAAGATATATTCTTGATATGTTTGAAGGTTAGATAGAATGTAAGAGTCTTGTAACATGGCAGATGATGACGTTAAGGTCTGTGAATCATCACGTTCCATTAGAAACTCAGCATGACTTACTGTAATATAATCACGTTGATCAAGTGTCATTATATTATACTAACTCATGCATCAATTTCCAACACTACTTCAAAAACATTTATATTTTAAACTCGAAGGTTTCAGAATTTAGAAGCTAAAATAGTTTCTTTTATGATGTTACACAGATAACGCGAAGAGGTAAATGATTTTAGATAAGAATAGTTATGAAATATCTTCAGATATATCGAGGATATTTATAATGAAAGATATGATGATATCTTAGAGTTTCTAATATCGATGGATGATGAAGAAGATTTTTTCGTAAAGGTTTAGAGTCAGGAGTAAGGTATTTGTTAATGATTTCAGCAGATACTGAATCATTTGAATTCTTTGAAGGCATGTTTAGTCGTTGTGATTTTTTCACAGTCTCCTTCATGGTTTGCTCAATCCGTTTTCTAGTTCCAACATTTCTGAACTTTGCCACCATACTATTCTTTATCATCCAACTTATGATGATTAAGGTCGTTTACAGTTGTCTACAGTTTCTGCTGCTTCTTTCAGTTTTTTCAACATTCCGAGTATTAATTCGCAGACTAGTTGCTTTTCAGAATTTCAAAATGGAAGATCAAAACTTTAAGAGATAAATGTCATATGTATACATATAACTGTTGATGTTGAAATTCTGTGAGATTTCAATATACTGATTGCCGATTCTCTGTAATTGGTATGGCAATTTTTGTTATAAGATGTGGATGAGTATATGATAGGGTTTTGATAAAAATAATGATTTTTCAGAAAGTCAAAGATCAATAAAGTTACTGGTAAGTTTACTGCTAATGTGGTGGAATATAAACAGTTCCCGGTAACGAAGGCGAAAAGACAACGTATATATTTAGGTTATAATAAGACTAGTCCGACTAAAAAGTCGAAGTTGACTTGCTGGAGCTGTGACAGAATTGGCTAATTTGGAAAGAGATTGCAAAGTTATTTTCGGTAATAACAACGCAAAGGAATTATAAATTCGTTTTAAACTTCTCCTTAGGTTCCAAGAGTTTTCTAGGTGCATGCCCATATGCATAAGTCTTTCCTTCCGTAGATGAAGTGCGGTTGGTTCATCCTCTAGATTGAGGTGTTTTCAAGAATCATGAAAGGTTTGAACGCAGATTGTAATCGTCAAGATACAAATGAGGTTTAAGATGAAATCAAGTGGCAAACTTGAAGAAATGTTTAGTTTCATATGTTATAATCAATATTTTGATTTATTTTAATTGTCCAATGTTAGTAGTCCACAGTTAGTAGTTCAATAATTCATATATTGTTTAATGTATAATATTCGAATTAATTAATACGTATCGTGACCCATTGTATACATGTCTCAGACTCGATCACAACTCAAAGTATATATATTATTTTAGAATCAACCTCGACCCTTTATATGCTAACTCGAGCATTACCACGATATAGAGTAACTTACGGTTATTCCAAATAATATATATAGATGACGTCGATAAGATATGTCAAAACATTGTATATGCATCCCGATTTATCCGACGATATTTAAAGTGCGTAAAATAAATAACAGAAATTAAATGACGATAAAATTGCGAGAATTAAAAATTGCGATAAATAGATTGCGGTAATTAAATTGTGATAATTAAAATTGCGATAATTAAAATGTAACAGGGAATTAGGAACAGTTAGCTGGAAACAGGTAGCTAGGAATAGTTAGCGTGGATGCTTAACATAATTTCTCATAGTTAATTTGTTTGTTTCTAACAAATATTATTGTGTCAAATGTTTTCTTCATTATGCCACTTGTTGGATTCTAATATGTCAAAATGCAAATATGAAATTGAAAGAAAATGGTTATTCTGCGGTGAATGGATACGTATATATGTGGATGTATGTAGGATAGTAAATGATTGTTGAATCAGATTCGAAGAATGTACAGTGTAATTAATTAATGTGAAATTTAAATATTTCTCGGGCATTACCTATCCGTTAAAATATTTTCACCATTAACAGTTTGTTCAAAAGAATTTTTAATTACAATCTTTATGAAAACATATATGCGTATATATTTTTTTCAGATGTAATCATGGATTTAAAGAGTTAATATACTATTAATCTCATTTGCTTTACCGTTAGATCTAGAGTACATAATCTCTAAAACATTAGAGATTACATATTCGCAATGTTCAGTGGAGATAAATGATATAGAACGATTATGTAGAACAAAGATAATCGATGTAGAACAGATATGTAGAATACATAATCTCTAAGACTTTAGAGATTACATAATTGCTGCATAATAGTTCTCCAATGAAGTTATGAATCAATACTTCATCGTTGATTTTTATTAGTACTTCTTGGTATCTATGGTGCGTACGACGTTGATGTTCGAGGTACAGATTGTGATGTTGAGGTTTGTAGTGCGGATGTGGTTGTTGATGGTACTGGTGCTGTTGGTGTTGATAATGGTGGTACGGATGATGTTGTTGGATGCTACTGGTGCTTGTAACCTTTGCACCATATTCTCCAAAGCCACTACCCGAGCGCGAAGCTCGTTGACTTCTTCTATTATACCTGGGTGATTGTCGGTTGAGACGAGCAGATGAATAAGGTCGAGAATTTTGGATAACATATAATCATTGCGAGATATCCTGGATATGAGGGTGAATATGGTGTTTTGGACAGGTTCGCCGGTAAGTGCTTCAGGTTCTTCACCAAGAAGTGAATTCGGTTGATGGAAAGGATCGCCTTCTTCTCATCTCCATTGATTAAGTCGACTACGAATTCATCCCCAATTCATCCAGAATTGATGATGGCTGATTGGTTGATTCATTCCAGTGTCACTGCTTTCGGAGCTTAAGTGAAACTCTATATCGAAATCCGAGGGACTTGAACTAGTGGCGAGTTCTATTTTGTACGATTGAATAAAGAATTTTTCGATATAGAATGATTTTCGGACATCAGATGATATTCTAATTACATAGAATATCTATATATATGGAGTAAAAGATTTCGTAGATTACGGAGGAATTTACAGAATATGTCAAGCAAAGCTTACAGTATCATATATGCTAAGATATGAATTTGTCTATACACTATCCATGCAATAGAAGCAGTAAGACATGTCTAGACTTAGGAATGATAAGCAGGTAATTTTTGACAAGAAATGATAAGCAAAACTTTTGACATGCAGACACGATCGAAGTCCAGACTCACAAATGTATCTTAATAACTATCCGTTAGACACACTAATGCAAGACCTGGTTCGCTAAGACCACTGATCTGATACCATATGTCATACCCCGTCCTAATCCATCTGGATGAAGTAATCAACATTTGGTCCCATTGCGAGGTATTGTCCTAAATATGCCATGAACAACTCCAAGTAATATCTCTAAAACGAGCAAATGCACAACGGAAGATTTCTTTCATACCTGAGAATAAACATTCTTAAAAGTGTCAACCAAAAGGTTGGTGAGTTCATAGGTTTATCATAACAATCATTTCAATATTTTAATATACCACAAGATTTCAGATATTTAATTGTACACGTAACCCAAGTACAAAATAGTACGCATAACCTGCGAATTAAAATTCATTCATATGGTGAACACCTGGTAACCGACATTAACAAATGCATCTAGAATATCCCCAAATATACAGGTACACTCATCTGTATATAAAATCGAAGTACTAAAGCATCCATAACCTGGATGGGACGTGTCAAAGTCCATAGATATATCTTTAGGATTCGCGTCAATTTGGGGGTCTATTCCCAAATTCTTAGGCTACCAAGCTAAAAAGGGTGATATCCGGTATAATAATCCAACCATGGAATGTAGTTTCAAGTACTTGTGTCTATTTCGTAAAACAGTTATAAAAGCAGTGCATGTATTCTCAGTCCCAAAATATATATTGCAAAAGCATTTAAAAAGGGAGCAAATGAAACTCACTATACGATATTTTGTAGTAAAAATATGCATACGACGGAACTGAACAATGCAGGGTTAGCCTCGGATTCACGAACCTATATCAAGTATATATATATTAACACATGTAATCGTAATCGAACACATTTATATATTATATCTGAAAATATATATCTTATTTGTATATATATATTTAAAATAATTAATATTTATATAGTTATATTTATATATGATTTGTATTATTTTAAAAATCAATAATTCGTTATATATAAATATTTATATAAATAAATTTTAATATATAGTTATATGTAATATTATGGTATTTGTAATAAATATACTCCTATATAGAAAATATTTATTTGTTATATTAATATCGTTATTATGAAAGTAATAATAATAATGAAAGTAATAATAATAATATTGTTAATAATAATAATAATCTTAATGATAATTTTAGAAATAATTTTAATACAAATGATAATTTTAATACTTTTAATAATAAAAAAATAATAATAATAATAGTAGTAATAATAATAACTATAGTACTTATAATAATAATAATGAATTTAATAATAATGATAATACTAATATGACTAATAATGATAATTTTAATAGTAATGATAATTTTAATAATAATGATAATTTTTAATAATAATGATACTTTTAATAAAAATGATACTTTTAATAAAAATGATAATTCATTTAATCATGACCTAATTATAATTATATTTATAACCATATCTTATATTATCGTAACCCTAATCATACTTATAATTATACTTCTCAGTTATACATATATATATATAGATACCTTAACTATATTCATTATCATAATCATAATCATATTCGTTTTATTCTTCCATAAATTAATCATCTTTTATATCATAAACATAATTACAATAATAATAATAATAATAATAATAATAATAATAGTTATAATAATAATAATAATAATAATAATAATAATAATAATAATAATAATAATAATAATAATAATAATAATAATAATCATAATAAAAATAACAATAATACTAATAATTATATACCTCTTAAGAAAACATGTGATGAGGCCCAATTAACAAAAGTCCAACTATAAATCCATACCAATTGTAAGTGGCCCAACATGGCAGCCCAATTAGCAGCCCAGTCGAATTAAAAAAAATATATATGTCCTAGCTTGGAATCGAACCCGAGACCTCTCGGTAACACACACATGCCTCAAACCATTTGATCTGTTTCACTTTTCTAAAATATATCATAACCATATATACATAACCCGTGTTATTCTGTGTTATTTCCCCACCCCTCACTATTCCTCATCTTCTTCCCTCGTCATCATCATTAATCTCTTGCGTGATATATATAACAGAAGATAAGCTCATAACAGTGAATTTATAAAAAGATAAAACATGTTCGTGATGTTTCATGGCTGCAGCACCGTAACAGAAACATAAATATATATTGGGATCAATGGTGATTCTAACGGGGTGGTGATGGTTTCGGTTTGGGTCTTCATCTAACAGCAAATCCAGAAATAGTATCGGTTTCATGGGTGGTTATGGTGAAGATATGATGATGATGATGATGATGATGTATTAAGGTCTTGTTCGATGGTGGTTTGAAGGTGATATTTGTGGGTTTCATTCAATACCAGAAACAGAAAAACAATGACGGTGGTGTTTGGTTAATGATCTTGGAGGTTGTTAAAAAAATGATGATGCTCGTGGGGGTCTCGGTTCAGCAACGAAAGCAACAAAACATGGAAAGCTCAACTTGTTGATGGCTTGGTTTGTTCGAACAGCAACGATGACAGGAAGATTCGATGGTCGACGGTGGCCGTTAATGGTAGTGTATGGTGGCGGTCGACAGTGATGGCCGGTTGTCAAGAGTGGTGATGGTAGTCGGGAGTGGTGGAGGATCAATGGGGAAGTAACCAATCGGGGGGAAGCAAATTTTTATTTTTTTTTGTTTTTTTTTAAATTTTTTTTTCCGGCATTAAGATCACACGAAAATATGAACATTTAGAAGAGACACTTCGTGATGAATGTTATTATTTAGGCGGGAAAATAATCGACAAAAATAACATTCAAGATAATATTGTTCGTGAAGAATATGAAGGTTTTTTTTTTCATGTTTTGTGAAGTAAAATTTAGCCCAATTTAGAGTTTAGGGTTTAGGGTTTAGGGTTTGGTGTTTTGGGTTTATTCCATAAACCCAAAACACCAAACCCTAAACCTAAACCCTAAACTCTAAACCGTTCGTGTTAAAAACTCAATCTAAATCCTAAATCTAAATCCTAAATCTAAATCCTAAACCCTAAATTTCTAAACCCTAATATCTAAACCCTATAAACCCTAATATCTAAACCCCAATAGCTAAAACCTCAAAATACGCTCGAAAAACACGATAATTGTTATATATTACTTCTTCGAGCGTTTTCCCGCCAAAATAAAAACATTTATCACAAAGTGTCTCTACTAAATGTTCATATTTTCATCTCATCTATAATGTTCGTGAACAAAGTTTTTTCAAAAAGCGAAAAAAAAAGTTTTTGCTTCCCCCCGCTTCCCCCCGAATGGTTACTTCCCTCTTGATCCTACCACTATATATATATATATATATATATATATATATATATATATATATATATATATATATATAAATACAGATTTGTAAATGAAAGCAATCAAACATACACAGTACTCCAAATAGTATAGCAGCCTGCACTTTGGAGTTTTCTACCGACAGTTTATTCCGGATGGCTATATCGTGTCTATTGCTAAACAGTTACGGATAAAAGTGTTCCTAAAAATCCCAAATTTTTAGATTAAATATATTTAATTATTTCACTTATTAACTGTTTGAAACCTGATCAAAAAGGCTCGATAATTATTTATTTTCTGTTCTAATTTATATGTACGGAGTACTAATATTTAAACTTAAAAAGGTAAAAAATATTTTTAATAAATCTAAAATCTTCGTAATCAATTTACAGTCCAATTTTTATCTTAATTCTTCGTATATATATATATTATATCTATATGAACACTAACGAAATGTCAACCGAGTGTTACAGACGTTTACTATTTAAGCTCGAAATCATTCATATTCCATTTTCTCTCTCTATATATAATCAGTTTTTAAATAAAAAGTTTACCACATAAATATATGTTATATAATTTTAAACAAATAGATTTAATATAATTTTATATATTTACAAATAATATTTATATACTTGTAATGACCCCAAATCCGTTTACCCAAAAACGTAGAACATTTTTTTTTTCAAGTTAGGTCCCATTAAAACATTCATAATACATAACACCTCCAACTCTCTTTTATTCAAAAACATAGTATCGTAATGATACGTTTAACAATTTAGAATGACCCTTGGTACACAAATTACACATTACAAAAGCATTTGTAATAATGACTCAATCACATGAAATACTGGTTAATACACAATAACCCAACTCGATACCAAGAGCATAATCCCGGGGGCTACCAAATCCCCAATCCGCGTCCAAATATCCGAAAAGCTACCCCATCGATCCCAAACGCTCCTACACATCTAGTCTAGTAACTAGCTAGCTTCATAACACAATACCTGTAAAAAGGTAAGCAACGAGAGGGGTAAGCATAAAGCTTAGTGAATGCAATAATTATACATATACATATACATATATAATCTACTTACTTGCATCCACTTACACAATTACTGCATACACGCTAGCAATTTAATTAGCATACCATTGCAAAGTATAACGCTAAAATCTCCAATACGCAAGCTAGCACAAACAATAGCATATAATCTTAACAATATAATATGCTACACTACAACACATAACCATGGTTAACCGAAATCCAAAGGGAACGATTCTCGCGAATGAACCGTTAGCCATGCAGATGCCACTAGTATGCATCACTAGTCCGTTGAGTGGTATCGAACTCACGAACTTAAACCCACCCATCACGCTCAATGTGGTATTGAACTCACGAACTTTAAACCCACATTTCACGCCATACCTAAGGATGTGGTATTTCACGCCATACTTTGATATATATGTACATATTTGTTATAGGTTCGTGAATCGACCATTGGCCAAGTCTTACTTCCCGACGAAGTAAAAATCTGTAAAAGCGAGTTATAGTCCCATTTTTAAAATCTATTATTTTTGGGATGAGAATACATGTAGGTTTTATAAATGATTTACAAAATAGACACAAGTACGTGAAACTACATTCTATGATTGAATTATCGAAATCGAATATGCCCCTTTTTATTAAGTCTGGTAATCTAAGAATTAGGGAACAGACACCCTAATTGACGCGAATCCTAAAGATAGATCTATTGGGCCTAACAAACCCCATCCAAAGTACTGGATGCTTTAGTACTTCAAAATTTATATCATATCCGAAGGCTGTCCCGGAAGGATGTGGATATTCTTATATATGCATCTTGTTAATGTCGGTTACCAGGTGTTCACCATATGAATGATTTTTATCTCTATGTATGGGATGTATATTGAAATATGAAATCTTGTGGTCTATTGTTACGATTTTATATATATAGGTTAAACCTATAACTCACCAACATTTTTGTTGACGTTTAAAGCATGTTTATTCTCAGGTGAATATTAAGAGCTTCCGCTATTGCATAGTAAAATAAGGACAAGATTTGGAGTCCATGTTTGTATGATATTATGTAAAAACTGCATTCAAGAAACATATGTCGATGTAATATATTTCTATTGTAAACCATTATGTAATGGTCGTGTGTAAACAGTATATTTTAGATTATCATTATTTGATAATCTACGTAATGCTTTTGAAACCTTTATTGATAAAATAAAGGTTATGGTTGTTTTAGAAATAAATGCAGTCTTTGAAAAACGTCTCATATAGAGGTCAAAACCTCGCAACGAAATCAATTAATATGGAACGTTTATAATCAATATGAACGGGACATTTCAGTTGGTATCCGAGCGTTGGTCTTAGAGAACCAGAATTTTGCATTAGTGTGTCTTATCGAGTTTCTTAGGATGCATTAGTGAGTCTGGACTTCGATCGTGTTTACTTGAAAAATGATTGCTTACCAAATTTTGTTGGAAACTATATATTTTTAACATGTGAATATTATGTGATATATTAATCTCTTAACGCGTTTGATATTATATGATACATGTCTACCTCTAGAACAAGTCCCATTGACTCACCTAATAATAATGAAGAGTCAAATGTAAATTGGAATGATTCGTGGACTGATTCACAAGTTCCCGAAGAGGAACCGGAAGAAGAGTCGGAACCGGAAGAAGAATCGGAACCGGAAGAAGAAATAGAACCAGTGGGGGAAATAATAAAACGGTTAAATAGAAGAAAATCCTCAACCAACCGACCAAAGTTAATTATGGTCAATGGTGTTTCCGCCAAGGAAGCAAAGTATTGGGAGGATTACCAATTCTCCGATGAATCGGATCCCGACAAGGATTCCGATGATGTTATAGAAATTACCCCAACACAATTTAATAAGGCAAAAGAGAACAATAAGGGAAAGGGCATAAAAATAGAGAAATTTGATTCAAAATCTGATGAACTTTATATGTATCATCAACACCCGTATTTCTTAAGTTGTGACAATAACCCGGGAACCTCTAAACCACCAGGTTTTTCTAAACCAATGTGGAAAACTACGGCTCGTATTAGGGGAACATCATATATCCCTAGAAACTTGGAAAAACGAACCAAAACCGAAGAAGAAGAAACGAGTGAGTCGGAATAAGATAGTTGTATTCGTGTGGTGTAATATATGTAATATAGTGTGCTTATGCTTTATGATATATGTAAAAATTGCTTGTATTAATAAGTATTTTTTTATGAATCTAACACTTGTCTATTTTACAGTATAAAAACACAAAATGGATAGACAACCCAATATTTTAAGAGACCTACCCGGAGACATGATTGATGAAATCTTGTCTAGAGTCAATCAGAATTTCTCGGCACAACTATTTAAGGCGAGATCAGTTTGTAAGACATTCGAAGAACGTTCCAAGAATGCCTTAATTTATAAAAGGATTTCGTTCGAAAGATGGGGGATATCACATTGGGAAATCTATAAGTTACGATGTGTTTACTTTGACGCATATATTGCGGGGAACCCAAATGCTATTTTACGCAACGGATTAAGAAATTATTTTGACTCAATATATCTGAATATAGGACTTCGTGATTTAGAAAAAGCGGCTAACATGCAACATAAAGAAGCATGTTATGCTTACGGGTTAGTAATGTTCGCTTCTCACCAAAGTGAGAACAAGAACATCGGGCTACAACTATTAAACAAAACGTTCCCACAAGTGACGGAGTCGGTAATTGGGGTAAGAAATGAGGTTTTTAGGTTATTACAAGACTGTTGGTCATTACGTAACCTTCATCCTTTTGACAACGTTACAACACATTGTCTTACTATCGGTCACAACGGTTATGTTCACAAAACCAAGGATGGGAAGTGGTATTAGTAAAACCAGAATGCATGACTTGTTTCTGGACGTATGAATTACGTGTCTTTATTGCCTTTGCTGAACGCCTTATTTATTAACTAGAATTATCTTCGCAACTACTTTCTATCAAAGTTTTATGTGCTATATTTCATGCTATATGTAAAAAAAAGCGGTATTGTAAGTTTGCAAGTTATTGTATAAAGGTTTGAATATGATATTTTTTTGTGATTAGTTTTTCATATAGAATTGTAGTAGTTGAAATGGTATGTTAGCTACTAAGTATGAACTTAACGGGTAGGTACTACCCGAATTAAAGAGTATAAAACGCTAACATGAAGAAAGATCTTTTATAAATAAGTTCATATTACGCTACGAAATACTATTGACTACTCTTGATATTCTATATGATTAACTCGTTTCATTTGACTATTTTGAAGGAAATGGCACCGACTACTCGACACACCTTGAATATGAGCGAAGAGGAATTTCGTGCCTTTCTTGCTTCAAACATAGCCGCAGTACAGGCTGCGCTACATACCAAAAATAACCTTGGATCTAGCAGTACAGGAAATTGTGTAGGATGCACCTACAAAGAATTCACTGCCTGCAAACTTTTGGAATTTGATGGAACCGAAGGACCGATTGGATTGAAACGGTGGACCGAGAAGGTCGAATCGGTGTTTGCCATAAGTAAGTGTACTGAAGAGGACAAAGTGAAGTACGCTACGCATACCTTCACAGGTTCTGCGTTAACATGGTGGAATACCTATCTAGAGCAAGTGGGACAAGATGATGCTTACGCACTACCGTGGTCAGCATTCAAGCACTTGATGAACGAGAAGTACCGTCCCAGAACCGAGGTCAATAAGCTCAAGATATAACTTAGAGGGTTACGAACCCAAGGATTTGATATTACCACGTACGAAAGATGATTCACAGAATTATGCCTATTGTGTCCGGGAGCGTTCGAAGATGAGGAAGAGAAGATCGACGCGTTTGTGAAAGGATTACCGGAAAGAATCCAAGAAGATATAAGTTCACACGAGCCCGCCTCCATATAACAGGCATGTAGAATGGCTCACAAACTAGTGAACCAGATTGAAGAAAGAATTAAAGAACAGACTGCTGAAGAGGCCAATGTGAAGCAAGTCAAAAGAAAGTGGGAGGAAAACGGTGATAAGAATCACCAACACAACAACAACAGCAATTACAACAATAATCGCAACAACTATCCCAACAATCGCAACGTCAATCGCAACTACAACAAACGGCCCAACAACAACAACAACAACAACAACAACAACAACAACTACTACAACAATCATACCAACAACAATAATAACCGCAACAACAACAACAATCAGAAGCAGCTATGCCAAAGGTGTGAAAAGTATCACTCGGGGTTCTGCACCAAATTTTGCAACAAGTGTAAAAGAAATGGTCATAGCGCGACGAAGTGTGAGGTGTATGGACCAGGGGTTAACAGAACGAAAGGAACAAATGGTGTTGGAACGAGTAATGGCAGAGCAAGTAGTGTCGGAGCAAGTTATGCCAATGTAGTTTGTTATAAATGTGGAAAACTGGGCCACATTATTAGAAATTGCCCGAACCAGGAGAACACGAATGGACAAGGCCGCGGAAGAGTTTTCAATATTAATGCGGCAGAGGCACAGGAAGACCCGGAGCTTGTTACGGGTACGTTTCTTATTGACAATAAATCTGCTTACGTTTTATTTGATTCGGGTGCGGATAGAAGCTATATGAGTAGAGATTTTTGTGCTAAATGAAGTTGTCTATTGATGCCTTTGGATAGTAAATTTTTACTCAAATTAGCAAATGGTAAATTAATTTCAGCAGATAATATATGTCGGAATCGAGAAATTAAACTGGTTAGCAAAACATTTAAGATTGACTTGATACCAGTAGAGTTAGGGAGTTTTGATGTGATAATCGGTATGGACTGGTTGAAAGAAGTGAAAGCAGAGATCGTTTGTTACAAAAATGCAATTCGCATTATACGAGAAAAAGGAAAACCCTTAATGGTGTACGAAGAAAAGGGCAATACGAAGCTACATCTTATTAGTAATTTGAAGGCACAAAAACTAATAAGAAAAGGTTGCTATGCTGTTCTAGCACACGTCGAGAAAGTACAAACTGAAGAAAAGATCATCAATGATGTTCCCGTCGCAAAAGAATTTCCCGATGTATTTCCGAAAAGAATTACCGGGATTTCCCCCACATCGATCCGTTGAATTTCAAATAGATCTTGTACCAGGAGCTGCACCAATAGCTCGTGCTCCTTACAGACTCGCACCCGGCGAGATGAAAGAACTGCAAAGCCAATTACAAGAACTTTTAGAGACTGGTTTCATTCGACCAAGCACATCACTGTGGGGAGCTCCTGTTTTGTTTGTCAAGAAGAAAGATGGTACATTCAGGTTATGTATCGACTACCGAGAGTTGAACAAACTTACCATCAAGAACCGCTACCCACTACCGAGAATCGACGACTTATTTGATCAACTACAAGGCTCGTCTATTTATTCAAAGATTGACTTACGTTCCGGGTATCATCAAATGAGGGTGAAAGAAGATGATATTCCAAAGACTGCTTTCAGAACACGTTACAGTCATTACGAGTTTATGGTCATGCCATTTGGTTTAACTAATGCACCAGCTGTGTTCATGGACCTTATGAACCGAGTGTGTGGACCATACCTTGACAAGTTTGTCATTGTTTTCATTGATGACATACTTATTTACTCAAAGAATGACCAAGAACACTGTGAACATTTGAGAAAGGTGTTAGAAGTATTGAGGAAGGAAGAATTGTACGCTAAGTTTTTAAAGTGTGCATTTTGGTTGAAAGAAGTTCAATTCCTCGGTCACATAGTGAACAAAGAAGGTATTAAAGTGGATCCGGCAAAGATAGAAACTGTTGAAAAGTGGGAAACCCCGAAAACTCCGAAACACATACGCCAGTTTTTAGGACTAGCTTGTTACTACAGAAGGTTCATCCAAGACTTTTCCAGAATAGCAAAACCCTTGACTGCATTAACGCATAAAGGGAAGAAATTTTAATAGAACGATGAACAAGAGAAAGCGTTTCAGTTATTGAAGAAAAAGCTAACTACGGCACCTATATTGTCATTGCCTGAAGGGAATGATGATTTTGTGATTTATTGTGACGCATCAAAGCAAGGTCTCGGTTGTGTATTAATGCAACGAATGAAGGTGATTGCTTATGCGTCTAGACAATTGAAGATTCACGAACAAAATTATACGACGCATGATTTGGAATTAGGCGCTGTTGTTTTTGCATTAAAAACTTGGAGGCACTACTTATATGGGGTCAAAAGTATTATATATACCTACCACAAAAGTCTTCAACACATATTTAATCAGAAACAACTGAATATGAGGCAGCGTAGGTGGATTGAATTGTTGAAGGATTACGACTTTGAGATTCGTTACCACCCGGGGAAGGCAAATGTGGTAGCTGACGCCTTGAGCAGGAAGGACAGAGAACCCATTCGAGTAAAATCTATGAATATAATGATTCACAATAACCTTACTACTCAAATAAAGGAGGTGCAACAAGGAGTTTTAAAAGAGGAAAATTTAAAGGATGAAATACCCAAAGGATCGGAGAAGCATCTTAATATTCGGGAAGACAGAACCCGGTATAGGGCTGAAAGGATTTGGGTACCAAAATTTAGAGATATGAGAGAAATGGTACTTAGAGAAGCTCATAAAACCAGATACTCAATACATCCTGGAACGGGGAAGATGTACAAGGATCTCAAGAAACATTTTTGGTGGCCGGGTATGAAAGCCGATGTTGCTAAATATGTAGGAGAATGTTTGACGTGTTCTAAGGTCAAAGCTGAGCATCAGAAAACATCATGTCCACTTCAACAATCCGAAATCCCGGAATGGAAATGGGAAAACATTACCATGGATTTCATCACTAAATTGTCAAGGACTGCAAGTGGTTTTGATACTATTTGGGTAATAGTTGATCGTCTCACCAAATCAGCACACTTCCTGCCAATAAGAGAAGATGACAAGATGGAGAAGTTAGCACGACTGTATTTGAAGGAAGTCATCTCCAGACATGGAATACAAATCTCTATTATCTCTGATAGGGATGGCAGATTTATTTCAAGATTCTGGGAGACATTACAGCAAGCATTAAGAACTCGTCTAGACATGAGTACTGCCTATCATCCATAAACTGATGGGCAGAGCAAAAGGACAATACAAATGCTTGAAGACATGCTACGAGAATGTGTTATTGATTTCGAAAACAGTTGGGATCGACATCTACCGTTAGCAGAATTTTCCTACAACAACAGCTACCATTCAAGCATTGAGATGGCGCCGTTTGAAGTACTTTATGGTAGAAAGTGCAGGTCTCTGATTTGTTGGAGTGAAGTGGGGGATAGACAGATGATAGGTCCGGAGATAATACAAGAAACTACTGAGAAGATCATCCAAATTCAACAACGGTTGAAAACCGCCCAAAGTCGACAAAAGAGCTACGCTGACATTAAAAGAAAAGATATAGAATTTGAAATTGGAGAGATGGTCATGCTGAAAGTTACACCTTGGAAAGGTGTTGTTCAATTTGGTAAACGAGGGAAATTAAATCCAAGGTATATCGGACCATTCAAGATTATTGATCGTGTCGGACCAGTAGCTTACCGACTTGAGTTACCTCAACAACTCGCGGCTGTACATAACACTTTCCACGTCTCGAATTTGAAGAAATTTTTTGCTAAAGAAGATCTCACTATTCCGTTAGATGAAATCCAAATCAACGAAAATCTTCAATTCATCGAAGAACCCGTCGAAATAATGGATCGTGAGGTTAAAAGACTTAAGCAAAACAAGATACCAATTGTTAAGGTTTGATGGAACGCTCGTAGAGGACCCGAGTTCACCTGGGAACAAGAAGATCAGATGAAGAAGAAATACCCTCATTTATTTCCCGAAGATACGTCAACACCTCCAACTGCTTAAAATTTCGGGTGTAGTGACCCGAACTTTTCCATGTTTATATATATATATTAAATGAAATTGTTATTTACATGATTAAGTGTTTCCAACATATTAAGCAATCAAACTTGTTAAGACTTGATTAATTGAAATAGGTTTCATATAGACAATTGACCACCCAAGTTGACCGGTGATTCCCGAACGTTAAAACTTGTAAAAACTATATGATGACATATATATGGTTATATATATAGTTAACATGATATTATGATAAGTAAACATATCATTAAGTATATTAATAATGAACTACATATGTAAAAACAAGACTACTAACTTAATGATTTTGAAACGAGACATATATGTAACGATTATCGTTGTAACGACATTTAATGTATATATATATATATATATATATATATATATATATATATATATATCATATTAAGAGATATTCTTACATCATAATATCATGATAATATAATAATTTAAAATCTCATTTGATATTATAAACATTGGGTTAACAACATTTAACAAGATCATTAACCTAAAGGTTTCAAAACAACACTTACATGTAACGACTAACGATGACTTAACGACTCGGTTAAAATGTATATACATGTAGTGTGTTAATATGTATTCATACACTTTTGAAAGACTTCAATACACTTATCAAAATACTTCTACTTAACAAAAATGCTTACAATTACATCCTCGTTCACTTTCATCAACAATTCTACTCGTATGCACCCGTATTCGTACTCGTACAATACCCAATGATCAGCTCTTAGCAGCCCATGTGAGTCACACATGTGGGAACCATCATTTGGCAACTAGCATGAAATATCTCATAAAATTACAAAAATATGAGTAATCATTCATGACTTATTTACATGAAAACAAAATTACATATCCTTTATATCTAATCCATACACCAACGACTAAAAACACCTAAAAACACTTTCATTCTTCAATTTTCTTCATCTAATTGATCTCTCTCAAGTTCTATCTTCAAGTTCTAAGTGTTCTTCATAAATTCTACAAGTTCTAGTTTCATAAAATCAAGAATACTTCCAAGTTTGCTAGCTTACTTCCAATCTTGTAGAGTGATCATCCAACTTCAAGAAATATTTCTTATTTACAGTAAGATATCTTTCTAATACAAGGTAATACTCATATTCAAACTTTGATTCAATTTCTATAACTATAACAATCTTATTTCGAGTGAAAATCTTACTTGAACTGTTTTCGTGTCATGATTCTGCTTCAAGAACTTTCAAACCATCCAAGGATCCTTTGAAACTAGATCCATTTTTCTCATTTCCAGTAGCTTTATCCAGAAAACTTGAGATATTAATGATGTTCATAACATCATTCGATTCATACATATAAAGCTATCTTATTCGAAGGTTTAAACTTGTAATCACTAGAACATAGTTTAGTTAATTCTAAACTTGTTCGCAAACAAAAGTTAATCCTTCTAACTTGACTTTTAAAATCAACTAAACATATGTTCTATATCTATATGATATGCTAACTTAATGATTTAAAACTTGGAAACACGAAAAACACCGTAAAACCGGATTTACGCCATCGTAGTAACACCGCGGCTGTTTTGGGTTAGTTAATTAAAAACTATGATAAACTTTGATTTAAAATTTGTTCTTCTGGGAAAATGATTTTTCTTATGAACATGAAACTATATCCAAAAATCATGGTTAAACTCAAAGTGGAAGTATGTTTTCTAAAATGGTCATCTAGACATCGTTCTTTCGATTGAAATCACTACCTTTACAAAAATGACTTGTAACTTATATTTCCGACTATAAATCTATAATTTTTCTGTTTGGATTCATAAAATATAGTTCAATATGAAACCATAGCAATTTGATTCACTCAAAACAGATTTAAAATGAAGAAGTTATGGGTAAAACAAGATTGGATAAATTTTCATGTTGTAGCAACGTGAAAATTGGTAACAAATCTATATTAATCATATCCTAGCTAACTTATATTGTATTATACATGTATTCTAATATATTATGTAATCTTGGGATACCATAGACACGTATGCAAATGTTTTGACATATCACATCGACCCATGTGTATATATTATTTGGAACAACCATAGACAGTCTATATGCAGTAATGTGGGAGTTAGCTATACAGGGTTGAGGTTGATTCCAAAAATATATATACTTTGAGTTGTGATCTAGCCTGAGACATGTATACACTGGGTCGTGGATTGATTCAAGATAATATATATCAATTTTTTTCTGTACATCTAATGTTGGACAACTAGTTGTAGGTTACTAACGAGGACAGCTGACTTAATAAACTTAAAACATCAAAATGTATTAAAAGTGTTATAAATATATTTTGAATATACTTTGATATATATGTACATATTTATTATAGGTTCGTGAATCGACCAGTGGCCAAGTCTTACTTCCCGACGAAGTAAAAATCTGTGAAAGTGAGTTATAGTCCCATTTTTAAAATCTAATATTTTTGGGATGAGAATACATGCAGGTTTTATAAATGATTTACAAAATAGACCCAAGTACGTGAAACTACATTCTATGGTTAAATTATCGAAATCGAATATGCCCCTTTTTATTAAGTCTAGTAATCTAAGAATTAGGGAACAGACACCCTAATTGACGCGAATTCTAAAGATAGATCTATTGGGCCTAACAAACCCCATCCAAAGTACCGAATGCTTTAGTACTTCGAAATTTATATCATATCCGAAGGGTGTCCCAGAATGATGGGGATATTCTTATATATGCATCTTGTTAATGTCGGTTACCAGGTGTTCACCATATGAATGATTTTTATCTCTATGTATGGGATGTATATTGAAATATGAAATCTTGTGGTCTATTGTTACGATTTGATATATATAGGTTAAACCTATAACTCACCAACATTTTTGTTGACGTTTAAAGCATGTTTATTCTCAGGTGAATATTAAGAGCTTCCGCTGTTGCATAGTAAAATAAGGACAAGATTTGGAGTCCATGTTTGTATGATATTATGTAAAAACTGCATTTAAGAAACATATGTCGATGTAATATATTTCTATTGTAAACCATTATGTAATGGTCGTGTGTAAACAGTATATTTTAGATTATCATTATTTGATAATCTAAGTAATGCTTTTGATACCTTTATTGATAAAATAAAGGTTATGGTTGTTTTAAAATGAATGCAGTCTTTGAAAAACGTCTCATATAGAGGTCAAAACCTCGCAACGAAATAAATTAATATGGAACGTTTATAATCAATATGAATGGGACATTTCAGCGGCGGTTGTGCATGCGTTGAAAATTTGGTGCCAGTACTTGTATGGTGTCAAGAGTACGATTTATTCGGATCATAAGAGTTTGAAACATCTCTTTAACCAACGAGATTTGAATTATCATCAACGTATGTGGATGGATGTGGTAAAAGATTATGATTGTGAAATACTTTATCATCCGGGCAAGGCGAATGTGGTCGTGGATGCGTTAAGTCGAAAGAGTCATCACCCAGCGTTACGACTAGGATTGTTACGTATGATTATTACTAACGATTTTCTTGAAAAATGTGGTGTGATTCAAATAGAGGCTTACGTTCACAACAAGCATGCGGAACGAATCATGGGGCAATTGGAATTCATTACTATGGGCTCGCGTGGTTTGTTGTCCTTTCAAGGGAGAGTGTGGGTGCCTAAGATGGGTGATTATCGACAAGTGCTACTTGATGAAGCACATAAGTCAAAGTATTCCATTCATCCGGGCACGACGAAAATGTATCTAGATTTAAGAAAAGATTATTGGTGGCCGGGCATGAAACGTGATGTTGTATAGTATGTTGACAATGCGTCACGTGTTTGAAAGTTAAGGCCGAGCACCAAAAGCCGTATGGTAAGTTACAACCGTTAGAAATCTCGAAATGTAAATGGGAGCACATTACCATGGATTTCATTACAAAGTTACCTAAAACGGCGAGAACCCAATTTGATTCAATTTGGGTGATAGTTGATCGATTGACGAAAAGTGCTTTGTTTCTTCCCATTAAGGAAGCGATATCGTCGGAGACCTTGGCTAAGTTGTTTATCAAGGAAGTCATCTCTCGACACGGAGTTCCTATATCGATTATTTCGGATCGAGATACTCGTTTTACATCTCGGTTTTGGGAAAAGTTTCATGAAGATATGGGCACACAATTGAAATTGAGCACGGCGTATCATCCTCAAACGGACGGTTAAACCAAACGTACGAATCAAACTTTGGAGGATATGTTACGGGCGTGTATTATTGATTTTGGTGGTAGTTGGGACGAGCACTTACCTTTGGTGGAATTCTCGTACAATAATAGTTATCATACTAGTATCGGGATGCCACCTTACGAGATGCTTTATGGGCGGAGGTGCCGAACTCCGATTTGTTGGGGTGAAATTGGCCAAAAGGAAATCGGGAGTACCGATTTGGTCTTAGAAACGAATAGCAAGATTGATATGATCCGGGATCATTTGAAAAAGGCTCAAGATAGACAAAATTCGTATGCCGACAAGCGTAGACGAATGATCGAATTTCAAGAAGGTGACATGGTGATGCTTAAGGTTTCGCCATGGAAAGGTGTTATTCGGTTTCGAAAATGGGGAAAGTTAGCTCCTCGGTTTATTAGACCATTTAAGGTTTTAGCTCGTGTTGGTGAAGTCGCGTATCGTTTGGAATTACCCGAAGAGCTTGCGGGGATCCATAATACATTCTATGTTTCCCATCTCCGTAAGTGTCTTGTGGATGATTCATCGTGGGTACCATTAGACGAAATTGAGCTAAATAATAAGTTAGAGTATATTGAGGAGCCGATTGCCATACTCGATGAGAAGGTCAAAAGTTTGAGAAATAAAGAAGTGAGGACTTTTAAAGTTCAATGGCGTCGTAGTAAAGGTTCCGAGTTTACTTGGGAGCCCGAAGAGTTTATGTTGGTTTATCTTCCTTCTTGTCATGCGGCGTGGATCGCGAGGACGCGCTCCGATTCAAGTGGGGGAGCGTTGTAAGACCCGTTTATTTGTAGTGTACATAGGTGTAGTTAATGTACTTGAAGTGGGGTTTTGGTTGTACAAATTTAAAAGAAGGCAGAAAACTGGGCTGGGCATTTGGCGCGCCGCGTGGCCATTTGGCGCGCCCCATTGTTCTGTGACAGATTCCTTTTAATTAGATATTTTGAGGGCAAATTGGTAAAATCACAAGGAATCCGACTTTAAGGCTTGGGATCAGTTGTTGGAGCCTCATTTACTACATTTCCACCCACTTAATCATCTTCCGTTAAATCCTAGAGAGAGAGGGGGTTCTAGAGTGAGAAATATCCATTAAAGGAAGAAGGAGGATGAATCGGGTCTTAGTGCGAGTTTCAAAGTTGTTCATCTTTCCTCTAGCTACGTTTTGGTGATAGTGGTATGCTCTAATCTTGATTTCTTGATTTTAATTTGATTATGGGTTAGGGTTTGGGGTAAGTGATGAACCTAAGACCCATTTGTTAGTAAATTGGGTGTTTTGGGTGAATTTGGGTCATGTAGACCAAAAGATGACTAACTAGGGTTTTCAAAGTATTAAACTATGTTTATGAGCCTAAATTGGTTAGTTAAAGTACTTGCACACTTATATATATGTAAATGGGTGTTAAGTGGGTTAGTGGGTGACCCGAAATGGGTGTATTGACTTTAAATGGTCAAATTGGTCATGATGGACCTAAGTGGGTAAATGTATGTGTTTGATGCATAAACCTTGTATTGGAAAGTATCTTAGGACCTAACTTGGATAATGATTAGGGTTTTAGGGATGTTAACCCGAATATTAGGGTTAGGGTTGCAAATGGGTCAAAATTGCACCATGGGTCAAGATAACCCTAGAATGGAGTTTTAGTGGGTTGACCAACTTGAGTTTGTGATTGATATTTTGTATAATGTAATAGGTACGTTACATTGAAGGTTCTCGGACTTGATTATCTTTCACCGAAGGCGTAAGGTGAGTGGAATAATTATATGTGTAGGTATATAATGTATCTATTTGTTGTAGCATGAGATGTGAAGTGTCGAGGTGCTAAGACACCACGTTTCACGTGATGAGTGAAGCATCGAGGTGTTAAGATGCCACTCGGGGTGAAGCATCGAGGTGTTAAGATGCCACCTAGGGGTGTAGTGTCGAGGTGTTAAGACACCACTCCGTAACTTAATGAGTGAAGCATCGAGGTGTTAAGATGCCACTCGGGGTGAAGTACCGAGGTGTTAAGGTGCCACCCTAGGGGTTAGTGATACGAGGTGTTAAGTACCCTAACGGATGTTATGAACACCGATGGCGTTTTCGCGAGCGCCATTCCCTTGTATGATTGGTTAACCATGGTTATTTGTGTTGTAAGTATAAGCATAATATATTATTAGAATTATATTATATGCGTTGCTATGCTAGCTTGTGGTATTGGAGATTTCTAGCATGTATTCGAGATTATAAGCTAATTGTGTTGCTAGCATGTATGCGATGTTTGAGTAAGTAATTTGCAAGTAGGTATATTATATATGTATGTGTATAATTATTGCATTCACTAAGCTTTGCTTACCCTCTCGTTGTTTATATTTTTATAGGTTCGGTTGTGGACAAGGGTAAGGTCATCATCTTGGATTAAAGATCCCGTCATTGTTAGAGAATGCTTTTGGGATTTTTAGCTTTTGGAGTTTGACCGAGACTTGGGTAGTTTAATCCCAAACACCATGCTCGTAGTGTAGTTTGGTACTTAAACTTTTTGATGGTCGAAACTCATATTTTGAATTAAACTCGTAAAACGGCCGATGTGGGCCCCGCTTCGTAAAACTCATTTTATTAATGGAATGTGTTAGTTTTACATATTTGAATATGTTGTTAAAAGCGTTTTGTCTAATTATGTCGGGAAGTGGCCAATCTTTTTAGCATTTCAAGACTTTTGGGACAGACCAGAATGGCGCGCCGCGCGGCCTTCTGGCACGCCGCGCCATATGCTGTTCCAGCAAAAAAAAAAAATTTATTTGATATTTTCCGCGGGTTCGTTTGTGTTATGGTTTGGGTCGTTACAAAAACCCGTCCATATGTGAAATGACTCAAATGCCCCTCATTTAACCCCTTTAAAAAAATGTTGAATCAGGCCTTGGCACGGCGTGCCACCTAACTGGCACAGCGTGCCACTTGGGTTCTGAATTTGCAAGTTTGCCTTGGCACGGCGTGCCACTTTCTTAGCACGTCGTGCCAATCTGAAACTGGTTTTGGTGAATTTTGCTTTGGCACGGCGTGCCACTTTCTTGGCATGTCGTGCCACTCTGAAACTGAATGTTATGTATAAAACTTGATATGGCCGAAACGGATGGTTTTATTTGTGCGGTGTTGTTAGGTCGCAACACGTCAGAATTAACCACCAAGAGGGGGGTACAGTTTTAAATTTATATTTAACGGGGCCTAAATCATACTACTCCTTAGTATGAGTAAGGGAAGTATGAGCTAGAGTCGTATTTTTGAGATATCAATAGAATCGAACCTATATTTAAGCCTAAGATAGTTATGAAGGAG